>NC_132858.1:28648431-29964824 GCF_048164855.1 Canis lupus baileyi
TGCATGAAGTCAAAGGAAAGATCATTACCTCTTCTCTTTATCAAGAAAGCTTTCAAGACGTGACCACTTTTCCTGTTTATAGACAAGTGTGGAGCTACATTCCCAAGTTCACAGCATTTTAGGATCTAACAAGAAAGAAGAAGGAAAGAAGAAAGAAAGAAAGAAAGAAAGAAGAAAGAAAGAAAGAAAGAAAGAAAAGAAAGAAAGAAAGAAAGAAAGAAGAGAAAGGAAGGAAGGAGGAAGGAAGGAAGAAGGAAGGAAGGAAGGGGAAGGAAGGAAGGAAGGAAGGAGAAGGAAGGAAGGAAGGAAGGAAAGGAAGGAAGGAAGGAAGGAAGGAAGGAAGGAAGGAAGGAAGGAAGGAAGAGGAAGGAAGGAAAGGAGAAGGAAGGAAGGGGAAGGAAGGAAGGAAGGAAGGAAGGAAGGAAGGAAAGAAAGGAAAGAAAGAAGAAAGAAAGAAAGAAAAGAAAGAAGAAAGAAAGAAAGGAAAGAAGGAAAGGAAAGGAAGGAGAAGAAGGAAGGAAAGGAAGGAAGGAAGGAAGGAAGGAAGGAAGGAAGGAAGGAAGGAAGGAAGGAAGAAGAAAGAAAGAAAAAGGAAAGAAAGAAAGAAAGAAAGAAAGAAAGAAAGAAAGAAAGGAAAGAAAAGAAGGAAGAAAGAAAGAAAGGAAAGAAGAAGAAAGAAAGAAAGAAAGGAAAGAAAGAAAGAAAGAAAGAGGAAGGAGGGAAGAAGGAAGGAAGGAAGGAAGGAAGGAGGGAGGAGGAAGGAAGGAAGGAAGGAAGGAAGGAAGGAAGGAAGGAAAGGAAAGGAAGAAAGAAAGAAGAAAGAAAGAAGAAAGAAAGAAAGAAAGAAAGAAAAGAAAGAAAGGAAAGGAAAGGCAGAAAGAAGAAGGAAGGAAGAAGAAAGAAGGAAGGAAGGAAGGAAGGAAGGAAGGAAGGAGAAAGAAAGAAAAGAAAGAAAGAAGAAAGAGAAAGAAAGAAAGAAAGAAAAGGAAGGGAAGGAAAGAAAGAAAGAAAGAAAGAAAGAAAGAAAGAAAGAAAGAAAAGAAAGAAAGAAAGAAAGAAGGAAGGAGGAAAGGAAGGAAGGAAGGAAAGGGAAGGAAGGAGGGAGGAAGGAAGGAAGGAAGGAAGGAAGGAAGGAAGGAAGGAAAGGAGAAGAAAGGGAAGGAAGGAAGGAAGGAAGGAAGGAAGGAAGGAAGGAAGGAAGGAAGGGAAGGAAGGAAGGAAGGAAGAACCGTTCATTCCTCAGCCACACGAAGCCCTCTGACTCGGTTGGTTCTCTAGTCTCCTTGGATGCCCCACACCAAATCACCTGTTCCATCAGCATGTCGCCCACCGACACCAATGCGGCTGCAGGGTAATGTTCCTCCCTCTCAGTCGTGCTGTCGTGGCCCCACAGAGCTGGATGCTCACTCTTCTGTTCCCCCGTGTGAGGTAACCATTTGTATAGCCTCGGGCACGGCGGGGCACAAAGTTCATCCGCAAGCTGAGATTCTCAGACCATCGGAGTACTGCTAACCATGGTAAGGAAGTGAATATTATGATATATCTTTTATCAGACACCAACGAAATTCCAGTCTCTGTTCTTGGTCCCTTAGAAATATTATTTCTCTTTATCGTTTTACAACAACCACACAAGGTAAGACAAGGAAAAAAGGTACAAACATACCCAAAGGGGCGAGACCCTGCCCATCACGTGCATTCTGCAGATATTGCCCAACGCTACTTCTGATTTGATGGTCCCGAGGATGCGCACTTCTTCGTCCCACACCCGGGGACTCTAGGTACTTTTGTCATCACCAATGGCCGACGCGGCACAGGATACCAAACGTTCCCATGAGATTTGGGCCATTGTCGAAGGCGGGCTCTACCTCAAAGCACTGATGATTTACTCCTATCAGCAAGCCATTGGTTACGGAGATGACCCTTCAGAGGTGCTTTAGGGACAGAGACCACATCTTTCCTCGGATAGAGCGAGCCCTATGAGGACAACAGGATAATCTGAGTTGCATTAAGAGAAGGCATACTTCTTGACTGTCCATGGTCAAGAATTTATGTGAAGAAACATTGGGTTTTCAATCTAAACATTGAGAAAAAAAAGAAAAGAAAAGAAACACAACATGGTATATATAGAGAGAGTGTCCTTATGTGTACAAGAGTATACAAAGTTTTGAAGTCAGAATTTTAGGCAAAGGAATGAATCGCTTTTTGCTTCATCTGTAATATGGGAAGGTTATCGTACCTTTTTTTGAGAGGTATAAATAATACAGCCTACCGAGCACAGTGTCTGGCACATAGATTTGTTGACTATGAGAGAATTAGCTATAATTTATGACGTCCCCTCAACGTGTGCACCTACAGCACATTACTCGAGGAATTTATTTAGTTCGGTGCACTGCCTTAACCACAAATCCCGATGCCCGAGGCTGTGGTGGAGGCCTGTAAACTTGCATTTACTATTTCGACCAGCTGACATCCTTCATCCCTTTCTAATGCTACTAGATTTGGATTTTAAGAAACGGGGCCTTAAAAATGCAGGAAACATGCTTCTTGTCTCCCTTCTCTGCAAGCCATAAAACAATCTCGATCCATTCGCTATAAGGATAGAAAAACCCACAACCTGAAGGACAAAACCCTGCTGCCTCCGTGCATAGGGAAAGGCTGACTTTGCAGAACAGAAATACCTAGGTCAAGTGGTACCAGCCGTGCACAGTTAGTTGGCAAAGCAGAATTGAACTCATCACTGACAGCTCAGCTCAGCTCCAACAGGAGCAAGGATTTTTACATCTGCTGCAATATGTACTTGAACTAAATAAAGGTCACACACAATGACACAGCCCCACATAGGTCATCTTCTTGCAGGGGGATCCTAATCCTGTTTAACTTCGGAGCCCAAATTCCAGGGGACAGCCCTGAGATTGCAGCGTTGCCCCATCCAAGTGCAGGAATTGCAGCAAAGAAGCCTGGGCCCAGGGAGGCCTCCCATACTCCCCACAGCAGCGATCACAGTGCTTGTACCTGGGAGGTGTGTAATAAATATGCATCTTCTCATTGACTGTGAACAGAACGAGATGTTAGTTAAAGAGCCATGTTAACACCGCTTGCTGACATGCGAATTGTGTTTCTGCAACCACATATGGACGGGTGCACGTGATTCTCGCTACTTACATTCAGTATCGTTTTGGAAGTTCTGAGCGTAAGTGAGGTGACATCTGGAAAGGGCACTCTGGTTGCTCTGAGAAAGGATCTGATGAAATCATGGTACATGAAATGAGCTAATTTTACAGAAATATAGCTTTCCCTCTCCAATTTTACTTAGCTCTCAGATTACATTTGGGGCTTTTGCCTACCCACGTAAGTCACATAAGCGCGCTCGATAGAGTGGTCTTCCAGTCCTTAAGCCAGATGAAGAAGAGAGAGACAATATATGTGAACTACCTACAGAGTTCCAGTTCAGCGTTAAGGATTTTACCAAGTACTGTACGTACGTAGGTTTGAACGGTACGGGTCCACTCGCACGCGGATGTTTTAGTGCAGCAAATACACCTTCCCCAGGATTTTCTTAAAAACCTGCTCTTTTCTTCTAGCCAACTCTGTTGTAAGAAGTATATTAATGCATATTACAAAATCTATGTTAATTGGTTATGTTCTCAGTAAGGTTTCTGGTCAACAGGAGGCTGTTAAGTTTTGGGAGGAGTCAAAAGTTATGAGATTTTTCTACTGCCTGAAGGGCGGCGTGCCTAATCTGCACATGATTCAAGGGTCAAGGGCATATACGCTCATTTATTCATGCATCACAGAGACCCTTTGATGGGCTGATTGTCCCTATGGTTACAGACTAGATAACTGAGGATCGAAGAGATTAGATAACTCACCCTGAGTCTGTCTGACTCCAAACCCGGGGTGCATCACATTTTCTTATCCTAATGATCTCTAACTCAGTCCTTTGATCCTAGTCTATCCGTCCCCCAAATTCAGTGTGACAATCTTCATCATGGACTATGTTATCCTATTGAAAGTAAATAAATATCCTATTGATATAATTTCCAAGTTTAACTCAAATTCCAGTCAACGGCCTCACTATGGACAGGAGTTTTCTAAAAATCCACAAACCCCGTACTAATTTGTGTATTCCCCCAGAAAAGGCTAACTGCCCAAAAATCTTTTTTTGTCCCTTCTGGACACATTCTCTGTTTCTCATGAATCTAAAGTTATACCTCCTATAGGCTGGTCAATCACTTGCACACGGATACAAGCTCATATGCACGTGCGTGCACACATACACAAACCCACAACCGAGAGTGTCCCACAGAAATTACCGGATGAGGTACAGTCAACACACTTGGGAAACACACCAATTTTAGCACCACAAACATCGATCACCCATCATGAAGACCAGCTCTGCTTAATCAATTGAAAGATCACACAAAAGAAACTATTTTGTTGAAGTCATCATCACCGCGATGCCTTCTATGTCCACGGCAATGGGTGATTACGGTCCTTTATTCCATAATATTTCATCATAATCGGGGATCCCCGGGTGGCTCAGCGGTTTAGCACCTGCCTTTGGCCCAGGGCACGATCCTGGAGTCCTGGGATCGAGTCCAGCGTCGGGCTCCCTGGATGGAGCCTGCTTCTCCCTCCTCCTGTGTCTCTGCCTCTCTCTCTCTCTCTCTCTCTCATAAATCAATCAATCAATCAATCAATACATCTTAAAAAAATATTTCATCATAATCCTCACGACAAGTTAAGGATGTTTATTGCTAACCTATGTAGGAAGGCAGCAGAGTTCCGAGACTTTGAGTGACTTACTGACCAGCAAGCAGCACTGCCCACGTTTGACTGACACTGAATTTTCAATCCAAGGCTCTCCTTCTCCCGATTCTAACCGGAGTCTCCACACAACCCCCATTTCACCTGTGACTATTAAGCGGTCCCCAGCGGGGATTCAGATCATTAAGTGGATTGATTCAGCCCATTGCAAAGCCCCTGTTGTAGTTGCACTTTGATTAACCCATCTTTTCCTTGGCAGTTCAATGCAGGAGCCCCGAGAAGATGTTTTTTAAGCGACGAAGAGCAATAGCAAGAATACACAAGCACGCATCTGTCCTTGGAGACTAGATCTTCTCCATCCCAAGGAGGGTCTGCATTTTCTGCTGAGGGCTGGTGCCGGAGCCCATTCTATTAGCAGGAGCCCCAATGTCAGCCTCAGTTCCTGGAGCTAACACACAGCTCCAGGCTGTTGTAATGACTCAGCAATCAAAACTTCAAGTCCAGCCCGCCTGGTCCTCACCCACCTCCAGGGCTAGAGCTCCAAGAGCTCCCCCTTTTGCTCTTCAGTTTACTGGGTGAGTTTTCTGGCTTCCTTTAAAGGTTCTCAGTGGCTGACTTTCCAGCTGTCAGCTCCGTTTGTTACAGAAGGAAAGAGCCATTCATGTGTTAAGTGCCCTGGGTCTTAAAAACACAGAAACACACTGGAGAATGTTGGGCCTGGTTGGCTCACTTGAGCAAAGACCCACGGAAAGGCTGGCCAACTGACTGGAACTAAATAGAGAAGGAACTGGGATTTCCTTTATTCTCCCCCAAATAAACAAACTCAAGGCATCCCTTTACTAATTGATTCTTTTACATAAATAAATAAATAAATAAATAAATAAATAAATAAATAACTGCATATATTCTTTGTAGGAAACTCCAGCCTTTTCTCTGGCAGCTCTGGTAGGTTACCTGTACTGATGCAAAAAGTTCCCTCCCTCCCGTTTCTTTTCCAAACTAAGAAAACAAATCCTGATAAACCTAAAAAAAAAAAAAAAAAAAAAAAAAAAAAAAAAAAAAAAAAATTCACAAAAGAAAACCAGAAAACAAGGAAGAAAGCAATAGATCTGGATCCTATTCTGATTGAAAGCTGCTTGCTTACCTCTGCTAATAAAGATGCAACGTTACTGCTGCTCAAACCCCGTCAGGAAACCTTGACCTACCACGGAGGTGCTTTACCCACTGCGGGAGCTGTAATCAGCAAACCCTGAGTTGGCTAGCACCCCACTTCTATTATTAGCCTAAAAGAAGCGATAATGAAAGTGTTGCTATCGCTAGAAGATTCACTCATTACAATTAACTAAATCTCAAATACACAAAAGCCAAGACGCTATCGTTATTTTCAGGACGGTGCTGAGAATAATCTGCAATTAATCTTTTCCTTAAACCAACACCCCGAGTCTAAACACACCCACCCGGGGTGTGAATGTGAACGGGAGGGGAGTAGTCCGCATTACACAGCCTCCATAAGAAGAGGCATTAATCTGCCAACTTCCAGAAGGACATTTCCACGGGGCTTCCCCTTCTTCAGAGCAGTCAGTCCCCACACGGAACAGAAGACGTCACATGCTGTCCTCTGCACCTGGGACCTGATACCCAAAGCTGCATGGTCGTGGGGAGCTGCCCAACGTAAGGAATGGTGCTGGTCCGGGTGGAGTGTGGGGCACTCCCGACCCCAGTGCACAGTCCCCCCCCCCCCGCCCCCGCACCCCCACCCCCACCCCCTGTGCTGGAGCATCAGGGCGCTGCACTCTGCCTTTTGGGCACACGTCTGACACCTGCCTTCAGGTTCCACAAGTCCCAGGTTGTTTGCTCCACAAAGAAAATGAGATTTTAGTTGCAGTTTCTCCCGGGTCTCAAGTCATTTAAAAAGGAAAAAGTCCCCTCTCTGAGAAAGGAAATGTGACTGGGGCTGCTAGTGCCAGATGAAAATATCCTGAGCAGAAATAGTGGGCAGGACCCACAGATCGCACAGGCTACTGCTGGAGCCGGTTTCCCGGGGCACCTGCACCAAGAGCAGTGAGGGGGGAAGTGCCAGCTGGGGGGCGGGGGGCCTCTCCTAACCCTGGCCTCCGTAAAGGGCTTCTTTCCTACCACTCTGCAAAAACGTCAGAGGGACAGAGGGCACAGTCCAGGGTAAGACCAGGGTATCAGCTCATCTCTAAAGGGGTTTTTCTTTCTTTCTTTTTAGTTCCAGAGTTGGGGGGGGGGCTCTTTTTTAGAGAAAAGAGTCTTCATGTCTGGAGTATGAGCCTGTGGCCTCTCAAGTCGGAGGCCCCACTAAATCTCTGACCCCGACGGTCTCTGAAGAAGGCTCATGCTACAGTTTGCATCATTCCTCCACCTACACGCAGACACCCACACTTGGAGAAACACCTCGGGCGCGCTCAGCTCAGCTGCCCACTTAGGGTACCTGTCAGCTCTTCCGTGACAGCCTTCACACCAGCAGAGCTGGCTGACATTCCATGAGATGCCACCTTCCTTTTAGGGTCACCCATCCAGATGCACGACTGAGGACTGAATAGAAGCCCTTTTGCTTCTGGTGGTGGGGGGGGAAGCTCAGCATTTTAGAAATCTATTTACAAGTGATTCTCCCTTCGTGGGAGAAGCTAAGTGATGCCAGGGAAGAGAGAAAACTACACCCCAGGAGCACAGATGCTAACACAGTGAAATGCTACTTTGCTTTAATTAAGTCACCTCGGGATGGAAATCGGTAAAACACTCTGCGGTTTACTTTGAAGGAAAGAGGAAAGGGGCGGGAGAGGGACAGCTAACCGCCTGGAAACACTAAGGGGACGGAGCGGGCAAAAGGCTGGACTAGGTCACCTGCATCCCTAAGGCCGCCTGCGTGCCTCACAGCCAAGGGTGGACCCTCAGGAGCAGTTTGCAAGTGCACCCCATTCCCTGGGGGACCACGTAGGGGAAGGGGAGCTTCCCAAACAGAGAGACACCGGCCTCCATCAGGGGAGGGAGCTTTCGGGAAGGTTGATGACATGCAACCGCAAGAGAATCAGTGCAAGAAGAAAACAAAAAACAAAAACAAACAAACAAAAAAAAGCAGGCTCCAAACACTGAACAATTTCCACTTTGTTCTCATTTGTTCCAATTAAGAGCTGTTGCAGCAGCTTCTCTGTATTCCACACATTTGCGACTCTCCAGAGCAGACGAACTCTTCCAGAAAAAATAATAATAAAATAATAAAATAAAATAAAATAAAATAAAATAAAATAATAAAATAAAAAGTGCCATGGGAGGGAGGGGGGAAGTCTACTATTAAGTTATCCTAAGAGTCCAGATTACACCCCGACCCCTTCCCTCGGTGTCTGAGCAGACACACTTTGCTCTCACTCAGAGCCGCTGCCAGTTGCTTTCCTGATTTGTTTCCCCCTTAAAATTTAGAGAGTATTTCAGGGACAGAGAAGGCTAGAATCATTTTTTTTTCCTTTTTTTTTTTCTCCAGATTTCACAGAAGCAGAATTCACTGCGCGAATGTCAGATAAATAAGAGGAAGAGGGATGGGGGGAGGGGGACGCCCAGGGAAATTATCTCCTTGGCATGAAAATAGCCCCACATGCCGCACACTGAGGTCCCGGGAGCATCCCAGGCTCTGGGAACGCACCTGGAAGCTGCACCTGGATTTCGGAGGCAGCGGCCGGGCTGGAGCCCAGGCCGGGGTCCCGGACTCACCTCCCCGGGGCCTCGGGGATCGCCCGCTCCTCCCGCGCTACGCTCCTTCCTTCTTCCCCGTGTCAAGTCGCAGAGGAGGAGAAACATGCAGTTTTCAAAGGTTCCATTTATCTGATCTTCCGGCAAAACCGCGTCCAAGAGACTCCGCCAAAAAGTAAGCCCGAAAGTCCTCCGGCGCGGGGGGGGGTGGGGGGGGGCGGCAGGTGCGCCCCGGGGGCCGATGCGCGCGGCCCAGGCTCCTGCGGGGGGTGGGGGTGGGGGGCGCACCTGCCCCGGGCCGCGCTCCCGACACCCGCGCCCCCGGGGGACGCGCCGCGGCGGCTGGAGGGAAGGGCTCCGGGGCCTCCCAGGGCGCTCCGGCGGCGGCCCAGGGCCCGAAGCTCCGGATCCCGGGGCCCCCCTCCCCTCCCCTCCCCTCCCCGCGGGTCGGCAGCGGGAGCGCGGCGGAGGCGTGTGCTCGCGGGTGGCCCGGCTCGGGGCTGCGGGAGGGAGGAGGGAGGAGGAGGGACGGAGGGACGGAGGAGGGAGGAGGGATGCGCGGGAGGGAGGAGGGAGAAGGAGGGAGGAGGGATGCGCGGGAGGGAGGAGGGAGGAGGGATGCGCGGCGGGCGGCGGGATGCGCTGCGAGAGGGATGCGGGATGGGATGCAGGATGAGCTACGAGACGGATGCAGGCGGCGGGATGCGCTGCGGGGGGGATGCGGGCGGCGGGATGCGCTGCGGGAGGGGATGCAGGATGAGCTACTAGAGGGATGCGGGCGGCGGGATGCGCTGCGGGAGGGATGCGGGCGGCGGGATGCGCTGCGCCCGCAGCCGCTCCGCCGCTCAGGCCGCAGGCGACACTCGCGGAGCAAGAATACTAATAAGGTGGCGGCCACCGATTCCTCCGGGCGGCCAGGACCGCCGGCGCGCGCCTCCCGGGGCTGTGCGCGCGTGCGCGGGCGTGTGTGCGCGTGCCCACGTGTGTATGTGCGCGCGCGTGTGCCCGTGCGCGCGCGTGTGCACGTGTGTGTGTGCACACGTGTGCCCGTGTATACGCGCGTGTGTGCGCGTGTGCGCCTCGGGGGCCTTGGGCGCCAGGGCCCGGGAGGCAGCGCGGCCTGCGGGGAAGGGCTGCACCTGCAGGATCCGGATCCGGATCCCCCCAGTCCCGCAGTGGCGCGGCCCAGGGCACTATTCTGTTTGGAATTAAAAAAAAAAAAAAAAGGAGGGGGCGGGGGCTACTGGTTCAGAAGCCTGGAGCTGGCACCCGAAGGCAGGCGAGAGGAGGGGGAAATGTCCAGGGAGACAAATTAGCTTTATCAATAGGCTCCAAGGAGACCAAGGCAGAACTGTAAGGCGCTGCGGGCCTGGCTGCTCAGCGGACGTGCAAAACCATTTCAAGAATCCAGCTCTGGCCCCTGAACCTCAGGGGGAGCTGGCAACAAGTATCCGAATTTGACTGATGGGACTAGGGACACCTGGGCTCCGGGGAATACGGAAGGGTTGGTTCCTGCGTGCTGCTTTGCAGCCTCCACCAATGTGCGCAGGGACCTGGGTTCGGCTTGTCCATTTTTAATATGGATTTAGACTCTATCCTCTGCAAATAAACAGTTTTACTCTCATGCACAGCTTTTTTTTTTTTTAATCACATAACTAACTGTCACATTGTGGAGAATGTCTGAGTGACATTACATCATTAGGGGGACTGGTTGGCGACTGCTAATAGTAAATATCACTCTATAGGATATCCTTCCATGGAATGAGTTTGGGGTTTAGAGGGGGGGAAATGTAGGATATCTCTTTTTAATGCCAAGCAATGATAAAAATAAAATACATGAACAGGTGATGTGAATAATCCCTCAGCCTCTGGAGGACTCCAATTTCCCTTCTAGCATTGGGTCTCCTATCCCAGTACTTCTTCTTTAGCCAAGGATGCTCACTAAGTTCCTTAAGGTGAATTAAGTGTGTATCACCTGAATAGGTGAGTCCTGGGCAGTTGGAGAAAGCCCCGCAATACCAGGAACCGTCAGCAGATGTCACAAACGAGGGTGCAGGTAAGAGATGGCTACCAACACCTGCAAACATTGCATCTAATTTCATCAAAAGTATAAAATCAACCTTAAATGCTAGAGTTTTGTGATACTTAGAGGTACCGATAAGAACGTGGAGGGCAACTTGTGTTTGCCCCCAAATGTCACTCTCAAATCACTATCTTACAAACTCAAAGTCATCAGCTACAGATATCAGAAAGGAGAATCGCATGTACTAGGGCCCTAGCATCTGATTTGCCGCTAACGTTATCTCTAGGAGTTAGGATTTTTTTTTTTTTAATAAAATGTAGCCTCTGAAGATCTCCTTGTTCAATGTAGAGCAACTACCAGATTTAACTTCGCCCCAGATCAGTGGGAGGAAGTCAATTTGGTCATGAAAAGTCAACATAAAAAAGTGTTCAAGTTTTCCACGTAAGAACGGTAGCTCCGTTTCACCTTGATCACACCTTATGAACAACATTATAAAAGAGCTGTTCGTGTTTGGGAGTGGAGCATTAAAAACCCAGCATGGAGAGTGCATGAAAAATTATGGTCGATCAACAATTCCAGGCATGCCACGGGGTAAAAGGCCTTTTAACACACCGGCACATCATCTTAGCCTTTATTTATCTGGAGGCGATCGTTAGTGCCCACCAAATCCCAGCCTTAACTGGCCCAGATGCCGGTAAAAGGTGGTTTTAAAAGTTTGGGCCCTGGAGTCCAGGCAGACCCCGGTTCAAGTTTCAGTTCTTCCTAGTGGCAGGCGGTTAGTCTCCAGGACTGCCTCCCACTCTCTCCCTCCCTTCCTTTCTCTTCTTCATTTTTCCCTTTCACTTGCAATCTGGACGTCCTTCCTTACCTAATGGGATTATTGTGGGGACTGGAATGAATGAATATTTATTACGTGCTTGGCATATTTCCTGACACATACTAAGTGACCTAGAAGTACGACGCGGGCCTTACACAGCCGATGCTTGTGCCTTCGTGAGCCACCGATACAACCAGTAGCTCCATTTAACCGATTCTTTCGACGTTGAGCTATTTGTTTGTAAATGTGCTTTTACGGATAGTTATTTTGATCTTGTTTTTGTAAATGTACTGTTGAGTAACTCTGGGCCACTTTCTAAAGTTTATTATACACACAAACACATTTCTGCAATCATCCATGTGCTCCAAGGCTCATGAAAACAGAGAAATTGCTTCCCTGATTAATTGTCTGAGATCACTTTGACTGGAACAGCATATTTAGAAAGAAAACCCGAAGACCGCTTACAGCTTCCCCATCAAGACTTGCTGTGAAGCCAACAGAACACCACCAAGCACTCACATGAAAATGCTTAACGATGCAAGAAAAGACCCCAGGAAATGAGGATAGTTCCTAAATTAGCGATTCCACGAAAGACTACATCAGATTATCATTTGTAAGTGGGTGTCTAGATATGGCATTTCACTGAACGACCGTGATGTATTGAATAAACTACTTTGCCATAGAAAACAAATACCAAAAATGCGACTGCTGTTCTTTGGACACCACAGGGGTCTCCTGGGCGAAACCCCGCCCTGGCCCCCTAAACACAATGAGCACAGAGGGAGAGGAGGGACCCGAGAAAGGGGCAGGCCACGCCAGCATGGTAGGTGGCGGGGTTCACAAGCAGAGGGACTTAGCAGCCAGAGGAGTGGATCCCCATGCCCGAGGGCCAGGGTCCTAGGGCCTATATAGAGGCCTTCCTTGGGTTCGGGTGTGTAGACTATGCAGGTGCTCTCAACACCCACCGCTCCCTCAAGGCTCCGTCCTCGAGGTGGCTACAGCTGTGGGGACTACGGGCCATGGGATATTCCCAGGATGGGGAGGAGGGGGGCGCATTGGGGAAGCCTCAGATGGCCCACATTCACCTCTTGGGTCCACATGTCCTCCATGACCTCCTCCCACAACCACAGGCCACCAGTCACAGACACCTCTTCCTGGGTCTCTTGAAGGAATGTATCAGATCAAAAATGAGGGAGTCCTACAATTAAAGAGCTCACGGCCTGCCCGCTGTTCTTCCTCCAGCATCCTGAAAATCCAGACTGGCTTGGATATTTATACGGAAGCTGACGGCAGGTTTCTTTGACATCTGATTTCTGTTGAAAGTTAAATTTGTTCCTCCCTCCCTCCGAGGAGGCTTAGTATCAGCAGTGGCCCCTAATCAAGCCTGAAAGGTGGTGTATTTCGGGAACCCGACAAGTGGTTGGTGTGAGCTGCAGGAGGGCAGGCACCTGCGGGCTCTTCTTGTGATACTGCGAGAGCAGGCTTCTCTCCCAGGAGAGGTTCGTATTAGAATACGTGAACATTTAAGAAGGGTCCCAGTCCTCTGGGACTTTCAGTGTATTTGGATTAAAGGGGAGGAAATGCGCCTAAATCCTAAATTGGAAAACTCCAAACTCCCAGAATTGGTCTGGGATAGTGAGTCAACAACAACTACCGTCAACAGGAGATAAATGTAGGCCTTTAATTTGGATAGGTTTTATTTCCTGGGAGTCAATACTGAGTACGGGAGGAGGCCACCAGCATCACCGTGAGCAAATCCCTCTTAGAATTCTTATGGGAAAGCTTCAGTGTCGGCTTTCCCACTAAACATGGTTTATTTACAGCACGTCTCCACGCTTGCGTTCGTTCTCCACGTCACATGCCATAACACAGAACAAGAACCTAATGGAGTATCTGTTCCCTCCTTAGCCCGTTGGAAAGTCTGTCTGTCTATAAACCAAGGATTTGGGACACCTGGGGGGCTCAGCGGTTGAGCATCTGCCTTCGGCCCAGGGCGTGACCCTGGAGTCCCGGGATCGAGTCCCACGACGGGCTCCCTGCATGGAGCCTGCTTCTCCCTCTGCCTGTGTCTCTGCCTCTCTCATGAATAAATAAATAAAATCTAAAACAAAAAACACCAAGGATTCTGAATTAGTTTATTAGCTGAAAAGATTATATTCTATTATTGCATCTTCTTTAAATTTTTATGAATTACATCTTGAAATTAGCTTGGTTCTTTTATTTAAAATATTTCAACCAGTGATTAAGCTTTGGATATGAAAAAAAAAAAAAAAAAAAAGCTTTGGATATGTTTCTCAACTTATTTGGCCTTCTTAGTTACACCCAGAAACTGTACTCTTAGGTAAGTCTGGCAAAAATGCCGAGCCATTAGGATCAAAATTCTCCATGAGGTCTGCTTGGACCTTTGTAATTCCTCCCTCTTGTCAACCTAAAGAAGAGTTATTTGACCCATATCATGGAAGACTTATGCTTTATTATTTTACATGCATAACCTGCATCTTTGAAGGACCTTTCTTTGTCTTTTTACCCCCCACCCCCAGGAGAAAGTCTAACACAGCTCCTTTCAAATCCCTGGTCCTAGGTAATTTGTCATTGTTGTTAACGAAAATATGTTGGATGAAACAACTCAGTATGTCCTTGATCATGGCTCTTCCTTTCAACTCCAGCCTTAAATAAACTCACAATAGCCTGTGTGTAGATTGACTATTATTTGTGGTGTAATTAAACTACTCCTGTCTTAGCTATTGACTAATTCATAATAATGCCTTTTGTCCTTTAATATCTGGGTCTATAGTGATCCCCTCTCTCATTCCTCATGTCAGAAATTTGTGCGTTTATTTTTTTTTTTTAATATATCAGTCTGGCTAGAAGTTTATCAATTTTATTGATCCTCTCAAAAAGCCAGCTCTTTGTTCAACTGATTTTCTAGCTTTGTTTTTAATTTCACCAATTTCTGCGCTTTACTGCTTTTCTTCTATGTACTTTGCGTTTCATTTGCTCTTGTTTTTCTGCTTCACAGAGAGGCCACTGTTGTGAGATGATTATTTTCTCACGCAATGCCATACATTTGCCTCTAAAAACCTCCTAGGCTGCGTTCTACAAATCTGACATGTGTGTTTCATTTTCCATTGTTTTCAAAATAGTTTTTACCCCGTGATTTATTGATGCGTTACATAACTTACAAGTACTGGGGGGGGGGTGATTTTCCAGATGTCTTTTTATTGATTTCTAATATTAATTCCATTGTGATCGGAGGACATTTCTTGTTTGATTTGAATCCTGTGAAACTTAGGAGCTTGCTTTATGGCCTCCTTCGGTAAATGGTCGTGTGCTCTTAAGAGCGAGCAGGTTCTTCCATTGTTGGGTGAAGTGCTCCGTAAGCGTCAATTAGGACAAGTTGTTGGATGACGTTATTCAGTTTGTCTCTGCTCTTAGGGATCCTGTCCTACTTTTTCTACTGTTGAAATTCTTCACTCTAATGATGGATGTACTTACCAATTTTATCTGTTTTTGCTTTGTGCATTTTGAAGCTCTGTCCCTATAAATACAGGTTGAAGATTTAATACGTCGTCTGATGAATTAACCCTTTATCTCTATGCAATGACTCTCTTTATCCTTTATTGTTGTTTTCTATAAAGCGTGTTTTAATCTGGCATCAATATAGCCATTTCAGTTTTTTTAGATTAGTATTAGTGGTACATCACCTTTTGCATCCTTTCACACTTAGGATTGTGTCTTTATATATAACTCAGTTTTCCTCTCGTGAGATATACTTGTGTCTTGCTTTTTCCATCCAATCTGACAATATCTGACTTTTATTTTTTTAAAGGTTTTTATTTTATTTTTTAAGATTTTATTTATTCATTCATAGACACAGAAAGAGAGACGCAGAGACACAGGCAGAGGGAGAAGCAGGCTCCATGCAGGGAGCCCGATGTGGGACTCGATCCCGGGTCTCCAGGATCACACCCCAGGCTGCAGGCGGTGCCAAACCGCTGCACCACCAGGGCTGCCCAATATCTGACTTTTAATTAGGGATAGTTGAACCATTTAAATTCATTGGAATTATTGATAAGATTCGGTTAAAATCTATCTTGCCACTTCTGCTTTACATATTTGCCACTTTCCCATTTTCTCCTTTTCTAGCTTCTTTTGCATTTAATATTTTTAATAATTTCATTTTATCTCACTTGGTTTATTTTCTAAATTTGTTTTATTTTACTATTTTTTCTTTCTGAGAAAGTTCTTTAGTTGCTTTATAATTTACAGTATATACTTTAAGTTAGAGCCATCAAGTAATATGACCCCATTTCATCTATACTACAAATACATAACAATATACATTACTTTCCTCTCTTCTGGACTGTGTGCTATTGCTGTCATATATTAACTATCACCCTGTTATAAACCCAACAATAAATTGATATTATATTTCTTTAAAGTCAATTGATTGTGCAATATGACTTTAAAATTAAAAAAAAACATATTTATGTACGTCCTAATTACCATTCTCACCAGTGCTTTTATTTATGTGTGTAGTTACACGTTTCTATCTGGTATCATTTTTCTGCTGGAAACACTTCTTTAATGTATTTTGGAGCCACTGATGATGAATTATTTTAGCTTTTGTATGTCTAAAAAACTATCTGAGGGGCACCAGGGTGGCTCAGTTGGTTAGGCGTCAGACTTGATTTCAGCTCAGGTCATGATATCAGGGGTCACAAGACCGAGCCCCAACTCAGGCTCCCTGCTCAGCACAGAGTCTGCTTTTGTCTCTCCCTGCACTTGCACGCTCTCTCAAATAAATAAATAAATAAATAAATAAATAAATAAATAAATAAATAAAATCTTAAAAAAAATTTTGATCCATTGTTTTCTTACCTTCATTATTTCAAAACAAGTCTACCATTATTGTCCCTTTGTGCATAATGGTCCTTTTCAGTCTGGTGACATTTAGATTTTTTTAAATTAATCTTTATTTTTATTTTAAGTAATTTGACTGTGGTGTAGTTTATTGTAGTTTTCTTCAGAAACTTAGGTTTCACTAAGCTTCTTGAATCTGTGAGTTTCTGGTTTTCATCAACATTGGAAAAATCTTAGGCATTTCTGCATAGTTTTTGTGTCCCCACCCCTTTTAATGATACCAATTTTCATGAATATTAGGTAGCTTGCTACTTGATGCTGTCTTGCATCTCACCAACACCCTGTTAATTTTCTCCATCCTTCAAGGTTTTTTGTTTCACTTAGTTTCTATTGCTAAGTCTGCAAGTACACTAATATTTTCTCCTATATACTATTAGTCCCATATAGTATGCTCTTTTATCTCAGATATTATAGTTTTCATTTATGGAAGTTCATTTTGGGTCTTTTTGTATATCTTCCACAGCTCTCCTTCACATGTTTATCTTTAATTAAAAATATAAAATATAATTCAAAACTATATAGTTAATATCTTATCCACTTAAGTCTTCCATCTGAATTCTTTCTCTTTTTTTTTTATAAAGATTTTATTTATTTATTAGAGAGACAGAGCACAAGCAGAGAGAGGAGCAGAGGAAGCAGCAGACTCCCTCCGGAGCAGGGAGCCCGATGCGAGGGTTGATCCCAGGACCCTGGGATCATGACCTGAGCCAAAGGCAGATGCTTAACTGACTGAACCACCCAGGTGCCCCCTATTTGAATTATTTCTAATTCAGATTGGTTTCGACTGGTTGAGTTTCCCAGTTTCCCCTTCACTATAGGTTGTGGGTTACTATTTCCATGCCTACCTAGTAATTTTGATAGTATGTCCGGGATTTTTAATTTGATCTTCCTGGAGAATGATTTTTTTTTTTCAACTGTTCCTGACATTTGTTCTGGAACACAGTTATTTAGAAGAAGCTTGAGTTTATAGTTTTTTCATCATCTTGTTAGGCAGGACCACAGGAACCTTTAGTCTAAGGATCATGTTTCCCCCCTATCAAGGCAATGCCCTCCTGTTTAATTGGTGGTCCCTGTTTATGGGATTTTTCTCACTCTGACTGGTGGGAACATAAAATGCTCCTGGCCCTGTGCAAGCCTTGAGATTGATCACCTCCCCCTTCCATGTGGCTCTGGTATTAGCAGTCCCTCACCCGCATGTTCTGATCAGTTTTCTGTTGAAAAACAATATGGACCTTCTGCAGATCTACAGCTCTTTCTCACTCTGTAGAGTGCAGTTCTTTGACACTCTGCCCTATGAATT
The DNA here is from genome assembly GCF_048164855.1 of Canis lupus baileyi. Lineage (NCBI taxonomy): Eukaryota > Metazoa > Chordata > Mammalia > Carnivora > Canidae > Canis > Canis lupus. The sequence goes on from NC_132858.1 coordinate 28,665,970, forward strand.
CTAGATGGGATAGCCTCTATTTCTTCAACCCAGGGAGACTGCCGGGCCCCACCTGGGCCCCCCTACCTATGATATGGCCTGGAAACTCTCTATGCAGTATGCCAGAAAACTGGTAGGACTTCTTTCATTTGTTTCTCTGTCCTCAGGGATGACCATCCGGTGATTACTGTTGTCCAATATTCTTTCAATATTTTCTCCAGGTTGCTTTAGGGAAGGATTAAGGAAGATCCATTCCCTCTTACTCTGGTTTGGTCAGAAGTAGATGTCTCTAATTACCTATTCAAACACAAAGTTATTTCATAACCTGTTTTATACCAATCACCATTCTTTGGTCTGGAAACACAGTAATGAACCCGACAGACAGCATATTTGTGATTATGGAACCTCTATTTTATTAGCATCTTATAGCCAATAAACCAGTAAACAAGCATATGTAGAAATACCTTAGATGGTTTAAGAGCTGTGAAGAAAATAAAAGATTTATATGATAGACAATGATGGGACAGGGAACTATTTTTGATAAGGCTGTCAACAAATCTACTCTCGAGGGTGACATGTGAGTGGATATATGAATGATGAAAAGTCAGCCGTGCAAACATCTGGCAGAAATACATTCCAAGCAGAACAAAGTGCAGAAACAAAGGACCTACATCAGGAGCAAGGCTGGCTCCATCAACTAAAACTCATCATTAGCTAGTTTGTCGTTTACTCTTTTCCACACTCTGTCTCTGTTATGTGATGTGTAAAGTCAAAACCTGAAAAAGGTCACTGACCTGGCTTATTGTTGATTGTGGACAGATGTCCAAAGCAAGTACTTTGTCCTCCAGAAATTGCTTTCAAGAACTTCGCCAACTTAACATGATGCTGGGTACCAGAGACAACTTATATTGTTTTGTTTAGACCCATTTAGAGACAACTTATATTGTTTTAAGACTTTAATTTTTGTTTAGACCCATTTAAGGTTCATGGCAAAATGGAGGGAAATTTACAGGAATTCCCATACACCTCACCACACACACACATGCATAACCACTGCATTATCAGCATCTTTCCCCAGATTGCTACGTTTGTTATAGTTGATGAACCTACGGTGTTACATCGTTATCTCCCAAAGTCCATAGTTTATATCGTCGTTTATTTGTAGTGTTGTACGGAGAAAAGTTTTTAGATTATCCCCTCTTCCCATCGGTCAGGGTAAACTAGGTTACACTGTGGTAACAAACTCCAGCCAAACAGCACCCCCAAAATCCTTGCTCACACAGTGTATACTCTGCAGGTTGGAGGAAGGGCACATCTTACTGTAATCGCTCAAAGGCTCAGCTGACAAAAACTTCCCCTTGACAGGTGATTTTATACCTTTAAATTCACAAGAAAAATATGGCCAATAACACACTGTCTTCAAAAGTTTCTGCCAACAAGTGACACATATTACTTCCACCCATATTCTGTTTATAAAAAAACAAATTATATTACCACACCTAACTTTGAAGTGGTGGAGAAGCACCATTCCACCACATTCATGGAATACAGAGAGCCATAAATAGTTGGTTACACGGCTAATGATGACCACACCCTTTACCAAGGAATCTGTATACTCATGCTTCTAATGAAACTAGACGTTTGCCTGTTACTCTTTCATCTTGCAAGCATCGCTGAGTAGGAGATCAGCTATTAGGCATATACTCCTGTATATTCCATATCCCCTTTATTTCTTACAAAGCCCAATTGGTAAAGTGGCCTGCTACTTTTCTTCCAAAAGAGAGAGAGTATAAAGGTGATGATTAACTATAAGAAAAGCTCCAGCAGCTTTGAGAACAAATACCGACACCTAAAAAAGCTATTTCTAACTTTTAAGATATAAAACATTTCTTTAGAAGGCAACATTTACAAGAAGTCAGTATTAGAATGTTTCAGGATTCTATTGTGAATTGAACTACTTCAATGAGAATACACACCTAGGAGCAAAGGAACACTGGATCTAAGGAATAATTAAGCCTTGAATTAGACCCAAAAAATTTTTTAAGAACTTCCTCCAACTACTAGAATCCAGGTGTCTTTGCCTTTACTTCTCCCCAAGGGGGAAAATTATATGTACTTGAATCCAGGAAACTAATTATGATGCTACAGTTTGGAGCATATGTACATATGTATGGAGTATCTCATAACTTTCTGTCTTTGGATTTCTATTCCACTTTAGATTCATCTTGGGATGATGTTTCTTGCTTGACAACAGATAGATTTCTCCTCGCCTCACTCCAGGCTTTCGGTGGTTGTCTTAAATTTGTATCTTTTAAGGCCTTAGTGAGAAACATGCTTTTTCTTGGTACTCCTTTCCATGGGGTTTCTTTTTGTAGCTTTTCCTCACCATAAGAAAAAAAGAAGGCAAGCCGTTTAACTTGATTTAATTTAGACCTTTGGCCAAAAGAACCAAAAGTAGGTAATGAACCTCATGAACCCCCTTCTCACTACCCTCATCAAGGCTCTGAGGGGATTTTTCACAGGGTTTTGGCATTAAAGGATAATAATCCTAACCAGGGAGTCTGATGTTTCTCAGAGATTATCCTAAATTTACTCCTAATTCGGCATAGATTTTAATGCAGCATAGATTGACATTGTGGCACCTGGCATGAGGGGCAAACTTCTGGCCATTAGTATCATAACCATTTCAGTATATTCGATAAAAAGTAGTACTTACAATGTGAATATGCTTCTGGCTCTTTTCGTAATAATTCAAATAGCACTGTCGTGTTGGCTGATTAAGATATAGACGCTAACACTAAACTTTAGAATTTAGAAAAACCTGTTAAGAAGGAAATGCTGTCTTCTAACTCAAGAAGGTTGAATTGCATCTGTGCACATTCATGCACAAACTCTTGTACGCACCTATGTAAATACAGACTCTCCTTGTATGTAACCATCACCACCCACAGGGGATGGTCCTCAGTACTCTGGTCATGCTCATTCAGTCATCCTCCTTCAAGAGCAGTTTCCAGAAGAATAGGTGCATTATAACGTTCTGTCCACATCTTTCCACTTCAAAACTAGTGTTTATGAAAAGACCCTGTGATAGCTTGAGTAACTCAAGGTCTGTAAAGACAGTCCTCAACTTACAATGGCTCAACTTAATTTTTTTAACTTCAGATGGAGCAAAACCAATATATATTCAGTAGAAACCACGCTCTGAATTTTGAACTTGGATCTTTTCCTGGGTCAGTGATACGCAGCCTGAACCTCTCTCATGACGTCGGTCAGCGTCAGGGAGCCACAGCTCCCAGTTAGCCACAAGACCATAAGGGTAAACAATCAATGTACTGACAACCATCCCATACCTGAAAATCATGCTGTTTTTCACCTTCAATACAGTATTCCATTAATTACATGAAATTCAACACTTTACTTAAAAACACCCATCGTGTTAGATGTTTTTGTCCAACTGTAGGCTAATGTAAGTGTTCTAAGAACGCTTAAGGTAGGCTGGGCTAAGCTGTAATGGTCTGTAGATTACAATGTATTAAATGCATTTTCAATTTATGAGATGGTTTAATGGGGATGGAACCCTATCATAAAGTGAGGAAGATCGTACTTAGTCACCAAAAAAAGAACTGCGCTTTGGTCAATGATGAGTAGAAAAAGTCTCCTCTGTGACTACCATGCTCAACCAGTGGTGTGGCTGTGGAAAACAATTTGGAACACCTTTTGTCTGCTTTTCCTTTGTCCCTGTTAGCTAGGCAACTATTTGTTCTCAGCTTATTCCAAAAGATCCATTTAAAAACTAAACCCCAAAAGCTGATTATTGTCAAAATACATTCTTCAATATCAATCTTTGGTGTTGTGATTGCCACTTCTCAGTGCTTCTAAATTTTTCTCATCAAAATGTTGGTTAATAATTTCTAATAGAAGAGTATAAAGTATTTAGAATTGTTTGTGATACAGGTGACCAAGGAATTCTAAGGACATTATTGCTTCTGGGAACCATTTCAGAATGAGCAAAAATGTCGCAGGTTAGAATACGTGGTTTTAATAGTTTGGGTTTTAATTTTTAGAAAATCAGAGGGAAGATGCACACACACCCCGACCCCCAACAGGTTTAGACAACTAAGCCTTTGTCTGTCACAAATAACATCATTTCTTCAAGTCATAGATATGTTTTTCTACCAGAATAATCCCTAGCTGGTTTCTTAATTTGTAGCTTTGCAGAAGTATGAGTATAAGCCAACTGGGTTATTATATTAATATGATCATTGAACTAGGAGTCACGTTTCTAAGACTTAGTAACTGTGAGACATAGATACTAGGTGAGCTCTCTCCCCCAACCCCACCACACACACACACACACACACACACACACACACACCCTTATCAAAAGCCAAACAGTCATAATGAACTATTTGTATCACAAGCTTATGGTAACAGTCAAACATAATGATATGTACAAAAGCTTTATAAATACCACTCCCAAAAAAATATAAATATTACTACTATTATGAGAAGAAATAACATGCAAACTATTTTATTAAGAGAACTATTTTCACACTGAAATAAGTTGTAAGAATAACCTTAAAATATTTTCAACTACATCTGAGGAGATCTGAAGGAACTGACTAATAAATACTGGCACAATGGATAGCCTAGACAAGGACTAGGGTTAGAAATAATTAGGTCATCCCACTATATCAAAAATAATTAAGAATAGTTATTTGAATAGTTACTTGAAATTTTTCAATTAACATGTTAATCATAACAATAAACCCAATATTTAATAGTTCTATTGTTTGTTTTTTTCAAAATTTAGCTAAAAACTCTCTCGGAATTCTGTTCAGTGTACAATAATCTGTCAATATGAAAATGGTTGGGATCAACAGTATCAAGATATTTTATCAGCTCTATTCAGTCTGACTCCTATGTACATGTATGTGTGTTTATTATGTGTTATTGGGTTATAGGATAAAATATAAATTCTGACTCCAAACTGCAAGTCACTGCAAATTTTATCTGGGAAGTAATAACAAACATATCATTTTGTCAGTCTATTTTGGTTATACTTACATCATATTAACTGGAATTAATTCTCCTTTCCTCCTATTTGAAAAGGAGAGGTAATTTCACAAAGTATTTTTTTTTCTATTCGATTAAACATTTTATTGGTTATCTACTATGTCTCAGGGGCTATTGTAAAGTGATGAAGATGCAGAGATAAAATGTGATAGAATGTCTGCCTTTAATGAGACTCAAATCAAGAAAGATATAGTTATACCAAGTAGTTATTGATAGGAAGATAGGTGGTTAAACTCCCAACTTGGTCAATGCTCTCTAGTTTTTGTTAGTAACAATATCAGATTATTTACATTCTCCATTTTCAGGGGTAATTAATGTATGTCCCTAAATTATTAAAAAATTTCCCAGGACAGGGTGCAGGGCTGACTTGGGTGGAAGAGGGTGCAACTCTTGATCTCAGGGTCAAGCTGCACATCGGATGCAGAGGTTACTTAAGTAAATAAGTTTTTTTAAAAAATCCTGGGACTGAATTTGGGGAAAATGGTTTAAGTAAGAACTTTTTTCCCTTTATAGATTGCAGAGGCAGGAAAAATATGTACCACCAGGGAGCAGAAAAATGGAATTACTTTGTCTTCCCCCACACACACACTCCATTTTACTGTGTTCATTTCCTGCCTTACTCTCTTCTTTCTTTCACTATTGATGGCTCATACTCTCGTCTTTGTTTATCCATCCAACAATATTTACTGGGTTTTCCTCTGTGGGTTAATAGTGATGGACTAGGGAAAAGACATCTTTAACCTTGTGGTAAGCTCTTAGGGAACAGAGTAGGTGCAGAAGTTGGCTAACAGCATGGACGCTAGCGTGAGACTTTAAAGTTTGATTCCTACCCCTCCACCATGTAGCAGATTTAACCTCTTTATGCCTTAGTATCCTTATCTAGAATATGAGGGTTACTATAGCATCTACCTAAAAGAGCTACGACAGTGTTGGACCTGTACTTCTAGAAGGCAGAAATGGTTAAGAAAACTCCCCCATCCTTTCATGTCCTGGGAAATGGCTAATTCCAAAGGATCATGGTGCCCTCTGGATTGTGAGATCACGCTCAACTCCATCCTTCCTCATGATTCCCATAGGGTCACCAGAAGACTCCCTTTTCTACCTGGATCAACCATTTATTGATCTCTCTATAAAAGAAATTCATGATTTATAGATATTTTTATCTCTGTTGGATAAAGGGGACAGATAATCTAGTTTGTTGTTCTTTTCTGGTTGCCTATTTTGAGTTTAAATAAATTAAGAATGTACACCGAGAAGAGACCAGGTCTTTGAAACGGGCCTGCGAATCTGTATTTGTTTATGCTTGTCTCAGGACTCACGATTGAAATTTTGAATTAGAGCCAGAAGTTCCTGAGACACCTTGGTGGCTCAGCAGTTGAGCTCCTGACTTCGACTCAGGGCATGATCCCTGGGTCCCGGGATGGAGCCCCTCATAGGGTTCCTTGCATGGAGCCTGCTTCTCCCTCTGCCTGTGTCTCTGTGTACCTCTCATGAATAAATAAATAAAATCTTAAAAAAAAAATAACTAGAAGTTCTCTGTGTCTGTCTGTATGTTTAGGACTTTTCCCTCTACAAGTCAGGAAAGTATCTCCTCTAGTTATGTGAATAAGTCATATTTTCCTATCTCTGGATAGCACTGATCAATTACATTTGAAATCCTTATGTTAAAGGAACTCTAGTGTGGTTGGCAAAGAGATAAATAAGCATTTATATAATTGGCCATTCTTGATATTTCAGAAATTAAAGAAATTAAATCTTAAGTAATTTCAATGTGAAAAAGAGACATTTTTATAGAAACTCAGAAACATTTTAAGAATTCATATTCACATACTTAGGTAAAACTTTAACGAGTAAGACTAGTTGAATAATTTTGGTTTAATACAAAGACTCAGATATTTTATCTGAGTTATCAGTGTCATCAGTATAATGTAAGTACACATTTATATTCTACTTGAGTATGTTCTTTCCAAACATGTTTACTGATCAAATGAGCTAGCATTATTTCTTATAAAATATTATTATGAAAATTTTAAATCTGGTTTTAACCAAATTGAATCATTACTCTGACAAACTTTATTTAAACAGTAATATTTTTAGTATGTAAGTTTGAAGATAATTTCCAAATATTTACGTAATTTAAAATCTTAGACTGCTGCAAATTGAGCTCATTAACAAATAGTCATTAAATAACTAGAAAAATTTTAAGAATACTGTAACATTAATTACAAAGCATAATTTTAAGTTTATATAATTGTTTTTCTCTTATATTTAAGAGATACAGAGATATAAGAGATACATTTAATGGTACAGAGCAGCTCTATATATTTTTATCTGTTAATGAATGTGTTTATTTTGGCCATTTTGAGAAAGTGTACTCTAAGAGATTTTTTTTTAAGATAAAAAAGAGAGTTGATTTGTCTTAAAGTAAAATGACTGAATGTTCCAGAATAAGTTGGAGAAAAGCTTAAGAAAAAACCTGAAAGGATATAGAAAACTGTAGAAGGTTCGTGAAAATGGAATTTTATTTGTATTGGTCAATTCTACCTAAGGTTTACATAATGGGTTTATTTATAATATTTTCAATGAGAGTTTATGTTTACATTTTTCTTAGAGTATTGGTCTCTCTAGGAGGTTGTAAAAGGTTTTCCTTTACTTTCTAAGTAATCTGCCTTGAAGGCAAAAATTCTGTGTCTTGTAAGAAAAAGTTCCCATGCTTCATGTTAACTTTATCCTGTCCTAGGTTATTTAAGATTACCAAGACTTCTCAATTTCGAAAGAGTTAATGTTGTCACCTCCTATGTTTACTTAAAAAAATTTTTTTTCAAAGATTTTATCTATTGGCGAGGGGGAAGAGAGCGCACAGGAGTGGGGAAAGAGGACGAGGGACAAGCAGACTCCCCACTGAGCATGGAGCCTAACATAGGCCTCATTCTCAGGACCCTAGGGTCATGACTTGAGCTAAAGTCAGACACTTCACCCACTGAGCTACCCAGGTACCCCCTACTTTTAAAATTTTTTATTGTCATTGTGATTAAATAGGAAATCAAGTACTGTTTCTCAGTGACCAAAGAAGATCTTGCCTTAATCAAATCCCCTGACAACTTTTGATATTTCCTCTTTGCAAAACTCAAAGCCTAAATGGTATCTTTTGCACTTAAAACTGTCTATGAGACAAAGATGGAGGGTGATATGACAGGAATGAGCAGGATACGTCTTTAGGTGGAGCACTTAGGAGAGCCATTCTGTGGTGCCGCTTGCCCAGATACGCTCTAACAGAGCTCAGCCTACCTGGTTGCAACAGTAGGTGAAAGAAGCCACTGCCTTGTGCTCCCAAACAATGGCTTTTTCCCACTCTCACTTATCAGATCCCCTAAACCACCTATAGGGTTAGTGAATGTCTATTGTACTTTGAGATATTTCTCTCCATCTACATAACATTCTCCTCTTCCTTTTCTCCTTTGTGAACTATAAGGTGTTCATCCCAAGATATATGGGATGCTAGAGTGCTTTATTCCTTCATATCTGTATGGCCCTCCCCCGTCTCTTTTCAGTTTCTATTTAACTTTCATCTTATTAGATATTGCCCAACGATCTTCATAAAATGACAGTTCCTCCTCCTACGTGACCCTTTCCCCAGCATGCATGCATACACTGTCTATCCCCTAACCCTACCTTATCTTCATATACTTACTACCAAATACATGTTATATATGTATTTGTTTTATGCTTTTTCTGAGATTCTCACTACTGGAATGTAAGCTCTTTGGGACTGGGGGAAGGCTTTTCTCAATGTGAGTCCCTGCTATATACCCAGCTCCTAGGGTAGAGATTGGCAAATTGTAAGCTCAATAAATAGTGATTAAATATATGAATGCATTTATTACCTTCTCATCAAATGATAATATACTGGAGAACTTTATGTAAGTACACTAAACACAACTCTTGCCTTCACTGAAGATGTGGAAGAGAGTGAAAATAAAATTCAGAGTTCAGAGGATCAAGATCTGGAGAGGTGAAGAAAGGCACCACAGTTGCACAGGTACGGGATGTAGGAGCTTCAAGGATGTGAAGAAATGATAGAGAAACAGTAGAGATAATGTTGCAGGTTTGAGGAAGAGTGTAAAGATGTGCAAAAAAAGCCTGGCTAGGGCAGCCCCGGTGGCTCAGTAGTTTAGCGCCGCCTGCAGCCCAAGGTGTGATCTTGGAGTCCTGGGATCGAGTCCCACGTCAGGCTCCCTGCATGGAGCCTGCTTCTCCCTCTGCCTATGTCTCTGCATCTCTCTCTCTGTGTGTCTCTCATGAATAAATAAATAAAATATTAAAAAAAAAAAAGCCTGGCTCTTCTTTCTGTTATCGGGTGAATATACCCCCCCAAATATGTTGAAATCCTAATCCCCAATGTAATAGTATTTGGAGATAAGCACTTTAGGACATGATTAGGTCATGAGGGTAGGAGCCCTGATAAATGGGATCAGTGCTCTTGTAAAAGAAGGCCTAAATAGCTCCCTGACCCCTTCCACTGTGTGAAGACACAGGGGAAAAGGTCATCTGTGAACCAGGAAGTGAGCTATCACCAGACACTGAATCCGCTGGTACCTTGCTCTTGAACTCCTTGACCTACAGAACCTAGCAAATACATGTTTGTTGTTTACAAACATAAAGGAAAAAACCCACTCCTGTGTGTTTTTCCTTTACTACTCACATATAACTCTTCTGGTATTTCTGGTCACCCACACAGGAGATTTTCCACATATTAAGCAATTCTGCAACGCCAGCTGGGTGCTTCTGACCTACTGGCTATAAACCACGGGTTCCTAGTACCTCCTTCTCAGGATTGCTAGAGCAGCTCAAAGAAGCCAGAAAAACACTTACTATATCACTTGTTTGTTATAAAAAGATAAAACTTGGAAACAACCAGAGGGAAGAGATGTACAGGAAAAGGTACGTGGGAAGCGGAGTGGAGCTTCCATGCCTACCAGGAGCATGTCACCTCTTCAACAGCTCCCCCTATTCATCAACCCGGAAGCTATTCCAAACCTTGTTGGGATCCCAAGCTATTGGGATTCTTACGGAGGCTTCATCACTTAGGCATGACCAATTATTACTGCATTCTTTCTCCCTCTTCTCTCTTGGGAGAATGGGTGAGGCTGAAAATTCCAAGCTTCTAATCATAGCTTGAGCTTTCTGGTGACCAATTCCTACCTGGGGATCCACTGAGAGATGCCAATCACTCCTATCACCCAGGAGATTCCAAGGGATTTAGGAGCTCCGTGCCAGGACCCAAGGTCAAAGACCAAATATATGCGCAAAAGATGCTGCTAGTTTTCCTATCGTTTAGGAAATTCCAACAGCTTTAGGAGCTCTGTGCCAATACCCCAGGTAGAGAGCAATATTTATATATATTTTTTTTTCTCTTATTCCACAATGTTCCACTCACTCTGTGATACATTCTTATAGCAGCCTGGATGCACTAAGGGACTTTCATTTGCTTATTGAATATTTACTATATACCCACCACTGTGTAAGCTTCAGGGCAAAAGGGAGGAAGATGAAACCCATTCTTTTTGTTTTGTTTTGTTTGTTTTGTTTTGTTTTGTTTGTTTTTTGTTTTGTTTTGTTTTGTTTTGTTTTGTTTTTATTTTTGAAACCCATTCTTGATTTCAGGGACAGTGAGAAAAATGGACATGAAGATAAATATTTATGATTTAGGGATAGGTGCCTCAGTTTATTAAAAAAAAAAAAAAAAGAGTACATTTTACTATCAAAACATCCTACAACAGAATTCCCTCCTAAGGAGAACCTGGCTTCGAGAAGTGATCTTGAGAAGCTGCTCAGGGTGGGTACCAATGGGAAGCAAGGAAGCAGAAACTAGTGGAGAAACTACATTTTATGAGACCAGAAAAGAAACTGGTTATGCTCCTGCAAGAGGTGGGAGGAGAGAAGAGATAATAGGCCTTGAAAGTACAGAAGAGATAGAAACCAGGCTATCTGTGGGTGGCTGCAGGGTACCTCAGATATGGGCCACCGAAACATTTAAGTATGGGAGTGAATAATATGCATTTAACATTCTGAGTGTTCCTTCTCACAAATCTTTAGTAAAGTCTGCTTGACTGGGAGACTTGTCACATCAGTGGCTTTTGCCATAAAACAAAAAAGAGGTCAAATAAAAAAGGGCCTAGGGATGCCTGGGTGGGTCAGCAGTTGAGAGTCTACCTTTGGCTCAGGTCATGATCTCAGGGTCCCAGGATCTAGTCCCACATCAGGCTCCCCTAAGGGAGCCTGCTTCTCCCTCTGCCTGTGTCTCTGCCTCTCTCTCTGTGTCTCTCATGAATAAATAAACAAAATCTTATTTTTGGGGGGAGGGGGCCTCAACTTTCTATCTCAAGACACAACACCTACAGTGGTAGTAGTAGGAGCTCGTTGAACACAAGGGTGTAAGCCCTTGGGTACTGACAAGGTTTGGGAGTTTCATGGGACTTGAAATTAGGACAAAAAAAAGGAGCCTCTTAAATAAATTTCAAGGGATGGAAAGTCACCAGGCAATTTCTAGGTCACAAGAGACATTGTTATTATGGCTGCATGTGTGGAAGGCCAAACAAGATCAGATTGAGGCATATGACAAAGCAGCAAAGAATGTAACAGGCACGGCAAGAATTTCCTAATGAGATGATTTATCAAGTTGCTAGGAGAGGGGGCAAGCATTCTAAGGGAAAAAAAAAAAAAAAGAAAGAAAGAAAAAGAAAACTGTAAATAGGTAAAATTAGCAAACAAATAAAAGAGCAGTAAGAGTAGATGTCCTTGACACATAAGAGAAGAAAGGAACTAACACTATTATGTTCCCAACACACACCACACAAGGTACTTGCACCAGCTTTTTATTTGCTGGATTGTATTTATTTCCATACTGTAAAATTCACCAGTTTTGATGTATAGCTTCATAAATTTTAACAAATGCCTAGAGACACCACCACCACAATCAAGATATACAACTGAATCACACCAGTATTCTCCTGCGCCTCTTTGTGGTCTATATTTCCTACCACCCACACCCCTAGCAACCACTGATTTGATTTCTGTTGTTATTTCTTGTGATTTTTATCTCTCCAGAATACCATAAAAATGGAGTCAGACAGAACGTGGTCTTTTGAATTTGATATTTCACTTTGCATAATGTATCTGAGTTTCATCCATATTGTTGTGCATATCAGTAACACTGCTGATAATATTCCATCATGTAGATGCATCATAGATTTTATCCACTCGCCACGAGGAGGACATTTGGGTTGTTTCCAATTTTAGAAAATTATGAATAATGCCACTATCAACATTTGAGTAGACATTTTTTTGTGTGAACATCAATTTTCAATTTTCTTGGGTGTGAAAAAATGAGATAGATGGAGAAGTATATGTTCACCTATATGAAACACCAACAAACTGTCTTTTGTTTGAATCAAATAACTGTACCATTTTTGAATCACCAACAACAACATGTAGGAGTTTGAGTTTCCCAGCATCCACATGAAAATATGGCAATATGAATTTTTTAAGATTAGTATTATTAATAATATTACAAGGATTACTGCCAATTATAAGATACTAGGAAGAGGCAAGAAAATTTATCTGAAGTCTTCAATGGGAGCATGGTCCTGATACCTCCTTGTTTTTGTACTTCTCGCCTAGAGAATTCTGAGAGAATACATTTCTGTTGCTTTAAGTCACCTGGTTTATGGTAGTTTGTTATGGCAGCCCTAGGAAACTAATCCATCTGCTAATGATGTTGGGCATCTTTGAATATGCTTCTTTGTCAAACAGTATCTTCTGTAGAGCAGTTTTTATATAGTTCCTCTGCCCATTTTTTAAATTGGGTTGATTGGTTTCTTATTACTGGATTTTGAGAATTCTTTATATATATTAGACACAAATTATTTGTTTAGATATGAAATTTAAAAACATTTCCCCCATACCGTGGCTTGTCTTTTTTATTTTCTTATTGTTATCTTTCATAGAGCATAAGTTTTCATTTAATGTATTTGAATTATCTTTTTTTTTTTTTTTTTTCCTTTTAGAGGCAGGGATTTTGGTGACCAGTCTAAGAATTCTTTGTGAAATCTATGGTCACAATTTTTTTTTTTCCCCTGCTTTCTTACAGAAATCTGAAAGTTTCAGTTTTTGCAGGTAGAGGTATTACCCATTTTTTTTTTTTTTTGTATAAGATCTATAATATGGGTTGAAGTTAATTTTTTTCACATATAAATGTCCAACTTTTCTAGCAGTATTTGTTGAAAAGATTACCTCTTCTCCTTTGAATTATCTTAGCAAGTTTGCCAAAAATCCGTGTATGCATCCCCCCTTTGAAAACCACTTACGATTGCTATGACTTTATAAGCTTTAAAATCAGTTAATGTGAGTCCTACAGCATTGTTTTTAATTTTCAGAAGTTTTTGGCTATTCTAGTTCCTTTGACTTTGCAAAAGCATTTAATAATCTGCTTGTTGATTTCTATAAAAAAATCCTGCTAGAATTTTGGGGGGGATTTCACTGAATCTATAACTCAATTTAGGAAGAACTAACATCTTAATAATATTGAGTCATGATAAATCTTTCTACTTAATCTTGTCTTGAATGCTTTGTAAACTTCAGCATGCTGATCTTGCATGTATTTTTTTCAGATTTATGCTCATTTCATGCTGTTTGGTGCTATGGTAAATGACACTATTAAAATGATGATATCTAGTTATTTGTTGCTGGCATATAGAAATGCAATTGATATTAACATATTGATCTGTTCTACAACCTTAATGAGATTACTTTCCAGTTCTGAGAGCATGTTTATAGAGTCTTTATGATTTCCTACATAGACAATGGCATCAACTAATAATTTTATGCCTTTTCAATCTATATGTCCTTCATAACTTTTTCTTGTTTTATTGCAATGGCTACGAATCCCAGTATGATACTGATTAGGAGCAATAAGAGCATATATCTTTGACCTGTCCCTGATCTCAGAGGAATGCATTCATTCTTCACTATGTACATTTTTTTGTACTAACCTTTATCATGTTAAGGAAACCTTTTTCTATTCCTACCTTTCTAACAGTTTTTATCATGGATATTACATTTTTTTCATATATTTTCATCTGTCCCTAATTTTTATGTATCTATTGTCATTTTGGCTATATTTTACTGTATTATTTTCTAGTAGTTTTTCCAGAGACTACTTCTTTTCACAATATATAGAGACCTAACATTTTTCAAGTAAAATGTAGAAGTTTTACAATCATTTTTTACTTTACTTGTCCCTTCTCACGTTATATTTGTCATACATACATCTATATTTACAAACTTCCCAGACACTGCTATAATTTTCACTTTTAATAGTTTATGGAACTCGAGGGAAAAAACTGTCTTGTAAATTAGCCCAGATATCTATTATGTTTTTTGCTTGCTTTATTCTGAATTTTCAAGTTATTTAGTAACATTTTCCCTTAGCCTGGATATTTCCCTTAGCATTTCTTTTGGAGTAGATTTTGCTGGTAATAATTCTCTTAGTTTCTATTTCATCTTCTTTCTTAAAGGATATTTTGGATATGGAACTCCTGGTTGACAGTTCTTTTATTTTAACAATTTAAATTTGTTATTCCGCTTTCTTAATGGCCTTCATAGTTTCTGAGAAATGAGAGGTAATGTGAATCCTCGTTCCTTCAAATGTAATATATTTGTTTTCTCCAGCTACCTTAAGATTTTTTTCTCTGTATCCTTGGTCTTCATCAGTTTCATTTCGATATGTCTGGGTGATTTTTCACTTTCAAATTCATTTTGTTTGGGGTTTTCACAGGCTCTTAAATCTGTAAATGTATGATTTTCCCCTAATATAGGAAGTTTACAGGTATATTTATTCAAATATATTTCTACTCTCATTATGGGAGAAAACTCCAGTGACACTTATGTCAGACATTTTTTCATTGCCCCACAGGTCCCTGATGCTCTGTTCATCTTTGAATCTTCTTTTCTTTTTTTTTTTTCATATTGAAAATTTGTATCTCCAAGTTTACCAACTCTCTTCTGTCATCTCCGTTCTGCTTTAGAACCCTTTTAGTGAAATTTTTATTTAAGGTATTGTATTTTTTAGTTCTAACATTTTTAGTGGGTTTCTTATTGTTTCTCTTTCTCTGTTGAAATGTTCTATCTCTTCATTTATTTCCATTGTGTTTACCTTTATACCATGGAGCATAGTTATAGTAGCTTCCTTAAAGTTTTTGCCAGAGAATTCCAAAATCTGAGTCATCTCATGGGTATCACCCATTGATAGTCTTTTCCTTTGAGAACTTGTATCATTTTTCTGGTTCTTTGCATATTGACTCATTTTGGATTGTACCCTAAACACTTGAAAATTAGGTTTCATAGATGCTGGGTCCTGTTAATATCCTCTACAGAATATTGATTTTTGTTGTTGTTGTAGCTGTTTTGGCAGGCATTTGACAGCTTGCTTCTAACTTCACTTCTACTTACCTTCTCTAGGTGCTACTTCCAATGTCAATTTAGTTTTCAAAAACTTTTCTATACTAATTTGCATCTTTCCCGTACATGAAGGTCAGCAGCGACCTAAAGGTTTTGCAGGTTCAGACACAGCTCCTTGGTTGTGTCTCTCACCAAAAATATGGGGTTCTTTCAGAGTTTTACTGCTTCCTCCACTACTAGCATAACTCCAGCTCAGGGGGAAAAAAAAAAAAAAAAAAAACTGGGGAAAAAAAAGAGGAGAGGATTATCTCTTTTAAAGGTATTTCTTCAGTTTGACCACCCTCCTCCACCTGCCTGATTTTTTTTTTTTAATTTTCAGAGAGTTCAGTTAGTTTTTTTTTTTTTTTTTTCAATTTATTTTTGTTTTGTCCAGAATTTGCGGTTGTAATCAGCAAGAAAGAATGGCACAGAGTGGGCTCCCTCTATCTTGGAGGGGACATTTTATTTTTTTATTTTATGTTACATATTTGTTTTTATTTTTGTTCAGGGAATAGCTCCATCTACTTTGGCCAAAAATGTGGAGTGCTCATGAAGGGAGACTGTGGGTGATAATGTGCAAAGGTAATTTGGCACTAGATTGAACAGAGGCTGAGATAACCTACCTAAGAACACTGGATTTCTATTTAGTAGGTTATAGAAAGCTATAGAGGAATTCTCATTCAAATGCCTCAGTGTGGTTGGCAGCCCTCGAAATGGTCTTGCTGCCTTTTCCTTTTTTAAAAAAAAACATTCTGAAATAGAAGTGAAATAATTTCAAGTTTGCTTCCATATTCTAGTTCTGGCACCAATCTTATTTCCCCAGAAGGCGTTTCTATTACTGAAAGTGGCATTCAGGCACTGACGACCACACATTCCCTTATTATACATTGCATAACACCAGAAAAAAAAAAAAAAAAGACCAATAAAATCACTGGTCCTACTTATAGTGAGCCAACAGCATTCGGGGCAGGGTTGACTTTATGGTACATTCATATATCTCACAGATAGGGTGGCTATAGATTAATTGATAAGGCATTATGTATACATAGCTATGAATATTCAAGCAATGCATTAAGAATTAGCATAAAATGGCAAAGCGTTTACATTTTTTCCTTTGCTTAAATGACTCTGTAGAGCAATTCATACTGTTAATCAAAGTGTCTCTGGTAAATACCATAATATCAAACATTTAATTGCCACCTATTCTGGGTGCTCACCTTGGGCCAGGGTTTCTAGAAACAGACAACAGGAGGATGATTTGTGTGAAGGTTCATCAAGGAGAGCACGTACTCTTGATCAACACCCATCACTGGTGATAGAAAGAGGACTGGTCAGAGGGAGAAGCTGCCTGCAATCTGATGGCACCAAAGGCCCTGCCAGTCCCTCAGGGGGTTCTGGAGTCCAGGCAGGCCCTAGATAGATGCCCGGAATTGAAGCAAGAGTGGACTTTGCTACCTACCCACCAACTAGTCAGGGGAAGAGGACTCCCCTGGGGACTTGGAGTAGCCTGTGACGGATAAGCTTTCCTTGGTAGAGGAATTCCCCCGTGGAACTCAGCTGTGAGCCTCAGCAGCCAACACTTCAGGCAGCTAAGGAAATGGGCAGACAGTCCCGAGGAGGCTCTGAGGGATGTAGCACAGCGTTCCTCACGGTGCCTTCAATCAATGTGAGTTTTCTTACCTGTATCATAATAACCCAATCCAAATTCATTGATGGTAGAGTGGTTTATTACCTTGGAGGGAGAGGGCCCCCTAAATAAACCACACTATGAGGCTGAGATGGGAGATGTGTCTATATGTGTATATACATACATATATGGTAATAAATGTTGTTGTCATTAAGTTTCACAGAATATACCTGTGTATAGATACTAATAATTGAGCAATTTCCCTTGAATGTCTTCTAGGAAACTGAAGTAAAAGGGAGTTAGTGCCTCCCCTAACAACTCCCAGACAAGGAGATTCTTTTTCTAAAATCCAAGTCCTTGCTGTTGCTCTTTTGTGCTGAGGGTCTTCGTGTCAAATCCCAAAAGAGATTCCAATCCAAATAGAATCAGCCAGAATGTCCCATGTTTTGTTTTCTTTGTTTTTGTGTGTTTGTTTTCCCTACAAATTGGCTTTTGCCTCTTCTGAGATCTCAGGCTTATGTATTTCCCGTTCTCTAGGAGGGTGGGGGGGTGGGGGAGAAACACTGCATGTTCTGACAAGTCCTTTTAAATTAAAAAAGGAGTGAGTTTAAAATAGAAAATGTAATTTTAACACATGCAGATATCCCCATGCTGAGAAGACAATTCTATTGTATTTTTCAAACATTAAGAAAAAAAAAAAAAAACAGGAAGAAAGAAAAACACAACAGAGAGAGACAGTGAGGAAAATAAAATTAGGCCATATTGGACTGAGCACAAGCAGGCCCCTGGCAAAACTGCCACAGACCCCCCTGCCCACGTGCGGTTGAGCACAAAGGGTCCATTTTTGCTGATCGTCGCGTATCGTGGAGACCTCTAAATATGATATTTTAAATCAGAATGAGTAATACTGCAATTTTTCTCTCACAGTGAGTCAATACAATCTGACACATACCATTAAGTTGAAATTTTGGAAGTAGTTTTATTTCTGTTGGATGGAAGCTGGCGTATTTATTTTGTGTTTTATCATTTTTGGGCGAGATAATGATTTGTCCTTTGAGAGTGTACTTGTGTGTCTGTGTGTGTGTTGGTGCATGTGTGTGTGTGAGAGAAAGAGAGAGAGAGAGATTCTAGGAGAAACTAGACTAGAAAAACTCCGAGGTGCATGTACCCTTCTTTTGTGTGAGAGCAGGGACTAGGATTACTGTTTCTTCTGCTTCCTGCCTCATTTCCAACAGGCTTCTTTTTCAACAATTGTCAGAAAAACAGTACTTTCTGTATAGCAAAGAGATTTCCCAATTCACCTATTTCAACAAAGTCTGATTTCCAGTTTAGCAAAACATGAGTGTAGTCTCCTGGCTGGCTGCAACAGAATCATGGAGAAGTATAATTTAACAATGTGCATAATCTAGAAAAGACTGTGTCACCTAGACTCGGTGTCCCTGATGCTAAACAACCTGTCTACCTTGGTTCAAGGTACACTCACCCAGAGAACAAGGCGTGTGTGGACGCTTACTGTGTCTGCCTGCCCGAAATAGATCCTCTTTCTTCTGAAACAGCACCCCGATACCCCTTTGGTAAAACACGCCTTCCTCATCTCAGTCCTTCAGTTAATCCCGACTTTAACCACAGTTCCTAGAAGCTTACGGGTGGGGGTGGAGGGACGAGTCTGATCAAAAATGGGCATTATTTTACTTCATAGGTTTAGATGACCTAATATCATTCATTCTAGGCCTTTTGCTAGAATTATCTGGAAAGTGGAGTTCTCTTTTCATTGGGATAGATGAGCTTCACAAATAGTTGCCAGGTGCTGATGGCCATCTTCGTAACGGAGCCAGCAAGGAAAGAACCTGCCTGAGACTGCTGGAATCGAGAGAGAGAGGAGAGCAAAGATGAAGACAAATCAAGTTCTCTAACACTACCTGGAATCAACCACACTCAAAAAAAAAAAAAAAAAAAAAAAATTCAAGTGCCATGCTCTTCAGTTTTGTGGCTAATCAATTCCATTCTTTGAATTAAGGCAAAGTGAGGTGCTTTTGTTCTCCACTTAAAAAAAAAAAAAAATCCAGAGGCACCTGAGTGGCTCAGTTAGTTAAATTTCCGACTCTTGATCTCAGCTCAGGTCTTGAGCTGTGAGTTGTGAGTTCAACCCCCAGATAAGACTCCACTCTGGACATGGGGCCTACTTCAAAAAAGTAAATAAAATAAAATAAAGTAAAATAAAATAGAAAATGTCATTATTCACTTAAAAATATTTAGAGTTTGGAGGAGCTCTGCAGTTTCACTAATTCTGCTGAGTGATGGTGATTTTGGAGAGCTGGGCTGTGCATGCTCTCCTTGCACCTGAGAGCTGGCCCACCCACAGACAGCTGGTCTTCTCTCTCTGGACCATGCCATCAGTTTAGGGGGAAAGACCCTCTGCCCATATGGTGCAACTAATATCTGCCTGTGCTGCCCTTGATTGGAAGATGGCATAAGGGTGTTTATTCTAGGATTTAGAGGGTCTGCTTGCCTAGCAGTATAAACAGCAACTCTAATATAAATGTTGTCAGGATGAAGGTGACATTTTACTCTCTATACTTATCTTACTCTGTGTTTATCCCTAAATTAAATCTGAACGCAGGCAGGTAAGAGGAATGCTATTTTTGCTTCTCCTCATTCCCCTACCAACTCCCAATAAGATGATATGCAAAAAGGTGCCTACATGAAGAAAAACATTGATGATTAAGAAGTACCAAAGACCTTGCCATGTCTGGAATACAGGGCACAGTGGAAGAATGGAGGAACTGGGGCTAGGTATGGAGGCAGGAGTCAAATTATAAAGGGTCTTCTGAGCTATCAAAGGTGTTGGAACTCTGCTGTATATTTAATGTGGAGCCATCAAAGGATTTTAAATAGTGACAGGTATTTTCCAAAGAATACTCCAGCATGAATGTGAAAAATGAAATGGAGGGTAAAGGAAAAAAGGCAGAGAAATAGTATAAAGGGCTGGTGCCTCCCCGAGGTAATAATTGTCACGAAGGTACCACCACAGACACAGCATCTAGCCCAATGCCCAACATCCCATTGGCCTCAGTGTGTGTATGTAAGTGAGAAACAGGCAATAAAGGAGGAATAAATCATCCAGAAAAAAAGGAAGGAGAGAGAGAAATAGGGTATAGTAACAGTAAGCCTGGCATTAGAGGTGGATCAGAAGCTCCTAAGCTTAAGAGCTCTGTTTTTCACATTTGCTAGTTCATGAGTCATAATTGAAACCACAGGCATGGGGTAAATTATTCAGATAACATTTATTGAGATCTTTTGTTATCCTAAATGTCATTCTGTATGGTGGATCTTGCTTTAGGATCTAAGCCATGGACTTCCATCATTTAATGAGCAAACAGAGAAAGAGAGGAATACAGTGAAGACAGAGCTAGAATGATCAGAAAACCAGGAGGAGGAGCTGTGGAGGATGGTGCCTTGCAAGTCCATGCAGGAAATGCTTTAAGAACTTCAGGAGTCATTAAGGCCCTGAATCACTAAAATGTCAAGTGTCATAAAGCGATTAATAACTTAATAAATAAAAATTGTCCTTTGAATTGTTTAGGAAGTCAATGATGTTCCAAAGTAGAGTGGCTGACTATTTTTTGGGGGTGTGGGGGAGGTCAAGGGAACATGGATGAAGAAACCATGAAAATTCCTTAGAAGAAAAAAACTTTATGAAGGGGTGAATTTTTATGAACCCTGATGTTTCAATAAGAAGAGTTCACTTGGGAAACAGTCACAGTCACACTACAGTTGCAGCCAGATGAGTGTTACATACACACGTGGGCTGAATTTTAAGACCGAGAATGGGACAGACCTTGTTCCTACCTAGAAAGTAGCACTCTGAAGTGCCAGGACCAAATGAAACCTCATTTTCCTCATCTGTAAAATGGGCTACCAATAGTCCCCACCTCATGGGTGGTTGTGAAGATAGAACTGATGCATATAAAACAGAACATTAGCTGGGTTACAGTAAATATTCTGTAAGTGTTAGCTGGTACTGGAGTTCTAACTAATTATTACCATTATTAAGATAATGTCTAGAAGCTCTCTTGGGCATTAGCAAACCTGAATAATTTCCACTTCCAGAGGTATCAACCATATTGTCTACATTTCATCTATCTTGTATGTTACCATATACAGAAAGAATAAATTTTATAAAACTTAAGGTGCTATGACATATGATTCATGTCATTTTTTAAGGCTATAATGGCTTTGGAGAATGACTTAGTGATTGTGATTTTTTTTTTTTTTTTAGTTCTCCATATTTAGAGAAATTTTAAGCTTTAATACAAAAAAGATAGAATTTTATAAAATAAGTCAGAATACATGAAATTAACAATGGGCTTTTATACTGTACCCTAAGACCTATAGATTCTAACTATAAAACCTGTAATTTTCCCATTTTACGTTTCATTAATTCAGGAAAAGACAGATTGTGAGGGCAGCATGCATAATGGATCTGACATGAATCTAATCAACATGTGCTGTGATTTGGAGGAATAAAAAGGAAAAATAATGTAAATTATTTTAAATGATTTCTTTTGGCCGTACATTCTTAGCTGGCAAGCCCCACCTCTGCAACCAACTAGTTCTGTGACCTTGGGAAAATCACATGACTTCTCTGTGTTTCATAGTAAGTTTGAGACCGTCCTGGCCTATCGTATCATGGGATCCTCTTCAGGGCACCACTGAGACAACAACAACTCTGAAAGCAGGTGTTCATTACCACTCCACTGACAATCGCAGCCACATTCTGCCTGAAGGCCAGGGACAAAATCACACCAGGGGGCATCTGATCCAGGTAAAACATACACAGCAGCTCAGTAAGTGCTTAACATTGAAAGGTTTTAGTGATACCAGAAACCTATGACACTTTCTCTGTCTTTTGAAAGCTAATCTCTCCTTAATTTCATCTTTCCTGAGAGCATGGTGCATGGGGTACAGATAGAAATCTCGAAGACGATTCCTCAACCTTGAGCTGAGCAGCTGGCCTTTGGCAGTCTACATGGACAAATACGGATGTGACACCATGTAAGTATCTACAAATACTTGGCAACCCTGGTGGAACCATTGAAACGCTGACCTAAAAGGACCTCCACAAATGCATGCAAAAAGAATGAATGCATCCACACGAGGCATGATATTCAGGCCAGCAAGACCACGGGATTGTTAAGCTAGCCCAACCTCAGCGCAATACCAACTCTAACTACCCTAAGTAGGCTGTGTCGGGAAGACGGCTTCCAACCTCCGAGCCTGTATCCTCATCTCGAAGATGGATGATAATATCCACTGTGGGATGTGCCACGAGGCTGAGAAAACATGTTTCTAAGGACGTAGGTATGCATGTATATATAATTTATTTATACCCTATAATAGCCAAGATTCTAACTTTCAAAAACCAATTCTAGCTAGTTTAAGCAACGAGAGGATGGCTTTAGAATTCAGGGATCTCAAGCTAAGTTTTAAGTAAAAACAGATACTGGGAATAAATGTCAAGACTCTATCTTTGATCTCTGCCTCCTTCTCTGCACCTGCTTTATACCCCATTCTCTTTTGCTAGAGAATCACAATTCTGGAGTTTGCATATTACTCTTCCAACCACCTCCTGTCTCTCGAGTCTTAGCTTCATTTGCAAATTCATGGGAGAGCGGATCTAAATATCCTGGTTTCAGTAAATATCCTGGCCCAATTCACGGTGACCAGAGGACAGGCTCATGTATCACAAGAGCAACTGTTGAGGGGATTGTAGATTAGGCCGGAGACAGGCTTTCCAGATGGAGAAGCACTGTGAACTGAACAGATGCACTGTAAGCTTATAGTCAGTCTCGAAATTGTTCTCCAAAAAGCCTTCAAAACAGAAATAAGATATGTAAAGTACCTGACACGATGCCTGGCAAATAGCAGGCACTGGATCAGGGGCCATGATAATTGCAAGGATGGCACGTAGAGACACATCTATGCCTTCACTGAACCAGCTTTCCCTGAGCCCCGTATTACGGTTTCGACGCTGGGCTCGTGCTGAACCTAGCCAGGTGACCATGGCCCCGGCCACTGGGAAGCTCACTGTCACACGGAACAGGGTGACTGCCTTGTCCATCTCTCCTCGGTCCCCCAAATACCATGCTTTATGATGTCTCTTTCCGAGATGTGGTAACGTTGGTATGTTTTGCAACTCAAAAGAGATGTTCTTTCTATGCAATTCTCACAGTGAATTAATCTCATCTTTCTAAGCAAGTAAGCATCTTGATTTGGATGCAATTCCAAGCTTGTGGTTCTTTCATAAAAATATCTCAAAGGGCTTTTCAAAGGGGCCTTAGTGCCGTGGGACTACCTCGGAAACCGAATCAAAGGGGAGACCGATGAGGGAGGCTGTGTTAGCAGATACCGTGTTCCCTTCTGCGCCCAGTGATGAAACCCCACATGACTGGGAAGCCTCATGGGATCGGAATTACACATCTACTCCCCAGAAAGTATGCAAAAAAAAAAAAAAAAATCACCTGTATTGTATTGTCCAGTTGTCACAAATTAAACACAAATCCCCAAGATGAAACAGAAAAAAACAAAGGTCTTCAAATACAGTAAGTACCGAGCAAGAGGACAGAAGAGGACAGAGGAACGTTCGTGGGGGCGCAGGGGGTTACCATGATCGTGAAGCTGGTTTTCCCAGGGGGGCCTTATCCACCACAATCGAGATGTGCTGACCCCTGCGATTTCCCCAAATGAGGGAAACTCAAGTGTCTAATTTGTGGTAGCGGGGGGTGGGGGGGGCGACAGTCGTGCTTTCCCCCATGAGTGAATGTTCACACACACACACATCCAGGATACGTGCGCTGCTGGCCTGGCTTCACTGCCTTCTGCTCAAGCCCTTGGATGAGCCTCTGTCCTCACTCGTCCTCTGGTTTCTCATGAGAAAAGAGGCCCTTGAGTCTTAAATTGTCTACTCTTCCTTTTAATCCTAAACCAGGCATCGTGTTACATTGGCGATGAGGGTATCCAGTTCTGTTTATTTCTCTTATTTTTTGATAAGATGAATATATACGTACGATGCAGAATTTAAGAAACACAGATGTGTGAACATGGTCTAAAAAATAAGCCAAACTCTACCGGCCAGCCTCTCCTGGACCCAGCATTATTGTTTTCGGTTTTATTTTTCAGAGTCTTCTTTATTTCTCTGCATGCATATATAATTTGTTTTGCAAAAAAGGGGGTTTGGATCATGTATAAAGTATTTATACACATTGTTTATTTATACCATGAGCATGTAGGGATGTATGTCATCTCTATTGCCATCCGGCATCTTTTTTTTTTTTTAAGATTTTATTTATTTGAGAGAGAGAGAGAGTATCATATGAAAACACGAGCAGGGGAGGATCAGAGGGAGAGGGAGAAGCAGACTCCCCGCTGGGCAGGGAGCCCTACCCGGGGCTCAACCCCAGGACCCCGGGATCACAACCTGAGCCAAAGGCAGACGCTTAACCACTGAGCCCCCCTGTGCCCCACCATCCAGCTCTTAGTTGCATGGCCTCCAGGCATAGTCATCTGACTATAGTAGCAATCCTACGAGCTGATACCCTTCAGCAAATTCCCTTTTGCACTTAAAGAGGTTTCTGGTTTTGGTAACTAAAACCTCTGAGTGACACAACTATATTCCTTTGTCAGTAACTTCTCAGTAAAAATATGATTTTAAAGGCAAATATGCAGCAATATACATTTAACTCTTCTTTCATTCTCCATTTTTTAGAGAGTCAATGCAGGTAATCTTCCTGGAATACACTTTGGTATGTAATATTATTTGAAGCTTTAGTATTTCCTCCCAGATACTTAAGCAGTTGCCTCAGTCACCATCACTGAAAAATGCTTCTATCTCCCGGACGTCTATCATATGTGTCGAGTCTAGCATTTGCCTTTCGGTCTTCTAATAATTCCATGATTCAGTCTGTAGCCTTTGGACTTTATACAACAATTTTAAGCACCGTATCCTCTTACTGTATTTTAAAACATGGTAAAGGAAATACTCCCATGACTTTCCTTTGTCCAAACTGCGTAGTCTATTTGCACCTGCTTATTCTTCTAAGTGATAGAGTACGCTTTCATGACTAAGCAAGGGTTCTTGCTGGAGAAGTTCTTTGTGGGTGAGGTGATCTTGAGACAAAATGAATTCTAGACATTAGCAACTCAGGATCGGTTGGAAGATGAGAGTCTGGATGATGACTCTTCAACTTGGGCGACACCCACATTATACAGCGTAAGATATAAAAGGAGAACCTGCAGCTGGCATCACAAATGCCTCGCTGCTTTCAACTTCAGTTCCTGGTTCCTCTTTTTACTTCATGACAACGGGGCTAACCCCCCAGTGATGCTTTCGTTCTGTTCAACTAATCCTTTCCTGCCGCAGGAAGCCCTGAGATGCAGGAGACCCTCCTCCACCGTAGATCTTTGGACAAGTTGGCCTTTGCTGACCGTGACCGTCCCCATCTCAGCAAGCTGTCCTCTGCCCCCCTTGTCTTCACCAACGTGGACTTCTGTTTTGGTGTCGCACTCTCATAGGAGACCTTCGGCAACGCCGTGCCAACCTTGGAGGGATGTGAAACAGTGCAGGTACCCACGAATACTGTTATTCAAAGGCATAGCAATCTCGCCTCATCAGGGCTGATCCATACCACACCTGAAAATCTAAATGGAGGCTCAGCAGCCGGCCTGAATGGCCTCACCTTTAAAAATCAAGATTTTATTTATTTTTTTTTTGAAGGCTGGGGTAAAATAAGTTAAAATTCAATATAATCTTTAATGGAACTGGGACTTTTAGCCCAAGGCTTTTTCTATAATCAAAGGTTCTCACATGCTGGTTCTATTTTAAACATCTGATTAATTATCTCAGGAATTATAATGACCTCAGATTTTAGTCTCTGCAATCATTTTTTGGCACAGTTTAATTATTTATTTAGTAGTTATGATATGCAGAACCAGCCCTGGAAGAGTTGAATAAAGAGGGATTGAATAAAATAGCAGAATGAAATCTCCGTTTCAAAAACAAATTGTTGGGGGAAAAAAAATCAAAGATTTCTGATAACACTTGTTTTCATACAACATATTACAGATACATCTTTCTCATCCAGAAGTGGAGAAATCGCATTTAGAAATGCCTCCTAAAAGTAAAATAAAAGCAATGCACTTTCTACGTAGCTTATACATGTGCTTGAATTTCTTGAAGGAGCCAGAAGAGGGCACAAGATGCTGTACATAGGGTATATTTGCATAAAAAAAAGTCTTTACATTGAGATCTGAAATCCTATTTCAAAGGAAAGTGAAGGGGCTTTGTGGTAACTCGTTTTAAGAGATCACAGCTCCTTGGAGTGAGGCACATTACACAGTAGGGAGATTGTGTTTTTTTATTTCAAACTCAGCCAACTCTCTGACCTCTTTGCTTCTGAGCCCAACAGTTTAATGAAAACAGAAAAACTAGCATCTATTCAGTCATGACACCTGCCATTTACATTAATAATCTTGCTGAAATGCCTACAGATGAGGTTTTAGTTTTAGTCCCATTTTACAGATGGAGAAGCCAAAACTTGCAGAGGTTAAGCCACCGGTTCAGTGGTAGAAAGCTGTAAGTCACAGAGCTCGATCTTGAATCTAAGCAGCTGCCTGCTTCGTGGTCTGAATGTTTGTGCTCCCCAACAGTTTATGCATCGAGATCCTAACCCCCAAGAGTGATGATATTAGCAGGTGCAGCCTTTACTAGGTCCTGAGGATGGAGCCCTCTTAAGGAACCCCTGTTCTTGTGTAGAAGCCTCCAGAAAGCTCACTTGCACTACTCCCCACCATGCGAGGCTGTGCCAGCTCTGGGCCAGGAAGAGACGTTCGCCTGATCCCGCTGGCACCCCGACCTCAGACTCGCAGCCCCCGGAACTACAAGAAAAAAATGTTCTTCTAAGCTACCCAGTCTGTGGCATTTTGTTCCAGCAGCCCAAGCAGAGGAAGACAGACCCCAACATCGACACCCCATCTACTATCAATACCGCCTTCTGCCCAACAATGACCATGTGCTCCCTCTGGCACTACCAGTAGGTACAGTGATCCACTTTCAGGGCTTCAGTGTTAGTCTTGCCAATGAACTGATCCTTTCTTTTAAGTCTGATGTGACCCTTTAAAAGCAAACAAAAACCTGACTTAAAGGCAACTCTGGGCAAGCTGGCTTGGGTAACTGGCAAGTTTGTGGCCTGGCTGGCGAGCTCCTTCCCTCCGCCCCCCCCCCTCCCCGGCCCTGCCCAAGTGGCAGGGCACAGCCTCTCTGCCAGGCAGCTCTCCTTCTCAGCAGCAGCAAATTGCGCCCCCCACCCCCACCCCCCATCCCTGCTCCTTCCCTGTTTCCTCCTATTAGCACGAATCTCAGTTAAATCCACTGGCTTGCCTGGACCTGATATTCTCAGCTTGTGACATCCTTCATCACTGGTGCATTTGCATCTGAAGAAAGATCAGTCTCTTTACAGTTGAGGGCAAATAAATTTATCCGATGGTAGACTTTTAGCTGTGGGTGACCGGGGTGGAGTGGAGGCTAATAGTCTCAGCATCGAGAGTCAATCCCAGGGACACAACATGGCGAGTTCAGAGCCTGTTTTCCTGCTCCGAGGAGAGAGATGGGGATCTCTGCTGGAGGATCCAGGTGTGGGAGCTAGGGTGGAGAACCATGGGCCTGCACCAACACACGGTCTGACCTGAAGATAGCAGAGGATGGAAATGAAAACTCAGAGCTGTTTGTAAAAGTCTGCCGATTGGACTCAATTTTCTGTATTCAAAATAGCCCTGTGTATCTTCAGTCAATACCCTGAGATTCCCAGCATCGTCGCTAATTGGTTTAATGCCCTGTGGGGACAGGCATTATACAACGGCCCACTGGGTGATGGGTACCGCAATGTGGCTACTCCTGAACACAAAGCCAGCTGAGATGAGAAAGAGAAAGAGAGAGAGAAAGAGAAAGAAACCCTGGGGAATCTCATCTACAGGATATATACTGAAAGTCACTTAAATTGGCTATCGAATTCCTTTCATTATTAATTGTGTCTTTTAATTACTTCACCATAACTAGTCTATGCCATTGTATGTTGTTTGTCTTCATCTTAAAGAAGGAGGGAGAGCAAGACGAAAGGCTGGAGGGAAAGAGGGAGAGATGAGACAGAGAAGGAGACCGGCAGAGAGAGGGGAGACCAGAGAAAGAGGGAGAGGAGGAGGCTGGGGAGCATAAAGGAGAGTCAGCACTCTCAGATGCTGAAACAGAACAAAGTAGATTGGAAAGGAGCCCTGGAGCTCAAGTTTTCTCATCTCTAAAATGGGAATTATATCTACCCTCCAGTGCAGCTGAAAGATTATATGAAAAAAAGTGTGCAAAAAGGAAAAAAAAAATTACCCCCCCTCACAATAAAAAAACTTGAAATAACTCCTGGCACACAGTAAGCACTTGATGAATAGTTGTGATTATTATGATTATTAGCTTCTAGCTCCCATAACCCTTAATAATAGTCAAAACTCTATATAAATCTATTTCCCCTTGTGCCACAAAAGAAAAACCAAGCAATTTTGCTGAACTGTAAATGCACCAAATTAAATGCCCAGGCATAAGAATTAGCATAAGCAATATCTCTCCACAAAATTGGCACTCAATATCTCTCAGCGCATAATCTTTACCATCAAAGGAATGAGCTACCTAAAATAAGCACATTAGTCAGCTACCAGAGACAAGCAATGTTAATATCTACAGCAAGCTACAAATTATCCAACAACCACAACACATGTTTTTAGAGGAAAATACCAGAGCACAGAAAATCAGACTTTACTGGGACGAGGCTCAAGCTACAACCGGCTTCCAGTGAGGAACAAAAACTGGGCTCCGACTGTATGGGGCGGCCCACATGGGTGGGGGCCAGTGGCTCAGGCAGTGAAAGGATTTACCAGAGGCAGGAGAGTGGAGGTAGACGTTGACTGAATACACTGCAAGGGAGCAGAGGGCAGGACAGCAAGAGAGAGACTGCCATGGGGTGGTGGTGGTGAGGCGCCATAGTTACAGGCTGAAGCCATGGGGTATGGGAACTGTGGGGCTTCCCTCTTCTGATAACCCTGCCTGGTTGTAAGTGGCCCCTGGTTAGTTAGGGCTTAAGGCAATTTCCAGGTGGATCCCTTAATGAGCCTGTCTGCATTCAGCCCAGCTGGGTGGTCACTGTGGGCCCTTTTGCCTTCTTCCTGTTTCCACCGCTCAAGCCATTTGCCCACAAGCGGCCTCTACAGACAGCTCTGGGAAAGGAGCTAGGGAGTGGAGAGAGCATGTGCTTCTTCCTGTCTATAATTGCAGTAATGCGGACCATTGAAGTTGACTTAATAAGTTACATTTAATATATTTTAAACCTGATATTTTTTTCGGGTCTCCCACCCATCTCAGTGCAAATCTAAAATATGATGCAGCATTTTTCAGGACCAAACATTTGACCAAGTCCGAGTCTTCTTGATCATTAACTACCCACCCACCTTTCTCCTTAACCAGGGTAAAATATTTATGATATCATTTGATACTTTCAGAAAAGAGAGCAGGGAAATCACACTCAGCACATTTTCTAATACTCTCATTTTGGACATGGAGTTAAATGACTCACCCAAGATATTCCTTCTAGTTAGCAGCAAAATTAGAATTAGGACTTCGCTCATCAGCTCTATTCACACTGACCATGGCTCAGTTTATGTCTTAGCTTCCTCTTGCTTAAATATTGCAGCAAGATCCGATCCTAGCTCCCTGAACCCACTGTCCTTTCTCCTTCCCACCCATGAGTCCAGGTGGACTTTCCTTAAGCACATATTTGATCTTGACACTCTTGCTGGTGGCAACACTTGAATGACTCCCCCAAAGTACTCAGTATATGGTCGAAAGGATTGCGTGACCTTCAGGGCTTTGTGTGCTCTGTGCCCTGATAACTTGCCCCCATGTACTCTCCTGCCCCACTCTGCAGCCTTCCTGAGCTGCATACTGTCCCCAGGACCAGACCCCTTGCTCCGTAGCCCCTTTAACCGGTCCTCCGCTCCTTCTGCTTGGGTACCTCCTCTTCAGAGGCCCAAGTTTACACTGCCAGGGTCAGAAGTTCCTTCTTCCCTACCCGTTTGACTGGTTTGGGCTCCTTCCTTTGCATTCCTGTGTATTTCTTTGATGGCAATGATCGCATGTGCATGCAAAAGCCTCTCAGATTCCTTTTCCTTCTAGACTGTCAGCTCCTTGAAGGTAGAAACCATGTCTTTTTCATCATTATATTCACAACGCCCAGAACAAAGCCTGGTGCACAGTGAAAGTTCAATAAATATTTTTAATTCAATGCCTTAACTCCCAGGCCTGAGCTATTGCTCGTATTCCACAGTATCTCCCTAGCCCTTAATTATCTACTATTTGCTTCACATGGATTAGTCACAGCTCATCAATTATATGATAAGCAACTTAAGGTCAGAGATAGTGTTTTACTCATCATTCTTATCTCCTTTAGGGCCAAGGCTGAGTTAGGCAGCCTGCTATTGCTAAAGGAGGTTTTTTTGTTTTGTTTTGTTTTTAATGTTTTCTTTTAAATCCAAAGAATACTTTCTTATATGGAATTTTAGGCAGAAAAGTATATAAAATCGAAGACCGTAAAAAGGAGAGAAAGATGCCTTGGTTCAAATGGGGTCTGCAGACTCCCACGTCCAAAACGAATTGCCCCTGAGGCCATATCTCTAAAAGTGTATTTTTCTTTTCTTTTCTTTTCTTTTCTTTTCTTTTCTTTTCTTTTCTTTTCTTTTCTTTTTTTCTTTTCTTTCTTTTCTTTTCTTTTCTTTTCTTCTTCTTCTTCTTCTTCTTCTTCTTCTTCTTCTTCTTCTTCTTTTTAAGATTTTGTTTATTTGAGAGATAGAGCACTAGAGAGAGAGCAAGAACGAGTCAGGGACAGAGGGAGAGGGAGAAGCAGGCGATGAGGGGCTTGATCCCAGGATCAGGACCTGAGCAGAAGGCAGACACTTAACCAACGAAGCCACTCTGGTGCCCCTAAAAGTGTACTTTTCAAATTGCATGTCAAGCTCCATTAGTAAAGAGTGACGTTAATTTATTGAGGCTCAATCTGCATTTACAAAATGCAAAAGAAAAGATCACGTTTCATCATATGTAGTATAAACAAGTATTGTTGTGGGAAATTATTATTCATTATTATTTACTTATACGTGGACTTTACTTCTACCTGTTTCCTAATCAGAGAACTCACTAGAGATCTCTTGTACAACATTGTGTTAATTGCTTGGCAACACTATGCACTTAAAAACTGGTGAACTGGGTAGACGCTCCTACTAAGTGTTCTGAGCCCAATAAAAAGGAAAACAGATTTTTAAAAGCTTGAGATCCACTACTTGAAAATGCTTCTTGGGGCACCTGCTGGCTCAGTCTGTAAAGCATGCAACTCTTGATGTTGGGTTATAGTTTCAAGCTCCCTGCTGGGTGTAGAGATTACTTAAAAAGAAAATATTTTAATAATACATACATACATACATACATACATACATAAAGTGCTTCTTAAAGCACAGATAAGAGCATCTGGTGTAGTACAGTGGTTCTAAACATTGGTTCACTTCAAGGATTTGATGTGGGATTTAATGGAAATAACAGAGTCCCAGATCCCACTGTGGAGATTCTGATTCCGTAAGTTTAGGCTCAGCCCAAGCATCTGTTTTTATCAAGCTTCCAAAGTCACCGTAAAACACATGAAGTTTGAAAACCACTGGGATAGTGGAAAGGACACATATAGGATCAGAATCCCAGGGTAGAAAGAATCTGAGAGGGAGCCTGCTTCCCTGATGTTTGACTATACACCCTCCGTCTGGACACCCTCCCGAGATGGGACCACTGACAGCATTCTAAGACCGCCCCCCCCTCTGTCTGTGGGTGGCTTGCACCCCTCCCCTTGATTCTTCCTCTACTCAAGAAGATAAATTTCATCTTCCTACCAGGTAACAGCTCCTTATTTATGGCACACCCAGCCTCAATTTTCTCATCTATAAAGCCGTTGAAAGAGGTTCACAAAAGATCACGGTCAAGTGTATATGAATAGACACTGTACGATGTAAACTATAATGTCACAAATAGTTTACTTATTACTACGTGGTAGGAGCGCAGTACATAGTTACTCACTAGCCGAGGGGTGATAAACAGGTTTCCTTCTTATGCTCCAGGCTAAGCACTGCCCTCCCCGCTCCTTCCAAATTAACTACTAGATTACGCTCCCCAGAGCCAGGGCCCTGCTTTGCTCCCCATCTAGTGTTGGTGCTCAGCACAGGGCCTGCCATTAAGTAAATATCTGTAGATGGAATGAACCCACGAGACAGAGCCAAATTTCTTCTAGGTGTGTATATATATGTGGGTGTGTCCTAGGTCTATGCGTCTATACACACGTATGTCCGTGGACTGTGTCTCCACACACCTTTCCTTGGACTCTCTCAGCCCAGTGCTCATTCCTTTAGTCTTGTTGGTTTTTGTTTTGTTTTGTTTTGTTTTTAAAATGTAATATATATATTTTTTTAATTTGAGAGAGAGAAGGTGCCCATGGGCAGGGGGGAAAGGCAGAGGGAGAGTGAGAAGTAGGCTCGCCACTGAGTGGGGAGCTCATTACGGGGCTTGATCCCAGGACCCCAGGATCATGACCCGAGTCTATGGCAGACACTTAACCAACTGAGCCACCCAGGTGCGACTCACTCCTTCAGTCTTGCACACTAATCACCCAGGCACACATCTTGGAGGAGGTAACAGAGGATGGCCAGAGCTCTAAATAAACTTTTCACAGGCCCAACAGCTTCCTGGAAATCTTTAATGGAACCTGCTGTAGAAATGACATGAAATGGCTCTCTCACTCACAATGATCTGAGAAGCTCTAAAATAAACTAAATGGCTCACATGAATTCCGAGTCCAGCAAAAGCATTTGTGTGCACACTTTTCCCAGTCAAGGCCGCTACAGCCTTAATTTATTACTTATCAAAAAAAAAAATTGTTGTGAGTTTGTTTTGTTTGTACACATGTTCCTTAAATATGGAAGAATCAAGGTAAATTTCAACCCTATGCTCTCATACAGATTATTGTCTAAATCTATCAAAGTGTTACAGGAATAATTCTTTTAAAAAACATTTTTAAGTATGTTTTAGTCCATTTTGTTGACTGTAATGCATTAGTGAGTAAATGTGAAAGTTAAAATATCATGCCTTTGATCTTTTCTGCTTTACAGACAATTGGTCTATTTGATCATATTGGTGAAAGAGATTGCTGCTGGTCTGAATCTTGGGCACTTCTTTCAGAGTTAATCTAACATAAAGTATTCCTTATCCATGGAGTGTCGTAATTTGAACCTCATTCTTGGCAAAAATAGACATGTAAAAATATAAGAAACCACAATAACAATAATAATAATAATAATAATAATAATACTTAATGTCCTGATGACTAAGTTGGCTAATCCCTCAAAGACAACTAGACAATTCTTTTACATGTAAAAGGGGTAGAGACATTTTACATCATTTGAATGGCAAAAGCTAATGGACTTCCATTCTCCTCCAATTGTTTTATTCCCATCTTGCCGAACTGCCTTTTATTTGTTGACTTAGCCTTATCCATCCATCAAGGATCTTCAAGCACTTTGTATCAAAGACCCACAACAGAAATGTCGCTATAAAAAACATTTTACAGGGCAGCCCAGGTGGCTCAGTGGTTTAGCACCGCCTTCGGCCCACGGTGTGATCCTGGAGGCCCGGGATTGAGTCCCACGTCAGGCTCCCTGCATGGAGCCTGCTTCTCCCTCTGCCTGTGTCTCTGCTCCTCTCTCTCTCTCTCTCTGTGTCTCTCATGAATAAATAAATAATAAAATCTTAAAAATTTTTTTACAAAGATATCAACTTTATTTAAGAGAATTTAAGCAACTTTTCAAGACTCGATAGCTACTAAGTTTCATAATTGAAAAGTACTACGCCAGCAAAGCCAACGTTGTGTGCATGTATGTACACATGTGTGTGTATCTTCCCAGAAAGCACAAGCCAGAGTCATCATGTTGTTAGATAAGACTGCTGTTTGCTCTCAGCCAAATTCCATTAACTTGCCTAAATCAGATACACGACTAGCTACACAATTTAATGGGCTCCAGTGAAAAATGAAAATATGGGGCCTGTTGTTCAAAAATTATTGCTAATTGCATGATGGTGACAGCACAGCATTAAACCAAGTGTCCGATCATGTGGGTGTGCACAGATCACACGTCTAAGATGCTGGCAGCATGAAGCATTGATAGATTATGGACTAGTGTAGACATGTGAGTTGACATATTAATCAGATTCTGCTTAACCAGTGAACAAGTCCAAAATATCAATGGCTTAAAACGACAGTAATTCCAGGGGCACCTGGGTGGCTCAGCAGTTGAGCAACTGCCTTCGGCTCAGGGCGTGACCCCAGGGTCCGGGGATCGAGTCCCGTATCAGGTTCCCTGCAGAGAGCCTGCTTCTCCCTCTGCATGTGTCCCTATTCATGTGTCATGAATAAATTAATAAAAATCTTAAAAAAAAAAAACACCAAAAATGACAGTAATTGCACGCTCCTCAGTCAATGGGTCAGCAGTGGCTTGCCTGGGCTTGGGTTCCAGCATGCTCTCTACACCTTCTGTTCTAAAACCAAATCTGGAAGAGCAGCCCCCTGTGCATAGTCCCTTCATGGCCTCAGTAAGAGCACAGGCCACAGCATACAAATGTATTTAAAGTCGGTGCTGAGTCACATCTCTTCACCTTTCAGGATTCAAATAAAACCACACAACCAAACCCAAGGTAGATGGGGTGGGGATGAGAATACTCTTTCCACGGAAGTGGGGAGAAGAATATTTGCTAAACTGTCATATATTATGCTATGGTTGAGACGATACTCCACTGAGAAGGTGATTACTGGTAACCTAGACACCAGTGCCTGGGGAAGGTTTGGTTCTTCACTTGAGATTCCAGGTTGGCCTCAAGTGCTAAAGGCATTGATTGGTTTGTCTGCATATTCTAAAGATGGGGATAGGCATGAGGGGAAAAAGTGAATTTAAGAGGGAGAATGTGACCCTAGGACATGTACTTTGATTCTACTCTCTGAAGCTGAAGCAAAAAAGGACCTTAAGAGACAAATGAGTGAAGAGTCAGAAATCTTACAAGAAGGAAAGCCTAGGATCTCATTCACTGAGAAACAATGTCATTAAGCCACAGGGTTTGTGGACCTGCCCTCATGTGACCACAGCAGACAAACATCCGTGAGAAGGGCATGGTCAAGTTGAGGAAGCGCTAGAGAAGCCGCCTACACCTCTACCATTTGGCGTGACACGTTGCCTGTGGTTGTACCTGGGGGCTGGGGTTTACACGACACAGCCTCGCCAAAGGGGCATCTTCTGGACTAGATCACAACCAAAGCCTGAGGAAACAACTGGAATCAAGGCTAAGGGGAATTAAGGATGAAGAAGCTGAAGCCAGTCAGCGGGACCAAGGGACCAAGGAGGGGTCCAGCACAAGAACTATGTAAGTGAACCAACAAACTTATGCCCAAGGAGGAACCAGAAAGTGAGCATTTTCTGCACAGAAGGAAAGTAGGGCAGCCATGCGGTGTGGGTGTGGGGGTGGCATCAGCCTCAGAGCCCACGACCACCAAGGTGTGGCCCTCACTCCTGGGAGGGAACGTGACAGCGAACCTGACAGGACGTAGCACCAGCTTTCCCTCTCTCCCTTCCTCGCTGTGGCATTAGGGAACCAAATGCAGAAAAGAGGACAAGTCCCTGTACAACAAGAGAAGAAGACGGGAGGTACACGGCCCTCCAAGTCCTCGACCAGGACTACAGGCCTAAGGTTCCCCTGGGAGAACCGAAGCGTTGTAGGGAACGCATGAAGAGGCGATCTTTAAATAGACCAGACAAGTCATGGCCCTTGAAAGGAGTCTGTTTTAATGACTGGAAGTATTTGCCCGGTGCTGATCCTGGAATGAGGGGTCACGAGCAGGCTCAGTGTGCACAGGAAAGGGGAGCAGTTGGTGCACTGAGCTGTCACTGGTTTCCTTTCCTTCACAAAATCCAATAGGTTATGAGATCATATCATTAAAAAAAAAAGTGGTTTCAGGGGGTCAAACCCAATGTTTTGCATAATATATATGATGTCTTTTTCCTTGGAAGACCCCTGAGAGGTAAGACAAGAGGGCAGGGAAAGATTTCAACTCCTGAGGCAGAAGTTAGTAAGCTTGTACAGAATAAGAGGAGGATGAGGTTCGGGGGAGCCGGTTCTCCACTAGAATCACAGTCCCCTCAAGTCAGAGCTGGCTGTTGGGCAGATCAATATTAAAATACCGATGGTCACAAACAGTTATTTTTATGGACATCGTAAGGTAGATTCGAGAGCATCTCGGTAAGACCACATTCCTCTCACTTCCGCGGCTCCTCCAAGACGCCATCCTGAGTTAGAAAGAAGCGGTTGGAAGCATTACACCTGGTTTGCCAAGAATTTCCTGGGACCTGCATGGGAAGGTATTGTTCCCATCCACACCATCCAGCACGTCCTTCTCCACCCAACACAGGTGAGAGCTGTAGCAGGCAAGGGGACTTGCTGAGATGAGGACGACGTTCGTGAGCTTGATCGTGCAGAAACGATCACGGGTGTATTGCGTATGTGCAACCTCATTAGATTGTGCAACCCTTAAACATATTTGTGATTATAAGTTACACATTGATAAAGCTGTTCAAAGTGAAAGATAGACTATAGAATTTGGAAGGTAAATATGAAAATTCTGCTTTGTTACTGATAAAGCTGATCGGAGGAGGCAGCTAAGCAGCTCTAGTTGACCTGTTAGCATTTCTCCCCCAGTGAGACAGATGTACCTTCCCTGCCAGCCTGCGCAGCATTAGTCCTGCCCCAGTGCTGTCCACTGTTCCCCGCGCGGTTCTCCTGTCCACTTTGCACCCCACGTGTCTCCAGAAACTTCAGAAGGAGTTCACAACAGCACATAACTTAATTCCAGCTTGAAAATCGACACTTGATTCCATTTCTCATCTCAAAATATGCAATCAAGGTGTCTAGCGTGTTTTGTCAGAGGTTAGACAATGACTTAAAGTGATAGCAAGAACTCCAGTAGGATGATGCCATCAGAATAAAAAAAAACTCCCCCTCCTTATCAAATTTCTAGTGGAGATTAAGAAATTATATGGAAAGATCCAAGTAGATGAAATACCACATGTCTTATGGTCTTTCTGGATTTCTCTCTCTCTCTCTTTTTTCTTTTTTTTAAGATTTTATTTATTTATTCATGAAAGACACACACACAGAGAGAGAGAGAGAGAGGGGCAGAGACACAGGCAGAGGGAGAAGCAGGCTTCTGGTGGGGAGCCCAATGTGGGACTCGATCTGGTCTCCAGGATCACGCCCTGGGCTGAAGGCAGACATCCCACCCCTGACCCACCCAGTGGCCCCCTTGATTTCTCTTCCACCCAGCCTCGGGTAGGATGCTCACTCACATTTCCAGGTAGAGGGATGCTCCTTCCAGGGTAGTAACCTGGGCTTTTTTTTTTTTTTTTTTTTTTTTAACTGCAACAGATGAAAGTCTTAAAATCCCTTAAACAGAGTGAATTTGACTCCCCATCTCATAGGCCTTTGATTTTTTTTTAAAACTCTGCTTTGAAAGAACTGAGAACCTGTTAGAAGAAATGCTGTATGTAGGGTTGCCAGAAAAATACTGAGCATCCAATTAAATTTGAATTTCATGTAAATGATGAATAATTGTTTCAGTATAAATATGTCCCCAATACTGCAAATAAAATACAAAACACCCAGATAAGTTTGAGTTTCATATAGACATTTTTTTAGAAAAATATTAATATGTCCCATTCAATATGTAGGGAAAATCTGTAATAAAAATATATTATTCATCTGAAATTCAAACTTAACTGGGTGTTCTGTATTTTTATTTGCAAAATCTGGCAACCCTACCTGTCCACTCTTCATTCCAGATTTTCCAAATGTTAGCATTTTACCAGTCTTGTTTCATCATTCTGTTTCTCTCTCAAGGAAAATAAAATTAAGTGTAAGTTGAGAACATGATGTGTCTTTGCGTCTTTGCGTAAAAAGGGTATTCTCTGACATGACCACAGTAAGGAAAATTAGGAATCAGGAAGTCAACATTGATACAATAGTATTATCTATTATCTATCTATTATTATCTGGGCCCTATTCAGATTTCACCAACTATCCCACCAGTGAGTATCCTGTTTCCTGCGCTGGACCCAGGATCACGCACTTCGTTTAGCTGTCATGTCCAGTTACGTATTCAGCCTGGCACAGCTTTTCTTTGTCTTTCACGTTTCTTGTCTTTCCAATTTGTCTTGGTCTTTCATGACCTCAGCAGTTTCAAAGATTACAGGCCAATGATCTTGCAGACGCTCCCTCAAGTCTGATTTGCTGACGTTTCCTTACAGTTAGATGCTGATTATACATTTGGGGCAGGGATCCCCTATAGGGATCCTATATTTTTCTCAGGGCATCTGACCAGGGTGCCTTACTTCAGTGATCACAGGAAACACATTTGTCCCGGCCACAGCGTCTGTCTACCCCACTTAGCAGCAGAAGCACCGCCCTGTCCCCCAGGAACCCCCCTCCAGCTCGCTATCATCACCCCCCAGGTATCTGTACAAAGCAGACCCATCTTTTGCTGTGGATCAGAGATTCACATCCATCTGAGCCAGCTGGGGAGACCAAGGAAACCTTGCTTTTCTCACTCTGCAAGGTGCTAATCAAGCAGTGTCCCGGTCCCTGAGGTGTGAATTTAAACTCAGTCTATAGAAACTTCTACTCGAGAGACGAAGAGTGGTTTTCCCATGGGCTCTGGAAAGGGGAACCCACATATAGACCCAGCAGTGGACCCCTGGGTGCTGCCCACTGTCCTCTTCAGTGCATTTTCAAACCTCGGAGTGGTGGCATTCGCAGACACCTGATCATCGTGGGCTCCTTCTTCCTTGACCAGGATTTCCACGGCTCTCTCATGCCCCCTTTCCTTGCAAGCCTCAGGTCACTGCAACCCCAGGACTGAGCACAGGGCCATGGTTTGCACAGACGCTTTCAGGCAGCCGGTCCCAGGCTGGTCCGTGGCTGCCTACCGCCTCCCGTCCCCACTGCGGCTATCCTTGACCCTACAAAGCCCCCTTCATGGGAAAGGCTTCCACTTCATTCCTTTGGTGAAGGATCACTCCCAACAGAAGTGTGCTATTTCAACCCCCAGTGACACCACGAGAATGGGTACTTTTGCCATGTTTCCCTTTCAGGTACCCTACCCTTCCCTGACTTTAAAATTTCCTGGGACTTGACTAACTTACACTATTTCAATGGTTATCAAAATATTTTCAACATCTTTGCCCACAGTGAGTGAAAAAGGAATGGATTTCTAAGGCTCTCCTCTGTGGACTCTTTCCCTTTAGAGGAACTTCAGCTGGGATTTTACATGTAATCCTGTCCCTTTCCTTCTCTCTCACCCTAAGAATTGTTGAACCTGAGGACTTCCACTCTTTCTCCCTTTTGGCATTGCTTTCTGGCCTCTGTTTTAAAATTATTTCTATTTTCAGGAGCTTATGTCTCTAGAGTTCATCCTGTTTCATCATCCGTTTCAAAGAGACAAGATAGTGATAATTTGGGATCTGCCAATAGAATTCACTGTTTAAATAAATACCATCCACGCTCAACTCTTTGAGATGGAAAAACTCAGAAAGTTATTCTCCTTGAAGAACAACAAGTCAGTCAGGCCTGAGCTTGGCCTATTGTTTCCCATGGTTCATCCTTCCTCTTTTCCACAGAATTTTAACTCCATAACTTTCTCAGACTTACTTCCTCAGAATACTTTACCCTTCCCTAGTGATAGCTATGTCAATTTAGTGATCATCACAAAGGGCTTGAGCCCATCTACACTGATCCCCCCCATTCCTCCCCTCCCAAATCTCTTCATTTCCTTTTTTGTTGTTGTTGTTTATTTAAACAATTCTTCAGAGAATGGTTCCAATAGCTCTTACAGCCTCTATCCACAATGTTAAGAGGATACCTCTGAATGGTTCCCCTAGGACTCTTGGGAGGGGAGAGATATTGTCTCTCCTGTGCTCTTAGATTTGTTTCGGTTCTGGCCATTCTTTCTTCTCTAAAGACAATGAAAATGTCTGCCCTTTGTCTAGTCCCCTATTAAAAACAGTTCAACCTGGGTTCATTCTTTTCCCTTTCAAGTGTATTTAGCCTGCCTTCCAATATCTAATTTCCTGTGTAGATCCACCTAGTCTATGTATCAATCTTTCTCTTTCAAAATATCTCTCTTCTTTCAGCTTAATTATGCTGTGTGTCCTCCCCATCCCCCTTCATATTATCACTTGATTGCTCTGATCCTGGCACTTAGAGTGAAATTGAGATTTTTTTTTTTCCCAAAGCCATCTAATTCCTACTTGATTTCCTGAGCAAAATGGATTCCTTGAGAGAGTGTTCTGACTGCAAACTTTTCTGACCTTCTTTGTTGGCTTATTAGCCATTGGGCTTGGAATAAGAATATGTGAAGCTGCTTTCCTAAGTTCAAAAAAAAGGGGGGGGGAGGGGGGCCAACAGCCTATTTATAATAAGAGCCTTCATTCCTTTATATAAAATGTTCCACCCTCCAACAAGTAAAATCACAGTGCAAAACACTGATATTTTCAATCATATTCAAAGACTATGTAATTAACCTATCTGGAGCCAATGTGGGATCGGTGGGTAAGGCTTTAAATCTTGAGCTATGACAAAGCCTGTGAGTCAAGGAGCTTAGGCCCTCCCTGCCGTTCCCCCTGTTGGCTCTAAATGCTGCTCAAAACAACATAAAACAGGTAGAACACTTGGGACATGGGATTTGGTTTAGCCTACGCTGTCTGGCACAAACCATATTCTAGTGCTCTTGGAGTCATATCCCCGTTTGCAGACACAGCTCAATCACCAAATAAAAGCAGCAACCCTGCTAGGTTGAAATAATTGTGGCAAGTAATAAAAGTATTACTTTTCATTCCAGCCTCGAGTTTCATTTGCTCAGATAAAATCTGCTCCCCCTGCTTGGGTCAGTCAAGACTGCCCAGAGCAGCTTTATTCACCAACGCCTTGTTGCTTCTCATAAAAGCCCAAGAAACCTGGCTTCCTGTTAAAAATACTCTCTGCATCTCAAAAACTGGACATACTTAGTGGCTGTTTCTTATGCAAGTGGGTGGTTTTGTGTCACCCATGCCCAAATCCTAAGACTCAAGTCACCATTCTAGGTTATATCAGCAGCCTTCCAATCTGTGCCAATTTGCTCCCCAAATGGCAGCTTCCCAAGGCTGCAGACTAAGGCCCAAGATGTACGTAAATACATAAATACTCCTTTCTTGTCTTCCTAAGAATTGATTGAGAGTTAAGCCCTCTAGTTAATATGCTAAAATGCTTACAATGCCAGTTTGATTACTGATTAAGCACAAGGGAAGTGTACTTAGATATGCGGTCATGATGGGCTTTTTATATTCACTTCAGAACTGTTGAGTCTAACCCACCTGGTCCTTAGCACAGAGGAGAGGCTCAGCCCTCCCCAGAAGGAAGAGCATACACCCTCCGGTTTGTTGCCAAGGCGGACACCTCTGAAGGCAAGCAGAGCCAGACGGAAAAGTCAGAGGGTAAACTAAGTTGGCTAGACGCTTGCTCTTAAATTCACCCATCAGATAGTTGCCTCTTCTTCTTTGGGGAAGAATTGGGAATAAGGACAGAGTCAAGAGACACCAGAAATAGTCTTCACTTTCTGTCCCAGGATGTGGGGTAGAAATTCTCACCCATGCATGATGAAGTGGCTCTCGGGAAATAGAATGTTTGCCTCTAACAAACATTCATAGTATTGTCACAATAAAGGAAAAGGTTGGCCGGGAACACTTTTCTGCCCTCTTTGGGGGGGGGGAGGGGGCTCTCATCTGCATAACACCACTGATGCCCTTCCTTATTTTTCCCTGCCTGAAGCCTACTTAATTTTCTGATTGTTAAGTTTGTAAAGATCAGCTGGGCTTGAAGAGGTTGGCTCTTTCTCTCACTATCTTTTTTCTCATTGTGTATCTTACTTTCTCATCTCTTTTCTCCATAAAATGGACCTGTAGTTTACGTTCTACGTCAGTGGAGTGTGTTTGCAGGTACACTTGGCTGTGTCTAAATCACATTCTCCAACAGTGTTGTCAGTCACGAAGCTGACATTGTCACCTCTCGCTGTCAATCCCCTGTCTGTCCCCCAGTTGCTTCCGAACTCAAGTGGAGAAAAGAGGGGGGTGTTGTTTATCAGGCCCCTTCGACCCCAATAGTAACGTGGAGAAAATATGTGACAGTGTCTGGCACAGGGAAGGCAATTAATGAATCTGTCTTCCATTTCAAGCTGAAACATCTATCATACAGATTCAAAGACCATTTTTTTCCATACCCCCACCCCCTTGCATATGATTTAAGGACTATTCAGCTGGATAAAAATCAAACTCTTCCCCACTCCTTCTATTATATTTCATGTCATCAGGTTAAAAAAACACATTAGTTATCTCTGGCAAACTCCTTGAGTGCACTTTTTCAAATCTCTCTGTCCATCTACATAATCTGGGCCCAACTGATAACAAGGCTTTGTCAACTCTCGCCACACCGTACAGGCCTGGATGAAAGAAAAGGTGAAGAACAATCAGGCAATATGGTGTAGTTAATTTCTGTGAGCCCAAAGACAGCTAATGGGACCAGGGAAGCACCAAGGAGAGTGGGTTCTTTGTTATAAAATGGGTCAAATTTGTTTTCCATTATGAGTCTGCATTGTGTAAGTCAGTACTGTCCCGTACTTCTCTCTTCTATTCACAAAGCTCCTCTGGTTCCTGCTGTGATAAAACAGGAAGGTCTGTTTTCCATGAAAACAGACTGGCTTCTCAGCTTGGAGATATAGCACAATGCACATCCCAATTGCGGATGTCCCAATTTGCAGCCGCCATCCCTCTCTGGACAATCCCCAGGGCCATGCTTTAATGACAGCCCTCACATATAAGAAGAGCTATTGTATGGCAAATCTACTTCTGAATAGAGCTGAACAGGAGGAAATAACTCTAAATTACACCAAATCTATGCAGGTTGGACATTAGTAAGAACTCTCAAATAATAAAACTCTTGTTGGACACGGATCAAGGTTATGACAGTATAGGATTATCCAGGCCATCTTTGGGAATACATTGACAGAAAATCACTGTGTAGAAAGTGTTAGGCCTGAATAGGGTAACTATCTAGCCTGGGTGCCATCATTCCCCAGTTCCCTAATCATGACAGACATCACTAATTGAACTCAGAAATCCTACTCACCCCAGGCATGGCCATAGAATTACTCTCAATGTTGTGCTTCAATGGCATATTACTAATAGATCAGAGTAGACACAGGAGATGAAAACTTGGCCATCACTATTTTAGACCTGCAAAGAAGTCTCTGAAGTTTCAGATATAGATACTGGCATTCAGCATTTTATTATTAAATATGCTTTCCTTTGATATAATAAAGCACA
Organism: Canis lupus baileyi; assembly: GCF_048164855.1. Lineage (NCBI taxonomy): Eukaryota > Metazoa > Chordata > Mammalia > Carnivora > Canidae > Canis > Canis lupus. The sequence continues at coordinate 28,709,771 of NC_132858.1, forward strand.
TTTGTGAAACTCCCTTATCCTTTTAGTATAACACATTCCAAGCAAACTGGACTACAAATAATAAATTTTCTGAAGATGATGAACCCAAAGAGACCTAGCTGAATCCTGCCACACATTATATCCCAGGAAAAAAGCTGGAGGCATGGTGTGTTTGGGGGGGTTGGGGACATGGATATTCAAAGAAAGATCATCAGATGGAAAAAAAATCACCACATAATGATTTTAAATATTTTCATCGGCTGTTATTTCAAATATTTAGTGGAAAGGGGTATGTTTTTAAAAACCTTTTAAGGAGATTTTAGGAAAAATGCAAACGAGCAAATGAGATGAGAGGTCATTGCAAACAGGCATAGACCAATCACTAATTAACATGGTTAAGAATGAGCAAGCGTGGGCTTAAGAAAACAGAGAAAATGCAAAACTTACTGACATAATTGTGAGGCATATTCCAGTCTGGATAGACTGTCCTAGTGGGTATTTCGGAATGGCTCTATTTTGTGACTCTCCATTTTTATTCTCTTCCAAAGTAATCACAAATGGAAAAGGATTCATGACATAATGGAGCCATGCAGTAGTCACAAAATAGCTTACTTCCCTCATCCCTGACAAGTTCCTATGAAAATAAGCCATAGGAATGCAGAGGTTCTGGTTAAAGTGATCGGAAAACAAACATTTTCATGTTTTTCAAGATTCCTATGTTTTAGTGTCTATTATACAAATATATACTCATGCACATTTACATGTTTGTAGCTCTTTGCAGTGTATTACTAGAGGCGCTATGCATTGTAAGCAACATGGCCCAGAGCCAGAAACACATAGTTTCAAGTCCAATTCTGGCATTTAATTGGTGTGTGACTTTGGGCAAGTTAATTAAACTTTATGTATGTTACTTTGTAGTCTTTTATGACAAGTCTATTCAATACTCTTATGAAGATGCTGAGTGAATTATCTGCCCTGAAGTAGTGATTTAGCAAAATCACTCCACGGCTTTATTATAAAAAGCAAATAAAGCCAAATCAAATAGATTGACTTAATTTCATGTGTAGTTTATTTCCCTTAGAAATACATATAAGACTGATCAAACCAGTAAGTGGCTACCCCAAAATTCAGAATTTCACCTGATGAAGGCCACTGGGAGTAAAGGTCTCATAAAATATACCCTCACATCTTTGGGCTGAGTGTTAGCAGGGCAATCAGGAGTCTACCTCCTAGTCTCTGTCTATGGTATAAGCCGTGTAACACAGTGAATGAGAGTCAGATTGCCCGAGTTCAAACCTCAGTCCTATGTTTTATCAGATATACAACTTTGGAAAAGCTTCTTAACTTGCTCTGTGCTGGTTTTCTTACCTGTAAAATGGAAGCAATGATATGTTTCTACCTTACGTGGTTGTTCAGAGGATTAAATGATGTAATGAATGAAAGTACATAGGGCATTGTCTGACATACAGTTCACACCACACAAATGTTGGCTAATAACATTAATGTTTACCAAGCTTGTTCATCCAACGCTTGTAAAATTCACTCAGGGCAAATACATACCCTTCCTTACAATCGAGTCTATGTTGTACCACTTCCTAGCAGTCAATTTACTCAATGAATTATGACATGTAAAGGGTTAAGTTCCCCGACACCTATTTCACACGAATGGGTACAACTATTCTTGGAGGCAGATGTAACATTTTTTTTTCCAAGAGCCAAATTTCTGTGTATTGAATGGAAGAGAAAAAATAAAAAGAGAAAAAGAAAGAGATAGAGAAAATAATCCTGGCAAAAGGACCTGAAATGATGATCCTTCTTTCTTACTTAATCATAACATTCATAAGTACAAAAACGTGGCCAGCTTTTCTATTGCCTGACCATGCATTGTCAGCTTTTCACTCTCTTTCTGCTTCTTCGTTCAATTATGGATAGCACATTTTTTTAGTAGCCCTACATATAAAAGAAATTTCACTCTGATTAAATATTGAACATTAAGATGGTCAGGCATATGTGCAAACAAGGAAGGCCTGAGTCAGTGGGAAATCTCAGCAACCAGGAATGGTCCCAAGGAGGCTATCCATTCTAGACAAGTGACAGAGACATTTATAAAACTGTCTGAAGATTATAAATCAAATTGAGAACCCAAAGAAATTACTGTATGTTGGATATATAAATATATGTAATCACGTATACACAACAATGATTCATGCCATTGAAGGGCCCAGAAAAGCTAAGTTTCAGATATAAATAATTCTGAGTTTTTCAGACATGATTTTGCCAGGAGACAGGGAGAAAGGATGGAGTTCACTGCTCATTGGTCAAGAATTGACTGGAACCTGAGGATTTCAGGTATTAGGGTATGCAAAATGACAACTCTTGCCCAAGCAGCACTACACTTTCCCTCCTCAAAGTACTTAGCAAACCTGACCAATAAATCTCTCTAATAGCCCCTGGAGGCAGATTGTGGCATTATCCCATTTTATGGGTAAGCATTCTATAGAATGTAGACTTGTGAATCTGCCCAAAGCTAGAGGCAAATTTGTCTCAGAATCCCACAGGGTTTAAGCGGCTGTGCTGTCGTAGAAGGAAGGGTGGATGTGGAGCCTGTGTAAGCTGTGAACTTGAGTCTTTTATTTCAGTTTTATCCACATTTTCTTCAACTGAAAAGTTGTACATGTATTTTATTTATTTTTTATTTTTTTATTGGAGTTCAATTTGCCAATATATAGCATAACACCCAGTGTTCATCCCACCAAGTTCCCCTCCTCAGTGCCCATCACCCAGTCACCCCAATCCCCTGCCCACCTCCCTTTCCACTACCCCTTGTTCGTTTCCCAGATTTAGGTGTCTCTCATGTTTTGTTTGTACATGTATTTTAATCATATCTCCTAGATAACCCTTCACCACTGAGGAAAGAGGAACCACATGACTGACTATGACTAAAACTGTAGCTGGTTTTGCCCATATGGTAATTTCGGTTCTACATTTCTGATATTATACCCATATCCTCTTACCCCCCCTTATCTGCCAGTCTGGTTTCTTCCCTTCACGCTGTCAGAGAGATCCACCTATGATATGACAATGTCTATTAGCTCATTGCTTTCCTGCCCACAAATGTCCCAGGGCTCACAGGATCAAAATATTTACTGAGCCAAGTACTTTGCATTCGTTTCTATGTGGCATAGAAAGGTGAGCACAAGAAAATGAACATTAATTAGTTGATAGTCTCATTTATTCATTCAAGTAACAATTGTTTATTGAATGCCTGCAAGTACCAGGCACTTTTCAAATACTGGGGATGCAACAGTGACTAAAACAGACAACAGTCTCTGTCCTCATGGAACTATAGTCTAGTAGGGTAGACATATAACATACAGATAAAGTAGAAAAATACATTGGATATTAGATTAGACAAGCATCAAGGAGGAACAAAACATGTAGAAAAGGAGGATATGAGTTCATGGGAGGATTATTAAAATTCTAGATAAGTTAACCGAGGATAATCCAAGAAGGTAGCATTTGAGCAAAAACCTAGAGAAAATGAGTAGCTATTTTTTACCATGCAATTTAAATACAAAACTACCCTGTGAAGTCAGTGTTATTTCCCTACTTTACGCATGAGGAAGTGGTCTGGTGAGGTCTAAAATTGCCAGATTGACCAAATAATAATGTAGCATGCCTAGTTAAATCTGAATTTCAGGTACGTATGTATCATGCAATATTTGAGGTACTTATGGTAAAAGAAAAGTATTGTTTATCTGGAGTTTCTGGGGCCGATAAATGATTGTGCTGATAAATGACTAATACTAATAATATTAGACATTTATGTAGTGCTCCCGTATACTAGGCATTGTTCTATATTAACTCATTTAATAATCACAGTGATACTTTTTAGCTAAGTACTATTATTGTTCCCACTTAAAAATGAGAAAACAAAGGCACAGAGTAGTTCCCTTGTGATTTTAAATCCTGGAACTGACTTTGGGACTGGAAAAAAAAATTGTCACTTTCCAAAAGTAATTTTATATTAAATACAGAGAACTTTTTTAGAAAGGGATTTTTCTTTTAATTTTCATTGTTTCTTAACTTATGTACCATCTAAATAGGTATTTGTATTTTGTGTTTACTTTGTGCATCATTTGACCAATTGCCATTTATTGAGCTATCTTAGTCTTAGATTTTTTATATCCTATCTCTAGTCCTTTTAAAAAAAAATAAAAAGTATTTTAGGGATGCCTGACTAGCTCACAAGGTTTAAGTAAATGTCTGCCTTAGGCTTAGGTCATGATCCTGGGATCCTGGGATCCAACCATACATTGGGCATCCTGTTCAAGAGGAGCCTGCCTCTCCTTCTCCTCCCCATTTGTGTTTTCTCTTGCTATCACTCTCAAATAAAATCTTTAAAACATTATATACATATATTATATAAACATATATGTTATATATATAACATATATATAATAAATATATATTATATGTTATATATAACATATATGTTATATATAACATTATATATATAATAAAATATTTTAAAGATTTTACACACACACACACACACACATATATATATCTCAGCCATGGGCTGAGTTCAGTGGACAATTCTTGTTTGAGGCTTTTCATGTGGTTGCAGTTAGTGGCAACTGGCAAAGTCATCTGACGGCTTCTTCACTCCTGTGTGGCAGCTGGGCTGGATGGCAAGCATAGCTGGATTCTGGTCAGCCATCTCTCTCCACCTGGCCTCTGCCATGGCTTGCTTGGGCTTCCTTCCAACATGGCAGACTTGGGGAAACCAACTGCTCTAAAGAGATTCTAGCCTCCCCAACCCTGAGCTAGTATTCTAAGAATGTCATCTATTCCCTCAACAAGAATAAACTAAGTCGGTTAAAACACTTTTCCTAGGACAGTGATGGAGAAGGAATTTGAACTCAGATTTATCTCACTCAAAAGCTGATCATCTTTGGGGCACCCAGGTGGCAGTGTCAGTTAAGTGTCTGACTCTTGGTTTTAGCTCAGGATGTGATCTCAGGGTTGTGAGACCAAGACCTGTGTCAGGTTCCACACTCAGTGGGGAGTCTGCTTGAGGTTCTCCCTCTGCCCCTCCCTCACCATTCTCATTCTCTCTCTCTCTCAAATAAATAAATAAATCTTTAAAGAAAAAAAAACTGATCTTCTTTTTACTCTTCCATGTGGAAGCCTTCAGTTAGGGGCCTTAAGGGGAGAAGATTTTATCCCAGTAAAAAATATATTGTATAGCATAGTATAATATCTCAGTATTTATCCAAAGTAATCTCCCTAAATTTTCCTTCCCATGTAAATCTTCATAGATAGATAGAGATATGACATCTATATAAATTTTTTTAAGATTTTATTTATTTATTTATTTGACAGAGAGAGAAAGTGAGAGGATACAAGCAGGAGGAGCGGTAGAGGGAGAGGGAGAAGCAGGCGCTCCACTGAGCGAGGAGCCCGTCATGGAGCTCCTTCCCATGACCCCAGGATCGTGACCTCAGCCCAAGGCAGACACTTAATGGACTGAGCCACCCAGGTGCCCTATATACACTTTTTAACATGTCTTCAATTATTGTACAATATACTATAATACATAACATTTTTTCTTCAAGAAAATAACCGAGGAAAAGGACTTTGCCTATAAACCAACCTCAATCACAAAGCATCCTTGCTAAACACTTTTCTTTGTCTTCACATTACAGTGTTGATCTCGAAATGAAAACTCAGACAAGGATTCAGATGTATAAACTTGCTCAGGGAAAGTATTAGCTGACAAAAAAAGAAATATTTTAGATTCTTTCTTAGATTCTGAGCTTACTTCAGAGGGTGGAAGGAAAATCACCCTTAATCCTTGACAATGGTTAAGAATTTATAGGGGATCCCTGGGTGGCTCAGTGGTTTAGCACCACCTTCGGCCCAGGGCATGATCCTGGAGTCCCAGGATTGAGTCCTACTTTGTGCTCCCTGCATGGAGCCTGCTTCTTCCTCTGCCTGTGTCTCTGCCTCTCTCTCTGTCTCTGTCTCTGTCTCTCATGAATAAATAAATAAATCTTTGAAAAAAAAACAATTTAGGCAGTGACAAAGAAGAAGAGAATGTAGTTCTTTTCTGGCCTTGATTCTACTTCATTTAAGATTGAGTTCAGGCAGTTGTAAAATATGCATGGATATATAAGATAATCTATGTATTCAAAGTTCATCTTGCATAACAATGGGAGGAAAAAGGAAAAACTTGTAGGATCTGCCTTTGTGGCCATAGTTCCCTGGGTCCTTGGAATGCTACCAAGCAGGGTCTACAGAAGGCAGAGACCAAATGCATAAAGGTATAGGTAAGAAGTGTGCCTCCGTGCTCAGACATGGGGGACACGGAAATGCAGTCTGAGCATTTCTCATACCTCAAGGGTAGGATGGACCCAAAGTGCAATCTCTGCAGGCCCCGTTAGGGAGCAGTGGTTTCACCCTGCAGGCAAGTTACAGTCACTGAACTCTTTGAGTAGGGAAACTTCCTCATTCTCCCCTAGCTTTATGATTTAGAATAATAACTGAATCATCTGTACTAAGGAAGGATTCAGCAGGTCGGCCACAAAACATCTTTCCGTGTTATTTCTCCTTTCTGTGAGATAAAAGAATTCACCCTCACCTTCTCTTGAGGCTCCTTTTATAAATACAGATGATCCTCAACTTAATGATGGTTTGACTTAAGATTTTTCAGCTTTACGGTGGTGCAAAGGTGATACACACTCAGTAGAAACCCAACTTACAATTTTGAATTTTGATCTTTTCCTGGGCCGGTGATTATGCACTATGATCCTCTCTCATGATGCTGGCATGATGCTGGGCGGGGCGGCAGCTGCAGCTCCCAGATAGTGATGCGACCGGGAGGGTAAACAATCGATGTATTTACGACCATCCTGTACCCATACAGCCATTCTGTGTTTCACTTCCAGTGTGGTATTCAGAAAATTATATGAGATATTCAATACTTTATTATAAAACAGGCTTTGTGAAAAAGAATGAAAGAAAATAGGCTTTGTGCTAAATGATTTTGCCCAACTGCAAGCTAATATTCGTGCTCTGAGCACATTTCTGGTAATCGTGGCTAAGCTGTGATGTTTTGTAGATTAAGGCATATCAAACGCACTTCAGCTTCTGATATTTTCAACTTATGATGGGTTTATCAGGACATAACCCCACTATACATCAAGGAAGACCAGTATATTTATATAGAAAGAGCCATGACCTCCTTTTTAAATGCCCAAAATTATTTATGGCACCTACAAAAAATAAACTCTCATATAATTACGTCCCTAAACAACTTTTCTAAAGAATCATAGGAATTAGGTAATGGCCCTGCGTGATTAAGCACATGTTTCACTTCACTGGATGCATTACTCCATGTCTTTCCTTAATGCAAATGGAAAATAAAATGGAAAACTAATTGGGAGACTTGACAGGTTCTTTCCATCTTTCTCAATCAAGAGAGAGTAAGCAACATCCGAAACAGACTTAAACAATAGCAAGGAACATTCTTTTTTTCAGCAGGGACATTTTGAAATTCATATTCCATTTGTAAGACTCTCACCGAAGTATTAAATTTAAAAAAAAAAGAGCTCTAATTTCCCAGGTGCTTCACTTCTGGGAACACCTTCCCTTCTGTAAATTGTACTAGTATTCCTCTGGAGTTGAATAGAGCTTGATTCATGTTACAACTATGAAAAACGCCAAGTCGAGTATTTTAGAAAATAAGAAGATAAGGGACCCCCGGTTAAAAAAATCAAACAAAAAACCCTCAGATTTTGGGTTGATGTCTGACAAAGCTATGAAATGAAATGGATCTGGTTCCAGTTGACTTGGGGTTTTAGTGTACAAACATATGTAGATTCCATTAAACAAACAAATAACCTAATTACAAGACGAGCAAATGTACATGGAGAGATGGGAGTAAGAGGAAGATGGAGAAGAAGAAGTAAAAATGACAAGCCCACTAGAAGATGTCCAATGTCATTAGGTATTGGAGAAGACATAGTAAAACTACAATGACATGTCAGCACACGTCTACAAGAATGGCTAATTTTTTTTTAAGTTACAACATGAAATGCTGGCAAGAATATAAACTGGATCACTCGTGTATTAGTGGAGATATAAGCTGAAAAACAGATTGACAGTTTCTCTAAAAGCTAAACATACAACTACTTTATGACCAGCAATTGCATTCCAGAGCATTTAACCCAGAGACACACTAAATTATGTTCACACAAAAACTTATGCACGGATGTTCACAGTGGCTTTATCCATAAAAGGTCAAAAACTAGAGAGAAAGAAATATTGTTCAATAGATGAATGGTTGAACAAACTTTGGCATATCCCCCCCAATCACAGAACACTACTCAGTGATAAAACAGAAAAAATTATTAATATACCTAAATATCTAGATGAATTTCTGGAGAATTATTCAGTAAAAAATGTCAATCCTAAAAGTTTTCATGCTATAAAATTCCCCAAAAAGATAAATAAAAAAATAAAATTCCAGTAAATAACATTCTTGAGATGATGAAATTATAGAAATTATAGAACAGATAAGTGGTTGCTTGTGATTTGGTACAGTGCGAAAGGGAGAAGAAAGTGAGCAGAGCCACTAAAGTCTACATCATGGTTCCTTACAGTGATGGAAATGTCTGGGCTCTTGATGGTCAATATCCTGGCTGTGATATTATAGTAGTTTTGCAAGATGCCCCCATTGGAAGAAACTAGGTAAAAGGACACGTGAGACTTCTGTGTATTATTTATAGCTGCATGCATATCTGCAATTATCTCAGAACAAAAAGTTTAACTAGACAATAAAAAAGGTATGTCTCCTCTTAGCCAGCTCTACTTTATTGCTATAGTTCCTCTCTCTCTCGATTACAATAACTGTTGATTCCATTTGCTCCTTCAGGCCTACAGGTGGTAACAGTTCCATGCTATTATTGGTCTTGGACATCGTTACCTATTAGTTTCCTTTAACCCTGCCCCCACCCTTGTTAATATTACTTTATTTTTTGTTTAAGATTTCATTTTTTTTTATTCATTAGAGACACAGAGAGAGGCAGAGGGAGAAGCAAGATCCCCACAGGGAGCCCAATGTGAGACTCTATGCCGGGGCCCTGGGATCACAACCCCAGCTAAAGGCAGGCTCAACCACTGAGCCACCTGGGTGCTCCTGTTAATACTACATTTTTTTTTTTTTTTAAACAGCATTACTTCATTTGTTTCCTCCCAAGACTCTGAATGATATAAATGTAAAGATGCTTTTCACTTAGCTTGGCCTTGAGCTCTCAGATGAGACCCTTGGTGAAAGACAAGGTATAGTGTAGTTGAAACAGCATGTAAAAAAAAAAAAAAAAAAGGAAAAGAAAAAGAAACAGCATGTAAGTGAAGGTCATGGAGCATGCGCTGAGTACCTCCTATGCATCAAGGTCATGCTTAAATGATTCTGCATGAATCACATCATCGATCATCTGAGCTAGATGCTTGCTCTCCATTTCATGATAAGTGTCCCGCCATCACACTGCAATACTTCTAAGGGCTGGGATTCTAGTTTAGCTTTGGAAAAAATTCTCCAGAGTATGTTTCCTTCTTTCCTTTTAAGCTTTAACAGTATTTCATGACCAATGCCTAAGGAGTTTGTACATACTCAAGGGCACTTTTCCCTTTGAGCCATTGTTTGGTCTATTTCAGAAGTCAATAAGTTGATGTCACCACCTATCTTATTATGATGCATCAGGGAAGGAAACATGAGTGGATACTAGTGCTTAGCATAACTCCCATGTGACACTGGACAACACATTTATAACTGCTGATGTTCAAATTCTTCACCTAAAAATGTACCCCCAAAATAATAAACAAACAAACAAACAAATAAATAAGATTCAACAGATTCCCTTCCCATTCTAATTTATTATGGCTCCAAGAAAAAACATGCCTTTCTTTTTTTGTTAAGTCCTTTTATTGGTTTTTATTGGTTTTATTTTAAAATTTTTCAAAAAATTTTGTTCTAAAGATATATTCTTCAATTGTAAAACTTTCTCCAGTTCCCTGCCTCAGTACTTTTTTACGAAATTGTCTTTGCCAAACTCAGAGAAATAAATATATGAGTCTACATCAGATTTTCATTACATTAGAAATTTGTTTTCACACAGTGACATGACCAAAATCTAAGACCTGGGTGAGATTTTTTTGTGTAATTTTCTAAAAAAAAAAAAAAAAAAAAAAAAAAAAAAAAAATCTTACTATCTTTTATTTCTTTTTCAATTCATCTTTCATCTTTCTGAATTAGAAATTTTAAAAGAGAGAAGGAGAGACGCCTTAGAAGTAGTACTATTTCTACTTGAAATCCTAGCAGAGGTCTTTCCATTTGGCCCATTTTCCATTTTGAAAACTTTCCTTCACTTTTGTCTATCCCATGCCACTGTAAGAAATGATCTTTGTTTACTGGAGCTGCTTCATGTCCTTAGTATTGTGACAACCTATTTAAAAGAAATGGAACTCATGTCCTGTGTAGGAGTATTTTGCTCTTGCCTTTAAAAGGCTTGTACTCAGCCTGTCAGAGAAAGAAAACCCAATCTCATTTTCATCTAATATTCACTGCAGAAACATTACTCTGATATGAACCAGAGCTTGAAAATGGAGAAGCAATTGTTGTCGCTAATCAGACACAAATATCACACAGAGACAATTGCTTTTTTTTCTGTGCAAACAATGTGCTCACCCATTAAATTCAGGCTCACTATTGACACAATCTGATAAGAAGCTGTTCTTAGCCCCAGATGCCTCACAAATGCTGACTTGTATCTCAAAGGAGCACAGTTAGTATCTACTTCTCTCTGAAGCCAAAAAGAGATGGAAAATGAAAGCAGCTACTCTTTACAAAGTACATAGTATTTGCCACCATTTACTGAGCACTTATTATGGATCCGGTATTGTGAAAGGTTCTTGACTTCCTTCTTTTCTTCCTCCTCAGAACAAACCTAAGAGGAGAATACTACTACGCCAATTTTCTTAAATAACTTACACCAGTTCACACCATGAAAAATGATAGTAGAGGGGTCTAGTCAAACCCAGTCCTTTGAGATGACAAAGACTATATCCTCTCTCTACATGTGAGACTGCTTAGAACAACTAAAAATTGCTTGTCCACAAGATGTCGTTTTTGAATAGACGTAAGGTTGGGGGGTCTGGAGCCCATGCAGAGAAAGAATTCTTGAGATGTCTTTGGTGCAAAATGGTGGTTATATTAAAACACAAGGACAGAAGCTGTGGGCGGGAAGAGTTGCTGCCTCCTGAGGCTCCCCGTGGCCCCAGGATTATGAGGAGCAACAGATTATCTACTTTGGGGTTGGGGGAAGTAAAATTAAGGGAGGTTCCAAAAGGATTTTCACATGGGAAAGAAGATGCACTAATACAGGAGGGCTTGCTAGAGTCAAACTAAGGTTGCTTTCCCCTCAAGCAAGGCATGAACATTAAAACAGGAGCTTCCTGGAGGAATGTGATACTCTGGCTGCCTTCAGTATGTCAATGGGCTGCAGGTCAAATGGCCATTTAATTTTATCAGCATTTCCTTCTGCCTTTGTTTCCCATATCACATGTACCCATTCAATCATTCATTTATTTTACAGATATTTTTTGAGCCCTTAATGTGTGCCAAAGATTATTCTAAAAAATCAGGATATATCACTGAGAAAGAACATAAGATCTCTGCTATTATGATGCCCACATTATAAAGACATAAAGAGTAAAACCTCCACATCCACATAATTTTTTAAAAATTAATATGTAGCATGTCAGTAAGTGGTATTAGGAGGGGGGAAAAGTAGAGTAAGGGGGATGGGTACACAGGGTGTGTATGTGGTTAGTGGGGGCTGAACAGACTTTTCAGCTGGGGGGCCAAGGTAGACCCAACTCTAAAGGTGATACTTAAATATCTGAAGAAGGTAAGGAAGTTCGATGGGTAGAAACCACAGGAAAAGTGCCTGCAGAAAAGGGGAACAATTCATGCAAAGACAATAAGGCAGGTGGGTGTCTTGCATACTTGAAAAACAAGAACAGCAAAGAGGCAGCTCTATCTGGAGGAGAATGTGTGAGGCGGTGAATAGTTGAAGCTGAGCTTGGAGAAGTGATGTGGGCTAATGGATAGAATTTGACTTTGACTTTGCAGAAGATGGGAAACACCGCAAGCTCTGGAGCAAACAAAGGACATTATCTGACTTACTTTTAGGAAGAATCGCTCTGGCTACTATATTAAGAACAGAGTGCAGGGGAGAAAGGGAGGAATAGAGCCACCTGTGAGAAGGCTCACATGAGGTGATAGCAAGTGATAAATCCTGCATGTGCTGTGAAGGTGGAGCAAATAGAATTTCCACTGAGATCAGATGTAGAGTTTGAGAAGGGGAAAAAAATGAAATCCAGGATCATCGAAAACTTTTGATCTCAGAAGCTACAAGGCTAGAGTTTTCATAACTGAGTTGATAAAGCCTAGAGATAGAACAGAACTTGGGAAGAAGACCGCAAGTTCAGTTTTAGAAACATCAAGCGTGAGAGGTCTGTTATACACTCAACTGATGTTGAGTTGCACCTATCAGCTCAGAGTTCAGAATCTTGGTCCAGTCTGGGGGCATAAATCTGGCAGACTAGGGCATTAGCCTGGAGATCAGATTAGATCACCGAGAAAGTGAATGGGGATGAAGAAAACAGTAGTACTAAGGGCTGATCTCTGGGACAGAACAACTGCAGGAAGTTCAGCAAGAGAGGATGAAGGAGCAAAGCAGAGTTGAGGAGGAATGACTAGTAAGATAGGAGGAAAGCAAGGGAAATAATGTCCTGGAAGCTAAATGATGAGGATGTGTTGAGGAGAAGAGACACCATCATGCTTAGAGTAGCAAGTGCCTACGTCAAGAAGGATGAAGACTGAGAAGAAGAATCCATTGGCTTTAGGATCATACTGATTTTGACAAGAACACTGTCATTGAAGGGGGTGGAAGATGGTGAGTTTGAAAGAGAAAAGGGAAAGAGGGAAAGAAGAATCAGCACAGACAATGGTTTTAGGGACAGACTGCAAAGGGAGAAGAAGAAATGGTATATAAAACTGGTGGGGGAAAAAGCCTAAGATTTTTTTTCTTCAAAAGGAGAAAAAGAGTGGCATGCCTAGCTACTGAAAGAAATGGTCCAGCAAAGATGGAAAAATCCGCTACGTTGGAAAGACAGGGTGTAATTGCCTAAGTGATATCTTTTGAGTAGGCAAAAGGGGATAGAATCCAGCAAGCAAATAGGGACTGATTATTAGTTAGGGATGTGTATTGCTCAGCTACAGTAACAAGATTCATATTTTGGTTGAGTCCATAGGTAGGGTGGAGGTGGGTGGAAAATTACTTCTTATTGCTTCAATTTTCTCAGTGAACTCGGAAGCAAAGTCATCCACAGAGAACAGAGGTAAGAAAGTAAGAGAGTGAGTCACCAACATTATATGGTACGGCTGCTGAGTACCTTTCAGGGTGCACTTAAAATATGTGGTCAAGAATTTAAAGTGGGGCCAACCAGGATGATCAAGAAGTTGCAGACACAGTCAACTGCATAGGCAGAGCCCTGGGGAGGCGGGGAGTGGGATTTGGCCAAAGTGTTTGTCTTGTCAAAAACTATTAATAGTTGAGAAAGAGTCAAGGGAATTGAAGATGAACACAAAGTGATTATAATGACCGACCATAAAATTTGAGCTTGGGAAGAACACCACAGAATAAAAGAAAATAGGAAAAGTTTATGGAGACTTAAAAAGTGAGAGAAAAATAGACTGGGGTTCCTTCCAGTTCTTGTGAAAGCTCTGAGTTCCTCTTATCTCCTGACACTGGGTCTGGGCTAGTGGTGTCACACATTTATGATGTTTAAAATGGGTGAGGCCTTGTAATTAGGAATAGCATCTACCTTTTTATGCATTTCCCCCCTTTCTAACCAATCTAAGATCCGGGGGATATGGAAGTCCCTGTTCCTCTCACCTTGAATCCAGGCTACGGAGAGGCTAGAGGGTCTGAGATGGGAAATTCTCTCTGTAGAAATAGGTAGGAATCTATAGAGGTCTATGTGAGTGAGAAGTGTGTGCGTGTGCGTGTGTGTGTTGTATCTGTGTGTGGATTCACTGCGAAGAGGGATTCACGGGCCAAGGATAGCTAATAATAATGAATCTTTTCCCCACCCCTGCTCCTGACTTCGATAGTCCGCAGAGCCTCCTGGGACAAACAGGATGCTCATAGCCATGGCTTATGCTCTTACAAACCTCTCTCTTACTTTCCCTTCTCACTCAGAAAGGGAGTGGGAGGGCAGCCCGGGTGGCTCAGCGGTTTAGGGCCGCCTTCGGCCCAGGGCATGATCCTGGAGACCCAGGATCGAGTCCCACGTTGGGCTCCCTACGTGGGGCCTGCTTCTCCCTCTGCCTATCTCTCTCTTTCTCTTTCTCTCTCTCTCTGTCTCTCACGAATAAATAAAATCTTTAAAAAATAAGGAAATCATCTTAAAAAAAAAAAAAGAGAGGAGTGGGAGAATGGCCTCCGGTATGGCATTTCTTCCTCTATGCTAGAACTCTGCTGTTTACCAAATCATTAGTCAATACTGGATATTGAGATATTATCTGTGACTCCATACCCTGAAGCATAAGAGATTATGATCACAGATATTTGATCTCTTTATGTATCTTTTATTAAGACATAGATTACCTTTAGCCCATCATTGACTTTCTTGACAAGAACACCAAAGAGCTTCCTCCACTTCCCCTGTTCGATGTCCAGATGATCTGCATTTTCATCCTCTGTAACAGTCCCTCTGGGTCCTCAGTCCCTTTTCATCCCTCAGCTGTCACGAGAATATCCTTTCAACCTCCTCTGTAACTTGAACTTGCCAAACGACAATCTTGGTCCTTGTGTGAACTCTTTTAGCTTAGACAATAACCCCTCTTCCTAGAAGCTTATGATAATGCATGAGACAACACTATTGCTTCTAGAATTCTGGCCTCTTAAGACTGCAGCCTTTGGTGGGTACTTAAATTCACAGAATCAGTAGAGTGGAAAAGGTACGCTCCTTGAATCCCTATGATATGGATACAAAACTCACTTCTTCATGTTCGAAAGGGAGAGATAGGAGGAGATAAGAAGCACTGTACAAATTTTTAACATGTTGTATAAAAGTTAAATTATCTTTTCCTTTTTTGAGTCAGAAGCTGTGACACATAGGGAATCCGCCCACTTACCTCCCACAATGTCTACCCAGCTGCCAAAACTGAAATGATTTCTCGTCCTCTCTGTCCTTACCTTTGGCAAGTTTGCTAACTTTTCTGAGTCTCATTTTTCTCAAAAGCAAAACTGATGATACATAAACATATTGTGTGTGTGTGTGAGAGAGAGAGAGAGAGAGAGTCAGATAAAAACATCCTGCTTCTTCCAGTGGCTCTCATGCAGGTAATCAGAGGACCTAGAGCTCTGACAAGGCAACTTGCCAGGCACTGATGTGTGTATGTTAGTACGTGTCCACGTACGTCTGAAACTCATGAAACAGAACAAGATTCCAAGTCTGGGATGAAAGAAGGCTTAAAACCTAAGAGTCCGTGCTCAGGGCAGGTGAGCATCAAAGGCTAACACCTGGATTCAAAAAGAGGGGCTGACCCTAGAGAATAAGCCCGATGAAGTAAGCAGACTCAGTGAGCAGATCATGCAACAATTCTCCAACACAACCACCCACAGGATGATAAATATGGTCAAAGGTGGAAGGGTCGCTCCGAGTGCTCAGGCAGGGAAAGGAAAGCCGCAGCATTCAGAGGCTAGTTCACGGGACTGTGGGTCTGACCACTTTGCGCATCCCAAAGGATGCTTATCACAGGTGCAGAAGCCCCAGATCCTCTCGATGACTGGTGAGGAATCACAAGACTGCCTTCCGAGCCCCTGAGAGAGAAACAGAATGATCTTTTTCCATCATTTGGAATAATGTGAAAACTGACTTAAAAGGTTTCTCTTTTAAACATTACCACTGGTGTGATACAAATACATATGTTGCTTCATGGCCCAGTCCAACTGTGAGGCGGTGTGGCAGAGAACGCTCGTTTTCCGAGACGCATTCTGCACAGAGCTGGCACCCAGGTGGCAAAGGACAATTGCTGGTGGCTCCCTAAGCAGGACTCCTGGTGGGGCTCTTGCTGCCACACATCCCCTGGAACCCCCCATTTCCAGGGGTGGAGTGAAATCCAGAGGAAGTGACAGGGCCAGAGATGCCCAGAGGGTTCGGTTTACTCCCTTGCCAGCTCTGTCCCAGAAAGGCAGCAGACGAGGGTGCCAAGGTCAGGAGTGGTCTCTGTACACATGTCTCAGCCCTGGCAGGGCCCGTGAAGCGGCTGGAAGGAGCCTCTTCTGGTTTCCTCCGTGTGCCCAGTGAATCCCGCTATGTCTTACATGTGCCAGGAAGTCGAAAGAGAGAGCTAATGGATACGAGGGAGTCCAAAATGTTCATTCATCCGAGGGGATGACTCTGAGCATCTAAGAGCAGTAGCAAGACCAAGCAGAGAGAAGATTCTTTGAGGATACACAGCAATTTAAACCTGGGCGTAGCTTCCAGGGTCTGCCCACTAGGAGAGGTTTGGCTTGTCTAGGCCCCCGGAGTGTCTGCCTTCTCACTTGTAAGATGCATACAGCTCCCCCCACCCAAGAAGCTCATGGTTGGGGTCAAAGCTAATTGCTTGGCACCAATTACTCAGCGCGTAGTAAGTACTTGGCAAGTGTGGTTTCATCCCCGCCCTCCTCCGCTCACCGTGACCAGGGCCGTGGGAGTGCAACTGCCTCATTTCGAAGCCTGAAAGACCCTTCATGTGAAACAAAAGCTCCAAACTCAGGGTTTCCCATTGGTAAGAAAAAGAGTTTTAATGGCATCTCAGTCTTGCATTAAAATGTCAACTACTAAAAAAATAAAAAAATAAAAAAATAAAATGTCAACTACTGATTCCTTCTATTTAAATTTGACTCAGTTTCCAGGTCTCGATGAAATCAGCTCCTTCTCCATGAACATCATCTAGTGATATCCTCTTCCTCCGTTGAGTCCCCACTCCCCTTAGCCCACGTCTTTGCCTCGGTCCGCTTGGTTTCAGATACCGTGTTGTTCTGCGCTAATGTTCTTTACGTGCCTGTCTTCACCAGGCGTCCCGGGGTTCTAAATGGTCTCTTCTGATTGCTCTTTGAGCTACTGTTCAACTTGTTCTTAATTATATGCCTGGTAACCATCACTTATATCTACTAAGACTTAACTATACTCTAGGGAGTGTTCTCAGTGTTCTACTTGAAAGACATCATTTAATCCTCACAATGATTCAAGGAAAGAGGTACTACTGTCAGTCATCCTGATTTTACAGATGAGGAGGAAACTGAGGTTCCTAGAGGTTAAGTCCATTGTCCCTGGCCACATAGCTATCGCTGTAGCGCCAGCATTCAAGCTCAGGTAGCTTCCAGAAGCCAACCCCTTCCCCACAATCCTGGTGCTGCAGCGTGTTGACTTAGAACACAGGCCATGGGAAGCCCGGGTGGCCCAGCGGTTTAGTGTCGCCTTCAGCCCAGGGCCTGATCGAGAGACCTGGGATCGAGTCCCACATCGGGCTCCCTGCATGGAGCCTGCTTCTCCCTCTGCCTGTGTCTCTGCCTCTCTCTCTCTCTCTATGTGTGTGTGTGTATCTCATGAATAAATAAATAAAATCTTAAAAAAAAAAAAAAGAACACAGGCCATCTCTTCCTCTCTGGGGAACTGCGGCTGAGACTGCCCAGCTAGAGTGACAGCACAACAGGAACACAAGTGTACAGCAGAGAATGCATCTTTCAGAAGGTGGTGCATTGGCAGAGGTGTTTAAATTAAACTGTCATGTTCCCTCCCACACACAGTGTGAGGATTTGAGTCATCCTTTGGGAGCAGCAGCGTGAGGCTGCGGGTAAACTGCCTCTTGCAGCACTGATTGGAATGGCAGTTCCTGGCCCAAATCTGCATCTCACCACAAATCAAGGTAGAGACTGCCTGTACTAGGAGACAAATGATGTCAAACATCTGCTGAAAAACATGTGTACAGATTGTAACAAGCCAAGCTGACAAACAAGCACAGGCGCAGACACCCCAATTACCTGGGTGGTGGGAGCCTTATGGGTCTCAACTGGGTCCTTTCTGATAGGAATGAAGTTCTTCTGTGAGACATCATCTAGGCATGGTGAGTGGTATACATGGAGAGGGGAGGGCCACAGGGGCAGACCTAAAAGTAATCTCTACCGAGCTCCAGGCTTATGTCCTGGCCAAGTGGTTCATATGTGTTAATTTAAAAAAAAAAAATTAAAAATCTCTCTCTGTTTCTGATACACGTGTGTGTGTGTGTGTGTGTGTGTGTGTGTGTGTATACCATATATAATAGATGAATAAACAATCTTTTAAAAATTTTTCTTGAATACATGAAGTTATCAAGACAAGGCATTTTCCTATATAGCATGTTATAATTTACCCAATACTCCAAAGAAATCCAATAAATAACTGTGAGCGATCACTGGGCTCCCAAGAACAAAAGCCACTATCCCTCTGCAGCCATAATGGTAGAAGCGTGTGAGAGTGTCAATGCTACCACAGGCTGTAGTTTATTATCCTATCAAATATATGCATATATGTATATATGTATATAGATATATATTCTTAAGCTTTACTCTTGAGAAAAATTAGGCTCAGGAAAATTAACATACTTGCCAAAGGTAAGGTGGGCAGAAACAGGAAAGGTTTCAGACTCAAGCTCTCCTTGCTTTTGTTCTCTTCCTGCCTCACTCCAATTTCAAGCAATAGACTTCATAAAAGCTTATTATATTTCCATCCATTCACTGGACAAAATGCACCTAATGTGCGCTATCACTGTTCTAGAAGGGGGGACCCAACAGAGCATAAAACAGACATATTCCTTATTCTCATAGAGAGGGCGGAAAACAAACAAAACAAAACAAAACAAAACAAAATGGCTTATAATTAGGTGGTGGTAAGTGTTATGAAGAAAATAAAAGAAACTCTGGTGCATACAGTACGGTAGGGCGTTGTATTTTCAATACAACTGTCATGGAAAGCCCCTGATAGGGTGGAATTGAGCACAGAGTGGAAGGACGCACTTCTAGAAATATATATGAGCCATGCCATTTTGAGCATAATAATAAGTATTTTATGCAAAAGTAGCAGCAAATGCAAAGACCCAAAGAGGGAGTATATTTCGAATGTCTGAGTTTGTTCTGTTATAGGAAGAACAAAGGGGGGTTTGAATCTGGTTCGCAGTAAGGGAGGAAAAGCAGTAAATTAAGACAAAAATATATCTGGGGTCAAATAAAGTAGGCCCTTATAAGTTGGAAATTATTTTTATCTATTTTTATTTTTAAGTATTTTTTTGAAATTTAAATTCAATGAGCCAACATCATTAGTTTCAGACGTAGTGTTCAATAATTTGTCAGTTGTGGAAATTATTTTTAGTATGATAGACTACTGGTTTTAAACAGAGAAGTGACATAGTATGACTTTGTTTACTGCTACTATGTAGAGAATAAACCGCAAAGGTTGAAGGGTGAAAGCAGAAAAATCAACTGGGAGACAAGTGACATAATCCAAGTACGAGATTGTGGTAAAAGGCAGCAGGGTTGTAGCAGTTGAGGTGATGAGAAGTGCTTAACACCAGGATGCATGTAAAGACAGAGTATACAGAATTTATGGACAAATTGTATGTATGAGAGAAAAAGACAAATCAAGTTGACTTTAAGATTTTTGTTTAGGCAGCCAGAAAAATGGATTTTCCATTACTGAGAAGAAAGGAAAATCTGGAGTAAGGGTTATGTGGGGAGAATCAAGAGTCTAGTTATGCTTGAGATGCCTACTAGACTTCTAAATCATGTTGGACATAATGTCTAGAGTTCAGGCTGGAGACACAAAATATATGAACACAGACAAATTGAGTTACACACTGTCTCCATCTTTCTTTAACTTTCCTTTTCTTCTCAATCCCTCTAACCTCAGGAATATTGACTTACCTAATTATATTTGGTTCCTTTAGGGAGTGGTGAAAGAACGTCGCCATAGCATTTTAGGAAAAGCCCTCCCTTAAAAATCAAACACAGTGGAGAGCCTTTCTTAATCAGACAAATAGATATGCAAATATGAAACTTGCTAGTTTAGTTGGAGTGATTAGAATGAAATTATGCTAGTTGGGAAAGATATAGAAAGCTATGAAGAAAGAAGAAAAAAAAAAGAAAGAAAGAAGAGCAGGTTTCTATCAGAAAAAAGAAATATTGCTACAGAAGAGGATAAAAACTTACTGTTAATCCTCCCTCAAAATTCAGTCACCCTGAGAGATGCTCAGTTTGACACAGTCTACAGGGCTCTGATGCTATCACACTCCTAGAAAGAGAACTGATTTGTTTATTCAGATCAAGATCCATCAGTACCTAAGAAGCATGTGGGAACGCATATATGGGGAATAAGAGTCAATTTGTTGGAGAAAGTTCATGGATACAAGCTCAGAAGGAATGAAGATGTCATTGACATAAGCTAGGGTTCAGGCTGGACTCTAGTCCCTGCTGGAGAAACCAAGGCAGAAATCCTATCACATGTCTTGACCCAATACAGAGTAGTCAAGGTAGACTCACTTGCTGTATTGGCGTTTAGAAATTAAAAAAAAAAAAAAATATATATATATATATATATATGAGAAACTGAAATAAGTAAGCTTATTACTCACGGGTCCTGGAGCATGTACACAGCACACCTTGAGAGGCCACACAGGGAAGTCAAAGGAAAATGCAGAGAGAGCAATAGATCTGGGGCCATAACTTTATTAGGGTCTATGGGTGGAATGCCTTGAGGTTCCCAAGTTAAGTCTAGATTTTTCAATTCAAATCAAAAGAATGGTATTTTGGGAGTCCTGTGTGGCTCAGTGGTTAAGTGTCTGCCTTCAGCTCAGGTCATGATCCCGGGGTCCTGGGATCAAGTCCCTCAAGTCCCATATCAGGCTCCCCGCAGGGAGCCTGCTTCTCTCTCTGCCAATGTCTCTGCCTCCCTCTCTGTGTCTCTCATGGGAAAAAAGAGTGGTATTTGGTGAGTTCCATGGGTATCTTACATGGTGGGTAAGGAAAAGGCCCTGGGAAGCAGGGGAGGGTGTTGATCACAAGGGCTATTGGGGAACTCATATTTGGAATTGACGTTTGCTTGTGACTCTGCAGGCTGTTATCCAGGGCAAGTAGATGCATGAAGGAGCTGGGGTTAACTTATGGCTCTCAAAGGCCACTTGGCCAACAAGATGGAAGCCAACGCAGCAATACCATGGAGTAGCTTTAACTCTCAACATGCCATCTACTTAGGATGCCATTGCAAACGTTCATACAGGAAAGGGTTCTAGCAGACTTCTAACATAATACCTTCTCATTCTGTGTAGTGAGCTGAATGGTCCTCTTCAAGAACACCAGATATTATTTCCTAAAACCTGTAACTACTATTTTATATGGTAACATTTTGCAGTTGTAATTCAAGAATCTTGAGATGAGGAGATTAGCTTACATTATCTGAGGAGGCCCTAAATATTATCACATGTAGCCTTATAAGAGAAGGACACAAGGATCTCAGATACACAGAGAAGAGAAGACGAGAAGATGGATGTAAAGACAAAGCAGTTAGAGCGGCCATAAGTCAGGGAATGCCAACAGCCACCAGCTACCAGAAGCTGGAAGAACCTGGAAATGAATTCTCCCAAAGGGAGCAGAACCCTGCTTGCACCTTGATTTTTGGATTTCTGGCCTCAAGAACTATGAATGGATGGATTTTTGTTGGTTTAAGTCACTCAGCTTGTGATAATTTGATATAGCAGCCACAGAAGACTAATGTATTATGACTCCCAAATCTTTACAAATGCAGGTATGGATGATCTAACACAGATTAAGCAACATCAGTCAAACCCCATTTGCTCTTTCCTATTTTCCATATTTCCTCAAAACTATCATCTTAATTAAAAATGTCCTTCAGTCCCATTGCCAGTAGATGTTAAAAGGAAATAAATTTAACCAGAATGAAAAGCCCAAGGAGTTCATAATTATATAATCAAGGGGATTTCATGAGGTAGTCAAACCACACTGCTTGCTCAATTTCCTCACAAAATATATAGGTGCCTATAGGGATGAAGTTGTCCTTAAGCAAGTACTAATCAGACTTCTGAGTTGAGAGCTGAATAAATAGAAAAATCTGGCCATGTATTGATCAAATGATATAATGTTCTAGGCAGTAGGAACATAAATACATATCTGAAAAACAACAGGAGCTTTAAAAATGTTTTTGTTCTTGTTTTTGTTTTGTTTTTACAAAAAAAAAAAAGACATGGTAAAAAAAAAAAGTGGATAAAAAATGACAACTAGCTAAAGAGACATGAGGGAAGGACAGGTGAAGGGGAACCAGAAGGTCAGGTGAACAATCGTGGTGCCTTAGACTACGGAGGTGGTGTGAGAGATACATCTTCATTCTTCAATTCACCTAGTATATATTTTCTGGACTTATCAGTGGGAAGATACAGATACATTTAATATACAGACTTTTCAATAAGTCAACTATTACTTTGTGCAGAATTGGGGGACAGTAAATGGATTCAAGCAGCAATGGAAATTAGCTGTCACCAGTAAGTGCCACTTTCCTAACTGCCTTGGAATTTTTAATTCTGTACTTTATACATTGCTAGACCACACTTTTGGTCTCCTACATATTGTGTATGTGTTTCCAGATATACTTGAACTTTCTATTGTAATGTTTTTATTTGTTGAAAGCATATAACATCTGACATATTTGGGACCAGTTCCGAACAAATAGTAAGCTTTTAAAAAATCCATGAAGAAGCTATTAAAAAGCTATTGGGTGTTTATAGCTAGTATTCAAAGTTAACAGATAAGTAGTTTGAAAGAGGAACCACAGTTGAAAAGTGGAAAATGGTGATACCAGAAAAAGAAGGTCTGGACTTAGTTTTGCCCCTAACTAGTAGTACAAACTTGAAAATGTCACAAACCTCTCTGATTATCCATTTCCTCTTCTCTTAAAGGAAAATAATGGATTAACACCTGTACAATTATTTCTGCCTCTAAAATTTCATGAAAATAGTACTCATTTTCCACAAACTCAGAGCCTCTCCTTTCCCTTTCCTTACCCACAGTCTACACCTCACCTGTTCATGCTGTTCTATTTTCATTACAAGGGCGTATTACTTTTTGAATGGCTTCCTTGAAATGAAAAAATAAAGTCAATTCGAATCACAAGGTTAATGTCTTTAAAATTTTCTTCTTTACAGTAAATTGAGTGTATGGTTTTTCATGCACTAGACACATCTTCCTTCTCATATTAAGAAATCCTTTTATGTTTTGTGGTCTCTCAAGCATTTAAAAACCACTCATTCAAAGTGGGACTGTTCTGGCTTGTTTCATATTTCCAAGAATATACAGTTATTCTAGAAGGTTTTGATTTCATTTGCAGGGATTTCCAGATATATTCAGCAACACTCAATAATGTCTTTTCCTGAGAGACTATTTAGAGTAAAGATGTAAAGACCTATGTCTCTCATAAAGCTTCATCTCTCTCAGGTGATTTCCCACTTGAGAATAATAGCATAGTTCTCATGGGACAATATTCTATATTTTAATACAATTTTGCTGCTTCTACTCATTCACTGAAGATAGCCAATCAATTGATATGCATTTTAAGGAATAATGGTGAAATTCTGAACTCCGAGTCAAAAAAAAAAAAAAAAAACAAAACATTATTCTTTTACACACCTTATTTGTGAATGTGGATGGTCTTTCACATTTCATTTTATTTTTATTTTATTTTTTTTTTTTTTGGTCTTTCACATTTTAAAGCTATGGTTTATTTAGTTTTCAAATTTTGCTTTGGAAAAATTTTTTTTGAAAAATAGTAGTACCAAGCATTTTTGAGTCCTTAACACATGGTGGGCTCCATAGCAAGTATAATACATACCATTTCATTTAGTATTTTTGTTTTTTATTTTTTAATGTTTATTTTTTTAAGATTTTATGAATTTATTCAAGAGAGACACGGAGAGAGAGAGGCAGAGACATAGGCAGAGGGAGAAGTAGGTTCCCCGGGAGCCTGATGCGGGACTCGATCCTGGAACTCTGGGATCAAGACATGAGCCTAAGGCAGGCACTCAACCACTGAGCCACCAAGCGTCCCTCATTTAGTCTTTATAATACTACATAAGTAATCTCTTTTCAAAGATAAAGAATCTAAAGTTTTGAAAAGAAAGTCACAAGGACTCAATCTTTACATGGCTGCTGGACTGTAAAATTTATGTCTTAACATATCTCTATTATAAATAATGAATTCTAGTACCACCAATTAAAACCATTATGTTAATGTGCAATAAACTGTTTAGAAACCACTAGGCCTTATTCAGATACTAAGGATGGAGATGACAAAGATGATGATGTTGATGTTGTCACCCTCAAAATTAATTAACTACGGGGTAAATGTTAAGCTTATAGACTTTGGCAATCTCTTCAATTTACAGCAATATCTGCTGCCCTCATGTGGTGTGCTATATGTCTATCCTCCCCAGTGTTCATCTCCCCATCTACTAGTTAAAATATCCCTGTCCTATTATGTGTGCTCTATAATTATTTCTGTTTGCTCTGGAAGGAAGTAGATAATGAGGAATTATGATTATGGTTGGATGGAGGATAATGAATGATAATGTGATAATGGTGTATCCGGGCATGTTAGTTGACTCTTTAAGCAAAAAGGAGAATTTATTTATTAAGAAGATACAAAGGGATGCTGTTCAGTCTAGAGGAGAAGCTATGGAGTAAATTCCACCAGGACACTTTAGAAAGCCTTAGTAACAGGAATTATTCTATCTCTTCCAGGCAATAGTAGCAGAATGAACAAACTCCAGCCATTACTTGTATTCTTGCCTTATTCAGGTAAAGTATCAGACTTCTGGAGGAGACTATCCAACTAATGAAACAAAGGTTATTGTCTAACTTCTTGTCAGTACTGGTAGGACAAAGGACCCATATGGCAGAAGGCACTTCCAGGATACTTGTTGACTTGAAATGCTAGCATCAGGCATCTGTATTTACTATACATTTAATAAAGATAAAATTTCTCCAAGGTATATTAAGCTGATTTTACCATGGAAAAATGAACCACGAATGACCCACAAAACCCACAACTGTTCATTAAATCTATTATCTTACCACTCATTGGATTTTCATCTCAAAATAATAGCTGTAGAAACATAATGCTTTTGCAAAGTGATCTAGGGCTCTAACAGCGTGATAAAAGGAACTAGGGAAGCCACTGACTGATTTGTCATTAACTTCATTTGAAGGTTTTTAACCTAGAGTTCATGAAGAGGACTGAGGCATTGTTGAACCAGTAACAGTTAGTTGTATCCAAATATTTGAAGATGTGTTTGCCTGTGAATTTATTTTTTTTCTAGTTGAAGTTCACATGACTTACTATGTTCCCAAG
The DNA here is from genome assembly GCF_048164855.1 of Canis lupus baileyi. Classification (NCBI taxonomy): domain Eukaryota; kingdom Metazoa; phylum Chordata; class Mammalia; order Carnivora; family Canidae; genus Canis; species Canis lupus. The sequence goes on from NC_132858.1 coordinate 28,735,319, forward strand.
GGAATAATATATATATTATTCATACCCAAATATGATTCATACCCATATATGTAAAATATCTAATCTATTGGGAGTCATGCATACCATAAAATATTCAATTAGTGATAATTTCTGTCCTCAAGAAGTTCATATCCCCATAGTCTTTTCAAAGAAATGGATATACATAGAAAAATCACCACACAGTATGATAAAATTGACTTTTTAATACATGTTATAGAAGGAAAGCCTTTTACTTGTGTCTGAAATGTAGCTGGTATTACACCAATACATACACCTATAGCAAAAAGAAAGTCGAACAAAATACACAAATCATCTGTTTGAATGCAATGAAGAGGCAGCAACATGAAAAAGAATGACTAAGATTAGAGAAATAACTCCAAGGAAAGAAACTGATCCTTTGAAACTAGGGTCATTCCATGATTCTAGCTACAAGCAGGAGGCCAAGAATCTGAGTTAAAACTCAGAAGAGCAACAGAAAAACAATAGAGCTTTCACATATATTAAAGGGATGAGAAGTACATTACTACTTAGTAATTTACTCTTAGTAAATTTGCTGAACTCCAATTCTGCTTGGTAGAGGGAAGACCGTAATATAAGCAGAAATTAAAAAAAAAAAAAAGAATAAAGAAAGGTTAGAGCTTGTCATCTGTCAGAGGACAGAGTCCCATGGAATACAGTAGGTTAGTCAAAAATCCTAGAAAGACAGGGTAAAAACCAAAGTTGACTCAATCTTACCAGTCAACTTAGCCTTGACTAGCACCACACAAGATTTGATTAAAATAATCAGTCACTACCCTGTGTGTCTAGTGTAGGAATGGATGAACTCATTCCTGAGAAAAATAATATTATCTGCATCCTCTACAGTTTTTAACCAACAAACTGACACAAGGAGATAAAAGAAGCTATAAAAGTAGAACCATAGGTGACCAAAATATTGGAATTAATGGAAAAGAACTTTTAAATCATATATTAAAAAAAATCAAGGAAAAGATGGAAAAAATAGATGAAATGAATAATCCAGAACTTATGACATACATCAATGTACAATTTCAGTAAATTTTGACAACCTCAAAGTGAATAAATACAAAAGGAACAAACAAAAAACAAAAATAAAACAAAAACTAAATCACAGACTCATCATAACAGAACTACTAAAAACCCAAGACAAAGAGTAAATTTTAAAAGCTGCTAGGAAAAAAGAACATTAATTATCATCAAAGGAACAAAAATGAGACTGTTCCCTTCTCAGTAAGGATCATAAAAACCCTAAGAAAATAAAAGCAAATCATAAATTAATCTAAAAAGAGTGCCATGTTTTAATAATATCTATAGGTGTGATTTTTCACATAGAGTGTACTGAATTCCAGTACATGCAAAATCCACAAAGATTTTGAAAAGTTAAAAAGACTAAAACTGTTCAAGTTCAGACGACCTCTAGACAAATTCAAAATGACCCTCTGTAGCTGGGGGATGCCAGGGAGTCTCAGTCAGTTAAGCATCTGACTCTTGATCTCAGCTCATGTCTTGATCTCAAGGTCATGAGTTCAAGCCAGACACTGGGCTCCATACTGGACATGGAGACTACTTAAAAATAAAATGAAATAATAAAATAAAATAAAATAAAATAAAATAAAATAAAATAAAATAAAATAAAATAAAATAAAATAAAATAAATTGCTGTAGCCAGGGAACAGCCTAAGAAACCATCTCCATCTCCAAAAATGATATATTCTATAATGTCTCTTAAGAGATGGACAACAGAAATGGTGGGGAAGAAAGAATCTCACAGCAGTGAATCCAAGAAATCCAAGAATCACACAGACTTGGGAATAATCCTGGTGAACAGATCCAGAACCCAATAAAGAAACATTCAAGTTCCAAGGATAGCCAGATACAGCGACTTTGTCCATTTTGTCCTCTGAGATTACTGAATTTCTAAGATGCAGTGATTGTTATGTGTTCCCTATTCACCACCCTTCTAAGTGATTTATTCTGTCCCTGTGTTAGCATGTATAGGGCTGAATTATATTTTTCCCCCAAAGATTTCAAACAGGAGGAGAAAAATACTGACCTGACATAAAGCATAAAATTCTGAGTTTGAGCCAGGATAAGATAAGACCTCTGGAGTATCTTAGGGAGTGAATATATTTTGTGTGTGGGAGGGATATAAATAAATGCCATGGAGAGAGCAAACTGTGATTGACTGCATTGATACCTGTTTCAATGTTTCACTATTCTCAGTATCCACATATTTCTTATGTGACTTTGCAGCTCTTTCCACTAATGATGGGGCATTTATTGATGTTGAGCTTGGCCATTTGATTTCATTTAGCCAATAAAATACGGACAGAAGTAACAGTATGCTACTTCTCAAAGAAGGCTGAGAAACTATGTATTTTTAGATTCATTCCTCTTTCCTTTTTCCACTGTCTTAAGAAGAAAATGTCCCCGGGGGTCCACTGATCTAATACGGCTAAGAAATTTATGTAACAGACCTGGATCCAACCAACATTCAGCAATTCGAGACTCAAAACTGATGTTGTGATTATAAATTATTCAACCACTGCTGACTGGCAATATTCACCTAAATTCACCATATGTATATTTAGCGTTTCTATTTCTTGGTCTAGACTTCAAAGTAATGCATATGCATGTATGTACACATGTATGTATGCATATATGCACAAATGCATGCAAGATCATTGATGAATCTCACAAGAATAATGTTAGGCAAAAAGAAGCCAGACCCAAGACAATTAGTAATGTATGATTCCAAAATCTCAAAAGAGGCAGAACTAATCTAAGATCATAGAAACTGGGGCAGCAGTTACCCTTCAAGGGAAGTGCCAGTAGGAGAAATAGGAACTCTTGGTTTGCTGCAAGTGTACTGTTTCTTGATCCAGGAGGTGATTTCTGGGTATGTTCATTTTGTGAAAATTCACAAAGTTGCAGACTCCTGATCTATGTTTTTTTCTGTATGTGTGCTATTCATAAACAAAATGCACCTTAAAAGTGCTGTGGGAAGATTAATGAAGGGGGACATTCTATTTTTCTTTCACATGCTACCTTTCCTTTTGCTGCAAAAAAAAAAAAATTATTACCTTACCATTCAAAAAAATTAATTAAAAAGACTGAGTTATTTATTCTTGGATGAAGCAAAGAAATTGATGCACATACACAGAGATTACATTCATATTGAGCTTTATAGATACGTAGGCACATATCTGGTATTAAGATGGTGAAAGACGTAAAAGAAAACTTTACAAAAAGAGGGAGAATGCTAGGAAAGACAGAGAAATCACAAAATATAAATTTTATTAAATATACTCAAGGTGATATTATTTTTATTACTTTTATTTTTTAGATTTGTTTATTCATGAGAGACACGCAGAGACATAGGCAGAGGGAGATGCAGGCTCCATGCAGGAGTTCAATGTGAGATTCAATCCGGGGACCCCAGGACCACGACCTGAGCAACAGGCAGACACTCAACCGCTGAGCCACCCAGGCATCCCTACTCAAGGTATTTTATTGTGGCAAGAAGCTTAGGGTGAGTCCAGCCTAAATATATCAGGTAGTTAATAAAAATTTTATCAACTGATTAACAAATTCTATGTGGGAGATAAGTATCAAAAATGTTGTTTGGGAAGTTTAGACTTCCTACCTTCTCAATCAGACAATGAGGTTTCTTTGCAGCTTTTAAATTGATCAAAACTTGGCTTTAGAAGGTGTCGGAGTAGAGACCAGGGTTAGACAAATCCATTAGAAGGTCTGCTGTAAAATCTCAAGGCCAGAAATAATCAAAACCTAATTTGGTCCAGAGAGAGTAATTTTTTTCAGTAACATTTCTGAAGCCACACTATGCAAGAGCTGGTCATAGCCACTTCTTTATAGGAACACATTTTAGTAATAATTCCTGAGAAAATTAAAAAAAAAAAAAGAAAGAAATACAGTCCTTCTTTACATAGCAAAGTCACTAATGTGTTGATAGTGACCAAACAGACCCGGAGCCTTGAATTGGAGCCCAGAATGCCTTCTCTCTCAGTGCTGCCCGTAACCTCTCCAGTCTCTGCCCTTGTCCTCCTCGGAGCAGAGTTCTATCATAGAATGTACGTCCCACCATTCACTGGGACTGTGGGTCAGAAAAGCCTCAGAATATGACCCACAGTTGTAAAATCCCAGGTTATCTCGTTCCTGGGATGTCTCTTGGGTTTACTTCTCCGCCACCCCCCCAACCCCCAAGCAGAAAGTAGACTGCATCTTATCCTCTCAAAAGATGAAGCCTACGGTTTTTGTAGCATTTTGCTTATACCCTTTCTATAGCATAAAAATTCCTAGAGAGATTAATTTTCTCTCTTTACTCCCTTTATGGTATAAGGCAGGTTGGTAAATTCTGTTGGGTACGCAGAAATCCATCTACGGATTTTTCTCTGGTCAGTTAAAATAGATACATCATTCATAAAATAAAATCACAGAAACAGAATTGAAAGTACTTAGAGGCTATCTAATGCAACACCCTTATTTTACAGATGAGGTAAGTTAAGAATGGAATTTTTTATTTGTCCCAGATGACTCTCTTGGTGACCAACATCCTTGGGAGGGGACCGTATGTCTCGGGAATGCTTTTGGTGACAGCAACAGTTTTTGAAAATAATTTAACTTGGCACTGAATGTTCTCAGGTTCTTGTATTAAAAAGATCTAAGCTTTGACTTATTTTGCCGACCAATGTGTGTGTCTGTGTACGTGGGTGTGTATAAATCATTGCCTCACCTATGTGTGACATTAATTTTGTTGGCTGGTACTTTTTTGGGATTTGGCATGACAACACTTGTGAAAAATAAAAATACAATACTGGTGTTTATATATACCCATACATATATGCAAGCAAAGATCACATTCAGTTAAATGGAGCAGCTGAGGTGTATATTTAGTCAATATAATATTCTGTTAATTAGAAACTCTCTTATTAAAACTCACACCTGGTGAAATAAATATAATTGCTGGGAATCTGCCAAGGGTTTGCAGCCACTGAAAAGTGACAGAGGTATTAGAGATCAAGTATGTTTGCTGAAATTAAGACACTTTTCAAGTGTCCAGAAGCAAATCAAGGTAATTGTTAGGGTAGTGAAAGATGTTGACATTTTTTAAGACATTAAATGCATAACGAATATTCATTGAATGTCCAAAAGTTTGAGACCAGGAAAGTACATTATATAGTGAGCGTATGTGGCATACGACGTGCTTACTTCCTGACTTTATTGTGGTTTCCATTGATACAAGGGGGCTCCATGCTAGGGGATAACAGAGGAAAAGGTGAGCAGCATGGTTACGGACTGAATGCTTGTGTCACCTAAAATTCACGTGTTGAAGCCCTAATCCCCAGTCTGGCTATGAGATGGAGCAGCTAAGGAAATAGTTAAGATTAAATGAGGTCATAAGGTTAGGAGTCCAAATCTGATGGGATTTGGGTCCCTATAAGAAGAAAGACCAGAGAGCTTGCTCTCTTTGCTCACACATACTGAGGAAAGGTCATGTGAAGACACGTCTATAAGCCAGGAAGAGTGACCCCTTACCAGAAGCTGATGTACTCTGGGGCCAGACCTTGGAATTCTAGCCTCCATCACTGTGAGAAAATTAATTTCTGTTCTCTAAACCAGCTAATTTGTGACTTTTTTTGTTGTGGCAGCCCAAGCAGACTTATCCAGACATGAAAAAAAATGCTTCTCAACCACCAGTACATTCTAGTGGGCATGTGAATTTTAGAGACCAATTAGAAAGCAAGCTAAAAACAAGAAAAAAATAACAATGAGCTTCCACAGGAGCAGTGGAGAAAGAAAATCTTCAGAAAAACGTGGGCAGTGAATAGTGTGGTAGTAGATATGATGATGTGAAGGAGAAGAGGGATGTCTGCCTCTTTAGGTTCATACATTAGATCTAATGTACTTCCCTTTCCAGGAATAAATCACAAAGTTGGGTACAAGAACCACCTACAAGGAACCACTTAGTTGCTTAAAAATACATGTTTCCAAGGTTCGCTTAGAATTAAGTGCTGAACTGGAATTGCAAGATTTTGTCTGAGACTTTTGGACAATAAAGTTTGATAATTGGTGTTGTAGAGTGTAGTAAATGTCAACCAAAAGAAGGTTTCTTGTAACTTACCCTTCAGTTTTATCATTGACTCATTCTGTTTAAAATATTCTGAAATGAAAAAATAAATAAATAAATAAATAAATAAATAAATAAAAATAAAAAATAAAATATTCTGAAATGAATGAAAAAGTATATACAAAATAATAAGCCATGCTTTGAAGACCACTGAACTTTGATGAAGACTGAATCAAGATTTAAATTAATAGACGACCCACTCAAGACATCAAAGTCAACAAGAATACTTGTAAACGTCATAGATTGGTACTTGAAAAAGTATTTGAAAATTTCAGAACGGGAAAGAGCCTGTTGGCTGAGCTATTTCTTACTTATACCAGGATTCCCTTTCTGAAGCCATGATCCTGCGGTCCACACGGATGTGATGATCATGTCCATCAGCAAGTGGAACTTGAGTGAATTTATTACCCTTGTGAAATTAATGTGTCCACATGTACAGCAATGTTATATCCCAAGTTTATCACAAAGCAGAATATTTTTGTGCAGATCTTGCATGAATAGGAATATGTTTTACATGCGACATTTCAGGATCACCTCAGCCCCTATAAGAGGGTATTTGTGTAATATGTCTCTGTGTATGTGACTGTGTGTGTTGGTAAGGTGTGGAAGGGAGCCTGTAGATTACAAGAAAAAAACTAGAATTTGCTTATAATTCTGAAACACGTATTCTTAGAAATCTTTTCCTGTTCTCTCCTTAGGGCTACATTTTTTTTTTTTTTTAATTTCAACATCTGCCTATATGCCTTATGGGATTTGGTCTTTTCTACTGTTCTTGGCACTTTCAAGAGTTTCTCTTTATCTTTATAGTTCAGGAACTGTATGAAGCTATGATTAGATGTATCTTTTTTATCACCAATTCAACCTGCCATGTGAGCTCTTTTAATCTGACAAATCATATTTAATTTTAACTTAGGATAATTTTTAATAATTTCAACTTAGGATATATATTTACATATCTCAAGGTTGCCTCTTCTCATCTCTTCCTTTGTGGGAGCTTCTCCTACTGGATACCCTTAAACTCACATGCTTGGCCTCTAGGTCTATCCCTCAAGTCTATCACATTTTCTCTCATATTTTATGTCTTTATGCAATTTTGCTTTCTATACTAAGATGCTTGTTCATTTCACCTTTCAGGCCATGAATGTAGTGCTGGAAATCCTGGTTCCCTTTTCAGAAGTTAGTATTTTTTGCAGCACATGAACATCACTGACTCTTTTTTTTTTCTTTTTTTTTTTAATTTTTATTTATTTATGATAGTCACAGAGAGAGAGAGAGAGAGAGAGAGAGAGGCAGAGACACAGGCAGAGGGAGAAGCAAGCTCCATGCACCGGGAGCCCGACGTGGGATTCGATCCCGGGTCTCCAGGATCGCGCCCTGGGCCAAAGGCAGGCGCCAAACCACTGCGCCACCCAGGGATCCCATCACTGACTCTTATTGGCTCATTTTTCACTTCTCTTGTTCAGCACTCCTATTTCACTTTTTCTATTAGTTCGATTAATCTGATTGGTTGTTATTCTAAAAAATATCAACATCTTTCATCACTGGCTCATTTGGGGGTACATCTGGTTGTTGTTGTACTTTATGAGGTGGTGATTTCCTCAGGGAAGGAACGGTTGGTGTTGTAGGAAAAGACAATTCAAATCCCCTTTCTATAAAAAAAAAAAAAAATCCCCTTTCTGAGAAACACAGAAGCCTCCTGATTCTCCAAGTCCCCCTCTTTCTGAACCTCACGGCTAGGGAACTAGCTAATGCAGCATATCCAATGCAGTATATCCTCGAGCCTTAGGAACCAGGGAGGCCTTATGAAGTTATCCTAAGGAATATATTAAGTGTGTGTACTGCTTCCAATAAATGAGTCTCACACTCTGTTAGCAGCAGGACTATACTAGGGCTGCCATGGTGAAGTCCAGAAACTAGAGGGCTTAAACAACAGAAATTTATCTCTCAAAGTTTTGGAGGCTGGACGTCCAAGACTGAGGTGTTGACAGAATTGATCCCTTCTTCAAATTGAGATAGAAGGTCTATCCTATGGCTGTCTCCTAGTTCCTGGTGGTTTGCTGGCAATCTCTGGCATTCCTTGGCTTGCTCAGGAATCACCCCAAACTCTGCCTTCATTTTCCTGCAGCTTTCTCCTTCTTTGCACATACTTCTCTGTGTCCAAATTTCTCACTTTTAGAAGGACATGATCATATTGGATTAGGGGTTACCCTAATGACCTTATCTTACCTTGATCATCTGCAAAGACCCAAGTATCAAATAAAGTTCAATTCACAATTACTAGAAAATTAGGGTTTCAGCATCTTTTGGGGGGCACACAACTCAAACCATAACAAGAACAGTGCTTTTGGGGTTATTTTGTTTTTTTGTTTATTCAAATGGCATTTTACCCAGGAACTCAATATATAAAACAGATAAAATTGAGCAGAGCTGGTTAAGTGGTGGGAGCAAGGCATAGTAGAGCCTGACCTCACCTCTGCAAATAGCCAGTGAAATCCCCCCAAGACATGTACATTCTCCTTAAAGCACAGTTTAAAAATGGCTATTGGACAGCCCCATTTTTTAAAGCTGTATGCTAAGCCATTGTATGGGAAAGCTGAGCTGTAGCTCATTTTAATAATCTGATATTCCCAGACATTTCAATCTTTGATACTTTTTCTTCAATCTTTTATGCTTTTTCACTATTAACAACATGGACTAAACAACTATATAGCTAAGGTTTTGTGTCCATTGTTGATCATTTCTTTAGTGATATTCTCAAAAAAATGGAAAGGTTTTAATTTTTTAAATTATTATTTTTTAAATATTTATTTGAGAGGGAAAGAGGTGTGTCTACAAGTGGTGGAAGGGGCAGAGGGAGAGAATCTTTCAAGCAAGCTCCCACTGAGCACAGAGTCCATTGTAGGGCTCAATCTCATGACCCTGAGATCATGACCTGAGCAGAAACCAAGAATCAGATGCTCAACCAACTGAGGCACCCAGGAGCCCAGAAGAAAGTTGTTGTTGTTTTAAAGATTTTATTTATTTATTTTTAGAGAAAGAGAGAGAGAGCCTGGCAGCGGGGGGCAGGCAGAGGAAGAGGGAGAGAGAGAATCTCAAGCACACTATGCATTGAGCACAGAGCCCAACACAGGGCTCCACCTCACAACAGTGTGATCATGACCTGAACCAAAATCAAGAGTCAGATGTTTAACTGACTGAGCCCCCCAGGTGCTCCCCACCCCCAAATAAACAGGTTTTTAAGTACTTAAGTCCATTAGCACATTATGCCAAATTGCATCCTCTCCAAAAAAAAAAAAAAAAAAAAGTCATCCCAATTAATTCTCTTTCCAGACGTGTACTGTGTACTTTAATGTTAACAGGCCTTCATCACAGAATACTGTGTTTCAAGATGGAGTCATTTTGTTCTGAAGTATTTTTAAGTGGAAGGAAAGCACTGGTTCTGCAAGCAGGCCTTCACTACTTCACCCCAAAGTCGGAGTTTACTCTCACTAAAAAGAAGTAGGTTTGAAGCACTGAGAGGAGAGGGGCTAGGAGAGAAGGTGCCTCTAAGTATAGAGGTCATTTCCCAAATAAGGCACAGTATTAATTTCCTAGAAGTACAAAAAATCATCACACACTAGGTGCCTAAAAACAGGAGAAAGTTACTATCTCACAAGTCTGGAGATCATTAAGTCTAAAATCAACGTGTTGGTAGAGACATGCTCCCTCTGAAGACTCTAGGGAAGAATCCTTTCTGGCCAATTCCTAGCCTTTGGTGGTGGATACCAATCCTTGGCACTCCCTGGCTTGCAGCTGCATCAGCCCAATCTCTGCCCCCTTTGGCGCATGGCCTGCTTTCCTCTGTGTGTTCGAACCTCTCTCTCCTTACAAGGATATCAGCCATTGAATTTAAGATCCACCCCAATCTTGCATGACCTCACTTTAACTTAATCACATCTACAAAGACTCTTTTTTTCAAAAAAGGTCACAACCGCAGATACCAGGGGTTAGGACTTGAATACATCATTTTTGGGAAGCACAATTTATGCACACCAGGCATCAGATGACTTCCAGGGCGAAAGTGGGTGCCTAGGTTCAAGGCTGTTCTGAAGAGAAAAGTCCAAGGAATCCCTAAGATTAACCTGTCCTTTAGTTTCAGGCAAGATTTAACCTCTTTGTGATCACTGATCCCTCTCCAAATGACATCCTGGATTGGAACCATTTTGCATGTCACAGAGTCACCTGTCATGGCCACTGTCTGCATCATAAAGATAAACACAGTCTTAAAAAAATTTTTTTTTTACACTGTCACAGAAACTAATTTTATCCAGCGAAGCTACAGGATTTTGCAGTGTGCTCTTTGCAATCACTGGGCTATTTCAGCTGTGTTAAGTGGTTCTGCACAGAGGAGTGACATGTGCTCATTAAGATAAGTGGCACATTTAATTATAGACTCAGAAACACAGGTTTCAGTACATTCTGCGAGGGAGCAAATCCCATTTCAGGCACCTGCCAACACAAATACAGATCCTGAATCACAGTCAGGGTAATACCCTCAGAGTATAAAACCACTCCAGGTTCTCCATTTCACTAATCTATGGCTTTTTTTTTTTCTTGCAAAGAGGTTAGTATTGCCTATAGCTGAGAAAGAGAAGTTAGAGAATCTCAGCCTGTTGTCAACAAATATTTATGGAGCAAGGCTCTGTGCCAGGCCCCATTCTGGGTTCTGAGAGTACATCAGTGAAAAACAAAAACAAAAAGCAAACAGTAGAGGTAGGTTCCTCCTTTATGATGCATATGTCCTACTTAAAATCTTCACTGAATGTTCTTTCATCTTCCTAATTATGCTGCTAATTTTGGATGGCACTTACCTGTGGTTAGTTGAATTTTAAACTGGTATCACAATGCATAGGGGTCAAAATGTGTTTATGTTGAAAAATTCTAATACCTCTCCCTCCCTTCTTCCTTTCACCTTTATCTCTCCTTTTTCTTCCTTCCTTTCTTTTTCTCTCTCTTTTTCCCCCTCCCACCTGGCTTCTCCTCCCCTCCTTTCTTTCTCTTTTCTTTTCTTTTCTTTTCTTTTCTTTTCTTTTCTTTTCTTTTCTTTTCTTTCTTTCTTTTCTTTTTTCTTTTCTTTTTTTCTTTCCTAGAATCTCAACAGTTGTGTGTTTTATAACCAAAATAAATGGGCTAATGGGAATAAGTCTTCTGTCTTTTTTTCCTGGTGTCTCCCATCAAGCATCAATTGAATGCTCTCTTTCTGAAGTGAAGGTTTAAAGGCATCTCTCCCAACTATTTTAGTGACTCCTTGTTTAAGGTATCAGTAGTAGCAGAAAATATTCATAAATTTGAAGTTTGATTTCTGAATACTTTTTGACTCTCCCAATCAGAAGGGAAAAACTGGGACAGACTCTAACCACAGTGTGACACCTGACTTAATTTTCTCATATTTTACTTTATTTTAATGTTGCTTGTGAAACCCATTTCAATAGTTCTGACTGTAACTCCATGAAGGCAAGAAAAAGTTCCTTTTGTAATTCTTCTATTCTTCAATGCAAAAACAGTCTCAGTCATAGTGTAGATGTCCAATAAATGTTTCCAGCAAGTGAAGTTAGCAAGAAATTGAGGATCTGGGTCCAAAAATCCATAGAAATGGACAGCTGCCAATAACCACTTAATCTTGAAAGCAAATCCTTCTTCAGAGAACCCAGCCCCGGCCAGTATCTTACTTGAAGTCTTATGAGGTCCTGCAGAAGACCCAGCTACATTTTACCAAGACGCCTGACTTAAACTATGAGATAATAAATGTGCATTGTTTTAGGTCATAAAGTTTGTAATAATATGGTTACACACTAATAGATAACTCATACATAGCATACGCCAACTCTGGGCATTTAGCTAGATTTCCTGGATCACTGAGGTTAAGGAGGATTCTGAAGCCACATGTGGTCTCAATAAGAATAAGCGCCCTAAAGTACTAGCGGTTTTCATTGAGCACATTTATGAGATGTAGTACTCCTGACACTTACAATCCATCCACTCTAATTCACACTCTGTGAGGTCAGAAAAAAATAAGCGAAATGTTCCATACATAAACTCTTACACTCAAGACCAATGCTATAGGCAAAAGGTTGTAAAGTGCATGACTGGGAAAGAACAGGGGTGAAACAGGCTACGTGTAAGGGGTGATGATGCATAGATAGTGCCAGAGATTGTGACTGCACCGAACTGTTCCAGTCTGAAGGGCTCATGTTCCAGTCTAAAGGACTCAGCTGTCCCGCTGTCAAAGCAAATGGCGGCTACAGAAGATACCAGAGCAGCGTTTCCAGATATACCAATGTTTTCAACTGAAGCTGAATATCTCAATTGCTATGTGAAATTTCCCACTTTTTAAACATTGACTAATATTTATGCACATGATTATATTAATTTTCTCACCACGTTAGTTGCACTATCATTGAACCACAAGCTGCTGCTGATGTGCTTTCTCTACAGAGTTTGCAATTTCACCCATTACGCAACACCGATGTTACCCAACGCCATTTCACTTCTCCCCATATGAAAGGCAATTACAAGCTTATATAATTAAGTGCTATAATAAATATCTAAGGATGAAACACATGGAATGCATAATACCCAGTTAATGATACTGAAGGCAAGACTCTGCCCTCAATTAGTTTTATGCATAGGCTTGCAGACTCTAGGAGTTGCTTGTGAATATATGCAGTTGGTCCTGAGAGCTTCTGAAGCAGATATCATGGTATGTACATGGTGGTTTATAATCCATAGCAGTCTTATTTTCAGTGATCACAATAATAGTCTAATTTCACAAGTTTATCACTGTCTAGACAACTATGAATAACTAATCATATCCCCAGTCTGGTGGCAATATCGATGGAGCACAGATTCTGGCATAAACTTTGAGGATCAACAGGAAAAGAAGGCATGATCTTGGCCCCAAAGATCTTACACCTCAGTGGAGATGATGAATATAAGACAAAAAAAAAAAAAAAAAAAAAAAACCTCCCCCAAAAAACTATGCTTATATTACTAGTTTATCACATGGGCTGATTTCAGAAGAATTTTAACAGAAAATAGCTTTGGTCTTTCTTTCACTGTTCTTACAAATTCATTCTGTGGACTAGTTGTTCTTGTTCTAGTGAATGAAATATTTGAGTGGTCCCAAAGCCTTTCTGATGTTCAGCTAAGAAATGAATTGCCCCTTCATTTTGGCATAGACACTGGAAATGTATAAATGATTAACGCTGGTAGATCTAGCTCTGATTCTCCTTTGCAAGTTCTCAATGGAAATTCAGTATGGAATGTGGGGAAACTTGGCACCTATTGTTTTTATTGACCTTTGGTGTATCTACTAAAACCGTAGGAAAAGTTGTATTTGCCGGCTTTTACTAGTGCAATGGAGATGAATATGAAAACATGATCTTTTGAGATGAAAAAAAGTCATTTAAACCTAGGGAGAGAGTCTATCTGAATTCAGCTAGATACATCATAAAATCACATTCTTATAAAAAAAAACAAAAACAAAAATAAAATCACATTCTTTTGAACACTTAGAATGTACAATGCATCTTTTAAACATCACAACAATCCTATGAAAATTTAAAATAGAATTTAAAATAGCTAAGAGTGACTGTGTTTAAACCACCATCTAGCCCAACTCACCATCTCATCTTGGGAAAGTGTTGGGCCTCTCTGAACTCCTCTGTACAAGTTCCTCATTTATAAAATGGGAATAATGGCAATAATCTAACATTTAAGTGACCAATCTATTCCAGGCACTGTTCTATATATTTTATGTGGCTTATATCATTTAAAACTTATCATGGCCTTATAAGGTATAAGATACTACCTTTAGTAAACCAACTTTGCCGAGAATGAAAACAAAGATTAAGGTGGATAAATAAGCAGGGCCAAGATACTGCAGATATCTGAATCTCACAAGTTTACTTCTAATGCCCAAGTTCTTAAATATTGTAATATTTTCCTCACCTGTTATGCCTGTGATTAAATGGGATAAACCTATAAAGTCAAAAATATAAAAAGTTGTCAACTAGTAGTTGTATTTATGAATTAGAGTAAGTCTTTAGACACAGGAAAATATAGAAAGACAGGAGTGTTGTTGTTGTTGTTGTTTTAAGATTTAATTTTTTTAAGTAATCTATACACCCAACATGGGGCTTGAACTCACAACCCTGAGATCAAGAGTCATATGCCCTTCTGACTGAGCCAGCCAAGCACCCCAAGAGTTATTTTAAAGTAAAGGTGACTACTGATGTATTTCCCATATTATCTTATATAAATATTATTCAGACCAGTGTATTCTTTCCTTGTCATCAGAGACTTCTGTTTTGAGCCTTGAGTCTTTAGGGCCCCCTATGAATTGGATATTAATAGCCAAAGGAAAGAGATGTTCTTCCTGTTCCATCCTCTACCTACCTTGGAACCGAAGACTAGCTCTTGGGATTTACAGAGCTGATGTTACCTGGTTGTCCCTAGCAGCCTTTTACAGTTGGTCTCTTTTGCTCTTAATGAGAGGAAACTCCTCTCCAATGTGAATAGCAATTCTCCATGGATCCTGACTACAGCACAATGACATCTAGATCTCACTCCAATTACAAATGGGAAGCTAGTTGCCGGTGAAATTTCAGAGGACTCACAAGGTTATGCTGACACTACATTTAAGTTGGTTCTTGGCCTCCCCACTAGGGGAAAAAAAAATACATGGTCCTTTGGGGAAAGCAGGGATTATGAGTAAAAAGGCATTCTTTTCTACATGGTTTCTTATCTGTGACACCAGCACCAATACATGTTAATCAGAGTACAGCAAATTCTTGGGTCCATTCTTGACAAATTATAACATCTTGGTTTTCTAAACCAAAAAACTGGTATTTCTCATATAAGCTATATAGCTTGACTAGAAAAAAATAATAGAAAAGTTATGTGCATATCATTGTGTGATATGCCCAATAGGTAAAATGACTGCTTACAGACACTGAATGGAAAATAAGATAAATAGAAATTTAAAATAATGGATGTGATAGAGGATATTTGACATTGTGAAATAATTTGGAATCATAATGATGGTCGTAAGGATATTGACAACATGAATTCAAAACCTAAAACAATTTTATGACTATAGAAAGTTTAATGGAGGTAATTTAGATACTGGTTGCCTTAGAAATAGCTACAATAGAGTTACTTCTAAAATATGGTGTGTTTTTTTTTTTTATTAAATAAATACTAGTCCCAACATGGGGCTCTAATTCGACCCCGAGACCAAGGGTCACATGCTCCACTGTCAGCTACCTCTAAAATATGGTACATTTAAATCACAGTCACAAATTCAAAAAAAAAAAAAAAACTGATTTTTTGTGGGCACATACGCCATCCATGCACACCCGAGCTTAATGTACAGGAGCTAAGGTAACTGTGGTGTGGTATAGAGGGAAAAAAGTCACTGAACTCAAAACAAGCAGATCTTGGTTTGAGAGCCACTCCTTATTACTAGCACTTAGAAAACTTAATTATATAAGCTTTCTTTTACATTAAATGGAGATTCTAATGCCTACTTTGTCGTTCTGAGAAGTATAATGTGATGAAAGATATAAATGTACCTAATGTTGAATCTGGTTTGTGGCAATAATAGTTTCCATATTTTTCCCTCAGAAAGTGAAGGCAAAGACCCATTATGAATCAAGATTATTTATTCCTCTTCATGGAGAATTCTAAAAGGACAACAGATTGTGTAGTATGATGATTAAAATGCTTTGCAGTCAGACATATTTGAAAACTTAATCATGTCTAACACTTACCCAGCCCTCATTAGCTCACAGTGTTCTAAGTACTTACACGAATGAGCCTATTTAATCTTAACTACAATCCTATAAGGTAGCTTAGTACTTTTATCTTCCTTTTACAAAGGAAACTGAGTCATGAAGAGATAAAAGACTTTTCCCAAGGTTCTTCCTTAGACCAGACCTGCCTTCAAGTTCCTAAAGCCTCAATTTCTGTCTCTGAACTGGGTATAATAATATCTCAACATTCAGGTGAAGATTAAATGTAAAACTGTACCCAAATTGTGTGGCATATGGTAAGAACTTAATAGTATTAACTCAAAAACAAATTCTTAAGATGATAAGAGTAACCAGAGGCTAGATGAGAATATCATGGATTGAGTCTAGCTGCTAAAAATAGAGACCCATAAAAATAGTGGATGTTAGAATGATGTCCTTCTTTTTCTCTCTCTGTAATGAGGGAATCAGAGATAGGCAGTTCAGAGCTGATATTAAGTGAGACAATGGGGAATCTTGCTGTGCTTCTTCAAGAGCCATGCTTGTCAGCTTATGGTCACAAGATGGCTGCTAGGATTCCAGCATCAGGTTCAGATTCCAGGCAAGAAGAAGGGAAGGAGCAAAAATCCAAAGGGTGTGACAACTAAGCATGCTCCACTTTAAAGATTTCCCAGAACTCCAGACCCATGACTGTGTTTCATTAATTAAAACTCTGTTGCATGGCCAACATGAGAGATTCCATAAGTTAAGTGAGAGAATGGCCAAGAGACAAGCAATGAGCAGCTCCTACAACCCAAAGTTGAAGGAATCCATTTCAATGCTAATTGTTATTCAATGTCTCTCCAAAGTCTCTAAATTTATAGGTAGACTTAAAAATGCACTTTTTAATTCAATGACATGATTATGAACCTTTATAAAATAAAAACATTTGAAAGTGTATTAATTATGATAAAGTCCCTAAGAATCTGTATCATTTTCCCCAGGCTTCTAAAAAAATCACCACAAACTGGGTATTTTAACACGACAGAAATTCACTCCATCACATTTCTAGAGGTCCAAAATCCAGGTTAGAGGTCTAAAAGCCCAAAATCAAGCTATCAGTAGGGATGGATCCTTCTGGAGGCCCTGAAGAGAATCTGTTCTATGCATGCCTCCTAGGTTCTGGCAGTAGCTGGCAATAATACATGCCATTCTGTGGCCTGTAGACCTGTCACTTCAATGTCTGCCTGTCTTCCCCCCGCCTTCTCTGTGTCTGTGTCTTCTCCTTTTCTGTTTCATATAAGGACACTATGATTGGATTTACATCCCACCCTAAGTGCAGAATGATCTTATCTAGAAACTCTTAATTTAATTATATCTGCACAGATCTTATTTCCAGAAATGATAATATTCAAAGGCACCCAAAGTTAGTCCTTCAGCATGTCTGTTTGAGGCCACCTGTCAACCCACCACACAATCAAAGAATGGAGTGAAATGGTTAGCAAGGTCATACGCATAGCACATCAAGGTCTCAATGGCTTAGACTGGAATAAGGTAGGAGTAAAGCCCAAGAGAAACCATGGCATGAGGTCCATCAATAAACAATATCTGGCATCACAACCGTTCATCAACTCCTTCAAGGAAAGAGTGCCTTTATCTGATTCCCAGTTGTCCACCATGAGATTACATTTTTAGCTTGCTCTAGACCAACAGAAATAGTAAGTATACCTTTGTGTTAGTGATTTTTTTTTTTTCCTATCAGAACAGTACTAACTGCAGCATGGGATGGCCACCTTACAATATCCCTCTAGTTTGAAGGCTGCTCTGGTGGAAACAACTACGGAGATGTAGTTAATTTGTTGGTTGCATTTTTCTTTATAATCGACACATTCTTGGAGGTTTCCATACCAGGAATTTGCAAACATATTTGTTTAGAGGAGCCAATGAAATCAGCTTCGTGTTAAAAGCCCATTGCTCTCTCTACTAAACTTTTGTTTTTGTTTGTTTGTTTGTTTGTTTGTTTTTAGATAGAAGCTTGAGTTCAATAATTATTTTCATTTCCTCTTAATCAAATCATAAGAAAAGCAATGGCCCCGTTTCATGGAAAGTGCAACCACTTGTAAAGATTAGTGCCATGGAGTCAGTGGACAGTGATGAGACTGTGAAGAAACCAGGAATGACTCAGTTCTTTTTATTATTTAGTATAGTCATCCTAAATGAGTAAAACAGAAAAGTCCTAAAGGGATGAAAGTTCTGGGTGCCTAGATCTTGTAAAGTTTTTTTCTAAAAGTAGCCAGAAATGTTGGTGTTTTTAATTTGTTCGTTTTTTATAAATAATGTGATACCTCTCAATTCTTAAATATTGGCAACTGATTAGAAATATTTTCTATTTTTTAGTAGTCATTAAGCAGATTAACCCTGTGCAGACCAATCAAAAATTGTATGGGCTAAATCCAATGTATACTCTCTGCATACCCACTACAAGTGAATACTCACAGATATATGCTTTTGGGGAAAAAAAAATCACAATTCTAAATTGTAAATCCAGGGACATGCATGTCAAGGATACAACCACATCTTTGTCTTTAAGAAAACCTGCAGTATGTGTATTTGTCTGAGTTCTACATAACAAGGCCGTTTCTTGCTGAAGGAATATTTTTATTATCCCATCTTACATTTTGATTTGTTTATAAGCGCCTTGTTGTTAGATGTTTGCTTAAGACTGTGCTTTTACAACTGTGGTTTGATATTAAAATGAGTTACACAGATCAGCCTGGGTGCTGTTAAAGTGACTTTGAGGGTCTGTTTTTTTTTTTTTTTATATGTGATATATTTGGTTGGTGAAACAATGCTATCATCAAAGCCTCTGGGACTGCGTACAAGACCAAAGTCTTAAACAAGTCTTTCTTTCACATCCTACCAAGTTCCAAATTCTAGTCAGGGTCTCACTGATGATATATTTTTCTTGGAAGAGAAGTCAACCTCAATTTTGGTGGTACAAACTCTCTCCAAAATCTTGCAATAAAATTCCCTAGATTCTCTAGAAAATTCTGTGCTCAGCTTGCACTAGGATCTAAGATATCATTTTTGTTTTCAACTCTTTTGAACCCTTGAGAAAGGTTATTAGAATTTCTTTAGCAGATAATGTATATCTCCGGAGTCTACACCCACCTGTTCTCGTTCCAACCGTGGAACTCGGTGTTCTGACCACACTAATGCTCTGACTCAGAACTCCTACACTTGTGAATACTGGGATTTTACCCATAGACTAATGAACAGTGATAGACTCCGTCAACATTCCCAGCTGGAAGGTGCCCAGGTCAACTCAAACTTTTTAGAAATGTCCAAATACATATCCAAGTAGATGGCATGGAAGTATTTTAAAGAAGAGACAAATATAATAGGGCTCCATTGTAACACTTAGTTAAGGGATTAGAGGATATCCCTATTTCAGAAGGAAAGCTGAGGTAAGGTATTGTTGGAATATACTACGGTAAGGGAGCCAGAAATTCTAGATCCTTGCCTTGGGCTGTTTTGATCCTTAGCTTCACAAGATTCTCAAAAACAGAAAACACAAGGGACACCTGGGGGTCTCAGTTGGTTAAGTGTCAACCTTTGGCTCCAGTCATGATCCCAAGGTACTGGGATGAAGTCCTATGTCAGACTCCCTGATCAGCCGGGAGTCTGCTTCTCCCTCGCCCTTGCTTGTACTCTTTCTCTCAAATAAATAAGACCTTTAAAAAATATGTTTAAAAAAATAGAGCCTACTTTTAAAGGTTTTATTTATTTATTTGAGAGAGAGAGAGAGAGGGAGAGAAAGCATGCATGAGCAAGCAGGCAGAAGGGTAGAGGGAAAGAGAATCTCAAGCAGACTCTACAACAAGCTCAGAGGCTGGGGCAGGGCTTGATCTCATGACCCTGAGATCATGACCTGAGCTGAAGCCAAGAGTCGAACGCCTAATCAACTGAGCCACCCAGGTGTCCTGAAATTAGAGCAAATTAATGTCAATTCTCAAGTTCTTTTTGAGCCTCAAGAATTAATGAAAATCTCAGGTGAGCCTGATTAGGCTAAATAAATGAGCCAAGGGGATAAACCCAAATTAGAATCTAGGGACACACTGCCTGCCAGCTCCAACAGAGAAAAAGCCAGAACCAGAAATCCACTGCTATGTGCTGACCTTTGTGGCCCAGGGGTTCCACTCCTTCATAAAGACAGTCCAGTCGATGTCCTGAGGCTCCCCCATCAAGACGGTGCTACCCCAACTTGGAGACAAGTGGAGACTGGAGCACACACAGGAGGTCCGGAGAGCAATCCCTTTCTTAGATGTGAACCCAACCACTTCACACCCTCTCCAGGCTATCCGTAATCCGTAAGCTACAGTTCCATGTTTTATGGGATGGTCCCAATGTCAGGCAAGTGTACTTTTCAAGAAGAATGAATCATGACCCGCGTAACAATGTGATTTCCTTTTTACAGCCTATGCCTTTCTCAAAGAGTCCAACGTGCAAAGCTGAGAATTACGTCTTTCGTTGGCGCACATACAGAGATTTGACAGAATGCATTGTCTAGGTTGGCGAACGAATCATTTCAACACCGTGCCATCACTGCAGAAATGGGTAGGTTCAGCCAGCGGGAGCACTGATGAAGGAGGATCACGCTGTATGGGACACATGGAGGCTTCTTGGGAGGCCTCACTGAGAAGGCTCTCTCTGTGTTGAAGGAGAAGTAGGACTTGAGAAGACAGATGTGGGGAGAAGGTCTTGCTGTCAGAGGAAACCCAATGCTCAAAGGCTGAGAACGGTGAACATCATGGTGTGTTTGGGTGAGAGGAGGAGTGGCTCTGTGTGAGCTTATGCCTCGATGAGCAAGAGGGAGGAGAGGGCCTCCTCTGGTGCCACCAGTGGACAAACCCAAGACTGTATCTGGCACCTTCACAAAACCCACTTCTTATATCTATCTTCTGTCCTGTGTTTGATTTATTTCTCCAAATACTCAGACCTGATTAGGAAGCATTTTTTTTTTCTCCAGTGAGAATCTCACATTTGTGTCTGGATTAATAACCTGCATTCTACATGCAGAATATTCTTACCGGAAGCCAGCAATGGCCAGTCACAAGCAGAAGGGTGTGCAGGGGGGGCCCACGCCTGCGGCTTGCCATCTTGAAAAGTGACCGTGTTGGAAAGGTAATTACTAGAGGGAAGGGAGTGGCCAGGAAGCCCCGAGACATAAAATAGACAGAACCATGTTTAGGTTCTTTGGGACAGTGGGAGTCTCTCATTATTCACGCAGTTTATTCCACCAGAATTTGCCCAGCACAGCTTGGTAGTGCAAACAGTGAATGCCGGAAGACCCAAGCAGAAAAACGGATTAAGACAGCTATGTTCATTACAATTCCCAACAAGTGTAAAGTCATCCCGGAACATTTTACAATGTGTACCTACTCCAAGCACAAGATCAAAACAAATACCTTGCACGGTTTCAACAGTAATATTAAAGGAACGGTGGCATCGGCATTAGCAGACCACATAGTAACAACCAGAATATTATTCTAGAACTTTTCTTTTTTTTTAATTTTTTTTTAATTTTTATCTATTTATGATAGTCACAGAGAGAGAGAGAGAGAGAGGCAGAGACACAGGTAGAGGGAGAAGCAGGCTCCATGCACCGGGAACCCGACGTGGGATTCGATTCCGGGTCTCCAGGATCGCGCCCTGGGCCAAAGGCAGGCGCCAAACCGCTGCGCCACCCAGGGATCCCCTATTCTAGAACTTTTCAATATTGACCCAGTATCCTAGAATGTTACAATTGATTTTGTTGCTCTTACTGTGGGACATTATCTTTTTTTGTTGCTATTACTTTTAAAAAATATATTTATTTATTTGAGAGGGTGAAAGAGAGGAAAGCACAGAAGGAGAGGGAGAGGGAGAGGCAGGTTCCTTGCTGAGCAGCTAGCCTGATGCAGGGGTCAGTCCCAGGACACCAAGATCATGACCTGAGCCCAAGGCAGACGCTTAACTGACAGAGCCACCCAGGTGCTGCTTGCTATTACTTGTAAATTGAATTTCATTTTGAATGTTTCCGAAACCGAAAAGCAAATTGGAATATAAGATAAAATTTTCATCCTCATCCATATTTTTTCCTTACATGCTTTTGCTTCTCATGTATCCTTCCAGGTATGTTTAAAAAAAAAAATATATATATATATATAGATGTATATACATAGTTACGTATATATATATAGACACATAGTTGTGCATATACATAACTATATATATGCAGCTAAAATGACACAATCACTTTCTTTTTTATAAAAAAAAAACAGTGATATGCAAAACACACTTTTTGAACCTTTATTTTTCACTCGAATATAGAAATATAGTCATTTAGGATGTTTCTACATTTTTGTCTTTACAAAAAACACTGTAATGAACAACTTTGCTCACATGTAATTTGAACCTTTTTAGGATAAATTAAAGAATTCTAGTTGTTGTGTCAAGATAGTTGCAATTATAAATTTAGTAGGGGCAGCCCCAGTGGCTCAATGGTTTAGCGCCGCCCTTCAGCCCAGGGCATGATCCTGGAGACCTGGGATCGAGCCCCATATCAGGCTCTCTACATGGAGCCTGCTTCTCCCTCTGCCTGTGTCTCTGCCTCTCTCTCTCTCTCTCTCTCTCTCTCTCTCTCTCTGTGTGTCTCTCATGGATGAATAAATAAAATCTTTTTAAAAAATTATAAATTTAGTAAATATTGCCAACTCGACTCTATTTTTTTCTTACAAATTTGCATGTCAACTAGGAGTGAATGAGAGTATCTTTTTTTTTTTTTTTTTTTCAACATTTTGGGTCTCCAAATGCCACAGGTAAAAATGGTAAGGTTTTGCATTCTTGATCTAAATGTGTTTGTCTCTTAGCCAGAAGATAAAGGATAGCTCTCTCATGTTCCCAATTAAAACAAAAAATGTACAACTTCAATGAAAAAAATAAATTTCATTTCCTATTAGAAAAATTATAATTTAAGATAAAGATGCAAGTGAAATGGATTCAAAATCCCACTTTCAGCCAAAGAAAAATACATGTTTTTTGCTTTGTGAGAATTCTGCTGATGACCAACTTTATTTAAGGTGAATCTGAGAGTAACAAAGGTAGATTCATGTAGCTAGACGTTCCTCTGTTTTTGCTTTGCTTGGCATCATTTTTAATAGATTTCACTTCATGATTGAGAGTGTCATAATACCCATATATTACAGCAACAAGCTGAATTTATGTCACATATGTCTTCCTACATCTGGCAATGGTAAAACAAAAGGCTCTTCCTAGTTTGAGAGCTCATTTATTAGCATCCAAGTAACAAGTAGGCAGGAAAAAGTCACAGTGAAACAATTAAGAGCAATTATCACATTATTGAGTTTTGAGAGGCATTTCAGCTTCAGGTAATTGGTTTCAAACCAGCTGTGAATCAAATAGATATACTTGTGACCTGCTAAACATTTCTAGTGCCTCCAAAAAGCTAGTTCAGCAATCTAAATCACTTGAGACATTTCCAAAAATAAAAAGAAAGAAGGATGAGCCCTACCGGTTTTTTGGTCTGTCTGTCTGTCTGTCTTATCCAGTGGACAATGATGTTGTCTCATGCTCAGGATCCTGAATGTCAATGTGCATATCAGTCAACCCAGGACTTTATTAAAATGGAGATTCTGATTCAGTAAATCTGGAACGAGGCCTGGAATTCTGACTTTGTAACCAACTCCCAGGTGATGCAGATACCACTGGTTTATGGACCACGTTTACAACAGCAAAGCACGGAGAAGGTGATTAGCAGGTGGGAAAAATGCAATCCTTGTCTCAGACTCTGAGTTTACGTGCTGGTGCAACGTCTTGCTTCATTCATGTTCCCAGCCAGGTCAACTGTCATCTGTGCCATTTTTACAAAAAGAACAGAAAAGTAAGACAACTTTGTTGTCTTTCCTCGTCGTTAGAAAAACCTCAGAAGAGAAAATTCAACAGCATTTTCCTATCAAAAGACAACGCGTGCTAGTAATCACATGACTTTGTTGGGGATGCCCTAACAAAGCATTACACACTGGGTGGCGTAAACACCAGAAACGTATTATCTTTCAGTTCTATGAGGCTAGAAATCCAAAACTGAGGTATTGCAGGGTTGATTCCTTCTGTGGGTTATATGGGAAGATTTTTCTAGGCTGTGGCTCAGAGATGGCTACCTTCTTTCTATGTCTCCTTACATCATTTTCCTCTATGTATAATTTTTTGTTCCCAAATGTCTGCTTTTATTAAAGACACCGGTAATATTGTACTATGGCGCATCCAAACAACCTCACATTGACTTGATTACCTCTGCAAAGGCTCCACAACCAAATAAAGCTATATTCTGAAGTACTGAGGATAGGACTTCAATATATAAAATTGGGGGTGGACACAGTCCAACTCATAGCAGTGCTTTCCCCTAACAGTTGTTTCTTTCTGTCTGAATCCTTTGCCTGTAAAATGGGGATACCATTCTATTGAAACAATGAACTAATCACACTGAACAGCCATGAACAGAGAAGCAGCATCACTCCGCCAGCTGATCTTTCAAAGAAGTATATTAGTTATTTGGAGAAAATGTTGAAATACTCTTCCATTTAGCTGCTGGAAAGAGAGCTGGGCCCAATTAAGGGCATGAAACCATAAACATGAATCAAACGTTTGCATCAAGCCTCTATTACTCAGTAAGTCTGTGACTTCTCACTCATGATGTGAACTCCTTAAGCCTCAGATTCTTTATCTGTAAAATGGGATACAATGCATCCTCATAGGACAGTTGACCATTACACTACCTCCTGTGGTAGACAGTATGTCCCCAGTCTGTGACTCAGGGTCTTGCCGGGGCAGAGAAACCACACCAGTAACTAAGAATTTTAATAAAAGAAGTATAACTAGTAAAAGGTAGTCAAACTATGAAAAAGGCTGCACAGGGACTGTAAGGGACATACGAGTAGCAAGTGCAGGGAGGCTGTGTTACCCGTAAGGTGAGGATAGCGAGAAGCACCCTCCCCTCACGGCCGAGATTCAGATGCTTTGGAGAGGATGTGGCCCCAGCACAGGACCAGGCCTCCTGGTGGTGAAGACGCCTGTCTGAGGGTCTGACCTGCAGCTGGGAGGCAGAGGAACTTGCTGGAGGATAGAAGCTGCAGCTGACCGGTACGCCTGTGATGTGACCGCTGATGTGTTTCCCGCACACCCGATCCTCTGACTCCTATGCCAAAAAACAGCACGCTAGAACGAGGACCAGGCTGCCCGAACAAGGGCAGATGAAATTCAGATCTCACCAGGTGATGGCCAGGGAATGAAACTTTAGTGGAAGTATATCTCCTGCAATTTTTGGTATATACCTAGGCGACAAAAATTTCATTATTTGTCTGAAACTCAAGTTGACCTGGCATCCTTTATTTCATGTGCTGAATCTGGCCACCTTAACTAGGGAGCAAGACCTTCTGGACCTGTCAAGGCTTTGCCACATCCCTCCATCGCCCTCCACCCACAAAGCCCATGGTGCAGCCCGCTGGCCAAACAGACGCTCACAGGGTTCAGCTCTGCTATCGTCAGTCAAGAAAATGCAGATTTGGAGCGGAGTCACACTGAGAATAGGAAAACTGATCATTCCTCTCCCAAGCTTGTTAACGGTGTGTAACAAGCTTGGTTGTTCAGATGTAACTTGCCACGTCCCCCAGAATAGTGTCCGTCTCCCTCTACTGATGTTGGGCGTGGTCCTGTGACGCACCTGCCAGTGAAACACAGGCAGATGTAACGCACGCCTCATTAGAGCAAAGGCTTCCAGGGGCCTTCTGAGTTTCCAGAAGTCATTATTCTTTTCATCTGCCAGAAAAATAAAATATCTCAAATAGGGACTGTGTCTTTGGTTTGGGTCCCAAACTGAGAAACTCCATGGGGCAGGGTTTCAGCACGTCACCCACAACTGCTGACAAGTCATGTGAAAGAAAAGAGACGTTTATTCTTAGAAACAACTGAGTTTTTTTTTTCTTCGTCTTTTTTTGTTTTGTTTTAACTCCAACAAAGTTGACTAATGCACTTAGCACGCGCAGAGCACTGGTTGTATTCCCCAGCAGACTGTTCCACTTTGGATGAGACAGACACCACAGTTTTCGAGCATGAGAAGTATTTTTTTCTTTTTTTAATTTTTTTTATTTATTTATGATAGTCACAGAGAGAGAGAGAGAGAGAGAGAGAGAGAGAGAGGCAGAGACATAGGCAGAGGGAGAAGCAGGCTCCATGCACCGGGAGCCTGACATGGGATTCGATCCAGGGTCTCCAGGATCGCGCCCTGAGCCAAAGGCAGGCGCCAAACCGCTGCGCCACCCAGGGATCCCGAGAAGTATTTTGAAAGAAGAAAGATCTGCTTCCCAAAGTTGCATTGTGCACTAGCCAATGTTGTTGTAAGAATACGTCCTCAAGAGAGCAGATAACCACTGAGGATGCCGGGCGGGACAGCGGCATTGTCGGACGAGGCTGTAGGAAGGCCGCTCTAACACGGTGTTCAGCAAACTCTTCTCAGGAATGGTCAAATAGTAAATATTTAAGGCTTTGCAGGACATATGGTCTCTGCTGCAATTACTAACATTCGTTACAGGAGAGTGAAAGAGCCACAGACAATATGGAAATGCATCACTATGGCTGCGTTCCAGTAACACTTTATTTTCAAGAACTGGAGATGGGCAAGATTTGACCCACGGGTCGTAGTTTGCCGCCTCCTGCTCTGGTGGAACTGTTCAATCTTACTCCTTGACAGGCAATTCTCCACATGAAAGTCAGAGTCATCTAGTTAAAATATAAAACACATCATGCCGTAACCCTGATCAGTAACTTCCAGTGTCTTTCCAACATGCTCAGGATAAAGTCTACCCTTGGTACCAAGACTTCTTAGACCTCCAAGACCTTGTACCATGCCCTCCAAGTTGTTGGCTCTTGATTAATTTTCCTAAGCCCTGTGAATGTCACTCTGCAAGAAACGGTTTATACACCATTTCTGATCTTTCTGGTCTTTTGCTCCAACCACCACCCTGGACACCAGCTCGCGGTAGGCCCGGACTGAATTCACATGGCCACAGTTTGACAGCAACTTCCTTCAGGCCCCACAGCGTGCCTCACACCTCCTGCCCCATGGCTTCTCTAATGATGCTCAAGTGTGAAAAAGAGGGTTCTCTCCCTAAAGCATATACATCCCAGAAATTCAGGGAGTCATTAGACCCTGTGGTACAAACCCTTGGTCAACTGGCAAGTGTAGCTGATGAATAATTTTCTCCCTTTCTCTCCTCCAGTTCCAGTTTTTTCAAGTGACTTTGTAGAGGATGGCTTTTAAGATGAAACAAACAGTCAGTCTCAGCACCAGCTTGAAAATGCTTCCTCATGTTGGCTCTCCTGCCTTCCCACCTTCTATGCCCCCCTCCCCTTGTGCCTTCCTTCTCCCTGGGTTTTCACTTTCTGATAGATGCATGTGCATAGCCTTTGGCTCAGGGCCTGATATTTGGGATCAGACACTGAGGCACTCCATCCCACCCATATCACGTTAGCCACACTGCCCTGTTGTTTGTTGCTGGAACCTGCAAGTTGGTGCCTATCCCAGGGCATCTCCACTTGCTATATGTCTGCCCCTAGGTCTTTATACTAATGGCTCTTACACATCATTCAGACTTCAGCTCAATATATCAATACCCCAGAAGAGCTTCCCCCAACTACGAAATCTAAACAAATGCCTTAGCACTCTGCACTACATTTTCTGCTTTAATTATTTTCGTACCATTTATAACTCTATGAATAATTCTAATTGCTGTGTCTGATTGCTGTGTTTGTTATCTCTCCTTTCTCTCTGCTTCTAGTCAACTCCCAGTGGATTATGATCTCCGTAAGAATAGAACCCTTTTTCTCCCTGCTTACTGATGCTCCCATGCACCTAGAACAGTAGTGTCTGGCACCTGAAAGGACACGGTACCTATTGTTTAAAGAGTAAGTATAAATCCAAACCAGGGGAAGGGCTGTGATTTGAAAATCCTACATTTACTAGAAATTGTGAAAATTGTAGGCAATGAATGTAAGATAGGTAGAAAATAAAGTTTATCTTTGGAAAGCGTGCCCATTGTTTCTGAGATGGGCACAGGTGCAGAAACTGAGTCCATCCCCCAAAAGTGTTCAGAGAATATTTGGAAACCTAAAAAACACAAAAACATTTTTTAAAATGGCTTTAGGAACTTGAGTCATCAGCTGGAGTACCCAGGTGGTAATCTTCACTAAAGACGACTAACCAACCATGTTAATTAACTCTTTAAAGTGAATAAATGAATGTAGGATGCAGGAGAAGTAGCTTCACATGCCAGATATTAAAGCTCTCTGAATCCAATCTGGGAAAATTAGAAAAATGGTTGTGAAACAAACTCAAGTTTGATCACTTTCAAGGAATTGCTGTGAGAACTTAGGGTGTTCCAAAGTGCATTTCCCTCTCGCGTTATCCAAGGCTTTGGTAGTGTAGGCTCAGACAGAGTGAAGATTGCCTACAATTTCCTAAATCTAGCAAAATTAAAACCCAGCAAATATGAACATCTTTAAATATTGTCCCATTTTGGAATAGTTTATATTCTAACACTGGAGAATTGTCCCAGGGAGTCTGTCCTATTTTAATGAGATTTTAATATGATTATTTCTTTATGTCTCTTTCTTCCCATCACCTTATATCATCTTTATCCCAAAACTTTAAGTCTAACATTGTGTCTGGTACATAGTATTTACTCAATAAATAGTCCTAAAGTCAAGAATTCCTTTTCCATCCCTGGATCTGATGTATCACTGCTATAGTTTGGGGGCAATTTGGGAATTGGCATACTAATCCCCTTCTGTAGTATCATCTTTACATATCAGGATGCTATCTGAACTTTTTTTTTCAAAGACACACACAAATGATTCTCTATAGCAAGGAACAAACATATGACTATTTATGTACCAGAACATAAGCTTCTTGATTGCAGCTGTTACTATGAATTTTAAATACCCCAGGATACTGAGAAGTCCTCTTTATTGCATACCAAGGCTCAAGTCCATCTGTTCTTGAAGACAGTAGCAACCTGACCTAAATCAAAACTCAGTCCTATTCGATGAGCCACACGCAGGACATGAATCCACTGGAGAAATCATGGGGACCATCCTTACTTAGAATGGATGTTTTTTCTTCCTCTCTCTCCCTACTTTTTATGCCATCACCTCATTAGAAAGAAATGGAAGGCCTCTAAAGTATGCAGGTAGCATAGTCTATAATGAAAAAGACTGTTTAGGTCCTGAAAAGAAGGGACAGGTGAGTCCTCAGCTGAGGGTTTCCACTTCTGGTCACACTGCAAGCAGGGAAAAAAAAAATACGTAGAACAGGAATTGGAGAAAAGCCCATCTTTGGCTCTGATCTGAGTATGAAGATTTAGAAGAACTAGAGAGAAAGGGGAATAAATCATTCATAAAGCCCTTAAAAAATTCAACCAACTCTACCTGAAAGGGGAGAAAAATGTCACCTGAACATAAAGCTCTTGAATAAAACTTGGCTGAGCTATAATGACCCAGTACAGCATGTGTGAAAAGCAAGAGCCTAAGATGGTTTTCACACTAGAAATCAAGAAAGTACTCCTGGAAAAATGTGGGATCCTTTCTGGGTATCGTATCACCTCTAAGAAATCCATATTCATGCTAGAAGCAAAACCTTCACTTTTGTCACTATCTTGAGCATCCTGTTCCTAGCTAATTTTGTCAACTACACTTCAATTTTTAAAAATTAAAAAAAAAAGCACTAGCTCCCAGCTAGTTAAATAGCTGGATTTTATTTTGTTTTTGTTTTTGTTTTTAATTAAAACTCTGTGTCACTGTGGGATCTGGTGGGTTATCCTAGTCATTGAGATCAGTAGAGAAGTTTAATCAATTCCTAAATAATAAATCAACTTTTTGTGCCCTTAGTAATCTCATTGTAACACATTGCAATTCAAGGCCATTTCACTACATTTATCTTTAATGAATAATAAATGCTACATTGGTATTGACTGAACAAGCGATTAACTATTCCATCAGTAGCAGAACACAGCAATATTTTTAATTATTAATAAACCACGAGCTTTGCTTGTCAGGTACAATCATCTTCTAGTAAGAACAACTTATATTTTTTCTTATTATCATAGACAAGTGTAATCAAATGTCATCTGAAACCACTTCTGGTCATTCTCCAGCATATGACTGACAACTTCTAGCCTCACTTCTTACTGACTGAAAAGGGCAATCGGTTTGGCAAAAGAACAAAAAATGTGAGAAAGGTGTTCAAATAAAAACCCAAGGAAGAGGGCTGGAAACAAAATCATGCTCCCAAATTTTCCCATATTGATTTCAAAGGATGACTAAAAAGGTACTTGTGAAATGTTATGAGACAAATACCTAAAACTGCAAAGGTTTTAAAGAATAGGTTTATACTATTCATAGAAGAGTTTGTCCTTGCCAGAGACAGAGAGAGAGAGACAGAGAGACAGAGAGAAATTGAAACTATGTATGGAAAATGGTGGCAAGCTTTTAAATGGATCTAAAGGAAAGAAGATATAAAAATAAAATATTGGAGAAGTATAACAAAAGTAACCCAAACAGATCATGAGGACAATTGCCTAAGGTAATTGCCACTGAGTTCAGATATAATAATGGGGTACACAGTTATGGAAATATTTATTTGACACTTATTAAATTCCATTGGGTTTTTATGATCTTAGAGATAGAAGAGCATTTGTTAGAAATTCTACGACAATAAATAAAGTAAATAAAAGTAAATAAATAAATAAATAAATAAATAAATAAAGTAAAGCAGATGCAGACTATGCCTTTGGAGTTTTTTTTTTTTTTCTAGTATTTTGGAAGGAAAAAAATGCAAATATCATCTAAATCATGAAATGCATCACTAAGAGAAATTAGCACATTATATTCATGTTTGTGTCTCTGGAATCTGACACAATTTCTAGCACACAGTAAGAAAAATTTAACTTAATTCAAGAATTCTTCATCGAAGAAGAATTTGTTGAATACTTATTATAGGTTTCATAAAAATACTGCACATGCAAAGATTAATAAAACATCTTCCTTGAACAACTCACCGTCTAACGGAGGAGTGAGATAGCAAGCATTTGTTGAATTACATTTTAAAATGTGTGGTCAATACCTATCAGGAAACCACAATCTGAAGAATTCTAAAATGGAAAATATCCTAAGAGTCATGGGAAATGGTAAGGAAATAGTGTAATGACTGTATAGCTAACCGCACATCATCCATTAATCATCATGTGGTTTGGCTCCCAGTAACATAAAATATCACCAAGATGGCTTAAAAAATAGGGCTTTCGTTTTCTCATCCAACAAAACATTTGGAGGCTGACAACTGCTTGTGAAGTTTCGTTGGGTCATGACAGCAGGATTATAGGAATAGTATCATCCAAACATTTTGTTCTCATATTGTATCCAAAGTCAGAAAGTAGAGGATGATTCAAAATATAGCCAGAGTCACCTTCTTCTCACCTTCTTGTCTGCACTTCTTCTTCTACTCTTTTTGAACAGTAGCTTATCACAATGGGCACCTCCAGGTTCCCCCAGCCCCACGGAGCCTCTCTTAGAGACAGGGATGGGAAAATGCAGTGCAGACAAGTGGCCACCTAGGTCACCCATTACAGCCAGCACTGAGCTGGTTTTCAACCCCCAGGATACTGAGAAGTATCCTAAAAGGATAGAAGCCTAAGTTCTCCCTAAGGGACTCCCCATGAGACAGCTATTATGTCGCATTGGTCACATTGGCTATCTTCCTATCTTTAGACCAATAACTAAGCCTACCTGTTCTGAGAAAAAAAAAAAAAAAGTGGGTAACTTTTAAAAGACACGGGGCGGGGAGGGCTTGTTGAGGGTAATGAAACTAGTACTGGTCACAGATCCTTAGTAAATGGAAAAAAAATATGTACACAACAATTTCAAAGTGGCAAGAATAAATGATGAGGGTGGAGCACCTTACCATAGAGATCAGTGGTCCATACCTGAAGGCATCTGCAATGTTCCAGGGCCAATGTGAAGAATATTTACAATTCTTCTGCATAAAAGGAGGAGGGGGAGGAGAAAAAGACAGGAAATCACTAGGGCAAATGGTGTACTTTAAGTCAACCAGTATTTATTGAGCATCTATTGTCTATAACGATTTCTGCTAGATATTAGGGACCATTCCAAAATTTGTCTTCCTCTAACATTTTGGCTCCTCCATTGCTTTTGATTTCTGGAAACGCACTATTTGTAGGAAAGGATTTATCTGAATTTTGGGACTTAATATTCTTTAAAGGTGGCTAAACTGTAGTCCCTGATTTAGAAACAAAAAAAAAAAAAATGAGAAGGCAGGTTTCTAAATTATCTATAGCATAATCAAATGTTCCCAACTGGCTGCTCAATATGCTCATACAGTGAGTGATGACCGACATACTGTTTGCCCCATCCCCTGGGGCACGCAAGGAGCTATTACTGTCAACACATGCCTCTGTTTACCTCAATGTGCCTTATGAATATTACTGTGCTGTTCTGTGATGGAGAGAACTTTGAATAATCTTGCCACAAATGACAGCCTGATATTAGTCCCTGGGATGGATTATTAGTTCCACAGTTTGCATGCAACTGGAAAATAATGATCATTAAAGGTCAACATGCATTCACTAGGACACAAACTACCAAATAAATGTTGTTTTTCCTTCTTCTTTAACATTTAAATAAGAAGAATACCAAAGTTAGATTCTCTAATCAGGTAATAGAAGTCAAGATAAGACAATGTTCTCTAAATCCTAACAAAACACATTCAGATAAATTAACCAAACCAAATCAAGACGTTGCACTCATCGAATTTTTTCAATCAACATTTTTTTTTTGAGTTCCTAAGCTATTCTGGTCCCTGTCCCAAAACTCTGAGAACACAAACCACGCTGCATCACACTGTGTACAGTCTTCTTCTGTGGAATAGGAAGATTAGGCACTGTCTCTTTCACCAAGCATCTTTGTGGTGGATGTGGCATTGGGGTGGAGTCATAAGGGAGAAATGAGATTCCCATGTGAGCTGGGAGGAGTCCAGGGTGCACTACTCGTACCAATTATGATGTTTGCCTTCCACAGGAGGAGATGCTTACCTGCTAAACACTAGAAGTTACAGGCCTAAGAACTAAGTGACAAGGTCTGGCTAGTACCAGAAGCTGGAAGAAAAGACGGATGCTCAATGAGGGTTCTGAATTTGCTCTAGATCCTTAAGTAAATCCCAGTTAGGAAACTAGGAGCTGTGCCACCAAGCGGGCCATTAGTGGCTTCCCAGAGCTCGCAGAACCACCCCACAGATAAGTCCTGGACCCCCACTTCAAAGACTTATCAGTAGACATCTAAGTGACCCATGAGGCGGCCTTCCTAAAAAGGGTCCTCTGAACTGGGATGATAGAAATAAGATTTGCACAGGTATCTGGCTCCCTATGAGAGCCAGTTTAGAAAATACACAAGATTGTACCAAAATAGGAAGGAGGAGCCTCAGTGGTGGACATGGAGAACAGGAGAGAGGCAGAGATGGAGGAGGCTGCTGGATTTAGAGCGGCTTTGCCAGCTTACCTGAAGGTGAACTGAATCCATTCAATTAACCTCTTTGTCATAAGGTGGCTAAGCTAGGTTGCTGCTGTGGTACAGGGAAGCGATAGCTCGAAAAGAACAGAGCACAGCTCAGCCTAAGCGGTGGGTAGAAATGAGCTATTTCTGGTTAAGTACAGGTTACACTCACACACACGTACACGCACTTGAGATCTGGTTCTGAGTTTAATCAGCCAAACATACAATATTGTTGGAAGCACAGAGACTACAGATGTAGGACAGGATTTGATAAACAACTATCTCAGGAAAGCTCCCCTTGTTTTCAAGTTCCAAACAGGGACAAGCAGCTGCAAGTGAGACCGTCCAGAAAAGGTAAGATCTAATCACTCCTAAAGTTCTCAGTACTTCCTATGGCCCTATTCTTTTCCACCTCAAAGGGAGGATCTCAAAATTCTGAAAAAAATAAGTAATGATTAAGAGGATTGGCCTTAGTAGCCCTTCCTAGCTGAATGACTGCATGACTTTCTTAATCTACATGTGCCTCAATTTCTTTGTCCATAGAATAAGGAAAGCACCTCTTGTCATTTAAAAATAATTCTAAAAATGGGACACCTGGGTGGCTCAGCTGGTTAAGCTTTTTGCCTTTGGCTCGGGTCATGATCCCAGGGTCTTGAGATGAAGCCCTGTTCGGCGGGGAGCCTGCTTTTCCCTCTCCTCTCATTTGTGCTCTCTTTCTCTCTCTGTCTCTGTCTCAAATAAATAAAAAAAAGTGTTTTAACAATGTGAGTGCATACACAGAAAAACTTACAATACTGCCCGGACTATAATTAAGTATGCTATTAACATTTACATTTCCATTACACCAAAAAAATCTGTTAAGTTTCCATCTAAGAAAAAAATCTACTAACATTAGGCTGTCCTGGTTTGTAAACCAAAAACGTCACGTTGGCAAAGAGATATCTGCACCTAGAAGGACACACAGAGTCTATCTTCTGGAGTTTCTGAAGAATATTTCTGCCCCTGCCTTTATGTTCTTGTGGAAACTCAATGCCCAGCAACACTGACCTTCTCCCAAAGCATGATTCGCACAGCCCTGTCTCCACCGTACACCCAGTGGAAATGTATATGAGCAATCCTACTGCTCTTTCACACTTCTCCCTTTACCATAAAATCCCTTCCAAATAAACAGTAAATTCCTCAGGGCGGAGATCGTATTTAATTGATCGCCTTATCTCCAGTGCCCAAAGCACAACAGACAACAGGCACTGCTTCAGCATTGGCTGGGCGGTATGCTAAAGAGTGATGGGAGAGTAACAGAGGAGTAAGAAACAAGTGGAGACTAACAG
Organism: Canis lupus baileyi; assembly: GCF_048164855.1. Taxonomy (NCBI): domain Eukaryota; kingdom Metazoa; phylum Chordata; class Mammalia; order Carnivora; family Canidae; genus Canis; species Canis lupus. The sequence continues at coordinate 28,770,256 of NC_132858.1, forward strand.
GGGAGAGTGACAAATAGAACTAGATGACTCGTTTGGGAAAGAAGGCTGTGGGATTTTATGGTTTGGTAGTGAGACAAATGGGTTGAACCTCAATTTCACAACTTTTTAGCTATGTGATTCGGACAAAGTACTTCACCTGGAGAAACCTCAGTATCTGTCAAATTAGGATTACAGCAGAATCTACAGCACAGGCCTAGAGTGAGGATTAAACGTGAAATCCATTGAAAGTACCTGGAATAAGATCAGTGCATAATGAATGTCAATCATTACTCTTCGGATTCTTGTTACCGTTACCCTATTAGCAAGCGCAAAGGAAAGAGTCAAATAGGGGATATGAGAGTGTTTTAAAATATGATGTGATACAATGAAGAACATTTCCAAGCCTAAAAAAAAGCTGTGGATCCTACGGAAATGCAAAATTTTCATACCTTTGAAGGCATTCTGGACCAAAAAATAAAAAAAAAATACATGTTTAAACACCAGGGATTATAATTGAGCTACTCATTTCCACTGACCTTCATATGAGTCGGGGTCCGTTCAAGAAAACTGAGGCTTTGCAGTGTATTTCAACAGATATAATTTAACGTAGGCAATTTCTTATGCATTTGCCAGAGGATAAATGAAAGAAAGCACGAAATCAGCCAGAGATGATAACTGGAGGAAGTAAACTAACATCCCTAAGGCTGGGAAATGAAGGGTAGTGGCTGGAGTTAGGAAAGCATGAAAAGGCAATGAAAGAACAAGCCAGAGGCTGGAACAACGGCTGATACTCAGGTGCCAGGTATCTCTGAGATGCTGGGAAGACGACGACAGGAAGAAAACCAAAGGAAGAACAAGCCAGTCCTTTCTGCCTTCTCCTTCCCCACTAGGGCTCTGCAACGGCGGGGACTTGGAATAAGCCAGCCGGCCAGGGAAGAGCCCCGGCAGCAGAGATTCAGGGCTGAAGGAGGACAGTTTACTACCTTAACCTCATCCCTGCTCAAGTCTTTCTGTTGCTTTTTTTTTTTCCCTTCAATAGAGACAAACTTAGTTTACCTTTACTTTGCTCTCTGTTGCTAATTTCATTTTTTTAAATAATAAATTTATTTTTATTGGTGTTTGCCAACTTACAGAATAACACCCAGTGCTCATTCCATCAAGTGTCCCCCTCAGTGCCCGTCACCCCCACCCCCCGCCCTCCACCCCTTCCACCACCCCTAATTCGTTTCCCAGAGTTAGGAGTCTTCATGTGCTGTCTCCCTTTCTGATATTTCCCACACACTTCTCCCTTCCCTCTATTCCCTTTCACTATTATTTATATTCCCCAAATGAATGAGAACATGTAATGTTTGTCCTTCTCCGATTGACTTACTTCACTCAGCATAATACCCTCCAGTTCCATCCACATTGAAGCAAATGGTGGGTATTTGTCATTAGACACATTGAGGCTGCTGGTCCAAGGGCAGCAACTTGAATGTAGTGTATAATAAGAGGAGGATGCACAGATCACGTTTGGGTATTCGGATAATATGTACCAGGTGTTTCCCACAGCAAGTCACCATTTAGTTCTCTTAATTCACACGTACCACAAGTTTTCGTGAAAATAATAATTACCTACCAATCCGTTCTTTTAGGCCCTATATTTATTACAAATATAACTGAATATATATATATATATATATATATATATATATATATATATATATACTTTCATCTGAAAGTCTTCTCTCATAGATAAAATAAGATTTAATTGAAAGTTTAATGTCAGATAAGCATGACATTTATGGATGCCACCATCTTCTCTCCTAATATTTCCCTCTGGTTTTGATTCTCTGGTTTGACCTATGCTTAGAGAGCAGAAAGTTATGTCATTAAAATGCAGTTATGGTCTCAAAAGTGCCACTTTCCTATTTGCTCCAAAAGTGCAGTTTAGTGCTACAATTGCTGACTTTACCTACAGCAGTACATTGTGCTCCTGCTAGCATTGCAAATTCTAAAGAGCAATGGGCTGGTTACACCGAATTCTGCTCTGGATTAGAATTGTCAGCACAGTTCTGATGGCAGAGTCTCTGCAGCTTGACCAGAGGTACCTCATCGGCCAGCTTCTCTGTGAAGTAAGGAGCCTTGTGACATAGGAAGACTAATTTCTGAGTTGCAAACTCAGCTCATTAAGGGTGGATGGAGTGCTTCCACTTAGATGCAGACAGAGTCAATGTCATCATTTTTATTTGGACTTCTAAAGCCAGAAAACACATTTAAAAGCACATTTTAAAAAGCCATCAGTCACAATCTCTCTCTTTTTTTTAAATCACAATTTAGTATAAACAAATTAGTCCATCCTTCTCATGCACCATTAATTTAACTGTTATCATTAGAAGAAGGTTAGATAATTGGTTTGTGCACTATCTCACGGTTCAGAATGATACAAAATGATATCAAAATGATATATAATTTGTGTAGCTTTCGATAATAAACAAAGAAAACTAAACATTGATTTTTAGCTCAGCAGGTTTTACCAATAGCCAATCATTCCAAGATTAATCAATTTGAAGGTTACCAAGATAACACAGGACACTTTGTTGACTTTTTTCTAATTTTCAGATTTATAGTTTCTAAACAAAACTAACTTGGATATCAGCGTTATTTCTCCTATTTCTGCTACTCTGCCCACTGCTAGCCAGTGTCGTATTCCAGAGAACAAGCCATGTTCCACCTTCCCAATTTTCATCCGGAACCACTCTCCCATAACATACATTAAGCAATGATCTCACTATTTAGTCCACCATGTCTTTCAAATCCTTTCTAAACTGTTCACTTTCATTTTACCTCTGTTTAGGATGTCCTGGGCCAGACATGTTTTCCTTATTATTATTATTTTTTTACTTTTTCAAATTAATCTTTATATTTTGACATAACTATATCTTTGCTAGCTGTTGTATGAAATAATACAGAGATACGTACCCTTTACCAACTTCTCCCAACAGCAACATGTTGCAAAACATCACATTTCCATCATTATGCGGATCCCTCGTGTTCCCTTCTATAGCCATAACCATTTTCTTTCCTCTTTAAAAGGCCACTTTCTCATCTTCTTAAACTGCAACTCTATACCTATTAAACAGTAACTCCTCATTCTCTCTCCACCAGCTTTTGATAATCACCCTATTACTTTTCTTCTATGACTCTGACTACTGTAGGGAACTCATATAACTGAAGCATACATTATTTATCCTTTTGTGATTGGCTTATTTCACCGAGCATAATATCTTCAAGGTTCATCCTTATCATTAGCTTGTGCCAAAATTTTTAGCTTTCTTGATTTCTGTTCTTATCTCTATTATTTCCTTCTTTCTCCTTACTTGGGGTTGTCTTCTTGTTTTTTGGAGATGGGAACTTAAATTATTGATTTGAGTCAATAATATAAGCATTTAGTGCTTTTTTATTTCCCTCCTCTGCACTGGTTAGCTCTGTCCCACAAATTTTGTTATGCTAACTCTATATTTTCATTGAGTTTAACGTCTGTTTTATTTTTCCTTTTCCTTGAGACTTCCAGTTAGACTCACAAATTATTTAGAAGTTGTTGTGCAGCCTCCAAGTATTGGGAGATGCTTGTTATTTTCTGTCATTGTCTTTTAGTTTAATTTCACTGTGGTCAGAGAAGATACTCAGTATGATCTCATGATTTTTATTTTGTCAGACTCTGTTTATTGGCCCATGAGATAGTCTATCTTGGTTTATGATCTATAGGCGCTTGAAAAGAATGCATATTATCCTATTTTTAGGTGAGTTTTCTTTTTTAAAATATTTTATTTATTTATTCATGAGATACACACAGAGAGAGAGAGGCAGAGACACAGGCAGAGAGAGAAGCAGGCTCCCTGCAGGGGGCCCGATGGGGAACTTGATCCCAGGACCCCAGGATCGTGCTCTGAACCAAAGACAGAAACTCAACCACTGAGCCACCCAGGTGCCCCTTAGGTGAGTTTTCTATAAATGTCAATTCAATTCAGTGGCTTGATGGATTTTGTATATTCTTATCGATTTCCTAATTTTTCTATCAATTATGAAAGTAATATTAGAGCTTTCACTCATAATTGTGGGTTTCTCCTCTTAGTTTCATTGATTTTTGTTTCATATATTTTGCAGTTCTGTTGTTTAATGCATGCATATTTAGGATATGTTTTTTTGTGGTAGATTGACCCTTTTTCTTATCTACTGATAAGAACATCAGACTCTGGTAATTTTCTTTGCTATGACAGTTACTTTATCTGGTATCAGTATAGCCACTCTCTCTTTCTTTTAATTAATGCTTGTGTGAAATATCTTCTCCCATCTTTGTCTTTTAATTTTCCTATATTGTTTTATTTGAAAAAAAATTCTTATATTCTTCATATAGTTGGGTTAAATATTTTAATCACTTTGCCGATCTCTACTTCTTATTTACTGCATTTAGACCATTTACATGTAATGTAATTATTAATAGATTAGTATTTAAGTCTACCATTTGATTGTTTTTCCTGGTTTTTTATCTGCTTTTATGTTTCTCTTTTCTCCTACCTTCCTGCAGATTACTTGAACTGCGTATTGGTTTTTCTATAGCGTTTCTGACTGTATGTTTTTTTTTTATAGATTTATTAGTGATTATGTTTACTATTACATTTTAAATACAAAACTTATCAGTCTCCTAGTGTTGATGCTGTGAAAGAGGAAAGTACTAAAATCCATCTCCTTTCATGCACCTTACATCTCCCATTTGTAATATAATTTTCTTAAATATTTCCTCTACATTGAGAATCACAATAAAAAGTGTTATACTTTTTGCTTCAAGTACCAAACATAATTTGGAAAACTCAAGAGGAGAAGAAATACCTATGTAGTCATATTTTTAGCCCTTTTGGTTAGGATTTCTTCCTTTTTGCTGTCCCAAGCTTCCTTATTTCCTTTGTTTGGAAAATTTTGGGTAGTCATTCATAATTAATTCATTAGCCTGCTACTAATAGAGTCCCTTAGTTTTTCTTCATCTGAGAAAATCTTAATTTTCCCTGCATTCCTGAAGGATATTTTTGCTAGCTATAGAATTCTGGGTTGGTAATTCTTTTCACTGGGCACTTGAAAAATGCTCTGCTTTCTTCTGGCCTCCATGGTTTATGGTGAGAAATTCACTGTTAATTCAAATTGCTTTTTTCCCTGTAATTAAAATGTCATTTCTCTCTTACTGCCTTTAAGACTTTGTCTTTGTTTTACTATTCGGAAGTTTGTCTATATTGTGTTGTGGTATGAATTTATTTGGATTTACTATCTTAGGTGTAAGCTCAGCTTCTTGACTATTTTTTTTAAGTTTATTTATTTTAGAGAGAGTGGGAAAGAGCACTTGAGCATGCATGAAGGGAGGGGCATAGGGAGGGAGTCTCAAGCAGACTCCCTTGTTGAGCATGGAGCCCTATCTCAGGACCCATGAGGTCATGATCTGAACAGAAACCAAAAGTTAGATGCTTAACCAACAACTGAGCCACCCATATGCCACTTGAATCTTCAGGTTTGTTTGTGGCTTGTTTTTTTATGATCTCAACCCTCTTTCTCATCTCTTTCCAGAATTCCAGTGATGAACATTAGATCTTTTGTCATAGTCCCACATGTCCTTGATCGTCTATTCCTTTTTGTTTATTTTCTACTTGCCTTTCAGGTGGTTAATTTCTATTGTTCTATCTTCAGGTTGACAGATTTGCTTTCCCCCATCTGTTCCTTCTATTCTTTTATCTCCATTCATCATTATTTATTGTAGTTATTATTTTTTAGTTCTAAATTTTTCATTCCATTCTTCTTTATATCTTCTCTTGCAACCTGTTATATAAATGGGTCAAATATCACCTCTACATATCCATCCAATGTTGTTTACTTCTTCAGAGCAGTCTGGGTCCTGTTCACTTGAGAGTTCACTAGCACCAATCTTAAATATTTAAATATTCAATTACTTAAAACACAGGCCCAATAAGCAGACTATTAGCCAATTAGAGCCTGTCTGCTTTTCATACTCCATGAAACTTTGCCACTGGCTTCTTCTAGCATTGCTTTGGTCTAGGAAGGAAGAGCCATAGCCATGTGGAGGTTGAAGCCAAGATTCTCCACTCAGCTTCTGTTGAAATTCAAAGGGGAGCTCCTCCTTACTGCTGCATGGAAATCAGAGTGCTGGTGTCCCACCATATCTCTGCTTAGGGGATAAGGCTTGAGAAGGGTGTGAGAGCTTCATTACTGCTACCCTTGCAGTCTTCACTGACACAATGGGGGGCCTTGTTAGTGGTAAAAGTTCTGACTTTATATTAGGCTTCCTTTGATATCATCCAGCAGGGAGAGTAGGGACAAATGTCTCAGTTCTCTATTTAGCCTCCTCTGACACCACCTTGGTTTGCAGGGGTTGGGGCACCTTGTTTCAACTTGAGGAGAGTGGAGGTCTTGGCTCCATTCTCACACTTCACCTGTGTGGGGAGTGGGAAGGGTAACAGTTTTCTCTGTGGTGTTTGGCCAGAATAAAGCACTTACTGTTGAAAAGACTCTGGTCTTACTAGTGTGCTTTTATTAGGCTTTTAATTTTTTATTTTAAATTCATTTATTATTATTATTATTATTATATTATTATTATTATTATTATTTTAACCAATATCCATTGGTATTTCTGAGTTGTCACCTTCTTTAGCTCCAAGTATAGGATATAGGAGGAAGAAAGAAAATTGAACAATTTCACCACCATGTCATTTGTTGGAGCCAGAGGCCCTAACCCATCTGCCATTTTTTTCTCTTCTTTCAGTGTATTATTATGTTTGTTATATATAATTTTCAAGGTATTTAATACTACATAGAAGGATAAATATGGAAGAAGACATATACCCCACCTTTCCATCTTTCCAGAATGAAAAGTCTGTTTTCTTTATCATTTAAGACTCGAATATAAGGACCCTTCCTTTGTAAATCTTCCCAACCACTACATTTCCCTTGATGGTGATACTCTTTTCTCCATAGGTTTCCAGGCACTTTTATTGCAATTTATTTTCCTCTCATGACTGTCTCCATAAACTAGGCATATTAGGCTATGAAACTCCTGAGGGTATATGCTTTGCTTTATTCTCTCCTATGTTCTCCTGAGACTAGCACAATAGTTTGGACATAGCAACCAATGTTTATTAATGAAAAGGTGAATGTACAGTATAGTTTCTCAAGATTTTTTTAAAGTTACAACCAGAGATACTTTGGAAATCCAAACTGAGCAAGTGCCCTGTAACTCTCATACAATCTCTTATATCCCTCTAACATAGCATCACATTATCATTATTGCATTTGCTTCCCATGCTACACAGAGAGGATCATATACATGACTTTCTTTCTTTCTTAAGGTTTTAGTGGAGACTCCATAAATTTTATGAAATCAGGGACCAAGCTGGTCTTGGCTCATGGCCAACAGGTATTCCAGAACTTAACATAGTCCTTAAGTATATAGTAGATGTGCAAAGTAGATCATTTGTTGAACTAATGAATGAACTTTTAAAAATGGATGAAAAGATAATAGGAACTCAACATATTACGAATGACTCCGTGTATCTATCGCAAATGTTATGTGAAAAAGCTATCCGATTAGCCTTCCCAGAAATGTCCAATTTGTTTCTTTGGATCTCAACATTACAAATTAGTCATGTTTCTAATTATATTAATCTAACTTTTGTTAGATAATCTCTTTTAATTGGAACCATTTCAGAAACTGAATGATGGACTTGTTTGTGAGTTACCTATGTGGGTTTTTCCCAAATGCCTTAATGAACTTGACTGTATATCTGTAAGAGCTGATGAGACAGCAAAAAAATGGTAAAGGAAATAGCTTTTTCATGTGATCAGTGTTAGTAAACTGTACCTGAATGGCTCTGTCGGAGGCCAATCTAGATATATGGCTTTACTTACTAGTCTTATAAATGGCCAAACCTTTTGTTATTCCCTCAGTAACTCAATAATACTTCATAAATGATTTCTCAGTACGTTATTTCCAAGTCTAAAATTCATATCTAAATCTCCAAAACCCACATCAGTAAAACTCCTCTGGAAGAGTTATTTTAAGTGTTGTAATATTCCCACATGAACACTCGTCTCGCGCAGTTAAATTATTTAACCTCTTCTCTGTATGCCAGTTTGTTAAGTATCACTGAGAGTGAGGCAAAGGAAAAGAGCTATAAGGCAAGAATATTTCTTCTTTACACCCAGCTCTAAGGGGAGACAGTGGATGACAAAATGTTACAGAAGGAGCGGAAAAAGATTCCTCTGAAATCACAATGTCACAAAAATAGAGACAGATTCTGTTCCCCTAACATAATCCATTGACAGTCATTCCATTATATGAAATTGAGGTTAGGCCTTGGTGTTTGACATCTGCTCTGGAGGTTATATTTTAAAAGCTCAATCTTAAACTCATAGGATGGGAGGAATATAGATGTTTTGATATTGGCATAATCTTTCTAAAGTAGACATCCTAAAGGGTTCCATGAAGTTGGAACATATGAATCGTATGTGATGAAATAAAGATGACATTCCCTTAAAGTCTCATTTATACAGATGTAACACTCTAATAGAGAAAAATAGTAAGGAAAAGGGGAAAAAAAAACCAAGAGTTAATCTAAAATTTGTGTTTTATGAGGGCTGATATGTAAAAGAATTAATGAAGACTGTTATTTAGCATTTAACAATCAGAGACTATGGGCATAGCTTGTATTAGGTAATTAAGAAAATGTAATCAAACAGTAACAACCGATCTTCAGACAAAATTTTCATACCACTCACTTCTTTTTAACTAGATCATAACTGCACCTACTTGAAAGTACTGACTAGTGGCTAAGAAGCCCTAAAGGTATAACAAATATTCTTTTTTTTTTTATAACAAATATTCTTTACATGATTCATATTATGACATGGCCTTATCTATTGATAACCACCCATTTGAAGACAGGTGCGCTTTTCTGCAAATAAGTACACTGAATAGTCCTGAGGGGTTTACCATATACTCATTGCATGCTTACCATTTTGAGAATGTGGCACAGATCAAGTCAGAAGCAATCAGGTACACACTACACACTCTGCTAAGGGTTTTGGCACTATGCCATGCTCTAAGTTCCTTGGGATCAAGAGCCCTTCTTTACTCATTCATAGAATCCTTACAATCTGATTTAGAACCAACCAGAAAGGCAACGCTCAATGAGAGTGATCTACTTAGTTAACCAAATTGCTACGTAAGGCTCTCCAAATTTGGCATGGGCCCACAGAGCCATCTGCAAAATTAAAGAAATATGCGCAATACTGTGAAATATCTTTTCGCTCAATTCATAGAGAATGTTTTGTCACCACTTCCCATTCTGTGTTTCTGGAGGAAACTTTCTGCCCTATCTAGTAAATCATCACATTGGACAGCAAATCTGTTATCCTACCATACGTTTGAGGGTTCTGAGACTTGGAAAACTAGCTCTTTGTATAATAACAGCTGATAGATATGTATAAAATGAGTAACACCACCCAGTAGATCCATTTATGCAGTGCTCTTCTCGGTCATCATACCAAGCACATTCTCGTAGTCTCAAGTTGAATGATCGGCATTAACGGAAAAAAAAAAAAAAAAAAAAGAAAACTTAAGATTTCCCCCATCAATCATAAAACCTATTGAAAAAAATAAATAAATAAAACCTATTGAAACTACTTTTTTCCACTTACTATTCACTTCTCTACTCTAAATTGCAAATTTCTTCTGATTATATGAGAAGCTTTATTTTCTATCTTTTTTTTTTTAATTACCTAGGGACCATCATTTCTTAGCTTCCTCTTGATTTCTCAGTGATTAGAGTCTCATGGCGAAGTCTCTAATGTAGAAACTATGCAGTCAAATCATTCTGACATACTTCTCCCTGCAAGAAATGTTTCAGGAAGACCACTATCCACACCGTATCTTCTCACTCATTATTTTAGCTCTAGTGCTTGGAAAGAAGAGATTCCTTTTATTGCCTAAGGAATGAAACTATTCTTTGTTTCCTGCTAGAGAAAAGGAAGCATTGAGGCCTCAAAACCAAGCCTGGCAATAACCAAATTTGCAAGCCCCCAATGTAAAAAAAACCTATGTCACAATTAGTTCTTATCACAGCAAAGGACTCTTTCTGCAAAAGGAAACTGGGAACAGGATGATCTAACAACATCTGTTCAATGAGATTTGTTCTTACTGAATTTTCTAATATCCGTCCTCTTCTATTAGAAGCTGAGCACTCCAGTTGGACAGAACCGAAGAGAACATGAGCCACTTCATTGTGACTATATGAGTTTAACCACCTGCAAAAGACACTTACGTGGAGGCGCACATGGTTTAGCCCTCACTTGGGGAGCTAAAATCCATCCTTGGGATTTCACGTATGTCTCATGGAAGCAAAGTATCTATTTCAGGGAGATGCCTCCCTACAGGAGCACAAGACTCCTTCAAAGGAGGTTCTCAGGATGCCTCCATCAAAGTGTAACTGCCTGGGTGGCTCAGTTGGTTAAGTGTCTGACTTGATTTCAACTCAGGTCATGACCTCATGGTGGTGAGATCAAGCCCACTGTCAGGCTCTGGGCTGGGCATGGAGTCCTGCTTGAGGTTTACTCTCTCGTTTTCTCTCTCTCTCCAAAAACAAAGAAACAAAACAAAACAAAGCATCGCCACCAAAGTACAACCACCCCTTCAAAGTATTTTGCCAAATTTCTTAAGAAACAGGAAATTCAGCCGAGATTTTGCTGTCCAGGATTAGATGACATTTCTTTTCTCAGCTCCTTCTTTCTCGCCTAGGGTACAGACTGGACGCCAGCTACACGGGGCTGATAAGCACTTAGGTCCTAGGATCAGTGATTTATGCTTCTAAAACACAGAGCATATTTATGTGACCTTATCCGGGAGAAGGCCTGTGTTCACTATTGAGTCCTGGCTCTCCAATTGGGTATCAAGACAGTCCTCTGTCTAGATGTGATTTACAAAGGGTTAATTTACCTCTGAGACTTCTATCTTAAAAGAGGACAGTACAATTCAGGGGATTAGCTCTTCACTGTGCATCCGGGAATTATCTGAGGGACCTGAAATACTTAACTTAGTTTAGTATCCAAACACCACAGTCTGATATTTCTCTGTGGTGACGGAGTAACTAGGAGTCGGCAATAAACATTTGTATTCTTACACATTAAAAGCAATGATTTTTTTTTTGCTTGTTCCCCTTGTTTTTATTATCACTGTAATGCATTCTTATTGTAAAAGTTTAGAAAGCACAGAAAAGCAAAAAGAATGTTGAAAAAAAATCTCCCTCTATAATCACACCACACAAGGCAAAACTTGCTACCATTCGGTGTGTCTCCTTTCAGTCTACTCCAATGGACATATGTCTTACGTATGCTCAAATTGGATATACAGTTTGCCCTGCAATTTTCATTTAACATTATAGTTTTAGTATTTCCCTTGTTTTTAAAAACTCTAGATAAACAGCATATCAAGCACACCTATATTTCATCTAATTTGATGCTATGTTAGTATATTCCAGTATCTTGTTACACATGAATTTACGTTGTTAACTAAAAAGTCAGTGCTTTACATTTTAAATCACACTGTCAACGTACAATGTATCAAAGAATGTAAAATACACATAATATATATTAGTTCTGTTTTTCTTGGTATAGTAGAGTCCCGATGCAGGACTTTTCTAAGAGAATTTCCCATTTCTCTTCGGCAGTCCCAAATTCATTCAAGATGTTGTTAAAAGGCAGCAGATAAAATAATTTATTTCCACTCTGATGAGTGCTCCGTAGAAAGGCTGAAAAGTCAAGAACTCTTCGAAATGTAATAGAGCCATTTTATTTGTGAAATGATGTCCATCCCAATGTGACACTTTCTTTTGTACATTTGACCAGGGCATTATTAGGCATTTTTGCAACCCGTTCGTCTCTGCCCTGCTCATTTCCCTGAGCGGAGTAGAATGTCCCTGCAGAAGCAGCCGGTTGTCAGCAATATTACTGGAGCACACAGGATCCAGCTCTCCTTGGAGGCTCTACGATTTTTCATGGAAAAGACCTATTATTCCACCTACTATTCCAGGGCCACTAGGTTCCCCGAGATTGAAGGAGACAACCAGAGATGAAGGAAAACCTGCAAAAAAAAAAAAAAAAAAAATCTGTCCCCATTGTCGCACCAAGCACTGTCACTTGTGTTAGTTCATTGGCTGGAGTGTCTGCTGAAGGAAGAGAAGGGTGTCTTTTTGTCTTTTTTATCTAGTTTGCAATGAGGTGTGGTGGGGACAGCAGAGCTCACATGAAGGGAACAGTGCTTAACCCAGATGATTAAATTCAAGTGAAACAAAATAAATAGGAAGAAGGGGAAACTGGGACACGAAGGAGCCAAGGATGGAGGGTACAAAGTTCAGGAAGGGGTAGAGGCAGGTAGAAGGAAAGGTCCAGCATGGTTCCCTGGAATCTTCGGGTGACTTAACCGAGGCAAGTTCGTTCACAGTTTGGCATGACACACAGGGAGCCACCAAACAGGTGAACAAGGATGGACCTCCAGGAACCTGTGGGTGCCCGTTCCCATCACTCCCAGACTAAGTCTGGGCTGAGAAGGGTCTCCCCAGGCCGAGGAGGTGTCAAGAAGGGCAGAGACAAGAATGCGCTCACGCCCTGGGCACATGGGGGTCGGCCCGAGGCCTGTGCAGCAGTGGCACCCAGGGAGCCGCTGAGTCAGGGCCACCAGTGCCTGGGTCCTTCCTAGCGAGACGCTTGGCAGCCTCCCGGTGGGTCCCAGGGGCACCAGCTTCATCTAGTGACAGTGCAGCACCCAGGCTGCCACCTGCAGGACGCAGGGCAGTGATGGACAGAAGGCAGCCTGGGACCTAGGGACCCGCTGGGTCAGGGCCACCAGCGCCTGGGTCCTTCCTAGCAAGACACTTGGGGGCCTCCAGGTGCATCGCAGGGGCACTAGCTCTGGGACAGTGCAGCACCCAGGCTGCCGCCTGCAGGACACAGGGCATGATGGACAGAAAATGCCCGGGAGGGATGAACCAGCACGTGGTCCTGCAAACAACCTTGCCCCTCCCCCACATCCATCTGTCTTCCCCAAGTTGGAAATACCATGGCACACAGAACGGAAGAGCTGGAGTTGGGGCGCGGGGTGTTGCAGACCCAGCTCCGCTGCAATCACAGGCAAAACACAGGGCGTGGTGCCACCCGGCTGCGTGTGGGGCAGGGGGCAGGACCACCCAGGCCGGCCTGGGGGTGGGGGACCCCGAACTCCAGCGGCCGATGCTCTGCTCCTTTTTCACTTTTCCACCTTGTTCTATTTAAGTGTTCTGCATCTCAGGTGTGGGCTTTTTTTTTTTTTTTTTTAAGAAAGATTTTATTTATTTATTCATGAGAGAAGCAGAGACATAGGCAGAAGAAGAAGCAGGCTCCATGCAGGGAGCCCGACGTAGGACTCGATCCCGGGACCCCGGGGTCATGACCTGGGCCTAAAGCAGATGCTCAACCACTGAACCATCCAGGGCCTCCTGCATCTCAGTTTTAAAATGAATACCATGGATAAGACATGCAAGGAGGGAGGGCTTTCCTTTAAAGATGTCACTGGAGTACAGTATTCGTGAGGAGAAGTGCACGCGTTCTACTGTGCCACTCGACAGATGCTCACAAACGGAACACGTCTGTGTAGCCAGGACCCGCTTGGAGCTCGGGCGACCACCAGCACCCTGGAGGCCCCCTTCGGGCTGCCCCCAGTCCACGGGAACCCCCTGACTCCTGAGTCGGTCTCCTGACTTCTCGCACAATAGACCAGTTTTTACTATACCTGGACTTTATGTAACTGGAATCCCACATTATGTGCTGTTTTCTTTTTTTATTTGATTTCTTTTGCTCAAACTGTGTTTATCAGAGTCTCCATAATGTTGCAATTGTGAGCATTTTTAATAAAGGAATGCTTGTGAAAATAGGGCAGTGCTTGGTATGGAGGAGGAACAAAGCTGAGTTAAAAATTGCTATTATCGCTATAGGTATTAGGTTAGAACCAGTAATAATAAGTGCAATGATTTCTTAGTAATACTAAGTGCAATGATTTCCTAGTAATAATAAGTGCAATGATTTCCTAGTAATAATAAGTGCAATGATTTCTTATGATTTCTTAGTAATAATAAGTGCAATGATTTCCTAGTAGCGACAGCTCAAGAGAACTCGTGAGGAGCGCGACTCTGTTGAGGACAGCCCCACCAGCGTGCTCTAACTTCTAATCAGCATGGTCAAGAGTACAAGTCAGCTTCCAGAACAGACTGTGAGCACGACGAGTGCTCCCCCTCACGCAGGTAAATGCAAGCCTGGTGGTACCCACCCCCGGCCCAGTCTACACACCGCAGGAACCCTGACATTTAAAGATATAGAACACATTTATCACAATTGTCAGTTGCCATTAATTTACATTCCCTTTATGCATCTGTTCAAAAAATAATTAGGATTTTATGCTGCAGTAAATATGCTTGTTCATCCATTAGTGCAAAGCAAAAGATTAATTGCATTACAATGGGAATCAGGACGACAGCACTCGGAGCCACAATGATAACAGTGACAGCTGGGCTGCCCACAGTACTTTGCTCTGATAAGCTTCAAAAACAAGTGTAGATGGGAAAATAATTAAATCACTGACAAGATGGCACCAGCCTCATTTTCCCTCTTCTTGCATTCCGCTTACAAATCACCAAACAAAAAGATTCTCCTCGCAAATTAGAAAAGGACCTCTATTTCCTTTGTCCTCCGTCTCAAAAAGTCCTAGTTTAATGTTAGTAATGAGCTGGATTGCTGATGGGTCTCACTTTTACTCAAGCTCCCAACATTTCTCCCAGAAGAAGCTAAGGAAGAGCTCAGGGCTGACCTGACCCAGGCTCTGGAGCTAGGGTGTGCGGAGACCCACAGACAGGGCCGGCCCCGACCTGTGGCCAGTACAGCCGCACGCGCGGCCTGAGCTGGGTGCAAAGCTCCACTCTCAGCATGGTCGACTCTTAACTCTGGAGCAAGAGGCCTTGCATTTTAATTTTCTATCAGGCTTCATAAATTATGCACTTAGTCTTGCCAACAGATGTAAAAAAAATAGTAATATCTCTCTCTGATATGTGCATGTCATCATTATGACATATATTATGACACATATTTGCATTATTATGCATATGATGCATATGTAATGCATGTATACTACTCACCGTCTTATATATCACATATGTATTACCGTGTTTACATCACCTGTAACACGCGTGTGTGCGTGCACACTCATATGCATCAGTGGATACCTCCACACTCAGACTTATTGCTGCAGCTCCTCCAAAGGAAACAAAAATGAACAGCAAACAAATTCATTTTCCCCTTCTTTCCCTGGTCCATTAGAAAAGAAAACGATGCTAGTGAGTAGAAACAGAACATCTGTGTCTGGAGGAAGCATCTGAGAAGGAGGACGTGTGCTATACTTGGGACTCCCATGGTCTCCTGACCCCCTAGGGATAGTTTTCTATGGTTCAGAAAATACTGGTCATCCTTTTAGGGACAATGGGTGCTAACAAGCATTTAACCTTGAGTGGGAGTTTACCATCATTCAAGAAAACATCTGTGCGATGACTTGGATAAGGATCTAGTCTACCTCACCCCAACTCCACCAACCCCCCATCACTGCCACCACCAAGAAAACAAAAAGAAATGGTTAATTTCTTAGCTAATTATTTCTAATTTCTTAGAAAGGATACCTCAATTTAAAATTTCACTCTTTGGGGGATCCCTGGGTGGCTCAGCGGTTTGGTGCCGGCCTTTGGCCCAGGGCGCGATCCTGGAGACCCGGGATCAAGTCCCACGTCGGGCTCCCTGCGTGGAGCCTGCTTCTCCCTCTGCTTGTGTCTCTGCCTCTCTCTCTCTCTCTCTATATATATATATATATATATATCTATCATGAATAAATAAATAAAATCTTTAAAAAATTATTAAAAAATAAATAAAAAAATAAAAATAAAATAAAATTTCACTCTTTGATGTTTAATCGAGGTGACAACAAAAGCCAGATACCTCATCTCACTCTGACATTCCCACAGTTAAGAAGTAACCAACAGATGGTCACGATCGTAACCAAAATGTTTGGAGAATCATCTTTGATAAATCATGGATCGTGGCAGCTCCTCAGATGACAGTGGCTTTTGTGAAGTCTCCCTAAAAACCTGGCCCAGTAAGGAACTGCTTGATAACATGATGTATTTACTACTCAGCTAGAAAGTAGCCAGAGTCTATCCTTCTCCATGATTTTTTAATCTCGTTTTTTAAAGTCCCTTGGATATTTGTTAATTTATTAATCACAATTTTTCTTCAAGCTGGAGAACGAGAGAGGGACTTTCGTTATTGGTAGGGGATGAGGGTTTCGAAAATAGGTCAGGTACAACAAGACACTGCTTAAAGGGAAGGAAAATGTAAATTAACTCCTGTAGACGTGGGTGTTTCTTGCCCTGGCAGCAGCTGCTGAATAATTAGGGCCCAAAGGCCTTCATAAAGGTTATAAGTCTTGTTACTGTGGCTAACCAAATCTGCTTGAGTAATTTTCCTTTCACTATTGCAATTATGGGGTTTTAACTCACTAGGTAGCTGATTTTGTGGCATGTACATATTCGATGTGTCAGGGAAAATGAGCTTCCAGGGCTCCCCTCCGGACCACTTTAGAGCAATGATCATAAATCCTCACTAAAGGGAAACTGGTTCTTAAGAGAGGCAATTCTAGGGGTGGAAGTGGAGGAAAACATGGGAAGAAGTAGGCAAACATTTCATAAGCAAGAGAGCCACAAAACCGGATTATCGCACAACACAATACCATGCCATATGTGGTATGTTATACTAGAACATGCTGTATTTTGATGTGACAGGATACATGTTCTAGGTTTCCTTATTATTATTACAGATAAGCATTCACCCCAGACTTTGCTAGAAAATCTTGTTACTACCTAGATTGACTTTTCCCCACAAGTGACCTTCACTTTCCAGAGTCCCCTTACAGAATTGTGAAACCATGGTCCTAACATCGTTTACCTTTTCTTGGGTAACCCTGGCCTTTGACTCTTTGTCTCCTCATCAAGTTTGTCTCCTCTAAGTCTGACGTACTATCTGGTATCGAGATGGGACAGAGAAGAGGTGGGCCTGATTTCCGGTGGTAAACACTGGTTCTACGAACTGGGTAATGTGACTCATTTATCTGAACTATATGATTTCTTTACTTTTGAAATGGGAAATTACTCCTTTTAAAGGTTTTCCATGGACATCAAATGTAAAAACTTATAGAAAGTCCTTTTTGAAGCTTAAATTTTCTATCATCTTTCTCTCCCTCCCTCATCTCTCCATAAATCTTCCATCCACCTACACATATTTCAATTTATTTTATCTTATCCTTAAAGTGAAGACAACAGAACTTAAACATTTCGGTTGACGTCTTTACATAAAATACATGGTTTATTTTATCAATAAATATTTGATATAATTTCAAAGTACTTTTGACATTTAACAGAAAAAAAACAAGTCATAAGACATAGGCTTTTTTTTTTGAGATTTTATTTATTTATTCATGAGAGACACAGAGACTGAGAGAGAGGCAGAGACACAGGCAGAGGGAGAAGCAGGCTCCATGCCAGGAGCCCGACGCGGGACTCGATCCTGGGACTCCAGGATCACTCCCTGGGCCAAAGGCAGGCACTAAACCACTGAGCCACCCAGGGATCCCATAGGACACAGTTTTAATGTGGCCAAGGCAGGTGCTCTATGCAGATCTGAGCACATCATGAGCCTAACAATCGGTACTGTGTTGGCACTTAGAGCACCAAAGGGCCACTGGTACATGAAAGTGTATTTGCATCTCCACCAATTTTACATTCTACACCAAAGATCCCAGTTCGGCAAGTTCTTTTTCATTACAGAAAGCACTTTGAACAAATAATATTCTTAGATATATATATATATATATATATTTAGGTACAAGTATAGAATTCATGAATGCATTAATAATGTCCCTTAACCAAATGTAGTCTTAAAAATGTTTTCCAGTGTATAAGTGCCTCCTACACAGTGATTTTTCAGTTGCTGAGACTTAAAGCACTTTGTGTTGATTAACAATGTCTCACTGTTGGTAAGAGCCCAGGCCCAGAATTATGTTAGGTTCTGAGGAATTACAGGCAGGACATGGATAGTCATCTGTGGGAAGACAGGTGCTGGGAGTCAAAAGACAGAATCAGTGTCAGGGACCATTTATAACTGTGAAATAATCAGCCTTCTCCATTGTAACCTGACACAAAAGAATAATAACAATAATTGTTGATATGGGCAATATTTATGCAATTTTCTGTAATGTGTACACTCAAAATCTAAAATGACTCCTTCCGTGCAAATGCACCTGCTGTGTAAATGCAGATTTAAGATAAGACCTCTACTCCCTGTGCCCTCCAACACACCCACCGACCAGGACGGTATCACTCGGGGCTTCCCACATAGAGTTTCAGAAGCCGACCACATGATAAGCCAAGATAAAATCTGTATGATAAAGACAAGTTGTCCGTATCATAGAGAGCTCGTACGAGTACCGCATCGTAAGGGCTCAAGGAGAGGGAGACAGCAAGGTGGGAGGGGACATGGGGTCTTACATCACAACACCAAGCAGTATCTGGCACAGAAATCTGATCTTTACCGGTGAGTGGGTCTGTTTTTAAGTCAGGTTGCTTGAAGAGTCAGATTTGGGGTAAAACACCTGTATCATGTGACTCGCCTCCTTCCCTTGACCTAATACACGACTGAGTTCCTGCCTCCATCTTCGTAGTAATAGATTCAAAATAGTGGAAAGACAGTATAAAACATCAGAGTTCAAGTGTTAGTAATGGACAAATGTGGACTGCGACCATTCTTTAGCTTATTATCTTGGACAAGTAATTTCTTTGACTCTCAGATAAAACTAACTCTAAAATGGAAATCATAATAGTACCTGTTTTGAAGGGTATTGTCAGGATGGAGAAAATGTTTATGGCATCATCTGCATAGCATTTAATATGAAATTATACTGCATAATGTCAATTATATATATTTTTTCATAATGTCAATTATAGATATTATTATCATAAAAAGGGGAAAAATTCTTAAATATGGTACATAATCACTTAGACTCCAATGCTCCGAACTGGGACAGAATATTTTTAGCATAATATTCAAATTTCCCACAAAAGTTTTGATCCAAAATGGGGTAGACCAAGGCTCGAAGACCCACACTTGGACTTCTGTCACCCTCTTCCTCTTTTTTCCCAGCTAAAACAGATGGACGTGTGTGGACATACTGGTGTCTACTTCCCAATGAAACCCTTCCTGATAACTCTATTCCACTCTGACTTCTCAGTCTGTTGACTGCCCATGGTGCTAATTGTACAGAGTATGTTAGCAGACTTAATTTATTTCTGCAGCGCAGTTTCTCCTCGGTCTCGTGTGCATATTGCCTTATTAACACATCTGTTAAATTCTTAGAAGTCAGGGATTATGCCTTATGTTTCCCGTAGGTCTCCCATGCCACATAATTAGCACATTCTGGAAAGATTCTAAGTCATATTGAATCCTAATTCCCATAAACCTCCTGTATTCACCTTATTTTTGGTACAATTCCCAGTTGAATTTCAACTACTTGCTTTCAAAATGCAATTTCCATAATAGTATACAGTGTTCTAATAATGTCCTGATCAACGCTACTTCAGAGTTACTGCTGATTATACACCTGTTCCTAAATCCCAGCGTCATCAAGTGTTTTTCTTCTGTGTCTTTTTAAATTGTTAAGCCTTTATCACTTCCCAATATTCTGAGTTATTTGGTTTATGGTCTAGTTTGATGTATGGGTCTTCGTTTATCACAATGCAGTCATTCTATAGACATCCCTTCTTTTATCAATTGGGGACAGTTACAATTACTGTTCAAGGAATATCATGGCAAATTTTTCAAGAATGATCACATTTTAAAATTAATCAAGATTTTGAATTTGTATTTCCCGTTACATAAGCCTCAAATCAAACTTGATTAATCATTTGACCGTGCAATTACTTTGAAAATCAGAGACTGAGTGCACAAGATTCCTATATCTCGGTGGATTTTTTTTTTTTTTTACTTTGACTTATAACATTTTTCTCTTTCAAAAGAAGTAAATGGTCCCTCAAGAAAATATGGAAAATACAGAGAAATATGTATAAATCAATTCAATCCCATGGAACCTATCATAAATGCCCACGATGAAGATTTTTTAACCTTTAATTTTGAAGTAATTTTAAACTTACAAAAAAGTGGCAAAAAATAGTTCAGAGTTTTATTTTTCTATGGTAAAAAAATTATATTTAGATTTATAGCTGGCTGGACTCAGTTTAGAGGTTCAGAGTTTTATATATCCCTCAGCGAGCTCTTCCTAATGTTAGTATTTTGCACAATCACACTGCCAGGATCAGAAGGAACTACCTTGGGTAGAATATTACTAACTTGTTGGCTATTTTTCTTTTTTGTAGTTACCACTGTCTTTTTCCATCCTTGCACAAATTTCCCCAGGCCATAGCAGATTAGAAAGCAAACATGGCAAAGTAATAGTAACAAAAGAGGATTTCTCCAAATACAAACTCATCTACAGAGCTGCAAGGACTCCTGGGCCTTCCTTTCATGCTTTCCACTCATTCATTAACTATTTGCTTCCAACTTCCTGAGAACTGGGCATTGTTTCCAGCTCCGGAGATACCATTGTGAACAAAGCCTTTCCCTCGATGGAGGGTGCATTCTACTGTGGGAGATGGACAATAAAAATGCATTTATATTCCAGCGTAGGAGGTGCTATGGAAATAACAGAGCAGGAAATAATTGGGATAGAAATTGATAAAGAGGGAAAAAGATGATTTTACATCTGGGGGTAGGGAAGATCTTTCTGATCACGCAGCATTGGAGCCGAGTTCTGAGTCAGCCTGGTGAATAGCTAGGGGAAAGGGTTTGCAGGCAGAGACTCCAAAGCCCCAGTAGAAGAACACACCTGGATGTTGGAGAAGCAGCCAGGAGCTCCTTGTGAGTCGGATGGGCTGGGGGAAGCGAGATCAGAAGAAATGGAGTCAATGGGGTCGTGAGGCACCAGGTCAAGTGTGATATGTCCCTCCCAACAAACTCCTCTTGACATCTTATGGAAGGAAGTCCCCTGTGAACTTCTGACTACATCCCTCTAGGCCACAGCATTGATTCCACCAGTTGGCCCCCTAAGTTAGAATGACGATTTTTGTCAGTTCTCAGGACCCATGACCTTGGCTATATGCATGTTCCAGAAATCCATTCCAGCTGGCTTCTGGTTCAGGCTTCTACCCCAGACGGTGCCCTCAGGAGGTGCCTTGGCTACCTGAATAACACCTGAGAGACTGGATCTATCAACAATGGCTAGATCATCTAGAAAAACAGAATGCTGACCCACAACTTGCAACAATCTGCCCAGTAAACTAATCCTTTATCTACAATTAAGAGCCCAGGAAGCCAGCCTAGTGAAAGTCAGACTTCCAGGAGGCCAGGCTGGTATCCCCAGGAACAATTCAAGCTAAACAATAACTTCTGTAACAACTGACCCCAAATGGCCAGGACTTGATTAATAACTGACAGATGCCTTATTTTTGTTCCCACTTCCAACTTAGAAAAAGCCAGAAAAAAATTAAATATACTCCCCTAACCAATCATGTGGGATGCTCCACTTCTGGTTAGCCTGCTTCTGGTTTCCCCGGGGCCACAGCTTCCAATGAGGACACACTCAAAGCCTTCCCTTTTCCACCATAAAGCTTCCCCACTCCTCTGCCTGCTTTTGAATCTCTGCCAAAACACAAGTGCAGTGGCTGACTCTGGCTACAGCGAGTTCTTAATAAATAGCCTTTGCTCTTCTCATTTGACTGATTTTATTTATTTCTGCACATCTTCCTGCAATAGGGAAAATCCTTCAACCTTCAACTTCCAGAGTAATAAATTCATATCCACATACATACATACATATACATGTATTTACATATATATATGATGTGACTAGACGGTTGAACTATTTCCAGTGGGAGATATGTGTGTATGTATGTGCGTGTGTGTTATACAGTCAAGCTTTCTCCTTAAGATTTGGTAGAGTTTGGACGATATACACACACTTTCGCATGTAACAGTTAATGGTTTATATTCCTCAAGGGTTCAGTCCTAAACTGTCTTCTCTTCTCTATATTTTCTTCCTCCATTACTCTGCTTCCATGAAAATGACTTTCAACTTCTATTTCTCACCCAGACCCTTCCTTTGAGCTTCAGACCTTATTTCCCATTACCTCTAGGATTTAATAAAGACACTACCAGCTCAATATGAGTAGGTCATCGTCCTCCACTGATCTGGTACTTTTCCAACGTTTCCAAAGTCAGTGATTGGCACTGCCATTTACCTGGTTGAATAATCTAGAACTTTAGGTGTCATCACTGATACCTTCTTCTTCTTTTATCCTCCATATTACATCCAGTCGTCTATCACTGTCAATTTTACCTTTTTAAATGTATATCATTAGACCATTGGATAATTAGGAACCAATTCTCTACCTTATTGCCATTTCCATCCTAGTCTGAGCTACCTTCATCTTTTACCTGGTCTTCTCAATAACATCTGTACTGGGTTCCTAGGTTCAAAGTACCAAAAACTGGGTCACTTAAAACCACATAAATTTATTGTCTCATCATTCTGGAGGCCAGAATTATAATATCAAGGTCTTGGCAGTGCCATGATTTCTGTGATGGCTCTGAGGGAAAATCCTCCCTTGCTTTTCTAGCTTGGGTATTTGTTGGTAATCAAGGCATTTCTTGGCTTATAGATGCATCATGTTAGTCCCATGGTTGTCTTCTCCTTGGGTCTTCAAATTATCTCCTCTCTTTACATGTCATCTTTGTGTCTAAATTTCCCTCTTTCATAAGGACACCAGTAATATGGGTTTAGGGCCATCTTAATGACCTCTTTTTTAACTTGATTATCTCTGTAAAGCCCTCGTTCCAGGTAAGGTCACTTTCTGAGGTACAAATTCTAAAGGTTAGGATCTCAAAATATCATCCTGGAGGGTACAATTCAGGACCTGGTCTCCTTGACTCTTTCAGGTTACCCAGTTCCATTTTCTTACTCAGTAACCAGAGCAAATTTTTCAAAGTTCAGTCTGATTAATTCATTTATCTGTTTAAAATCTTTCCATCCCATTCTACTAGTCTTAGGATAAAAACAAAATTTCTTTGACATGGCCCACAAGGAACTTCTCAGTCTGGTCCAGTATACCTCCTGTACCACAAACCTGTCCCCTCTTGGTTCTGTGTTTAATACAAAAAAAGTATATTTTCTCTTCTTCTTGTCTGTCATGTTCCCTCTCTCCCCAGGACTATTTTATGCACAGCTTCTTCTGTCTGGAATTCTCTTTCCTTCCTTCTTTTACCCAGTATCCTTATATTTGTTCTTAGATTTTTTTTTTCTTCCTTAGGAAATCCTCCCTAGCATGTTTCCCTTCCAAAATTACAATTTTGAATCTGTATTAAAAATGTGATTAATATCCATCCTTTCAATTAGACTGAACTTTATTGAGGGTAAGGGATCATGGTTGGCTTTGTTCATCAATCTATCTCTAGTCTCTAATAAAATGGCTAGTGTATCACGGATGCTCAAAGTAGTTTCTGATTTGAAGAATAAATGATTATATGAATCAGATGTAATCAAGAGCTGTTTTCCTTCAAACTCTCTGTGGTAAAAGACTAGTTGATTTTTCTCAATCTTTTGTGAAGTAGAAAACTACACTTATGTCATCAAAAGCCAGTGATCAACAATTTGGTGATGGTGCTAGTACATGGACCATGCTTTGAATAGCACTGATCTCTACATCTTTTCTAGCTTGACCATTCATCCTAAGATTCTGGAATAAAACTGATCCCTTTGCAGGACAAGGAGCTTAAATAATTGATCTTAAAAGTAAAAATACGTATACTAAAGCACTGCCATTTAAGTTCTTCATTTGCCTTGAACACTGTAACCTGAACAGTGAACCTTGTTTAGAGATAACTGTAGTTCATCCTTTTTCTACTTTTTCTCTACCTTTCTGAGTGAGACCACCTCAACCACAAAATAAGCCTTAAATAGAGATCAGCCATGCTGATGAACTTAGCCTTTTAATATTTGTCTGCTCAGCTATCATGAGTTATAGTGCGCATTCTCTGTCTGGAAGTGGTGACAAAAGATGACCTGTTTCCCAGTTTGAACACTAACCTAAGAGTAACTGTTGGTAGTCTCTTTTTGTCAGGAAGATATCTAACTAGATACATATACCAAACTCTTTATATGGGGAATCCTTTATCAGCCAATACTTCAAATCACTAATAAAAACAGTTTTTTCAAAACTTAGGACTCTATATCTTAGGAATAGTCATATATATTTTTTTTTAAACCTTGTTCTGTTTTTGTCAGGGTTTCTCTGAAACCAGAGTGAGTTTACCAGCTAGTTGAGTAGGTGTTCTCTCTTTGTCACCTGGAATCCTGGCAAAGTTTCTGGCAGAATTTTCCTACCACAGAGAGAGCTACTCATCTGGAATAGATTAGACTTACCTGTCTGGCACAAAATTACTATTGTAGCAAGTGGTGCATTATCTTAGACATTTATGGTGATACTATTAGCTAAACTCCTAAACTCAAAGAGAATAAAAGGAAAAATTTTGTGTCTATACCAACTTTTAAATCTTAAACTTTCTTCCCAGAAGATCTGGATGTCACATCAACCATGACTTCTCTAATACATATTAATTGCATTACTGAGCTATAAAACCCACTAAATAAGACGTAATACATTAGCCAGGGTACTGAAAGGGAAGGAATAACTTATTCTTCCATAGATTATCAAACAAGGGCCACTTGTTTTAGAGAATGCTCCTTAGTCCTCTTCCAGCCCATATCCCTCCCCATAGGAAAAAGAGTTTGTAGTTGAAGGAGTTGTGTCCTCCAGGAGCCATGTTTACTCTTCTAGATCATGCTTCAGGTACCTGGAACTCCTTAAATTTACTACTCGGATGACTTGTATCCACTTGGAAGTTCTGCAAGGACCTTTTCAAAAGATTTGGCTTGACAAAATATACCACCAGTATACAAATCCATAAGCTCACTCAATGAGCGACTGTGTGTCTATAGATGGAGCTGGAATACATGGTCTGAGGCATCCTACACGTATGTGCATAAGGACCTTCAAGGTGCAAGATAGTGTTCACATGGAACAGAAGGGGTCTCCATGTTTCAGCTTGGAATTCTAAGGGTTCCAATAATTCTGTATTCAAAATTAGTCTTCCTGGTTCTTTGTAATGAAACTCTGTCAAGATGGGAGAATGGAACATTCTCTAAGTAGTTTGGTAGAAGGATTTAAATCTTTTTTTTTAAGATTTTATTTATTTATTCATGAGAGACACAGAGAGAGAGAGAGAAAGGGCAGAGACACAGGCAGAGGGAGAAGCAGGCCCCAAGCAGGAGCCCAATGTGGGACTTGATCCCGGGACTCCAAGATAACACCCTTTGACCAAAGGCAGGCGCTAAACCGCTGAACCACCCAGGAGTCCTGGATTTCAATCTTTTAAATATTTAATCATATGATATGTGCGTCTCAATTTCCCCTGCCCTTCCCCACATATATTAGAGAAGATCTTCAGATGGCACACTCAGTAGAGAGAGTTTAATGAGAGTATTTACAAAGGTGTTACAGAAATTAAGAAGGGCACCTGGATGGATCAGTTGGTTAACTGTCCAATTCTTGATTTTGGCTCATGTCATGATCTTAGGATCACAAGACTGAGCCCCATATGATGCTCTCTGCTGGGTGTGGAGACTGTTTACGGTTCTCTTTCTCTCTGCCCATCCCTGCTGCTCTCTCTCACATTCTCTCTTATTCTTTTTTTGTTGTTGTTTGTTTGTTTGTTTCACATTCTCTCTTAAAAAGAAAAAACAGAAGTTAAGAGAAATCAGTCACTAGTAATAGTAGGAATCTACTACCTAAGGGCAAGAAAGGGATTTGTTAATGGAACCTGGAGAGAAATCAGCTAAAAATAACACTTTCCAAAAGTTGTAGCCTTCAATAGAGAAATGTAGTTACTGACAACCCACAGCTTGACAGAAAGATAAGGGTAAATGAATACCACAAAACTCTCTCTTCTTGTTCTCTCAGCTCTGGGTGGTACCTTCTATTGGAAAAAGCCAATCAGAAGCCAGATGGAAAGACAGGCTAATTGATACAATCCATAGAGTAAAGCCTCCCATCTTACAGTACAGAACAGAAGGGTAGAGAAAAAGAAGCAAGAAACTAAGAGCACCCAGCATATATTGGGGTCAAATTTTGGATCCAAATTCTTTCCTTTAATAACTATGTGGCCTGGAGTAAGTTATGAATTTGAACACATCCATTATGGAGATAGAAAGACTAAAGAAGAACATTTTAAACCATTTAGTATAGTACAAAAGGTAGATGTTTAGCAAACAACAACTTATATTAGGTGCTCATGGAATTTTACAAGAGGAAATCAGTGCTTTTAGTACTTCCCATCATAGACCCTATCATTTATTCCGTCATCAAGCAAACATTTATTGAGTCCCTACCAAGTATCTGCTACATGCTGGACTATGGGGTAGAGAAATGAAGAAAACAGGTAAAAAAAAAAATCTTGCACTTTTGGATGAAAAAGAAAGGACCTCTCTGCTCTAATGTGGTTTATAAATCATGTAGGGGTGCGGACAAATAAATAGGCAGTTTCTACATAAGGAACTAAGCACAAGGGATATAGTGTCTAAGAGTTCTAGAATCAAACTTTTGAAAGCTTGGATCTTAGATCTTTTACTTTCTTGTTGCTTTTTGGGGTTTGGTTTTTTTTTTGGTTTTTGGTTTTTGGTTTTTTGTTTTGTTTTGTTTTGTTTGTTTTGTTTTGTTTTGTTTTGTTTTTTTACTTTGAGCAATGTTCTAGTTATACCAAAATTTAGCAACTAAAAATATCTGATTACACTCATAGATTCTGTGATCATAGACTTAGAACATAATGATAATTTATTTCTACTCCATATTCATGGAATTTCATCTAAGAAGACTCAGAAGTTCAAGGGGACTAGAGGCTCAAGACTGGAATCATCAGGAGGCTTCTTCATTCACATGTCCTGCAGTAGATGAAGTCTCCACTGGCATCAGTGGCTTCTGGACAGGATGACAGTCCGTGAAACCTAGACTTAGTGGTGGCATGATGTCCTCAGATATTTTATTGGGCGGCTAAGAGGTCCAACAGTGAGTGTCCCAAGAGAGTACGTTGGGGAGTGCCTTTTCTTCTCCAGTCACAATTCTCCCCAGATTCGAGGGTGGGAAACACAGATCCCCTCTCTCAATAGGAGAATTGTTAAAATCACATTGTAAGACAGTGTATGGGATTAAAAAAAATAAGCACTGTTGTGGCTCTCTTTTAGAAAATACAACCATACTTAGCCTCTCTGTAACTTTATTTTCTCATCTGTAAGGTGGAGATTGTATTAATACATATTTAATGAGATTATTGTGTTAAATAGAATAACATATATATGCTTTACATCATGACTGACAGCATAGGTTCAATAAATATTAATATTTATCAGAACATAGGCAATATTTTTTCAGAACTAGATACCATTGGAAGAACATAGGTGAGGTTCCTGGACCTGAGACTGAGAGGTTTGTCAAGCAAAATATTCAAACTTAGATATAAAAGCAAAGCACAGAGGAGGGAGGATAAAGATTGTTTCTTCATTAAGCAAAGTCTGAGATTCTATAATAGAGGCCCAACAAAATAATAATATGAAAACAAAGATATTTATTTCTCTCTTCTAGACAGTCCAAATGTGAATGCCTACGTCAGCAACACACCCTTTTTTACTTTTCATGAACATTCCTGAGCATATGAGTTAACTTAAATATGGATTTAATGAGCATGTACAAAATAAATCAAGTAGAAAGTTGGCAAAAGGACCCTGAGACAACAGCAAAATATCTTAATAATTATATAATAGTAGTTGGAAAGAGGGATTTGATAAATACTTAGATCTAACTTAGATTTGGACTTTGAGAAAAATATGTTAGCAGAGAACTCAAGGTTTGAGCAAGTTGGAAATATGCCAGCTTTGGAAACAAGCTGGAATTTTTTTGGTATATTTTTTATTGGAGTTTGATTTGCCTACATATGGCATAACACCCTGTGCAGAGCTGGGGTTTTTAACCCTAATTCTCTCACTCACAAGCTGTTACTCAGAGAAAGTCATTTTACTTCCATGGGGTCTATTTTCTTTTCTTTACATTACTATTAATAATGTTCATCTTAACATGAATTAGGCATATTATGGACTATTAGGTCAATTTCTATACACATAAAAATAAGTAACCGGGTATCAACTCACAATCTTTACTTCCTGGAGAAAGTCGGCTTCCCTCAGAGCAACTTCTTCCTCCCTTTTCTGACATTTTGCTGGCAGCTAAGCCCTTGCAGCCAGGAACTCTACTAAGTACATCAGGATCCCAAAAGCTGACGATTCCAACTGTGCATTGAGAGCAATGTATCGAAGTAGGAAGAGAACAGTGCATAGAAACATAAAACGTAATGAACTTTTAATTTTTGAGAAAGTAATACTCTTCAATAGGATGATGGGATGGAAAATTGAAAATAATAATTCTTCATTTTAGGAAGTGCAGTATGATACAAAATCAATAATACTCTAGAGCCCATTTATAAGAATGGCTTGGAATAATAACCTACAAAAAAATAAGTGTGAGTTACACCCTGTCTTATATTTCTCTTTCTAAAGTGAGTTCATTTTTAAATGAATATAGGATAGTGTTCAGAATCTGCCCCAGATAAAATGTCAAAAAAAAAAAATCTTAAAGGAGAACAGGAATTTTTTAAATTAGAGACAGTAGGAAAGAAGAACAAGGAATGTGGGGACTTAGCAGAAAAGCTTGAGGAATAAAATGTTAGCATGTGTTTTTCAAAGTATACTCTTCAGTATTTAGTGAGATTGTCATCCTTTGGCATCAATGGCTGTGAATGAAACTTTTTGAGAAGAGTTTATTTCACATATTTAACATCTGACCCATATTCTCTAGGCCAATGTAGAGGTGAGAGTATATATTTTCCCCTAGGAGATTCTCTGTAGAGAATTCTCTGTAGTACAATATTTAAATTTAATGTAAGAAATGCTATTGTATGGATGTTATATGAATTGCACAGGCGAGATGGATACTGGGGGAAACAAGCAAATAAAATATCATGGCTTCTTGATCTTATAATAATAAAGGAGTTAGATCACAGACACATATTGAGAAATTCTTCTCAAGTTGAGTTTGGTTTTATTTTAAAATGGACCAAAAATTTAAATCAGGTACTTTTTTTTTTTTTTTTTTTTTGGTAAATAGGAACGTTTTGGGAAATGTGCTATATTGACCTGATGGAAGAAGATTTTTTTTAAATTTTTTTTGGAAGAAGATATTAATTTTATGGTAGGTGATGGTGAAAGATTCTCTGGAAGAGGCAGCACTCAGTGCTGGCTTCGGGGCATGTACAGGACTTCAGGAACCAGAGGTAGCACAACGGTCGGAGAGTAAACCCCACAATGAAGCATGAATGAGTAAGGAGAAATGGTCTTCAGGGAAAAATAAGTAGTCCTCAGTGCTACTATGTAGTAGACTATGTATATTGGGAAAAGGATTCATCAGTAAGTTTTAAGAATATATGAAAATTATTTTTTTGAAATAAGGCTTTAACAGATATAATTCAGTACCACAAAATTAACTAATGTAAAATATACATTTAATGTGGGTTTTTGTTTGCTTTGCTTATTTTTCTACCATATTGATGGTTGTTCAACCATCAACACAATCAAATTCTAGGACATTTTCTGGATCCATGAACAATTATTCTTTATTTCCCCCAAGCTAGCAAGAGGATTTTGACCTATTCGGTGAAGGACCTTAGATCTTGATTCACTAGGCTATCAGCTCAAAAATTTTGAACTTTTTTAGTAACAGGGTAACATGATCGCCATTGTGCTTATAGAAAACATTCTGGTAGCAATGTAGAGTATGTAAATGAAGCACTTAAATCTGAGGAATCAATTTTTTACTGTCACATATTCTCTCACCTACCCTCATTCTGTGTACCTGTGGAAACGGATTTGCACTAATCTGTGGATTATATTCCACAGAAATTCCTTCATCTATAACACTTCAAGCAAACCATCAATATATCATAATAATGTGCTTACAACTAGGCTCCTCTCTTTCTTTGTTTGTGTTCCTCCTAGAACCTGACTTTAAAGCACTTTAAAGCATTTTTTATACTTCTCAAAATTACCTGGATGACTTATAAGGTAGAACCATTATCCTTGTTTTAAAGTAAGAAAGATCACAATCAGAGGCACCTGAGTGGTGCAGCCCATTAGCCTTCCAACTCTTGGCTTCGGCTCAGGTCGTGATCTCAGTCCTGAGATTGAGCCCCAAGTCGGACTCTGTGCTCAGTGTGGAGTCTACTTGGGATTCTCGCTTCCTCTGCCCCTCCCTACCATGCTGCTCTCTGTCTCTAAAACAAATAAATAAATCTAAAAAAAAAAAAAAAAAAAAAGAATGATCACAATCAGAAATGTTAGAGCTTTCTTAGGAGACACACAATTACCAAAAGCCAAAAACATGATTGAATTCCTGGCCTTCTGACTTAACTATAGGCCCTTTGCCCCCTCAGCTGTTAACCATGATCTGCCCTTATGTCGAGTCAGCAGAAATAAAAACTCTTCGTCACCCGGAAGTATGTTAGACCTAATAATTTGGGAGGAGTTAGGATATGTGCTCTTCAGATTTGTTTTAAAATGTTTTAAAGATCCAAATGCAGAATGAGGAAAAGCATTCTGTTAACTTCAGGATATTGGATTTTCTTAGAATAAATTTGACAAGAAAAGCATATAACATGTGAGCAACAAAACCTCTTGCTATGACAATTTAAATCCCAGATAAGACTAACTAGTATATAGACAACCACCAATCTAGAAGCTAAAACTCTAAAAAAAGACCATTCTTAATCATTAACTTTTCACTAATAACCAACCCTGCTATTCATGTGGCCACCAACTTAGAAGCTTTTGAAGGCTGTCAAGGTCATTTGCAGGGACCCTCGGAGAGCAATTCCCCCAGCACTTCCAGGAGGTAGAAAGCTAAGGCTATGAGAGGTGCAAAGATCTGGCCACACCATTAAGGTCCCAAGTCTTCTGACTTCAAATAACTTCAAATGTGAGTATTTGTACATTTTCTAAACCCAGAATGCACATTTTCTTATTCTGCTGGGCTTCCCTTTCACTGAACAAGGTTGAGACCAAGTTCTACGCCCAGTTCCAGCCCTTGGCATTCAGTCCTGGTCTGGCATAAGCTTGAATTCCCAGAGCGCTGTTTTCACTCTTTCTTACGCCTGGTATAGGAACATGAAGACAAATCATCCTCCTGTACTCCAGCCTTCCACCTGAACATCAGCCTCCAGACTGCATCGATAATACTCTGACTCTAAGGCTCTGGCTTCTTAATGAGTGATTCTTTGGTAGCCCCACGATCCTGAGTCCAATCCCTCATGCTTTTGAACATCCCTAGGAGGGTTATGTGGAGGTAGAGGTCTCTGGGTTTTGTGTGGCTTCCTCCGCTCTTTGATGCTTCCTTATTTTAGTGCGGGTTACAGAGTTCTGACCCATGGAGTAGACCGTGGTGTTTTCCTGGGTATCTTTCAAAGTGTCGCCAAGTATTGCTTGGCAAACATAAAAGCCACGCTAAAGAGAAAGGCCCAAAGTGAACACAGAGGATCAAAGCACAGGGGATGAACCTCTTTGGAGTGAGATGATCCCTCCAGAAACGGTTATTAGAGTGATTTGGAAATGATCACCCAGGCCATATAGTGCAGCTTCCTACCTTCATCTCCAAAACAAGGATGGCAGGAATGGGTTTCTCGAGGAATACCCTTAATACTGGCAAGAGTACAAGGGAAAATTGTTTGCCGCGGGTCTACATATGTAAGAAGTGGAACTCAAGCTGTTAAAAAAAGAAAAAGTGCTCTTTCTATGACCTCTATAATGACCTTGAAGGTCAGGTTTGAATTTAGAATTGTCAGAGTCCTCAGAGTTCTGTGCCAGAACCTGGCTGCCTTGGAGGCCCAGCCCGGGCTCAGCTGTCTTCTTTCTGGACCTCGCTCTACACCATCGGAGGACCTCTGCTGCCCTGGGGGGTACACCTCAGCCCCTAGTCCCTAGCCCTGTACACATGCTCCTTCTTAAACAGCCTTCAGCTTTAAGGGCAGAGCCAGCCTCGGAAGGTATGTATTAGGATCAACAGAGGCAGGGAATTCCTGTGTTCTCATAGCCACTGTGTCATCCAGAAGGGGCATGACCTAAGGGTGGGCCTATTTCTGGGGCCCTGAGGAAGCATTGCTTATGTGGGGGAGGGTGTGACTGGAGGAGAGTCAGAGCGGACCCTCCAAAGAGCAGCATGAAGGCTTGAGACCCTCTTGTCGAGGTCCATTGTCCTCCCTACAACTCTGAGAAAACAATCAAAAGCATCCATTAGCTGCCCACCTTGAAAGTCATGAGGGAACTACCTTCAGCTCCTCAGCTACCTCAGAGCCCGAGAGCTCTCTCTGCCAAACCCATAGACTCCGTTTTACAAAGGTTCCTCATTATTCATTGTCATATTTTGCTCATTTTTACCATTTTTCCCAACCTGTCTTCCCTCTTCCACCTCTTATCCCTTTTTCTCTGTCTCTAGGAACTCACTGGACTTCTAAAATTCCAATCTGTGGAGCTCAGCAGGGAATATTGCTTATCTGGGCATTTCATAGGAAAAGAGAAACTTGTATTTGAATAGCCAACTCTATCTCCCTGCATGCCTCACTTGGCTCATTACCTATTAAAAAAAAAAAAAAAAAAGTTCTCCCTTGCAAGGTTTGCACTAGGTGATTATGAAAAGAATTAAGTGATGTGAATTTCTTAATCAATTTCATGCTGAGAGGATCAGCAAGTTATAACAGAAAGAGAATTTTAAGGGAATTAATACCCTATCAGGTTTGAACCTTTCTTTTTCCACCAAGCAGGCCTGGATACTCAACATTGTCAGCAAAAATAAACAATAAATCAATGGATAAATAAAAACAGTAGTCCTCAGCTACCAGGCACCTTTTTCCAAACATTAGTTATCAGAGGCTGTGTGTGGAACGGTAATGCCATTTCCGACGATTCTAGAATGTCATGTCTTAAAAAGATCATATAAAATCACTCCAGTTTCTAAAGCTCTACTAGGATCCAGATGTTTAGATTTGCATTCCGAATCTCCCGATTCCTCTCTGTTATTTTTTCTTTTCATATAAGAGATGAGGATAAAAGGTAATGCAGGTGGAGAAACTTCCCCACAGCCCCACAGCTGATGGGAGGGGAAGCTGTGATTCAAAGCCATCTGTGGATGAATCCAGCTGCCACTGAGCCACCCTGCTCCTCCAGGGTAAGCCAGACTTCACTTTAGGAGGACAGGGTGCTAAAGCTTGGAGGCCAACACTTTGCCTCACCCCTGCAATAGTCCATTTTTTTCTTTTCCAACAGATCAGGAAAAGGAACTACTTCATAGTTCCTGAAGTAATAGGAAGAAGAGGTGGAGGTTTTGGAATGAAATGGACCTACGTTAGACTTTTAGTTCTCCAATTGCCCTCAAGACCTTCATCAGGCACAAAATCTAACCTCAGTTTACTCTTCTGTGCAATGCGTAGCACAGACATGAAATCAGTCCACAGTGAAAGTGAGCAAGAACATAACTTCAGTTTTCTCAACTCAGCTACATTTCTATCGTTGACTTTCATCCTGCAAAGGAGGAAGAAGTACATCTCGGTCAGTTGGATGCCCCACCCTACTCCCTTCCTTACGCAATTCGAGAAGGCTTACAAAGGTGTCAACGGTGAACAGGAAAGAAGAATGGTTCCGGATATCCGCCTCAACCAACATCCACTGAGGCCGGTGTCGTCTTGTGTTGTGTTTAGACTTAGGTTCACGAAGGTCACCGTAGAGCCATCTACAGATCTTGTAACCTAATTAACTGTATTATTACCTCTATGAGGCACATAAAAATTGTTCTTCTGATTCCCAGAGATGTTGGGACAAGAGATCCTCTGTGATGCCACAACCTCATCTATCCAGTAGAGCACTTGCCATTTCTCCTGTAGGGTCTTGCCCTTCCATTGGGCTCTACCAGGATTACAGGCCAACAGGGGGCGTGCCTAGCATACTTGTATCCCAGAGAGCTTGTTTTCAAACTCCTCCCTTGTACATCAAATATGTGGAATAGCTTTATTTTGTAATGCCTTCCTGAAATCCAGATGTATTTTACTGGCAATTTCTAATCTTTTCATTTTGCTGAGTTATTTCTCTCATTAGAAGAGGTAAAACTAAAATATACTTAGGTCTAAAGAAACTTCCCTAAGTGTCCCAAAAATTATTGTCAGCAAAAATTATCAAATGATGTGGATAATAATTATGGTCAGAAAAAATGCTTTCGGTGAAAATCCTCTTTTATTAAACTTTGTACATGGAATCATACCATTAAAAATAAATAATAGACATAACAATACAAAAAAGGGAGGAAGGAATGAATTTATACTCTAATTGCATTAATGTTTCTTCATAGAAAACGTAAAAAATAATGCTCCCTTGCTGTGATAATGTTGTAACTTAATAATGATTACAATGAAAAGACAAAAGGTTCTATGTTAAAGATAGTTAAATTCAATAAAATATTTCATGCATGAGCTAAAATATATAGGCACCCACCAAAAGTATTGTACCCCACAGTTCATGCTCTGTTTAACTTTTTAAAATTTTAAGCACAAATAAACATTTCATTAGTCATACATTATGGCAGAAGCAAAATAGTTCAAGTTCTGTTTCCTTGTCTTTACGATCCTTGCAACATCATCGTTTATTCCGAATATTCTGCTTAAGTGAGGTGTAGAGAGCCATTAACTTTGCAGAAGGAAGCTGGAAGGACCCTGAACCTTCAACACAGTTATTCTACGAATGAATTTACTTGCAGTTGAGCAGGTGGGTAGAGGCTCTTACCATTTCCTGGGGCCACTGTGTCAAATTATTTGGTGATTGAAAACAATAGACATTTCTTCTCCCAGAGTTCTATAGCCCAGACATCCAAAATCAAGGTGTTGGCAGGGCCATGCTCCTTCCAAACATCCTTAACAATATTCTGCCCCTTAAGTCTTCCAGCTTCAGGTGGGCCTCACGGTCCTGGGTTGATGGCTGCATCACTGTCATCTCTGCCTCTGTCTTCAAAAGGCCTCTCCTCCATGTGTCTCTCTCTGGTGTGTCTCCTAAAAGTCTCGTCATTGAATGTAGGGTCCCCTTTCCTCATTCATCCAGGATGGTCCCATCTCAAGAACCCTAATTACATCTACAGAGACCATTTGTCAGAATTCACAGAGGTTCTGGGAATTAGGATGTGGGCATATCTTTGGTGGGGGACATTATTAACTCACTTGAAACTCAATTGAAAAACTGGGAGCTCTCTAAATAAATTTTATGTAGAATAAAATATTTATTAAAGGATAACTTTTCTTAAAAGTATGAACTAAGTATAGGCTTATATAGATAATTGAAAATCAACATTAAGAGCAGCAATTATTTAGGACTTAGAAAATATCTTTATCTGGGAGAAGCATTTTATTACTTTGTTTAGAACAACCTGCACATGGGAATAATAAAAAGCAGACTTGTAGTTGGTTTTATTGTTGCTGTTGAATCCTTGTCAATGAACCCCTTTCCTGCCTGTGCCCAGGGCACACCTGGGTCCCTCCTCCTCCCACAAGGACCTTTGCTACCCACTCCAGGGCACACCCCTGCCTTCCAATCCTATAAGTGTATCCAACGGTTCAGCACTGCCTAGAACTTGGCACAGGGAGTGGAAACAGGGCTCTTTTCTTCAGGACTTACCTCCAATCCCCCTCGCCTCTTTTTTCACCCTGAATCTCATTTTTCTCTGATTCTAAAGAATCCTCTCCTAGTGTGAAGGTCAGAGTGATGTGCAAATGGGAGCAAGTAAACTTGAACTTCTCATACCATTTCTCCCCACGTTTTCTCTCTATGCCAACAGTTAGATTCTCTTAGGAGCCTGAGCATTTTAAACCATAGAGTCATAAAACGTCATTTTCTCCTGCTTTATGTTTCATATCCTTTCCCTAAGGCATACCACACTTTGGGGACACTGCAATAGAAAACAGAAATTTTGATCTACAGCTCTTTTGGGTTAGTTACTATTTCCTTCCCCACCAGTGGAAGCAGAGATGGTAGCTTAAGGCTCACTTATTTCCCAAGGGCCTCACTTGACCAGAAGGCTAAAATATTTTTCCTTGGACCTTAAGCCTTAAAATCTGCTTAGTTCAATTAGCCTGAACAAGACATGGGTATGTATGTTGTTTAGGGTGTAGGCTTGATTCCTACATCTGTGGTAATTACCAGATAGGCCTTGATGCCATGGACATGCCCGACATGTTACCATGTATGGATCGGACAGCGAAGTTGCAGGTTTGAGTCCTATATTCTAATCACCATGTGAGGATGTGAGGGCGATCTGGCTGCGACATCTGTCACCCCATTGATTGCCAGGGTTGATTCGGCTGATGTGGCTGGCTAGGCAGGTGTCCCCTTCCTCCCTCACTGCTCCATGTGCATCCTTCCCAAAGCTGGGCACTCAGTGGAAGAGGACGACCATGCCCGGGAGAGGAGGACCGTTCTTTGGTCAAGGGTACACGACGCTACGCTGCTGGAACCTCCCAACAAGCTCTCAAGGTCCATTTGATCACTCTGTGAGGGCAACGAGGTTATGACAAATGGGAACTCAGTGTTGTTTCCTCTTCCCCAGCCAAGTATCTTGTAAATGCATGTCCCCCCACCCCCACCCAGGGGCACCGGGGTGGCTCAGTCAGTTAAGCAGCCAACTCTTGGTTTTGATCAGATCATGATCTCAAGGTCCTGAGATTGAGCCCCAAGTCCTCAGGCAATGGGCTCAGTGGGAAGTCAGCCTCAGGATTGTCTCCCTCTTTGTCCCACTTCCCATATCCCCCTTGTGCTTGGATGCTCTAGAATAAATACATAAATCATTAAAAACAAATAACAAAGATACGCCCCCTCAGATGATATTCTCCATTGAAAATATAAGGTATAAATCACAGCACAGTTCCTAAACAGGAAGGGTCAACAACAAAGAGGGTGATTTAACCCTCAGTTCTTACAAGCCAAAGGACACCTAACGACATCATCTTTCCAAGCACCACTCGGTAGGTGGCATCAGCATCTTATCCGCCTTTCCATTTCCAAAATGTGTCCGTTAGACCAACATGATAAGAGGCCTATGCTATTTCAGAATTAAAAGTGTGAAGGAGACCTTAAAAAGCAAGGTTTTTATCCTGGTAGCCTTCCCCAGGAACATCCGTGAATTCCTAAGAAGGGAGTTATTAAGCTTCTTCATTTGCTCGTGTTTCATTATTCATTCACCTCAAACTAGGCAAGGTCTAAATGAGAATTCTGTGTCTGCCACTGTTTCAGTTCGTCTTTCACCATTTTATTTCTTCTGCTTTCCCCATAGTTGCAATTCTCTTCTTTTATGCTGAAGTTTATTATACGGTTTCTGGACTATCTGGGATATTTTATTTGTAAAATGCATTTGTGACAACTTTCATTGGAGGTTTCTTTGATTTTACGTAGGTGTGTTCAGGCAAGATGTGGATGCTGCTGTCTGGGGAGGATGGGGAAATGAGTTTACCCGATGTGGCTTTCTGGAATAAAACACAGCTTTGGGGATAGAGTAAGAGGGGAGGAGGCAGCTTCCAGGATTGTGACCGGCGAAGAGAGGTAGGCCAGTACGTAGAGCCAACGCGGCTGCTAGCATTTCTTGCTAATAAGACTGTTCACTATATTTCAGATACAGCAGGAAGCAGGAAAATTTATCTGAAGATTAATGCCCTGCATTTAGATGCACTTAGAAGTCTAAGGAAAACAGAAATGAGGAAAAAATGTATGCCACCCCTATCTCAGGTCTACTGTTTAAAATATAGTATCTCGGGCAGCCCGGGTGGCTCAGCGGTTTAGCACCTCCTTCGGCCCAGGGCCTGATCCTGGAGACCTGGGATCAAGTCCCACGTCGGGCTCCCTGCATGGGGCCTGCTTCTCCCTCCACCTGTGTCTCTGTCTCTGTCTCTCTCTCTCTCTCTCTCTCTGTGTGTCTCTCATGAATAAATAAATAAAATCTTTAAAATATATACATATATAGTATACTTACCCAATGGTTGGTCTTCAACGGGATGATCCTTAGACAGCCTTGGAGGCTGGGATGTAAACCTGGTGAGGTAGACTGAGAAGAAAGGTGATGTAACCAGTCAGGTTACACATTTCTTAACTCCAGAAATGTTCAGAACACTAGCATAGCTTATATATAGTACATATAGTATCTCCAAATGGTCATAGGAATGCTGGGGGCCAGGCAGCCGTGGCATTCTTGTTTTACAGAGACGAGAATAACTAGGTCAGTTTCCCCCATGATATATTATCCTTGGTGATATTTATCGCAGTTGAGACTGTCCATCTACTTGTTGATTCTTCGATTGCCGTTGCCTCTCCTGTATTAGTCTGAAAGCTCAGTGAGAGCAGGAACCGCGCCTCTTGCTCTTTTGTTGGTTTCCACTCAGTACTCCCAATGCCCGAGGGAAGAAATGTCATACATAATAGGTGCTTAATAAATATTTGTTAACTGAATGAACTAGCTTCGTGCCTTAGTGTTAGAGAATGACAACTCTGACCTCGGGACCCCTGCCTGCAATGGGAAAACTCACTATGACAATCTATTGTTATTTTCTTGCTCATTTACTTCTAACAGTGGCTTTAACTCTACAAGATGGGTTTTTAGACAGAGCGGTAAACAGATGTGATAGCACACATATGGTCTCTGAGCTGTTTGACAGTCTCTTAATAAAGACGTTTTCTACCAATCCCGGGAATCCTGTCATTAATCATGTAGCATGTTCCAAAGCTCACCTGTTAAATCTACAGTTTGTCATTATTACTCATTAAATGCCTGATTCCGGTCACAATAGTGAAGCCTTGGGAGCCTTAAAAGAGACCTGTTTCGGCAGTAATGCATATGCAGATTTTCCCCTTGGCATCTACAAATATAAAACTGTGGTAACAGATGCCTTCTAAGTTTGACAGCAAAAAATAATATATATATATATAGCTATTTAAATATTTCACTAGATGACTACACAGGTTAAAATGGAACTCCCATTATCTGAGGTCAAATAGCACATGGAGCTCCATAAATTCTATCTTGTTGACTGTTTCATATTAAAGGCCACATCTTGCTTTGCACACACACATACTCCTTCCTGCACAAAGCTATGCTAGTGTTCTGAACATTTCTGGAGTTAAGAAATGTGTAACCTGACTGGTTACATCACCTCTCCTCTCAGTCTACCTCACCAGGTTTATATCCCAGCTTCCAGGGCTATCTCTCTAAGGATCATCCCGTTAAAGACCAACCATTAGATAAGTAAAAGAATGGCTCCCAGCTACCTTGACTCATCACTTATTACAGGTTAAAAGTATAAACAACTTAAATGTCAGACCAGTTTAAAATATGCTGAAAAATTATACTACAAGGGAATTAGTGGGAAAAAAATGTGAAATAAGGTCCTAAGATGGCATTCAGAAGCTGATGGAAGATGGGCAATGCTAGGAACCCAGCCACATTCATTCTGCAGTAAACATAAACATCCAATAACACACTTATACGCCTGAATTAACCATCTCTCCTGGAGACTTGAAATCCTTCAGTTAGATAGATAGTCATATACCCACACCTTTAAAAAAATATTTTATTTATTTATTTATTTATTTATTTATTTATTTATTTACTTAATACATACTTAAAGTATTTACTTAAATAAAGAATACCTTTATTTGAGAGAGAGAGAGAGAGCATGCACAAGCAGGAGGAGGAAAAGGGACAAGCAGGCTCCATACTGAGTGCAACCTGATACAGGGCTCAATTTTAGGACCCTGGAATGATGACTTGAGCTGAAATCAAGAGTCCAATGACTGAGCCACCCAGGCACCCCTCCACACCTTTTAGTAGTCCCAACCAATATGCAGAAAGGTGTGAGTTTAGAGCCACAGTAACTTTTGGAGTCCACTTGAATGAGATAAGATTCACATTTCTCCATTAGGAAGTGTTGTCAGCACAACGCGAATAACCGCTTGCAGGGTTCTACATCCTTAATGCAGACAGGGGCCAGCGTCATATTTGGGCTTAAAGTTTAAGGGGAAAAAAAAGTGAATTTCATTCATGATTACTAGGTTCGCTTTGCTTCTCATTTCTCATAGCTGTATCAGTGAAAGCCAGCTAAGTTATACTGCTGACAAAACACCAAATATCATTGGCTTGAAACAACAATGGAATAAACCTCACTTACACTTACCGGTCGATCTCGAGTTGGTTTGGTACTCATTCTGCTCATTGTCATTGCATTCCATGCTGGTGGAGGAACCACTGTCTGGAAACCTAAGCTGGTAAGAGGGAACAAGAAAGCTGGAGGGCCTTTGCACAGGCAAATATATTTTCCCACTGAGAGTGATATATATTACTTTTGCTCAATATATACTGGCTAAGACTGTCACTTGCCCTACACAAACAAGACAGTCCGAGAAATATAATTTGATCCAGTTGCTAGGAAGTGACAAGGGAGAAATGGTTAATAAGCTCCGTTAGTAACTAGACTGCATGAGGTTTATAACTTTAAAAAGAAGGAAGGATAAAGAGGTAAGACAACTTCAAAATGGTGGCCCTACCATGGAATGAACACATAGCAGTGTAGGGTCTATTTCAGGCTGCTGATTAGTAGGGCTCCCATTATTCCAGACTCCTTTGTTTCTATTGCTTCCCTTTTTCATTATCTAACATTCCCAGTGATATTTTGCATTGTCTTTTATCTCACAATATCTTATAGGTTCCATGGGCGAGTTTTTCTTGGCTGACAGTTTGTCTTCCTTTTATTTGCCATGTAGAGTATAAGAGACTTCTGGTCATGTTCTCTATTGCTTTTGAAATTTAGGGTGGAGGAAATATTTCCAACTTAAAGCAAAATATCTGGAGTCTAAAAATCCAAAGGGCTCTGATTCAAAGATTTTGTAATGCTGATTGTTTTATATTACTGGATGATTTCCTCTATAAAATATTATGAAAATGGAGAGGAGGATTTGTCCATCTCTTCAAATACCATGAATCTTCTTCAGGAAAGAGAAATCACCATTTTTAGAAAAGGAATCAACCATTATAAATGGAAAAATTTATGTCTTTGAGCTGCAGTTGAAAGGCTGTATTTCCTCTTCTTATAATATTGGTCAAAAGCACAAGATGAAAGCATTTTCTAAGGTTCTGCAAGGAAGACAAAGCTTGGCCTTTGCTCTGCCTAAATTACTGGGTCACCACAAAGGGTTCAAGGTTACTGAAGGGATACAGTATCAACAAAAGGGAAATTGAGATAAGAGGAGGGGCAATTAAAATAGGGCTAAAATAAAAGGGAAAATAAAATACATAGAAGAAAACACAGCAGGCTAAAAGCATTATTTTATTCTTAGCTGAGAAAAAGCCATTATTCAATGATTTCCCACCACTTCTCCCAGGGAGTGCAGAGAAAAGTCATTGAACTCCTGGTCCACTGTGCGATAAAGGATTCACTTCTCCCAGAGAAATGTTTGGCTCTTTGTCCTGACTACTAGAGATAATCTCTGAGCCCTTGGTATATCCTGCCTGATAAGAAGATCTTTGTTTAACTCGAGGCCACACTAGTCTATGCTCATAATGTAATTTATTAGCAGGCGGGGTGGGGTGTGGGGTGAGGGTGGGTTGGACCATGCTTGTCAGCTCAAACTCTAAACACCACAGCCTGGTTGAACTTCCCTGGTTGGCAATACTCAGTGCATATGGTTTCACATCATCACTTGGAGAAGTAAGCACAGTCTGCTGCTCTCTGAGTTCTGTGAGTCCTTCTAGCAAATTACCAAACTGCACAGTGATCTTGAAGAGGCCTGAAGCGGCAATTGGTGTCAGAATGAGGGAGGTCTTAGGACTCCCAAACTTGTATCCTCATAATAGGTTATGTAGGCTCTCCCAGAATAGAGGAACAGATAATGAGGGCCCCTTAATCACTGGGGCTTAATAGAATATGTAGGAAGTAAAAGATGGTAGAAAACAGTGTTGGCTTCCTGAAAGAGCAGGCTTTATAGAGAGTCAGAATACGATTCGGCAAAAAAAAAAAAATAAAAATAAAAAATAAAAAATTCAGTTGATTTTATTAATAAACCATTATCTTTTCTCTTACTTCGGTAATTGTTCCATTCCAACAGTGTTCTCATCATTTACAGTGAGTAACTCATCTCCACATCTGTTCCTACTAATCATACTCTACCAATTAAGTTCTCTTTGCTCCCTCTACTGCATGGATGATGCTCCTTTATGCATCTAGTAATTCACAATTATTTTCACACTTGCTTATTGTCTTCTCTCTGTGTGTCTTTTGACTTCCACTTCTACGTAATTCTGTTACATTCTGTGTGTCATGCACACAAAACTCTGAGACAGGATCTAGTTGATGAAATTTCTAATTTGGACTATTCACATTTGAGAGGATAATCACCATGCCAAGCCATCAGAAAGGCTGTAGGTGGCCCTTTCAATGCTGCCCAATAGAAATTTAATGCAAGCTACATATGTGATTTAAAATTTTTAGCAGCCCCATTTTTGAAAATGGGAAAAGAAACAGATATACTATTATATCTAAAGTATTTTCATTTCAACAAGTGACCCTAGCTACTTATTAGCCACATGGGCCTGGTGAATAGTTGAGAGCCAGGTGGAATAGTGATGAATCCCCAAACTTCAAGACCTGGTTGTTGAGAAGAAATGTAAGATAATTATTATAGATGATTCTAAAAGCTAATATACTTACTTATTAAATTTGAGCCCTATCACTTACTAGCAGTAGGAAAAAAAAAAAAACATGGTAAACATCTAAGCGTTTGTTTCCTCATATGTAAAATAAGATCTCTATAATATATTCCCAATTGGGTTTATGTATCTTTCAAGGTCTTGGAAGAATGTAAATTGTACACTCAAATGAAAGGCTATAAAGTGACTACTTAAGAAGGGGTGGGCAAGGTTAAGGAAGTCAGCAGAGAATGGGACTAGAAAGGATGGTAAGGTTTCAGTTAACCACTCCATTTCCTTTTTTTTTTTCAGAGCTATAAATTTTATTTTTTTAATAATAAATTTATTTTTTATTGGTCTTCAATTTTCCAATATACAGAATAACACCCAGTGCTCATCCCGTCAAGTGCCCCCCTCAGTGCCCGTCACCCATTCACCCCCACCCCCCGCCCTCCTCCCCTTCCACCACCCCTACTTTGTTTCCCAGAGTTAGGAGTCTTTATGCTCTGTCTCCCTTTCTGATATTTCCCACACATTTCTTCTCCCTCCCCTTATATTCTCTTTCACTGTTATTTATATTCCCCAAATGAATGAGAACATATAATGTTTGTCCTTCTCCGATTGACTTATTTCACTCAGCATCATACCCTCCAGGTCCATCCATGTCGAAGCAAATGGTGGGCATTTGTCATTTCTAATGGCTGAAGAATATTCCATTGTATCCATTTCCTTTTCTAAACTTAAGGGGATGGGGATCCCTGGGTGGCGCAGTGGTTTGGCGCCTGCCTTTGGCCCAGGGCGTGATCCTGGAGACCCGGGATCGAATCCCACATCGGGCTCCCGGTGCATGGAGCCTGCTTCTCCCTCTGCCTGTGTCTCTGCCTCTCTCTCTCTCTCTCTGTGACTATCATAAATAAATAAAAATTAAAAAAAAAAAAAATAAAAAAAAAAAAAATAAACTTAAGGGGATGTTGTGCCCAGAGCCAGCTAGGTGGAGAGTTTGGAAGTTTGGGTGAGTGGCCACACCGTGAGAACTGCCAAAGCCCAGGTGCTACGAGAAAGGTGGTGAGGTCAGCAGGGAGCAGGGTCCCTGGAGCCTACCTCTCTGAACTCTTCTTCCACTGTTCCATCTCCTACCAGTGATTCTCAGAATTAGGACCAAGAATGAAACCTGTGGAAGTAAGTCATCTGGGTAACAGAACAGTGCGGAGGATGAGTCTAGATGGGGGAGGCCAACAGAAAATAATAAGCACAGGCTATTATGAGAGGCGAATGAAGAAGAAATCCACGTAAAAGATTTCGCATAGTGTCTGGCACATAGTACACACTCAATACACACTAGCTATTATTACTATAAAAATTGCTTTGTTTAAATTCTGTACTTACTCTTGATCCAATCAGCTGTGATCAAGGTAGCAGTAAGGCTGTGCATAGCTTTGCTGCTCAGAAGCTGATAGCCTCTTGACATGCGCCCCAATCTCTCTGACATTTCCTGTGAGATACTAAATATTCAGTCAAACCAAACCTGCTATTGCCCAAATTTCTCTAATCATACAACTTGGAGGTAATCCAACATCAGGAAAATCAATGTACTGAAAGCCTGTCCCAATTGCCAAAAGATCGATT
Source organism: Canis lupus baileyi (assembly GCF_048164855.1). Classification (NCBI taxonomy): domain Eukaryota; kingdom Metazoa; phylum Chordata; class Mammalia; order Carnivora; family Canidae; genus Canis; species Canis lupus. The sequence continues at coordinate 28,815,024 of NC_132858.1, forward strand.
TGTCAAAGACAACGTGTCAAATTCACCAAAAGAGACTTGTTTTCTGAAGACTTGCTTCTTCTTTGGTTCTATTAAAAACATTCATGAGAATTTTAATTTAATGCTTTAACAGATCCCAGGAGGGCTGTAGAGTTTGGTTGCACTTGGAACCCCCTACCTGTTTCTCTCAGGTCCACACTCCAGTTTTCCTTCTCTCCTTTATGCACCTTTTCTTGGATCTTTGATGTTCCCTGCCTTCTCTGGGTTTTCAATCTCTTGGGTCTTCCTTCTCCATTGCCTCAGTTTTCCTGCTTTTTATCTGTGCCAAACATCTCCCTTCCGATTCAAATTTCTTCTTCTCCATTCTCCTCTCAGTTCTGAGACTGAACTGTAGGGATGGCATCGATGGGCTCCCTCAGCCTCCTGGCCTTCAGAAGGATCAGGCCAATGGGAACCATTAGCAAGAAAGTAAAAGGAAGTAAAAGGAAGTGAAAGAGGTTGGAATGCTTATTCCTCTGTGAGAGCTACGGCCGGCACTGTCCACAGACCAGAAGTTGTAGCTCCTGTCAGATGGCTGTCCATACATTGCTCTTTCATCTATCAATTCCAGAAACTTTGCCCTCCTATCAAAGTTTCAAAACTAGGGTGGCATTCCACTCTTGGGGTACAAGCCCTGGGATACTACACTGTTCTCTGTGGTTTCCCAACACACATTCAACACTTTTGAAATTGTCTCTTTATAAGCCTTTTCAAATTATTCTCATGGGAAAATGTCACCTTTCTATCTTTACTGAACACCATCCTTTAGTATTTTTACTCAGCATCATTCAATTTCCCACTTCTTCTCTGCTCATTATTTTTCACCATCTTCAGCAGAGTGGGGAGAAAGGGGTTGGAGAAAGAAAAAGGGAATAGATGCAGAGAGATGGATATGGGGAAGGGTTAGGAGAAAGACTGGGAGTTAGAAAAGAATCATGAGGAGAGCAGAGAGCCCAAAAGCCTGTAGCAATCCCATATCATGCACCCCTTCGTTATGGATGGCTAGAAACTCAAAACTTTGCTTTCATACATTTTTTCATTTGGCAAAAATCATTTGTTGAATTGGTATTCAAGCAAATGAGAATTTTTTTTTCTATGTTTGCTTATTTGACTTTCTCTTATTTTCCCCTTATTTTCCTTCTGAAAACACCACTCATTAAAAGTCAAAGATTTGGGTTGAGTTCCTCTAGTGTTTTGAAATTTTCAGTGATTTCCCCTAAAAAGACATATGTTTGCAGGGCATGTACCTTAGTGCTTGGAATGCACTTGGAATTCAACTTCTCTGAAACAAAGGCATAGGAGCTTTTCAAGAATGAGTCGAGGGGACAGATCATAGGCCATCTGTGTTTGTTAATTGGCCTTACCCAAAAGAAAAGAAAATGTTCACCTTTATCACAGGAGGGATTTTACAAAATGGAACAGGGCAGTTAGGGTCCTATGTTCCCATAGAGATTGGGAGATAGGGACATTATCTTCTTTGATGATTTTATTTCAAAGAGATGGCCCCTAAGTCATTGAGATAATCATGGGTTATAAAACTGGTGAAAGACTCCTAAAAAAAGTTACATCTTAAAGGAGTAGAAAAAGAATTTACAATCACGGATTTACAAAAATAAATGCTCTAAGAAAAGACAGGAAAGATTTCTGTGATTAGGCCATCTGGATTCTATAAAGGCCAGGGCAGAGGGCACATCAGGGCATGGAAACCCGAAGAAGCTATCTGAAGTTCAGGCAAGCTGAGGGAACCGGGAAGGCCAACTCCGTCAGTGCTCTCTTCTGTTCAGAACCATTTATGCATCTGTCCTATTTCATGTATTGCATTTTGAGCTTTGTGAGGACCTAAATTCTGATTGCTGCCATTTTTATGTCTTACACGGGGCATTGTAATTAAAGGTAATAATAAAGTACATATGAAATAAAAGTAAATACTAGGCAATGATAATTGTGTGTGTGTGTGTGTGTGTGTGTGTTGGTGTAGAGATTTTTTCTAAATTCAGCCTATTACTCTCTCTTTTGAGGAAATCATTTGCCTTCCATCATGAGCCGTGTTCAATATAGAATTCTAATAATGCTTGAAGAACTCACCCAAATCTTCTGCCACCGAGATGTGTTGACAACTAATATTAATTGCCTATTTTGCTGACATTTCTTTGGAAGTAGGTGCCATTCCCTCACAGAAAGGCTCTGTCAAAAGAGGAAGTAAAGCAAGAAAATCTGTATAGCAATACCAGGAATTAATTTGACCAGAAGACAGGCCTTCCACCATCTTCTCAAATGTCAGCCTTAGAAATGAGACCTGCGCAAGGAAACGTGTCCAGGACAGGGGCTGTGCTGAGCCTACAGGTAAGTCCCTCCATTGTTTGCTGTGATGAATTATTATCTAAAGGACTACGTAGGAAAGAACTCCTATATGGCTTATCCCCTCTAGTTTACACCCCAAAGCTGCTGAGTATAAGTGATTTGCCCTGAAATAATAAAGCCAGGGTTGGTAGTCAGAGACCCTAAAAATCTGTGCACCACAAATGCAAAAACAAACAAATAGAAAAGAAGCTAAACAAACAAATTCAAGGAGATGCAGTCCTCTTTAAGACTATCTTTTGCAAAACTGAAAGTGTTTTTGCTTCAGCTCTGATCTTTAAAGTTTTTGCTTCCCCTAAATAAGAAAACAGCAAATATGCAATAGAAGTCAGTCACTCCAGAAGGTCTTGCAAATCCACTGGCCATTTGAAAGGATAAATCACATCCAACTGCAACCCAGATTCAATGCAAAGGTAATCTCATTTAAAGCATTTTCATCTCCAAAGTGGCAACGTATTGAGCTGTTTTGCTTGGAAATATGGCCAGGAAGGCTTTGCTCAAAATTTTATTCATACAGTATACACAGTCAAGCTTCTTAGAGGCACTAATCCCTCCGGAGTTCTTTTCCTAGAGTGAATGCAAATGCAGGAGACCATTGCCTCCAGCATGACAAAAAAATTACCTTCTTTATTTTTTATTTTTTTAAATTACCTTCTTTAAGGAAACAAACTCTAACCTTTTTGTTCTATTTTGTCTCTTCCTTTCTCTATCTTCTATTGAAACACATCCACTTGGTGAAAAGATGTGTGTGTGTGTATGTATATTTATTTATGTATATTTATATACACATAATATATATAATGTATATATTATAAAATGTATATTTATATATACATAAATAAATATATATTTATTTGTTTGTTTTGGTTTTTTTTGGTTGTAAGTAGGCTCTACGATGGGCATGGAGTCCAACTTGGGTCTTGAACTCAGGACCCTGAGATCAAGACCTGAGTTGAGATCAAGAGTCAGACACTTAACGGAATGAGCCATCCAAACACTCCTATATTTTCTAAATTGCAGGACAAATCAAGTAAAATAATGTTATGGGTTGAATTGTGTACCCCCAAAAGAAAGGTTGAAGTCCTAGACCTGTGAATGGGACCTGATTTGGAAATAGGTTCTTTGCAGATGCAATCTGGTTAAAATGAGGCATATTTGATAGGGTGAGTTCTAAGCTAATATATCTGGTCTCCTTGTAAGAAGAGAAAACAGAGACACCAGAAAGAGAATACCATGTGAAGACGAAGAAAGGCAGAGAGAGATGACAGCCTTATGAAGGCGGGCGCGTAGATGGCAGTATCGCTGCCACAAATCAAGGAATCTCTGGGGCTATTAAAAGGTAGGAGACACAAGGAAGCTTCCTTCCCTGGGGGCCTCAGAGGGAGCGTGGCCCCGCCAACACCTTGGTTTTAGACTTCTAGCCTCCAGAAGAATGAACCGATAAATGTGTGTTCTTTGAAGCCACTTGGTTTGTGGTATTTTGTTACACAGCATCCCTAGGAAACCAATACAAGCGGCTGGTTGTTTTTCTGGAAAGGAAGCTGGGAAATGTCACAGTATTTCAAGGACTAAATACAACCACCGTGTTTCAGGACCTGGAATTTCCTCTGGCCTCGGGGAGTGGGCTCTGCCTACCGAGAAGAAAGCAGCCTGACAAATCTCCATTCAAATCCCAGCTCTGCTCCCTACCGACAGAGTTATCTCAGGCTGGCCAGTCACCCTCTATAAACTCCATTCCTCTCTGTAAAGATGGATATAATAATAGCAACTATGCGGTGTTTTGTTTGGATGTTGTTTTGGTTTTTAGGATAAAAGGAGATAATATATGTAAAACAGCTGACATATGAAACATTCAGGCAAGCTAGGTCCCTTCCATTTCTCTCCTTTTTCTTCCTAGGCACAGACCTTCCCAACAACCAGCCATCAACTAATCCCCCCTGAGGTTCGAGCTGATAATAGCTTCACATTTTATATATCCCAGAGATATCTGTAATTTAACAGACAACCCTTAAAGGCAGAAAAGCCCTTGAGGCCAAAGCAATGAATTCTATTAGAAAACTTCAGGCTTTTTGATAGGCAGTGGAGTAGTTATTTTTTGAGCTGGAGAACTTTGCACTAGGCAGTCAGATCACACCTAAAAGGCCTCTGGCCCTACTCATGTAGCTATCCCTGCTTGGTAATAGTTTTTTCAAAAAAAAAAAAAAAATTGATTCCTTATATTTTCTAGTCAGTTGCTTCTTTCCGTGCATTCATTTATTAATCAATTATTCCTGTATTCATTCTCTCACTCAGTTGATAAAGTGCAAAGTCTATGCAACACATTAAGGAGGTTATAAAGATCAGCCCACAAAGCTACTGCTTGCCTTTAAGGAGCCTGTAGTCTAGGAGAGAGGAGGAGACATTCCTATAAATAGACCATTGGTGTGACTCCGAAGGCTCCAATATCCAGAACTGAGATTTTATTTCTATGAGACTTTCCTAGGCAGCCATTTAGTCACATTGCTTCGTCTAATTCTTTCCTCCTCTCATCTCTCCTTTTCCTTTTTCCTGCCTTTTATTTTTTCTTCTTCTATCCTTCAGTCATTCCAATCTCCCGTTCTTCATTTTTTGCATACATATTTTTGGGCGCAAGAGCTCCTGTGCCTGTCATAAAGCCATTTTTCATGTGTGTGTTAATGTGTATGTCTATGCTAATCTGTAACTGAAACTTGCCTTTTCTCTCATATGAGTCTAAAATATTTATACTATTCTCACATCTCACATAAACCCCCACTGGACGTTATTTTAGTGTTTCTATTTCATTAGCACAAATTTGTCTATTCATTCCAAATTTACTGAGCTTCTCTTACATACCAGGTACCACATGAAGATGCTTCTCAAATTCATTATTTCCTTTTGTCCATGTAACATCCCTTTGACAAATCAATCCTTTTAAAACAAGCTCATTCTTTTTGAATGATTGCTAGACCTCAGCACCAATAAATCTGAATTTATGTTTTTCCTCTATTCTTAAATATCGTGACATCCTCCTTCATCAGTAAGAATAGTAATATTAGTAATAATAATAATAATAATTTATTATAGATAACATTTCTTGGGTGTTTATCTATGTACTAGACACTGATAAAACTCAAGGAGAATTAAGATTATGATCTTAAGATTAAGATCTTCCTTCATCAGTAAGAATAGTAATATTAGTAATAATAATAATTTATTATAGGTAACATTTCTTGGGTGTTTATGTACTAGGCACTGATAAAACTCAAGGAAAATTAAGATTACTATATAAGTAAGGCAAAGGGAAATAGATTCAGTTTTTAATTTTTAACATAGGATGTCAAAGGCCCTATAGAAACAATAGCTTTGAAAGTCAAAGGATTTGATTTGCATGAGGCAGGTGTTTCTGAGAAAACACCTAGAAAGTCTACTGAAAAACAAAAATGAAATTCCCACAGGAAGCAAGATACAGAGTAGATGCTTTATAAATAGATTGGGGGAGAAATAAAGGGTTAATTATGTCCAAGGACAGTTAAATAAAGATTGACTGGGCTGGGAAGGGCAGGAGACTGGAATATGAAGGGACATGACCTTAGATAGTGAGGACAATGGGAACAGATCTGCACTTGCGAGGGGAGCACATAGAAGGAGGGAGAGTCAGGACTGAGAGAGAGACAGCTGTTATCACCAGGATCAGACATTGCGTGTTTGCTGGTCAGCGGCTATGATGATTAATTTATGTGTCAACTTGACTGACCATCTGTCCTCTAACATTCATTCACTCTTTATTCATTCATTTAACACAGAGCTAACACGTGCTTATCACGTGACCGGGAAATATTAGTTTGGAGATGAAGAGAGCATTCATTCACCTGTTCCTTCAGGAATCACCACTGCCTACAGGCTAAAGTCCATCCTTCCAGATTGTTTCTATTTATCATCTCAATGTTCATTCCATGATCCTGGAATGGGACAGAGTTTTATACAGTCAGAAAAAAAAAAGTACCATTCCATATCAACCGTTCATTCTTGTAAAATTTGGGTCTTTCCCCTCAGATTCAAGAAGCTAGGTCTGCATCAGAAGGAGCACATAGTCAGGGAGAAGGAGGCTTGTATTTGTCTAGAGTTGGCTTTGCCAGTAGCTTTGCTATAGTTATCCTCTCCAGGGCAGCACACCCTTCCCTTAAAGTAGGTTATTTAGACAAGACGGCCTTTTCCTTCTGCCCTATAAATTTTATGAATCTGTGAGATATTTTTGTTGAGAATGCAGAAGCGAATTAGAAGAAGAGAAAGCACTCATATACTTCATTTGTCAGGCTTAAACCAATGGGAACATTCCTTGATTTCCCTTCACCTCATTATTTTCTTTTTTGTTTTTAAGTTGGAATTATTTATTTCAGTATCACTATATGTATATCAATCAATCTTGGTGGTAAGTCTGGAGGACAGACCCATGTTACGTGAGCAGAAAGGTAATCCACCGAAAGCATACTGGATAGTTCATAAAATCAAGAATGGTCAGGAATCAAGGAGAGCTCCTCGGTCGTTAGAAAGTAAAAAAAATGGGCAGAATGTTGAGGAAGCTAAAGGGGTTAGTACGATGGCTGTGGTCACACAAGCATGGCGACAACACGGTTAATACTGGGAGGCACCACCAGTCCAGATGCCACAGGCACCACAGATGCTGGATGCATCTTTGTTTTTAGTACTGAACATGTTTTATTGTAGCACTGGCTCCATTTCAAAGTGACAGAAAGAAATACCCAGTTGGCCAAGCCCAGCTCATATGGCCGCACTGAACCTAGAGCAGATGGGGAAACGGAGTATCTGAGCCTTTTTATTTCTTTAGTCGTGGGCTGTTTCCAACGAGTTTCTCACACTGGGGAGCCATAAACAAGAAGTCAACTTTGCAGTCTAACCTTAAGAAGATAGAAAATTCCAGAAGTCAAGTGTGCACATAGTAGGTACTCAGTTCCTAGGAGTTGTAGTCAGGAACCGAGCAGTCCTGGCTGCTGTCCCATGACTGGAGTATTAAAGATTCTCAGCTCCCTAAGGATGCTAATGATGCCCCCAAACACCCCAGAGTCTCATTACTCCTGAGAAACTAATAAAGCCAAGTGTCTGAGCTCAGCCCAGGCTGGAGAGAGGGGTGGCTCAAGGTTTCAAGGGCACTATTGCAAACGCTGCAGCTTTTGGTATCTCAGTCCTTGGTGGAGATGGTGTCAGGTAATCCTCTTCCCTCCAAAGCCTGTCAGCGGAATCCATGTCACAGATGTGAACAGCTGTGAGCCAGAGCTCCCTGGCCACTGGGGTAACAGCTCTGCTTAATTGTTCTGGATAAATGCGCCCAGGAGGGAGCTGGCCTAAAGAAGCCGCTCACTTCCTCCTCCGTTAATACTCTAGTTAAGTCTTCAAACGCAATGCCTCCTGTGAAAGAGGGTCCTCTCTTGCCAGGAGGACTAGTAATAGCAGTTGCCCTCATAAAGTGGAATTCATCAGTTTTTTTCTAGAATCTGTAAAATACTTTCATATGTATTATCTCATTTCAGTATCACCACAGTAGTAGAGGAAATTAATGATCAGAGAGAGGAAGTGTTTGGTGCAAGCCTCCTCAGAGGGGTAGAGGGAGGACTGAAACAGAGCTGTGCGGCCCCACAGGCCTGTTATTTTTCACTACTTTACCTCTTTTTAAACCTGCGGCAGTGTAGGACTTACAGAAGTCACACAATAAAAGTCTGGAAGGCCAAAGTGAAAGAGGAATTCGGACATGGGCACTTGTTTTTTTAAAAAAATTATTTAAATTAAATTAATTAACATATAATGCATTACTGGTTTCAGGGATTCATCAGTCCTATATAATTCCCAGTGCTCATCATATCACGTGCCTTCTTTAGTGTCCATCACCCAGTTATCCCATCCCCCCACCCACCTCCCCTCCAGCAACCATCAGTTTGTTTCCTTTGATTAAATCTCTTACAGTTTGTCTCTCTCTCTGATTTCATCTTGTTTTATTTTTCCCTCCCTTCCCATATGATAGTTTTGTTTCCTAAATTCCACATATGAATCAAAACACGTGATAATTGTCTTTCTCTGATTGACTTATTTTGCTTAGCATAATATCCTCTAATTCCATCCACGTCATTGCAAATGGCAGGATTTTTGGATGGCTCAGTAATAACCACATCTTCTTTGTCCATTTATCTGTAGATAGACATCTCAGTTGTCTCCATGGTTTGCCTATTGTGGACATTGCTGCTATAAACATTGGGGTGCAGGTGTCGCTTCGGATCACTACATTTGTGCCTTTGGGATAAATCCCCAGTAGTGTAATTGCTGGGTCATAAGGTAGCTCTGTTTTTAACTTCTTGAGGACCCTCCACACTGTTTTCCAGAGTGGCTGTACCAGCTTGCTTTCCCACCAGCAGTGGAAGAGGACTCTCCTTTCTCTGCCTCCTCATCTACATCTACCATTTCCTGACCTGTTAATTTTAGTCATTCTCACTGGTGTGAGTTGGTATCTCAGTGTAGTTTTGATCTGTATTTCCCTGATGCCGAGTGATGTGGAGCATTTTCTCATGTGCTTGTTGGCCATGCGTAGGTCTTCTTTGGAGAAATGTCTGTTCATGTCTTCTGCCCATATCTTGACTGGATTGTTTGTTCTTTGGGTGTTGAGTTTGATAAGTTCTTTATAGATCTTGGATACTAGCCCTTTATCTGATGTGTCATTTGCAAATATCTTCTCCCATTCCCTAGGCTGCCTTTTAGTTTTGTTGACTGTTTCCCTGGTTGTGCAAAAGCCTTTTATCTGGATGAAGTCCCAATAGTTTTTGACTTTGGAGATGTGTCTAGTAAGAAGTTGCTGTGTCTGAGGTCAAAGAGGTTGCTGTCTGTGTCCACCTCCAGGATTTAGATGGATTCCTGTCTCACATTTAGGTCTTTATCCATTTTGAATCTATTTTTGTGTATGGTATGAGGAAATGGTCCAGTTTCATTCTTCTGCATGTGGCTGTTCAGTTTTCCCAACACCATTTGTGGAAGGGATTTTCTTTTGTCCATTGGATATTCTTTCATAATTTGTCAAAAATTGGTGACCATATTGTTGGGTTCAATGAGTGAACCCATTTCTGGGTTCTCAGTTCTCTTTCATTGATCTCTGTGATGGTTTTCATGCTGTTACTATACTGTCTTGATGACTATAGCTTTGTAGCAGAGCTTGAAGGCCGGAATTGAGATGCCACCAGTTTTGGTTTTCTTTTTCAACAATCCTTTAGCTACTTGGGGTCTTTTCTGGTTCTATACAAATTTTAGGATTCTTTTTTCCAGCTCTGTGAAACAAGTTGATGTTATTTTTATAGGGATCACATTGAATGTATAGATTGCCCTAGGCGGCATAGACAATTATGATGACCTGAATATGCTCAACCAGGTATGATCTCAGAAGCTAAGCAGGATCCGGCCTGGTTAGTACTTGGATGGGAGATGGGTATTTCTTAAGTGAATTAGCAAGGGTTTGAGAAAGAAGTCCATGAAGGTCATATAATTTTGCCAAAAAATCATCTAAGTACAAAAGCCCTCTCTAAAAGTCAAAATAATGCTTTGAGGTTAATACAGTGTTTCAGGACAATTGCACGGTTCACACTGTATAGGCTTTGCTGTTGTTGTGATTTAGTTTGGTTTGATTTCCAAATGGAAGCTGCATAAGAGTCTGGAATCTGAGCTACCTAACTTGGAATCCGGCTCTACCATTTCTCTGCTTTCTCGACCACTTGAAGCTTCAGATATCTTTATCCGTAAAATCTACATTTGGGGTTTGCCATGGTTGATGTTTAACACAACAAGACCTCCTTCTATGAAGTTCCCTGCGTCTAAATACCAGGGTAGTCTATTACCAGTTTTCTAGTTACTTGCAGATTACACAAGTAAGACTAACTTCCAACCAGGAGATGAGGAAGTAGATAATTTGCTTCTGACTTTGACTTTAAATTCTATCAGATTCAAAGCAGCATATGGGCCTTAAGGAAGGAGGGTGGTAGATTTTGTTGGAGGTTCAGGGCAGGCCACTCCAGCATGTGTTACTTTGGCATGTGTATTATTTTGAGAAGACAACCAATGCCCAACAGACTTATGAAGAGCTTTTTTACTGCTCCCTTAACTGCCTGAAATAATCTAGAAAGCCTGTACCAGGAAGAAAGCTTTTACCAGAACTAACTTTTTACACCAGAAAGACTTATCTGCATGGCATGGCAAACATTTGTTTATCAAACATTTGCTACTCCTATCTGCCTGTGAATTGGCTTCCCTTTAAATTCCCAGACCCCTCCCCTTTCTCCTTAGCTCAGGATGGCACATAAGCTTCAATTGCCTGATTACTGGAAAGCCTCATATCCTTAGAGTTCCCCTATGAACAAAATTAAATTTGTTTTTTTTTTAATTCCTGTTAATCTTTTTAAATGTCAATTTAATTATTATTAAACTGACCATTTAAAGAACCTAAAAGGGAAAAGTTTTCCTTCCCTACATCTTGAGAGATTCACTTTTCTCTAACCATTGTCTGAATCAGAGTGAAACAGCAACATTGTCAACCTTCATTCTTTTTTTTAAATATTTTATTCATTTATTCATGAGAGAGAGAGAGAGAGAGAGAGAGAGGCAGAGACACAGGCAGAGGGAGAAGCAGGCTCTATGCAGGGAGCCCAACATGGGTTTGATGGGTCTCCAGGATCATGCCCTGGGCCCAAGGCAATGCTAAACCACTGAGCCACCAGGGCTGCCCTAACCTTCATTCTTTTTGCAGAAGATTTAGGAGTTATCTTCATGTTCTTTGATATCAACTTCCAAAGCTAGATAGTATTTCTCTAAGGCCATAAAAATGGGGCCATGGAAGATTCAAGGATAAAGCAAGTTGTATTAGGGGGTTCTATGTGTTTCAATGGCTTTGATTTTGCCAGACATTTGAAGGTTTTTGAACTTAAAAGGTAATTGAGACCTCCCATCATTAGTTGAACTTTCTAGAGAAGTTCATAGAAATTTAGAATTGTTTGATGAACTGATGTAGCTATCTGTTTCCTGGGACCTCACAGTGGACAAAATTAAAGTTAAGTCCTTAGGTCCTTAGTCACATATTCTTTACGTTCTTCTGGTATTTGAACTAGAGGCACTCAGACCCAAGGCCAAGGAAAAGTGAGTAAATAGGCAAAAGGCAATGATTTGATTGAGGACATCTTGATATGGCAGTAGAGAGGAATGGATAAAAAAAGATTATGAGATCTCAAGCTATCGACTTGTTCAGTCAGCTTTTGCCACAAACTAGTCTAGAGAACAGTTATCATTTCAAGTCATTCTTAAACATGAAAAACTTCACACTTCACAATAGAGGCTGAATAGAGGCCTTGAAGTGTAAATAGGATGTCTGTTTATCAGTGAAGAGTGAAGGAGCATTTCAATCAAAGGAAACAACCCAAGGGTATAAAAATATACATTGTGGACCATCTCCAAATAATTGAGCATAGGGTAATTACCTTTAAATGATAGAAAATGATACACAGCTATGTTCATAACTCAATTCACAAATGATATTCTTTGGTCACAACACATATCATGTCTAGACCTCAAACATAGTTAAGATACATGGTAAACTTACACTTTGATTGATGCTTTTGTATTTCTTTTTGACCTGTTCTACTGATCAGAAGGTTTGAAATATCCCTGGCGTCATGTTTTGATGATTTAATTCTGACCCCACAGACCCCCACAGCTGAAAGGAACTGACCATTTAAGAGTCACACATATGTAGCATTTGCAGTGTAAACTGCAATACTGTAGAATCTTAGGGAGTCAAGAAATGGCAGATAGAGTCTAGTGTGGTGGTGCTCAAAGCCTAAATGTTACACCATCAGTAATGGCATTAATTTGGATCTTGTTAGAAATTCAATTCTTGGGTCCCACCCCAGACCTACTAAATCTGGGGATAGAGTCCAATATCTTTTGTTTTAACAAGCCCTCAGGGTGATTCTGATGTGAGTTAAAATTTAAAAACCACCAGCCGAGGGATTAGGGAATACAGACTTCCTCAGTTCAAACCATAGCTCTGCTACTGACAGCTGAGTGACTTTAGGCAAAATAATCTTTATGTGATTGTTTCCTCATCTATAAAATGAAGATAATATTAATACCTACCTCAGAGGTTTACTGTGGAAATAAATGAGTCAACATGGCCTGGTTCCAACTAAGCACCATAGAAATGCAAGCTCTTACCTCTAAGAGGTAGAAATGGTACTATCCTTGAGTCTCAACACAGCCTTTTAGACCTTAGAAGCACTATTTTTAGGATTGTTGGGCTATTTTCAATTATAAAATGAGAAGAATAAATTGTTACTACTTTATTTTAATGTTTGAAATAGATTATTCAATAAGGAGTTGCTTTCCTATCCTTAATTGAGAGAAAAATATCCCTCATATTCTGATGCTACAAAGTACCCATTACATCTGATGTGCTCTTACCACAAGCCTCGTGACACATGTTTCCAGGGTGAATTACAAGAGCCACAGGCACTAACTATTGCTTTTCAAGTAGCTCAATAATCCATCATTCCGCCTTCACTTATTTTCCTGCAATTCACCTAGATGCAAAGAGCTTTCTTCCTTTTTATTGAAACATTAGGAATTCAGACCCCAAACTAAAATCCTTGTCTTCATCTGTTTAATATTTTGAGGAATCTGACTCTTTAGTATCGATTGACTATTCAAGCAGACAATCAAAATGCTTAATCAATAACACTCACTCATTTGGTGCCATGTTGTCCTTCCAGAGCAATACATGTTTAAACCCTCTTGACCTTCTCTTAACTAATCGCAGCCTTCATTAATAAGCCCATTTCAAGCCTCCAAAGCCCTGCAAAACTGCATCTCTCAAAAAGAAACTTTGCCACTTGAGCTTTCCCAAAATCAATGAGAGTGAAGCCAAAGCCACAGGAGACACAGCTGGCATGGGGATGTAGGGATTGGAGATGGAGGTGACTGGGGGTGTTCCCATGAGCTGACCTGGCAGCTGATAGATGAAAGCCAGACCTTGAGGTAGATCCCTGCCGATGTCCCCACCCCTGTTATTTGGCTCAGGATAGACAACAACAGGAATGGCTAATTAGTATTGCCACTGACTTCACTGCTTTTGCCCAGAAGCAAAAGTCATTGGAATAGGAACAAGTAATTTGAGTTCCCAGGATGAGCACATATAATTCTGCATGGTGTGCTCACCTAGAAGTCTAGAGAACTGAGAATATGTAATTTTTGCCAAGCTGCTTCTGCTACCTGGGCCTAAGTTTCTTCATCACTCAAATGACAGGATCATCTTGGTTCATTTCTTGAGTTCTCCTCTACCTCTGATCTGCTATAATTACCTTATTTCCCAGAGCCACTTCTCTCACTGCAGACAGAATAAACAGGGCAAGATGTGTATAGATCTGGGTCCTTTGGAAAAATACCAAATTCCATCCCCTTATGAATTGTTCCATTTGCACATTACAGATGCTGCACACACATGCCCATATTTGCCTTCTTAGTCAATAAAAATATATTCAGATTTCAAGAGCTAAAAATCCAGCATGACATACTAATTTCTTTCAATCAGAGCATTGTTTTTAGAAAATAAGAAAGAAGGTTAAAATAGAAATAAAAATGGTGTAACTTATCGTTGTACGTGCTCCCTAAAATAGACACTAGTTATATGTCAGGAAATTTGCTTTGTCTATTTTCTAATTATAAAAAGCTATATATTATGAATATAGTTGAGGTGAATTTTGCTTGACCTATAGCTCCGTCCCACTCCAGGCAATTTCCTCTTCATCCCCAGGCAACTAACTATGTTTATAAATTTGGTTATTTATTTAGTATATTAGTCTAGTAGGGGTATTATTCTCGTCTGTTAAAAAACATAGATGGATGTACCTATGGACTCACAGAAAGAAAGGTAGAGTCATGAATGCACAAAGATTCCTGATAGATAAAGACAGGTAAATAGACGGGCAACACCCACTAACATGAGTTCATTTATAGTACTGTACAAGGTTTTAAATTTACAAATATACTTATTTTATGTATCATTCTTCAAATTGCTATTTCTATCAAAACTTGTTTTTGAGGTGATGTATGGTATAAAGCCTAATTCATTCCTTTCAATTGATGTCAATTTTTGAATTGTGCAACGTATCACGTTCCATTTTTTTTATTTTTTCAGTATTCATGTTTGGTCAGTTTCAGTGTTTTGCTATTATTAACAAGGCTGCCATAAATATGCTTCCACAGATTTCCTATTCTACACATTAGAGAATGTCTATGGGACATAAACCATGAAATGCAATGGCTACTCATCAGCTTTGCACGTTATCAATGTTACTAAGCATTGTCGAATCGCTTTCCAAAGTGTTAACATCACTTTGTGATTCCGTTTTCCCACATCTTTGCCAACACTTGCTACTGTTGAACTTTATTTTTACTTCTCTGATGGGTGTGAAATGGTGTGGCACATTTGTGTATTGCATTTTTTTTGTTTGTCTCCTGTTTGCAATTCCTAGATCAGCAAGGTTGAGAATTTTTTCATACAGTTAATGACACTTCAGAGTTCCTCTTTTATGAATGACAGATTTATAATCCTTGTTTTTACATTCAAGTTATTTTATTTAATGATTTTTATGGCACGTTCTTGTATCTGGCAATTCACTTGTTATATAGGGTACAAGGTCATTTAGATTCAACAGAAGTCAACTCTGGAGAAACATAGAGGCACCGTTATTTTGCTCTTTCTTGATTGCTAGTTTCTTCAAAGGATCCCATTATGGCATCCAGATGCACACTATTTTCCTTCCCTGAACTGGCCTTCAACTCATCCTGCCCTCAATGTCCCAGACATTGCCAAGACTACATGGGGAGACCCAGAATCTAAAATGCACCATTAAGCCTTTAAACAGTTTCATTTCTTCCTCGAATCCACTGTTATGTTCAGATTATAAATACTTTTGCCAACACTTCACTGGGTTCCCATTCCAGCGAAAATTGGAGAAGGGAGACTTTATATAGATAGCCACTACCTCTAAGCTAGTTTTTCTAATGTGGTTGGGTGGGTAGTATCAAAGTCTTGACATAAAGTTAAGCGAAGGAAGAGGGGCAGACAGAGGGACACTAACGTATCAAGCTAATACAATAATATTAGAATTTTATCATTATTCACTAATGCTATTCTTACAAAAACTCTTCAATGGAGGCATTATCATCCCCAGATTACAATATTCTGCATTTCAGAGAAACAGCATCAGAGCCAGAGTTTGGCATCGGCAGATTCTGATTCCATTCCATAAGAGTCAGTGACATGCTCTTGCCATTATATCTACTTCAAACTGAACTGGAAGTTTGAAACCTGAATTATGTCAGCACAGTAGAAATAGTAAAAATAGGCATTGTCAACATTAATGTGAGATTTAGTGCTTTATGGCTTTTTTATTTAATTTAACCTTTGCATTTTTGCATAGTCTGAATTCATAATCACAACAAATATGATGGATAGGTGAACATATATCCAAGTTTGTCTGAAATATATGCCTATTGTTTCAAGTCCTGTTCAGTTCGACATTTGTCTAAGGTTTCCCATTTTTCAGTTATGTATTATTAACAATAGTTGCATTAAAATTTTACTTCCAGCTCCTGCCATGATCTTCTACAATAATGGATGAAACTCATGTGCACTGAACGCAGTTCTAACTTTAACACATGGCTATCAGATTATCAGGGGTTTTTTCACTCTCCTTTTCCAGAATATAGAACATCTCCCTTTCAAGAGCACAATGCATCATAGATTCTGATAAAATAAAATGATTATGATAAGACATCTAGGAAAGAGTTACATTTTTCAGGTCTAGAGAGGGAGTGGAAGAAATCTTTAATCAGGTGTCCCCTGCTGGCCACTTGAAATATCAGCCATTTATCACAGGATTTTTGCCATGACCTTTGATGGAACTCATGAGACCTTCAGTTAGTCAAGTCAATGTGAAATTATAGGTTGATGTGTATTTGAGAAATGTACAAGAAACAGTAACTGTATAGTCTTATCAATAGCTGTGGGATAGTCTTAACGTTCCTGCTAAGTGGTTTTGATATTTATTGGATTTTGTAAATCTATAGATACTTACCTAATTTGTTGTTTGGTGGTATTGTATTTTATTATTGCAATAAACCTTTTGGCAACAATAAGCTAGGCAATTAAAAAATTACTTCAAAGATTTCTATTTCTCAAAAAGTTGGTAAATGTTTAACTTGAGTAAAATATTGGTTTCATATTACTTACCATCTACTATCAGGGAAGGAAAGCTAGAGAACATGATTCTGCAGAAGAAGCTTCAGTATTTATTTTAAAAGTGTTATCCATTTATTGAACCACAAATGATATGTCCAGCTTCAGAAGGGACATGAATGTAACATGCCACAAAATGTGACTTTTCATTTAGATCTACTGACTTCTCCTTAGAGAACCCAAGTTTTCTCAGGCCGGTAGGAAAAGTAAAGGAAGAGATGACACTGTTGATCCCATTAGGAGCAGAACTGCTCAGTTAAAGGATCCAAGTGGTATATCAATGTTATTAGATACTTCAGAAGAAAATCAGTTAATTCTAGTAATGATCGAATTTTATCATCCAATTTGCAAGATTAAGGGAAAGTTGTACAAATTCATTTTCTTGAAGTGTATAAGTGATGTGAATGCTATTAAAATGCTCAACCTTTGAGCTAAAATAATTTGTTTTTTGCAAGGATAAGAAATATGAAATACTAATTTGTTAGAATGCAGTATTGTGGTAAAAACAATGGTCTTATTGAAATTAAAAAGAAGAAGAAGAAGAAGAAGAAGAAGAAGAAGAAGAAGAAGAAGAAGACGACAAAAAGCTATTGACCAGAAATATACTTGGAATTTCTTGTGGCACACAAATTAATGATTGTGTTGAAATAAGTTATAGCTAAAATGTATAATTACTTCATGTACAGAGTTTTAAAAAAACTTAATTTGTGTGTGTATGTGTATAATTTAAGTTGATGTTGCATTAGAAAAACATTTCAATGTGAGTTTGTGCTTTCTCTTCTCTGACCATCCTCAGCTGGATCTTAGCACTGTTTTACACTATTTTTTTTTTAAGATTGTATTTATTTATTCATGAGAGACACAGAGAGAGGGCAGAGACATAGGCAGAGGGAGAAGCAGGCTCCATGCAGGGAGCCTGATGTGGGACTGGATCCTTGGACCCCGGGGTCACGCCCTGAGCTGAAGGCAGACACTCAACCACTGGACCATCCAGGCGTCCCAAAATTTTACAATTTCAAGAATTACTTTGAAAATTCAACTTAAGTGTTCTACAGTGGTACTGGACTTGTCTTGAAAACAATATCTTTAAATTTTGGTTGCATTCTATTTAAAATCAGTTGAAAATCTTTTTTTTTTTTTATTTTTTTTATTTATTCATGATAGGCACACAGTGAGAGAGAGAGAGGCAGAGACACAGGCAGAGGGAGAAGCAGGCTCCATGCACCGGGAGCCCGACGTGGGATTCGATCCCAGGTCTCCAGGATCGCGCCCTGGGCCAAAGGCAGGCGCCAAACCGCTGCGCCACCCAGGGATCCCTAGTTGAAAATCTTTAATCAAATTATTCGAGAAATGAAAAAAAAAACTTTCAGCTTCCTAATATTTAATGACTTGCAATTATTAAAAACAAAGCCTGCGAACAGGGAAACATTGAAATTGTTCTCACAAAAGTAACTGAGCATTTGAGCAAATTAATTGTGAGAGCTCAAATAGCATGCAGGATTTAATATTAAAATTATATTGTTAATTTTATACTATTTCAACTTTAGAAGGCATATATTCAGGGAACTCTTACTTTTAATTGTAATCCTTTATTTTCTGTTTCTGAAAAGGAATGGGATTGAGAAGACCTATAGCTTTTATCATCTAAATCTAGTGAAACAAAAAAATAAAAATAAACCTAGTGAAATATTCAAAGCAATCATTGAGACACATTTTTAATAAGAATTGTCATATAAAAACATTTGTTGAAGCCAGTCCTCTGAATTTATGCAAAAAGACAACAGAAGCAGAGTTGAAAGGAGATCTAAAATGTTTTGGAATCTTTTATATGACTCACTATATCAAGCTTCTTCAAAGTTCCTACTACTTCCTCATCTTTTTAAAAAGGATTTTACTTACTTTTGAGAGAGAGCACAAACAGTGGAGAGGAGGCCGAGGGAGAGGGAGAAGCAGACTCCCCGCTGAGCAGGGAGCCGGACACAGGGCTTGGTCCCAGGACCCCGAGATCAGGACCTGAGCCGAAGGAAGATGAGCCACCCAGGTACCCCTATATTTCCTTATCTTTTAAAACAAGTTTGATTTGCATTTTCTATTACTGTCATCCCAAAGAATCTGAACTATGAGAGATGACATATATGTTTTCTTTATTATGCTCCCTGAATAAGAAGAGTATAGGTCTTCCCCAACTTAGGATATGGTTATGTCCCAATAAGATCATAGTAAATTTAAAGTACTGTTTAAGTCAAAAATGCATGTAACACACCTGACCTACTGAACATCACGGCTTAGCCTAGCCTACTCCACACGAGCTCAGGACACGTTCATGAGCTTACAGTTGGGTAAAATCATCTAACACAAAGCCTGTTCTATCAAAAAGTGTTAAATATCTCATCTACTTTATTGAATCCTATAGTGAAACTGAAAAACAGGATGGTTGTTTGGGTGCAGAATGGTTGCAAGTGTATGAGTTGTTGATCATGTGTGGCTGACAGGGGACGTGGCCAGCATCCTGCTCAGGAGATAGCATCCTACTGCATATCATCAGCACGGGAAAAGATCAAAATTCAAAATTTGGGTGTTTCCTGGATATACGGTGCTGGGGTCATCATCGTGAAGATGAAAAATGGTAAATCGAACCATCATAAGCCAGGGACGTCTAAACTGTCACTAGCTGCCTAAATATAACCATTAGAGTTGGTTTCTATTCCACGCCTCCTCAATCCCCAAGTCCCCAATTCCTACAAAATCTGCCGCTTAGGTGTCTCCCATTCCCTCATCTCCGTATAATCCTTTTCCCTCCCTTCCCAGTTCCAGCTTTCGTCATATTCTGATTCACTTGAGTAACATCTCACCAATACGTGGTCCACGCATCCTTAGATTTCTCTGAAGCAAATCTGCAATGTTATAGGCTTGCTTAAAAACCAGCAACAAATCACCACCAACAACAAAACGTCTTTAGTGGTTTCCCGCATGCTTCAGGGTGAAATCCAACATTCTTGGTATGTTTATGAAAACCCTCACCTTCTTAGTCCTGCATGTTTTTCAAGGAAAAGCTCTCAAGATGCTCCTTCCTTTCCAGCATGTCCTCCAAGTATAGTCTCTATCCCAGTACCACAGATGACTTTGCATTAAAACTGAATTCATTTTTTGAATATAAATGCCTTTATATGTGTCTTCACCCTATTTCTGGAACCTATTTTCCCAACTTGTTCTTTTGAACTTTTTAAAGGCACAGTGCAATATTCCTGGCTTGGTAAAGTTAGTTTTTGTTTGTTGAATTTGGTGCATAAACTCTCGATCCGAATTTCTATAGTATTTTGTACATATCGTTGAGCATCGCTCAACACTGATTCAATATTAAATTTTTATTTCTCAGTTTCCTCCAACGAAAGATATGATCCTCAAGTGCCCATGGTTTAATTTACCAACGTATCCCCATTATGTGAGACCAAGCAGATGCAGAGGGGATGCTTACTGGCTCCTTGAGGAAAGGAACTTTAAATACCTGAACATCCTTTGAGTAAATTATTTATATTTTATTAAAATTCTCTTCTTTTGAAATGCTTATATTGTTTTCCCCCTTACAAAATATTATCTGTTGTGCCTCTGTAAACTGCAAACCGTCCTCAGAACACAATGTTTCCCAGAGCTCTCTAACCTACAGAATAACCATTTCCCTGTTCTACGAATACTCATGCATGCTTTGCTATAGTGGAATTAGCCCAGGACCAAACACGGTACTGAGAGTATCTCGTAATCTAGATTAGTCAGTTTTACAAAATAAACGATGGTGTATTTACCAACGTGCTGCAGAGTGGCATCAAGGTAATTAAATCTATTAAAATAAATTAAGTGAAGCCAGAGCTGTACTATTCTTGCTTCTACATAATTTCTTTTTATTTATTAGTCAACCAGAAAATATGACAATCATCCATGGCTGCTGTAACAAATTACTACACACCTGGTAGCTTAAAGCAACACGGATGATTATTATCTGACAGTTCTGGAGGTCAGAAATCCAAAATGCGTCTCTTGGGTCTACATTAAAGTATCAGTAGAGCTGTGTTCCTTCTAGAAGGTCTAGGGGGAAAATCCATTTCCATGCCTTTTCCAGCTTCTAGAAATCACCTGCATCCCTTGACCCATTGCCTCCTTCTCTATCTTCAAAGCTAGCGACATCTGGCTGAGTTCTTCTCATGCTGTATTGCTCTGTTTCTCTTTTCTGCCTCCCTCTTCCAGTTTTAAGGACTCATGTGATTACACTGCGGTCATCCATATAGTGTAAAATAATCTATTAGAGGGTCAGCTGATTGGCAACCTTAATTCCACCTGCAAATTTAATTCTCTTTGCCAGGTAACCTAACTATTGCACGTTCTAGATATTAGGATGTGGACATAATTCAGGGGATCATTCTTCTTCCTACTACAATGGAAACATGCAGGAGCAACATGGCTTTGGCCCATCTGAAATCACTATGAATCTGACATAAAAATCTTCACAGAAGAACTGAATTCCAACAGCTGAATTGGGCATGACAAAAATGGCCAGACTGTGTATCAAGGCTGGGCTTACATAATGAAAAGTTTTAAGGCTCTCTTTCTTCCCTGCCTTCCTTTCTCACTCTCTTTTTAAAAATCTCTTCTTCCTGAACTGTTTTATAAATGTCTGTGATGTGCTAGCCCCTGGGAGTGCTGGAGATAAGGTAACAAGACAACAAAACTCCCACAACTGAAGAACTCACAGTGACAATCAAATAATCACAATAAAGTGTGACAAGTGAACTGTTAGAAGTTATAAAAAAATGTTGAGACGGAGTTTTGGAAGCTTATCTTATGGAATAGCCATCCTAGAAATTGCTCCATCTAAAGAATTCTGAGTCATACATATTAATAAATGCTCTACTGTGTAACCTTCTCCACCGCTTACTCAACTTCTTGACCCCTGTCATTTGAGAGGTTTACAATGCATATCAGCTTATTACAAACTCCAAGAATGCCTACAAATGAAAACATTCATTTGCTAGCGTAATCCTTTATGAACTTATTTGTCTAAAGAAATTTTTTTTCATTTTCCTAGAGGGTCTACTTGCTTCCCAACAAGTCTGTAGAACATATTAGCAGAAACACTCTTCTTGAATAGAGACAAGAAAATTATTAAGTTTACCTGGAATCTTTCAGATGTGACAATCTACTAGACAATGGAAATAATTAAGCTGGATTTATGCTGCAGTGGGTGGTATCCAAAGAAGAGCCATATAAGCCCCCATCCTACTGCCTCTTAAATGTGCACATCACTCCTCACATAACTCATATGAGGAAGAGAGTTGGTTTCTCTTACCTGTGAATCTTAGTTGGCCCTGTGTGTGTGTTTGAGCAAGCGAATGTAGCAGTGTGGGCAGAAGCCTTCCGAGGACAGGCAGCTTTTCCTTCTTCCCCTTGGACACTAGCTGCTATGAGAAGCCCAAACCATATAGATGCGGAGTAACCTCCTCTTCAGAATGGGTCCAGCTGAACACGCAGTTGCCCATGAGAATTGATTGATGCCTCAGATATGTGACTGAAGCGGACTTTCCTGCCAGCCCCCCAGCTCTCCGAACTGCTGGGGCTGACACTACACTAAGCAGAGATAGGTTATGCCAGTCAAGTGTGATGGTGAATTAAGCCAAAGGGAGAAATTAGGCTGAAGAATGGAAATGGATAGAATCCTATGGAATCAAAGATTCAACTCTGTTCTGTTTAGTTAGCTGATAAATGACTATGTTTTTTTTTTTCTTTCTTTTTTTCTTTTGGCATTTAAACTGGTTTCAGTTGAGTTTCTGTCACTTGCAACCACTTACAAGTTTTTATATGTGCACATCATATGATTGGTTGGATCCCCTCTAGATAGCTCTGGCTTTAGTATGAGAAAAAGGCAAAACAAGGGCAGAAATTGCAGGCAAGAGATGATAAGAGCTGTCCTAACCATGATGCAGAAGTGAGGAATTTATTCTTTAACCCACAGTGAGGAGCTAAAGACAGTAAAAAGGAGAATAAGAACTTATCTGAATCATCAAGCATATAATAATTCAATTTTAATCATTCACTCATTTTATTCATTCAATAAATACTGATCTCTAACTGTTTTGACCATGGATTCTCAGCCCTGCTGCTTATTAAAGCATATTTCTGGGCTAAGCCTATCAGCACCTTTTCTTTTTTCTTTAAGATCACTAGGGACATTTTTTTTTTTTTTTGCAGCAAGGAATGCACTTTGATAAGCTTAAAAATTATATAATAACTTCTAACTTTGTTAAAACACTGGTTCATCAGCTCCATCATCTAGACATTCTTATTCTATAAGACTGCAACAAGGTAGAGAATCAGTATTTTCCCAAACACAATATAATACTGACCTACCAGGTACTTCTCAGTTCCTGCATCATTCTTTAAGCACAGATATTGGTAAATCATCAATTTCAAGATCAGTCAGCTTAAGAGATCTTCTCCTCATTCTGAGGATGCAAGCGCAAGGCAGTGGAACGGCTCATGGGCATTTTTGTGTACATTAACCTGCCTTCTTTTAAATTGGTCTACTTTAAGCACAGGCTTATAGGCACCCCTTCCCAGACCCTTAACAATTCAGATACCAACTAGAATAGGAGCCCTTCTTTCAGTTAATTAACTGGGTCCTGGCAGCTTATTTTGTTTGTGCCAAGAACTCCCACACTGAGAGAGTGCCTACTTTAAAAAGAAAAAAAAAAATCACAGCAAGATGAACAGTGTGACTGAAACAGAATCAAATAATAAGAAAAATCAAGAAATTAGATCAAAGAGTCAGAGGAAGGGCAGATTGTGTAGGGCCTCATGGGTGATAAAAACTTTATCTTTACTCTGAAAGTGATCAGACACCATTGAAGGACTTTCTTTACAAACATAACTTCATCTTACTTTTAATAGGATCATTCCAACTGTTCTGTTTAGAGAACTAAAGAGGGAAAAGAATCAATTATAGAGACCAGTTAGGAGACAATAACAATAATTTGAACAAGAAGATGGTAGTAGGTTTGTTCAAAGTGATAACAAGGGGTGTGATTTGAATTCATTAGATTCTGGCAATATTTTAAAAGTATGTCAGATGACTCTGCTAATTGACTGAAGGTATGGCATAACAGTATAAGGGACGAAAGTTTCATATGCCCTCAGAGTCTGGGGACCGTATCACTTAGGGGATGGTTTTATAGTTAATACGGAAGACTGGAAGAAGAGAATGTTGTTTATTTTAAACTTAATTTAATTTAAATTCAATTAATTAACATATAATGTATTACTAGTTTCAGAGGTAGAGGTCAGTGATTCATCAGTCTTACAGAACACCCAGTGCTTATTACATCACATGGCCTCCTTACTGCCCATCTCCCAGTCACCCCATCCTCTTACCTCCTTCCTCTCCAGCCACTCTCAGTGTTTCCCATAATTAAGAGTCTCTTAAAAAAAAAAAAAAAAAAAAAAAAAGAGTCTCTTATGGTTTGTCTCCCTCTCTGATTTCATCTTATTTTATTTTTCCCTCCCTTCTCCTATGATCCTCTGTTTTGTTTCTAAATTCCACATATGAGTGAGATCATATGATAATTGTCTTTCTCTTATTGACTTATTTCACTCAGCATGATACCCTCTAGTTCCATCCATATCATTACAAATGGCAAGATTTCATTTCTCTATGGCTGTGTAGTATATTCCAGTGTGTGTCACCTGTCAGTGGACATCTGAGCTCTTTCCATAGTTTGGTTATTGTGGACATTGCTGCTACAAACATTGTGGTGCAGGTACCCCTTCGGATCACTATGTTTGTATCTTTGGGGTAAATACCTAGCAATGTATTTGTTGGGTCGTAGGGTAGCTAGAAGAGAAGGTTTTGAATTGAGGGATCAGAAGCTCAGTTTTAAGTTTGAGTTGAGTTGACTTGAGTACAAGTAAATATACTGAATTTTGACTTAGATACATGTCTAAGAGTTCAGGAGCCACCTTTGGGCTTGGAGTATAAAACTAGGGAGTGATAAGAATACAAGTAGTATTTAAGGGATGGGTTTGGATGAGATCACCATGGGAGGGAATACAGATGGAATTCAGGTGAGGTTTAAAGACCAAGTCTTTGGGCAGTCCCACATTAGCTCAGAGAAAGGAAGAGGAGCCAGTAAACAGACTGAGAAGACTGCTTCCCATAAAACAAGAAGCTTCAAATGTAGTGCTCTGAAAACCAAATGAAGAAACTGTCATGGAGGAAAGAATGGGCACCATATAATTGCTGGTGATCTGTCAAGTATAGATGATGACTGAGTTTAGTCCATGTGTTGAGGAATTTATGTCAGTGGTTGCCTTAATGAGAACCATTTTAGAAGAGTGTTCAGGGCTGAAATGGATTCAATAATGACAAGAGTAAAACTACAGACAACAGGTAGAAAACTCTTCTGAGGAGTTTTTCTGTAAAGGAAAGTAGAAAAATAGGCATGTTGTCGGAAGTTAATATAGAGTCAAGGGAGGTTTATTATTTTCTTTAATTGAGAAATATACTTTCTGATGTGAACTTAAAAATGAGAAAGAGAAAGAGAAAAGGATGCTAGGAGGAGAAAGAGTGAATAGCTTAAAGGATATTGATCCTTGAGAGCTAAGACACAAATGAAGTGAACTCTACTGTGCTGGTTAATCTTAGGTGTCAACATTCCTGGGCTATGAGATTCCCAGATAGCTGGTAAAACGTTATTTCTGGGTGTGTCTGTGAGAGCGTCTCCAGAACAGATTAGACTTTGAATGCATAGACTGAGAGAGAAGATCACCCTCACCAGTGTGGTGGGCATCCTCCAAACCAGTGAGGGCCTGAGAACAAAAAGGTGAGGAAGGGCAAACATCCATCTTCTTCTGCCCTCAGAGATATAGGTGCACCTAGTTTTCAGGCCTTTGGGTTTGGACTGAAACTATACCACTGGCTTTCCTTGGCATCCAGTTTGTAGACAGCGGCTCATGGGACTCCTCAGCCTCCATACTTGTGTGAGCCAGTCCCTCATAATAAAGCTCAATATATCTCTCTGCAACCAATTGGTTCTGTGTCTCTGCAGAACCCTGATTAAAGCAGTATAAAACTGAATAATGAAGATTTGTACAAGTTAGGGAGACCGATGAAAGCTTTCCTGAGGATATCTCTTGAGGTGAAATGCTTGGAATTAGAGGAAAAAGGTCAGGATGGGAAGGGTGGTCCAGAAGTTAGGAGAAGCCCTGTAGTAGAACTAATTATTGCTGCATGTGGCCTACACCAGCCAGTGGGGTTGAAATTCAAAGGAAGAGGAAACTTGATTATACACATGGGCTAGAGATGTTTCAGACTTTCTAAGGAAATTTAATTTTTTTTTTTACACAGGCACTAGAATATCTGTGAAGACTTTCAGGGGCCATGGAATGCAAAGATTGAAATTATTGGATTTATGTTTTAACAAGATAACCTGGTGGAATGAGGACAATGGATTAAAGGAACACCAATAGTTATGGATGACATATTTTCTAGGCCAGTATGACTTGACCATATTCCATTTTGAATTATTCCTTACTGTGTGTTCGTAAGTCTTGCCTTCTCAAGTAGATTTTCATCTGTCCCAGGGTAGGCCATTTACTTTTTATTTCTTTCTTCTTCTTACGGGCACCAGTGATGTCTTCCAAAAATGCTCAGATTCAATCTTAGCACACTGGTGCTTAAAATAAAGTTCATGACATTTAGGAGATGAGCAAGGCCTTTTACGATCTAACCTGATATTAAGTTTACAGTTTTATCTTTTACCTTTCCATCTCTGTACATTACATTTCCATTAATTAAACTTCCTATCATTCCTGAGGTACACCATGATCTTCTTTCACATTTTTTGGTAAATATTACTGTTTATTCTTTCTTATTTTTGCTATCTGGGAGCCCACTATTATGACTAGCACATGATAGGGTTTTAACAAATATTGTTTTAATTACTTTGATTTTTTTTTAGAAAAATAATTCCTCACTCAACAGTGGGCACAGAGTGTTTTAATGATGACAAGAGCAGAAAGTTAGAGACCACAAAAACACAAGGAAAACCTGTGAAAGGCTCTGAAAAGTTGTGACAAACTGAGAGAAGATAGTGTTTTCTTTTTTTTTTTAATAAAATAATTTTTATTGGTGTTCAATTTACCAACATACAGAATAACACCCAGTGCTCATCCTGTCAAGTGTCAAGATAGTGTTTTCTCAGAGTAAAAAATACCATATCTTCTAAGTGATTGGCAGATAACATGCATAAAATATTATGGATTTTGTGGTTTTGGACAACACTCAGACAATGATATTTGTGAAGATATATATTTGCTAAACTGATAAAGGATACAATTACACTTCCTATATGGCAAAATGGCAAGAGGGAATATCAATATTAGCATTCAAGAAATCTACCCAGACTCAGCAGTTTCCCAAGGAGACCCAATTAGGCTCTGACCTTGATAACTGCAACCTGCACAAAGTGGATTTTACTTGGTCTGGGAAACTCACTATGGATGTTCTCTATAATCATGATTTCATAGGTGTTTATTGCTTGGTATTATATAGAAAATCTGCTAGCCAATGTCCAGGGCCATCTGTTCCCCCTTCGTTCTTCAGCTAAAGAAAAGAAAAGAAAAGGAAAGAAAGAAGAAAAGAAAGAAAGAAAGAAAGAAAGAAAGAAAGAAAGAAAGAAAGAAAGAAAGAAAGAAAGAAAGAAAAAGAAAGAAAGAAGAAAGAAAGAAAGAAAGAAAGAAAGAAAGAAAGAAAGAAAGAAAGAAAGAAAGGAGAAAAGAGAAAGAAATTTGTCATAATGCAGATCAAATCATAGAAAGTTCATAGAAAATTCACCTTTTGAGGATTCCCATTGAATGAAAGAAACATTAATGAACATTAGCTGAATGAATAATGTATTCTCAGATGTGTACTTTGTATAGTATGATTCAGAAATAGTCCATTGATGATCCATTTCCCAAACAGACCATATGTACCTACTAAATTTAAGATTCTGGGACAAACTGAGATGGATGAGGTATTTTAGGATCTAATGTAAAGAGATCTAAGTGCTGGGGGCTTTTTTGTTTTGTTTTTGTTGTTGTTGTTGTTGTTGTTTTTGGTATTTTCAGGAGGCAATGACTCCAAATGTACCCCTTAAAAAATAAGGTTCAAAGTTGAGTGATGTTGCTACAGTATTACCTTCGATATGATGCGATGAAAAAAGCCCTTTAAGTCTGTAGTCTTCCTTCTAAAAACATATAATATTAGTTTAATCATTATAAAAACATCAGACAAATCCTGATTGAGACAGTTTACAAAATACCTGCCCAGTACAAGGGAAGTTTGAGAAACTGTCGCTGCTAAGAAGGGTCTAAGAAGATACGACAATTAAATGTAATGTGGTGTCCTGAATGGTATGCTGGAATGTAAACAAGATTTTTGGCAAAAAGTAAGGAAATCCAAATAAAGTATCACTTCAGTTAATAATGATGTCTCAATATTAGTTCATTGATTGTAACAAATGCACTAGACTAATATGAAAACTAGGGACGCCTGGTGGCTCAGTGGTTGAGCATCTGCCTTCAGCTCAGATTGTGACCTTGGGGTCCGGGACTGAGTCCCACATGGGGCTCCCTGTATGGAGCCTGCTTCTCCTTCTGCCTGTGTCTCTGCCTCTCTCTGTGTCTCTCATGAATAAGTAAATAAAATCTTTAAAACAAAATTTAGTATGGTAACAAGAAGGGAAACTGAGTAGAGCTTATGGAAACTGTGTTATCTTTGCAATTTTTTCTGTGAGTCTAGAACTATTCTAAAATTAAAAGTTACTTAAAATAAAATCAAACGGGATACCTAGTTAAATTTGAATTTCAGATAAACAACAAGTGATTTTAGTCTGAGTATGGCCCATGCAATATTTAGAGCACATTTGGACTAAAACAAATTTGTTTTTCATCTAAATTTCAAATTTAACTGGGTGGCCTGTATTTTATCTGGCAGTCCTATATCTGGAATAGGTGCTTCTCAAAATAATGTCTGCCTTCCTCAAGTTTCTCTTTCAATATCTCTCATTACCTCTAGAACCAAAAGCAGAGTCAGTTTAACCTAAACAAGGAAATGTGAACTTTGCTCCGGGTGGAAATTGCCCACTAACTAAAGAACGTATAGGACCTGACTGATGCGTATCAGAACGAACCAAGGTCAAATGTTGTGGGTGTTGTGGGGAGGGTTGGATCATGGATAGGAGCATTCATTGAAACCATTTAAATCAATTTGGATTTAGGATTTAGTATTATGTCAAAAACAATTAGAGCTACTTTTAACATTTACTAGAATAGTTCTTTTAAACTTGAACATGACAATATTTCATAGTCAATAATTTGGAAGTACCAATACTGTAGGAAAAAAGTGGAAGAAGGCCAGAAGTTCAAGAAGTTGAGGCTGTTAGAAATGATTGTTTTTTAAGATTTATTTATTCATGAGACACACAGGCAGAGGGAGAAGCAGGCTCCCTGTGGGGAGCCCGATGTGGGACTCCATCCCAGGATCCCGGGATCATGACCTGAACCAAAGGCAGACGTTCAACCACTGAGCCACCCAGGCATCCCAGAAATGATTTTTTTTTTAAATAAGATTTGAGAACCTAGTAATAGAACATGTTCCCCAAGGAATATCTGATGCATCCAATACTCAAGGATTTTTGTTAAATGCAACTTTTGATTCTATATATCTGAGTTTGGCCATGACATTGTGCTGCTGGTGTGAGAACCACACTTGTAGTATCAAGGGTCTAACAGACACCCCCTTTATTAAGTCTTTAAGAGAAACAGTGGTGCGTGGGGCACCAGCGTGTTTGAGAAGCTTGGTGTCAGTTATCCTCTGAAGACAACACTTAATGGATTACGAGCCACAGTGAAAGTAAGTTTGCCTTGACCTGTGGGAAAGGAGGATGACAGCTAAAAGATAATGATGTTCCTATGAGCAAGGTAGGCTGGAGCTCAACTATGGTGTTGTTGGATTTGTATAATCACAGAAGAGAAAAAAAAGAATGAAATAAAGAAAGAGAGGGGGAGGAGACAACAAGGAGGGAAAGAAGGAAAAAAGGAAGGAAAGAACGAATGGATGGAAGCAAACAAAGAAAAAAATGTTTAAACATGTATATACACATGTGAATATATATGTATGACCAGAAAAATGAAATTTTGTACTTCTTTTCTTTGATCCCAATTTATCTTCCTCCAAGATAGAAAGTTATGTTGGTATCACTCTTGAATGTGGAACTAATTTAGTTCTAAAGGACTTCTAAAGAACTTGGAGGTAGAAATGCTTCTTTTATATGTGGGTATTTATTTCTACCCATTCTTTGGCTTCCTCCTTCTTTCTCAGTGTCTTGTTTTGCTTATGCTAAATACTCAGAGACGAAATAGTTGTAAGTTGAGTTTCCCTAGTTTCTACGGATAATTTCTAGCAATGAGCTTAAGTCATTCATGAAATGGTATGTGATTTTATTTATTTTTATTTATTTATTTATTTATTTATTTTTGGTATGTGATTTAAAAAAAATAAAATAAATAAAGTGAATTCCTGACATACGTGTGCTGCTTTTTCGGTCTATCCCTCCTCCCCTTTAATTGAAGTGTAACACACATGATGGAAAGGATAGCTATCCTAAGTATGCAGCACCATGGATTTTCACAAAGGGAACCCATTCATAGAATCAGAGCCTGAATCAAGGAACAGAGAATCAAGTGCCTCCCAAGAGTCACCTTCAGCCCCACCTCTGTTACTAGCCGCACAAGAGGAACTGCGATCCTACTTCAATACCGTAAAGGAACAATCCCATTTTTAAGTTGCATGTGAATGGGATCCTTTGTGTGTACTCCTTTAGTGTCTGACTTCTTCTTCCCAAGATCGTATTCCTGAAGCTCATCCATATGCTTTATGGAGTTGCAGTTCATTTATTGTCATTACTCTGTAGTGTTTTGTTGCATTCACCATTTCTGTGACTGATGGCTCGTGTCCACTACCAATCTATTGCAAATAATGCTGCCTCGGACATACTGGCCTAATGCTTATGAAGGTAAGCATGCAGCCCTGTTGAGTGTACACTGGGCAATGGAGTTGCTGGGCCCTCAGTCACAAGCTAGTTTCATTTTAGTAGATATTGAGAAAGTGTTTTCTAAAGTGGCTATCTCGATGTCTACTCTCTCCAGAAAAGTATGAACATCCCATTTGCCTCACATCCTCATTTAACATTTGTGATTATAAAACTTTTTTTATTCGTTTCAGTCATTCTGGCAGTTTTAATTTGCATTTCCGTGATGGCATATGAAGTTAAGCATATTTCCCTAAGTTTATTGGCCATTTGGATTTTTTTAAACGAAATGTCTATTCAAACTTTTTTGCACTGTTGGTGAGAATGCAAAATGGTGCAGCTGCTATGGAAAAACAGCATGAATGTTCCTCAGAAAATTAAAAATAGATCTACCACATGGCCCAGTGATGCCACTTCTGGGTATTTACCAAAAATAATTGAAATTGAATATTAGCACTCCTGTGTTCATTTGCAGCTCTATTCACAAGAGCCCCAAAATGGAAACAAACGTAATGTCCATCTACAGATACAATGGTATACTATTCAGCCTTTAAAAAGAACAAAATTTTGTAATGTTAGACAAAATGAAGTCACATAAAGATAAATATTGCACTATTCCACGTTCATAAGTTATCTAAGATAGTCAGATTCATCGAGTCAGAGTGTAATGGTGGAGGCCAGGACTAAGGGAGAGGGTTAAAGGGGAGTTACTCATGAGTGAGCATTGTTTCATTTAAACAAGTAAATTCCAGAGATCCAGGTATAAGACATTGTACCTATACCAACAGTGTTGTATTGTGTGCTTAAAAATTTGTTAACAGATCTCATGTGAAGTGTTTTTACCACAATAAAATAAAATTAAACAAAAATGTCTGTTTAAAAATGGTGTTCATTTTTTCTACTGTTTTCTCTTCTTTCTTATTTATAATGTTCTTTATACATTCACAATATTATCTCTTTGATAGATATACACAGTAGAAATATTTTCTACTTGAATTTGCTTTCCACATTTTAGTCATATCTTGAAATTAATATTTTTATTTTTATTTTTTTAATTTTTTTAAAGATTTTATTTATTTATTCATGAAAGACCAGAGAGAGAGAGAGGCAGAGACACAGGCAGAGGGAGAAGCAGGATCCATGCAAGGAGCCCGAGGAAGGACTCGATCTCGGGTCTCCAGGATCATGCCCTGGGCTGAAGGTGGCACCAAACCACTGAGCTACTCGGGCTGCTCAAAATTAATATTTTTCAAGATTTTATTTATTTGAGAGAGAGAGAGTGGACTTGAGTGGGGTAGGGGGGAGAGGGAGAAGAAGACTCCCCACTGAGCAGGGAACTCCAAGAGTTGGGGCTTCATCCCAGGACCCTGAGATCATGACCTGAGCCAAAGGCAGACACTTAACTGATTGAGCCACCCAGGCATCTCTCAATTTCATCTTAATTCTAATGTAACTTCTATATCAAGTTTTCTCTTATAATGAATAATTTCGTTCTTGTTTCAGAAATCTTTGGCTACCTTAAGGTAATATAGATACTTTCAATCTTTTTTTCTTGAAGTTCTTTTGTTTTTTTTCTTACACATGTAGATCTCCAAATTATCTAGAATCGATTCCCCTATACGCTGCAAGAAACAGAACAAGATTTATTATTTTTCTCTATAAATATCTAGTCAATCCTACACCATTTATCACAAAGACCATCCTTTTCTCACTGAATTGTAGTGTTTCCTTTATCAAAATTAGGTAACTATGTGTGCGTAGGTCTATTTCTGGATTTTCTCTGTACTTCAACTGGTCAGTGCCCCTATCTTTATGCCAGTTCCACATTGTTTTAATGACAAAGGTGTTATATATAACAGGCCTCACTATGACAGTCATCTCACTTGTTTGTCATTCTTAAATAGTGTCTTAGTTATTCTGTGTTCTTTGCATAGATTTAGTTTCTTAATTTTTACAAAGTGCACTTGCACCGACATGCAGATGCTCACACACACACACAAAACCCTACGGATAATTTTATTTGAAATGTACTTAATCTATAAACCAGTTGGGGAAGATTATATCTATAAAATATTGAATCCTCTAATCCATGCATATGGAATAGCTCTCCATTTTTAAGTTAGCTTTACCTGGTAAAACTTCATACAATAACCTGAGTCCATTTGAAGTGTACAACGCACTAAATTTGACAGATGTAGGTACCCATGTGCCACCACCACAATCGAGATGCCTAAAATCCCTGTCTCCTGGTAAAGATCTTCACATCTGCTTGTAATCCATTCCTGCCTCTGCTCTTAGCCTCGGGCAACAACGGATTGTTTCTGGTCATTAGAAACTGTTGTGAATTTATCACAATTTTAAATAAATGGAGTCATATCGTATGTATTCCTTTGTATGCAACTACTTTCACTCAGGACAGTGATTTTGAGATTCATCCATGTTGTGGGCATCAGTAGTTAGTTCCCTTACACTGATGTTCATTATTCACTCCACTCTATGGACATAAAATAATTTCTGTATCCATTCACCTGTAAATAAGAACCCCAGTTGTTTCCAATGAGGGGGCGTACCACAGACAAGTTGTTATAAATATTCATGTACAACTCTTCGAATGAACATATGTTCATTTCTTTTAGGTACTTAGAAGTAGAATCTCTGGGTTCCTTTTTCAAGAAATCACCAGCAAGTCTTCCTAAGTGGTTATACTGCTTTACATCCCAGTAGAGGGCAACTTCTGTCTTGGTTCAGAAGCACTCTAATACCTTTAAATAAACACTTTTTATATTTTTCCTGGCTCTCATGTTATTTATTGGTTACTTTGCAGTCTGCCCACTATATAAGCAATAGGCCATTTCACTTAATCTTCACAAAATATACTGCTGTAGATATTATTATTCCATTTTTCACATTGGAAGAAACTCGTGTATATAGATGCTGAGCTGAGTGCCTCAATTTTCACAGCTAGTCAGTGATGGAATTGGGATTTGAATTCATGTTACTACTAGGGTTTGGTATCTCCATTACACCACATAATTTCTTAAAATACAGTCTTCAGTAAGAATTAAAGATCTAAGATTTCAATTTTGAGGGAGCACTGTCGTATTACTTAATTTTCCCCTGCTATACCGTCAGAAAGGCAAAGCAGCAGAGCACCTAAGAGAAGACGCTTCTGGGCCACATCTTAGGTTGGCAGCTTATTGGACACATAGACCTGCAGTATCTTTTAAGACTCAGTTCACTCATTTTAAATACTTGTAATGATAGGACTTCTCTTAGAGGGTGGCTGTGACAATTCAATGTGATTTAATGCAGGTAAGTGCTTATCACAGTTCCTTACAGGAAGGAAATACCAATAAGTACTGCTATCTCCAATATCCTAGTGCTAAGTAAGTAAGTAAATAAATAGGGCAATCAAAGCAAATGATAATAAAAATAAAGAGGAAAAAAAAAGAACAACTTAAAAAATATTTCAGATTTTCAAGTCTTTTTAAATATTTACATTAATAACAAAATATATAATTATATTCAGTTTAAGTCTCCCTTATAAAGTTTAAATTTCAGCATGCTCTCCCTGGAGAGTAAAAGCTGTAACTGCTACATTAGCCTAGGTTAGCAACGGCCATATATTTTCAAATAGAGAGTTAAATACAAAATAGGACCAGAGAGAAGAAAGCTGATGCAGGATAAATGCAGAACAAAATGTGATTGACACTGTAAGAGAACCTGGAACACACCTGACATGAAATGTAAGTTTTTGTTTCTGAAATGGTTTGACTTGGACTTCTGGCTGCGTTATACTCAGAAGAAATTCATCAATACACAGATTAAGTATTTTTGCTGTGCCTTCAACCTCTCTTTCCTGAACTCCTTCTCCTAAGTTTGGTTTAGCTATACAATCCTCCAGGACTAATCCATTTTACTACAGATGTAGGAATCATCATTCATGAGTTATTGATAAAGAAAAAAAATCAAGGGGAAAAAATACTAAATATACTTTGTGGTAGAATTCCAGGCATCTATTTCCCAGGACTGATGACAAACGTTGGGCACACCATGTGGCACAACCACTCCCTCACTGTGCTGGCAGGTCAGGCTCCATTTTCATCCTGTGACCCCCATGAGTTTTCACTATTCCAGTAGATTTTCTTAAGGTATTGTTCATTATTGTTCTTTCAGAATAACTTTGTTTAAGCAATATGTTGAATATGCCCTTGAGGCATGTTCTAGGGGAAATTAGAAAGGGAAAGTGTCAACTCTGTTTGATGAAGAACCCATAGGAGACAGTGATAAAATCAAGTGTTTTCCATTAAATGGGTCAGAGTTCCAATAGGAAAGGACTAATTTTTTCTCTTTTCTATTTTATTTATTGACACAATCATAAATAATAAAATCAAGAGTAGTCATTAGAATGTGCTGGGCATTCAATACATATTTGTTCAGTAAGTAAGCATTTTAATCTGAGTTCTATTATCTACTGACTGGTTACATTTTCCTCACCTGGAGCCCTCTGGGGCCTCTTTGATAAGGACACTAATCCTTTCATAAAGGCCCCACCCTCATGAGCTCATCACTCCTGAAAGACCTCCAAATACCATTGCACTGGGGACTAGGTTTCAACAAATGAGTTTTGAGGGGACACCACCATTCGGTCTGTGACACATACTATACGAGGTAAGCCCTCTTCACAGCATCAATCTCGACAGCATTCTGACATCTGTCTGGCTGCAAACTAGACTATGAGCTCCAGGATGATAGAATCCTTATCTGCTGTTGGTCGCTACTTCATAATCAGCAGCTAGCACAGTTGCTCATGTAGAGTAGATATCAAGTAAACATTCTTAAAGGAGTTTTTTTAGCACACGTCACCTCTGTGTCCTTTCTTTGGAAGCTAGAACTGAACATTTCACAGTAAGGCTTTTTATTCTGAAGAGAAATTTAGCTCCTGGGAATGGTTTAAGCTCCCCCACGACAATAAAATGCTGTGCGTCTTTGTCTAATTTTAGAGATATTAGGAAGAGTTTCCTAAAAAAAATCATATCTTGCAAACGAGTTAATTATTTTTGTTTGGATTGTGGTGATTCTGTAATTGTAGATTAATTGGTTCCATCTGCTCTGTGATTTTCCAATTAACAGGTAATAGCTTTCGAAAGTCAGTTCATTCTGACATGTGTAGGAATGTATTTAAGATGGTAATTTTTCCCCTCATGCTCTCTGTTGCTTTTCTTTTCTATCTTTTTTTTTTTTTCTTTTTCAAGTCCTGAGGCAAATGGCACATTCTTCCTTATGTTAGTTGAGGCCTTTCCAGGACAAATCTCCCTGAACAGGGTCATAAAGTTTTTTCTTTGCAATTGGTGTTCGGGGTTCATTTATTATTTGCTGCTGTTCCTAGTACTGATTAATGACAGTAATTTTTAAGGCTAGAGGTGTTTTATTTTTTTTTTAATTTAAAAATTGACTGACTGATTAAGTTTCATCCAGCTGAGTTTCCATATTAATAGAGATTCCTGACTGAAGAATACCTGCTGTAAGTGGATGTGGGAAGCAGGGAGTGAGGGGAGGGGAGCTTTCAAAATTATCTGAGCATAAATATTCAAGTCTATCACTTTGTACTAGAAAATTGACCTTGAACATCACATTTGCTAATTGTAGGTGTTATGAAACACTTGAAGTTTTTGTGCTATTCTTCCCCTCCTCTTCATAAATACCATTAAGGTCTAACAATTTTTAGAACCTCCTAGGTATAATTTATATGATTTTGCCAAACAGTGACAAACTGTGAACTGTAGTAGAGAAACTGGCCAGGTACCCAAAACTTCCAGTTGGATCAGCAATTCCTCTGAAAAATAAAAATAGTGAACTATAAAAGATGGAAAGCTCAGATAGTGAAATAATATTGCCTTATTCATTCATTCAACAAATACTCTTAAATGTTTACTTTACACCAAAAACTATTCTAGGTGGTGGTTGATGTACCTTAGTGAATAGAGATATCAGTCTTAGATTTCTGAGGTATCTGTTCCTTTATAAAGCTTACATTTCACTATAAGATAAACAATATATAAAATAAATAACTTAGAAATTTCTACTTCAGGCCATGATGGAGTAAGAGAGACTGAGTTTGTCTTTCTACTAAGAAAACACACAAACAAAAACCAAAATCCCTGGAAAATTAGGCAGCAAAATATATGAAACAAGAGTTTTCACACATTGGAACACAAGCAGCATAAAACTGTGATACTTGAGAGAAAGGTAAACAAGGTTCACCTTATGTTTGGTCAAAATTAATGTATGGAAGGAGTTTCCAGGCCCATGGTGAGATCGGAAGAATTCAAAGACCAAGACAGGCTGCTGCACTGAGGAACCAGAGAGTGGAGTATCTAGAGAACAAGATGGCTAGATTTCTGGAGATGAGGAAGATGGAGGGGGAAGCCTGGAATGCTTCCTGGGGTCCCCTCAAGTCTTTGGTTAAGTACTAATGTGTCTAAGCATCAGGAACTACCTAAGACAGTGGGAGAGTAAACAGAGAGCAGTAGACCAAAACAATCCCAAAAGCTGACATAGCTGAACAGCTCATGGTTTTTTTGTTTTGTTTTGTTTTGTTTTGTTTTGTTTTGTTTTGTTTTTGTTTTTTTTTTTTGGCTGAGTGGGAACTCATTGTAGTTCATGAGGCATGGGGTAAAGGCTTCAGGTGGGTATCACTTTCATAATGAGGTCAAATTAATCCTGGAATAAAGTAGGCTTTCTGTCTGCTCTAATAAAGTTCAAAAGCAAGACTCAAAAACAAAATTTATTCCAAATAAATTAACTATGTACCCCTCAAAAAAAAGGATCTGCCACTATTTAAAAGAACAAAGCAAAATCTAGCACCCACTACATTAAATTTGTGATGTTTGGCACCCAGTTAAAAATAATCAGGCATCCAAATAAGCAGAATAATTTGAAATTTAGCCAAGAGAAAATTAGTAGAAATGGACCTAGAAAAAATATGGGGCACTTGGGTGGCTTAGTCGGCTGAGCATCTGACTTTTGATTTTTGCTCAGGTCATGATCTCAGGGCCATGAGATTGAACCCTAGGTTGGGCTCTGTGCTTTGTGTAGAGTCTGCTTGAGAGTCTCTCTCTCTCCCTCTCCCTCTGCCCCTTGTCCCCCACACTTGTGCACACACATACTGTCTCTCAATCTCTCTCTCTAAAAATAAATAAATAAATAGATAGATAGATAGATAGATAAAATTAAAAGAAAGAAATAGATCTAGAAAGAACAACTATGGTAGAATTTACAGACAAACATATTAAAACAGTTATTATATATCTGCATTTATTCAGACAGGTAGTGTAAAACATAAAAATGGCAACAAAAGAAATTGAAGATTTAACAAACGACCCACATGGAATTTATTTTTCTTTCTTTCTTTCTTTTCTTTCTTTCTTTCTTTCTTTCTTTCTTTCTTTCTTTCTTTCTTTCTTTCTTCTTTCTTTCTTTCTTCTTTCTTTCTTCTTTCTTTCTTCTTTCTTTTCTTTCTTTCCTTTCTTCTTTCTTTCTTTCTTTCTTTCTTTCTTTCTTTCTTTCTTTTCTTTCTTTCTTTCCTTTCCTTTCTTTCTTCTTTCTTTTTCTTTTCTCTTTTTTTTTTTTTTTTTTTTTGAGTGAGATACAGAGAATTGGTGGGGAGGCGGGCAGAGGGAGAGTGGAAATCTTCAGCAGGCTCCACTCCCAGTGCAGAGCTCAGCCTAGAGCTCAATCTCATGACCCTGAGATTGCAACCTGAGCCAAAGTCAAGAGTTGAACACTCCACTGACTGAGTCACCCATATGCCATCCCTATGGAATTTCTGAAATTGAAAAATAAACATCTGAAAAGAAAAATACCTTGAATATGTAATTACTATAAACGAACTTAAAGATACAACAATAGAAATATTAAAGATGAAGCATAGTGTAAAAAATAAGAGTGAACAAAAATTAAAAACCATTTCCAATATAAAACCAACAGCTAAATATGTGTGGACTGAGGGCCCAAAAAGAGAAGAAAAAGGACTATATATATATATATATATATATGAAAATTATGCAACCACAAAGATAAGAAGGTCAATGAAACAGAAGCTAGGGCAGAGAATGATCAAATCACTGAACACCAGTGATAAAACAGACAAACAAAAAGATAAAAACAGTCATAAAAGGAAGGAAACAAGAGAGCAACGTTTAGAAGGATGGCTTCATCAGAAACTATTCATGTCAAAAAAACAAACAAGGGAGACATCCTTCTATTATTAAATAAAAAGAATGCTGTATCTGTTGAAAATGTCT
The DNA here is from genome assembly GCF_048164855.1 of Canis lupus baileyi. Lineage (NCBI taxonomy): Eukaryota > Metazoa > Chordata > Mammalia > Carnivora > Canidae > Canis > Canis lupus. The sequence goes on from NC_132858.1 coordinate 28,854,155, forward strand.
TCCAAAAATGAAAAGTGAGAGTCCCTCCATGAGCCATCTGGGGAATAGAGAATAAGGGTTGAGGTAGTGTAGTTGGAAGAAGAGGGAAAAAAATCCATCATGGATATTTCCACTTCCTCTCATACTGTTGTATCTGGTTGCAAGTGGGGTTGATGCCTCCTCCAGTAAGGAAAGAAGAGAGTGTGACTCTCGTGGACACTTTGAACAGATCACTGAGGACCTGAACTACCAGAGACTTCGGTGGTCAGCTCTTCAACTCTGCCATTTTGATTCTGCTCTGTGTTGACAGCATGAAAAACACAATCCTGAGCCTTGCTCTTAGTGGCCAAGGAAGATACAACTGTGAATGTGATTCACCTGGCAGCAAGGTGTTGACAGTGGAGGCCTTTGCCACACTGAATCATATTGATATAAATCACACAGTGTGAACTCTACCCTCATGCTAGAGGAGAGGGACACTGTGGATGTATTCCAGCATCCTTTCACCTACATCCAAACATCCTCTCACCTACATTACCTAATGGCAAGAACTCTGCCCCTGTCTTTCCCAGTGAGGAGGTCGAGGAGCATAGTACCCTCACGCAGAACCCATTTAGGTGCAGCATCGAAGTTCAGCCCTCAGCCCCAGCCAGGATGGCAAGCAGCAGCCAACTGTCAGGAGCTTGTTAGTGAGCTCATCCACATGCAGTGACTTGAGCCATCACGCACCCTTCCCATTAGATGCCTTCATAGGCACAAATAGTCTGTGCAGAAGGGAGCCAGACAGCACCTCCAATTCACCATGGATGCACCTGCCATTTCACATATTAAACCAGAGTGAGCCGTCCAACTTAATTCCTGGGAGGTCTTTTCCCCAGATTCTCTGAAAACCATAGGCAATCTTGAATCAGATGTCACCAACAACAACTGGGAAGACAGGACCATCATGTTTGACCAGTCTTTCAGTGCCCAAGATGGGGTGCTCAGCTTACGTGATACCAGTTCAGCTAATGCAGCACCGCTGTCTGTGGCATTTGAGGTTGAAACAGGTTTTGAGCAAAAAGTTGCAGCTGAGGAAAGTGGTTGTCACAGTGAAGATCATGAAGTTGGCTTCTTTGAGAAAGAGAACATGAGAATTAGTGTCTAAATCAGAACTCTACTTTCTCTGGGTCTTAGGAGTCAGCAAACAAAGTGGCCACACCAGCGGAAGGCAGTGAATCCAGGGAGGTGGAAGGAGCGGTGAGGTCGGGGTTGAGAAGACCACCCGCAGAGTTTTTCAGATTCCCAGCCTAGCACCAGCAAGATAGAGCATACCCATATTTTAGAAGTCACAACTTAGAACATAAGTCTACTTTAAGTATTTCAAATTTACTTTGAAAGAGCAGGAGTAACTTGAGCACCAATCAGAACTGTAACTGCAATAACCCAAGCATCCCTAGCGATTGTAGACAGGATCACAAGGCTATTTGTTTCTTTAATCCAGAGGCTTGGTCTAGAGGCCGGCCCTCACAAGGCCCTGGATCCCATATGGAAAACCTGTTCAACCAGCTCAGAGATTCCATCTTGTTAGGCCCATAAAGGGAATGGGGAGTAGCTACAAACAGTTTGGGATCTATGTATCCAGGTCTGATTTGGGCCTCTGCTTTTATTTCTCCAGGTTTATGATGGATTCCCCAAGAGAAGGAGTCCTAGGATGTTTTTTAGTTTGTTATTTGAAATATTAGGGGCTTTTACACAAAGAGGGAATAGGATCTGACTGGCATATTGGTTCCTGGAGAACAGACAAGAGAGGTGTATAGTAAGTTTTCATTAGAAAATATAAGGCATGTTATCTTGCCGGACATCACCCCAGAGAGGATCCAACCCCATCCAGTAAACTTAGGGCCATTGAGGTGAAGGAGACCACTGGGGATGGTCAGGCTCCAAATCCCAGCCAACTACTCAATTCCTTAATAGAAGCTTGGGAAAAGAGGCATCCTAAATGCAATGAGACAATGATAGCCTTTAAAGTTCACATCCTGACCCTGTCATTTGCTGGTACCCCAGACAATTTATTGAATCCAGATCCTGAGTTCCTCATTATAAATAAAATAACCCTTGTCACAGAACCGTTAAGAATTAAATGAAATAATGTGAATAAATGTTTGTACACAGGATCTTGTCCTATGGCTCACATTTGCCATGAAGTAAAATCAGTACAGGCTCAGAAACTTCTCCTGGCATTTCTCTCTACAAGATTACCTCCCCAAGTAGCTAAGATTATGAATTTACATATTAACTGCAAATTTAAAAAGTGATGACTGGAGCCCAAAACACTGATGTTATATAAAGGCCAGAATTTTATTTCAAATGCATATCAGCAACCCACTCCCCTAAACAACTGAACAAGCAGAGAAAGTGTGAATGCCTTACTGATTTAAAGTTCTTTGCATATATGGGCAAAGGTAGAGACCAACTGTTAATTACACATCTGTGATTACTATGATCAATGTTAATTTACTACAAACCAGATTTGATTATTGGTGTTTATCTAAAAACAACATATGCAAAGGGACTCCCTGTTTGAAAACATCTCTTATGGTCTTGGCGAAACAGGAATTAGGAACAGATTTCAAGATAAACAAAAACACTCTCCTGTACTGATCCACATATGAAACACAGAAACCCTATAAAAATGAAAGCCGGTTCAGCGCCTAGGGTGAAAAGAGACATGATTCAAAATGTTTCTACTTCCTATATACACTCTGCCCATCTCCAGGGTATGACAGCTTCATGGATGTATTTGGTCTCCAAACACATCAAATTGGGTATATTAAAAATATACGAGTTTTTTTTTTTTTGTCAATCATATCACAATACAACGGTTTTTCAAGAAAGATGATAAAAGGCATTGAAATTGGAGACGTTCTTCTAAGAAAGTCAGGTAGTTGAAGCTTTGAATTTTTTTTCTGAAATGTTCTCAAATTTATTCTCAAGCATAACTAATCTGCCTAGAATTCCAAATTATTTTAGCCACCTCTTTACACAAGGGGAAAGAAGAAAGAAAAGACTGATTCCTTAATAGAATTAGTGTTATGTTGGATCTCTTGCTTGCTTCGTTCAAGTCAGCAATGTGGCTGAAACTGGGCAACCATGGGCAAGGATAATTTGGGTTATTACCTATAAAAGCATTTGTAAAGTCAAGAGGTAGTTACTTTGTCCCTTTTGGGAAGACTGAGGATATCCCCAAAGAAATAGTTAATCGGAGAGAAGAGGAAGTTTATTAATTTCACTTCTGGTTTCTTTCTCATCAGGCTGTTCCTATCTGCTCATTCCTGCTCCTTGGTGTCAAACCTCAAAGGTCAGAGGACAAGAGAATGAGTAACCATCATCTGGCCAACATTTGCACCACAGAAAAATGGCAAATGGGGATGGATAACTAAGGTGCTCCTGAAACCACAGAAGCCGTTCATATCCATGGGCAGCACCAAGTTGCAAATTCCAGATTGCCAGAACTACAAGATTTCAAAGTCCATCCAGGAAAGGAGTTCAGATTTTGCTTAAGACAGTCAAGCTGCCGCTTGAAATACGACTTTTCAATTTAAGCTATATTGTGGTCTTTATGTTTTTCCTATTGTGCATGGAAAAGGTTCTATTGAAAGCATTGCCTAGATTCCATTACTGATTTAATTGGTCATGTTTCTTTTAATTTTTCATCTGTAAATCAATGAGTTCGTTGTGGTGCTGGCTTTAATACAGAGAAGTCAGGTGGCATGCGGAGTTGGCATATTCGTCTCTCCAGCTTAGACAAGGTCCATCAGAAAACATGCTCACACCCTCCAACTGCAACCAGACTGCCTGACTTTTGGTTCAATCAATATGTTTCTGTGTTGTTGGAAGGGAAAAAAAAAATCAGTAAATTATTTGTTATGCTTTTAACAGAGATAGATTTTTTGCTTTTTTAAGAGGTGATGTTTTTGACATTTACCTCCATTTAGAAAGAATTGTCCGTGGTTTTTCTTTTTCTTTTCTTTGTTCAGAATTAGATGGCCTTTGGTAAAGTATAGATGTATCATTAAGGTAAGTTTTAAAAGAGTTATGTTAAAGAATTACTTAATAATTCATGGAGCTATAAAAGGGTAGCAATTAAGGAAAATTTAAGCATATCTCACATCCATATAAAATTACAATACATGAAAGGATTAAATTGATCAAATAATAGAAAAACACATGTAGAAAGAATATTTTTCATATCTGAGAGAAATGATCTAAAATAACAAATTGTACAAAGAAAAGATGGATATGTTTGACTATATTATACATGTATATATATATGATTAAAATATAACTAGATCCATAAAATTAATAAATAGAAAAGCATAAATGTTCAGACAGTACAAGATCTTTACAAATATATTTTGAACGAACAATAGCATCTGTGAGGAGTACTACTACACAGAACTTACACTTTTTAAACATACCTTCGTAGATTTCACTTATTTATAATATAAATGTTAACTTTGTAATTACAAAATAAAATTATTTTAGCTAGACAATATAAGACTGTAATTTGGTACCTAAAATAAGGAACGATATTTAGAATAGCCCCAAATCTTAAAGTTGTGATTTTCTTTTTCTTATGAAATAATGTTGCTGCACTTTTCTTGACCTCTTAAAAGTCCCAGTTTTGCCCTGAGGTTTGAGTGATAACTGGGAAAGACTCATATTTTATTTGCCATTTTCATTCCTTTAACGACAGTGGAAGATGGCTTAGATACTTATGAGAGAATTCTTGTACAAATAGAGTGGATATTTGAAGACAAGCAAAATTTGGCACAGTTGGAAAACCACAGACTTTTAAATCATGTTTTAGACCAAGTCCAGTGAAAACATCTACAGGAAACATTAAAAAAGCCAACACTTCAAAACTAGGGAATTTGCATTTGATTCTTTCACTGGAGTAGTTATTGATTCTTGAGATTTCAAGGAGTCTATGAAAAATACTCTTTATCTACATTTGAATATTAATGAAGGCAGATGGTATTTTTGAAAACAAAGAAGAAAAATTCTACACTGATTTTCACTTCAGTATTGCTTTTGTCTGAAAGTGTAAGTTTGTATTTTGTAGTTTAAGACCAAGGGCTCTTGTATTTAGTGTTTTTTTTTTTTTTTTTTTTTTAAGGATTTTATATATTTGTTTGACAGAGAGATTGAGAGGGAGAGACAGCACAAGCAGGAGGGGGAGAAGTAGGCTCCCTGCTCAACCGAGAGCTCAATCCCAGGACCCCAGGATCATGACCTGAGTGGAAGGCAGACGCTCCATGGACTGAACCACCCAGGTGCCCCTTGTGGTTGCATTTTTAATCCAAAATGCATGCTGAACGTTTTTGTAAAATCTAATCATTTCTGTGCAACTAAAGCACTGAATTCAATACAACTCAAGTAGTTTTGTTTTTTAAGTGCCACTATTAAATAGAATCTCCGAGATTCTGTGGTTATGGAGATGGTTAACACAGAGCTCTTGACTTCATGGATTCAGTTCCCATCTTGGTAGTTAGGAAGGCACTACAAAGAATTCTTCAAAGCCGCCTTTCCGTGATCTAATCCACGCTACTATTAACAAATGTACTCTTCGGGGTCACTCCTGAAGCTCTGCTCTTTCCTTTGTATCATAGACTTTGAGGGCTGGGTGGAAACTTTAACATTAATAATAAAATAACAATGGTAATGATATTTATGGAACACAGGAACTGTGCTAAAGAACTTAAGGCATACGTTCTTCTATTTTATAAATAATCCTATGTCAGAGGTGCTGGATGTGTCGTTAATTAACAGAAGAAGGAACTGAGGCACAGATGGGTTAACTAACAAGTAGGACTTTAGCCAAGAACCATCTGACTCTAAAGCCATGTTATAGCACTTCATTCAGGTTCCTGCCAAGGCTGGTGGTACATCACGGTCAAAAGGACTATTTTTGGATTTAATAATAATTTGTCCAAATATCTAATTGCCCCTTGATATCTGCGTGACTCTAACCAAAGCATCTGATTTCTCTGAGCCCTGTTTCCTCCTATATAAAATGAATACTCTAATATCTAGTTAAAGGAGGCCATGGGATGTAAGAGATGCTGTAAGTAGAGTACTTAGTGCAGTGCCTACACAACTTTAAGCACAGTGTACGCGGCAGCAGTAATGATTATTTTACATATAATTATATAGATACCCAAAGGGAGTCACAGGAAAAGAAACTTACTTGCCCATAGATAGTGTCAGAACTTGAACCCAGGTCTCTCGAAAGCCAGGGGTGGCTCATCTCTCAAGGTCCTGAGGCAGTTATAACGTTGCACGTGACCCACAGTGAAAACATCGTATATCTGTAAATATATATAAAACTCCTTTATTTCCTTGTCAGGCAGTTTCAAAATTCATATTCTTGAGGCTGATATCTGACAAGTCTATAAATGTCAGTGTCCGACTAAGATGATGGCCCAGGGCTCCTTCGGCTCAGGTGGGGCCTATGAACTAGGTCAGATCCCCAGTCATGAATTCTCACACTGCCACCACTGGATCTCCCCTGTCCCAGGCATGATCCCATCCTCCTGTTGGGTTTGAAGACCAGTCACTTCCTGCCTGCCTTCCTATTTTAAACCGGCTCCATTTCAGAGGAAGCAACTTGTACGATTGAGGTGCAGGCCCATGGAGTTTCATCACCAGGGAAGGAGATGTCTGAGCCCTGGATGAAACTCGTGTTGCAACTGCTCACTTTGGAAGCAACGGCCTTAAAGAGAGTCATCATCATCATCATCATCATCATCATCATCATCATCGTGAAAATAATACCAAAGCCGGGATTGAACAAAAAAGGAGTGAGCGTATTTGTTTGTAAAAATGTAATCCGGTAAGGATTTTTAAAAATTCAGTGTACTTTTAAAAATTCTTCCCTTAGTGAACTGGGAGTGATAATGTCACAGATCACATTTCCCGTAGTTAGATAAATTTAGTTTCAGTTTTAGTTTCTATATTAAAGAAACTATGTCTTATAGAAGATAGGGGTTAATATATTTATATCTTATACAAGCATATGTGTCTTATAAGTTTAGGTGAGATAATGCATCTGGAGGTTGCCTTATAGTCTATGAAACTCAACTGGGTTGCTCAGTCAGTTGAGCGTCTGTCTCCGGCTCAGGTCATGATTTTGGGATCGTGGGATCAAGCCCCACGTTGGGCACCCTGCTCAGTGGGGAGTCTGCTTCTTCCTCTGCCCCTGCTCATGCTCTCTCTCTTTCTTTCAAGTAAATAAGTAAATAAATAAGTTAAAAATAAAAATGTGGAGAGATAGTGAATATGGTGGAAATATCTGAGGACTTGAAATGAGAAGAGCCTGGGTGGAATTTTGAGTCCAGCAGGAGTGAGGTGGGTGACCTTGGACATAACTTCCCTCGATTTGTTTCATTATCTACAAAAGTGCATCAAAGGGTATTTTTTTTAAGAATAAACAAAATGACACATAGAAATCCTCTTAGAGCCTTTCTGAAGGTAAATATGCAATACATTTAGGAACCACAATTGTTTCTAAAGTAAACGAAGCTGGGATGTGGTTGCTTGAAGCCCTTGTTCTTTGCACTGAGCTATGGAGTGAGGCTGCGTAGCTGGGATTACGAGACATGATGAGAGTCTGAACAAGGTCTTCCCGTGGTCAGACTCTTCTCTTCTTTGCAACAGAAGCTGAGCTCGAAGAGCCTTCTCTACTTGGTGGTGGTGCAAATCCATCAGGACAAGGCTTTGCCTCCATCTACTGAAATTTCCAGATCATTTAATTATCCCTTGTTAAAAGCTTCTCCCCTCCACTCCAGTACTGGACAGAGATTAAATGTGGCTGGGCTTCTGGAACTGTTCTATTTTCAAATGTAAATGAAAATGCCATTTTGCTGTCCATTTTGATAAGTCATTTAGATGGAAAAATTCTCTCTCTCCCCTCTCTCTCTCTCTCTCTCTCTCTCTAAGGTACGGCAGCTGCTTGGATACCTGATGAATCATTTAACAAGGAAAACCAAGTAGAGTGAATAAATGTTCTTTCATTTCCCATTTCAAAATACCTGTAAATAATTATTTTCATTACAATGTTCATTTGTGTTGTCTTTCATCACTAATATCTGTTAATGTTCATTAATACCAGCAAAACAAACATGGTGATGAATATTTAGAAAAATATTTACGATACAGGTTGTTATAATGCAACCATTTTGCAGATGCAGAAATGGAATTTCTCGGTGTTTGTACCTATTATTTTTTTTGATTACTGAATAAATGTAGAAACCAATGAGAAATCATAGTGACTTTACTATAGGAATTTACAACCTATATCCTTCATTCTCAGAATTTGATATGCCTCAAAATTACCTGACAGGCTTGTTAAAGCATAGATTCACGGGTCCCGGGTCCCGTGTCTGATTCAGTAGGTCTAGGATGAGGCCTTAGAATTTGCATTTCTAGAAAATTTTCAGGTGATGTTGATGTTGCTGCTCAGGGGAATCTCAAAATCAAAACACTTATTCAGGTGCATGGGTGGTCTAGTTGAGTAAATGTCTGCCTTTGGCCCAGGTCATGGTGCCAAGGTCCTGGGACCGAGCCCCGCATTGGGCTTCCTGCTCAGCAGAGAGCCTGCTTCTCCCTCTCTCTCTGCTGTTCCCCTTGCTTGTGTTCGCTCTCTCTTTCTGTCAAAATAAATAAATAAAATATTTTTTTAAGGGAAACAATTATTCTAAACCATCTTGTTCAGCATATTAAGGCATTTAAGCATATTTAAGCACTTTAAAGTAATATGAGCAAGGAAAAGGAAGATTACAGGTTGAAAAATTTCTCTGAACCACTTAGTTCTCACAATAAAAGGTATTTTTGACTTGTTTTTGGAGGTGTGCAAATTAAGCTTCCGATTCATTAAACAACTTTCTCAAAGGAAGGGATAAAGCTGGAATTCAAAAAAGAGGCCAGTGGGATTCTATAACTGGGTTCCAAAATTGAAATATTTTCTAAATGCATTTAATATACTAGAAACAAGCCGTTTCAATGATAAATAATTACTAATACTCAGCCCCAGGTTCAGGTAGACAATAGGGAGCAGTGGAGATTATGGTGAAATTGAGGACAAACCTCTACACCTCAGAACCTGTCAATTATTATCATGGGGAACATTAGGGACTGAAATGTATTCTCTCTGACGTCATATGTTGAAGTCCTAATCCCTAGCACCTCAAGATGTGATGGTATTTTGAATATGAACAAGAGGTAATTAAGGTAATTAAAGTGGGCCTTCATGCAATATAACTGATGTAATATAATGATATATATAATATATAATGCAGATGAGGACACAGACACAATTGGAAAGATGACCATGTGAGAACAAGTGAGAAAGTGGCCATCCTAGGCCAAAGGGAGGACTCAAACAAACAAACAAACAAACAAACCTGCTAACACTTTAATCTTGGACTTCTGGCCTCCAGAACTGTGAAAAAAAAATAATTTCTGTGGTTTAAGTCACCGAGTCTATGGTATCTTGTTATGACAGCTTTAGCAAACTAAGACAGGAGCTATCATGTGTTTTCTTACTACATTGTCAGATTGTTTCAGAGAAATCAGAAACCTGGATTTTATGTTGTTGGGGCCAGGCGGGAAGGGAAACTCCTCAAGATGGTGGATACGCCAAAATGGCTGAGGTTCCTGTCACCACCTCCACTTGGGACGACAGCTTGAGCAGACCCTTACACCTCTCCTTTGGACTTCCCCAACCGAACCCAATGACCTTCAAACCCCAGAGGAGGAAGTCACCTTTGGTCGAATTGCAATCCTTCCTTTGCATAGTGAGGGTCACTCTGACTGGTTGGATTGCAATCCTTCCTTTGCATATGAGCCAACCAATAGGAAACCGTTCTGCCTTACAACGTTATGTAAACCCCCTACCACCTTGTCTTGGCGCGACTTCCCCGACTCACTCTCTTTCCCCCGTGAGTCGTGGAACCTCGCCCAAGGGTGCCTGCAATAAAATCTGTTCTTGGACCCTCACTTGCCTTGGCGGTCTCATTTCCATCTAGTTACTAAAAAAAACTTAACATATGTAAGACCTGATTTTTAAATTTTGGCAATTAAGTCAAATTTATTTAAAATACTACAAGACAAAACTCTGCAGATAAAGAAAATCAGGGCTAATTTACACTGCATATATGGAGGTCTTAGGACATAAGGATTGTTTAACAAATGTTACTACTCCTTTCCTTTCAGGAAATGGTAAAATTTTGTGGCCTTATTAGGAATATCATTTAACTTGGAGAGCTCCCCTGGAGGTCTGGGAATAGAAACCACTTACGTTTTCTTATCTTCTTTTCCTGTCCTTTCAATTTGAAGCTGATACTAAAGGACACTCAAGAGAGTTGAGATTGAGCAATGTGGAAAGGGAGTCAATTTCTGCAAATTTCTGAGAAACAAAGAAAAGCACCAAAAAGAAAGTGAATTTTTTGGCAGAGCCATTTTGTTGCCCATCAAGGAGCTCCAACACGGAGGCCATGGCTGAGCTGAGTCAGATTTTGCCTGATTTTTTCTTGAGACCTCCATGAATACTTATCAGAAAGATCTGATTGGACAAGATCAGGCTCCTCGTTATCAATTTTTCAAAACACAGGGAGAATGATAAGAAAGATGGCTGAGAGAGATTCTCACTTCCTTCTGACAAAAGGATGAGTTCAGAAGGTGATGTGGGGGAAGTCCTAAAGGGAGAATGCAGGAGTCTCAATACAAGTTCAGTGGGCTTAAAGCCTTTGAGTCTTTGGGACAGAAAATAAAAGAGAGAGAGAGAGAGAGACCAATTAAAACAAGTCATTCAACATCAGAAGCTCTACTACTGACTACAACTGCATTCGTAAAGTCTGAGTTTCCCTGCTGGTTGGGTTCATTGTAACCTTGGAGAAGGGAAAAGACTCTATTTCCTGCTACAATGGAATCTCACCAGAGTAGCTGTCAAACCCTTGGACTGCAACCCCAATAAAAATATTTTTATATCATTATTCCATACACATATGCACAGGTATGTAACTAAAGGAAGTATTTTGGGAAGCAAATCAAACATTTCATGAAACATTACTATGCATGATCTCACATAGTATTTGCTATTCTATTTCATTTTTCAAAAACACGGGTCACGGTCACCAAATGGATTTTATGATCCATCCTCTAAATAGGTTGTAACCTACAATTCTACAATTTAAAAATTTAAGATATTGAAAACCTGCTCTAAAAACCTTAAGGTACTGAAAGGATCTAAGAACAGATCATGTAATTCACTGGTAATTCACTTGATCTGTGCAAATGCACAGAAGTTATTGTCAAAGTAATGCAACTGACGGACTAACTGTTGAGATTCATGAATTAGCTGAGAGCATCCTACATTCCAGGTACTGTTCTAGGTGGTTACAGAAATGAATATAAAGTATAAATAAGTAAGTCCCTCCATCATGGGCCTTATTTCTGATAAGAAAGTTGTTAGTAACAAATAAGTCTATAATATAATAATAGGTCATAGTAAATACTATGAAGAAAAATACAACCTCATGAGAATGCAGAACCACTGGTAGGGGCATGTTTTGGGCTACGGTAGTCATACTAGAGTTCCCAAAGAGATGGCTTTGGAGAAAATATCTGACTTAAGCAAGGGAAAGAGGCAAGAGGCCTATGAAGACTTCTCTAGTAAACAATGTGGGAGGCAGGAGGAACAACAATGCAAAATCTTTGAGGCAAGAATGAGCTTAGTGTGCTTAGAAGTAAGTACAACAAGAGGGCTAATAGTCTAAAGCAGTAGGAGATGAAATTAGAGACACACAGAGAAGCCAGGTGATACAGAACATGTCAAGCATACGTATATACTCAATTTTCAGAACGGAAACTCACTGTAGAATTTTGGGGAGAGGAGTGGCATGAACTATCACAAATTTTAAAGTTCATTTTGGCTGCCTTGAGGATAATGGACTGAGGCAGGAAAACGTAAAGACAGGGAGACCAGAGGCCTTCATATCACTATTGGTGAAAGATAAAGATAGCTTCTATTTTATGGTGGAAAAAGTAGATTCAGAATGTATTTTGAAGATAAAGCTGACAGAATTTTCAGAGTTAGGGAATGAGAATAATTAAAAAGGTCATCAATGTTCTTGGCCCAAGTAGCTAAGTACATGGTAGTGCTCATCACTAAAATGAGAAACATTGAGAATAAAAAGAAAGAGGGTTGGAAATCAAGTGTTCATTTTGGGAAATGATATATTTGGGATGTCCATTATGCTTGCAAGGGGCTAGGGAGTGGGCTGTTGTATACAGAAGCCTGAAGCTGGAGAGAGAGGACACAGCTAGAGTGATATGTTCAGTATCCTGATGATATTTAAAGCCATAAAATTAGATAAAGTAGCCTCAGGGACTACTAAAGATAAGGATAGATGAGCTGTAAGACTGGGTCCTGGAACATCTAACAATTATCATTGAGGAAAAGTAACAGAGAGTACCTAAGGCCAGGGAGAAGAAACTGTGCATAAAGTAGAAAGAAAATCAAGAGAATTTTGTATCCTGGAAGCTGAATAAAGAAAGGATTTCAATGACATTCACTGTGCAAAATATGGTTAAGAGGTCAACAGAGACTAAGACTTGATCTTTGAGTTTGGCAAGATGGTGGTCTCTTGTGACAACATACTGTAAGTGACGTTTTGGGGAAGAAAACCTTCAGAGAGTGGGTTCATGAAAAAAAATGAGGTGAATAAAAGAAGACAATTAGCCTAGGCTATACTTTTGAGCAGTTTTGCTATAAAATGGAAAAGACACAATCAGATACTTGTGTTATTTCAAGGAACAATGGCTCTAAGCATCTTGTTTTGTTTTATTTTTGATAAAACATATTATGGCAGGCTTGCATTCTGAAGGACATAGCACAGTAGAAAAAAAAATGATAATACAGGAAAAGGGGACAATTAATTTCAGAAGCAAAGCTTCTGCATAGGTGACAATATAAAATCCAGTGAGCAAGTGTAGGAATACCCTTGATAAGAATATAGAGTTCATTCACTGTAACAGGAAGGAAGAAAAATGCATTGGTACAAATAGGATCATTAAAAGATTTGGGGGTTGGATGATAAAATAGTCCATACATAATTGGTTCCATTTTCTCACTGAAATAATAAGCAAGACAAATCAGTCAACCATGGCAAGAAAGTAAGAAGGTCAACTGCCTGGTAGGACTCCCAGGAGTCCTGAGATCTCAATTGCATAGCATGTTATGTGTTTTTCTCCAGTTATGTTTTGTGATAGGAGAAGACTCAGTAGAGAGTTAAGATTTTGCCAAGTGAATAAGGTGAAGGAGGGGAAGGGATGGAAGACAAAGAGGCTGAGGGGTGGGAGTTACATGTGTATATAAGAGAATGATTTTCTGGATAGATGAGAGCATATAAACTGTGGAATGGGAGAGTTGAGGACCTGATGGAGTTCATGGTTAGTAAAATAAGTGGTAAGGTCAATGAATTTGAGTAAAGCTGGCACTGAATAATTACTGGACTGGGGGGCTTGGAAGTTGGAAGCTTTATCATAAATGTTGATGTTTAAAACCAAGATTTGGGAGGTGGTATACCTATAGATAGTTATAAGGTCTAGACTATATTTATTGAAAAAAATAGCTAAGGCAATAGAGAAAATAGAGTTTGAATTGAGGCAATCAAAACCTGGGACATGAAATTGATAGATGGATCATCTCTATAGAATTCAAGCATCAAGAAGGGTAGTGACCAAATGCTGAAACTTTCAGTGATTAAAGAATGTTCAAGAAGTCTACAGATGACTTCACGAAAGAGGCCTACTAGATAGTGTAATCTGATGGCATGTACTTCAGAAGGGCTACATCTTCCCTCAGAGGGAGGAAAGAGCTTTCTTAATAAAGAATTATGAAATAATGATTCCTACCCCAAATCTAGACCCTTGGTAAATAGGGTTTGATATCATCAGTATCAGCATCATCATCATCATCATCATCATGATCGACGGTAGTGGTAGTGTTGGTACTGGCAATAATACCCTCACATACATACCTCAGTTTCCTTATTCGTTAAATAAGGTTCTCCAAAGTTTCTCTTAGATCAAAGTATACTATGTCTTCATGAATCCATGATTTAACCTAAAAAGGAGAACCCTGGACATCACGATGAGTGCCTGGGTACCCAGGGAGAAAAGAAGCCTTTCTTTAATACAGCGTCTCTCAAGTCCCTACCTAAGATAGTGCCTGAAAAGTGGTAGGAACTCAGTAACACTTCTGGAAGGAAGAACAGAATACTGAAAATCAAGAAGGAAGGAAGAAGGAAAATTGCAGATGATGCTCTGTCATTTCATTGCTTTGCTTCAGCTCCAGAAATATACATCCTGGTTGCATCAAGGGAGGATTCAGCTGAGGTCAAGGCAGGGAGCTCTCATATCAACCACTGAGGCAGAGTCTTCATAAGAAAAGGAAATAACCCCCCACCCCCAGCCTTATGAAGTCCAAAGCTCTATAGCGACTGGGCTTATTTTCTTCTGGTTCTTTAGGGAAACGTGCAGTAGGAGGGAATTGTGATCCTGACTTAGAGGGAGAGTCAGCTTTTTATTTAGCCACAACCACTCTTAGAGTTTTACCTATTTCAAAGAAACTTATTTCAAAGCTATTATTGAAAAGCTTTCCCTCCCTGGTATAGCTTTCTACAATTTGGAGAGAAGCACTGCTCTATTCTGTGCATAGAGTAGGCAACTGAAATGAAGGTGCAATACCATATATCTATTTACAATTGGGGGGGGGGGGCAGGGATCCCTGGGTGGCGCAGCGGTTTAGCGCCTGCCTTTGGCCCAGGGCGCGATCCTGGAGACCCGGGATCGAATCCCACATCGGGCTCCCGGTGCATGGAGCCTGCTTCTCCCTCTGCCTGTGTCTCTGCCTCTCTCTCTCTCTCTCACTGTGTGCCTATCATAAATAAATAAAATAAAATAAAAAATAAAAATTAAAAAAAAAACAATTGGGGGGGCATCAGAACAGCATCTGGAGGGTTCGAGAGAGTGCTCCCCACAGTTATGCCAAACGTGACTACAAATGAACCATGTTACCAGTTGAGCAGAGGCAACATTCCTTGAATTCCTTGGGGGAAAATGACTGTATTTACAGAAACAGGGTATAAGTTACTGTGGATAAGGGAAGAGCACTGGTTGGGTACTAACAGATCAATAGCTCCACAGGTATAGCTATTCAAGGGCGAGACTCATTAATCTGTGCTAATGGCTTGCCAAGATTGAAACCCTCTCTCCTTCACACATTGAACATGAAAAGGAAAATAGGTCTCTTGGCCACGCTATTTCATGTTCTTTTATTAAATAGTGTCTTTTGCAGACTTGTAGTTTTTATTGTTCTCTGTAATTATGCATTCATCCAAAAATGTGTATTGAGTGCTGAATATATACTAGGTAGTCTGTTGGACACTGGTGGTAGTGTGTAAGATAGGAAAGGTCTTTGTAATTTTTTTTTTAAGATTTCTTTTTTTTTTTTTTTAATTTGAGAAATGGGGAGAGTAGGAGGAGGGACAGAGGGAGAGAATTTTCAAGCAGACTCCCCACTGAGCACAGAGCCCCACACAGGGTTCCATCTAATGACCTATGAGATCATGACCTGGGCCAAAACCAAGAGTCAGACGCCTAACCAATGAGCCACCCAGGCAGCCCCGAAAGGTCTTTGTATTTAAGGGGTTCTCTGTCTAGTGGAGACGACAGAAACAAAAGGAGCAATTACCATAAGGGTTATGATGCTATATTAGAAGAGTAGGATGCTGCGGATGGGGTTAAAGGTAGATCAGAGATAAGGATCTCTGATATTCTCAGGTGGAAAAAATATTTAGGGGAAATGTAATGTATACATAGGAATTGGGAAGATAAAGAGGGAGCTTCACTAAGATTTAATAACAATAATAAAACCCAACTACAGGTATGTGTACTGTTGGATAATTTGCCCTATATCTTTACATTTATTATCAAATTAGAGATGCATCAAATCAGAGTCTCTCGAGAGAAAGAGGCTTGTGATTATTGTCCCATGAAAGACCTGAGAGAAAAGAAGCCAAGGTAAAGTGGGAGTTGGCAAGACCTGATAGCTGAAAACTGTCAGAACCAGAACTCAGGGTCAGGATTTGAATCCTGTTCACCAGGATAATTCAATAAAACCAGGTGAAGAAATTGGCCTACTCATTTTCAGGCATGACTGAATGATAAAATTCTTTCTTTGGGACCATACTTTTTATAACTTAATTTTAATCAGATGCTTAAGTTCACCTTGGGCCCAAAATTAAGTGGCCCTTTATCTTCTGAAAGAGAACACGACGTCAATATGCACGATGGAACTTTGTTTCATAAGCTCGTGGCCGTCTACCACCCTGGAAATAAGAGCTCCCAAGAAGGCATATCGGGCCTCCTCATCAATATAGGCAGGCAACCATGGTTTTCTCAGCTTTTAAATTATGGATCAGCAGTATGAAGTGTTATGAGTGAAAAAGCTCTTATTTAAAACACAAATATCTGTGACAGTAGCAGCAGCGTGTTACGTACATAGAACGGGCCAGGGAAATTGGTTTTTGAATAATTGTTTTTAATGCATTTCCCTTCACCAACAGTAATAAATATCTCTCTGGTAGAAATACACAAGCAGTCTTGGGTCTTGAACATTTCCATAAATCAGGAGTGAGGCCATGGACAGACTCAGTTTCCCAGTACCCTCCAGGGCAGTAAGGCTGAGGGGGGCTGAATCCCAGCAAACTGGAGCTCGGGTTGTTGGCCTCCTTCGGCTACCCCGCCCCAAGCTCATCTTGCCTGAATCAACTTCTCATTTCCAGCTCTGAAAGAGAAGTTGGTGTTTCCAAGGATCCCTACAGACCAAAGCTCTCATCACAGAGACAGCGACCAGTGGGCTCATGTTTGCACATGGACACCAAACAGGATATTTGGAATATTTGTTCTACAGCTCGTACCGAGAAATCATTTAGCTTCTCCTTTAGCCGGGCTTGTGGTGACACACCATGGATACACCAGAAGGGAGATAAGCACATTCCCATATTCTGGAGGATCAGACTGATATTAAACCAATAACTATGCAAATAAATGTTTGTTCTGTAAAGATGTATATAAAATCAAGAGAATAAAAATGCTAGGAGAATATATAATAGGTGAGCCTGATTTAGTCTAGGAGGGTGTGTGTGTGTGGGGGATACAAAAGTCCCTCCCAGGAAAATAACTGACAGGCTGAGATGTGAAGGATGGTGGACTTGACCCGTCTAAGAGGAGGGGAAAGAGTATTTCAGAGAGGGGTGATTCAGAACCGTGCACGGCGTGCTTTCGTGGTTGGCAGTGGCCCGCTACGGGTGGACGAGAGGGCGTTACTGGGGGCTGGATGGTGTTGGAGGACACAGCTCGGCCAGCTACCATGGGATGTCCACACACAGATGGCACAGCAAGCAGTGGCCGAGACCATATGAGCGAGTACATGCACTATTCGGGGGCGGAGTAGAGACCTTGAGGGAGATAGCAATATTTAAAAAGGCCGAGGCAAAATGATCACAAGACTGAGAGGGTCACAAAAAACCAAAGGAACAGGACACTTCACCAGAAAGGTCAAGGACAGACAGTAGAAGGGTTGAAACAGACCCATCACCATGGTCAATGACACGGCGGTTGACTTCACACAAAGGGATCTCAGCAGAGTGACCACACGAAATCCTGCAGAACAGATAATGTCATCCAAAATGTCAGAAAACAGCCCAGAAAAGATAGTAATTTGTTCAGAGTCACCTCTAAGCAATCCAGCACTCCAGCAAGGGCGGAGTTTGGATTCTCCTACTTTCCAGCCATGTGACCTGGAAGGTATCAACGGAATTCCCTGTGCATCAGTGTTCACGTCCCAAGGAGATGAATAGTCAGACCTGCCTCCCAGGATGGCTCTAAGGAAACATCCAGAAGATGCAGGTTAACGGTGCTCTGGAAATTGTAATGGGCTGCTATCATTTTCACTGTAAAAGCAGAGAACAAGAAGGAGATCCTATTTAGAGATTAAGGATGTGTTGTCTCTGCGTGGACCAGTATTTGCAGCAGGGTTTATAAATGGACCCAAGTGGGAAAAAAAAGAATTGCTTCCCCAGTTGTATTGTATCGATAACTGATAAACATTTTTTTACATTATTTTTTTTTAACAAGAGTCTAGGAAAGCTTTCTAAAAATACCATCTAGTATTTTGAGATAACCGCAGTCTCATAAGTTAAGATTTTAGAACCTGATGGAAAGAATGTACTTGATTTCCTTCTTGTCAAGTGTCTTTTCGTTATCAGGATTTCATGACACACAGAAGAATGACTCACACATCTAGGAAAGAGAATCCAAGTTGCTGGTGGAGTCTTTTGAAGAAGTGGTTTAGGAAGAAAGTGTCTATATATATTGAAAATATTTTTGGAGTAACTAAGAGCTCAAAAAAGGAAAACAAGTGAAATTCCTTCTTTATTTACCATTGTATATAAAAATGTTCATTATTGTATCATCAAAAAAAGTAAAACACAGATTCAGAAAATGATAATGATATACCCAAGGAACATTATTCCTCTTTTCTAGGAATTAAAGGAATCATGAGGATTTTTTTTAAAAAATCTTAATTTATCTACCTATAATGACAGTAAATAAACAGACATGAGTTCTAGTTAAGTGGGAAAAACAAAAAAGGAAGACTACAAAGTGACAGACTCTGCAATGCAGAAAAATTTTGCACATGGGAAGACGTTGAAGGATAACATCCCCAAAGAGAATTATCTTAAGGTTGTAGGATTTGGGGGTACTTTTGAACTTTCTTTCTTTAAAATTGTTGCTAAGTATTTGACCGTTTTATCTTTTTGAATGAATTTTTTTTAAATGCACCTTCCGACATTAGAGTTTGAGAAATTAATTGAGCCGGGACATTACATTGTGTTTCTGTATACAGATCAACTCGTTCTCCCGCTCCTCTCAAATCTTCTACACATGTCTGACGCCCCCAATCCCATCCTTCTTCTTTCAGAAATAATCTTCTTTTAATAGAGAACATTGGTGTCACCAGACTGGCACTAGTTCAACTCTCTGCCACCTAAGCTACCTCTAACCATATCTTCACCTATCTTTTTCTTCTTTATCTCCCATTAGATACAGAAAGTATCCACCTGAAGTCTCAGAAGCCCAACTCAATCTTGCTCAAAGCCGAACACATTGGCTTATTTATCGGAACATCTGAGGACAGAGCCGGCATTTATCACAAGCCTATGCCACAATGGCACCAGGACTCCATCCTCAGTCTCGCTCTGGGTTACACTTGTGCAAATGTGCCATCTACTTTGTTTTATCATATTCTCAAAGGAGGCCTTCATTCTTCAAAAGTCTAAGGACTGCAGATCTGAAGATGGGGACTATGTGTGAATTGAAAGAGATGTTGCGCTGATATTAAAGAAATAAGCTCCACAGTTGTCTGGTGGGCATGCTGCTTCTCATTCAATTACCAGTCGGGGTGACGTGGGTAGGAAATCAAGGATGTGCCCGGTGTTAAATCCGGTTATGAGTTCTAAGAGACAAATAACTCGAGATATTTTTCAAAAACTCCGGGGAAAACTTTTGATGGTCTCCCCCATTAGCTGAAGGGAGCCGACCGATTTGTCAAATTTAGAACTTTAGGGTTACCAATTTCTCCTCCTTTTTCTCTTTCTCTTCTTTGATTCCTTCTTCCTTCCATCATCACTGCGTATTGATCTAACTTATTGCTTTGAATAGCTGCATGCTATTCTATATCATTATGCATTAATAGATAATTAAACCACATTTCCCCAGTTTTTGTATAATTGCAACTTTGCTGCCATGCAAATACTGAAATAAATTTCTTTGTATATAAATTTTGATGTACCCGTGTTCTTGTTTCTGTAGGCTGAATTTTCTGAATGAAAGGTTTTGGAAATATTGTAAGAGCAGCACAACATTTTTTTTTTTCACAAAAACTGTTTATAGGTTGAATGTCCAGTCTTACTCAAGGTATGAAACTTCCTCTCAACAGAACACCGCTATCTCTTAAACTCTATAGAGAAATTGATTGCCAAGTGTGGTACCAGAAAATGATTATACAGACACAATGGGATGGTTTCATTAGAGTGTTTTAGCAAAAGTTTTAAACTGGTTTTCTGGTTCTTTTCTGGCCAAGGGCCATCGGCCCTCTTCCGTCTCACACTCTCCTTCAGAATCTGGCCAATTTCTCACTTTGTAAAAAAAAAAAAAAAAAAAAAAAAAAAGAGTATTGTTGGTTCTTTTATTTTTTTAGCTATTAGCTTTTTTTATTTTATTTTATTTATTTATGATAGGCACACAGTGAGAGAGAGGCAGAGACATAGGCAGAGGGAGAAGCAGGCTCCATGCACCGGGAGCCCGACGTGGGATTCGATCCTGGGTCTCCAGGATCACGCCCTGGGCCAAAGGCAGGCACTAAACCGCTGTGCCACCCAGGGATACCTGTTGGTTCTTTTATAACTTAGTGTCTTTCTCAGGATAAATTCACTTTAGAAATGGGATCACTGCACCATTTACCTATTTCATGTGAGATTGCCTTGTACTCTTATGTCAGAAAATGCTTCATCCCCACGGGTAATTCTCAGAAGACAAACACCCCAGACCCTCTAGTTCTCGACTCCCCTGCCTATTCCTGATGGGCTCATCTATTTTGAATACTGTGCTTTTCCCCCATAATATGAATGATGACAATCAACATTTTGAACACTTCATGTTTTTTATCTCATTTTATTCTCTGATAGCAGTCATCTGAGGCAGGAAGTCTTGCAATCCCCAGTTCAAATATATAAACTGAGTTAAGCAATGGTTAGCATTACTTGGTTAAGTAATTTGCTCGGGGCCAGAGTTAGCAGGGCTGAACTCAGGAATTCCGGACTAGAGTCTTCACACTTAATTTCTAAGGATTACTGCTGGGAACAATGTTGACTTCCAGTAGATACAAAAAATTGGCATCATTCAGGGAGGATTGAGAAAGTCGTGTACTATTTACTATAGGGAAGGGCAACAGGGATTTCTGAGTTTATAAAAACAATCCAGGTTTCCTTGGCACATTGGTGCTGAGATGGATTTTGGGAGAGAGAATTTATTAAGTCCCAGCATCTATCAGTTAGACATATAGGCCTGGGTCCCTTCTCCTAGTGCTACCATGTATGTAGCTTCATGTTAGTTTGTACCGACGGCGACAAAATAGCCTTGCTTATCCTTCCGAGAGTCAATGCACCACTGTCCACACCCAAGAGGAATCATAAAAGGGCAAGCCATTGCCAAAGGAATGCTGCCCTAAAAGGAAGTTTGGTATTTTATGTTTTTTAGTATTTTGGTCTTGAACTATCTGGATTGCCTTACTCTGGTCCTGACTGAACAAATGCCCTTCCACTCAGATTAAGGGCTCATTTTTAAGTAATGGAAATCACAACTGCTCTGAGCTCTGTTTTGGTTCTTAGTTTCCAAACATGAAGTTTCTGCTGACATTTGAACACTGGCAACATTGCCATATGCCACGGTTTGGCCTTTCGACCACTATATGGTCAATCATTTCTAATTGCTGCCAACAACCTAGGCTTAGAAGAGAATTGTTGGGAAAAATCGTTGATTCTCACTATCAGGTTCCCTTTAAGTTCTCTTTTTTTTTTATCTTTATTTCTATGTCTTGTTACTTCAAGGAACCTTCCGGGTGGGTGAACACATCTACATGCCAGGAGGGAAGCATACCCCATCTCTCTAGGGACAGAAACCCCTATGCTCAGGAAATGTCTGGACCTCACACTATGGATCTCTTCATCTGACTCCTCATTCATATCTTTTATTATATCCTTTATTTTTTTAATATTTTATTTAAATTCAATTCACCAACATAATACAGTATAAACACCCAGTGCTCATCCCATCACGTGCCCTTGCCATTGCCTGTCACTTATTATTATATTCTTTATAATAAACTGGTGACTGTAAATCAGTGTGTCCCTGAGTCCTGAGAGCCATTTCAGGCAAACCATCAAACCCAAGAAAGGAGTCTTGGAGATCCTGATTACAGCTGGCATGTCAGAAGCACAGAACAGCCTCGGATTTGGTGTCTGAAATGGGGACTGAGTCCTGAACCTTGGGCTCTGACACTAACTTTAGGCAGACAGTGTCAGAACCAGATTGAACTGTAGAACACTTGACTGGTACCAGAGAAGTGCTTAATGTGTGGAAACCCCACAAATCTGGTGCCAGAAGTATTGTGAGGCATTAGGATGAGAGTAAAGGAAAAAACGTAGGGGCGTGTTTGTCTTGTGCAAATATATTAGCAGATATTAGTCCTATGAATAAAACACGAACAACAGAATGAGTACAGGAGGAACAGGCGACGTTCGGGTCTAACAACACCGCTGGATACAAGAGATACCCAACTACATAATTGCAAAGGATAGATTATTTACTGAACGACATGGTTCGGTTTCGTCTTTGGATTAACCTGCTGTGTGATGTACAAATTACCTTTCTGAGCCGATTTCCTTATCGCGGAAGAGGAATTAATGCCGCCCACTTCATAGGAGTTCTGGAATTCCCTCTCAATTCTAAACTATTTAAATATATGTTCAGAAGCAGTGCTATTATTTGCTGAGTATTATATCCCAGGCTCTGTGCTAAGAATCTGAAAAACACTGTCATTTCTCATGCTCAGGAAAACTCCACGAGGCGAGTTCATTCACTATAATCATTTTGAGGCTGAGAAAACTAAAACTCAGAGAAGTCAAGCAGCATTCTCTAGGTCTCATAGCCGGGAATGAGTGGGGCCAGAATTTGATGGACCCCAATACTTTTAACCTTGACATCTACTCAGCACAAGCATATACTATATAAATACATAATACCTGCATATTGAATTATCTACATCTGGATGGAATACAGGTCATTCATTCTAAAAGGTGTATTCCATTGTCAAATTTTCATGTCATAAACTAATGGAGCTTAAGAACCCCCAAATAGATACTGTTAAGGAAAAATATTAGGAAAAACAGATACTCAATTTTGCAATCCATGAATGGTACCCTGGTGTCCCTTACCTGGCTACGAAGCAGAATGCCAAACAGAGGCTGAAACGCTTAGTAGCTGTCTAGGGGGAATTTATCTAACACATTAACCAGAGTGAGCAGATACTATTTAACATCCAATCGCTAACAAAGACATTTATTTATGGTTGTCTGAAAAAGAACACTTGCAGACATCAGCATAAGATCCCAAGAAAACCAAGAAATCTGATTGAAAATGTCACATTTTTAATAAGACCAGAATATCCAAGGCTAGTCTAGGTGCCTCGATTCCTCAAACTTTTAGGTCTTGGAGTTTACCTGAAGAATCCTCTTAGCATAAATGTGTTATTCAATTGTCTAAATCACGACGCATTCACTTTTCTCAAAGCTTGAGTGAAAATGAAACAGGACTCAAAAAAAAAAAAAAAAAACAAAAAAAACCCTTCAAGTATGTCCAATCCTGCCTGTGGGCATAAAGTCTCTGTAGCTGTAAAGGAAAAAGTTTATTTATTCCCATTTCATATTAATACAGCAGGTGGGCTGCTTCAGAGGAGCTCATTGCACATTAATTAAATATTTTAAGGGGGTGCCCAGGTGGCTCCGTGGGTTAAACCCGCTGCCTCGGGCCCAGGTCATGAACCCAGGGTCCTGGGATTGCACCTGCATCGGGCTTCCCGCTCGGTGGGGAGTCTGCTTCTCCGTCCCCCTCAACCCCTCTCCCCCTACTCTTGCTCTGTCTCTTGCTTTCTCTGTCTCTCTCTCAAATAAATAAATAAAATATTTTCTTTTAAAAGAAACACTTTAAGGAGCCAACTATTTCAGGCTGCATTTCAGCCGAGGAGAACAGGCCCTCAATGAGAAAAGTTCTATACGTCGAAACAGGGATTGGGTCGGGCACTTTGGAGGCAAGTGTCCAAATCAGCAGTGTGTTTACACCTTTTCCACTTAACACATTTTATAAAGATGACCTCTCGAGAACTGTCTCCAGTCTACCGCTCTTAATTCACTGCCTCCTCCTGATTTTGATAATGGGTCTGAGTACCACGTCGGTGCTGTACCATGAAACACATCCAATCTCTTCACCTTCTCTACGCGTCTCTCACCATGGATGTGGTAATCGCATCAGCAATGCCCTTTAACCTCTCCTGTCCATTCTAGATTAAAATGTGTCCTCGTCTTTCACTCGTATTGCACAGCCATATCCCTTCTGTCTTTTATTTCTCCAGTGCTGGAAAACAATACATTCTGATTATTTTAACAGTATTTCAGTGACCTCACAGAGTCACTGAAATCATCACATTCCTTACTCCTATGTCATTTAATTGTATTTATTTCAATTCAGGATGAGGAAACACAAAAACAGCAACAACAACAAGAAAAGAAACTTCCTAACTCAGTCACCATCAGACAACTCTCTGCTGACTCTATCAAACTTTACTAAAAAAGCAGTCTTTTTGCTGTGGCGACCTCCATGAGAAGGGCCACGTCTTAAATGATGTTTCTTCATGAAGTCAGTAACAGGGAGGCTGTTTAAGATGCCTTTAAAAACAAAAAACAAAAAAAAAACAAAAAAAACAAAAAACAAAGAAAACAAACCAAAGGCCAAGGGAGCAAACTGAAGGAATTTAAATAGGAAGGAAATGCAGAATATGAAAACATTAAACTCACCTGAGAAGGACCCAGAATCATTGGCAAGCAATTAACAGGCAGGTGGTAAGTGTGCAGGGCACGCAGAGCATCGTGCCCATCACTGTAACCCCACGACGAAGGCCCTCAAGCGTGTGTCCTGGTGAGCCGCCCCTCCCTAGAGCCATGCTGTTCAAGAGGGGGTCTGTATATTGAGGCAGTCTGGGAGGAGTTAATTACAGAAATTGAGACTTAACACAGGAAACTTTTATAGGAATATAATGGATATTTTAGTGTCATTTGAATCTAAATTCTTACGTTCATATTTTAAACATATTTTGTGTGTCTTTCTTCATTTTTATTGTCTTATAGGAACTACCAGTCTGATACAGAATGGGAGGAGAAATTAGTCCTTACCTAGGCAACGAGAAGACACTGCCAAGAAGACAGAATGTCCTGTAACCAGCCCTATAGTCCCTCACTGTGCCCTGAAATACAATAAAAACTGTTTCTGAAAACCTGCTATCTTCACACTTGATATTTTCCATATGTTATATAATTTTTTACTTTATCTCCTAGATGGCCTGTGATAGATAATCTAACATTTAAATTGACTCGATCATGAGGTGTCCAGATTAGACACTAATCCTGAGTATGTCTGCGAGGGTGTTTCTGGATGAGATTAGCATTGCAATTGGACCCCGAAAAGTAGATCCCCTGACCTGCCTGACTGATGAGCTGAAACATCAATCTTCTGCCCTTGGATTGGGATTTAAACCATAGTGCCCCCGCCCCCTCCCCTTTCTCAGGCATTCAGACTTAGTCTGGAATTGTACCACCAGGTTTCCTAGGTCTCCACTTCATGGACGATGGGCAAAGTCAAGTCCCCATGATAAATCTCTCTCTCTTTTCTCTCTTTATCTCTCCCTCTCTCTACACACATGCATACACACACACACAAACACACACATATATATACATGTATATATATATATATATATAATATGGGTTATAATAATAATTATAATATATACTGATTCTGTTCCTTTGGAAAACCCTGACTAATGTGTATTCAAGGCAAAAGGAAGTAAGATGGCTAGAAAACCAGGTACAACTCACATGCGTGCCTTGTCGTTCCAACACCTAGTCAAGGCTTCAGCTCACAAAGAAAGATGCCAGTGCCCACCCAAACCCCTAACTTCAATTCATTTTGATTCTAAACTTATTCTCAGCAGCCTTTTGCTCCTCGTGTGGCAGAAATCCTTGAAGAGAACGAGAGGAAGCCTCAGTGCCTGCCTGGAATTCGAATTGGAAAACATTCAGATGTGAATTACCCTGGGCTCTTCCAATTTAACACAGGCAGATTCGGTTATCTCGTATTAACCTCCCTCTGAGGTTACGAGGGAATCATGCCCAGGGATCTCTGTGGGCAGACTTTCTATTAGAGGGTAAGAAGAACCGGGCCAGGGATTAAAAAACAGTGGAAAGCACATTTGCTTAAAGAGCCCCTAATTCTAGATCACAGTTGAAGACTATCCTACAGCGAAAGAAAGGCCCATTCACGAAGTGATCATGCACAAAGTGTTTTCCTCTCCAACAGAATTGCGAGCTCTTGAGGGGTCGTTCCTAGATATCGCAACACCCACTGCGGGTCACGTCTTCCCCTATGTTGACTTACTTATTGAATATGTTTCTGTTATTGCAATGCCCATGCCTCCCGGAGGGACAACGTGATATAGAGAAGAACATACAGTCGGTTCTAAAGACCAACAACCTTGGGTTAAATTTTCCAGCTCTGCCCCTTATAAACGATGTGTCCTCCCATAATTTGTTCAAACTCTATGAACCTCTGTGGCTACTCGAATCCCAAATTTGCCTGGTTGTTACCAAACTATAAGTGATTTAAGAATGGCGACCAATACAAGATGTTTCATAAATGATTGTGCAATTGCCACATGTGTATACGTAAGCTGAATTTTATATATATGCATATATATGATATGAATATGTTTATATTATATATGCTTAGGCACACTGAGCTTTGAGCTCGAGCGCTTTATTTCTAAATCCCAGTTATCTTGCACAGTGCTTGGAATGATTGCGAAGGAAAAGTAGATGAATGAAATAATGAAATAATCAATGAATAAATGGCCTGGAAGGGCTAAATGTTAACTGAATTATTATTATTATTATTATTATTATTATTATTATTATTATTTAAAAATTTTATTTATTTATTCATGAGAAACACAGGGAGAGAGAGGGGCAGAGACACAGGCAGAAGGAGAAGCAGGCTCCATGCAGGGAGCCCGACATGGGACTCGATCTAGGGTCTCTAGGATCACACCCTGGGCCGAAGGCAGCGCTAAACCTCTGGGCCACCCAGGCTGCCCTAACTGAATTATTCTGATGACACATAATAATCTGATGTATAATAATAATAATGTGACATATAATAATAATTCTGATGACACATCATACTTGTTCGGTCCAGAAGGCCACGTACCCTCATGTGCTTTGTATCTCATGTATTTTTCACCGTCTCAGTTGGAACATTCATTTATTTCATTTGAGAAGCCTTTACTGACCATGTCACACCGTCTTGTTTTTCCTTCCCGTAAACCTGCACAATCTGCATACCTCAAATACTGATGTCATTTCACTCAGGAGAACTCAAGAATTATGCTAACCGTTGTTTTCTGGGAGCCCCTGGAGGTAGACGCCTTGCACCTTCTTGAAAATGAACTGCAATGCAAACAGAGTTACCTTGGAGAATTAGAGCTGATGTTTATGACTTAGGTATGTCTGCCACTTTCGGAAATAGCAGCCCTCTCCTGAGAGTGAACTATCCCCAGATCATTACAGACCAATTCCTACAGTTTATTTTAAACACTGACTCACAAGCTCAGAAAAATCTCGGCAAGACAGAATGAAAGTCAGAGTCTGTGTAGGTTACTGCAGTTTAAAAATTAAGACACTCAGGTAAGACGTAATCAGGCAACAGGAAAAAAAAAAACACCTCAAAATTCTGAGGATGGGTGGGGTGGGGAACAAGGAGAGAGTACTAAGGAAAGTATTGATAAAGGTGAGGAAGTCTCTCTGAAGCTAAATTTTTATTGGATGAAGTAAAGAGTAAAAGGTGTGATACATAAGCAGCAAAGAGGTAAGGAGAAACTAACTTAGGATGGGAAGAAGTAGTGGATAAGGTTCTGTCTGTTCTTGGCCACCTAAGTAGGTAACTATGCACCTGTTTTTAGAAACGTATCCTCTATGGGATCAGCTAGTCTCCCACTTCCCTTGCCATTATTTTCAAATGTTTGTGAATGAAATATTTAAAAACTGGCTATAATTTGACTCTTTTTTAATTTTTTTAAAATTTTATTTATTTATTCATGAGAGACACAGAAAGCGAGGCAGAGACACAGGCAGAAGGAGAAGCAGGCTCCATGCAGGGAGCCCGATGAAGGACTCAATCCCAGGACCCCGGGATCATGACCTGAGCCGAAGGCAGACACTCAACCACTGAGCCACCAAGGGGTCCCTATAATTCGACTCTTGCCTCAACTCCTATCTTTCACCACATACCCTGTGCCCAACCCGATACCGTACTTGAGCCAATTTCCAGTACTTGCTTTTCTTTAACCGACCATACACCTCTGGATGTTAAATACTGTGATAATTAAATGAGGCAATTCACTCTTTGGCCCTTAGTTGTTAGTCTAGTCCAGGGGTCAGCAAACTTTTACTGCAAAGAGCCAGATGGTAAACATTTCTGTCTATAAGAAGGGCCATAGGGTCACTGTCGCAACTATTGAATTCTGCTGCTGTATGCAAAAGCAGCCATAAGCAATATGTAAACTAATGATCATGGCTGTGTTGCAATAAAGCCTTGTTTACAAAAATGGCCAGCAGGCTGGAATTGGCCCAAGTGCAATAGTTCACTGATCACTGGTATAGTGTCTGGCATATAATAAGTGCTTAAGAAATGTAAACTCTTTATGAACCTGCCAGTACTCTACCTTTAGAACTCCTCCTGGGACTCTCTTATTCCTGCAGGAAACTCCTACTCATCTTTCTCATATGAATCCTTTCATCTGCATCTCCAGGCATATTTTTCACTATTATTTTTGTTATTATAATCCCCAACTTAATTCCACTTATTGCTATTTTCAACGTGCCAGGTACAATATTCACTGCTTTAAAAACATTATCTCTCGTCTTTCAAAAGCACCATGGAGTTGTTATTATCCTATCCATTTTCACAGATCAGAAAATTGTGTAGAAAGATTAAATAATGCACCCCAAATCACTCACCTTGTATATACCTCTTTCTCTGTACAGAGAAAGAGTCTTTCTCATTTCACCACCAAATAGAACGCGTGCATCTAGTAATTACGTTGCATTGCTATTCAGGCAAGTTTCTCCTCTGTCTTCTTGGCTGTGTTGTGATGTGAAAGCAGAGTTCCTGGTTTGTATAACGGAACTTTGACATTTTGGTTCAAGATTTCTTTCTGGTTCCTGGTTTCTTCAATCAAGGTAAAAAAAAAAAATTCCTGAAATTCATAATTAAATACTTAAGCTCTATTATGGATTTTAAAGCATAGAAATAGGAAATATGAAAGAAAGGTCATGATACAAAAAGGATAAAATGAGGCCTAGTGTGAATCAAATGTAGATATGCATCCAATCATATAAATAAGTGTTAGAAAAGAAAAAAAAATCAAAGAAAAAAATTCCAGAACCCAAGAAAGTCAAACATCTTTTAATTCAAGAGGCTTAATGAACTCTAGAATATGAAAAAAAAATCGCAAAAGATTTATTGCAAAAAACCTTTCAAAACACAAAGGTCAACTCTTACATGCAGTGAGGAAAATATGATTATGTATACGACAAACAATTAAAAGGATGCCATTCGGGTGAAATATTATAAATCAAAGAGTAAAATAAAGCTAATTGCTGAGAGAAAATAACTCTTAAGTTAGAATTACAAGTTCTGCTAAAATATGATTGGAACATGAAACACGAGGAAAATGATACTGGAAGTGAGATATAATGGCTGTGCAAAATTATAGCAATATCATTTTACTTTGGGTATTTTAAAAGTCTGTAAAAAAGCCAAAAAAACAGAAACTAAAATATTCACCAAAAATAGCAGGTATGAAGGTAACAGAAGACTCACATTTAGGTATTCAAAATTCCTCATTATTATTTGGAAACAGGGTGCTGAAGTTGAATAAATTTAGACTTTGTTAAATTAAATATCTATTCTCTTATTTCACTGATTAAAGAAATAAATAAAATTTTATTTATACAATTAATAAGTTAAAAGAGATCCTCAGATTAGATTTTTGAACCCAGCTATATTATTACTATAGCCACACTTAAAACATAAGGATAGAAGTATATTAAAACTTTTAAAAGATGGAAAGATAGAAACAGGAAATTAATAGGTAAAATAAATGTAGGATAACCACATATCAGAAAAAATAAAGTTTAAGGCAAAGAATATTGTGGAACTAAAGAGGTTCAATTGGAAATCTAGAATTCAAATCTCATATGGAGTCACTGATTTTGCAACCAAATATGCAAGGAAAAAAAAAAAACCCTGTCAAATTACAAGAAAAAAAGTTAAATCTTTCATCACTTTCAGAAAATTTAACACTTTTCTTTGAGCAATTAATATAACATTATAAGGATGTAGTGGCTGAGCTACTAGACAATTACTGAGCCTTACATTCAATGGTTTAAAAATATTATTCTCAAGGAAAAATTGAATATTGTAACCCTTAAACAATTATTTTGCATGCTATGTCCCCTAATGATAATGTAGTTAATTTAGATATAATTATCAGAAATATAAGTAGAGGGAAAAAATGTGAAACAAGACATTTAAGTAAAAGTATACATCGTTAAGTAATGTGAGTTAAAAATAAGATTATCATGGAAACTATAATGAAAAACTAAAGAATTCCTTCATCTCAAATATGAAATTCTGTTAAGCTGAATTTAGAGGTATCTTACAGCTATTAATACTTACACTAGAACCACAAAAACCCAATAAAACTCTTAAAATTATTTAGACAAGCACTCAACATCACAAGCAAGAAAAAGAAAAACAGAAACAGCCAAAAGGAGACAGAAAGAAGAAACTGGTAGATATGAAAAAATAGATACAAAGGAGAGTAATAAATTTAATGTTGATTATTTGTAAGGCTGGTAAAATAAACAAATCCCTGTTAAGACTGATCAAGAGAAAACCAGATAATGCAGAGTTGATAATAATATAAATGAAAAGAGACAAAATTACAGAGACATGGTATGATAGAAAACTGAGAGTAAGTTTGGAAACTTGGATGAAATCTATAGTAGCTAAACAAAACATAACATTTCAAAACATTTTTAAAGATTTATACAGACCTGCAAATCTAAAACATATTTAGTCAGATTAGAGAAAAAAGGAAAAAGAAAAAAGTTCAATAAAAGGCTCCAGATTATTGTTGATATCTAGCAAACATTTAAAAAACAGGTGTTTTCAATTGTATGAAGACTTTTGAGAATTGAAAAAGACAGTATTCTCAAAATCCTTCCATGATACCATCATAAGCTTCATTCTAATGTAAGGCAAGAATTATATGATGAGTAAAAATTATAGGTCAACATCCATTAAAAAATACAGGTGCAAAAATCATAAATATGATATTACCAACCAAATCCAGCCATGAAATATGGCTTTGAAATTAGAAATTGTATAATGTCATTCACCAAACTACCAGTTAAAAAGAGCCAAATCATTGGATCATAGTAATAGATTCAGAAAAGTGGTCTATACTCACCCATAATTTAAAAGAAAATAAATCTTAGTAAGCAAATAATGCAAAATAAGTTTCTTAACTACCCTATATCACTACAAAATGTAATATTTGTGGACAATAAAATTTAGAGCATTGCCTCTTAATTCTGGAATCAGTCAAGGATGCTATTACCACTATCTTGAGTCAATGCTCTGCTGAATGAAAGTCTTCTTCGAAGTTATAAGAATTGAAACAACAACAACAAAAAAACTAAACTGTTATTTCATTCAAAATATATGAAAATGTGCATAAGGAACAAAGAATACCAATTATGTGCAGTAAGAGTTTTCACCAAAGTTGCTAGATGTAATAAAGTCCATATCCAAAACACAATGGTGGCTAGATGGGGGAGTTCCCAGTCTGTGATGGCAGTGTAAGCCCCCTACCACCCGTCTCTCCCACCAAACACAACTAAAAATACTGAAAAAAATATACCATCAAAAACAGCAACAACAGCAATTAGGTAGTGTTGTGAAAACAGACACAAGCAGGTGGATTGTGAAGAAGAGTTTGGAACTTGAGGAAGTAATGTACATGCAACCCACGTGATATGAATTTCCTACCTGTCATTGGTCTTCTGGCTTTGTCTTAAAAATAAATTCTAGTCCAGAGCCTGGCATCTCAAAAGTCTTATGAAATCCCATATTTCTGCTTTAAAGGAATGAAGAAAATAGAATCTATACAACATTTAGTCTAACTCCTGAGCTCCACATCTATGGGACAGATCTTAACCAGTACGGCAAAGGCGGAGAAATACAATCCAAACTACCATGCAGAGGGTGCAAGACATAACTCGCAGTCTAAACTTAATGAGGCTAAAAAACAAAAACATCCACATTCTCCAGAGGATACTAACAGGACACAGAATCTACACAACACAAACTTCACAAAGTCCATGGTATTATCTGAAATCACTCAGTGTGTGAAGAGCCAGGTATCTAATTGTCTAAGGCTAGACAATCAACGTATGTTCGCTCTAAGATATTTTGATATAGAAACAATCAGACAAAAACTTTAAAGTTATTTTAACTATGCCTCATTAGGTAAACAAAAATCTTATTTATTTTAAATGAATAGAAAATTATCTGAATAGTGCTATATGTTTTAAAGAAATTGAAGTTTCTATCAAAAACCTTCCCCCTCAAAACAGGAGGCTCATATGGTTTCACTAATAAATAAATTCACTCACTAATAAATTCCACCAAATATTCATAAAGAGATTAAACCAATCTTATGTAAACTGTCTTTTCAAAAAAGGGAGAAGTAATGATGATTGCTCATCATCATCCTAATATCAAAACATGATAAAGACATTTTAAAAATTACAGAACCATATTCTTCATGATTTTTAGATCTAAAAATCTTCTAAAACATTAACACTGAATGTAAGAATATGTGAGTAATATGTCATAACCAAGTAGGATTTATTTCAGGAATGTAAGACAGTTCAATACTCAAAAATCAGTAATGTATTGTTATCAATGGAATAAAGAAGAAAAAATCATATTACCATTTCCATAAATGTATAAAATTATTGGCAAAATTAAAAAACTGTCATGACAAAAACCGTTATGCAGCCAGTAATAGTAGGGAAATCCCTCCAGTTGATAAAAGGCACCTAAAACAATAACAACAACATTACAGTCTACATTATATTTAATAATGAGAAACTGAATCGTTGGAATCATTGAATTCCCTGAGATGGTGAACAGGGTGAGGATGCCTATTTTCACCACTTAAAAAACAGGTTAGAAAGAAAGAAAGATAAACTCTCCCTATTTTCAAATACTATGATATAACCGCTTGCATAAAAAGTCCCAGAAAATATACCAAAAAAAAAAAAAAAAAAACCTGTGAGAACTAATATATAAATTTAGCAAGCTCTCAAGATAAAAAGTTTATCTACAAAAAGATTATTTGTATTCTAACATGCAAGCAATAAGCAACTGGAAGATAAATCTTAAAAACATAAAATACCTATGATTAAGTCTACAAAAGATGTCTGAGACTACTATACTTAAAATAACAAAAAGTCACTGATATTAAAGATGACCCAACTAAGTGGAGAGACACAACATGATCATGAATTGGAAGGATCCCTCCCCAAAAAACACCCCTTTCAATTTCACTTCCATCAGGAATTTTTAGAGCAATTGTTCAAGTGACTCTAAAATTCATAAAGAATCCAGAATGTAAGGAAACCAGAATAAATACAACGACTTTAAAGAAGTATAAAGAATTCAGAATAAATAAGGCAACTTTGAAGAACAAAGCTGGAGGTCTTCTCCCCCCTGGTCCTGAGGCTTACCTCACACAGCTCTAGTAACCAAGACGTGGTCGGAACGCGGAGAGAGACTTAGAGGTCAGTGTCTCAGGGAAAAGCCCAGAGATAGACCCACACGTCCCAATTCTAATTATTTTTGACAAAGTTGCTAGAGCCATTGAATGGGAGAAAAAGGTGGTTTTACAAGCCCCCCTGAAGCCCTGTGGAAGCTCCAGGTCATGGAGTCTACCTCACTACCATCTTGAGAAGTATTTCTAACCATCTCTTCTATTGCCGGACCCCACACCTTTGTGTTTATTAATTTCTTCTCTATTTTCAGTGGAGCATATGCCTTTTTAAAAGGACTTCAATAGTGAAGCCTATTATCTATTAGTCTATCTATCTATCTATCTATCTATCTATCTATCTATCTATCATCTATCTATCATCTATCTATCATCTATCATCTATCTATCTAATCTATCATCTATCTAATCTATCATCTATCAATCATCTATCATCTATCTATCTAATCTATCATCTATTATCTATCTATCTATATCTCAAGAAAAAAGTATATAATATATATGCATATTTTTTTCTTGAAATTATGCAGGCTTCTAAATGTCCATCAAGCAGACTGGAGTATACGCATACAATAAAAAATTACGCAAGAGCGCCTGGGTGGCTCAGTTGGTTAAGCATCAAACTCTTGATTTTGGCTCAGGTCACGATCTCCGGGGAGTGAGATCGAGCCCCAGTGGGGCTCCCAGCTCAGCCGGGAGTCTGCTTGAGGTTCTCTCTCCACCTGCCCTGCCTCACCCCTTGCTCACTCACGGGCGCCTACATGAGCTCGCTCTTTCTCAAATAAATAAAATCTTTGAAAAACTTACACAGAGATAAAAATGAATGTAATACTCTAAACAGAATAACATGGATGGATCTCGGGTGTTTTGCTGAAACAAGGAAGCCGATCACAAGACACTCCAATTGTAACAAGTTCAAAACCAGGAAAAATATTCATTGTGATCAAAAATCCTCAGTGGTTCTCTGCGTTCAGGAGGTGGCACAGAGAAGGCACATCGCAAGGCGATGACGGAAAACCGTCTGGGAGATCGAAAGTCTCTACACTTTGGGGTCTAGTTATGGGGGTATCTGCATTTTCAAAGGGTCAATGACCTACATACTTAAACCACGTGAATTTTCTTTTCTTTTTCTTTTTTTATTTTTTTTCACGTGAATTTTCTTTTGTGTAGATTATATTTCAATAAAGGTGATCAAAAATAGTTCCTACATGTTTCACTCTGATGTGCAGATATACTTGTTTCTGGTTTTGCTGTATGTGTATAAATTTTATTAATACTATACACTGATGTTAAAGTGCATAAAAGTCTTGAATATACACAGTTTTATTGACTATATATGGAATTTTATTAACTAACACACACACATACGGTCCCGTAGAGCTATTACCACAAACCTGGATAATGATCATTCCCACAACACCAAGGTAGTGACTTCAGGAGTCTTTCGCCAGCTCTTTTGCTCCTTTTGCCCTGCACTGGTCTACCTCAACAATATTTAATCCTTTGTCTCCTTTTCCCTCCTAGAGAGAGAGCAAGTCTTCCTGTAACTGGCTCTAGTTTCTGCTTTGCGTGGTTCAGGGTGGTCCAGGGTCACAGAGACCCTCGGGGACGTCGGACACTGGGAGGTACAGGGCAAGGAGCTTCCAGGTCAGAACGTTCCTAAATTTCCTCTTTCTCTCTAAATTCTGAAATTTCACCTCCTAACCAAAGGGTCCCTCACGCAGCAAAGGGGAAGGTGGCAGGACCGGGGTCTCGACCTCTTCCTGGGGAGGATGACCTTTCACCTCTTCAAAGTCTCTCCCTAACTCCATCTCCTTTTAAGTTAACAGTCGGCCTGATTGATATTCCCACAGCACCCACCTCTCCCTCCTTTTCTCTATTTCCCTCCATCGTAGGAGCCTTTTGAGCAAGGAAAGGATGAAAGAGAGCCCACCGCTTTCTCAGGGCGGGGGGTGGGGGGTGACAATGGGCAAAGCAGAGGTCAGATTCCGTTTCTCCCGGCCCCTGGGCTCACTCCTCCTCACCCGGCTTCTACCCCAGTTTCTTGTTCCTGTTTTATCTCATTTCTGCTGTTTCTTCCTGTGAGTGGCCTCCCTGGTGCAGGTGGGACAGCAGCTGAGCGCTGCCCAGGCTCGGACGCCGGGCGCCGGCAAAGCGGTTCCACGCCAGCCACGGTGCTGGGTGGCATCGCTCGGGAACAAGCCACAAAAGTGCTCGGCTGCTTGTGTGAATCTGCAGTTTCTTCCGAAAAAGTAGCGTGTTATCAAGTGAGACAGCAAGACATCCCTTGCCTCCCGCAGTGACTTCCAGGAGGGGCAACATCACACTGGATAGAGCCTGGGACGGATCCCCAGTGGAATTAATCTGGGTTCTGATTTCAGTCTTTGGAAGAGGGGTCGTATGGGTATTATTACTATCTTTAAAAGTTTATGGGGATACCTGGGTGGCTCAGGGGTGGAGCATCTGCCTCTGGCTCAGGGTCCCCGGATCGAGTCTGCATCGGGCCCTGCATGGAGCCTGCTTCTCCCTCTGCCTGTGTCTCTGCCTCTTTCTCTGGGTCTCTCATGAATAAATAAATAAAATCTTAAAAAAAAAAATAGGGCAGCCCGGGTGGCTCAGCAGTTTAGCGCCACTTTCAGCCCAGGGCGTGACCCCAGAGTCCTGGGATCGAGTCCTGCATCGGGCCCTGCAGGGAGCCTGCTTCTCTCTCTGCCTGTGTCTCTGCCTCTCTCTCTATTTCTGTGTGTATTTATTCTCATGAATAAATAAATAAAATATTTTTTTTAAAATAAATAAAAATAAATGTTTAAAAAGTTTATGTATACTTCAAGAAAATTAAAGGGAGACGTGAAAAGGTCTTTCATTCCCTTGTCAACAAGTATTCACCAAGTGTCTATTAAGTGCCGGTCACGTGCTCTGATGCACCTCATGACCTCTCTGCGGGCCACAGGGGACGGTCGCTGGCCTGCGCGTGTGCTCTCCTGAGTCATAGGAAACCTTTCCTGCTGGATTCTTGTCTGTCACAAGGCCAAGGGCCCAACCCCAGAGCTGCCCAGGAAGTACCGCCGCGGAGGGCCGCTCAGCACCTGCCGGGGGGCCTGCTGCCCAGGGCCCAGCGGTCCCTCGAGGATCTGGGGGACGCTGACAGTCATGTGCAGACACTGCTGATCGACCAAAAGGAGGATAAATGAAAATAACGCATTTCTTTTTCTTACAACAAACCTGATCTAGAAACAGCACAGGGGAGCCTCAACCTAAAGGGGAGCCAGGAGCCGGAGCCCCGCCTGCTGGCATCTCGGGGGCAACAGATGGACTCCTTGGGGCCTTGCAGTGGGCCGCGCCCGAACCACGATGACAGAGGGGACAGAACCACGGGGACAGAAGGGACACGGAGCCTCGGGCCTCGCCGAGCGGGTGGCCAGGCCTGGCCGCGACAACTCCTTCCCGACCAGGACAGCAGCTGCACAGAAACCCGGCACCAGGCTCCCCTGAATAGTGTGGCTCAGGGCTTAAGGTCACCTAGTCCGACCCACGGTTTTTAAAACGAGACAACTGAGGCCCAGGAGATGACTCATGAGCTGCAGCCTGGGTAACAGGAGAAAAACGTGCTCGCTTCTGAGCAGGTGATGCCAACAAGGACAACGGACCAGCTAGGGAAGCGGTTCGGGCTTTGCATGACTTTGCTCCTCTGCTTTTGTGTCTCTTCCTCCTCATCTCTGTCCTTTGTCCCCCGCTCTACCCTCCGCCCCCCTCTGCGATGCACCGTATCCCAAAACCAATTTGCTGGTTGATATTCTTTCGATGGCACAGGGCACAGAAATAACAAAATATCTCCACGCCAAGTGTCCCGGTTGTGCTACTTAGCGTAGTGACAACGTCACAGGAAGGTACCTCCTTCCATTTGCGGCTGCTTCTTAAGCATTTTTCAGGCCCTGCTGGCTCAGAGCCCGTTGTTGTCTCCGCAAGGCAAGGGGCGATGTCAGAGAGAGAAGAGGAGAGGAGGGAGACATCCCGAGCTTTGGACGCTCCTCCTTTAAAGCAGAAAACACACACGGAATTAAGCACAAGGAACTTTCTAAGGAATTATACGCGACTGAGATGGGCCTGCAGGATCGTCGGGGGTCATTAATGACACGGAAGCCGAAGGACTGTCCCAGGATATTTTTACAAAGCAGGGAACACCGACTGTAGGGTGTGAATTCAAAGGACTTCTGGAAAAAAACAAAAACAAAAACAAAAAACAAAAAAACAAAAAAACAAAACAAAAAAACCCAGCTCATTCAGCTCATTCAGTTGAGTCGTGCCCTCCTCTGCTAATGTTCAGCCTCCTTCATCTCTGTCTATATCTCTGTCTCTCTTCTCTCATTCTCTCCCCTTTTCCTTTCTTCCTTCCCTCCACCCCTCCCTCCTCTCCCACTCTCTAGTTTTTATTCTCACTGTTCCCTCCCATCACCCACTGGTGTACCCACTGGGACGTACCAGGCTCTCATGGGGTCATTCCCCACTCGCCGCAGAAGCCGAGTGTTACACTAGTTGGTGACACGCACATGTGTTTCCTCAACAGCGAGATGCCCGGAGATGCCGGGATGGAACTCGTCCATCCCAGACACATCGAAGCCAGTCTTGCAGGAGAGGAGCTGAGTCCTGATTTGGGCGGGAGGGGGGGGTGGAATGACAAACATTCCCATCGGCTGCTTCCATCCCAGAGCGCACAGCAGCTTGAGAACTTGCGATGATGCCTGGCATGGGACGAGGCTTTGTTTGCTAAAATTTCCTCTCACAGAAGGATCTGAGATTCATCCACACAATAGTGAATGGCCGAAGAACATATAAAATGCTGGAAAATGGGGATCCCTGGGTGGCGCAGCGGTTTGGCGCCTGCCTTTGGCCCAGGGCGCGATCCTGGAGACCCGGGATCGAATCCCACATCGGGCTCCCGGTGCATGGAGCCTGCTTCTCCCTCTGCCTGTGTCTCTGCCTCTCTCTCTCTCTCTCTCTCTCTGTGACTATCATTAAAAAAAAAAAAAAAAAAAAAAAAAGAAACCTTTAAAAAATAAATAAATAAATAAATAAAATGCTGGAAAATGGATTATGGGTTTTAAAGATATAAAAGTGTAGGTCCAGGCACCAAGCCAAGAGATTTCCTAGGTTAAAATAAGATCGATCACGATTGATCACTCTCGTGCCCTTCCAACAGGTAACATTGGAAGGCCCCATGGAGTGAGAATTAAGGAAGAGAAAGACAAGGAAGGGAAAAGGAAAGGAAAAAGGAAAGGGGGGGGGATTATTAGGTACCCTAAGGACACAGTACAAATTGAAATTAAAATTCTCAATTAATGTGTGGCCACAATATTAGATTGTGTGTAAAAGAGATCAATTAGATTATATTTAATCTCACTGGAATTTATCATTATCAATCAAAATGACCTCTTCTAAGCACCCTTTGCCTTTTAAAATTTTTTTTTAATATCCCTTAGTGTGCTGTTCTCCTGATATTTCCTCTTCATTGTAATGTTTGAGGCATACTTTTTTGTTTAAGGAGAAAGAAAAAGGGATCTTTGAACGCACCCTGAGATTTTCATAGGAAAAGCAAGAGAGAAACTCAACGGATAAATAAATACCACTGGGGTGAGCAGCTTAAGGTTGTGCCCTCCAACTTTTCCTGAATAATACTTCCTCAAAAAAAAAAAAAAAAAAAAAAGACTTCCTCCAGATAAATCAGGAATGCACGCCGCTCTTTCCCAGGTGCAGCATTCAACCAAAGCCATACGTGAGTGCCGCCGATGCCTCCGTTACCTTTCTGTCTTCTCCCTCTTCCTTGACACATGATGAGGTTTCTGAATCATCCATTTAATAAACATTATTTTTATTTATTTTTCATTTATTTTTTATTTTTTATTTTTATCCTCTCAGGGACTCTTCCTCCACATTCGCTGATACTCAACGCAAACCTGGCTTTGTCTCCCTTCTTTCACTGAAAGATTGAGCAGCGTCTTCTAAGTGACACATGTAAAGCCTGAGACAGGTTTTTCCCTTAAGTGCTGCTCCTGTGTGAGTCTTATGCCTTTTACTAATTATTATATGAATTTAGATAGATTTGGCTTCCTCAGACACAGGTTTCTCATCTCTAGTCTGCGCATTGGATGAGCTCCTCTCAGAGTGTTGATAGGAAGACTGACAGAGTGGGACCTCAGCATAGCAGTGGCTTGAACCCTGATGAGTGCAGGGTTTGGTTCTGGTACACCAACCCCGCATGGAGATCCCGACATGGCCTAGAGGCAGCCGGAAATCCCCCATGACCTAGATGGAGTCCCTCTGCTAGACAAACTGCTTCCTGATGGCCCAGGACCTACCTTTTACATAATACTTTTAGATTTTCCAGTATATCAGACAAGGTATAGGTTTCTTGAATTTAAATAGCTCACCCCATTGTCCATCTCTGTAATACTCCCCTAGAGCCTTAGACTCTGTGCTACCTTAGATCCTTTGCCTGGAAATTCATAAAAAAGAAAAAAAATCCTTACACTCAACATTCAAATTCAGCAAACCTTAGCTACCTACCTCTGCACTGAACGGTCTACAGGAGTTGTGTTTAGACGTCATGGTATTACCATACGTTTAGGGAAAAATTGTCCCTTCGTATCTAAAGACCTCCACCAGGGCTCTTCATCTGGTGCAGGCTCAGGGTCAGGGAAGGTCCAGTCCCTACTGGGACCCAGGCAGGCTAGCAGTCTGGCATCCCTTTAAAATTATATTCTATTGGGATCCCTGGGTGGCGCAGCGGTTTGGCGCCTGCCTTTGGCCCAGGGCGCGATCCTGGAGACCCGGGATCGAATCCCACATCGGGCTCCCGGTGCATGGAGCCTGCTTCTCCCTCTGCCTGTGTCTCTGCCTCTCTCTCTCTCACTGTGTGCCTATCATAAAAAAAAAAAAATTATATTCTATTAATATTTCTAGTGTTTATTTATAGAAAAAGATAAATGCTGTGTAGAATAAGGAAAGGAGGTGGCAAAGAAGGATCATTATTCATAGCTTACAGGCTCTCTTTTATTATACGGAAATTCAGCTCAGTTCCCAAAGGTGCAAACTCACTAACCAATCAAAAACCCTACAGCTAACCGTATCTAGTCTCAAGATAAAGACTAGATACAGCTTAAAATAAAGTTTTAACAGTCTTTATTCTCGGTAGACAACTTGGAATGTTGCTAATGCTCCCCCTACCGAGTACGCGGCTTACTAACATAGTCCTTCCAACCATTTGAAAGTATTCTTAGGAGGTCTGTTCTGTGATATTTCCAGTGTGTGTGTATATCTTTCTGATCCCCTCCCTTTGGACATCCTTCTAGGACGACTGGTCGACATAGTATAGTTTTGCCTCCAGAAAGCTATGGAATGGATCCCTCCATATATATTATTTAAATCACCCATAATTTGACACTAAACTCAAAGATGAGAATGTATACCCTATTTACTTCCTACCCCAAATTAAATCCAGCCACAATCATCTTGAAGACTTTCAGAGATCATACAGCAAGATTAATTGATAAGAGAAGATAATTCTTACTATAAAATGCCAACAATGTAGTGGTGCCCCAAGTAAGCATTAAATCCCTTCCCCAAATCAAATTACTGGGAATAAATAAATTCAACATTAGGTCTCTTTGCTGTTTTGAATTCAAGTCCAAAGGAAATTATCTTGTTTCTGTAAAGTACAAAAGTAATCCAACATTCTTAAATTGTCCAACAAAATGAAATTTTATTTTTTTTAAGATTTTATTTATTTATTCATGAGAGACAGAGAGACACAGAGAGAGAGAGGCAGAGACACAGGCAGAGGGAGAAGCAGACTCCACGCAGGGAGCCCGATGCGGGACTTGATCCAGGGTCTCCAGGATCATGCCCTGGGCCAAAGGCGGCGCTAAACCGCTGAGCCACCCAGGCATCCCTAAATTCCAATTTTTATATTCTGCTTTCTCTTAGCTAGATGAGTTCCTTGCGTCCAAGTGGAATTGCAGCCTGGCATTCATCAGTCCTGTCACTGTCTTCCACCGGAACAGGTTTATCTACTAGTGTGCTAGGGCTGTCATAACAAAATATTGGACTGGATGACTCAAACAACAGAATTTGTTTTCTCACAATCCTGATGGCTGGAAGTTCAAGATTGAGGTGTTGGCAGGTCTGATGTCTTCTGAGGCCTTTCTCCTTTTTCTTGTGTCCTCTCATGGTTGTCCCTTTGTGCATATGTCTGATGTCTCTGTGTGTGCCCAAATTTCCTTTTCTTATAAGAATTCAAGTCATATTGGATTAGGGTCAATCCTCCACACTTTTTATTTTATTTTATTTTTAAAGATTTTATCTATTTATTCATAAGAGACACAGAGAGAGGCAGAGACACAGGCAGAGGGAGAAGCAGGCTCCCTGCAGGGATCCTGATGTGGGACTCAATCCCAGGACCCGGGGTCACACCCTGAGCTGAAGGCAGGTGCTTGACCCCTGAGCCATCCATGTGTCTCCCTAATGACTTATTTTAACTTAATCACCTCTTTAAGACCTCATCTCCAAATGCATATATTTGGAGGTATTAGGGGTTAGGATGTCAACATGTTAATTTGGGGGGAACACAGTTTGGTCTATAACATCATAATCCTTCAGGATTGTAGAAGTTTAAGTCCATGTCAACTCTTTCATGAGTCCAGAGTGATCCCAGGACAGACAAGATCATCAAAACATTGCTCCAACTCCCAGAAGAAAAAAAAAGTTGACTCCCAACACCTGCAATGGTTTATCCAGGGATCTTTTATTCCTGAAATTCAGCATTTAATGTTGCCAAAGTCTCCTGCAGTCACTCAGTGGTGCCTGAGAGGTGGTGGGTGGACAAGGAAATCCTTCCTTGCAGTACGACGACACCAATCATTATAACTCTCTGGAGACCACCACTGTGAGCTTGTTCTCAGTTGGAAAGACTCTTTCATCAGTAGATTGTGTCTGCTTATTTCCTATGTGTCTGGGGGGGGAACGTGTAGCTGTATATAGTATCTCTTCACGTAGAATGACCTTCCAGATAATTCTACTATATGAACCCTTAATATTTGCAAAAGTGGCAGCCACTTATTGAGCTAATATTTGTTTTCATCCAGAATATCAAAAATCTCTCAGTTTTCAATTTTTCTTTGGTCCTCATATCTCTGGCATCCTCATAGTGAACTGAAGGGGCTACTATCTGGTAAAATCCCAGCTTTCAGCTCAATAAGTATAAATTTTAATAGAAGCACCCTGGTCAGGTTCGTCTGTCTCTGGAATACTTAGTGGCCTCATACATATAGCATGGAAACTAATAAATAGATTTTTGGGTGGTTGTGCTATTAAGTGATATAACACAGAAAAAATGTTTTGCACGGTTCGGTATATAGAAGGAGTGCAATATATTTTAATTATTAATTATCACTAATCTTATTACTATGTATTGACAATTTACCCTGCAACCAATTTAATTTTGACAAATGGATCATATCTGAGCCTCCCCACAGAAGTCTCGATAAGTGAGCTACAACATAACAAACATATAAATTAATATCAAAAGTTCACATAAAATAAATATGTTAGAATTAAAATAAATGTATTTCTCACACATGAAATCCTCTGACATAATTAAATAGCTATTGCTTATAAATAAAAGCAGAATGGAGTAAAACAGACATTCTCACTCAAAGAACCAATAGCACACATGAAGGAGGAGAACATAGGTGTTGATGTTATTCCCTTCAAGTCAGAAATTAGAGATTCCCAACATCAACACCATAGATAATAAACAGTGTAATATTATTAAAATGCATTTTATTGAAAGATAAAACTTTCCATTTAAATAAATGAGGGGGAAAACTTAATCACTTTCTCTATAGCGGCCTTAGTATTTTAGTTACCTCTTAAAAGAATTAATAGATGTTCAATTACCTATTAATAAACTTATAGAATGATGTCAGCTGAAATCAACATCCCATGTAATTTTAAAAGTATTTGGCAAAGTTGTCTTAAAGAACATGTTACTAAGATTTTTTAAAAAAGAACTAATATGAGGCAACA
Organism: Canis lupus baileyi; assembly: GCF_048164855.1. NCBI lineage: Eukaryota > Metazoa > Chordata > Mammalia > Carnivora > Canidae > Canis > Canis lupus. The sequence goes on from NC_132858.1 coordinate 28,898,172, forward strand.
AATAACTCTAAATTATCTATTTGTATTTAATAATTATACATGTGTATTCTATAGTAATTTAAACTTGTGATATTTCTCAGGAACAAACAAGGAAACAAAAGAAAGAAAATACAAAGCTCATGAGACCTTAGTGAAGGCAAAATTGACACTTTAATCTCCCAGAGAAAGAAAAGCTTCTTTAAATGACTTTTGGGAGAATTGATTAACTACTTGGAGAGTAAAACAAAACAAAAATTGAGACCCACATCTCTTATCACGTACACTGCGAATCCAAAATGTTTAAAGGACGGGCACTGTGGGGGGCACTGGACGGGATGAGCACTGGGTGTTATACTATATGTTGGCAAATTGAACTCCCATAAAAAAAATAAAAAAAAAAAAAGAGCTAGCTGTAAAATAAAACGTCTTAAAATAAAAATAGTAATAATAATAAAAAACCTGGAAGGTTTTTAGAATCACTAACAGAAGCAATGATTTGTGTTGATTAATTTTGAGTGGTTTAAATGAAATAATACCTGGAAGGAATTTAGAAGTTGGGAGACACAGAATGATAGACTTACTTGTTAAGGATATGACTTTGGAGTTATACTTTCTCATTTTAGGAAGGGAAAGGAAGAATTTATAGGAAAATTTTCACTAGATTTGTTTACAAAGTATTTAAAATATTACAAAATAATTGCACAACTTCAAAAGGCAAATGACAAATTGAAAAAGATGATGTGTACATTTTATTTAGCAAATTGTTCTTAATTGTTTGTTTATAAACAAAAAGCTGTCAACAGGTGATGGCCATCAGAAAACTACAACAGTCAGAGTATTCAGAGACTTTTTTTATCCTCTCCCTCTTTCTCCCCTTCCTGGTCAGAGGAGGAGGGCTGAATGTGAGATTGGAGCCTGTAAACTAAACAGACCTTCATCACATATTTCAAAGATGCATACTGTTCAAGGTGCTATTAAAGGATGTGAAAAGAAAAATAAATAAATAAATAAATAAATAAATAAATAAATAAATAAATAAATAAGGATGTGTTATCTTCTGGGGATGAAAGAATTGACATAAGTCAATTAAAATCAAGCAATTCATGTTTCTGTCTGAACTGATGCAGAACCTAGAATACCCCACTTTATACACATCATACGTGAATACACATATATCAAAGAGATGGGATAAACAACGACCAACACTAAATGCTAGCCGCAGCTATCTTTAGCTATCTTTAGTAAACATAAATAATGTTTACTATCTTCCACGAATTTTTCTATATGTTCCAATATTCCATGATGTATATGTGTATATATATATATTTTATTTTATTTATTCATTTAATTTTTAAAAATATTTTTATGTATGTTGATTTTAAAGGCAGTGAAAAAATTATAAAAATTGTGAGTGGGTGACTACAAAAGATGTAGTTCACGGGGAGGTTAAAAAGAAAAAAACAACTATGTATTATTTTCTCCTTACTACCACTTAAAACTTCTCCTTGTCAGGCAAGTCTTGACACAGGATGACTTGGGGAGTTACCAGTGATCAACCACCCTCTGCCAATCATTCCGATCGGGCTGTGCAAAGAGCCCTCTGAGCCCAGGGGCCAGGACAAGTGGCGATGTGGGGCCTGCAGGGGGAATCCAGGGAGGAAAGGCAGGTGAGGTAGCAAGGCACATGAGGGGAGTTGTACAGGAGAGAAGAAAATCCTGTGACCACCAAATGCTCCAGTTAGACCAGGAGACTATATATTTGTGCAAAATTCTTAGTCTCTGGGTATCATTAAAGAGTGGCTGAGGTTTTAAAAATAGAGATTTCACAGCAGGTGCAACACATGGTTGCTTTGTGCACGTGATCTGTTTATTTCAGCCCTTATCTGAAACGAGGAGTAAGTACTACAGAAGCAATGACTTAGGTTTTCTCACCGTTGAGTGAATTCAATGAGGTAACATGTGAGAATGGTTTTCAAGTGACTCTTAGAATAATAGAATCAGTGGTTAACTAAGTGACTCCAAGGCCTCCCCGACTGGATTTTTTTTTTTTTTTTTTTTAACTTTCAGAGAGAGAGAGACCTGGAGGGTATGAGCAGTGGGTAGAGGCAGAGAGGGAGGGAGAGAAAGAATCTGAAGCAGGCTCCACACACAGGGGGAGCCTAAGAGAGGCACAGGAGGGGGCCTCCTGAAAAGCCCTCCTGCCTCCATGGGGCCTCCCAATGGAGCCTCCCCACAGAGTCTGACAAAGGGGGGCGAGGGATCCTGTGTAGCCCCACGGACCCCAGGACAGCCCACCTCGGGGCTCAATCTCATGACCCTGAGATCACGACCTGAGCCAAAATCAGGAGTCAGATGCTTAACTAACTGAGCCACCCAGGGACCCGCTCTGACTGGATTCTTATCCCAGATCCATCACTTGGGTAAATTACTTCACCTTTCTCTGCCTCAGTTTCCTTGTCTGTAAAACAGGCATGGTAACAGCACCACTCCGCGTGGTTATGGTGAAGATAGTTGAGTTCACAGAGTATGCTTTATAGGACTGACTGCCTGACTTAGAGTCAGCTTTCAATAGATGTCAGATTTTTTATTTTTTATGATCCTTTTATAGATGAGAAAACTGAGGCCCAGAGAAGTTAAGCAACTTTCCCAATGTTACCAATGAGTCAGAAGAAGAGTTTACATTTAAACTCGGGTTGTCTGGCTTCATAGTTTGTATTCTTTTGTGTATATATATATATACACACACACATATATATATATATTTATTTATTTTTTTTTTATTGGTGTTCAATTTGCCAGCATATAGAATCACACCCAGTGCTCATCCCATCAAGTGCCCCTTTAGTGCCCGTCACCCAGTCACCCCCATCCCCAGCCACCTCCCTTTCTACCACCCTACCACCACGAATTCATTTCCCAGAGTTAGGAGTCTCTCATGTTCTGTCTCCCTTTCTAATATTTCCCACTCATTTTTTCTCCTTTCCCCTTTATTCCCTTTCACTATTTTTTATGTTCCCCAAATGAATGAGACCATACAATGTTTGTCCTTCTCCGATTGACTTATTTCACTCAGCATAATACCCTCCAGTTCCATCCATGTCGAAGCAAATGGTGGGTATTTGTCGTTTCTAATGGCTGAGGAATAGTTTGTATTCTTAACCATTGTACTAACTATATTCAACACATATCAGGCATGATTTTTACTGTTATTAGTTAAGGCAGAGGTGGTAAATGAGGATACTGTCAAAACACTTCCTAGGAACCGAGAAGGACAAAGGAAGATTAAGAAATGAGTACTGCTCATTTCTTATACAATGGATATTGTCCCAATCCATATATATTTACATCTATAGGTCACATTTAATCTTCCACCTCCATGACGCATGTAATATGATTCCCGTTTAGAAATTGGAAAATTGAGCCTGAAGAAAGTCACACCTTAACTACACATGAAACTAACATCAGAATTCAAGTCTGTCTAACCTCAAAGCCTGGATCTTTCTACTCACAGACTTGCTCCAAATGTCTTCCTATCTGCTCTGATGATATTTGGTTTACCCCTGGAATACTCATCATACTCAGATTCTAGGTTTGTCCTTTACTTAGAATAAGGAGAGAAAGTGTTTCCATTTCCTTAGTTCACCTGCAAGTCTCAGTCTCTGAGGAAAAGCAACATGGGTGGTCAGGGCATGACACTAAGTTAAATAATCAGAGCTTCCCTGACCTTTGCCCAAAGGAACCCTCTTCCAGAAAAACAGAAACTTGTAACAGATTCATGATAAAAATAATACAATAGTCCCCATCTTCAAAGCCCTTTGATATGGCCAAGGTACTCCGCCAGGCAGAAAACATCGATACCCTTTCTCCTTAGATCTGGACCTTGGATTGTGTGACATTCTGGTGCTGTCTTTACTCTGAACATTCGCAGGGTCGTTGCTCCACAGGGATGCCATCTGTGCTCCAGTTCTGGTGAATGCTTCAACCTCTCACAGGAAACCCGAGATTGCACCTGTACAAGGCATTTATTTATCCCTGTCTCCCTAGTTTCTAGTTCCCCTCTTTCCACCAGCAGCACTCTGATTTCCTTTTGGTAAGTTACTTCCTCACCATTGTGTTAGCCTCACAGTTTGGTGGGACTGACCCCCACTCCTAGCTTCAGGCGTAAGCTAATCCTGAGGTTCTGTTTCCTCCTTTAGCAATTGGTTCAGGAACAGATGCACCATCTAGTTTGGGCTAACAAAGGAGACTGAATCTAAACATTTGAGCAGAGGCCTGCTGGAATTCTCCTATCTCTTCCCTTGGCACTGCACGAGTAGGTGTGGGAAATAATCTGGAGCCTGAAAATGAAATGCACCCTGTCAAGACTTGGTGAGGATGATATTAAGCTGCTGCTTACAGGCCTTAGCCTTACTTCCAAACTATTTCAGTTGTGCGAACCAGTAAAATCCACTTACTGCTGCTAATTTGGATTGAGTTTTCTGTTACTTCAACCTGGAGGGAGAACTTAATGATAAGGTATATCATCACGGGATGCATACCTGGTCTGGCAATCCCCAAAATCTTAGTGGGTCTTACGGAAAAATTAATCAAATAAACAAATTGGAAATGCAACATCTTCTTTTACAGAAGAGGAAATACACCTAATGATTCTCAAAAGCCTTCTGGAGTTCAGCTACATATAATCTCTTAAAAAATATTTATTTGTTTGTTTGAGAAAGATATAGAGAGTGAATGAACATCTCAAGCAGATACCCTGCTGAGCACAGAGTCCAAGGGCTGTGGGCTCAATCCCAGGACCCTGATATCATGGCCTGAGCTGAAATCAATAGTCAGACACTTAACTGACTGAGCCACCCAGGTACCCTGATAATCTACTTTTTAGAGCAGCATAACCTTGTGTAGTTGCAGGGTAGTTGCCTCCTATATCAGGTATTGTGACACCAAAGCCATGACGCAGCGTAATACTGCATCTTCCCTGCCTTAGAGAGTCTGCTAAAACACTGGCGTCGCCCAACGATTCCATTGTGAATTTATGGCATCTTGTTGCTCTCCCGCACCTAGTGGTGCAAACACATGGCACGCTAGCCTCACGTAGAGAGGGTAAGCTCCGAGCATTGACTGTGTGGTAGGCAGCATAACATTAGACTAAGCTGAAAGAAGCCATATGAACTGCTTCACAGAGAAACAAACATTCCAAAGATTCTTATGGCCTAGTTATCATCATTATGCTTTTGGATTCCAAACACCTCAATTTTCAACATTCAGAGAAGTATGAAAAATCATATCTGAGCACCAACTGCTTCATCTAGCAGGCATCACCAAGACAGGCTTTACTTATGTTTGCACACACACACAAAACAAAACAAAACAAAACAAAACAAAACAAAACACCCATATCTGTGCTTGTGTGCACTTGCACACTCTGGGCTTTTAGAGACATAACTATTTATTTTTTAAAATATGGAGGGCTCCCGAAAAAGAATAGACATCATAAAACTGAGATCCTAAGCATTGTGAGGCAATTCCAGAACTTTTCATGGCAATTATTGCAACAAAGTACTGATTGTGGAGTCAGGGCTTTAGGAAATTTTAGTATATGGAGCCACGAGGATTCTGAATCCCAATAGGTGTCAGTAAAACACGCATGCTCTTGTTTGCCATACTATTGCTGTGTTTATGATCTCTTAGAAATGAAGCAGTGATGTGTTCTGAAATGAAAGCTTATGCAAGCTGAGTATAGGTGGTGCATGATCACCAAAGGGTCAGGTAACTCTTTCTCTTGTTACATGCTTCCATTCTCCTTTTGATACCCAGAGACACTGCTGTTGTCGTGAATAGACCTTGGAGCTAAGAAAATTGCTATTTGGAAGCCTGAAGACCATCAGTTCTAAGTGGCTGCATGTGGTGTCTTTAATCTTAGGTTGCAAAAAACATCTCCATCTATAGAATGCATATAGTAAAACGTGCTGTGAGGGTTAGATAGAAGGTGGCTGAAACCACCTCGTGTGCTGAGGGCTGTGGAGATTGTTCGGTGGTGATTCCATAGTTTAGTTGTGCAATGCTTAAGGCCACTGGGGCCCCAGGTGCCCACCATAGCCCAAGAAAGGCTATTTCTTTGAGACAGATGCTAGTGAGAACAACTGGTTTTAAAGATGGCAGATGGGGGGCGGGGGCTGATCAGAGGGTTGGTCAGCTGGACCCGAAAATTGGAAAATGTATTCCAAGCAGCATGAGCATCTTCTCTTTGTTTAATCAGAAAGTATTGCTTCCAGATTCATATCTAATCACCTTGATCTGCTGTATTCAGTTTAAATCTTCTTTTTCAGGGATAGGAGACTGTTAACTATTCCAAGAAGTATAGGGCTCCCTTGCCTATTCTGTGAAAGAAATCCTCGATCAGAAAATAGAGACTCTGGAGCAGCCTCCACGAGCACTGAATTCTTCTCTTCTTCATCCAGGCAATAAAATTACCGTGAGGTCCCCAACCAGGTATGAATGCCTGTTGCTGCCTCAGGTCACCCAGGAAAATGTCAGTTTCATTCCTGCTTTTTAACAAGATTGACTTTTTTTGAAGAATCATTATTTAAGAACAACAACAAAAAAAAAAAAAAGCACAAAAACCGAACTGCTACCTGAATAAGCCACCTATTACAATTTGCATCTAATCTTTGACATAATTCATACCACTGTTGACAAAACTCTAATCACTATTAATTATAATCAGGTGTAAAAGAATAATAACTAACTTTTCTTGAGTGTGTCTGTATGCGGAGACTGTGGTCATCAATTTACAACAACCCAAATTGGGTAGGTATTACTATTATTATAAATTAATATAATAAATATGTAATAAACTATTATAATAAATAAAGAAGTGACTCAGGGCAGGCACAGAGAGCAAGAATTACTTGCTCATGTTTTCTTCACAAGTAAATATTAGAGCCCAGACTGGGACCAAGGCCATCTCACTGAGCTGTTGGTTGCATGACACAGGAAAATGTAATTGCTACCTTGTTTTTCCTGTATGTCCTTTTGCACTACTAGAAGACCTATGTCATATATTATAGCTTAAAAACATGAAATCACATAATTTGGACTGTGCTACCCCCAATTTTTTCATGAAAGGAAGTTACCAAAATAATGGACAGTACATAGATAACCTACTTTATGAATAGACATAATGGAAAAATGAGATAATTATAAAACCGATTAACAATGGTTATTTGGTTTTGGTAAAGTCCTCTTTTAATTTGCTATTCCCTGTGAAATGATCCAAACATCTGAATACAAAGAATTCAGGACAAAAAAAAAAAATCCAAGAACTAAAAAGACTGAACTATTAAATAGGAAACAAAGTTCAGGGCACCTGGTGGCTCAGTCGGTTAAGTGTCAGGTCCTGATCTCAGGGTCCTGGATCAAGCCCATGTCCCTTGGGCTCCTGCCCCGGGGTGTGGGGGGGTGTCTGCTACTCCCTCTCCCCCTTGCTGCCCCGTCCCAGGCTTGTGCTCTCTCTTGCTCACTCTCTCAAATGAATAAATAAAATCTATTTTCTAAAAAAGGAAACAAATGTCTTGTTTAGATATTGTTATTTGACTCACAGAGTGAACACAGAACGGTGTCCAAAGCAAAGGAGAATTTCTGATTTTGCCATTTATTTAATTTTCAAATTCTATATAATTAATTTTACTAGTTATTTTAAAGGGAATATATGAAGTAGTCACTTATTATTTTCAGGTTCAGAAAAATGCCAAGTGTGTTTCTAGAGGAATAGGCTGGGTTGTCCCTCAGCTTTTTGTTCTGCTTTAACTATTGCCTCTCCTTTTCCCTATCTCCACCCTAAATTAACCTTTACTTTTATTCATCTTATCAGATCCCTGTTCATCCTACAAAGGGCTGAAGAGCTAAACTGATAAATTAATTCCTGGAAGGTAGTATATTTCTGTTCCTTCTTACATATAAGATAAGCAGTTAAATATTTAGAAGTCTAAAGAAAGGGAATGACAAAAACAGTCCTAGGATAATAAGCGTCTGATTAAACAAATAAAGTAAAAAAAAAAAAAAAAAGGGCTAGAAAGTTTCAAAAGCAAAAAACTTTTTAGGTCATTCTTTCCTTCCTACTTTTGCCTTATTTTCAAATTTTTGAAGTAGACGGTAAGAAGGAAAGGAGGAAAGTGGGGGGAGAAAAATTCCATCGTCAGAGGAAATTGGGGAGAGAAGTCTTTTTTTCCTAATTTTTTTCTACTTTCTCACTTATGTTCCTCATTCTTGGCTTTTTTTTTTTTTTCTCCTCCCCAGGCACCTGGGGTTCGATGGAGAGGAAACTCAATCACCCCCATGAATCCAATGCCACATGTTACCTGTATAGCTAGAGCCCACGTCATAATTATTCTCAGGTGTCTAAGGCCCTGAACACACTTGATTACCTGAGCCATCTCTCTGACTGATAAGGTAGGAAGATGCTTTGTCTTCTACCATTTATGAGACAGGCAACAGATGTATAGTTACTATTTTGCACAATGAGATGCCATCTCAGTATAATTTAATTAGCCAATTAATAAACAAATATTACTGAGTATCTCTCGTGACTCCAGAGTGGGACACAGACTTGTTGCCCAAGGCCAACTGGGTAGGACACATTTCCTGATGATGCAGTAACCATAATTCAAACTTTTTTCCTGCAATAAAATAGTTTATTACAAATGAAATGCATGTCCAACATGTAGGTGTTGTCTTAAATCATGATTTCTACCTCTCAAAGAAAAACTGAAGGCCACTGTAATAAAGATTCAGATTTATGGGGAGTATGAGTGTCACAAACCTGCCTTACGAACCCAACACGGGGATGACCAACATGAGTGCAGTTGTGGGGTAACTGCACAGAATATTTGAAGTCAAGATGTACGATGAGTCTGAATATTACGATTGTCGCAACTTAGCACAGGGCTGCTAACTAATTGATGGGAACTGGACTTCATTGAGAATCACATTTCACAAGAAAGGAAATGATATCAATAAAATTTAGATTGTACAATAAAATTTAGATTCTAATAAACCTTTCTCTGCACTGAAACGTAAGCACAAGATATAGTCCCCCAATCACTTTTTTTTCCCCCAAATGGACAAATAAACTTCATGTGAGTCCATGGTTATTTCATTAAAACAATGCTCATCTTTTTCCATACTTTAAAATTTTGACTCACTAAGTAACTTTTCCTACTTAGATAAGAGATTTGCTGTTCCACGGAGCAGTATTGCAGAGTAGTTTGGGATATGAAGGCTGGAGTCTCACTACATGTGCTCAAATCTCCATTTATTGTCTTCTCAGTGCTGTAAGCTTAACTTCTTCTTATATCAGTTTTGTCACCTGTCAAAGGATCACGACACTAATACATTGTACATCGTAAGCTTTTGTGAGAATGAAATGGGTTAACATATAGAAAGTGCCTGACGTATAGAAGTAAACCCTAAATACGGTTTTAGCTATTGTTAAAAATACATTTTGTCCACTCAATCGAAGGTTAATAGAAATAGCTGAATATGGGGCCCCAGGGTGGGAGATGAGGGGTAAGAGAATGGAGAGAAAAAGCATAAAAATATTTTCTAAAGGCCAAAATAGCTCTTTTTTAAATCACTGGCCAGACTTTGGCTTATTGATACCTCAGGGTCTTGAAGAAATGCTCCCTCGGACAGCAAGATGAACAACCCCTGGCTGGATGGAACAGACGGGTCGTGTCAGGAGTGAAAAAGGGAGAACAGCTGGGCGTTTTCACTGATGCGACAAGTTTGTTTGCGACATAAGGTATTTGACTTTAGGCTCATATTTTAAGCCCCATTTTATATATTTATTTAACAGACTAGCAGATTGCAGTGCAAATTCACCTTTTGTGCTTTCTTTCATAGAATGAGTTTCCTAAGCCACATTATAATGTCACATACTGTAACTGCTTCCTCCTTTTCAAATGAAGATTTCAAGATAAATGAGAACTTTTGCCACAGATGTTATCAACATAAATGAGAAAGGTTAAAACAGATTTTTTTTTTTTGGTTTTCCTTCAAGGCTGAGAAAATTAAAATAAATTAAAAATGACTTGCCTAAAGACCACATCAATAAACAATATTGCCAGACATCCTGGGTTTAAAGCCTGTTCTCACTGTGTGATCTTAATCAAATTATTTAATTTTTCTAAAATTTGGTTTTCTAATCATAAAACAGGGGTTACGAGTATGCGATTATATAAATTAAATGAATACACATACAGTTCATGGAACAGTGCATATAATAACTACCCATCAATGTTTGCCAATCTGTCATCATTAGCAATTCATGTCTGATGGAACGCACTCTATTAAAGGGTTCTCCTACAAGAAATCATATGAATATAGGCAATTTCCTCAGTATGACTAAGAAGAAACCAGTTCTAAGAGACAAAACTGAGAGCAGTTATATATTTATTATCTACTTTTCTATAAAGACATATATACAGCTGCAAAGATGGCAGCCCATTCCACTCCCCACCCCAGAGCATCTACAAGATGGTTATGACAGCCACATTCTTTCACAAAAGATGAAATTCATATGGGAAATGAACAAGGGGTAGTGGAAGGGGAGGTGGTGGGGGGATAGGGTGACTGGGTGACGGGCACTGAGGAGGGCATTTGATGGGATGAGCACTGGGTGTCATACTATATATTGGCAAATCAAACTTCAATTAAAAAATATTTTAAAAAATTCATCAGCTGCTCCTCTTCGAAACAAGAGTGCCCACCCCCGAGATTGTGAATGTGGTCGAGCATTTCTGTGGGTAACACCCCACCAACTTGTCTGGTACCCCATGCTCTCATTTTCCTGCTACCAGCCAACCCCAGGTGCCCTAGATGCACTCACAACCACAGCAATAGACAGAATGGTCTACGTGGCCATCTTTCTGGAAAACTATCAAACGGTGCTAATAATAAAGGTACTCATTTTGAAAAAAAAAAAAAAAACCTCATTTGCCATTACTTTTAAGGCTGGAAAGACAAAAGAAAGAGAAGCTAAAGTACACTGAACAAGTATATTCAGGAATCCTCTCTGGGCATTTCACATACTTGGTCTCCTGTGACATGGCACTGGCACCCTCACATTAGGTTAGCTTTTAGACACTTGAAATGAAAGCATGGTTTCATGTTGAAAACAATGACTGGATCATGAATCAGGGCACTTGGGGCAAAGGAGTGTCCGTGGTTTCTCACATTTGAAAATAATAATAACAATAATAATCATTTGAGACCTCATCGATCCATAAATGTATGATTTCCTTTCTCTGAAGTTGAGAAAAGAGACAACTCTTTTTTGTCATAAGAAAAATGGAATTTATGTAGCATTACTTATCTTATAATTTCTACAATTAGGAACCCCAATTAGTTGAGAGATACTTTGGTTTGGAGAAGCATGGGCTTTACGCTATTTTCCGTCCAAGCCTTTTCCTTTCAGACGTCCTTTTGAATCGTTATGAATTTGCTCTGCTTCCTCTTCTAAATTGTGAGTTCCTGAAAGCAAAAGGCCAGGTTTGGTCGTCTGCTTTATTCCCTTTCTCCAGTTGGTAGCATAGATGCTTAATTTTAACAGATTAATGATTTTTTAATTAATCCATTAATGAATAGATTTAAGATGTTCTATAATCACTCCTGAACAGTTCTGCTTAGATCATATGACCTTTTTATTAGTATTTTCTAGGGAGTCAGATAATATGGCAACTACACATCTTAAGTTTTTCAGAACATTCCAGATTTTGAATGTTCTCTATGATTATTGCATCAAATGTTAGAAAATATGTCTCAGTTTCTGGCTTTAGAAATAGAAACACAGTGTATAAACCTCATACAACACACAGAGAAAACTGTAGCTTCAAGCCCTGGGGTTGAGTGGCAGGTCTTCAAGACCACTCAACTCCAGGGCTTGAAGCTACATGAAGGAAACAAAGGGTATGTCCTTAGGAATCCAAGAGACCTAGGTTCAAATCCTCATTCTATTCCTTAGTTAAGGCCTGCCATGATTCTTGCTGCCTTTGAAAGGCACTTTTTAATCCAAATCTTACTTGGAAAGTCAAATATTTATGATGGACAAGGGTAGGATTTTCTCCTCAGAGCAAGGTGAAGGACCCAGATATCAGCCCATTTAGTTCTTCCTCTTTGTCCTTCCTGTAGCCCATTGGGCCCAGGAAAGGAAAGCTCTAAGGAACAAAGTTTGAAAACCACTGATTTCGTCTTTCAGAATCTGGCTTTAATCATCTCCAAACTGGAAATGAAAATATTTACCTGAATCAAGTGCGTTTGTCCTGAAAAAGCTTTCATAGTCACAGCACTGCTTTGGTCTTTAGTCTTCAGATGACATCCTATTCTTAGAACCTTCTTCTGGCTAGGGAGAGCGGATTTGTGAACAGTTTCATTTTCCAACCCAACAAGTCCTGGCTCCTCACATTTTCTCTAATCTCTGCTTGTAAACTGAATAGTACCTTTTTCAGCTTGCTTCTCTCTTTCAATAGAGCTTAACACAGAGAGCTAGAATATTGTAAGAGAAAGGAGTTAGACTCCAGTTTTTGATGTAAAGAGGACCACGGGCATAAGAGATGGATGGAATTGATGGGGTCCGTATTTCCAAATCCAAGATCACCATACCCAACAGCTTAACCACCTGGTTCACAGGCATAGCTTTGTAGCTTCCAACAGGAATCTGAATTTTTCCACCCTTTGCTAATTGTGCAAAACTTTCTACCCCCAACCTCTTCTTGCCAAGAAGTCTCAAAGTCATTGAAAGTTTTGGTACTAGTTTACGTATCAATTACCTATTGCTCCATGAAAAACCACCCCAGAAGCAAGAGATAAGACCACAGCTATTATATTCACTTACAATTCCCTGGGTTAGCAGTTTGGGCTGGGCGTGGCCAGGTGGGTTTTGGGCTGGTTTCACCTAGGGTTATTTAGGAGGTTGTGTTTATTTGCTGACTCAGTGTCCAGTGGATAATCTACAATGACCACACACCCACGTGCCTGGTCTTTGTCAAGCTGTCTATGGCATCTCTGTTCTCTGCATTTCCAGCTGGCTGGGTTGGGCTCATTGTCATCTTGGTTCTAGTGTTGCCACTACAAACAAAAGAGGTTAGGTCCCAATAAACAGCTTTCAAACCTCTGTTTATGGAACATTTGCTAATACCACATTGGCCAACATGTCACATGACCAAGCTCAGAATCCAAGTTTGGAGAAATAAATGTTTTCTCCTGATGGGAAGTGTGCCGAAGCCAAATTGCAAAGTCATGTTTATACGAGGGCGGGAGGAACGGAAACCTTCTCTGAAACCATTCCACCACAGATTTATTGTAATCAATGACGCGCCATTTTTTTAAAAAAATCTATTTTTGTCCTGCTAGTCAAGTAATGAAGCCCAGGAATGTCTTACTTCTCAAAAAGAATAACAGTAGATTCAAAGTCGTACCTGAAATTGTTTCTCTCTCGCTTGAATTTAGATATATTTTCTTGGAAGAGAAAGGAATGTGGAATCGTATCTAGTGTCTTGAGAATTATTCGTTATCCTAGGTTTCTTTGGCTGCAAGCCCAAGCATCCTTGGAAGGATATCGGCAGCTCACGGTTTCCTGGGAGGCTGGAGAACCAGGCCTTAAAATGTGTAGGAACAGAGACCCCTAAAAAGACAATGATTCAAAATAGACAGCGGAGGTTTATTCCTAGGTATAGTCTGGTGTCCCCTGGGACACAGTAAGATCTCAACATGAGGAGTATTTGTGCCTCCCTGATCCAGTTTTAATTTGAATGGCAACTCCACTTTTTAAGTAACAGGGAGCCATGGATGGCATCTGAGCATGGGATGTGTCAACTCCTCGGTGGAGGGCGGGCGGGCAGGTGCAACGGGGACACACTGACTCGCAACTGGAGTGTCAAGGGTTCTGCGTGCAAGTGTTGACAGGCGTCTTGACTGGAGGGTCACAAACCAGGACCGTGGCTTGGGAGAGACTAGCGTAGTTTAGCTTGGTTTGCAACAGGAAACACAGAGACTGGGGAAGGGCAGGGCAGAAAGAGAGAAGAGGAGAGGAGTTAGATGGATTGTTTTATAGGGTTCATCACCGGCAAACCACGGAGCAGGGAGACGAGCTCACCCAGCAGGAGACTCGGGGAAAGCTCCATGCTGGAAGCTTCCATGTTGGAAAGGCATATGTCTTTTCGGTTGTGTTATTGGGAAGAGATAATATCCCCGTCAAGCTATGATAAGAACAGGGGTTTTTCCAGATGGGCCATGGAGCATACAGCTATTTATTCAGCCAAAGTAGCTCAATAACCTCACTGCTGAGAAGATGATTATTTCCTCTCTGTGGAAATGATTTTTCCTTCTTGAAAGAAGCCCCGGGGGAAGTGACTCAGTTTCTCTCAGGGCATACTACGTGAGGCCTGGGTCTACCCAGTAAGAGTCAGTGCCTCATCTTGAGGAAGGGTCGCCTACCGGGCCAAGGAGCTAACGAACATTATTCACGTATTCCATCTTAAATTGAGGCACCAAATGTGCTCTTAGGGTTTTGTGATGGAGAAACGTGGAATAATGAAGCCCATGCATGATTAAAACATTACATCTAACAATACTACCGAGATTCTGGATATTTAGCACAAACAAAATACAGAATGTCAAATGTAGGAGTATCGTTCAAAAGACTTGAGACATGATTGCTGAAGGCTAGTGTGTGTGTGTGTGTGTGTGTGTGTGTGCGTGTGTATAAAACCAATTAAGATAAACATCAAAAATGTCAAATAAGTCATCCAGTCTTTTCAAAGAGGTAGAGGTCACGGTGTGCCTTCATGATGAGGGAAGACTTTATAGAAGTAGTATTTTAACCCGTATCTTGAAAGGTGGGTATAAGCCGTGTAAGCTTGAAGAGAAGAAAACAAAACCAAAATCCAAGTGTCCTCGCTTAGTGACTGTTCTTAGGTAAAAGTATGGAGGCCAAGAAAAAAAAAAATTAAGGTGGGTGTAGAGGACTTGGGTCAATGAATCCGACTTCTGATATGTGGTGAAGACAGAAGCATCCTGAATGTCTGGCGAAGGCGTGTAAGCTCTGTCGTGCGTGTAACCCAGAGGATCAAAGAGGAAATGCGAGATTGAGGAAGGAGGAGAAGCAGGCTCTGGGGAGGAGTCAGATGGTCCAAGTATAGACACAGGTTGGAAGAGGGAATGAATGGAGTCAGAACGAGCGGATACGGAGTTCCTTCCCGAAGGCGCGGCCTGCCACAGGACACTGAGCGGTGCTCCACATCTCAGATTCCGACTTGTGTCAGGCAGAGTTTATGGCAGGTGTGGAACCTGACGCAAGCTGATGTTGGGTGGGTCTTGCAAGGGACGCTGCTCTTTTCCATCCAAATCCTGAAGAAGACACGGTCTCTGTCTGTAGCTAAGGTCAAGGACTCGGAAGGTTCTGGATGACTGCTGAAAGTGTCCCAGATGTCTACGCTTTGAGTTGACTACACTGTGTCACCTCTCCGTGTCTCAGCTCCCTGTGCTATGCAGTTTAGTTGATGATAGTTTAATTACTATAGATAACTCTCAAACGAATTAATACACGTAAAGGAAATGGAGTGGGGTCAGGTCCGTCCTTATTTACCACCAACGAGCAAATATATCCATGAGACCCATGACCACCTTTTAAGCCCAAACGGTACATGGGGCACCTGGGGGGTTCAGTTGGTCATGTGTCTGCCTTCGGCTGAGGTCACAATCTCAGGATCCTGGGATGAAGTCCTGAGTAGGGCTCCCTCTCTCTCTGCTTCTTTCCCTCACTCAGATCCTCTCTCTCTCTCTCTCTCTCTGTCTGTCTCTGTCTCTCAAATAAATAAGTAAATTCTTAAAAAAAAAATAGCCCAAACAATATATGACACAAGTGCCATGTCCCACAATAGGACACAGAAAATGACGACAGTGACTATCTTTTTTTTTGGACAGTGACTATCTTGAGGTGCCCCCAACCGGATTTTTCTTCAATGGATTATATCGTTCCTCTGAAATTTTACCGAGTCCAAGAGAGTAGGGTAGAAACAAGATTTTGTCCTCTCTGTCTTTCACCTGTGAGGATGCATGGATCTTCCCCTTCTATAGTTTTTCAAGCCCCCAAATAATTAGGACAGGCTCTCTCTTCATTTATCCAAAATGCATTGGTCATCCTGGAAACATGCTCCTTCATAAAGAAGCGACTCTGGCATAAGCCCCTGATACCTGTAGATGATCAGAGTCTATCTGGTCACTGCATTCTTTCTCTCTGCCAGAAGTGCACAGCCCCTCTCCCCCTGGCTCAGCCAAGCAACCCCTAGTTGGAGCTGTAAGCCGTTGGGTAGATGTGCTGGCTGAGGCTCTGCAGGTGGAGAAGACAGGCTCCCATCCAGGGTGTGAATCTGCCTCCGTAAAGGTAACCACCGCCCCCTAAATGCTGTGGGTGCAGCTTCTGAGAGGCTGATGCCTGT
Organism: Canis lupus baileyi; assembly: GCF_048164855.1. NCBI lineage: Eukaryota > Metazoa > Chordata > Mammalia > Carnivora > Canidae > Canis > Canis lupus. Next base: position 28,914,644 of record NC_132858.1, read on the forward strand.
CTCGAGAGCGTAGTGTTCGCTCTGTGTGGCAGATGACACATTCAGTGGCAGAGGTGGCTTTATTGGCTTTGATCCCGGGGGAGCCCGTGCTGTTGGGTCTACGGATGGTCTCCATCCCCACCATAGACGGAATAACTTACTCCCTTGATGTGCACATGGTGCCAGCCCTGGGAAGGGCGATGACAGGAGCTGACTGCAGTCACCCTGCCGAATCACCCCGACTTCCTAACTTCTTAGTCATTTAAAGCTTCTCCTGTGGGAGATGCTCTCTAGTCAATGTGTGCACGTGAAATAAAGATCTTCACGTCCAATATCACTCTGTGGCCTATTTACATGCTTTCCCCCTAGACTTTCCTGCCCCTGCTATTATTACTCCTTTCAGACAGCTGACCAGTCAGCCAGGGCACTTGCCACTGCTCGTGAATTCATATTTATTTCTACTTTTGGCCACTTCTTTTTCTACATAAAGCAGATAAGAGGGTGCACTGCAGGACGCCCTGCCTACTGGGGCGACTTCCCATCCCTGCTGTCTCTAAGGGAGGCTCCTAAGGGGAACTATGATGAAGCTCGTACTACACACCAGTAATATCTATGCGTGAACCGAGCTCCTCTCGTGTGGTCAAAAGAGCAGCTCCTGTAGCCCTGGGTTTGAGCTGAGGGGGCAGCAATAGGGCAACAATGGGGATGCGTTAGGGATCCGGGCCAACTGTTCGTGCAGCTTACCTGCATCTCGGAGTTCCTTCTGTATTTTGGATATTAACTCCTTATTGAATATACGGCTTACAAATATTTTCTCCCATTCTGTAGGTCGCCTTTTCAATGGTTCATGGCTTTCTTCTGCTGCACAGAGGATGTTCAGCTTGACGTAGCATCACTTGTTTATTTTTGCTTTTGTTGCTTTCATTTTTGTTGTCAACTCAAAAAAAAAATATTGCCAAGACCAACATGAAGGAGCATACTCCCTATGTTTCCTTCTGGGATTTTTTGTGGTTTTGTCTTATATGTAAGTCCGTAATTCATTTTGAGTTGATGTTCGTGTAGGTGTAAGATAGGAGTCCAGTTTCATTCTTTCCCATGTGAGACTCCAGTCATCCTAACATCTTTTATTAAAAAGACTATCTCTTCTACATTGTTAATTCTATTTTTTTAAGTTTTATTTATTGGAGGAGAGAAAGAGAGAGAGAACAAGTCGAAGGGACAGAGGGAGAGGGAGAGAGACTCTCAAGCAGACTCCAAGCTGAGCACAGAGCCTGACACGGTGCTCAATCCCATAACCCCGAGATCACAACTCCAGCTGAAACCTAAGCAACACACCACCGAGTTGCCTCCACATTGTTAATTTTTGGAGACTTTGTAGAAATAAATTGACCACATGCATGAGTTTATTTCTGGGCTCTCTTTATTTCTGTTCCATTTGATCTATGAGTCCTGTTTTTTTTTAATCAATTCCATAATGTTTTGATTATTACAGGCTTGTAAGATAGTCTGAAATTAGGAAGTGATGCCTTTAGTTTTACTCTCCCTTCTCTATTTTGATTTGGTTATTCAAAGTGTTTTGTGGTTCTTTACTCATTGTTTTTCTCATTTCTGTAATAAATCCTCCAGGAGTGTTTATGGGAACTGCACTGAGTCTGTAGATTGTTGTGGGTTATATGGACATTTTGACAATTTTATTTCTTCTAATCCATGAATATGAAATAAGTTTCCATTTATTTTCCATTTTATTTGTGTTTTTTTTTTCAGTTTCTTTCTTTCTTTTTTTTTTTTTTTTTTTTCAGGGTACAGATCTCTCATGCCCTTGGTTAGATTTATTCCTAAATATCTTATTCTGTTTCGGGGGGTGGTGCAGAGGGGCAGAAGGCAAGGGAGAGACAAAATCCCAAGCAGGCTCCACACTCGGGACAGAGCCTGACACGGGGCTTGATCTCGTGACCCCAAGATCATTACCCAAGCCTAAATAAATCAAGAGTCACACGCTCATCCGACAGAGCCACCCAGGTGCCCCAGTATTTTATTCTTTTTGATGCTTTTGCAAATGGGATTGTTTTCTCAATTTTTCTTTCCAATAGTTCATTATTAGTGAGTAGAGATTGGCTCAAAGTCCCACAACTAGAACATTACAGCACAGGGACTTAAAAGCAGATGTTCCGTCTTGAAGACTTGGGATCCTAACCGGACAGTGGCACTGTCTCCTTTTTCTCAAATGGTAAGTTTCTCTCTTCTCAGATGGTGACCCTCTTAAGGGCAAGATACCTGTTTCTTCCTAGGCCCTCAAATCCTTGATGTTCCTAAGCCATTTCAGCCCTACTATTTGATCATCATTCCTTCAATCATTTCACGTATCATAGTTAACAGGTATTGTTGCTTGTCTCGCCCAGCCTTCACTGGGAAGGTAGGGGCTATGTCTTAGTCACATACATAGGCTCCATGCCCAGCAAAGTGGCTGAAATATTTTGATCACTCTGTACATAAATGGCAAATTACTTAATTTAGAATTCTTTTAAGCTCCAGCATTTTATTTACTTTGATCATCCCGTATCAGTTTAGGACCAATGTTCACAAGACAAGAGTTATGGTTTCAAGTCATGGTTTTCACGTCCTCTGAACATACGACATTGGGAAGGTTACTTAAGACATCTGAGCCCCATTTTACCCACCTACACAGAGACTTATCTATTTTAAGATGTTAATCCGGGGATAATCGGCGATAACGGATGTGAAAATCTCCCATAACTTTAAAGGTTATGTAAGTGGAAAAAACCTGATCACAAATACTAAATATACTGCACACTCCCCAGGCAGGGATGTTTCTGGAATTCTCCTTATCTATAGCAATCACTATTTTGTTGTCAGTTTACTTTTCAAAAACCCATGTTTTGTTTCTTACCTATAAATGATAAGTGACTTAATGGTTGGATTTACTCTATATTTCCTTGCATTTTTCCTCTGAATACATTTATAGAGCAGGGATCATAGTAGATACTCAATAAAACTCTTGGGAGCTTTAAAATTGCCCCACTTACTTTTTTTAATGAATACATTTGAGACTTTTATTTTCCTTGCTAATATGCAAAATATCACATTTATAGTCTTTCAAACTGTGCATCATCTGGTCTTAGTTCTAACCTCTAAATACTCTCCTTCTTTATATACATATATATATTTTTTTCTTTTGGAATTGTCAATTATCTTTCCCTAATAGCTTTTGACTGATTGGAGTTTGATCCTCAAGGTTGGCAAAGTGTGAAAGAAGAAAGAAAAGTAAGAAAAGCATAAGATAAGAGATAGTAAGTCACAAGTAATATTGACTGAGAACGAACAGAGGGATTTTTCTTTGCTTTTCAAAATCGACTCAAATTGACTTTTGAAGTAATTTTCAGCAGGAAATAGATTACAAACTCACAGTTTTCTCAAGAGATCATCTACTTCCTTTTATTTTTGGTGCTTTTCAAGGAAACACAATAGGTGGGTGGGGTTTGTGAAACCAAAACTACTTTCTTAAGTGAGAAGAAGAGCTCAGAAAAGAAGGTTCTGCACTTAGGAAACTATCTGGTGCCTTAAAGATTGAAGCTTACTGAAGTGGAGTTTATTTCATCTTGGGATTTAAAAGTGCTGAAAAAGAACTACTTCCTGAAAATACTGCCTTAGCACATGGAACAATCCAATGTACATGCAATCTAAGGTGAATGAAGTGGAACTTAGGAAAAGATTTATAGGAAAAAAAACTACACTTGAAGTAAAAATTCTAAGTCAACAGATTTGATGGCATCTGGGATTGCACCAGATGGTCTCTAAAATGGACAGCGGTCCTCATTCTTTTTCCTACACTATCGTTTTCCCAAATTGTATTTTTATTTATGGCAAAGTTAGGATGGGACTGACCACCATAGCTGGAGGAAGAAAAGCATTCCTAAGCAAAACACTAGCAGTAAGTACACCCTCACATCACTTCCTAAAAACTAACATCATTTCCTTGAGATATTGTCATCATCACCATTGAAGATTTATTTATTCTATGATCCCAGATTAATGCATCCAGAACAGAATCGCACAGTCTCAGTATTCTGATAGAGTTCAGAAAAATAATTCAGATTTGCATGTTTTTGAAATTGGAGAATATGTTTTTCAATCATTCTTTTATCACGCGTTTCTCAAAAACTATAGGGTACACGAGATTGAAGCAAATATTGATTAAGAATCTAAATGTAGATTGATGTGGTGAAATAGCATTTTTGCCTGTCAGTCACATGACCTCATTTTTGTTCAGTCTAGCATTAGCTGGTATAGTTTATACTATAGCATATATCTTGACCAAAATGTTTTCCTTTTCTCCTAGCTATTAATTAACGGAGGTTCTAAAATAATGGTTGTGAACTTGGGAGATTTTTGTTGGACTTCTAAAATCTCCTTGGGTAATGGACTCCTTTGAGGACCTGATAAATTCTCTAAAAATGTATAAGCACACAAAATATGCTCTCAAATTCTAGAGTTGATATACCTGTGCTCTGAAGAAAATAAAAGACACCATGCCTATGCTGAACTTATCCAGTTAAGGATACAAAATATGTACAACCAAAATGACTTGAGAAATATATAAAGTCACAGTTCTAGATTCAAGTATGATTACAGGATTACCCAAGCAAGCGATCTAAATGTGTAAAGGGAAAGTGGCAAAGAGTCAGGGCATGCTCGTTATTCTAAAGCACTGACACCCATGGCCAGTTCGGCACGTGTATACATACATCCCCACATGCACATACATACATACATGTGCATATAGTGCAGAAAAACAGTGATGTGAGTTGGGTAGCTACGAAGGAAATAATGCCCATTGCAGACGTAGACTGAGAAATACCTACTGGAGGTAAGAAAAGAGTTAAGACATAGTCTTAGGATGTAGAGGTTACAAAACCAGGCTTTCTGATGCAGCATTAGAGAAAGTCGTTGCAGTCAAGATTTGCCCATAGTTTATTCATAAACAGTGTCTTAGAGGACATTGACATTCACACATAGGGTTTCAAAAAGTGCTTCATTTCCTCAAACAGTGGCCGGATTTTCCAGAAACCTGTCTTAGAGGAGCATGCCTGCTTTCCATTGTGTATCTGCCTGCTATTTCAGGGCGGTGGACTTTTTGCCTTTGTTACTTTGCTACTACTGGTCAATCATGTTTTGACTCCACGTTGGTGCTCTGGATCTAGTGCTGTTTGTGGATTCTGAGGGGTTTGATAAAATAAAAAAGGGAGAGAGAGAGAGCAGTTTTAAACAACAAAAAAAAGTCTGCAAATGAAGTTCCAATCACTCCAAGTGGCAGCAGATAGTCATTAAGTGTGACAAGGAATATATTTTTATATTATATTTAGGAAATTTGTGAATGTTGATGAGGGTTTTCCATTTTTTTCCCCTAGGCAATGTCATTGCATTGCTGCGAATGCTGTACGCTTATAGATATAAATACATGAAGCCTTCTTTTTTCTCTTGTCTGAATAGTAGGTTTCTGAACTATTTATCCTGATATGAATACGTTAGTGAATGTACCTGAGGTTTTTAATTAAGGTTAATCTCAGTAAGCACTTGGCCCCAGGTCACCTGGAGTGCGGTGTAGTGGTTAACAATGGGCTCTGCGATGAGAGGGCACACTGGCCTACACCGCTGCCACTCTCTAGCCACATGTGTCATCATAGGAGGCTGTCGAAGCTCTCTTGAGTTGTCTTGCCTATAACATTGAGATAATAATAGTTCCTCCACTAAGTTTTTGGGAGAATCAAATAAAATAATCACATTGAAGAAATTAGCATAATGCATGCATTACTACAAAGTCTGAAAAAAACCTTAGCTATTGTTATGATGAGGACTTGGTCAATTTATTTTGGGGTTGACCTTAACTTTAACTGTTAAGCTACATGCACCAGCTTATAAAAGCATGAAAAATCTTATAGGATAGCAATTTGAAGTCTATGCCGTCTTTGTTGTGTGTCAAAAGCACTGCCTTTCTATATGAGTGACCATATCCACCTGCCCCAGAGTCAGGAGTCTAACTTTGGCAAATGGTAGGCTTGATCAGAAGTGTGATGAGAGGGGATCCCTGGGTGGGTCAGCGGTTTAGCGCCTGCCTTCAGCCAGGGGCGTGATCCTAGAGACCTGGAATCGAGTCCCACACCGGGGTCCCTGCATGGAGCCTGCTTCTCCCTCTGCCTGTGTCTCTGCCTCTCTCTGTGTGTCTCTCATGAACAAATACATAAAATCTTAAAAAAAAAAAGAAAAGAAAGAAGTGTGATGAGATTTTCTTTACACTTGACTAAAAACAAAACAAAACAAAACAAAAACGAAAAAAAACCCAACCACAACAATGAGCACCACAAAAATATTCACACAGCCAGAAGAAACAGACATATGTGCACATGTGAATATTCACGTGTTTGCATGCAAACATACATATATTCACAAACACAATAGATGCTAAACGTCTAGGCGTACACATGCACACACACACATCTATGTGGCTTGGACAAAGCAAGACTGAGAAAAAAAAAGTGATGGTTTTCTACTCTTTCACTAAGTAGTGATTCTCACAAAACTTTCCTTGTGACTGTGCATTCTCTCGGTCCTTGTCCTCCTCCTCCCGTGTACCCTGGCCCTCCTCCCGACCAAAGCCACGGCATGGATTTCCTTACTATTAAAAAGTTAATTTGGGGGGATCCCTGGGTGGCGCAGCGGTTTGGCGCCTGCGTTGGCCCAGGGCGCGATCCTGGAGACCCGGGATCGAGTCCCACGTCGGGCTCCCGGTGCATGGAGCCTGCTTCTCCCTCTGCCTGTGTCTCTGCCTCTCTCTCTCTCTCTCTCTCTCTCTCTGTGACTATCATAAATAAATAAAAAATTTAAAAAAAAATTAAAAAAAAAAAAGTTAATTTGGCATCCTGAGTTAGCCATCTCGCACAGAACATTAGTTTTGGTGGATTCGCATGTAATGTCTTTCCACAATTTTTAATTTTATTATTGAGAAGACAGTGGGTTTTCACTTGGTCTTCTCTACTCTGCTTAACATCTGTGCTTTTGTAGCAAAAGATCATGAAGCTCCCCAGGGGTAAGTAACTTTTGGTTTTCTAATCAAGCAAGTTAATGTGTGATTTCATTCACTGTCACTCTCGGCATGAAGTACCCAACCCCTTGAGTGATGTCAGAAATTAATATCAGAGTGGTATCTCTCCAAGTAGAGGACAGGAGTGACTCCATTTCATCTGGTTATCTGGAAGCCTCCGTTATCACTGATACTGTGATATGCACACATAGCTTTATTTTTCACATTTACCAGCACACAAGGGACTGAAGGGAGATCAAATCGAAAAACCCCATTGCCATTTTTCTCCCCCAGGCTCTGTGTGCTATTAATTGGACTGAATTAAGAGTGTGTGCGTGGTGGGGGGAGGAGGGAGGTGAAGGTGTTGTCCCTCCCAGTGACTTATAGAGAAGTTGTCCCAGGTAATACCTATCTGAGGTCAATGGCTTGTTTCTGTTTGTTTTTGTTTCCCTCAATTGGATGGAGCCTATACGCCCTGGGCATCTCTTTTTCGTTTTGTTTCTGTTTTGACAGATGTTTCTTGTTTATTTCCTTAAGTATTTTATCTGGCTGTTATTTGTTTTTCTTCCAGTGTGTGCTTCGACTTTACTTACATCACCCAGAGCTATGCCTTAAGCACATACCACCCAGTAAGTCTTTCCTGTAGCTTATTCTTTTACCAAGCACACATTTTAGCTAAATGAAAGACTTAGGGGAAGCCTACATTTTTTTAAATCCCTCATGTAAATGGATTATCTGCATTCATTGCTTATAGTACTCTGTGACCCATAAAGGATTAGAGACTACTGACCTAACCCATGTGGGATTTTGACACCAGGGCCACGTCTTCATTATTTTGAGCCTTATACCAAAGCACCATAGATTGTGTGGCTTACAACCAGAAGAAATTTACTTCTCATAGTTCTGGGGTCCGGGACCCTGAGATTAGGCCGCTAGGACGGTTGAGTTCTGGTAAGAGCCCTCTTCTGGGTTGCAAACTGCCAACATCTCATCATCATACCCTCACATGGAAGAAGGAGAGAGTCCTGTCTGGAGGGTCCTTTTCTAAGGACACTGATCCCATATATGAGAGCACCACCCCTCATGACCTAATTACTGCCTGGAGGCTCCACCCTCTAACATCCATCACATTGAGGGTCAGGATTCCAAAATATGAATTTGAGCGGAGAGGGGCACAAGCATGTCAGTCCTTTGCACACTACTTCTTTCCTCCCCTCTCACCTAAATTTTTAATAGGCTGTCGAATAAAACTCTGACTACAGTTACAGTATGCTTTGGGATTTGAAGTCCAAAAATAAAATCTCTGTATAAATGAAAGTAAAGAATACTTAATGATTTTTAATTAACTAAAAGAAATGAGTAATGCAGAGAACAGAAAGCTGATAGATAAAGATGCCCAATAGTTACCTAGATCATATAAAGAGCCACCGAGAGAAATCCTTTTTCCATCACAGCTGAGACGTACCTGTCTGTTTCTCCTCAGGAAGAACCAGCTGAGGACAAGACTGGGAAGTCCTCAAGGCAAGATATTTTATCTTTGTTTATTTGGTTATAGCTTCATCCCTCCCAAGACAGTGAGTAGAGTAAGATCTCAGCAGACACATTTCAGTATCACTCTCTCCTGTGGTGATTCTTGAAGATCTTACTGTTCAAATGGATGATTCTTTCCAAGTCCTGGCCTCTCATGCCATGACCTCCTCTTCCAACATTCTTACGTACCCCTCGCCTCCGATGCTCATTCCTTTGTTACTACCAATGACAGCCTGTCTCCATAATCTCACTTACAAGTGTCCGTCTCACATCTTTCTAATACATTCTTTCTAGTACCACAACTTCAACACGTCTTTACACTTTTTTGAGGGCTGTACTGCATTGCTCACAGGTTTCAGCTGTCTCTCCAGTAGGTCCTCACTTCCTTTATGCACAGCGTGAGTAACGTGTTCCACTGTAACCACTAACAATAGTGTACTTGCTTTCCCTTTTCTTCTTTTGACGACTTATCTAATCTAATCCTGGTTATGATGGATCTTCTACTAACCCTACCCACACATCTACCAGTAGAGAAAAACCACAACTGACTGGTCTCATTTGAAATTAATGGCGACCAACTCCAGGTGGGTCGTTACGGCTGCCCAGCAATCCCACTGCAGGTCCCTCTTTGCCTCTTTAGTCCACCTTCCCGAGTGACCAGTCCCTGCCTTTGACTTGCTGCACAACTGCCCTCCCTTCTCAACTGAGAAGATAAACACAATTCGAAGAAAATGGTCATGAGCTCCCACATTCAAATTACTGACTATATTTGCATTGACACCTGCATACCCTTCTGGTCCTTTCAAGAATATTTTCCCAGCAGTTCTCCATGCTTCTCTCTACATTATCAAAATCCCCCACTTTACCAGATCATTTCTGTCTGAATATGCTTTATATATCTTCCATAGAAAATACCGAAACAACAAAACAAATACAAAAAGACTTCTTTGACTCCACATACCTCTCCCACAACTACCTCATTTCCTTCCTCCATCTTATAACAAAGATCATTACGAAAGCTTTTATATTTACATCTCTGGTTCTTCTTTTGTTATTCTCTCTTGTAACCACTCCAGGTGGACCATGACATTAACACTCCAGTGAAACATCTCTCGCCAAGATCACCACTAATCTCTACTTTGCTAAACGCAATGGTACATTTTTAGTTCTTGTCTTACTTGCTCATCAGCAGCTTTAGAAATGATTGATCATTCTTTCCTTGATTTTTTTTTTTTTGGCTTCTGGGTCATTATTTGCTCTTGCTGCTCCTTTTGTTTGACTGGCCCTTATCTTTACACTCTTTGATCCTTTTCTTTTGCCTCATAAATTTCATTTACTTTAACTCTTCAGGTGACCTCATAGAGTGTCTATATGTTGTGGACTCAGATTTTTTTCCACCCCTAAACTTCGACATATGAATCTAACTAATGACTTGGCATCTCCACTTGAATTTCCTGACAATGACAAAAGTAAGAATACTTTACAAATCAATAATTGGTAACATTCAGCACTTAGTATGTTCCAGGCAATGTCACATATCATATATGTATCTGTGTGTAAGCATGTGGCACAGTGGTTTGAGACTTGTGTGAGATAATGTTTTGTCAGCCCTTAACATAAGGCTATAATAAAAAAAGAAATCAGCGTGGTTTAGACCAAGAGATATTTATTTCCTACTTATGTTAAATGCTGATATTTATAGGTCAGCTGTCGCTATGACACGAACAAAGCACTGCAAGTCACATGGCAAAGGGTAAGTATATTACTTTTCTATTGCTGCCACAAAAAAATCTGCTGTGAACTTAATGGCTTAAACAATACAAATTTATTCTTGAAAATGTTAGTTTTGCCTGAGCCCTGTGATCCTGGGAAAGCGTGAAAATAAAGAACTCCCTCTCCCTACTTTCGTGCTCTGGGAATGGATTTGCTGCAAGAAACCATCCTTCCCTATAAAACTTAGATAAGACTCAGGGATGTCTGCCCCTACCCCCATGCTTGTTTACCTATGACAAAGACTGATACAGACCCCGCAGATTTCCATTCTCTGCCCCGCACATGATTACACAAACTGTCCTCACGCATCAACTAGAATAAAATGCTTATTAAAGACTATTTAAGATTTGCTCCCTGAACTCTGACCCACCCTCAGCTTGAGCAGCATATGGCCCTCCTTAAATGGTCCTCTAAGAAAGACATCAAGGTAAAACATTCCAAATCTTCTATCCTCTCAGGTCATACTCTTTCATACACTTCCCCACATATCCACTTCTTTTAGCCTGGTTTATTCCTCCCCATAGAAGAAAACGCTTTTTGCCTGGCCCTCGAGAGGCTTGAAGTTTATGCTAAGGGTGGCCTCCCTATGACAATACCTTCTCTCTTGGCAATAGCTCCTTTCACCTCCTCTCCTCACCACCTCTCCTCAAAATCCTTTTGAATACAGTCTCTTCTTACTAAGTCCAGATTTTTTTTTTAATTTGACAGTGTTTATTTTTTAATTAATTAATTAATTAATTAATTTAAATGTTTTAATGGTTCTGGACATCAGAAGTTGGAAATGGCTCTTACTGAGCCAAAATCAAGGTGTTGTTAAAGGCTGTAATTCCTCCTGGGGTTTTAGCGAAGAATCAATATTCTTGTTTTTTGTTGTTGTTTTTCTTTTCTTTTTTCTTTCCTTTCAATTTCAAGATGCTACCTACACTTCTTAGCTCTTTGTATCCCTTCTCGACATTCAAAGCCAGTAAACTTGGGCCTCATCTTTCTTATCCTGCTCTCTCCCTGAATCTCCTTTTGGCTTGCCTTTTCCACTTTTAAGGACGCTTTGATTACAACGAGCCCACTTGGATAACCCAGGTTCATCTCCCCTATTTTAAAGTCAATTGATTTGCAACATCAATTCCATCTGAACCTTATTACTACTCCATCTGATAAGGAAGACTGTATTCCTTCCCATTCCATGCTCCATAGGCAGAACATCTTTCCACCCCCTATTATCAGGCCTGGGCATGTGACTTTGTTAGCCTATGAAGTGTGAGGAAGTATACAGAGCAGAGCAGAACATAATAAAGTGGAGAAAGTGGCCTGACCCACAGCCAGAGAAGTAATGTAAGAAAGAAATATGATGTTTGTGGTTTGTTTACAGCAACGCTGGTAAATACAGGTCCAGAGAGTGATTTTAAGGAAAAAAATAATACAATCTACCAGTCTCTCCCTTTAGCCACAAACATATTTCCTTCCTAAACACAAAATATTCCAAAACCTTCTTTATTCAGCCTTCAGAATGGTTCTCAATGACCCCCACTTTCTGCCATTTATTCCCTTGTATAGCACCTCCCACCATAGATAAATAGGGCTGAACTGTATGAACAATTAAGACGTTGCAGATTGGATGGTGTGTGCCATCTAAGCTGGGCTATGAGAGACACTGCAGATGTTTGCTCCTGGAGAACTGCTTCTAGAGGAAGCCAGCTGTAACATCATGAGAACATTAAGAAGCTCTTCAGAGAAGTCCATGTGATGAAAATGGAGACCTCCTGACAAAGCCAAGATCAGTTTGCTAGCTCTATGTATGAGCCGTCGTCGAGGTGGCTCTTCCAGCCAAACCTTCAGATGACTACGGGTCTAGCTGACTTCTTGACTGCAACCCTGAGGAAGACTGCAAGCCAGAACCACTCAGCTCAGTCACTCTCAAATACAAACTGTGTGAGATAATAAGTGTTTACTGTTGTCTAAGCTGCAAAATTTTAGTGGTGATGGACCCTTCCCAAGGAGGATATTTTACGATTTATACATGCTCATGTCATCAAGCTTAAAGTCCAGGTATCATGATCTACTGGGATTTATACATCATAGCTCTTGATCATGAGACTTTTCAAACAACAACAACAGAGTTATCGTTCCCTCATACTCAACATACAGAGTTTGAGTATTGACAGATTAGGCACAATGAAGACTCTTGGTTGGACAGAGGGAGAATGAAAGGCAGGCGGTGGTCCCTGGGCCACAATAGTTCTGAGCAATCTTACCAGGCAATTCTAGGAGAAGTACACTGCAAAGTTATGGAATATTTCTTGGATGAAAGAAAACATAAATCACAAGACTTGTCTTGAGTGTTTCTCTGTTTCCACATCTACACACTAACTATATTTCCTTTTTACTGACTCAAAGGCCATGAACCTTGTGCTAACTGCCCCAGCTCCCAGTATCCTAAGAATATAAACCAGTCACTGATAATGCGTCAATCAACTCTCTACATAGTCATCAAGAAACAACACTAAAACTGATACCTCAGGCCCTAAGAACAACACGCATAGGAGGAGATGGAAGGCATATTTATGAGTAGGGATGATGTTCAGTTTCATCCTTGATTCTCATTAGTCAGAATAAGCTACATGCTGTAACAAACATGCTCAAAATATCAGTGGCTTTACAGTGAAAACTTATACCCTGTTCACATAAACTATGCAATATTGGACACTGGAGTGAATGCTGTTTCTTCCTTGCAGGGTCCTTTTGGGACAAGGGTTCCTTCCACAGTGTTTGTGTCAGAGTCTACCACTGGCCAGGAAGTAAAGGACAAGAGAGAAGCTATATTGAAGGATTTTATTTGTTTGTTTTTAAGTGACCAAGCTTAAGAAAACTTCAGTTTTATCTACATTCCAATCAGCTACAATTCAGTGAAAAATTCCCATATAATTGTGAGAGAGATCAGGAAAATTAGTTTTCCTATGAAGGTAGGGTTTTAATGAACTCAGAGTCCCTATTCTGCTATAAAATACAACAAATACCAACACCTATATATAAAAGGAGCCCTGTGCTCAGGATGATCCCAGAAGATGATTCTTTGAAAAGATCTATTGACCTAATGGCTGCACAGAGCTTGCACTATGATATATCTGCCAGCGATGTGTCTACCCAACGCTATTTCTGTCATGCCGCAAATTCTCCTGCCCATGCCCTTCCCACTCTCTTATTGGAGGGGAGAAAAGAGAGGAGAAATTCAAGCAGTCACTGAACTATTTCCTTCCTTCCTTCACTTATTCAGTCAGTCATGCTATCATGAATATGAACATTCACACTGTCAGTGAGTCATTCACTGAGCATGAATTAAGCATCCATCATGTGCTATGCGCCATGCTAGTCATCGGTGTTAAAATTCTGGTCCTCCTGTTTTGCTCTGGAATCGAATCTAAGGGACAAAGACCACCCTTTAGCTCTTTTGTAAGGCAATCTGGCTCCTTAAAAGTGGAAAGACAACTGTATCCCCCATCTCAAATGCTAAATCCGGTCAGTCTTCTGCCTGTAGTAATTTAGCAGTAGCAGTGAAGCTTCCATTGGTTACATTAGAAAATTAAAGAGAAGGAAGCATTTGGAATCCAAAGTTGTCCAAAGGAGGTCAGAGAGAATCTGATAAAGACAGCAATTTTAGGATCAGAAGCAGTTTTAGGATTGTTATATCTAACAAAGAAATTATCACTTAATATTATAACATTTATATAATGTTTTAAAATAATTTATCAATTACTTGTATAGTATTTATATCATGTTAATGTTACATTATCTAACAACATTATCTAATCAAGAGCTTATAATTATCTAATAATATCTAAAGAATAATATCTATCCATAAGATCTAAATGGAGTCCCGCTATTCAGATAAGGAATATATTACCGGTTAAAACAACAAAAGTCACAACTAGCAATTTTTCCACTTTGGATAAACACTGGACATACTTCTTTTTTTATTATTATTTTATTTATTTATTCATGAGAGACACACAGAGAGAGAGAGAGAGAGAGAGAGAGAGGCAGAGACACAGGCAGAGGGAGAAGTAGGCTCCATGAAGGGAGCCCGACGTGGGACTCAATCCCGGGTCTCCAGGATCACGCCTTGGGCCGAAGATGGCACGAAACCACTGAGCTACCCGGGCTGCCCTGGACATACTTTTTAAAGCCAACAAAAAAGCATAGGGAATGGGAAAGGAAGGTGTATGAGCCTGGGCTCTCAGAGAAATAGACCCAATTGAATATTAAAAAGATAATTATCATGAAGAATTGGCTCATGTGATAACTACATGTTTGGACACTTCTCCCTCTAAGCCAAGTGAACAACTAGGGGCACTGTATGATGTTATGCCCATTAGGGGAATTTTCCTTCACTATCATCCTGCAGGGATGTCCCAGAAGGGGTCTGTAGTACTGTCCACTCTCAGGTGGTGCCTACACATCACGTAGAATCATCTGTAAATCAGGCCCAAGTCCTCTCCTTTCTCTGTCTCCTGATCATAGAAAATAAAACCCATAAAATCCCATGCCTATGAATACAGGCATAGGCTGGGAGAGAGAAGGCAGTTTGGCAGGAGTGGGGACCAGGGGCATGTAGGGCATTTTTTTCAGTAATTAACTTGTGCCTTCAGAGCCAGCTCTGGTCTAATCACGTCTATGCCACTTCTATCTCATGATAGTGTCTTGCTGTGAATGCTCAGGTTTATGGTTTGGTGAGACAGATAGAACCCCATTCATGAGAGGCCTGCTCAGGATGCATGGTAACTTTGTGGCCCACGGTAAGCATTCAGTCTCTATTAAAACCCAGCAGTGGGCCAAGAGTTGATTCTCAAAAGATTAGTTATCTCTGGGTGATGGCAGGGCCTTGCCCAAACTTCTAAAGAACTGTGCTGCAATTCATGGGTAAGAACCTGCCAAAGACTCCAAGCAGCATCTCTATCTTCCATTAACATTGAAGCACCATTGGATCTTCTAAAGAATGGAAAAGAAGGGAAAGGAAGGGAGGTAGAGGGAAAGGAAGAGAAGAGAAGGGAAGACATGGAGAGGAAGAAGAGAAGAATTTTATCTCATGGCTACTATGCTTCTGTTGTAGACTTTGTATTTCAGGCTGCATTCACTTCCTCAGGCTTCCAGTGGAACTACCCTAGGCCTAAGGTCTGCTAGACTCAGTGGTTAGATTATTCATTTTTATTCTTTAAATTGCACCACTCTAAAACAAAATGCACCCACCATTTTTCGTCATAAGGAATAAGGTGCAAGCATCCTGGCATTTTCCACTAGCAGTGAATCATCTTTCTCACAAGGGTCAATCTTAAATCCTGTGACACATGAGTATCACATTCTCCCTGTTTCATTCATGCTTTATAACACATGTGTTATATTATCTTACTAACATTGTGTTGCTGCCTATTTTCTTTTCAGAGAAGTATTTATTTTTTGGTTGTGTGCCTAACACAGTGATAAATCTTGGAGAGGGACATGATATACACAGCAAGAGCTCACGCTTCATGAGATCAGATATGAGGTTGAATCCACATGTATAGGTTGCTTTTCATTTAATCAGAATCATAATTTCTAAAGATCGAAAGAAACAAAATTCAGATGTTTTCTGTGTGCACAGATACAGTCTAAACAGCCTATAATTGTATTAAATGGAAAGGTTGATGTGAATCATCTGCAAAATAGACAACACATATTTTTGAGAGTGACTGACACATCTTTTCTAGAATAAATTAACATCCCCATTCCATCTGGCTTATTTGGATCGACTCATTTCACTGAGCAAGGCCACAGTTAAATGTGCTTAGAGAAAAAAAGATGTACAAGAAGAAGTCATTAGGACACGTAAGATATAATACCACACCTATGTGCAATTTTTTTTTTTCGGTAACAAGAGAACTAAAGCTTAGCAAGTATCTTTGGTGAGAGGAGGACCAGGATAAAAGTCTGACCGAGAAATATGGGTTATGTTAAATACATACTTTTATACTTGATTGGTTTTAACCATATACCTATACTATCATATATGTGCCATGTACACATGCATATGTATACATACTATGTCACTGATTTCTAACTGCATGTGTGCATGATACTATAGAAAAGAAGGTTGGAGGAATGGAGACTTTTTAGTGCACGGAAGTATTATCTTCCACAGGCACTTAGAAAGATCATGAAATGGTGATTATTTTTCACAAGTCAACTAAATATGAGGAGAAACCAGATGGGCATTTTGAGCATCTAAAATATTTCCGCTTAGATGATAGTGTCCATAAGTAAATGCCATTTTGGCTGGGATCAAAATGTTTTATTCATGCCAGATTCCAGGTACCCAACAGAGTATATAATATATAGTAGAATCTAAATAAATGTTAAAGGAATAAATGAATGAATATAAATGGGAATATGGTTTTGAGGATTAGATTTGACTCCTAGACAGAGTTTAAGTAAATATTTATTAAGTAAGTAAGCCCTTCTTCTTACTAACTGTGTAACCTTTGGCAAGTTATTTAAAACCATTATTGTTGTTCCATTTTTTTTTTTTTCTGTGAAGTAGACACAATAACGGTATTTATTGCAGAGGGTCTTCATGAAGACTAAAGGAGTTAATTTGTTTAAAGCATTCGAAAAAATGCCAGGTGTTTAGCAAGTTGTCAATAATTGTTTCCCCATGTTATTTTTACATTCTTCTTGTCCCCCTTCCCCCTTCATCTAAGATATTGGTGAAAAGAGAGAATGTGGCTAAGAAGGTAAGAAAAGCACAGCTTTATCTCCAAAAATGAGTACAGGATAACAGGCTGGCTCACACATTTGGTCAGGTGATTTATTCACTGATTAATACTTTGGTCTTTGGAGATAGCTTAGAAACAATTATAAGTTAATTCTTCTTTCTCAAGTTAATTAGGATTTTTTTTTTTTACTGGAAAATAAGTTGTCAATGTGTGTCTCTCCTCAAATCAAGAGTCCTTAGGTGCCAGAATAAAATGCTTTGTATATAAAATACCACTGTGAGAACCAACTAAGGCTGCCACAGAGGAGATGTTCTTCAGACTAGCACCAAGTGGGGCTACATTGGTACAGGAACAGACTCAGCCTTAGTTGAGAGGAATCACGAGAGCATGAAAACTGTTAGGACTGTTTCTTGTCAGGGGAGGGCAATCGGGTTTGTGATCTGATGTCCCCAGTGCCAGGATCTATGATTCACGGCCCCAATTCTTGCCCCTTATCTTGGAAGAAAACAAAGACCATCATGGTCTGAAATAACGGGAGGGGTCAGAGAGCTAACTGGCACACGAATAATGGCATGATCAAAATGTATTTCAAAGGCATGCACACACACACACCTTTTACTACAGAAAAAAATGAACAAGTGATTTTCAGATGTTGGTCCTCCTCTAAGATGGTAAGGTGAGCACTCAAATTGCATTGGATGGAGACAGGCATTATCTTAAAGGATGAGATGAATCAGCTTACCTCTGCCAGTTTTGCCCTCAATGCAGAAATATGCATATTTTTCCTTATTAAGAGATGGATGTCTTATAACATTTTATGCATGAGATCTAAAGGATTGGCAATGTTCAGAGGTAACGGTTTGCTTGAGAAGTACTTAGAATTATATGGATTCTGCCCAATTAAATTCTAAGACATTATGAATAAAGATCTGGAGCATACAACCACTGTTGTAGCCCGTGTATCATTTGTTCCTCGTTCATATGCTGATAGCCCCGAATGACCTTTTCAGAAGTATCAATCCATTTATTAGTTTGGAACATATTAGTGTCAGGCACTACTCTAGGTACGTGGATAAAATAAAAAACAAAACAAAACAAAAAAACCCTCCTAGTGGAGTTTACATTCCAGTGGCGTGTGTCGGAACATGGACAGACTAGGACATTTGAGGTATGCAGTGCACCCATGGTGACATGTGCTATGGAGAACAGAACAAGAAAGGTGGGGGAGACTGGTGTTGTAGGTTTACAGGGTTGGGGGAGCCCCTCCTGAACTCTTGGTGTTTGATTAAGGACCTGAAAGAGGTGAAGGAACAAAACACTGTCGTATATGACTCCAAGTTGTGCCAAAGATATTGTAAACCACATGAATTGTTCTCCCTGGCGTGGGGTCCAAATGGAGCAAAACTGCTGTCAATAATAAGGCATTTGCTAAAAGCGAGGGCATAAACTCGAACCCTTGGTTAAGTGTCTTGACTAACATTTTGGAAGAATGTACCTAAAAATGAAAACACGACAGGAAATCAGAATCAAGCTCAAGGCCCTGAACCCAGTCATGGCTTTAGAAATTTGTTGAAGTTCTTCCTTTTATTTTCCCTTTTTTCAGAGAGAGAGAGGAAACATGAGCAGAGGCATGGGCCAGGGGAGGGTCACCGGGAGAGGGAGGGAGAGAATCCCAAGCAGACTGTACTGAGCGTGGAGCCTGACACAGGGCTCAGTCCCATGGCCCTGAGATCATGACCTGAGCCGAAATCTAGAGTCTGACACTTAACTGAACCCCCCAGGTGCCCCTTAAACTTCTTTTCACACCAGTTTGAACTAAGTTTCTGTCACATACAAGTAGAAGAGTCACATCTTATATGTAGTACTACTAGCTAGATCTACTTATTAAAGGAAGTATAATATCATGATATATATCTATATCTAGATAGATGATAGATAGATGATAGATAGATAGATAGATAGAGACATCACATTTTCCTTTTCCATTTATTTGTCAATGGACACTTAGGTGTTGCTTCCATATTTTGGCTACTGTGAATTGGGCTACGGTGAATGTCAGAGTACAGATAGCTCTTCAAGATACTGATTTCATTTCTGTTGGGTATTTACCCAGAAGTGACATTGTCGGATCATATGTCAGCTCTATTTTTAATTTTTTGAGGAATTTCCATTCTGTTTTTCATAATGGCTGTACCAATTTCCATTCTCACCATTGGAAATTTGCTAAAAGAGTAGATCTTAAGTGCTCATACCGCACACACAGATAACTATAAAGAAAATGTAAAATAGAAGATGCTAATATTGCCTAATTTGAAGAACCTATAACTGCAGGCCTCTGATTCTTAAGAAGAGAACATAAATTCATTTGCGTAATTCTGAGTGAATTCCACTCTAACACATTGTATCTGATGGCTTCTACTATTTGACCCTATTATCTTGCTGCCACACTAATTTTCATGCCATTAATATCTTGTAGGAAGGAGTCTACACTCTCTACCATATAACACTGAAGCCAAGTAAATGGAAATCATGACTGGATGGTGGAAATAGCAAGGGGTGGATGAGCATGCTCCATCTCAGAGGCAGCCTGCTCCAACTCAAAAACACCCATTATTATCTGCAACACTCTACTCATTCTGAAGACAATCAATCTTAAAGCAGCTCAGGCTAGATGTCTGCAGGTGATAATGACTGAAAATGCCAGGTCTGGTGATGAGTGCAGGGGAGGGAGCTGACGTGCCTTTGGATAGGGGTCTTTACTGGAGAGAATGGATCACAGAATAGACAAACTGATGGAGGATAAGGACAGGGATGACTCAGAGCATGAAGCAACAGAACAGTTCTACACATGGGAGAAAAGTCCAATGGACTTATTTAAAGAAAGAAAATTAAATAAGAAAGGAGTGATACAGGAGGGGGATGGGGTGAAACTCACCAGTTTCTCCTACAATCAGTGTTGGATATGATTTAGTATTTAAAAAGAGTTAAAGGCATACTTAAAATTATCCTGACTACTGGAGATGTGAAGGATTTTCCACTTCCTTTTTGTTGTTGTAACTGAAATATTTCTCTTGAACATAAAACAGAAAAGGAGAAAAAAAAAAGAATCCTAAATAGAAAAAGAGAGAAGAGTCAAAATTTAGATATTACATTTTCCCTCTTAATTTATAGAACAGAAATCTAAGTTCCTTTTGCTTTAGCTCAGAGCACAGGCTGCTCTCCCTCAGCGGGGTTTGTATCTTCAGATCAGCAATTCCTCCTATTAAGTAATCATCCCATTAAATTTCATCAGAAAGTTGGTTGCTTTGCCCAGCTGCCTTGTCCATATTCAATTATAGCAGCTATCACTCTCTTATGGGGAGATGCATGTAACTTTTCAACCTGCCTTAAATTCTTCTCCTGTAATATTGACATAGTTTATGGGATTTTCCTAGGTTGCTGACAGTAGGTACTAAAGCTCTGCCTCTTTATTCTCTTTCTCATTTTAGAAATCAGGGTCATTTCCACCTATATCAACAGGAGATGTTAAGAAAGGAGGTCTCAGAGATGGCAGGTGGTTATAATTTTATTTCTATTTGTCAATCTGATATGTAATAAAGCATTTGATGACTGAATTAAATGTCAAACTTCCCAAACACACACATCAACCAACTGAAAGATTAGATGTTTCTTGTTTATAAGGGTAAAAACCTCTGAGGTTAAAAAAATAATAATTAAGCATCAATCAGCCTTAGTTTTTTAGTTAGGCTTTTAAAAATAATGGTTATAATAAAGATGGTAGGAAACTAAGAAATTTTAGTAAATTATTTAGTCTAATGTCTAATAAATGAAGAAGATGAAGTAGTTTGCCCAAAATGGTATAATTAGACCAGGAGTATAACTTGTTTTTCTTATATGTATTCATCACCCTATACTTTCTTTAAAAAGTTCATAGAGTCGCCAACTTCCCACATACATTCTTTTATTCCTATCTTTCTTTCTCTTGGCCTTAGCTGTTGATACATATATAAATGAGGTTTTTTGGGGGTGTAGATTTTTTAATTACATATATTTTTATAGAAACCTTTATTTAAAGAGCAATTTTCTCATTTGCATAAACAAAGATTTATCCATTTGTTTCTTCACTGAAATATAAGTTTCTTGAGAGTAGAAAGTCTGGATTTTATCTAGGTGGTTCCAGATCCTAGAGAAATGTGGGCAATAACAGGAATTTGATGAATAGTTGTTAAATGAATGGATCCATCTCGTTTCCACCTTTTCATGAGGCCTGAACATCATGGCAGCCATTCACTGCTTTTTCTTTGGCAAAACTCCATCAACTCCTTTCAATTTTCATTCTCCTTTATGGTTTTAATAATGAATTTCATTCACTTGAGCCTCTGGATATTACAAAAATACAAATCTTTTTCATCTCTTCTTCCTATTTATAAGTGGATCACATCAGATGATGGACAATTCAGAAAATACTACCTATTATACCCATTTTTCTAGATTCCTAAACCATGTTAGCATACTAAATTATTTGAGAATTGCCTTCTCTCATATTTGGTGTAACCCAGAATGTACTCATCCATTTAAACAACTATTTATTCACTACCTTCTATAAACTATGGGGAATTTTAGGAACTAGGAATAAACAGTAAACAGATCTGATATGACCTCTGACCTCATAGAACTTATATTCTAGAGAGGGGAGGAAGATAGAAAAAAATGGGGGAAAAAACCCACCTAAACAATAACAAAACTATTAAAAACTGAAAATTGAAATAATTGCTAAGGAAATAAAAACTTCTTTGTATCCACTTTTTCATTTTTTGGAACATGTCTCATAGCACGCTTTATATACATACTTTGGAAAATGTCAGATTACAAGCCTACTTATTAGTCAGTGATACACATCTATTCATCTTCCGTCCATGGATATCTGGAAAGTTTGTTCTAAATGCCTTTGTGAAAAAATAAAACTTAATAACATATGATCGAACTGGCAAATTTTTTTCAGAATACAAATGAATTCTATTTTGGCTTGATTTCTCTCATTTTATTAAAAATATTAGTAAGCGCTACCTATCACCAAGGCACTGCTAAGTAGTATGGTTTCAGTGGTAAACAAAAGGAACTGGGCTTTGATGTAGAAAATTTTTACCATGCATCCAAAATGCTGATGGTTTATGAGAATTTTTATAATTTATCATAGATTGCTGCCTAATATCTTCAAAAATTTGGAAGTTTATGGCCCGAAGTAGAAATTTATAACCAGGCCAATGCAGATGTATGTAACTGTGCATCATGAGGAATGCATTTTATGGTAAAAATATGGACTCTTGAGTACTGGTGTAGCCTCTAAGCCAAACAAATGGTGCAAAAGACAGTGAATCCAAGGCTCTGATGTCCTTAAGAAGCATTTTCCCCACTGCCCTGACCACTGATTTTCAGGTGCACCTCTGAGGACCCAAAGAGGCACTGGGGAACAACACATCTATTCCTATCCTTAACACATGGATTTCCTTTGTACCGTTTCTTATTTCAGTAATAAATTGAAGTCAAAGCAACCTTGAGCTGAATCCAAATCATCATTCTCATTTAGGAAGTATATTAGGTTTTCTGATCTAGCCAACACATCAGAATCTTCCATGTTTCTTTTTGTAAAACGTAAACAACATCTGCCTAATGGATTTCTCCATTTTAGGGATTCTAGCGCATGGATTCTTAGCATACTCAATGATGTCTCAGATGTAGCAATTTTTTCCCCAACACGAGGCATTGAAGGTTTAAAAGCATAAGAGGTTTAGGGTGCTAAAAGTATTCAACATGTAGGTAGCAAAATCATGCAGGAAGATGACGAGTCATAGTGAGGTGGGCTGAGGCAGCTCTCACTGTCTTACGTACGTGAGAAAGAGCAGGAATGAAAGGGAAATCAAGGGATGGCAATTCAAAGAGGAATAGAGGGAAATTCCCTAGAAAAATACCTGGGATTTAAATAACTCACGTATAAAAATCTAGCGACAGTTCAATCTTAGGACTTCAGAGGTGATCCCAAGGGCTGGGAAATGCCTTCTAGATGCATACCAATCTAGAAGCAAAATCTTGCATTGTTATGCCATAGTTACTAATTAAATCTGTCCAGACTGATGGGAAAAGGAAAAACACTCTGGACAGCTTTTTGAAATCAAGCTAAGTTGCCCTGCTAAATACTTTAGGAAAAAAAAAAATTACAGCCTATTTTGCATGAATTGTTAACTTCTAAAAAGAAATGGATGGCGATAAAAATAACTCAACAGGGATTGTTCTCTTTTAAAGAACTCAAGAGAAAAATAAAATGGGAAGGAGCGAACAGAGAATGGATGTAGGCAATAGAACTGTGTCTCTGACAAGAGTCTGTGTTATAACTATTTATTTATTGGCAGCCTGGGTGGGATCATAGCGGAATACAGCTTCAGATAGCACATAATTTATAACAGGATTTAATTTCTACCTCCCTCAAGACTGTGGGGTTTTTATCTCTGGAAAATCAGCAATAAGAAGATTCATATTAACTAGACCAGTAGCTACTGCTGGTCCCCGATTTCAAGGGCTCTAGACAACGCCTTATATGTCAAGCCTCTGGGTCCGCATGCCGACGTCCTAATATGATATTTGTCATTAGTTGTTTCCCATGAATTAAATATATGGGAGGTCACTACCCTTCCCCGTTTGGAGATGAAACTACATTTTATGCTACAAAATGCTATCTTCTGCAATGATTAAGGAAATCTGGATTAACCTGTCAGATCTTCAAGACTCAAAACTTGAGTTTGGTATGAATATATGCTTCACGTATATTCTCAACAAGCAGAGAGAAATGCAGAAGAAAGGGCAAGGAGTTCCTTTCGGATCGACCACCAGTGATGCAGTTCTTATGCACCTCAGTCTGTGAAGGGATATCTCGTCATGAAATCACTGGAGGACTATGCTCCTCTGTTTCAGGTCCTCTGGAGCATCTTCAGGTCCCACGGTCCTATTGGGTTCTAGGATCCAGTGCCTCCTTCCTCCCTCTGTGGCCAGCACTCTAGTCCACGTCATCCTAATTCCTTGCCCAGATGGAAGTGGTCATGCCTTGCTTAGTCCCACCGCTTTCTTTCTTGTTCTCCCTGTTTCTTTTCTTTATTTTTTATTATATATGTATTTTTTATTATATATATATATTTTTTATTGAAGTTCAATTTGCCAACATACAGTATAGCATTCCCCCTAATGTCCCTTTTCTATAGACAGCTAAGGTGGGTTCTTTTAAAGAGTAGAGCAGATCATATCACTCATCTGCTCAACCCTCTACGGTTTCACTTTGCATTCCTAATAAAATCCAGGATTTTGCCTGGTTCACAACATTCTATTCAACCTGGCCTTGGGTCACTCCTCTGGGGTCACTGTCCTACCTCAGTCACTGTAATCACTGTAATCAGTCAAACCGGGCTTCTGCCCACAAACGAGTTCTTGCTCAGAGTCACAGTGCTTACTCTTGACTCTGCCTAGCACGTTCGTTCTCAGAAACTCCAAGAGCTTCCTCTACGGCCTCCTTCAGATTTCTTCTCAGATGTCAACCTCTCAGACCAACTGGTCTAAAATAGAGACCTCCTGCTTGCCACCTGCCTGGTGTCTCTTCACAGCTCTTATCACTTGCTGCATCCAGGTAATAATCTATCTTCCCATCCCTTGAAAGGCAGCATATTGGTGCTGTATTTCTAGTGCTTAGAACACTTCCTGATGCTTAAAAGACATTTGGAAAAATACTTGATTAAAGAATCAAAGGGGAAGAAAGGGAGAGAAGGAGGGAAGAAAGGAGGGAGAGAGGAAGGAGAGAAAAAAAGGGAAGAAGATCTTAAATTCTAAAAAAAGCAATTCAGAGATTATCTTCTTTTATACATTTCTTTATAAGAAATTTTTTATAAATTTCTTCCTCATGTCCAAGAGGGAGACATGAAGAGCTTTAACGTATATCAAAAAAGCACAGATAAAACTCCGACTTCTGAAAAAGCTCAGACCAAAAGCCCCCTTCTTTTCCCCCAACGGAAGAAGCAAACATTTGTGGCTGTGTGGTAATGATGAGGAAAAGAAGTTCTAGGAGTTGTTTGCTTTTGTTTCATTTTAGGCGATTAACAATTTACTGACAAACAAGCAAACAACACACACACACACACACACACACACACACAGAATAAAGACCACCTCCCCCCAGACAAACAAACATACAAAGACAAAGAGAACTGCAAGTGTTCAATCGATACTTGAACTTGTTCAATTGAGTTGTCCCTCAAATCTTGTAATTTGACATCAGTTGCATCAACCCACATGGGTGTTCGGCTCCAGCCCACGGGGCTCACGCTGATTGTTAGGTGGCAGCTTCCCACCCCAACCCTCGTATCCACGCTGCTCATTTGCCTAATTTGCTCATCCAGTGTAAAAACCCACAAACAGCAATAAACACCTGAGCTTCGCTTTGTGGATGATTTCCTCCCAGTTTGGACATGGGAGAAAAAATACTAATTTGAGCAGATATTTTGCTTTACCTCAACTCCCCACCAAGAGGCACAGTGGGAAAGTGCAGGCTTCCCATCTGGAATACGTCGCCCAGTGCCCACAAGCCCGTGTTTCAGCGTTTCTGGGCCCTGCAGCAGCGGGAGAAGGGTCTGGGCCTCCAGCTGCGTCCTGGGTGCCGTGCTCCACGGTCTGCACGGAGGCCGTGGCCTGGTGCCCGTGTCTGCTGCCCGCGCCCCGGGGACTGCACTGAGATGACCGTCACCGCTCTGTGTGGCCCAAGGGACAGGAAGCAGCTTGACAGCAGCCGGGCACGGGGCCGAGGGCTGGGCTGAATGTGCCAGGCCTCGCCCCCCACATCACAGGCCTCGTAGCCAATCTACACCGAGGCAAGGATGGTTTTGCCTCCTGAGAAATCAGCCAGAGCTTTGAACAACCAACAGATAGTTATCACATCATCTTAGTGGGTTTCAAGTTCCAGAACGACAGCACCTGGGCCCACACAGTGCTAAGCCAGTGTAGCCCAGGGGTAGTTCTCGGGTGTGGGTCCACGGAGTGACCCCAACCATCAGATTGGCACCCCTCCAAGAACAGACACTTGGAAGAGCCAACAAGTAATGACCGAGTTCTGCTCTCCAAGGGAGCCACCTGTACTAAGCAAGGAATAGACGCCTAGGCCCCATGTGTGGGTTACAGTAACGGGACCCACGAGACGCTGAATGCCTGATGTAATCGGACATAAAGTCACATTGCAGACAATTGGGGACATTTGATGTGAGGATGGAATAACACGTGGAGAAAAGCTGAACTCAAGAGTATGAATTTGTTTGTGTGTTTTGGGAGACCTCAGGGCTGCTCATAATATTCCAATTCTCAATCTTTAGGGCATGGACCATGTTTGGCATATCCTGTGCTTTGACTCAGGTGTGACCGTGTGTCTTCCTTTAGTAAACAGAACCTGAAAGAAAGCTCTGGGCTTCACTTTTGAGAGGCAGGCAGGTAAGAGGTAGCGCCCAGCCTGCCCGACTGCCACGACCACCAGTGAGGCTCTTGACCAAGGTGGAGGCCCTCGGCCTGGGCCTGGGCCCGGGCCCCTGATGAGAACCACCATGGCCAACATGGACACCAGGTACTGGTGAGAAATCAACGTATGTTGTTTTGAACTACTGACGTTTGGAGATAGTTTGAACTTCATTGAAAACAGCCTTCCCTGAAAAAAAAAAAAAAAAAAAAAGTCAATCTAATCTGACACAATTTAAGGCAGAGAATCCTGAATGCGCCCATTTCAGGTCAACCCGAGGATTGGAAATAATTCCATCAGTAATCATTCGGTGCCGTGAGCCATTCACGTTGCCTCATGGACTCCTCTTTACCTGATTATCCCCTCCGACGTAGCTGCCAGTGAGGACGTTTCCTACCGTGTAGCCTGCAGGGACGTGATACACTAATTGGCTGTTAGGAAACATCTGCGTTGCCTGTCAGTTCTACTCCTTCATTGTCAAACTAACTCCTTGGCACCCCAAATTATCCATCAGATTTCTGTTAGTTCGGTCAATGGAGCGCTGGCCAAGAGACTGACCACATGAGCATAGGCCCCATGGGCTAAAGCAGGGTTGGGGAGTCACACTACTGTTTCTGAGATGAGGAGACAAGGAGGTGGGGAGGCGGTGAGGGAGACATGACGGGGACAGGGAGGGAAAGGTCGGGCTATTTTGAACAAGATTCTTGTTTAAATTCTGCTCTCACGACGTGACCAACCGCCCCTTAGTCCTTCCAACTCAGATGAAGTTGAACTATGTTTACACTTTTCTAACCAGTGCTCTTCAGACCTTTAATTCTGGGTGAGAGGGCAGGTGGGGAAAAGTGAAAACAGGGGTGCCCCTGCTATCCCTATTGGACTTCCAGATTGCCTCATGTGCTTGGATATTTGTTGAGCAAATAACCTCCTCCATCAAACTGACAGGTCTTTTTGGTTAACTTGTTTCCATAATAAATGTTCCATCACCTACATCTATTTGTATTAAACAAGGTGTGGTGAGGCCGGAGGGAAGATTTTATAGTCAGTGGGCACTTCTATCTCCAGCAGCTATTGTATTTTTAATTTACGTTTTTACATCACATTAGAACAACATGTCCCAGATTATGGATGTCAGGCTTGTAATAAGATTGTGTCCTTTGGTCGCCAGGTTTCGTAGGAATTCACGGACGGGTTACACCACTTGAGACCAACAAGTACTTGACAGCACCTGACTTATAAATTACTCAAGTTTCTTCAGCTGTTGATTGATTTCTAGACATAAATAACAAAGGAAATGCCAGAGTAATAATTCATCCATCCTTCTTGGTCCTGACTGTGTTTCAGAAACATTGCTTATTTTGCTTGGTTTCTGGCTGGACTTTCAATGTATTTCCTCTCTCTCACGTTGCCTTTGCTTTTGCTCTTTCAGATTATCATCCCGAGGAAAGAACAGCAAAAGTCTTAAATCCGTGTGACGAAAGCCAAACTTTTACACACCCACAACCACCGATTCTGAACTGAGTTTGCTAGAAAGAGGCCGACGCACAACCTTGAAAAGAAAACGACATTCATTACACCCGTCTGCCTATTGAATTGACGTTAGAGCTGCAGCCTGGTATTTGAGACTGTTCACGGTGTTGCTCTCACTTGTTCATTGCTTCCCTCCTTCCCTTCCATCATTCTTTCCTCCTTCCCTGTCACTCACTCCTCCCTTCCCTACTTTCTCTCCTCAATAAAATATTTATTAGTGTCTAAAACGTGCTTCTTAAGCTCAACTGGACTAGTTATCATACCCCGGTCATATTTCATTTGTTTCAACCTCTGTGCCCTTGCTCACATTGTCTTTACCCAAAACACTCTCTAATTCTAAAGCCATCTGATGTATTTACTCTCCCACCGAGCCCTTGGCAAACACTTGAGTCTGTATGCGACCTTTGTACCTCTTTCTTACGGCATTTACCTAAGTCTTTATTATTTTAGAATTCTTTGTATTTAGAATTCTTTGTATTTTGGAATTCTTACCTTTTTAATCCTTCTAGACTGTTAACATGCTGTTCATGGGAGGAGACTTTGTCTAATTTTGTCTGATGCACCTGCAATGCCTCGCATAGAATCTATGAAAAAAAAAAAACCCTAAACAAAACTGAAATAATGACAATAAATATTAACAGAAAGAACACAACACTAGAGGGCAAACACATCGGAGTTCGAGACTTCTCTCTAATTTACAGAGTTGAAATTGTGAAGAACCCTTTGCATCTCAATTGCCTTGTGCATAAAGTGTAAATAACTACAGCCTTTTCTTTTTCCCTCCCCTTGGAACATTTACAACTTCAAAATTTATGACTCCAATACAGGCCTTCTGTTAAATGATTCAACATCAGATAAATCAGAGGATCTCCCTCTCATAGGCAGAGGCTCTAAAACATGCAAAGACAATTTTACAGACTCTCTGGATGAAAGATTTAACATATCAAACCTCTTTGATGTAATAATAGCGATATTGAGCTCTTTTTTATTGAGCTCTCATGAGCAGCATGTACTGGGCCAGGTATTTTAGATGATGTGCTCTATTCCTCCCCAGAACAAATAAACAAAATCACGAGATGGTGGATTCTTATTGTACCCACGTTACTCATGAGGAAACTGGAGCATAGTTAGGTTAAGGCATTTGATCCACCCAGAGTCAGAATATCAATCATGTCTGATGGTAAAGCCCATGACGTTTCTACCAAATAAATTAAAACCTTTACATATTCTATCTACATACATTCATTGATCTCAATAGATACCATATTACTGTGCATTTGTCTATTGGGTTCCCCGTGTTTTTCTTTTAATAAGTTCTTAGTATATTCTAGATATAAATGTTTATAAGTTTATTTCATCTCCTCCCCCATCTATTACCTTTTAACTTTCTTCACATTTCCCTAACATAACAAAATTCTTAATTTGGGGTTTAATCAAATCAATACAGTATTTTGCCACAGTTTGCTCTTTTGTACCATTATTTTTATTGTCAAAAGCCTTTCCCAGAGTTAGATCATGAACTCATGCGCGTTTTCTAATAGATAAAACAAAACAAAGCAGGATTTAATCTTGGGTTAAATATGACTTGGTTAAATTTGCCTTAATAGTCTTTACTCAGTAAAATTCTAATCATTTTGGTTATCTATATTCTTCCAAAAGTGGCTGTGCTACTTTGCATTCCTAGCAGCCATGAGTGAGGGCTCTTGTTCCACATCCTAATCAGCATTTGCTGTTTCCAGTGTTTCCGGTTCTGGCCGCCCTAAGAGCTGCACAGTGGTATCTCACTGTTGTTTTAGTTTGCAGCCCCCTAATGACATAGGACATTGAACATCTTTGCATATACTTATTTGCCATCTGTATATATATTTTTGATGAGATGTCTGTTCAGGTCTTCTACCCACTTATATATATATTTTTAACCAGGTTGCTGGTTTTCTTCTTGTTGAGTTTTAAGAGTTCTTTGGATATTTTGGATGATACTCGTTTATCAGTTTTCCTTCGCAAATACGTCTTCCCCATCTGTGGCTTGTCTTTCCACTGTCTTGACTTTTGCAGAGTAGAGGCATTTAATTTTAACAAAGTTCAGCTTGTCAATTATCTCTCTCAGATTTATCACATTTGAAGAGTCATCATGACACCCAAGGCCACCCAGGTTTTCTTCTGTTATCGTCTAAGAATTTAAAGTTTTGCGTTCCATGTTTAGGTTTGTGTGATCCAGCCTGAGCTGATTTTTGTGATCAGAATAATGTCTGTGTCTAGATTTGTGTGTGTGTGTAGATGTTCAGTTGTTCTAGCACCATTTGTTGGGAAGACTATCTTGTAAACGGTATTGTGTTTTAAGATGCAAATTCCAATCATTCATTGAAAATACATCGAAAAATGACCGACTTTTTAATTTTAAACTTCTATTCTGCAACCTTGTTGTTTTCTGAGCTTTGCAGGGAAGCTTGGAGGTTTTCACCTTTTGAGTACGATGTGTGCTGTAGGGCTTTTGGAATGTTCCTTATCAGGTTGAGGAAGTCCCCTCTCTTCCTAGTTTACTGGGAATTTTTTTAGGAATGGGTGTAGACCTAACTCTGGGAAACTGAACTAGGGGTGGTAGAAAGGGAGGTGGGCGGGGGGTGGGGGTTACTGGGTGATGGGCACTGAGGGGGGCACTTGGTGGGATGAGCACTGGGTGTTGTGCTATAGCTGGCAAATTGAACTCCAATAAAAATATTTAAAAAAAGAAAATAAAAGAAAAATGAAAAAAAAAGGAATGGGTGTTGATTTCTGTCGAATATTGTTTTCTTTATCTTGTGATAAGATCCTGTGATTTTCTTCTTTAGTCTGTTGATGTGATGGACTAACTTTAATTGATTTTCAAATGTTGAACCAGCTTTGCATACTTGGGATAAATTCCACTTGATTGTGGTTTATAATTATTTTTATTGATTTCTGGGTTTTATTTGCTAGTAATTTGTTGAAGTTTTTTTTTTTTTCTTTGTCTACATTCATGAAAGATATTGGTCTGTAGTTGTTTTTTAGATTTTATTTATTTATTTAGGAGGCAGAGAGGGAGAAGCAGACCCCCCTACTGAGCTGAGAGCCTGACGTGGGGCTCAATCCCAGGACCCCGAGATCATGACCTGAGCTGAAGGCAGACACTTAACTGAGCCCCGCAGGCACCTCAGTCTAAAGATTTTTTATGTCTTCCTCTAGTTTTGGTGGTGAGTAATGTTGGCTTCGTAGGATGAGTTACAAAGTATTCCTTTTCCTTCCAGTCTGTGAAAAAGATTTTAAAGAATTAGCGTAATTTTTTCCTTCAATGTTTGGTAGAATTCACCAGTGAATGCGTCTGGGTCTCCTACTTTCTGTTTTGGAAGATTATTATTATTTTTAAAGATTTTATTTATTCATTCATGAGACACAGAGAGGCAGAGACACAGGCAGAGGGAGAAGCAGGCTCCATGCAGGGAGCCCAATGCGGAACTCGATCCCAGGACCCCCGGGGTCACGACCTGGGCTGAAGGCAGATGCTCAACTGCTGAGCCACCCAGGTGTCCCGGAAGATTATTAATTATTGATTCAAATTTTAAAATAGATATAAACCTATTCAAATTGCCTACTACTTGTGTGAGTTTTGCCAGATTATGTTTTTCAGAGAAATGACCCATTTCATCTAGGTTATAACATTTATGGGCATAGATAGATTCATAATATAACTTTATCATCCTTTCAATGGATATGTAATGATTTATTCTCTTTTTTTTCCCCCTGTTATTAGTAATCCAGATGCTCTCTTTTTTCTTTAGATAGCCTGGCTCGAGGTTTATCAATTTCATTGATCTAAAAAAACAAAACAAAACAAAACAAAACAAAAATGCAACCAGGGCACCTGTTTGGCTCAGTTGGTTGGATAGTCAACTCTTGGTTCTGGCTCAGGTCATGATCTCGGGGTCCTAAGATCAGACCCCACACCACGCTCCTCATTCAGTGGGGAGTCTGCCTAAGATTCTCTCTCCCTCTCTCTCTGACTCTCTGCCCCTCCTTCCACTTGCACATGCTCTCTCTCTCTAAAAAAAAAATAACAATAATAAATAAATCTTAAAAAAAAGAAACTCTGCTTTTGGTTTTATTGATTCAGACTGATTTCCTATTTTCAGTTATATTGGTTTCTGCTCTAGTATTTCTTCTGTGTACTTTGGATTTAATTTGTTCTTTTTTTTCTAGTTTCCTAAGGTGAGAGATTATATTACTGATTGTGGATGTTTTTCCTTACCAATATAGTCATTCAATGCTATGAATTTCCCTCTAAGCACTGTCTTTGCTTCATGCCACACGATTTGCTTCAATATTTAGTTAGTTCCAAATCTTTTCTTATATTTCTCTTGTGATTTCTCCTTGAACCCCTTCTGTTATTTAGAAATGTGTTATTTAATCTCCAACTATTTTGGAGTCTTCCAGATATCTTTTTGTTAATGATTTCTAGTTTAATCCCATGGTGATCTAACAGCAGACATTGTATGAGCTCTATGCTCTTATGTTTGTTAAGGTGTGTCGTGGCGCCTCGAATATAACCTTTGTTGATGGTTATTCCACATGAGCTTGAGAAGAACATGCATCCTGTTCTTGTTGGATGACGCAGTTTATAGATGTTCATGACAAACGATGGACTGATGGTGTGTTACAGAGCTTCAGCTATGTTCTTACCTTGTTCTGCCATTTTTTACAGAGGAGCGTTGAATTCTCCAGTTATAATGGTGGATTCATGTATCTCTCCTTGCAGTTCAATCAGTTTATGTCTTACGTTTTATGACACCCTGATGTTAGGCCAGACACATCAGTAATTGTTGTAGCTTCTTGGAGAACTGACTCCATCATTACGGAATGCCCCTCTTTATTCCGGATGACTTTCATCGTTCTGCACCAACATTAATACAGCTTCCCCCACTTCCTTTTTTTTTTTTTTTTAATTATTTTATTTTATTTATTTATGATAGGCACACAGTGAGAGAGAGAGGCAGAGACATAGGCAGAGGGAGAAGCAGGCTCCATACACTGGGAGCCCGACGTGGGATTCGATCCCGGGTCTCCAGGATCACGCCCTGGGCCAAAGGCAGGCGCTAAACCGCTGCGCCACCCAGGGATCCCCCCCACTTCCTTTTGATTAGTGTTAGTTCACAGTCACCCTGTCACATTTAATCTTATGTGTATTTACATCCAAAGGGGATTTCTTGTAGACAGCATATGCTTGGGTCTTGTTTTTGATTCCCTCTGACAACCTCTGGGTTTTAAAGGTATAATTAGACCACTGACCTTTAAAGTGATTATTGGTATAGCTGAATATCTACCATGTTTATTAATGATTTCTATTTGTTGCCCTGTTCTTTGTTCCTATTTTTGTTTCCCACTCCCCTTCTGCCTTTTTTGTCTTAACTGAGCATTTTATATGATTGCATTTGCTCCCCTTTCTTAGTATGTCAGTTATACTTCTTTATTCAGTGGTTGCTCTAAATTTTGCGATATACCTTTACAACTAATCTGAATCCAATTTCAGATTTTTAAATTAATTAATTTTTAAAATATTTTATTTAAATTCAATTTGCCAACATATAGTGTAACACCCAGTGCTCATCCCATCAAGTGCCTTCCTCAGTCCTGTCACCCAGTCACCCCATTCCCCTGCCCACCTCCCCTTCTGCAAGCCTTGGTTTCCAAAAGTTACAAGTCTCTTATGGTTTGCCTTCCTAATTTTTCCCCATTCAGTTTCCCTCCTTTCCCTTATGGTCCCTTTCACTACTTTTTATATTCCACATATGAGTGAAACCATATGATGGTTGTCCTTCTCTGACTGATTTATTTCACTCAGTATAATACCCTCCAGTTCCATCCATGTCAAAGTAAATGGTATGTACTGAATCCAATTTCAAATAACATTATACCACTTCACGAGTAGTGCAATTATCTTATAATAATAAAATAAACCTGATTCCTCCTTCTTTTCCATTATTGTTGTCATTTACTTCACTAATAAATAAGCATACCTGAGCTTATATAAACACATATGTATGTATACATATATATGTGTGTGCGTGTGTATAATTGAATATATCATTGCTATTATTATTTTGATTAAGAATAAGAAAAATAAAATATTTTTTAAAAATATTTTTTATTTACTCCTTCTTTGATGCTCTTTTTTATGTATATTTGAGTTTCTGACCTATATCACTTTCCTTCTCTCTGAAGAACTTAGTTAACATTTCTTGCAGGAATGTCTACTGGCAACAAAATCCCTCAATTTTTGTTTGTCAGAGAAAGCTTTTATTTTGCCTGTATTTTGTAAGGATAATATCACAGGGTACAGAGTTCTACGTTGTTGGATTTTTTTCTCAACATTTTAAATATTTCATTCCACTCTCCCTGCTTACATAGATTTCTGAGGAGAAAAAAAAACAAAAACAAAAACAACAACAACAAAAAGCAAAAACAAAAACAAAACAAAACAAAAACAAAACAAAAAGAAAGATTTCTGAGGAGAGGTCAGCAGTAATTCTTTCCTTTGTCTATATATAGGTAAGGTGTTATTTTCCTCTGTCTTATTTCAGGATATTTTTTTTTTATTTCAGGATATTTATCTTTTATTTACTGCAGTTTGAATAAGATATGCCTGGGTGTAGATTTTTGGGACACTTATCCTGCTTGATATTCTCTGAACTTCTTGGATCTATATTTGACAGTAATTTGGGAAAATTCTCAGTAATTTCAAATATGTCTTCTGTTAATTTATCATTTTTCTTTTCCTCTAGTATTCCTATCACATACATGTCCCACAGTTTTTGAACATTGTCTTCCTTTTTTGTCTTTGCTATTTTGTTCTGGAAGTTTCTGTTGACCTATCCTCAACTTACAGATTCTTTTCTCAGCCACTTCTCGTGTAATGAGCCCATTGAAGGTATTCTTCATATCTGATGCAGTGGGTTTGTTTTTTATCTCTAGTATTTTTTATTCTTAGAATTTTGATATCTTTGCTTGCATTGCCCATCTTTACCTACATGCTGCCTACTTACCTATTAGAACCTTTAGCATATTAATCATAGCTGTTTTAAATTAATGGTCTGATAATTTCAACCTCCTTGCCATATCTGAGTCTGGTTCTTATGCTTGTTTTATCTCTTCAAACTGTGATTTTTGGCTTTAGAAAGCTTTGTAATATTTTCTTGATAGCTTGATATTATATACTGGGTTAAAGACTGCTGTAAATAGGCCCTTAGTAATATGGCAGTAAGGTATAGGGGGAATGGATGCATTCTATTGTCTATGATTAGGTCTTAGTTTTTAAGACCTACTTTGCCCTTGGGCTGTGAACTTGACAAGAACTTTTCAGCCCCTCTCTCCCTTCAACGGGACAAAATAGCTGGAGTGGGGCATAAGTTGGATATTCCCCTTCCCCCAGATTGGTTAGGCTCTGATAAAACTCCAATAGTTTAAGCTATGATAAAATTGTTTCTTCTGAGACTAAGCCTTTAAACAAGCAAACACACACAGAATGATCTGGTGCATTTATAAATGATTACTTTCCTCCTCTCTATGAAAAAGGCACAAAGGGATTTTTTTTTCTCTAGTATTTGCTATAATAATCTGATCCAGCTCCTGGAGATAAAATTCAAAAAAGTGTGGAGGCCCTCCTATAACTGGGATGCTCTGGAATTTTTTACTCCCAGACTTGTCCACATTGAGCCTCAAGAAATGCGCCACTTATAGTTGATGTGTTCCTGTCCTGCCCCTGGTTCTCACAGAGATGTCTGCTCCTGAGTTTCTGCTCCAGTAAATTGTGATTATCTGTATTTTTCTCTGTCTCTCCAATTCTGAAGCCATTGGTTTGCCATGTAATCTCACTTTTTCTAAAAGATCTAAATAGAGTTGTTGATTTTTCACTTTGTTCAGCTTTTTACTTACTATTAGGATAGATGCTACTGAGCTCCTTGCATAATGGACTTAAAACCATAAATTCTGATGTATTTTTAATAAACATCTTAGTTTAGGATAGATTTAGATTTAAAGAATTGTCACAAAAATAGTACGTAGAATTCTCATACCCTTCATGTCCAGTTTCCCCTTTCACTAACATCTTACATTAATATGGTAGGTTAGTCCAAAGTAATGAGTCAATATTGACACATTATTATTAAATGAAGTCCATACTTTATTCAGATTCCCTTAGTTTTTACCTAATTTCCTTTTTCTGATCCAGGATCCTATCCAGAATACCACATCACATTTAATCATCAAGTCTCTTTAGTTCTCTTGGCTGTGATAATAACTACCATACTTTTTACGACTGATTTGTCCATTTTTGCTTAATTTATGAATATTCTCCCTTATGTCCCTGCATATACTTTTTAAAATTAATTTAAATCATTGCTTTCTTTTTTAAAAAATTCATGTAATAGATAATGCTCTCTCTAATGTTTTCTTTTAATGTTGTATTTCCCAAGCATCTAGTTATTTTGGTGAAGGTCTCTAAAAATTCTGGGTGGATTGGGTACAGAGAAGTAGCTGAAGCAAAGGTTCAAGTAGTCTGGGTTCTTCCTGTGAATTTAGAGTTGAGAGGGGATGTACCTCAGAGTTGCTGTCATCCACCTCCTTTGCTGCCTTTCCACTAGACAGATAATATGATCATGGGATCTCATTTAAATCCTTTGAACATCAAGCTAGCTAAAGGAAGAAATATTCTCTTTAGATGGGGAGGGGATTTGGAAGGGGGAGGAGTGTTAGGGTGAGTAAAACTGTCCATATAATCCCATCAGGTTGAGCTTGGCTTCAGCATCACTGACACCAAGTAGCCCAAGCAACAGCTCCTGACTATTGACTCTCTGAGGGATCAGGAAAGCCAGAAATCCTTCAAGCTGGGGAGGAGGGGAGCAAAAAGACCTTTAATAATCTCCACAACCTCTCTGTTCTTGGTACATCATCCCTAGTGCTGCAAGGTTGCCACTTGCCACACATCAGTTCATATAAATGCTTGGTATCCTCAGGGATTTTGCACAAAAACTCTTAGATCCAAACTTTCTTCCCTGACCTGTTGTTTCTCTGACATTGTTTGGAAGAAGGAATCCATAGTCTGTGCTAGTTTTCTGTATTTTCAGGAAGCAATGGAGGCTCAGAAATTCTAAGGTCCTGAAGCTAGTGAGAAACAGATATAGGATACAGACTAATATCAAAGGATGCAAAAGCCTATATGTTTTCCACTTTCCAAACAGCTTTTTATGCCTACAGGCCCAGGATGTCAAACATAACACAGATCCCTGGAGTACAGAGACTACGGTGAAAACCAATAAAGTCTTGTGGGTGCACCATGTATCTGAAACGGAATTTTGATGGACAACCCTCCTGGCAGGGTATCTCCCAAATTTAACAGCAATTTAAAGAGGATAAAGAGGAATAACTATTGTACCTCTTTTTGTTATCACCCATGTATTCACTCATTAACTTAGTCATTTATTATAAACTTACTAAGAACTCTACATATTAAATATAAAAGAATGAGAAAAAACAGACAAATTACTTACTTTTATGGATAATTTTCTATTTTCTAGTAGGAGTAGTCAGATATAATTTTCACATTAAACATACCCATCCATTAAAAGTATATGGTTGATACTCAGTTGTACCTATGAGAGCTACAGATCTAGGTAGTCTAATACAAGAAGTGTGTAATGATGATCTCCAGTATTCTCCAGAACTCTCTCCTCTGTTTCTACCAATAATTGATCCATGCTCTTTTCTTACTCCTATTGATTGCACGTTGCTCTGCAAAATTGTTATTAAGTCAAGACAGACAATCTGGATTTGATTAATTTTCAAAAAAACATTTGCCAAAGAAATAAATCTCTAAGTTGAACATTAGAAGAATATTGGGGGTAAGATGAGGTCAAAGCTTTTGCAGTTCCCAGAAATTATGTACATCAAAGACCAAGCCAGCAAGCTTATCTTGCAAAGAAATAGAAGTAGATCCAAACAAACGGACAAAAATCTTCCTGATTTTTCTTCGCTATGGAATTATAAACTATTGACTAAAGGGAACAAACTCCTTAGAAATGGATGCCAGCAGATAAGAAAATAAAATCACTCCTAACAATGGGCTCTAGGATTATGTGCTTAAAAGATTTCTCTCTCACTAGCTTATCAGGCAACCAAAAAATTAAAAGCAATTTGCACTGGAAACAGAGAGACACTCTGATGGTTACACTCCACGCAGCACTCCAGAAAAGCCAATAAAACCAATTACTGGGCAGTTGTGTTGCTCATTAGATGATCAGCATAAGCAAATAACATGGTCCAGAATCAATCACCTCCTTCTCCTAGAAGTACAGGGAGGGTGGTACAAGGATGAGGAGGGGCCACCCCAGGGTAGGCCTGGCTCTTCTGGGTCAGCTTTTGAAAGCAGCTGCTATTTGGGACACCTGAGTGGCTCAGTGGTTGAGCGTTTGCCTTTGGCTCAGGGTGTGATCCTGAGATCTGGGATCGAGTCCCACATCAGGCTCCCTGCATGGAGCCTGCCTCTCCCTCTGCCTGTCTCTGCCTCTCTCTCTGTGTCTCTCATGAATAAATAAAAAAATATTTTAAAAAATGAAAGCAACTGCTATTTGACACGATGCATGCACAAAAATGTGTTCCTGTGAGAGGCCATCAAGTTCCCTCACTAACACACTGAGAGGTACAAGGAGGGAAAAGAGAAGAGCCCCACCTACAAACCTGTCATAACAACTTCCACAATACAGTAAGCACAGGCAACTGATGGTTCTAAGAGCCGAAAAAAGTTAGAAGAAATAAAGGAATTCTTATTCTTGAAAAAGAGTGGAAAAAAAAGGAACAAGAGGCTTAGCTCTCCAGTTTAGATGCTTATTGTGGTCAGCCAAAGCACCCTCGATGAGGGGCTCGGAAATTATGTCACCCCAATCACATTTGAAAATTCTGGGTGTATTGGGTGCACGTGCATGCACACACGTTATCAAAGCTTCTCCTTCCCAGCATAATATCCAAGAGCCTTCAAGGGGAAAATGACGTAACGGTCTTAAATATGATCTAATCCATTCTATCAGTATTTCTCCACTGGTGTGATTTTTGTCGACCACCTCATGGGACCATGTCACAATATCTGGAGATCTTACTGGCTATCACAGCCGAGGAGGATGTTATTGGCATCTAGTGGGTAAAAGCCGAGGATGTTGGTGAACATTGTACGATGCACAGAACAGTTCTCCTCTAATAAAAAATTATCTAGTCCAAGATATTACCAGGGCCAAAGTTGAGAATACATGCAATATATGACAGTAGACAAAACCCAGTTATTTGTGAAATATGGGTCACTGTTTTATTTCATCACACTATATTTATTTCAAACTTTCATTAATAGGTATTAGAAATAAATCTTAAGATGTCATAGCTCGGGTAAAGATCCAACACTGGCAAAGGGGCCTGGTTAGATTGTGTCCCCTCTCAACTTCACAGAATAATGCTGTCCCACAATCACGAACATCTCTATTTTAACAAAGGAAAAGAAAACTATTCCTTTTCATCCAGTTGGGGAATATGCTGCAGAGAAGTCAAATTTATCTTACCATTGAGATCTTTGCCCTTCTTCCTCTGGAGCTGAACACTTTAATACTTCAATAATCAGGAGTATAACATTGTTGGTGCAAGTTAAAGGCACCCATACACACTTCTTTCTTTTCTTTTCTTTTTTTTTTTTATGATAGTCACATAAAAAAAAGAGAGAGAGAGAGAGAAGCAGAGACACAGGGAGAGGGAGAAGCAGGCTCCATGCACCGGGAGCCCGACGTGGGATTCGATCCCGG
Source organism: Canis lupus baileyi (assembly GCF_048164855.1). Classification (NCBI taxonomy): domain Eukaryota; kingdom Metazoa; phylum Chordata; class Mammalia; order Carnivora; family Canidae; genus Canis; species Canis lupus. The sequence continues at coordinate 28,954,667 of NC_132858.1, forward strand.
GTCTCCAGGATCGTGCCCTGGAGGCAGGCACTAAACCGCTGCACTACCCAGGGATCCCTACACTTCTTTCTTTTCTATAAAGTAAGTGATGTCTTCCATCAAGATAGTTGGTACAGAACTAAAATGGTCCATAGACCTTCTGATTCAGTCTCTCAGGATAGAAACTCACCTACTACATACCAGACACTTTGCTAGGAACTGAAGCATTGATATGAAGACAAATACCATTCTCTTCCTCCCCAAACTTACACTTATGTGATCTGCATGAGAGACAGTGTTCATGGATAAGTAAACACAATTATTGCGGTAGGAAGAATATTCTCCCCTCCTCTAATAAAAGTTCACTCCCTAATCCCCAGAACCTATGAGTATTTTTCTTACATGGTAAAATAGAATTTAAATGGCAGGAAGAATTAAAGTTGCTAATCAGCTGACCTCACAATAGGATTAGATTGTCCACATAGGCCTACATGTAATCAGGAGGATCTTAACTGGAAGAGAGAAGTAGAAGAGGAAGAAACAAGAGTAAGAAGATGTGAGAAGGATCTGACCTGCCATCACTGGGCCCAAGGAACGAAGGCAGACTCTAGAAGTTGGAAAGGGCAAGGAAATGGATTCTCTCCTGGAATCTCAAGAAGGAATACAATCCGGCCAACACCTTGGTTTTAGTCCAATGAGAGCCATGTTAGAATCTTGCCCTCCAGAAATGAAGGATAATCAGCATCTGCTATATTGAACCAGCACATGTGCCGTGATCTGTACCAAGAGGAAGCTAATGCAAATGCCAGTTGCTTTGAGGTAGAAATACAGAGATGCACCCAAGCAAGCAGACATAGGAGGCATGTATGTGTGCGTGTGTGTGTGTGTGTGTGTGTGTGTGTGTGGTGGGGCCTGGGTGGGGGTATCATTCAGAAAAAAACCTTCCCAACTAATTAAATTTTGAGTTGGATCCTCAAGGATACATGTATGTTACCTTTGGTGAAGAGTAGAATTGTGTTCTAGGCAGAAGGAATAGAAGTAAAGGCTTAGGAGTAAATGAGGTTGTGCTTCTGGTGAACCCTGTCAAGTCGCTCATGTGCTAGAGAAAAAAGAAATGCAAATGATGAGAGAGAAAGCAGGAAAGATGCTCAGATGGCTGAGCACTGTAGATCAAGTTTGCTTCAAAGAAAAACAGTCAATAATGAATTTTAAATAAATATCATAGTCTAATATTGGGCGGGGAGAGGGAGGTATGTGCTCTGGCTGCAGAATGAAGAATGAATTGAAGAGAAACAAAAATAGAAGTGCGGAGACCAGTGTGAGGTAATTACAGCAATCCCGGGACAAGGCCAGGGCATTGGAAATAGACAGATATAGATATGTTACGAAAGGTAGAATCATTAGGAATTGGTTAAAACATCTAGAGAAACAACTAGGTATTGATGAGGATGGGGGGGCGGGGGCAAGGGTGAGACCTAGGTGTCTAGCTCAAAAACTGAGTGGATGGGAGGATTTTTCTCAGAACAGAAGAACATGAATTTTGGGGGATTTTATGCAGAAAATAAGAAACATTGGTTTTAATTATGTTTGTGTTGTAAGGTCTGAAGACTATATGGGGAGACTGTATGGGGCTCTATAATTCTTCATTTCCGATTCCTATGGGACACTGTGCTAGTGGGCAGAGCTCCATTAGTACCAGGAAGGTGGTCAAGGTCACATGAGTTCCTTGATGACTCACCTCTGAGCCTGGCAGTAGGTTTCTTGTAATCTTGAAATTGGCCTTAGGAGCATAAGAAACGTTATTAATATAACACAGAAATAAGAAGGGAAACGGAATCCATCGTTTAATGATATTCTGAATCAAAAACTTCTCTAAAAATCACAAGCTGTAGAATCATTATACTAATTTTGGCCATCTTACTCACATACAGAAATGGGTATCAAAGTTTGATTAAGACTTGTGTGAAAATAAGATATGGGGCCAGGGGGAGGGGGGGAGAGGGAATCCTTTCTCCTAAGACAGTTGAATAGAGAAAAAGATTCATTTTCCTAAAAATTACTTAATTAAAGCATACCCTTACAATGGCTCTGAATAGTCTGGGTTCTGATGCACGAGGCACACATTTCCAACTTCTTAGTGATTTGCACACATTGCCCACCTGCGGCTAGATTTATGAGCCACAGAAAACATTTATACACGAATCATTTGCGAATACCAGCAGACCCCGGCGAGCCACAGGACCAGCCCCACCTCTTTGCATCCTTCCAGGGTGGGCTGCAGATGTTCTGCTTCATTTTTCGTAACACATATTCATAAATACATACCTATGCAGGGACTTGAAAATTTGAAACCCGTTTTATCATTCAAAACTTATTCAATGTTCCTCTAACCCTTGTCTCTACCCAACATCCCTCTTTTTACTCCTGCCTTTTCTTCACATCCATGTCATCAGCCTGCCTCCATCCTTTCCCCACCTGATCTTGTCTATATCGAGCCGAGGAAAGTTTAACCTGTACGGACTCCACAATCTTGCTCGTTCTCCTTTTTTTTCCACCTAATTTGTATGCTGACACGGTATTTATTTCTTATCAAACTTTAGGAGGATGGGAAGAACATATCAGATGTAAATGCAGTTTCCTTCACTTCCTACCCACGTGCCATTGGCAAAGTCATATAACTCCTGGAACCTCGGTGTCTTGATTTGCACCGCGGGGGTAACCCAACCCACCCCGTAGGTTTGTTGTGCAGGTTTACAACATACCCTTTCTTGTTTTACAAAGGATTGAAGCAAAGAGTTAGTTCTCCTCCTTTTATTCTTAGTTCTGGAGTGATTTTGCTTCTGAGAATATAGCTGAATATGGAAATGTGTGCCATGGAGCAGACTATCCAGCGTGGATGCGCTCCACGATGATAACCGCTGCACAGATACGAGAAGTATACAGAGAAGAAAAAAAAAAAACACATAGTTTTGCTTCACATCTTTTCCTTTTTATATAATTCCAGATATGCAAATGCAAGAACCTGCTCCTTACAGGCCAAAAATCTTCTACTGATTGTCCTGATGCTCTTAGAAACTCAAGCAAACACCAAAACCCATTTCCGCAGAAAGTCTTAATGGAAATAACTTGGATTTCGCCCGTGTGTTTATGTGGGGGGTGCTATCACCTCTGGGATATATTCCTGACACGGTCTTTTAAAATCGCTAACAGGGAGGACATCTGTCCCATCAAATTTCATTAGCTCGCATCCTCATCTGTGTTAACCTGAAAACTCGGTAGGGGAGACGACCTAATGCGGCCTGTCCTCTGAGCTTCCTCTCACACCTTCCCAGGTTCATGTGCAACTCTGGGATCTGGGGGCTGCCTTCTTTCTCAACCCCTTCCTGAAACTCAGCAGAGTCCCAAAGTTCTTCCGGGCTAGCCCTTCAGGAAAATAAGAATTTGGGGTACCTAGTGAATAATTTCTCTTCCAAGACTCAATCACTCTCCATGGAAACTTTTACCGTAAAGGCCTGGTTAGCACATGTCTCAGGGTTAGAAGGCTGCACAGTCCTTGTAGCATCTACTCGTCTCTGCTGTCGTAGCACAAAAGCATCTACAAATAAAATGAAAACAAACGGCCGTGGTTGTGTTCAAATAAGATTCATTCCCAAAACAGAGAGCCAGGTTTAGACTGTGGGCCATGGTTTTCCAACCCCTACTCTCGACTACATGGAGTGAATTTCTATGTTCTGACAGTTTTCCTTCTAGCAGGTTGTGATTAAGACGCAATATAGCAACATGTCAAGCTCCAAATGCAGTTAAGGAAGATGTCCAGTGAGATGAGGGAAATTAGGAACCAGAGTGGGGGGGGACGATACGCAAAATTCTGGCTGCAACTGTAAAATGAATGTCTATAGGCTAAGCACCCTGTATGGGAAACCCTGGGGTCTTGCTCAGATTACCTCTGGTGGAGAATCAATCCTTTTTCAATCCATTATGTATTAGAATACACAAAATCATGTACTTCATAGCAAACTGTTTTGTTTTTGTTTTTGTTTTTGTTTTTGTTTTATTTTGTTTTTTGTTTTTTTTTCTTTTGTTTTGTTTTTGTTTTTTAAATCTTAAGGATTTCATTTCATTTCCTGCATCTGTCTCAGTAGGAACCAGTAGGGAACAGAACTGGCAAAGGTCCACCGACCACACTCTCAGGATGGAAGATGCTGGGCACGAAGGAAAGTTTCTGCCTGGATACGTTTCTGCTGCAAAGTCTTCATTGCACTTGTTCACAGGTGATCTCTGCACGCCTTGGCATGGAGACACATGTTACCCTCGCACCCAGGGTCTGCGGCGATCTGGCCCCACTGACCGTCTTGGCTGTGCCCTGCTCTGCAGCCACACGGGATGACCTCTTGTGCCCAGAGCACCCGTGTGCCCGTGCTTGGGCAGGCTCCCTCAGAACTCCTCCACGATGCCACGATTCCCCTCCCCGGGCTGCAGCCTGGCCTCCACAGGACAGCCAGAAAACACCGCCTGCTTTTCCTCAAACTAGTCCTGCTTTAGATGATGCTGGAATACTCCCTGGGAGCGCTGTTATCCTAAGGCTGGATAGCGAGTTTTTAGAACTTGAGCTATATTTTATATAGAGGACTCAGAGTACCCAACCCGGTATCTTTTATAAAAAAAAAAAAAAAAAAAATAAGGGTTCCTTACAAATTAGTCCAGAAATGAATGCCACTGAACTGACACCCAAAATATCTTCTCTTATGGATCCCTCTCTGAGTGTTTTTTTTAGAATCTCTCCTCCGTACGTCTGTCCTTTCTGTCTTCCACTGAGGACAAGGAGGCTTATCAGCAAGAGATATTGGGCATCTAAAACCACAGGACGCAGCAATCTAGGCCATCAAAAGCAAACTAAATAGATGCATGACTCATTTACAGAATTTTCAGAATGGAGCCTAGAGAATGAAAATGTAATTTATGGCTCATTTATACTATTCTGAATGTCACTGGAAGACAACATTTCATGGATAAGGAAGCCAGCCATGATTAGCATTCAGTTCATCCACAGCCCATGACAACTGTTTGTTTCCACTGTGATCTAGAAGACTTTGCTTTAGGATGAAAACTTAATTGGATCTATTGAGGGAGAGAGCTGCCATTGGTAAGCGAGTAAAATTTTATCATCTCCATCAAAGTTACATACTTGCAGAATTATGAAGCCAAGTTGGTATTTACCCTGCAAATAAATATAATTCTGGATGAAAAGAAAAACTGACAAATGTAAGCTGTGTTAGTGACATATGGGGAAAAAAATATAGCCAAGGATTCACTTGCATGTTATTATTATTATTATTATTATTATTATTATTATTACATATGAAACAAATTAAGAGTTTTATGACCGCGCTGCATTTTATTGGCTTGCCTTTATATTTAATATTTCTCACGAATGTATTTTTTGTGTATGTTTCAAATTGATTTCATCAATATGAAACTATTTTGGGCAAGGATGTTGATCATAAAAGCCAGAAACTGTGACTACGCCTTGTCTCTCCTAGTCTGCCCCCCTGACGTCCACGATATTAAGGAAAAAGCCGAGGAAAGGCAGACATTCTAGAAGACAGGCTTCTTGCTAGCCATGCACGCTGCTTCTTCTAACGAGCCCGCCCATGACAGCATCTAGAAGGAGCAGACCGACGTGCTGCTTTCTTGGCCTCTTTCATGTCACCACGGATTACGCGATTAGTTTCTAGAAATTAAAATAATCCTTTCTTTTGATTATTTTAGCTATAAGAATGGGACTGTCTAGGGGCATCTGGGAGCCTCAGCGCTTGAGGGTCTGCTTTCAGCTCAGGGCGTCGACCCCAGGGTCCTGGGGTCGAGTCCCGCGTCGGGCTCCCCACAGGGAGGCTGCTTCTCCCTCTGCCTGTGTCTCTGCCTCACTCTGTGTGTCTTTCATGAATAAATAAATAAAATCTTTCAAAAAAAAAAAAAAAAAAGACTGTCTACATGTGGGAAGCTAAGCAAAGGGTCCAGCTAGTTAAGAGCCAGGAGTCATGTAACTGTGCTCTTTATATCTCAACTTGGCTCTAAGCTACAGGCCAAATTACTCCACCAAAGTGATCTAGTTGGTGCTAGAAAGGTATTTAGTAGATGTGATTAAAGTCCCAAATCAGTAGACCTTAAATAAGGGAGTTATCCTGGATGATCTGGGCGGGCCTGATTCAATCCACTGAGAGGCCTTCAGAGCCAAACTGCGGACTGCAGCCTCGGCCCACCCCTCCGCAGCGACCGCGCTATACATTGCTGACTTGCCCACCCAGGCCCCACCACCACGTCGGCTGGTTCCAGGCAGTACATGTCTCCATACGTTATCGCTTAGTGCTTCTATTTCTCTGGGTGAAGGCTGACCCGTAGAGACAAACCAAAGGACTGAGGATTGCATTGCAACACGTGGAGCAGACACCTGGCGAGCAGGAGAAACCAGTGTCTAGAGAGCAGCGCCAGCAGCCCCAGCAGCAGCAGCAAGCAGAGCATTTGTTGAGCCCAACAGAAACCCCACTCACATCCTACTCACTCTCACAGTGCCTGTGCATCCCAGTCCCATTCCATCCCCTTGAGATTATGGCTGTGTCCTTGAATTCTTTTTTTTTTTTTTAAGATTCTATTTTATTCATTCATGAGAGACAGAGAGGCAAAGACACAGGCAGAGGGAAAAACAGGCTTCCCACATGGAGCTCGATGTGGGAGCTCGATCCCAGGACCTCGGGATCACACTCTGAGCCGAAGGCAGATGCTCAGCCTCTGAGCCCCTCAGGTGCCCCTCCTTGAATTCTTCATTGTGTTGCTTGCATGTGTTTGTTGTAACCAAATGGGCTCTATAAAAGCAATTTTTATGTGCTTGGTACATTGTAGAAATGGGCAAAATTGATGTGTTTCTGGAGACATTTATATTTTTTTTCTATTAAGTCAACACATTTATTATCTATAATTCATAAGATACACTGCCATGGGTATAGTGAAGACGCAAAGATGAATCTGTATGTACAGCTCACTTTCACAAGTTTATGACCTGCCATGGAAATGTCTGTCAATAATTACCCCCATTTGACTAGTACAGGTGGCCCCTGGAGGGGGCAGGGCCAATACCTAGAGACATGGGAGTTCTGGGGTGGCTGAGAAGATCAAGAAAAGGCCATTGGGGAGCAGGGCATTTTATCCCTCCCACCCTAACATTGTCAGGCCGGGGGCAAGAATACAAAAGGAGAGCCACGTAGGTCTACATCTCGTTAACAAATGGAATTAAACCACCTTGTCCTTACTTTTTGTCCCTATACTTTTGCCACAACATGCAAAGTAACCAAATGATTGACTCCTGGGGCTTCATGCTCCTTTTCTTCTTATCCGTAATTCTGACTTGCAGCAAGAAGGGCCCCGCATGTACGCGTGTGGACACCCCCACCTGCCCATCCACGCCCATCCTGCCTCCTGCAAACAGCAGTCTCATGGCCACCCCTTGAACACAGGGTGCCCACGTCGGCAGTGAAACCCACCCTGGGAGATCCCTGGGTGGCGCAGCGGTTTGGCGCCTGCCTTTGGCCCAGGGCGCGATCCTGGAGACCCGGGATCGAATCCCACATCAGGCTCCCGGTGCATGGAGCCTGCTTCTCCCTCTGCCTGTGTCTCTGCCTCTCTCTCTCTCTCTGTGACTATCATAAATAAATAAAAATTAAAAAAAAATTAAAAAAAGAAACCCACCCTGGGGAGGTCCCGCTTGGGAAAAGGGCCACTGAGGTGGTGAGTGTAGGGCACTTTGGAATCAGACCTGGGTGACTCTCTTCCTCACCCCAACTGGCTCTGCCTCTCTCACCTACCAAAGGAGGTGTCAGAATGGGGCTCCCTAAGCTTAGGGAGGCCCCACAAATCAGAGGCCCCACTTCCTGAACTCTCAGTGTTGAACTCTTTAGGGCAGTTATTTCAAATCCCCCCTCAATTATTAAGTACTTTCTTCAAAAAGTATGTGGTTTACAGTGAAAGGATGCTTTCACTTTGCTTCAAGCATATATTCTGGAGAAGAGAAAATAACTCATTATCCTTTCTGTGCATCCAGCCTACAGCTGCTTTGTGACTATCTGACTATTTGTGCAGTCCTAGCCTACTGTTTTAAATGCATAAGATCCATCCAGGGGGTGCTAGGGGCAGGGGGAGGAGTCCACGAAGAGGGGGCATTAGTAACAAAACAAAGGAATAGGAAGTAGTTCAGCATGGAAAGAGGGGCAACTCTAGGAGAAGGGGAAATGGGTAATAATTTTGAAAAGCAGGCAGAGGCAATACTACAGGGGACTTGGAAACACTGAAGAGGATTAGCCTACATCCTCTGTTCTATTTTTTCCTCAAATGAAAGAAGGACAGAGGGAGGAAGGGAGGGAGGGAAGGAAGGAGGGAGGAAGGGAAAAAAAACCTGTTTCCACCTTGTACCTACCAAATGGTATTTGGCAAAGACAACTTTTGAAGTTTGCTCTGTGTGTCCAATTACATTTTCCGTTGGGAAAGTGATTAACCCACTGTTAGAGAAAAGAAAAATCTGGCCTTCAATTGCTATGTGAAATACAAGAGCACTTTGTTTCCTTTCAAGCAGGGTCTTCATTTAACATTTACACACACACACACACACACACACACACAGGGTCAAGAGTGAGGCACAATAAATGGAAATGCTGTCTAACCTCCTGGGCAGCAGCAAAAATCCACAGCACCCATTAACTGCTCTACAGACTCATAAAGCGAAGGCAGGACTGTCCCACGGGACAGCTGAGCAGACTTAAGGATCTGAGACCTTTCCTCTAACCTCCGTGCTGTGTGTGTGTGTGTGTGTGTGTGTGTGTACATGTCCACTTGTGAGCATATGGGTGAAAACCTGTGTTTTCTCAGAAAGAAATTAAAACTGATAATAGATGCTGAGTTCAGAAACTTAAAAGTTAACACTCATGTTAATGTGGTTCATTTATCCATGAGAAGTGCTGAAACAAATGCTTTGGGTCACCCTGCTGTCTCTGTCCAGAGAGAAAGTGACTTAACTGTAGATTAAAAAATAATAATAATAAAATAAAAATAAAAAATAAATAAAAATAAAAAATTTAAAATTTTAAAAATAAAAATTAAAATTAAAAATATTTTTTTTTAAAAGGTAGATCCTCACTATCTAAAAAAAAATAGTTTGCTCAAATCCAGGCAGCACAGTGTGTGTTTACGAGAGGGAGAATCAATCTGCATGAGCGTGGTGCAGAGAGCTTGCAAACTGCATTAAAACACATGCTATTTTATAAGGATGAGTAAGAGTAAAATACAGCAGCTCTGCTTTGTTGAGCAGTTACTAGGTGCCATAAATTGTGCTGAGAATGTTATATGCCTTATCATTTTGAATACTAAGAACAAGTCTATGTAGGAGGTTGTATCGTTATCTTAGTATCACCCAGTAAGGAAACTGGGGTTGGTAAAATTGTAATAACTCGCCCAAGGTCACAGGGCACATAAGTGAGGGAGTTACGATAAAGACAAAACTAAGTGTAACAGGTGTGCCTGTTTCTAGATGTCCAGTCTTGAAATTCCCTCATATGTAATCCCATGCAGTTATGGGGAAGTTCATGCGCTGGGTAGAAAGATGCATGACATGGGAGGAGGAACACCTAGGTTCTAGATTAACATTTCTCCTAATGAGGTATTTGAGTTCTTTCAGTCATGTACAGCCTAGGAGAGGATCTCCAATTTTCTTTAAAGCAGGTCAGCTCACTCTTTCCAGGAAATTTTAATTTTTCTTTAAATTTATGTTATTGTTATACCTGGAATATTTGCATTCCATACTCTTTCTAGATACCAGCTGCCCACTTTTGGCTTTTAATCAAATGTTAAGTTATGAGAAACACTATTGATGTATCAATGAATGTTAAGGATTTTCTATCTGTCTTCTATGTATTCCAGACATTTTTCCTAGATTAAGCAAGGCTACCTGAAGTGTTTGAATTCAAGCACTTTTTTCACCTCAAAGAATTATGCCTTAGCTTGCATTTAGAAAGGCTTTTTAGGTTGCAATAACACAGTGATTATGGGAATTTTACTGAAGATGCTCGGTTCATCACCGAAGTTCCATTTTGCATAGCCAATGGAGAAATTTGTCTCTAACATTAACCCAGGAAAAGCTTTAATATTGTTAAGCAACCGATGCTTACTGATCATATAGGTGGGGAACCCATCAACTGTAGCCCTCAAGCCAAATGGAAACACCATCATTTCCATTCATTTATCTCTTGTCCATGGCTGCTCTCACTCTACAACAGTAGAGGCGAAGAGTTAATGACAGAGAAGACTGGCACACACAGCTGAAAAAAAGAAAAAAACAAAAAAACCCCCAAAAAACTACTTTCTGGGCTTTTACAGAAAAAGTTTGCCAATCCCTAAAGACAATGTAAATCTTAAAATGATTACATATTCCTTGTGCTTTAGTTGCAGGAAAACTCAGTCAAATATTCTTGTCAATGTTAGTTGTAGAGAGGCTTGTAATACATATTCCTCTCTTCTATTTTCAATTTCCCTTTATTCTTTGTTTTTAATTTCCTTCTTTATATTTTATTTTATTTTATTTAGGTGTAGGAACTCTAGTGTGGTATTATTATAGCTGTTCTAGTTTGGACATCCAGAAAAATTTATGGCCCCACACCCCACAAACTCATCTGTGGATCTGTGGCCATATTGCTAATGCTGGCTAACCAAACGTGAACAGAGATTATGGGTTCATGGGGGAGCCAATTACATGATTCCCTATTCTTTCTGTCCTCCCAACCTGTGATAGCCCAGATAGCAGTCTCAATCACTCTGGCTCATTGAATACAGGCCACCCAGAAGCTATCACCTTCCCCACATGGTCATGGAGACTGAGTATGAAATGAACCTTTGTTATTTGAAGTTACTGGCATATGGGAGGCACTGTCCAGCCCAGCCTAACTGATGCATACAGGAAATGTATCCAAATTATTTTTGCAATTAGGTAGATTGTTAATAATGGTATTAAGAATTATAATAATATGAATGAATGTTCAAGGGTCTTGAATATTGTACAGGTCATGAACCCTGATGAAAAATTGATCAAAGCTAAAAACTCTTCTCTCCAGTGAGAATGTAAAATAAATAAATAAATAAATATATCTCCTAAATAATATATACATTTATATATATATGTGTATATATATATATAAAGAGCATGGGTTTTGGAGATCAAATAAATAGATAACCTAAACATGCACACCTTCAAACCCTGGCTCTGCTTCCAACAAAGTAGGTTTGCTCATTCAACTGACATGAACTTTGAATCTCAATTCCCTCATCTGTAAATGGTGATATTAATATCTACTTTGCTTTGAAATTGTGAGGTACAAACGTGATGACATGCAGTTGCCCGTCGCAGTAGTTAACATAGTACGTGGTCAATAAGTGCTCATTCCCTTCATCCTATAATAACAGTGACAGCAGTGTAGTAAGACAATCTCAAGTTAAACCAAATCCAAGCTGGCACAGGATAAAAGGAGATAAGAATGCTCCCATTTGTGAAATAATGGTTTCAATCTGATGAAGTCTATTACTCTTTTCAGCTATACAATTCTATCATTAGACAAAGGCCCTCTTAAAAGCAAATAGGTATTATTGGAATAACTCAATAAAGGCAGCTTTGCCTCATTGATTTTTAGGCTTAGAAGTTCAGCTGCCACAGAAATATAGCTTCTATAATGGATGTGTATGTAGTGTTAAACTTAGAAAAGCAGGTTAACTCAAAGTTCTTCCCCTTGGGAAATTTTAAGATTGATATCATCATGTAAATCAAGGCCTTCATGGCAAAAATACATTAGGAAGACATGGTGTATGAATCTGTAGGTTTCTGCCTATCTTAAATATTTTCTAAAATATGTGTCTCTGGTACATATAAGGCCAGTTTAGAGGTTATTGAAACAGAATCATGCAATCACGAATGGTTGGAAGAGGAGGGATCTAACTGTCCATCCAGACTTAAACCTCATTATTTTACAGACGAGAAAAATAACACCCCAGCAATACTAAGTGACTTAACCAAACACAGTGACCTGTGCATAAAGAGTAGGAATAGAAATAGTACCTTGAAATGTAGGCATTCCGCTACTCCTTTTCAGTGCTCCTCTATTATAATATATTAATTAATCAGACCCATGATAGTTGAGTATAATCTACATTCTGTGACATTGCTGAGCTATCTTCTGTGAGCCCCCTGGGTTCCATTAGGCACCAATGGCACGGAAATGTCAGAGACACACCAGAAACCCCTGCTATAGTGATCCCCTTTCTTAGGCTCAAAATGGAATGGCAGCCTTGAGGTGATTACATGGATGCCTTGTCCCATGCAGATCACCACCATGTTTGGTAGAGACCTCTTGGGGAGGCCTTAGCAAGGACACACTCAGATGGATAAGACCATGCAATCCATCATTAACTAACAGCAGTGAAAAACCTGGTCAGTGCTATTCTGTTTACCTGAAGCAAACTCAGTGAGAAAGCAAGAGTGACACCAAAATAGAGAGAGAGAGAAAGAAAGAAAGAGAGAGAGAAAAAAAAAAAAATCCCAAGGCTCAGGAGAACTTGGACCTATGCAGGAATTTCACTCTGACCATCAGAACTGCCACACTGCTCTACCATCACCATTTGTTGAGCATTAATATGTAAAAAAAAAATTAATAATTTAGCACTATACTAAATATATTACGTGCACTATGTATTTTAATATTTTATGACACTTCGAAGCTTTTAATTATACATTTATTTAATTATTATGAATATTTGGCTTTATGAATATTGTCTAGCTCACCAGGCAATATACTCCACGAGACAAGCAATTTTCTCTCTCTCTCTTTTATTTCATTTTTTTATGTATTATTCCTCATTGTACCTTCCACACAGTGACTAGTGAATCAATAAGTATTAATGCTTAATAAATATTTGTAAAATGAATAAGAAACCCTTCCATAAAGTAGACATTGTAATTATTTGCATTTTCTGGATGAAGAATTTTAAGCCTAGAGTACCTTAACCATTTCCCCTAAAATGTCTGCACTAATACTTGTCTCCAAATTCTTCCTGTTCTGAATGTCTACCCACTAGATGAAATTAATGCTCACACTTATTGCACAGTGAAGATCTCTTTGCTCTCTTTCTCTGAGACTTCACTTAGGGAGACACAGATTTACATACTGTTTCCGGTTTCTAAGTCAAACTTTTCTACCTTCTAGTTCATGAAGTACATCATACTCCAGAAATAAGCTATTATATCAGCATGTTAGAGGACATCATTCTCATGACTGACTTCACCAAATTTTGATTTCTGATAGATTAACTAAAAATGAAGATATGATCACCTGGACAATCTTTCATATTGGTCATTGCATCAGTTAGCTTTTGCCATGTAACATAGAACCATGGAATCTCAATAATATACAAGAATAAGCATTTACTTCTTGCTCATGTATCTAGAGGTCATGGTTGTGTTACTTTTAGGGGGAGGTTTTTTAAATTTATTTTTTTAAGTTTTTATGTATTTATTTGAGAGAGAGAGAGAGAGAGAGAATATGAGTATGAGTAGAGGGGAGGAGGCAGAGAGGAAGGGAGAGCAAACAGGACCCTGAGATCATGAACTGAACTGAAGGCAGACACTTAACCGAGGGAGCCACCCAGATGCCCCTAGGGTGAAGATTAATCCAGGCTCAGTTTAGCGTAGAGATTGGTTCATTCTGCTTTTGTTCATCCTGGGACCAGCTCAAGGGGTAGTGGTTACCCTGGATGTAGGAGGGGGCAGTTTCTTCTCAGGGAAAAATCACTGAAATCTAAGATAGTAGAACCCACGCTGCAAGCTTGCAGCATGACTGCTTATATCCCATGGGCTTAAGAAAGACAAATGATGGAGCCAGACATCAGTGGACCAATAGACACGGAAATGTACTCCTTTCATGAACATGGGAGAAAGAAAGAGAATCGCTTGCTGATGATGATTTGATCTTCCCTAGTCCTATCATCACATTATGTAATCTTGGTCCCTTTCTTTCAACAGTTAGGCTAAAAATCAAGTGTGAAGTGAATTAAAATCCTTCTTTTACTTTCATTATTAAACTGCTCTAGAGTTTAATCACGCTCCTGCCCCTTCTAGCAGTCCACTGAGATTTGTTCTCGATATGCTTATCTCTGTTTTACTGCATACCCCCCAGGTTCACATGTATTTTGCAGATACAACCAGGACAACTATGGTACAGTAAAGATGGTGTTGTCCATATTGAAATCATTAGTCGGGAAGGAAAATCATTAGGCTATGGCAAGTGGCAAATGTGGCCACCATAAGGGCATGTGGCATCGGTATAATGTTAGGCAGGTTACTGAGCCTTAGATTCCACCTTCATAAAATGGAATTAATAAATAAAAGTATCTATTCTATAGACTTGTGGAAAATAAATGAGGGGATGTTTATAAAATACTTAATATAGGGATAACAGGTGGTCATACACTTAAAAGTGATCAATAAGAATGTAATTAGGGCTATTTTTAAAGCAGCGTGAGTTTATATACTCAGATATGCAAAGCATACAAATACATTTTTTTTCTTTTTTATACCAAAAAATATAATACAATGGAATTTTATTTTCTAGATTTCACTTGCAGGGTTGAAGCTGACTTTGTGTTCACAATCCTCTTCCATGGTTGAACCACAGCTCTAAACAGGTAGTTGAGGTGATTTGGTCCCGGTCATTGGTTACTCATTTATCACTGAGACATGTGCTATGACTCTTTAGTCTGCTCTCTGCAAAGTCCAGATCATTCTTGAGTGTATTGAACTCTTTTCAAGGCTGTTGCTTTTCCCACAACCTACATATCCTAAGTGGCCATTGACTCTCTGAGGTCTCACTGACAACCCCACCACCCCCACTACCACCATCACTACCCTGAAGCAGGGGCTCTCTGCTTTCCCTCTTCTTCCTCTTTCTGAATAAAATGGGGCATTTTCTTGTCCCCCATTTCTATCTAAAACATTTTTTTTAATCTGTATCTAAGAGTCTTCTCTCCTCTCTGGTTCTTGGTTTTTAAAACGAAAGGTGCAAATATTGCTATTTTCAGCACATTAGGTAAAAGCACAGGAGGTGCTCCCTGATGGAATAGGGGTAAAGGAAAGAAATTCAAGAAGAGTAAAACTAACACATCATAGTATTTTTGCTATCTCAGAACATTATGCTACCATCATTGTGCTTATCGTTACCCTCATCCTCTTATCCTCATCCTTACAGTTATTATTGATACAATCATTGGAATCTTTGAGTCCTTGTTAACACTTCTTCTCAGAATCCTCAGCCTGAAGCAATACTTTATAAATGTTGTCAGTTTGTTAAAAACCAATTGCACAGCTTTGGAACTCAAACAGATAGGGGTTCAAGTCCCCACTCCACTGTTCACTAGCCTTGGGTAAATATCCTTACCATCTCCGCTAGGTCTGAGTTTCCTCATCTCTAAAATGGGGATGAGAATGATTCGGTTCCAGTTTTGTGATGAGGGGCAAAGACCATTTATGCAAAGCACCTAACACAATTCCAGCAATTATTTAATAAATTCTGGGTAGCTACTGTCAAAGAAGAAAAGATTCCTCCCAGATTTCCCTACAGGCCTCTAATTTCCACATGCTCTCTCTTCAGAAGACTCTGGTTCGGGAAGCTGGAGCGCCTTGCTGATCTGGGTTATTCTTCGTGCGCAGTCCCTTAAAGCAGCTGTAGTCAATGCCCCCTGGCCTTATAGCTTTATTTAATATAATATATCTCTCACAGAGAACCGCATGCATAGTAAACGCCAGAGGCTCCAGGGTCAAGAATTAATTATAGGAACAGCAAACCCAGGAAACTAGTTGGCAGGAGGTGCCCCTGTAAAATGGCAATTTGTCGGCCACTGTTGGGGAAATGAAGACGGTAAGCCCAACAGCCACTTCCTTTCCCTTTGGCTTGGAGCACCTGGCTTTAATTTATGAGGCCGTCGGGTTCAATTAAGCCTCTGCATAACAAGTTGTCAGTCACCATCAAGGCACCTCCTGGATACATGTCAGAACAGCCTCCTCCTTGTCACTTCAATCTCGTTCTGGAAACCGGCGAGCAGGATTTCAAGGAGTTGAGTTGGTGCAGATTGTATAATGCTCTGTTTTCCTCCCTTCTTCTCCCCACCCCTGCTGTTTTTCCAGAGGCTTCTGCCATTGCAGCTCAGACTTGGGGGGAGCCAAGGGGTTGAAGGCTTAGGAGTCTTCAGGGAGTGCCCATCCTGCTGAGCTTTGACAAGGACATCATTCTGGTAGACCCAGCAGCAGCTTGACCAGAGTGAGCAGCCCAGAGCCACGGCTTTGCTGAGGGCAAAGATGAAAGGCAGGGACGCTAATCCCAAAAAAGCAAAGAGAAGTAGTAAAAAAGACTTGTTGGGTGTAGGCTGAGTGCTGAGAGGTTGACTCCACTAGCCACCGTTTAGATCCGGAGTGCTTCATTCTTTTTCTCCATCAGACACACCTGACAGATGATGCCTGTATCGGGGGCGCTCATTTGCAATTTCCCAAATTAGCTCAAACATCACCCTTTGCAACTACTCAAGAAAGTATAACTGAATGCAGATGAGGGAGGGAGAGGCTTTCAGGTAGATAACCTTGAATCTGCTTCCTTTAAAATAATGCATGACAGTCATAAATTTTACTACTTCAACTGTCAGCAGGAAGGAGTTGTCTGGACACACTTCCCAAGAGTTCAAGGCAAGTAAAGAGGTTCTTCTTTCCATCTAATTTAGTAAAACACTACAGAGTGAGGCTTACGCAAGGAGAATCGAGCTGGGGCTGCCCCTGCATTCCTGATCTTATCAGACACCCTCGAAGCTCTGGGAGAGGCACAGCTGTTCTTCTGAGACAGGAGTGATGCACCTGGCGCCAGGAGACGGGATTCTGCAGCCCTCCTCCTGCACTCTGTGACTGCGGACGTGTTGCGGAACTTGAACCACCTATGACTATCAGTTTCCTCATCTGTAGAGAAGACGGGTCCACTTAGCTCAAAGGTGATGTGGGGATTGAAAGAAAGTTGCTACCCCATAGGATAAGGGCTCTACATGGATTCCCCTGTTATCCACTATATGTTTAGCATTCCCTTTATATAGATCAGGAAACACAGGCTTGGAGACCTTATGACGATGTGTCTGCGCCTGGATTCCAGCCACACAGCCTGACTCTGGAGAGAGATGCTGAATCCTTCTGCAATACCTTCTCCATCTGCTTAAGTGAGCAACCTCACTGGCCATTCCCTACAACTAGCAGGAGGTGTACTAATGGCGAGAGGACTTCCAGGAATAATCAAGCAAAAAGAAAAAAAATAGAGACATTCCTTATAAAATGATATATAAATGACCATGAATGATTGTCACATTTTTGCACTAATTAAGGAATTGTAGAATTTTAATGTTGGAAGAAACTTCAGAGACTGCTTATTCCAGCTATTTCCAATGAGCACATCAGTAAAGTCCACTTTTAGTTTTTGAGCTCTCCGAGAATGTTTTTAAGAGGTTTGCCCACCCAAATTAGGTGGAATTCACAATTCACTTCTCTAACTTAAAAAAGTAGGTATATATGTGTGTATATATATATTCATACATAACACCTAATGTATCAATAAGTGTATAGAAATATCATCCAGGCTGATCAATAACAGATCAAGGTTTTCCTTAACTTTTCTTTTTAATAAGGTCTTGATTTAAATAAATTATTTCAGAAAAGTTTTGCCTGACTTGTAGCCTAGGTTGGGTTCTCTTGTTTCACTATAGTTTCTTTCTCTGAACACCCACAAATCCATTCTTGTTCTTCCTTTTTTTTGCCTACCTATACTCAACATTAGCCTGTACGCTCCTTGAGAGTGGGGCTTGTGGAAACGGTTTTCCAAGGTGTCCATATAATCCGATGGCAGATACCTAATCCAGGAAGGCTTTCTTCAGGAACATCTCTGTGTCCTTCCATTACATTTTAGTTAAAAATAAAATCACACATTCTCCAAGATCAAGATGGAAAAAAGGAAGGCATCATTGTGCCCTCGATGCTTTGACTATGGTATTTTCACCACTAAATATTATATCCCCCCTCTCTTCTTAACTTGGATTTTTTAAAGACTAGTTCAAACATCACCATTTTTCTCCCAGATGGACTTAGCTGGAATCTTTTCTGGGTCTCCTCAGCTGTTTGGTTCCTATTTTAGAGCTAGTCTGGAGCAATGGAAAAGTTTCCATGTTTTCTTGGACTATAGAAAAGAGAGAGGGCTAGATCACCTCTGTCTTGCTTTGCTCTTTTATTTGCTTCTCCAGGCCATCAGCAACTCTTTTTGCAAGCAAATGGGACTTGCAAGGTATACTTTGAGTTATAGTTACTGAGAAGAGGAACTGGAAGTCCTTATTCAACTCTTCCCCTCTCAACCTCAACATACATGTTGTAATATACAGTCTTAAGGATTCCAGGCATTTTAAGGTGACTCCAGATCACTGTATCAATCGATCTTCTCTGGGAAGTTTTTATGAAAAAACTCTTTCAAGAAAGGTGAAGAGAATTAGAAAAGATGTACACTGTACCTATACTTCTGACCATAAAATGATTCATAATTTCTCTGAGAATTGACTTGACTGAGAGCATCAAGCAGGAGAAAGGTGCTTATGTGGGGAGGGACAAATGTATACATTTGTCAGTAAATATAGTGCATGTCATGGATTAAAAACTCTTGCTCTCTGATACTTGAATTGATATCTCCTATATGCCATAATTCAGGGAGGTAGAAATCGCTCCCTTTTTGACAGATGAGGAAAAGAATAACAGTAATAAGAAGAATAGCAATAGCTGCTAACATTCATTGAGCACTTTTATGTTTTTTAACTGGATCTCACACATTAACTTTTTACACATTAACTAATTTGCTCCTCACGGTAACAGGTGAGGTAAGTATTCTTATCATCTACATTTTATAAATGAGGAAACTATAAGGTTCAATAATCTATCTGAGGTCACACAGTTGGTAAAAGGTAGAGATGGCATTTGAAACTTGTGGTCCAGCTCCAGAACCCATGCTTGGGAAACTAAGGCTCAGAGACACTGTGTAAAATACACAAAACCACCTTCCTTGATCTAGGATTCTGTGTTTAGAATTCAGGTATGTTTAATTGTAGTCTTGTAAATTTTGTTATTGATGTCATTTATTTTGTTTTTCCACTTACCATGATAGATACTATTATTTTCTGCTTGGCATGCTAGATATTATTTTAAAAGAGGGGTGAGAAAGAAATAGAATTAAACAGATTTAATTTATAATACTCAAGAGAAAAATTGGCCTGCATGGCCTGGATAATAATCTTAGGCTCATATTTTCCTTAGAACCCTCTGTGTGACCTTAACAATGCATTTCCTCTTGTTCTTTTGATCAAAGGCAATAGTCAGGAACTAGCTAAAGGAGGGCTGTCTCATCCTTCTCAGAGTTCTGTTCCAGCAAACCCAAAGCCTCCATTTCTTCTATGTTCAGTGTAACTGCCATGGGCTAAAGTTTATTTTTCATGCTGCCCATTCTCACAGCCTACTCTTCCCAAGTAAGTCCCTTATAATGGAAATAAGTACACTGGATTAACAAGAGAGCAGCTTCAGGGCCCCTGACATTTCATCAAGCAACAACAGTTCTTCTGTTTTGCTTTTTGCAGTTCTGTTTCCCCACAGGCAAAAATAAACAGGAGAAAGGGGTGCTTACCTTAAAGATGCTTGATTAGCACTTTCATTGTAAGCCCCGTGTTTAGACAGACAAATCCAATTCAGCTTAGTCTTGTTGAGTGACATTAAGCTGCCTTTCAGAAACTTTTGTGGACTTAATTATATGCCATTAAATGATGCCACCTTCCCAGAAATCGTGGCCAGAGGACTTGTGAGCAGCATTTATATTGGGACCACTCGGATTTTCATGTAGGAGTTCCCTGCCACCGTTCCATATGAGAAAAATGCTTCAACATGCTAAATGAAAAAGATAGTCTTGAGTTTGCCATATTTATTAGAATGCTGATTACATTCTACTTCCGTGTTGTGTTTACCCAAGGTTTAAAAAGTGCCAAATTAATTGAAATCAGTTGAGATACCTGCCGTCCAAATGACCTGCAGTCTTAAGAGTCAAGTCCAATATGATCAATCAATTAAATATTAATAAAGACTCTTTGGGGTAGGTGGGCTTTTTGTATTTTGCTCTAGCTTTCAAGGACATTAAGTGACCTATATCAGGTTCTAATTGAAATGTTAGCTGGTTGAGCATACAAGTAACACACGTTAATTATCAGGTGGTAGCTGAATAATTACCTAGCAATTGGCATCTTAGATTAGTGTTATAATTATTTTGGCCCTCTTCACCAAAACACAGATTGTCCTTGATAATTACTTATGGATTCACTGAGCACTATTAAGAAGAGGCCTTTAAAGGCTGAAATCAAATGGTAATCATAGCCCTAAAATCAAAAGAAATAAAAGGAAGTCCAACTAACTGCCACCAAATTTAGTGAGGGCTTTGATAAGGATATATTATATGTTGTTTTATTTTACACAACATGTTGGAAAGTACTAAGACCAAATAAGGACTTGAAAAAATATTTTAGAGAAAAGCAGAGATGATAAGTACTGACAGACAGCATAAAGTCCAAACGTAAGAATTGAAAGGATAGAAGGAAGGGTTGTTAAAAGAAATTAATAAAAAATAGTCATGTGGTAGAAATGAAAGATATCCTCCCCTAATAGATACCAACCCTAATAGATACCAACATCTTACTCCTTGGAACATGTGAGTGCTGCTTGTACGGCTAAAAAGGACTTTGCAGAAATATGTTAAGGATTTGGAGATAGGGAGATTGTTGTTGAGTATCAGTGGGGTCAGAAATGCTATTACAAGTATCTTTATTAGACAGAGATACAGGGAAATTTGGCACAGAGGGGTAGAAGAAAGTAAGGTGACCATGGAGGCAGAGAATGGAATGATTTGGCTACAAGCAAAGAAGGTCAGCAGCCACAAGAGAATGAAAAGAACAAAGAATACATTTTTCTCTAAAGCCCCAGATTAAGCATGGTCCTGCTTATATATCAATTGGGGATTGGTGATATGGATTTTGGTCATCTGGCCTATAGAGCGCTAATAGAATACATTTGTGTTGGTGCATCTGGGTGACTCAGTCAGTTAAATATTGACTGTTGGTTTGGGCTAAGGTCATGATCTCAGGGTCATGAGATCGAGCCTTGTGTGGGCTCCATTCTCAGTGCAAAGTCTGCTTGTCTTTCTCCCTCTGCTTCTCCCCACCGTCCTCTTTTTCTCTCTCATAAATAAAATCTTAAAAAAAAAAAAAAAAGGTAAGGAAACAATTGTGTTACTGTAAGCCATCAAGTCTGTGGTAATTTGTTATAGTGGCATTTAGAAACTAATACAGTCATTTAGCCACTTGCAGTTTTTATTTATTACTAATAAGTATCAGGTGTTGCTCTGACTGCCAGGAAATAAAAGAGATGCCATGTGGAGAGAACGATAAGCCAACTTGAACAAACATATAAGTAAAACAAGAGTAGTTCAGATAGTGATACTTCTCATGAGCTACATAAACAGGGAAATTAGAGATAAGAGTAAAGGAGAAGGGGCAACATGAGGTAAGGTCAGGGAAGGCTCTACGGAGAGGGGATTTTGAGCTAGTCAGGTGAGGATATAACATTTTCTAACTTCTTTGAAATCATCAAAGTCGATGATTTTGTTTTGTATTCTCAAAACAACCTTTCAAAATAGTATGAGTAATTCATATTTTACTGAGGCTTCCAGGGCTAAAATATCTCATCCAAGGTTACTGTGTTATGAGGGATAGAAACCAGATTCAGGTGATCCCGGGAGGCTCAGCAGTTTGGTGCCTGCCTTAGGCCCAGGGCGTGATCCTGGAGTCCCGGGATCAAGTCCCACATCGGGCTCTCCTTGCATGGAGCCTGCTTCTCCCTCTGCCTGTGTCTCTGCCTCTCCCTCTCTCTCTCTCTGTGTCTCTCATGAATAAATGAATAAAAAATCTTTAAAAAAAAAAGAAAGAAACCAGATTTAATCTCAGGTTGGTTTATGCTAAATCTTAAACTTTGCCCATGTGATGATGGGCAGGTAAAAAGAGTAATTGTATAGCACCAATTAAGATGTCGCAAAAAGTTTTCCCTACTATCCCTAGGGAAGGCATTCGATTTTCCCTTTATTCCTACAAAATCTGACACTTCATGTTTTTAGGTCACAATGTACCAGTTCTAGATGGCATCAACAATGGCCGGTTTAGACAGGATACATCATGATTTTAAGAGCAAAACCCGCTACCTCCCTAGGTAAATGAGACTCCATCTTGACTATCATCATCCCCAACACTCATCTTCTTTCCCTTCAGTTTGACTCAGCTCTTCCCAAAGAGTCTTCCTGACACTTAAGTAAAAATATCATATGCAGATCAATGTGACAGGCAGGTTAATGCCCTAGAGTGAGCAGAGAAAAATAAGTTCTCCTGCTGAAGGCCTGAAGAATCCTAATTTGATAGTTAGGGCCTCTGGCTTGATTAGGCTATGGCAAGAGAGAGGTGTTCCGTTCTTTCATGTCAGTTTGCAGACTCCGGGGAATGCTGGCTGTGAGGCAAGGGCCTGTCTGACTTATAACCAGCAGGCGAGAGCCAACACACAGCACTCTCGCGGTGATCGTTAATGGTGGGTCCAGGCTGGCTGCAGAGACTCCCGGGGGAAACCTACGAGCCTGTCAGTGCTTGTCAGTGTCACTGTGACAACTGGACACTCAGAAAGGAGCTGTGCAAAAGAAGAGCTGCAGATAACAAGGCCACCTTGAGAACTTCTATGTTTTGAGCACCTGGGAATATCACGAAGGAAAGTTGGAGGATGTGGGTCATATCCCTAACATTCGTCCACAGGAATATAATGAGTTTTGATCCCACACTTGAAACATGTACATGAATAACACTTCTAACTAGAGCCAAAGATGGTTTTAGAAAAAGAGATTTAAAAAAAAAAAAGAAAAAGAAAATGAGACTTTTAGCATAGCCTATGTTGCCTTAGAAAAAAATAAACAACAGCAGCAACACTGGCCAAAAATAAAAGCTAGCATTCATTCTATAATTCTATCTGCTAGGCTCTGTCCTAAGTGTTTTAGGCGTATTAATTCATTTGATTCTCACAACAGCCCTGTGCAGTATTTATTATTGTTGTTGTTGTTGCTGGTGTTGTTACCTGCTTGTATACTTCAGGAGAATGCAAATGTGACAGTATCCTGAATGTGTCATTAACTTCAAGAGGATGAATTCATGGGTGAAGCCAAGGAATACACCATCACCTACAATGTGGTGCAGTGTATTTTTTGGAGAACGATCACAGGCAGTGAGTCCAGCTAACCTGAATCGGAACCCTGGTCCCAACATACATTAGTTGGATAACCTTGAGCAAAATAATTCATCTTGCCTCATCTATAAAATGGAGGTATCAGTTTGGCATGATTGCTTGAAAGATTTGTAAAATGAGATAGGTAAGGTCCTCAGAATAATTTTTGGTAAATAAGTTTCCCAAAAAATAGTCACTAAAGCCATTGCATTAGAGATGCCCAGGCATAGTCTTGCTACCAAGGCCAACCTTCTCTCAGTCTGTTTGCTCACTTATAAAATGAGGCCATTTAAGCCTGCATTGTAGACTATGCAAAAGAGTTGTAGTTGATCATTTATATTAAAGCACATTGTAAAATAGCAGGCCCTGTTGAAGTGTCAGAAAACCTCTCTGATAATAATTCCATCATCTTTAAAATGGGAGTAAGAGTGCTTAGTTGTGAGGTCAAGGTTATGAAGACTGGATGTATTGTAACATGCAACGCACCTTACACCTAGTATGGCAACAGGAACACAGTCTCCACTGAATTAATACCAGTTCTCATTTTCAATGGGTTATGATTACTAAATAATCGGTGCTTTGGAATATGTACCGTACCTTAATCTCCATCAGAGATTTCTTTTTTTTAATTTTTGGCTCAAAGAAACATATAATTGCACCAGCCATCAAAAAAAAAAAAAAAAAAAAAGCCTTGTTAACGATCTTCTTGCAACTACAAGTTAGGAAGGCAATATTTGCTCAAGATCTAGCTCTCTGGTCAATTTCCCCAGAGCACAAAATAATGAAATTAAAAAAAAAAATAAGGCTATCCTTGGAGGATATTATTATACAAAATTGTTGAACCTGTTCATCCTCTGACTTCTCCTAGGAAGGGAGCACGGCAAGTCACAGCTGAAGAAAAAGACGCAGGGTGGTGGTGCGTGTGCTTTTTTGTAAATAATTAATTCATGGACCACTCATTCCCCTGTGCTGCAGATAATTTGAGATGATTGGGAGAAGGTTGCTTTGAGTTGTTAAGAAATACAAAAACACCCTCTTCCAGCTGACTGAGTCTGCCACAAGCTAGGTCATCTTGATGTTCAACTGAAGAAAGGCATCCAGTGCTGTCTGCTTGCTACTTGTTTGGTTGGTAATCCCCAGATGCAGCTTTTACAAAAATCGATCATCACATATAATGGTCTTTGGTATCCCAACCTGCTCTTCAAAACCAGCTAATGGTCTGAGTGCCTATGATGTGGATAAAGTTAGAAACAGCTCATTACTGGAAGAGGTCATGTTGTGAAGTCTTGGACGCTGGCTCTTTATGACGGCAGCTCAAGGGACTCTCTTCCCAAGCTTGTTGAAATGCTGCATAATATACAATTCCACTAGTTCTGATAATAAAGGACTAATTAAACCAAGGAAGAACAGAATACCTATGATATAAATGACTGCTTTTCACAAAACCAGAACCTCAGTTATTCTACACAAGCTGGAGGCTCTGGCTTTGAGGATATCATAGTTGAGTAAGGGATGTGGATTGCATAATAGCAGAAAAGAGGTGTTTTCTGTTTGTTTGCTGATTGAAATAGAATCTTAACCACCATAAAAATTCCAGTAACTTTCTTCTCTTCAGTTCCCTTTATTCACGTATACATTTTAAAGAGGAAGAAACTGAGGCCAGAAACAGGAGCTACTGGCCCAGATTCATGTAGCTAGTGAATAACAGAGCTTGGACGTGAATGGATCAGACCCTCAGAATCAAAGCCCTCTTGCTCTTTCCACTCCAGCAAGTGTGCTAACTCCTTAGTAATCACTTAGTAAGTCACATGGCTTATTTTACACATGTTCAAACATGGACCTAAAGGGTTTAAATGACTTCCCTGCAGTCTGTAAGTTGTTAGAAAAGGCTTTCTGGCATGCCTTGGGCAGCTGGTATTTTACAGTCTGCCTTCACTATCCTCCTTCTGAAACAGTTCTCCAAACACCATGTTTACCAAACCACCTCCAACACACCAAGATTCCTTCCAAGACTCCATGAGTCACTTCAGACTCAGATGGTTCCCTATTCATAAGAACGAATGAGACAAATTGTAAGCTGGAGAAAATACAGCAGAAAGAGCATGTTTAGTTCTAGCTACTACCCAATAAAATAAACTGGAGTGTGCCCAGAAGTCTGCCAGGAGAGGGGAGGGTGACTCGGAGAGTGCCAATATGTGAGCACCAAGTTGTAGGAATTAGGGAAATTCTTACCCTGGAGAACACTTAACAGAAACCCTGAGCAAAGTAAATACCAGTCTTCTCAAAGAGGGATTAACCTCATTCTTTATGTCTCTACATGTTTAGGAATCAGTGGACCACGAAGGTTTCAGAGAGATAAATTTGGGCTCATTATAAGGAAAAATGTCCTAAGAGTCAGGGTCAGCTAGAGATGCCTCAAGAGTGACGACAGAGGTACAGCAAAGAAACCACTGAACCCAGAAACCAGGATCAACCACTAATGAATATGTGGCCATAGGCTGCTCATTCATCCTTCCTTGGCCTTGGTTTTCTTCTGAAAAAGTGTGGCATTAGCATAGGTTTTTAGGTTTACTCCATGATCTAAAATTTCAATAATAATTGAGGAGTTTGCACAGAAGATAGACTGCTGCATGTTGGAGGTGAAACACCAAATGTGAAGTAGAATTAAATTTACTTTGGGATTTTTTTTCTAACTCTACAATTCAATTGATTGAACCCAAACTAGATTCTTAACCCCTTCTTTTTTTTTTTTAAGATTTTATTTATTTATTTATTCACGAGAGATACACAGAGAGAGAGAGGCAGAGACACAGGCAGAGGGAGACGCAGGCTCCATGCAGGGACCCCCATGTGGGACTCAGTCCCAGGTCTCTGGGATCACACCCTGGACTGAAGGCAGTGCTAAACTGCTGAGCCACCCAGGGATCCCCTCTTAACCCCTTCTTTAATGAGTCACTGACAAAGGCATAATCGACCATTTCACATTTACCATCTAATTCTTTTTTTTTTTTTTTTACCATCTAATTCTTAACAAAAATATAGTTGAAATGTTTTATGAAAGAGAGAGGAGGACGGAGGAATAGGAGATAAAGAAGCGGGAATTTCACTCTTTGTATTTTTCAGATGCAATTATTTTCATGCTCTAGAGTACTTTGGCATTCTGTCACCTGGAGTCCATTAAGGTAATCTGCATGACATGTAGCATATAACTTGGGAGAAGAACCATGAAGAATGACTACCATTATGCTAGACTTATAGTGACGCCATAAGGAAAATCCTAATGAGCATAGGCACCCCAACAAAATCTCAGCACAGGCTACTGGACTCCACCACTAGAAATTCTACAGTTACTTCATCTGGAACTGTCACAGAGAGGCTACCTTGGCTGTCCTTGGTCACCTGGACTGACTCTGTATTCTTTGCTGGTTTGTATCACTGATTCTGATTCAAGGCCTAGTGCTGATACAGGTGAAAATTTAGAAGTTGGACATGTTTTTGCTTCCTAGCTGCCACGAGAGCTGATAAAATGAATGTCTGGCATTTTCAGTTTCCAAAATGGAAGAAGGGCACTATCTCCAAAAGGGAGACTTCTCCAAACAGAGGAAGAAGATCCAGTTATCACCCAGCCAAGAAGAATGATGAATATCATTGGGACCCTGGAAGCCAAACACAGCAAATGTTTTAAGAAAAATGAAAGGGTCAGTGTTTGGTCAAACACCGCAGAGAGAAGCTAAAGCAAATGAGAACTGAGATGATGCTTTTGAATTGTGCAAATAGGGAGTTCTTAAAACCCATCATAAGAGCTCTTTCAGCAGAGTGCTGGATCAGAGGCTAGATATTGCAGGTTTAGAAATGGATGCAACCAGAGGAAGTACCATAAATAGTGAATACACAGTCTCCCTGACTATTGATTAAATTTTCGAGTGGGAAGATATCATATTTCACTTTCATCAACCCTCAGGCAATTGGCCCTATTGCCCAGAAGTGATTGCTATGCTCAGGATCTCTGGGGAAAAGATCAGTGATGGGAATGGATCTCTAGTGCTCTAACTATGAGTAACGCCCGCCACCTTATTGTGCACTAATCAACTGTGCTTTGTGGGCCTTTTATTTTATTCTAATTACATTTTAAATTGTACAGCCTCAGCCATCTTGGCAATGGCTCACTCTCTCTGCCATCATACAAAACAAAGAAAGAGGGTTACATGGCATATAAGGACACTGGGAAACTATAAGAGCTGTGGAATTTGCTGCTTTTGCCTAAATTCATTTCCACATTAGCAGTTATTATTCTTCCGCCAGCTACTAACACTCTCTCTGCACACCTTACCATCATGAAATAATTTCAGAATCTTTTCCTTTTTTTTTTCCTGTTCTATTTTAGTGATTTTTCAAGTAGCTCATTGTCTTATTCTCTTTCCACTTCTTCAATCTTAGACAGTTAAATTCACTCTCAACAAGGGTTCAGATATAATTACTTTTGCTTCTAGGGGCACCTGGGTGGCTCAGTTGGTTAAGAAGCCAACTCTTGGTTTTGACTCAGGTCATGATCTCAGGGTCATGAGATCTCCATACATCAGGTTGTGTGCTCTGTGCAGAGTCTGCTTTGGATTCTCTCTCCCTTCCTTTCTCTCCTTCTTTCACATTCTCTCTCTCAGATAAAATAAAATAAAAGATAAGATAAGATGATAAGATAAATGAAATAAAATAAAATAATAAAATAAAATAAAATAATTCCCTTTGCTCCTTAGTCCTGAACCAGAGGGAAGTGGTACCCATTCTCTTATCACTGCCAGTAACCAATGTCCCTGAACTGATGGATTTCTGGATTTCTCCCATGAGAAGTTCAAGCAAACTCTTGACAAGGTGTGCAATTATTCAATATTTATGTCACTATTGTGTTCACTCATTTATTCATTTAATAATGTTTTTAGGGTACCTACTATGTTATTCCTGTTGAAAATTCCCACTTTTTGTACTTTTCATGCTATATCACAAGGGGGCTCAGAAAGTATTTGCTGAAGGAATAAATAGATATAAATTAAGGGGACATATGCAACACAAATATTTTATATATATGGACACCTTGGAAAAGTAATCTAATATTACAGGACAAGTAATGTTGCAGCATAAGTAATTATGTGAAATTAATTTGGCTCGTCAAACATTGCCTGCAAAGATGTATTTAATAGACACATTAACACATTAATGATACAGAGAGAGACATTCTTGCATGCTTCGCATGATGCTATCAGTGAAGATGAAATTCAGGCTTGTGGCAGCCACTAAAATTCTCACAAAATTGTAGATGTCAGGAAGTGAAATGTCTGATGTCAAGCAAAAAAGGAAGTGTCTATCAGAGCATTCCGATGAGGGCTGGATATCTGCTACTGGCAATAATAATGAGCTCAGCAGGGTCTCAAAGGTCAGAGTTCCAGAAGGAGAAACATCACTTGGGGAAAAAAAAAAAACGTATTTAATGATAAGGAATTACAATCAGTAAGTTATCAGAATGCCAAGTATTTATTCTGTGGGAAAAACAGGCAAAGAAGCAGAGTTATAGAACAGAACCGGTGAGATAGGAGATAGAAAACAGTAAAGTCTAGTTGTGCATATTAACATCCCGTAGCTGAAGCATACAGTGAAATCATGGTGACTGCTAACTGTAAATTTGCATCTTGAGCTGTGATAGGAAATTTTGCAGCAAAGAGAAAAATCAGAAGTGAAAGAATTTAGATCAATTTAATATTAAAGATCCATAGTATGGTGTTAACTGTCAAAGTTACAGACAGTGTATAAAACGCTAACATCAAAAAAAGAAATAGTATAAATTTGGGGCTCTTCCATCGTTTTCAACCTATCTCTTTCTTCTATGATTTAGAAGATATGTGGAGCAAGGATTATGTATGCTGAAATCCTCAAAGAAAACCTGTGAATGCTTTGCAATAGAACAACCAAAATGACAACTTCAAATCTATGATCACTTTTAGCATATTGCCAAAGCAGGACAAATTAGTCATTTAGAGCCTGAGTTTTAGAAAGTAATAGACCTGTGTGGGAGGCCTGGTTCCACCCTTACAGATAGTTGGCTCTTCGGGTCCCCCAGTGTAAATGGAGATCACTGTAGGACTGGCTTCACAGGTGGTTGGATGATTGAATGAGCACCTGCATTTAAGGCACTTCTCCTCATACCTCAAAACACTGCTATTCAGTAAATGCTGTTAGTCCTAAGTTGCTATATTAGGTTATCCTGCTCTTTTAAAGCTGCTTAACTGCTCTTTGCCTCAGTTTGTTCACCCATAAAATCAGGGCATAAATCCTGATTGTTCACCCATAAATCCTACCCCATTGGATTGATACAAAGTTTAAATACTCATTAATAAATGATGCTAGGATAATTTGGTATCCATACAGAAAAAAAAAATGAAATTTGACCTATATATCAAACCGTATGCACACTCTATAAGTGTTAGCTACTTGGATGTAAAACACAAAAATTCAATGTACTCCCCCTATTCCCTATCCCCTCTAAATGCCTTTTGATATCCCTTTAACCCTTCAACTTCTAGTCTTCAACCTACCATCTTCTCTCCCTTGAAAAATTGGGCAGTAGCCTCCTAACTGTCCTTCCTACATTTAACTTGGTTTTTATTTATTTTAAAGATTTTATTTATTCATTCAAGACAAAGAGAGGGAGAGAGAGTGAGCAAGCAATGAGCAGAAGGGAGAGGCAGAAACAGAGGGAGAAGCAGTCTCCCTACTGCGCTGGGAGCCCAACGTGGGGCTCAATCCAGGGACATGGGATCATGAACTGAGCCTAAGGCAGATGCTTAATCTGAGCCACCCAGGTGCCCCTAATTTGCATTTTAATATGAAATAAAAATGTCAATTACACACTATCACATACACAGAGAAAAACGCTCATCTACACCACACCATGTTATCACACACGGCACACACAGTCAGTACCCAGTCAAAAAACCCCCACCAGCATTCCATCAGCCACTTCCCTCTCACCCCACCCCAATCAGAGCTCCTCACTATGCACGCAACTAAAACTACTATCTTGGCATCTAAAGTAATTGATCTTTGCTCCTTATTTTGTTATACCACATGTTTATGTATCCTTAAAGACTACAGGTTAGTTCTTTCTCATTGGACTTTATTTAATAAAAAACTATCCAGTAGGAATTGCTGCATGTTTGAATTTTTGATCAGCAATGTTTGGGAAATCCATCCACATTGTCACGTGACTTATGTTTTATTCATTTTAGTTTCTGTCTAGGATTCAACTGTATGAACATAATCACAGTGTATCTGTCCATTCTATTTCTTTTTTTTTAAATAATAAATTTATTTTTTATTGGCGTTCAATTTGCCAACATACAGAATAACACCCAGTGCTCATCCCATCAAGTGCACCCCTCAGTGCCCGCCACCCATTCACCCCCACCCCCCGCCCTCCTCCCCTTCCACCACCCCTAGTTCATTTCCCAGAGTTAGGAGTCTTCCATGTTCTGTCTCCCTTTCTGATATTTCCTACCCATTTCTTCTCCCTTCCCCTCTATTCCCTTTCACTATTATTTATATTCCCCAAATGAATGAGATCATATAATGTTTGTCCTTCTCCGATTGACTTATTTCACTCAGCATAATACCCTCCAGTTCCATCCACGTCGAAGCAAATGGTGGCTATTTGTCATTTCTAATAGCTGAGGAATATTCCATTGTATACATAAACCACATTCTATTTCTGATGGACATTTGGATTGTTTCCATTTGGGGGCTATTGTAAAGGATGATAACTGAGTACTTTTGAACTTAACCCTTGGGGCCCACCAGCAAACATTTCTGTAAGTCATATACATTGATGTGGAATTCCAGGATGTATATTTAAACTTTCTAGATAATTTTAAAGGATTTAAAACTTACTAGGTAATGCCAATTT
This sequence comes from Canis lupus baileyi, assembly GCF_048164855.1. Classification (NCBI taxonomy): domain Eukaryota; kingdom Metazoa; phylum Chordata; class Mammalia; order Carnivora; family Canidae; genus Canis; species Canis lupus. The sequence goes on from NC_132858.1 coordinate 28,986,076, forward strand.
ATAATTTTTTAAGTTCCTTTTCCTCTCTCTCTGTGTCTCTCATGAATAAGTAAATAAAATATTAAAATAAAAAAGAAAACTCTAAAGACTCCATTAAAAGAAAGTTCCAAGACTAAGCTAGTAAGAAATAGAAAAGTCTGAACAGACCTCTAAGTAAGTAGTATGGAGATTGAATCAGTAATCAAACCCGCTCAACCCAAAGAAGCCCAGGACCAAATGGCTTCATTAATTAACTCTACCAAATATTTTTTTAAAATATTCTATTTAAATTCAATTTGCCAACATATAGTATAATCCCCAGCGCTCATCCCATCACATGCCCTCCTCCGTGCCCATCACCCAGTTACCCCATCCTCCCACCCACCTCCCTTTCCACAACCCTTTTTGTTTCCCAGAATTAAGAGTCTCTCACAGTTTGTCTTCCTCAATTTTACCAGATATTTAAAGAAAAATTAACGACTCTAATGCCTCTCAACCTTTGAGAAAGTTGAAGCAGAGGGACAACTTCCCTATCCATTTTATAAGGCCAGCATTACACTGAAACCAAAGCCAGTTCAAGAAAACTATAGGCCAATATCCTTGATGTACATAGATGCAGAATCCTCGAGAAAATACTAGCAAACTGAAACCAACAGCATAGTAAAAGGATCATACACGACGATCAAACCAGATTTACCCCTGGGATACAAGGATGGTTCAACATACAAAAATCAATTAATGTGCTACTGTGCATTAACAGAATGAAGGATGAAAACTATATTATCATCTCAACAGACGCAAAAAAAAATTCATTTGGCAAAATTCAATATCCTTTAGTGATTAAAAACTCCCAGTGAGCAATAATTTAGGTATAGAAGGAATGTGTCTCAGCACAATAAAAGCCACATACGAAAAACCCACAGCAAACATCATGCTCAATGTTTGCTCAAACATTATACAGTTTTTTCCTCTAAGCTCAGGAACAAGGCAAAGATACTCACTCTTGACACTATTCAACATAGTACTTAAAATTCTAGCCAGAACAATTAGATAAGGAAAAGAACTAAAAACCACCCAAATTGGAAAGAAAGAAGTAAAACTTTTCCTGTTTACAGATGATATGATCTAATGTATAGAAAACTCTAGGGCAGCCCGGCTGGCTCAGTGGTTTAGTGCCACCTTCAGCCCAGGACATGATCCTGGAGACCTGGGATCGAGTCCCACGTCAGGCTCCCTGCATGGAGCCTGCTTCTCCCTCTGCCTGTGTCTCTGCCTCTCTCTCTCTGTGTCTCTCATGAATAAGTAAATAAAATCTTAAAAAAAAAAAACTCGAAAGACTCCATTAAAAAAACTATTAGAATTAATAAATTCAGTAAAGTTGCAGGATACAAAATCTATGTAAAAAAATCAGTTACATTTTTAGACTCTATCAACAAACTACCCTAAAAGTAAATTAGGAAAACCTTCCTCTATGGTGGCACTGAGAATAAAATATTTAGAAATAAACTTACTTAAGGAGGTGAAAAAAAAACTTGTATATTGAACACTATACAACACTGATGAAAAAATTAAAGAAGATACAAACAAATGGAAACATATCTTGTGTTCTTGGATTGGAAGACAATATTGTTAAAATGCTCATATTACCCAAAGCAATCTAAAGACTCCGTGCAATCTCTTTCGAAATACCAATGGCCTGTTTTTTTTCACAGAAATAGCAAAATCAATTCTAAAATTCATATAGGACCACATATGCACACATACAGCCAAACATTAATCAATAGTCAAATGATTCTTAAGAACAAGGCTATAGGTATCACATTTTCTGATTTCAAAATATATCACAAAGCTGCAGTAATCAAAACAGTATTTTACTGGCATAAAGACAGACATATAAATGAATGGAACAATGGAAATCCCATAAATAAATCCATGCATATACTGTCAAGTGATAATCAACAAAGTGTTACAAATATACAACAGGGAAAGGACAATCTCTCCAACAAATGGTGTTGAGATGAACAAGTCTCTCTAGAGAAATAAAACAAAACACAACTTACCAAAACTTACGGGAAAAGCAGCATTAAGAAGAAAGTTTATATCAATAAACATCCAGCTTATAAAAGAAAAAAATCTCAAGTTAAAAACCTCAAGGAACTATAAAAAAAATAGTAAACTAGACCCAAAGCTAGCAGAACAAAAGGAAATAATAAAGATCGGAACAGAAATAATCAAATAGAAAATAGAAAAATAGAGAATTAAAAAAAAAAACTAAGAGTTGTTTTTTTGAAAAAAAAAAATATGACATCCAGCAACCCTTACTTGGAAAAAGAAAAAGAGAGGAGACAACTCAAATTAATAAAATCAGAAATGAAAGATGAGGCATTATCAAGGATGCCTTAAAAAGAACTATTATAAACAATTTATATGTAAGTAAATTGGATAACACATAAAGGTCATTTATGAAAAGCCCAGGGCTAGCATCATAATCAATGGGGAAAAAACTGAAAACTCTTGTAAGATTTGCTACAAGGCAAGGAAGTCCACCCTCATGACTTCTATTCAATATTCACTGTAGTACCAAAGTATAAGAAAGAGCAAGCAGACACAAGAAGAGAAATAAAGGGCATCCGAATTGGAAACAAAGAAGTAAAATTATCTATGTTTGCAGAGGACATAATCCTGTACGTAGAAAACCCTCAAGATCTCACACACACACACACACACACACACACACACCTGTTAGAAGCAATTAACAAATTCAGTAAAGTTGCAAGGTACAAAATAAATGTTCAAGAATCGTTTGCATTAGAAAAAGAATCATTTGCATTTCTTTACACCAACAATGGTCTGTCCATAAAGGAACTCAGGAAACCTGTCTCATTTATGATAACATAAAAAATAAGTTACTTAGGAATAAATTTAATCGGGGAGGTAAAAGTTCGATACTCTGAAAACTATAAAAAACACAGATAAAAAAAAAAAACACAGATGAAAGAATGTTGAAGAAGCTAACGTGCCAAGGATGGATCGACAGATATCATAAAGAAACCCTGGGAGTGATGGAAATGGTCTGTATATTGATTAATTATAATAGTGGCTACATTGTCACAGCCCTGAAAACATGGGCATTTATTTTGTATAGATTATATCTCAGAACTGTTCAAATTGTCAGTATTTTCCCCAGTATTATTGATACATTTTTACCTCTTTGCAGTCACCATAGATGTACCTGCCATCTAGTCGACCTTAGAGGGATCAATCATTTTGAAATGCAAATTAGACCTTGTCCCATCCATACCTAAAAACACTTCGAAGGGTTGTCTGTCATTGCATTTAGGATTAAGCGTTAAATTCTCTACCTGGTCCAGAGCACCCATGTGTTCAGGCTCCAAACTACTTTTTCGGTTTCACCTAAGGCAGCTCTGTACGTTCGTTAGCTGTTTCGTACCTTCTATATTTTCAATGTTCCTTACTCTTGTCATGGGGGCCTTCTGTTCATCTGCCTGGAATGGTCTTCCCCATCTCTACCCTCCCTTTGGCTGCTCCCCTCTCAATATTCTTACAGATGTCATTTCAATTACACTTTCCTTAGAAAGCCTCCCATGACCTCTTAGATCACGTCCACTCCGTGAATCGTACACCTTCAGAGAACTGTCCGAAAAAAGCGCATTCTATTAAGTTGGTGAGTTGACTGTAACAAAGAATCATCACCCTCTACCAGGTTTTATTCCCTTTACTACGGAGCTAGAGTCTCCTCAAAGCCCTTTTACTTCCAACATGCTATAATTTCACAAATTGGGTTACTTTTACTTGAATTCCTTGAGAGCCTTGCAAGTAAAAATACCAAATTCCAAAAAAAAAATTTTTTTTTTTACTCAAACTCCTTATCTACTGCAAGCATCATGTGCAGTATGTAGTTGCTTCTCTCATTCAGAGGAAGAGCCTCACCTGTCACCTGTGAAGTGCTCATCCTACCCACCCTGTATCGTGGCTGGTTTCAAGTTCAAAGCTCTCATTGTCTCAGTATCCTCTTGAGGCAGCCCCGTAGCCCTGGGATGGGCCAGGCTCCTACACAGCCTCCACCATCCGCTGTGCTGAAGTACGGAGCTAGCTCATGGATTATAGCTTCCGTTTCCCATATATGTCAAATAGGAAACATATGACCTCCATCCTTGGCAATCTACTACCTCTAACATGGCTAATGTCCTAACATTTCTTTTTTTCTTTTAAGATTTTATTTATTTGCTCATGAGAAACAGAGAGACAGAGAGGCAGAGACACAGGCGGAGGGAGAAGCAGGGTCCATGCACGGAGCCTAACACGGATCCTGGGTCTCCAGGATCAGGCCCTGGGCTGAAGGCAGGGCTAAACCGCCAAGCCACCCGGGCTGCCCTGTTGTAACATTTCTAACATATATTAGAATAAACGTGAAGGACTGATACACAGTGGGCATTCACTCAATAAACAGTAATCACGAAAGAATCCAACAATGGAGCAAAGGTGTTTTTTGCTGTTGTTATTTTTTTTTTCTCCTCCCATTTGCTGAAGACTAAAGTGTCAGTTGGGAGAATCAATACAAGCCACTTCCTTAGGTCTTGAGGCATAATTGAGTTAAAACACTTCTGTCCCCATCTGCAATTCTATTAATAGATGCCAAGCACTTTAATCAATGCGTGTCAGGCTTGCCTGCCTGCACAAGCACACGCCTCCTCGAAGCAGAGGCACCTACGTTTGTAAGAGGAGCCAGAGGTTATCACAGTGCTGACAGGACTAAACGGTGACTACTCTGGGGCTGGACTCGAGCTGAGTTAATACAACAGTCATTCCTGGGGCATCTGGATGGCTGGGGCCACTGAGAGACCTCTTGATTTCAGCTCAAGTCATGATCTCAGGGTTGTGAGGCCCAGCCCTGCGTGGGGCTTCGTGCTCGGCGGTTGGGGGGGGGTAGTCTGCTTGAGATTCTCTCTCTCCCTCTCCCTCGGCTCCTCCTCCCACCCGTGCACATCCTGGGCCCACCCATTCTCTCTCTAAAATAAATAAATAAAATCTTAAAAAAATACTGCAGTATTTCTCTTTTAGACCAATTAAAGCAAGTCCATTTCTATTTCTTTCTCTTTTTTTTTTTTAGTCTGTTTCTATTTCTATCTCCTTTTTCCCAAATAGACATATTACCATCCCAAGTTTGTCACATACTCTTGCCTCGATAGTTTCCACTCCAAATTGAAAAAATTCAGAATTATTCACGTTTTTTTCCTGGGCCAAAGTTTGAAAGTCCATTTTAAAAGGTCCAAATTGTGGGGATCCCTGGGTGGCTCAGCAGTTTAGGCTCCCTGCATGGAGCCTGCTTCTCCCTCTGCCTGTGTCTCTGCCTCTCTCTCTCTCTGTGTGTGTGTGTCTCTCATGAATAAATAAATAAAATCTTTTTTAAAAAGTCCAATTGTGGAGAAATCATTACATTTAAAAATCTTATTTTTTATTTATCATCATTAACAAATATTCCTTTTATTTTTACAAGACTTCTGTTGGCCCGACTGTAAATGATTTTTATAATCAGTTCTCAATCTGCAAAGTACAACTAATACATTGAGAAGGTCAGGTTTCCTCCCCCGAACAACTAAACAGAACCAAAGTTACCCATACTCCTCACTTTCTCTGCAGAAGGCGTTAAGGGTTGATAAGAATGTCAACTTGAGGCCAACTTGGGAAGGGAAGGAGGAAGTGGAGAAAGGAGGATGAGAGGGAAAAGGAGCAGCACTGTTAGTGAAACTTTATTCTTATGGCTACTCCTGAAAGAAATGACTCGTGCCTATCCTGTCCCCGACTTATACAGGTGTATATTCAGACAATATCACCGGTGCAAGTGCCCAGGAACTCCGAGATAAAGATTAGAATCCAGGTCTAGGTTAGCAGTCAGCATTAGGTTTGTATTAGGGACTGCTCTTGGTGTCGACATCTGGAGGGAAATGAAAAACAAGCAGGGCTGAAGAGAAGGAGAAGCAGGCTCCAGTACAGTATCCAGGCCCCAGCCAATCCAACCAGAAGCTTTGGAGTCAGGATAGTCCTTTAGAGTTGTCACAGGTTAGATTGCGAGGTCCCGGCTTTATCACCCGGCCACAATCAGTAATTGTTTATGAGATACCCTGCAAAGGGGTCTGACTTGGGGTTAGTCAACCTTTTTTACCCGAGAACTTAAAATTTTCAGCCAGCAACCTAATTAGCAGTTGGGGGACTCTTATCAGACCTAAAAGATACAGCACTTATTACAGTCTCCCCTTTATGCCATTTAAATCCACTTGGACCATATCAACTCAAGGCCTTGATGCCATGATATGGAACATATCAACTCAATGCCTTGATGGGCCTCTTCTACTGGGGAAAAAACTCACAAAAAGGAGATGGTAGGATGAACTGCAGTCCCCACTGTTATAACTGGTCCCAACAGATGATCCTTATCTTCATCCATTACTACCCATTCTAGAGTCCCTCGCTCAGAGCTAACGTCTCTGCTGGTCTTGGTGGCTCACTACGTGGGGTGAATGAGACCTTCAGTCCTGAGTCATCTGTATTTCTGCTTCCCATATAATTTGGAAGCACTTATCCATGTATGATCAATATTGGGCTAGCGAGCACTTAGAGATAACCAAGTGGGTTCCTAACATATTTCTGCGTGTTTCCACTGTGTGACAGCACTCCTTAATGGTCCAGGCCAAGTCTCCCCACTAGGACTCTGGCATTTATTCTTCCCTATTGGTTCCGTGGCCAGAAGACCATCTTATATGTGAGTGGTAGTCTTAGCTCAAAGTTCAGTGGCTCTTTGGCTGGATGCCTGGTGGAAGCATTTCCCTCTTTGGGAAACAAAACTTGTAATCCAGAAAAGCGCAGAGTCAAGGGGGGTATGGATCACAAATTCCTGAAGTGGATCATTGGAACCAACGGAAGGCGCAGTGCAGTCCTTCTGGCCCCCAGCTATTGTTTCTTGGTCCCATATGTTTTCTCTACTGGAGATGTGGCACCACATAATGGATGTGTAGCATGTGATGTCCTAAAGGACCACACTCCAGCCTCACAGGGTGTTACCTCCAGGTTGGTGCCCCATCTGTGTCTTCAGCAGCTCAGTCTGCCACTCTACTGGGCCAGTTTCTGGGTGGTGTGGTGCATGAAGGCACAAGTGGATTCCATACACTTTCACTCAACCTTTGCTAGAAAGTGGGTCCCTTGATGTTACGATGCTGATACATAAAACATTGTGTAGTCGCTTAGACAGTAGTTCTGGCAAACAAGTGTGTGGATTCCAATCATTCCAAAATTCAGTACGACTAACACTCAAAACCATGCTATCAGCCTCCACCCCCGCCTATCTTAATTCCTTTACAAAGCACAAGTGAGAAGAGGCATAAGGTTATACTGGAACAAAGGAGATGGAGCTGAAAATCTGAGAAATACACAGTGAAATGAGAGCTCACTCCCACTCTAGATATGAAGGGAGGCATAGAAAGTTCCCATCCCCTTCCCATACACCTATAAATAAGCACAGGCAATATTTAGTGAAAGCTTAGTTCGTGTCAGTCACTGTTCCATGTACATGACTTTAGCTTTTTTAAACTCAGTGACCTCATGAAGTAGATGCTAGGACTATACCATTTTTTTTTTTTAACTGAGGATACATGCTCAATTCCTCTAGTTAATACCATATGAATCATGGATCCTACCGCGTATAGTCTGGCTTCAGAAACTCTACACCAAAGGCTGTACTGCATTGCTTCTGAAAGTAGGAGAAGATTGCTTCTCGGCCTTTTGGCTAAGATCAAGTGAAAATAGAAGAGGAGAAAAAAGAGACTCAGGATCGCTTTTTCTTTTTTTTAATTGCCATAACCACTGAACATCTTGATTGTTCACCAACCAGTCATATTAATCTCCAGGACCAGATTATAATGGAGAAGAAGAAGAAAAAAAGGATGTTTCTTTTTCTAAAGATTTTATTTATTTATGAGAGACACAGAGAAAGGCAGAGACACAGGCAGAGGGAGAAGCAGCTCCATGCAGGGAGCCCGATGGGGGACTCGATCCCAGGACCCCGGGATCACGCCCTGAGCCAAAGGCAGATACTCAACCACTGAACCACCCGGGTGCCCCAGGATCTGTTTCTAGCAAAGTAGCAAGGGCATCAGTTTCAGATTTGAACCTTGATTCAGCCGATTCTGGTTGAGACCACAGAAATTCTTAGCCTTTTGGGCTTCAGTTTCTACTAAAGGAAGATTAGATGACTTCTCAGGTCCCTTGGCTATTTCATAATCAGGAAATAGTAACATCATGGATTGTGCTGAACCACCTGGAATTTGGTAGAATGGGTTCATTTTCCTGCATAAATGGAACGTCAGCTGCTCACATGAGAATGTCTTTACCATGAACATCAAGATGCATCTTTTAACCCTTAGCTCTAGTGAGACACATTTGAGTGAAAGGTACAAACGTATCTTAGAGGCTGAAACCTGGTGACAGAGGGGCAGACAGTCAGGGTCCCCGTGAAGGGTCATTCCTCACTTGAACGCCAGCTGCCAGAGTGCTAGGCTATGTGACAAGAAGGTGAGCTCTAAGAGGACCTGAGGAATTGGTGAATCCGTTAGCATTGGTCATCCTGATTGCAAATCAATGACTCATTTTGGCACTCTCCTGACAGCTGCTGAATCGTTTCCTTAAGACAACTCTTTAATGAGAGACAGACTCTGCAGAGCTGAGCTGCATGGTTTCTCACAGAAATAGCAAACAGAACGAAACCTATGTTACCTCTCTCCATCAATAAACTAAAGCAAATGAGCTATCCTTGCAAAAACAACCACCTCTCTCCTCCTTTTTTTCACAACACATCTTCTTATCAGTTAGAGTCATCTCAAGTTAAGTGCCATCTTTCCAAGCAACATTCCTCTCCTCAAACTGACACACCACATACATTTATTAAAATATCAAATATACATATTAACCGATCAAAGAAAAAAAAAGATAATGCATGTGTTCATTCATTCAGCCATTCTACTAAACAAAGTGTTGGTGCTTCTCTAGACCTCATTTTATACATTTATAAACACAGAAGTGAATAAAGAAGATGGGTTGGCTCCCAATGAGGGGACTTATAATCTAGCAGAAAAAACAGGTAAACACATCTGCAATTACAACAGTGATTGGAAAATGCACTGATCAATGCAAACACTTTGTAGTACTTTCAAGACACTAGAGGGATATCTTCATTCCTTGGGACATCCAGAGAATGGTTCTTGGAGGTGGTGTCACAAGCTGAGTTTTAAAGGGTGAAACTATTTAGAGGAAGGGGGCAAAAGGTTGTCAAGCAGAGAATGAAGCTAATGAGAAGGTATGAAGGTCTACAGTGAAGGGTTCCCATGAGGTGGGAGGTCAGACTGGCTAACATTTCAGCATTTCCCAAATCTTAAGATTTGACTATTCAATATTTTTAAATAGGCCTTATCAATGTAAAAACAAACAAATATACAAAGATAGCTTAAAAAAAAAACAAAGCTTGTTTTCAAGTCAAACACACATTTACTACCGCTAAGTATTTTACCTTTTGTACATTTGTTTCAAAGAGCTATTTATTTATTTTACAGAAAGAGCCACACATGAGTGGGGGGAAGGCAAAGGGGGAAAAAGAGAGAGAGAATCCTCAAGCAGACTCCCAACTAAGTACAGGACCTGAAGCAGGGCTTGATCCCAGGACCCTGAAATCATGACCTGGGCCAAAATCAAGAGTCAAAGGCTTAACCAACTGAGCCACCCAGGCACCCCTCCCTCTTGTACATTTTATCCTCCATCTCAGGACGTAAATATACAATGCACAACTACGAAATATGTAAGAAAAGAGACCTACATAAGAAAACAATGGAAAGAGGGAAATATAAAAAATACACGACATTTGTGTATTATACATGGGAGCAATGCACACATGTGACATACTGTAGGCTAGCTAACTAATCATAAGATAGCCATACTATTCGATAAGATATAACTCTTTTTAAAAGATTTTATTTATTTATTTATTTATTTATTTATTTATTTATTTATTTATTTATTTATGACACAGGCAGAGGGAGAAGCAGGCTCCCTGCAGGGGAGCCCTATGTGGGACTCGATCCCGGCATCCCGGGGTCACACCCTGGGCCGAAGGCAGACGCTCAACCACTGAGAAAATCAGGTCCCAATATGATAACTTTTGAAAAGAAGTGTAATTTGTATATATTCTTGTGGAAGGATCCAGTTGAGTGATTGAGACAATTTATGAAAATGTATGTATAGTAGGATGCTATTTTTGTTAAACACAAAACAACCACGTTACATTGCATTTATATGTATATGAGTGGGTTTAGAATATGTGTGTGACAACCAATTGTTAATGATCATTACTACTGCTGAAAATATGGGCATGGGGAAAGATATAGGGAACTTAGCTATCAATTTTTTTTTTTACAAAATCTTTTTAAAATATGTTTAAGTAAAAAAAATTAAATAAAATATGTTTTAAGTGTAGAAAAATACTATTTTCTTATGTGTACTTTTATCCCATAGCATATATTTATATGCATTTTTGTTTTAAATACACCTATAGATGTGTTATCTATCTACCTACCCACCTATGTACCTATCATCAATCTAATTTTTCTTGTCATTTAATTTTCAATCTGCTTCCAACATTTCCTATAGGCCTGCCCTGGCTTTAATTTTTCTTTTTGTCATGTGATGATTTTCGTGCCCATTTTGTCTAATCAATTCTGTGGTCAGTTTTATGTGACAGGCACAAGGGTCAACACTTTATAACAACGGACCGCTGTCAGTCATGTCCCTGAATCCACCAGCATCGGCCCACTTTGGCAGACTGGCCCAAGTAAATCAATGAAGCAATCAATTCACCAACATAATTCATTCAATTTAATTCTTTCTCATAGGAATTTTCAATAATGTATTGTATTGGGAGAGGATAGTCCTTATCTGACCATAGCCCTGCCTGGGCATGGCACTTTTCTTCTTTACACTATTTTATACATGGAGGTGATAGGCAAGGGAGAAAATCTATGTTGATCTATTTTGAGAAAATTACAAGTTATATGCAAGTTAACTTTATTATTACACGCACTGTATTTTATCATTTAATAGTATACGAGGAACTCTTAGAGGGCAAAAATGGAACTAATGGCATTCATTTGACAAATATTTATTAAACATTAACTGTGTTTCAGGCACTAATTCAAAGGCTGGGGAAAACAACGGTATAAAACCATAAAGATATCCTTAACCTAACGAAGCCTATCTCATCGTGAAAGGAGACACACCACAATCAAAATAAGTAACTGAAATGGGTACAGTTGCATTTTGTTGATCCTAAAATGCACTCTTCTAATATCTTGGAAATTAAGATGCATCTTACAATCAAGTACGTGTTAATCTGATTTTCTTGTAGTAAATACACAAATGTTGCCCCTCAAGTCATTGGTGTCTAAGACGATAACATACGGTGTACGATGGGGGTCAAATACAGGAAGGAGTTACAGTTCTGGAAAGGATACATGTAAGTAAGGCAAGGGCTTTCTGAAAATGTGACATTTTATCAACAACCAGAAGGAAATGAAGGACCTGGCCATGCAGATATACAGAGAAGATCATGATAAGTAGATGGACCAGCAAATGCAAAGGCCCTGAAGCATCAAGGATGAGACAAGTGTGGCTGTAGCACAGTGAGAGAGTGGAAAGAATATGAACAGAGGTCCCAAGAGCAGTGACTTGGGACCACGTCCTGCGTAGACTTGTAAATGTCCATAGGGACTTCCAATTGTCTTCTGAATAAAACTGACTCTATCAAAGAGCATAGATCCAAAGAGTGGGGTATGATGGTAAGAGGGGATGAATTCTGGTGTATTTTGAAGGTGAAAATGTCAGGATTTTCCTCTGGAGTCAGAGAGGAATAAGATGAGGTTGACCCTGGGAGTAGGTCAAAAGATAATGGCAAAGTTTTTGGTATGAGTGAGTACACCACCCCTACAGAGATGCTTTAGTACCCAAAGGTATTAATGCCTAAGAGACTCCTTTCTGAGGTAAGAGATGATGGAGAAGAGTTGATTTGGTAAAGGTTTAGTTGGTACAATATGGTGTTTCTGTGCCTGAAGAGAGATATCAAAGCAGCTGTTAGACTTTAGTAGGGAAGGAACGTCTAACAATGACACCATACATCACTTCAAACAGAAGTCCACACGGACCTGAGCCACAGGTCTCCCAGAATACTGGTCTGTGCCATCCCCACAAACCCTTGAATAAGACTGTCTCTACCGTAGTTTACCTGGATCCCTCCTCTGAGTCTTCTGGATGGTTAATTGCTCATAAAGAATTTAACCCAAACTTGATCAATTCAGTCTTTGCAATAATTAGAGGTTTTATGAATACGCTGTCAGAAGGCATATGTCATCGCAAGAAGCCAAGACACCAGAGATCTGCTTTTCAAAATTCCGCTAATTGCTAACCATTTATGACGCGTCAATTCTTCGCCAGACAGGTTCCTTTAAATATATCAATCATAATCCTCACCACCCTTCAAGGTACATGTTATCATCTCACAGATGAGGAAACACAAAACATACAAGGGATACGTAAGGACAAGCAGGGCCTAATGTACTCAAGTCTTCAGAGCTATGTTTCCATTACTACGCCGTGATCATTAAGGACCTTGACATTGGTCCCAACATGTGTAGCTTCAAGTGTAGTTTCCTGCATCATCAAGGGAAAAACCCAATCTTATCTATCACTTTTAATATGCTAGGCATTGGGACGCCTGGATGGCTCAGTGGTTGAGCATCTGCCTTCGGCTCAGGCCTTGATCTCAGGGTCCCGGGATCGAGTCCCACATCGGGCTCCCTGCAGGGAGCCTGCTTCTCCCTCTGCCTGTGTCTCTGTCTCTCTCCGTGTGTCTCTCATGAATAAACCAAATCTTTATTTATTTATTTTTTAAGATTTTATTTATGTATTCATGAGAGACACAGAGAGAGTGGCAGAGACACAGGAAGAGGGAGAAGCAGGCTCCATGCAGGGAGCCGATGTGGGACTCGATCCCAGGTCTCCGGGATCACACCCTGGGCTGAAGGCAGCGCTAAACCGCTGAGCCACCCGGGCTGCCGTAAACAAAATCTTAAAAAAAAAATACTAGGCACTGTCTTAGAATAGTTCATAACAGTTTCAGCCAACTATGTTTATCAAAGCAAAGAATGGGCTCTCAAATTTTAGAAAGACTGGCAACAATTGTATTTTTTAGAAGGATCATAATAACTGTATTAATCTAAAAATCATAATGCAGGGGTGCACCTGGGTGGCTCAGTAGGTTTAAGTGTCTGACTCATGATTTGGGGTCAGGTCATGATCTCATGGATCGTGAGCTCAGAGCCCTGCATCAGGATCTGTGCTCAGGGCGCAGTCTGCTTGAGATTCTCTTACTTCTCCTTCTGCCCGTCTCTCCACCCACTCTCTCTTTAAAATTAATAAATAAGAGATGCCTGGGTGGCTCAGTGGTTGAGCATCTGCCTTTGGCTCAAGGCATGACCCCAGGGTCCTGGGATCGAGTCCCACATCAGGTTCCCCTGCATGGGGCCTGCTTCTCCCTCTGCAGGTGTCTCCGCCTCTCTCTATGTCTCTCATGAATAAATAAATAAAATCTTAAAAAAAAAAACCTAATCTGGTCTATAAAATGTAGTTAATACTATTAAGGCAATGTTTAGTAAGGCAGTGTGGTATAATGGCAAAAGCTTTACGGCTTAGTTCATTTGGGCTCCTCTAAGAGAATGCTATAGACTGGGCGGCTTATAAACAACAAACATTCATTTGTCCCAGTTCTGGAGGCAGGGAGGTTCAAGGGTCTGGTGACGGCTCTCTTTTCCTGGCTTATAGGGAGCTGTCCTTTCATTGTGTCCTCACATGGCAGGAGCAAGGAAGCACTCTGGGTTTCTTTTCTGTAGACACTAATCCAGAGCCCTTGCCACCTCTAGAAGACCCCAACTCCCAATACCCTCGCATCGGGGATTAGGTTTCAATGTAATGTCTTGTAGGGACACAGATCTTCAGTCCATAGCACTGTGGTAGGTGGGATAACGGCACCCCAAAGGGTCCCCGTCCTAGTCCTAATATCTGCAAGCTGTGAATACACTACATTACATGACAAAAGGGAATTAAAATGCAAGATTGGAATTAAGGTTCTAATGAGCCGACCTTAAAATAGGCCGGTTATCCTAGATGGTTTGGGTGGACCCAGTAGGATCACCTGGATCCTTAAAAGTGGAAGAAGGAAAAGACAGAGCAAACCCGAGAGCTGACAAGACACGAAGGACTCCGTTAGACGCTGCTGTTGCTGGCTGTGAAGACGGGGGAAGGGGCCATGAGCCCAGGAGAGCAAGGGGCCTCTGGTTAGGCGCTTGAGAGGGAACACGGCTTTGCTAGCACCTTGATCTCAGCCCAGTAAGACCCATTTCGGGTTTCTGACTTCCAGGACTGTATGATAATATAACTGTACTGTTTAATCCCCTGAAGCTGTACGAATTTGTCATAGCAGCAATAGGAAACTGATAGAAAAGCTAAGAGCCAGTAGGCCTGCGTTCTAATTCCCGCTCGGCCACTGGCCAGTTCTGTTATCTTGGAGAGCTTTCTTAATCACTCCAAGTGAAATAGGAATAATAATTCCTCATCTGTGAAATAGGAATAATCATACTGCCTGCCTCGCAGTGTCAGGGGACTAAAAGGGTGGATCCAAAGCTTAATCACTCAAGGGTGGTGTTTAGCTCATGGCGATTCCCCTCATATACATTAGCTATAAGCACTTTCTTAGATGCCAGCAATAACCGTCTCTGTGATTTGGGTTTTTTAATGCTGTAAATAGGCAACACATAATTTGTAATTAAATGCAGTTTATAAATACATAAACACATATTTACATACTGTGTCTTATTTACAAGAGACACAATATGGAAATGTGCGACCATGAAACGCTAGGCACGTCTACATCTCTAGACTGTTTGTTGCATAAACTTGGAGGACGGCTGATAGAGTCTAGAGCTCACACCCAGGGATGAAAATTGAGGTCATGCTGATAGGGAAGGTAGAGTCAAGTAAAAAGACGGCTCTCAGCTGTGATAATAAGAAAGAAAGAAAAACAACTATGTAAGGAGCTCACAACAATGGCAGGCCGGTTGCCATTTTTAACCTAACATTTTATCACTTTTTTCCTTAAAGGACAACCCTGTTGCTTTCAATCATGGGTGTAGAGAATGCACATAATTATTTGGCATTTCAAAGAAATAAAATTTAAAAGAGTCGCTAAAGTTATCCATCCCTCTTTTCTAAACTTGAAACATCAAAAATAGATGTCCCTGGCATGATAACACACTGAAGTCATTTTGAAAGAAAATTAGAATTTCCATTCCTCATTTTCCTTTCTTCCCAGTAAGGTTTTAAGCAGATGGGAATATCAATTTAGTTACTTGACATTTAGAAGGATAAATGACTTAAGAGCTTTATGATCCCCTCTCATTGAAGCATATTTGATAACATCTGCCCAACATCTTAGGCTCACATCAGAGCCAAGTGTGATTTAACAAGAAGAGAAAGCATGGCTAGACTCCAGGACCCCAGGACTCCATCCCTGGCCCTGATACCAACATAAGCAGCAGCCAGTATCCGGTGCTAAATAAAGCTGCTTATTTATGGGCCGCTTGTTTGTTGCTACCCTAGCTAATATGTCATTATTGAGACAAACGAAGAAGTTTTAAGTGGGATATGTCATACTTTTTTTCGAGGAGAAAAAAAAAAACATACTGCACACGGGGGCAAGTTTTCATTCTAAAGTAAACTCTCAGAGAAAGAAAATCTACCTTTAGAGTGTATTAGAGGAACTGCAAAAATACCGGATACTATGGCTAAAGGTCTCATTCAGAGAGAAGAAAAGTCATTCTCTTATTTTTTTGTTGTTGTGGTTCTGAAGATATATTGCCATCTTACTAGAAATTCTCATTCTTCTTTTATGTAATAATTGATAACACTTAGTTTATGTTTTTACCTCGCTGGTTGTCAATCTGAAGTCAGGAACGTTTAAAAACACATACAGCTTGACCCTTCTATTTTAATCCTTATATATGTCTTTAAATTTTGTTTTATTTAAATTCAATTAGCCACATATAGTACATCATTAGCTGCAGATGTAGAACTCAGTGATTCACCAGTTGCATATAACATCCAGTGCTTATCACATCTCGTGCCCTCCTCAATGCCCGTCACCCAGTTACCCCGTCCCCCCACGCCCTCCCCTCCAGCAACCTTCAGTGTGTTTCCTATAGTTAAGGAGTCTCTTATGGTTTGTCTTCCTCTTTGATGTTGTCTTATTTTATTTTTCCCTCTCCTCCCTATGCTCTTCTGTTTTGTTTCTTAAATTCCACATATGAGTGAGATCATAGGATACTTGTCTGTCTCCGATTGGCTTATTTCACTCAACATAATACCCTCTAATTCCATCCACATTGTTGCAAATGGTAAGATTTCAATTTTTTAATGGCTGAGTAATATTCCATTATATCTATCTATCTATATCTATGTATCTATATCTGTATCTATATCTAATCACATCATCTTTATCCACTCATCTGTAGGTAGACATCTGGGCTCTTTCCATAATTTGCCTATTGTGGACATTGCTTCTATAAACATTGGGGGGCAGGTGCCCCTTCGGATCACTGTGTGTGTATTTTTGGGGTAAATCCCCAGTAGTGCAATTGCTATGTCATAGGGTAGCTCTATTTCCAACTTCTTAAGGAATCCCCATACAGTTTTCCTGAGTGGCTCCACCAGCTTGCATTCTTACCAGCAACGTACAAGGGTTCCCCTTTCTCCACATCCTCACCAATATTTGTTGTTTCCTGACCTGTTAATTTTAATCATTCTCACTGGTGTGAGGTGGTATCTCATTGTGGTTTCAATCTGTATTTCCCTGATGCTGAGTGATGTGGAGCATTTTTTCATGCATCTGTTGGCCATTTGAAGGTTTTCTTTGGAGAAATGTCTGCTCATGTCTTCTGCCCATTCCTCAACTGCCCATTTCTCGACTGGGGTGTTGAGTTTGATAAGTTCTTTATAGATCTTGGATATAGATCTTAGATATTAATCCTTTATCTGATAATATTTTCTCCCATTCTGTAGGTTGTCTTTTGGTTTTGTCAGCCGTTTCCTTTGCTGTGAAGAAGCTTTTTATCTTGATGAAATCCTAATAGTTCATTTTTGCTTTTGTTTCCCTTGCCTTTGGAGACGTGTCTAGCAAGAAGTTGCTGTGGCTGAGGTCATAGAGGTTGCTGCCTGTGTTCTCCTCTAGGGTTTTGATGGATTCCTGTCTCACGTTTAGGGCTTTCATCCATTTTGAGTTTATTTTTGTGTCTGGTGTAAGAAAACGGTCCAGTTTCATTCTCCTACATGTCACTGGCCAATTTTCCCAGCACCATGTGTTGAAGAGTTATAGTGTCCTTTTAAAGAAAGGAAGGGGAATGTCATCCCTGAGGTCTTTATGAAGACCTGATCAGCCTCCAACAGATAAGGGCCATAAAACAGTTAGCAACATTAACTAAAATCAGATGAAAAAATAGCAAACTCCTCCAAACTTTGTATGTACACCTAAGTAAAATATAAATATCTCCTGATCCCTTGTATTTGGATATTGGCTAATGAACCATCTTCACTCCTTCAGAATTGTCCTTTCTTGGCATTATGTGTGAGTCCACTTGTATTGCATGTCCTGTGAAACTATGCAAACCGTGAGGACTCAATAAGTAGCTGCTGAATGAATAGAGGGATTAGTTTATTTACTTACAGTGCTCTTCCATTCTATTGCCTTGGCTTGTGAGATTACAGAATCGCTGACAATATGGAATATTCCACAATGGAATATGTGGTCTTCCACCGGAACTTAGTTTGCTAAGTCACTCAATTACATAAATAATGATAATGAAACATGAAATTCTGAAACTTGAAGAGATCTTAAAGGTCGACTGATTCAATATCCCGATTTTCCAATTTGTAGAATGATTTTAGCATTTCAGAGGCCTTCAGCAGGTCATCCAGTCAAAAGTCTGACAAAACACTTCATGAGAAATGGTGATACATTTTATGCACTGGACCTGAATTAAATGTCAATGGTTTGTTAAATGCTACGGCTTGCTTAAAAAAATATATGTATTTATAAAATGTGACTCTGAAAGTGCCTATAGCTTGCTAATTGTTTTTATTATCCACAGGCCTTTACCTGGATGAGGGATACGTATACATATATATGATATGCTCCAGAGGTTAGCATTAAGGTCAGTAGGTTATTACAGAAATGGAAACGTCGGATTCGAGAAAAGGGGAAAAAAGCTAACATTCAAACTATTTTAAGGATAGAATGATATAATCTGATGATATTAATTGGGCTATCACCTGATATAGTCACTGTAATAATTAAATTTAAAATGATATGCTTATAAAAATAAAATAGTATGTTTATTTGGGGTTTTTTTATCCAATGTCTTCAGAATACAAACTCCATAAGCACAGGAGCTAAATGTATTCACAACCCAGTACATTGCTTAGTACCTACTAGACCATCAATAATTAGTGGATAAAAAAAGGAATTAAGGGAGACACTAAAGGACAGCTTGGGTATGTTCATAAGGCAGTCATCGCTGCCGTGAGGTCCAAATACAACAGGAAGGCAGAACCAGAGCATTAAGTGGAGAGGAAGAAGGTTGGGACTGAGGAAGGACGACTGGCCTCCTGATGTGTCATCAAGTTGACATGATATGAAGACTTAGGATCAAAATGTGCCTCATCGTTTTTTTATTATTATTCAAATCTAAACCTGTATCCCCCTATTATTTAAAAAAAAAATGTAATTCTGTTGTCATAAAAAGAGATCCCTTCCGACCAAACCTTTTTAATGGTCATTTGCTCTTTACTGTCTACCACCCATTCTCTCTTCTTGCAGTCACAGTATACTGTTTGCTTTGGGGGTCACTTGCATCCCGCCATTGGATTCACTTGGGAAAGACTATTAGGTCTGGACACTGCCCATCAATAGTTAAAATGTGGGAAGGTGGCCCAACGTTGGACAGCTGGAACTTCTAGAGGAAGAACTAATCTTCCTCTGGAACTTGTCAACAGTGACCAAAAGATTTAAGGTGTTTGAAGTGGGTTCACAGCAACGATTGAAACCGAAGACACTGTCCAACAATTTCCGCAACTTGGATGTCCAGAGCTTTACTGGTTTCCCAAATCTTTCTTTATATTAATCTTTCCAGAAATTCATTTTCTGCTTTTATTGGTGATAGCCAGTTTCTGTTGCCTACAACTGGGATTTTTTTAACTGATGAGGAAGGACTCGGGTGAGGACTACAGAATCTCTATATCTAGACGTACATATTTCTCTGCCGTTTTCTAGTCATATGATATTTAGCACATTCTTTGCTCATCTTAAGCCCCAATTTCTGCACCTGCAAAATGGAGATAAAAGAATTTGCTAAATAGAATTGGCACAGGGATTAGATTAAGTGGTGTCTGTGCAGTATCAGGCCTTTAGTAAATACTCAATAAATGTTGCAGGCTAATATCTACCAAAACTAAAATGACTCTTCATAGAGAGGCGTTATGATTCAGGAAAAATTAAAGACGCAACTGCCAATTCTCCGAGAGTTTTTACTGAGGACCTTTGTAAGAAGTTTTAATCAGGCATTGACACAGCACTTCCTTGATTTTTAAGATGCACAGATTTTTTTAAAAAATAATTTCTCAAATTGTACCCGACGGTCGGTATTTTCATTTAATGAGTTAGTACTCTTCTATTTCTTTTTTATTTTCTCCTCTCAAAGTTCTCATTACATTGGTGATGCAGCTTCCAATCGATATGGTCCGAAACTAGGCAGCAAGCTAACAGGAGTGGGTGGTGAATCATGCATGCGCAACCCAAGGTGTGCGGGACCTCATCTATTATTGCCCGTTCTTGAAGGTTTTAAATCCTAACTCAGACTCCCTGGAGAAAGCAGTTCTGGTAATCTCTCTCATCACTTATGCCTACCTCAACTTGTCTTAAGTAGAAAGAACAACTTTGGTTTGAACTCATCAAGGGAGCTCTGGGTTCAGCCTTCTGTTGTGACTATTAGAGTTGAAGCTGGTTTTCTGTTGGGAGAGCACATAGCCATTCATCAAAATGCGTGCTTACTGACCTGTGATCCTTCTCCGTGTTTAAGGCCTCTACCGTCATGATCGGGGCGGGGAGAAGAGCGCTGTCCTGCGGGCGCGGACTTCTGCTCAGTCCTAGATGGGCAATGCCAGCACTTACTGAGAGGTACTGATTGTCCCTTTGGGGGGATGCAGGTAGTGGGTGTATCTTGTCGTTTGCCACGCTGCCTCAGTCTACCAACTTACTAAGTAAGTTAAGTACTGGCCACTGTGTAGAAGGGTTAGGCATAATTGGTTAATTTTTATAAAAGGCCTAGAGATCTAGGGACAACAGACAACAAAAAGGCAGCGCACTGTCTTCTTAGTGGTTTTTTCATTAATGTTGACTGAGGGGTCATGTGCCAGACAAACACGTAGATTTTCAAAACGAGCACCTCACAAATGCACTAATATGACATCTGCACAAAATCCTACTGCGGGAAGGAAGGCATCCTCTCCCTCATCCAGGAGGCCTCTTTGATACAGGGTCATCTGAAGCATCAAGGCCTCAGCCCCACTGGTACCCAAAGTTGCTCAGGGCTAGTGTTTAAATATGGGATCCTGGAGAGCCAGCCCCTAGCCTAGCGATCCGGGTGGTTTATCTGAGGGTTGCCGGAACTATGTGAAGATTCTGAAGTAGGAAGAGGAGAGCAAGAGTACGGCGTAGTTCAAAGAGGAGCAGTTGTGAAATCACGGAGAGGTGGATTCCAAGTCTCGATTCCCCATCTGCCTTACAACCCGTGACTGGACATTCCCGAACCTCAGTTTCCTCATCTGTAAAGCTGAGATAATCTTATCATCTCAGGGATTACGTGCCCATGTAAAGGACGCATCTGAGGTTGGTCAGAGTGCTCCGGCCATGGGAGGGGGTACTTGCTAGGGCCCCAAGAGGGAAGAGGACCTTGAAGTAGAGTCGGCTTTGGGTCTATGACACAAAAGTTTATACTTAGTCCGTAAACGATCTACAAAACTGCCAAGGCCATTCAAATCCACCTTGCTTCTCCTACCCGTTACAAAGTCCTAAGCCACCTAACGAGGTCAGCTTAGTTTTTCAGAGCCAACTTCCCAGTCTGAGCTAAGCAGGGGTGGGGGGTAACTCTCTTAGGTCCACGGGCCTCAGGGCCCACATGCTGCCCAAGTGGCAACAGCAAGTCCCGGGTAGGGGGCACCACATGGAGAAGGAAAAGTCAAAAGTAGTAATAAAATATCAAGAACTGGTATGTGGAGGTGGCTCCGGTCATGAGGCCAATCCAGGGTCCTGGGATTGAGCTCCATCCAGGGCCCCTGCTCCTCTCCCTCCTGCTCTTAAGTGAATAAATAAATCTTAAAAAAAAAGAAAAGAAAGAATGGAGAGGTGGCTGTAACTAGGAGAGAGGAGGCCGTGGGATGACAGGGAGGACCTCTGGGAGTGCAGGGGGGCCCCGCAGGCCCGGGTGGGGACAGCCAGCATGGTCGCCGGATGGGGCCACAGTGGGGCTTGTGGCCGAGCCCAGGGGGTGGCTGGGGGCCGGAGCTGTGGCACGGACAGGCGCAGGGTCTCCACTCAGGGGGCGACAGACTCTGCCATCTGGCACCCAGTCTAGCAAGACCAGAACTGCAGGTGCACCCCGTTTTCTGGTGCTGGCCTGGCAGCCCCCGAACCTTCCAACTTGGTCGTTGTTGTTGCCAAGGCTCCACGGTGACCTCGGATGGGGACTGGGGCCAGGGGCAGCTCGGAGGGCTTAGCCCTGGGTCTTGTCCAACCACCAGGTACTCTTAATGTCACCAACTCCAGGGGTCTCCGACCTTGTGGCCCGGCTTGGGCACAGCACACATGAGGCTCCTGAGGCACCGGAACAGCAGAAGGGACACGGGACCCGCCTCGGCGCCCCGGCCCCTCGGCAGCTGGCTGGGCCTGCAGCTGCTCAGCTCGGGAGGACGCCCGCACCTCCAAGGGTTTAAACCACTGTCATCCTTCTCGCCCTTACGATGCCAAGTGAGATGTCCAAAAACTAGCTTTGGATTCGGAGTATTTTACTAATGATTACGTATCCACCCTCGAGGTCAGACACGGAGCCTCAGTGAGCTTAGTGTTTCCGGCTCTTATTACCAAGCCTGACACTCTGCAGCTTGAATAAAGGACGATTCAGTTAATGATGCATCACGGGGACCAACCCTTGCATGTCCACTATTCGCAGCGGGCAGGGCTATCGCTCTCACAGTTATCATCATCCTACTTGATCCTGAGGATATTCGCAGGGAGGGGGGGCTATGGCATCTTGGCAAGATGACTGAGTCTCCGCGAGGGTACGCAGCGGTCTAAAGCCACACGACCGAAAGTGACCAAAGTCGGACAGGAAGACGACATCACGCTGTTTCTTGCCAAGACCGTGTGCAGACGTCTGTCCCTGACGTACCCACCTCCTCAGCTAGTCCGGGACTCTTGCCAGTCTAAACCCAGGACTAAGCCCAGTTAAAACTGGTCATCCCATCCCGAACATCCCTAACGGCTGAATCGTAACCCAGAGCACGTCGGAGACGTTTTCTAGGTACCCAAGAACAACCGTGTGCAACAAGGGCCTGGGTGCACTTCCAGACATCAGCTTTGCACAGTTTGCACCTGTAATGTGTTGGGACAAGGATTCTTCAGCCGTTAACTGAGCCTGGGAGGCACTGAATGGCGACTCTAATATGACACATTAATCACCACCCACAGTATTTGTTCATTTATGCAACGGTCTAGAGTCTTGAAAAGGCCTCTCTGTAGTTAGTAAGAGACCTAATTAGGTAAGAGACCTAATTCCATGCCAGTGTCTTGACCGTTCAATCTACTCTGAGTAAAACCGTACGTTTCCCTCTCTGTGGCTTTTGTCACCCTACCAGACACTCATGGTTGGCCAATTTCCACTGATAAAGATCAAGTTCGTTTCTCCTACTGTAAACGTACGCCCTGTCTTCTAATAAACCTTATCAAGTACCAAATTTGCTCTTGGTTCACAGCTCAGACTCAGGGCAATCAGACTCATTAGGCAATGAACACCTAAGCAGCTTTTAGCGACGGGGAATCTCAGGAGACAGAGCCATCAACCTATCTGATCTATTTTCCTCTATATCAGTGACTCTTGGGGTCTCATTATCTCATTTGGTGTTTCAAAACTGAAGCAATTGTGCTAACACCAGGGGCTTCACTCATTGCCACCAAACAAACAAAAAAAGCAGTGAAAAATGTGCCAGTGTCAGTATGCAGTGAGGGTCCCCAGGGGAAACACATGTACAATGATTCATCCTCATCAAGACGACCTGAAATGAAGTGAAAAGGGGGAAAAATTAGAAAAAATTAGAAACTCCTTCCAATGTGCTAATGATACTGCTGTCCCAGACTGAAGGGAAGAACAATGTTCCTAATGTCAATTAGATTTTGCTATTTGATTTAATTTCACTAACCACTCAGCTCAGAGGTACAGAGGAGGAGGGATTTTATCTATTTACATGGCACACACCTATAGATCACTTCCCCTGTGCTCTGAGATTTATAAATACTTCTTTAAATACTAGAAATTCTTGCTCAGCTTCATTTCTGTATAATTTCTTCAGTTTCTCTTTCTCCTCCTTATCATTAGTATGTAATATTTCCATGAATTTCCCAACTTCAGCCTTTACTATAAATAATAGTTGATCCCTTAACTCCTTACTCTGGGGGACATTAAGGGAAAAAGTGGGCCAAATAAATTTATTTGTATCATAGATTTTTAAAATTTAATTTTAGACACGTCACTGTGAAATCTGATGCAGAAGAGCCTAATGATTACTAGAAAAGAAACTTGTTCAACTTTGGGGAAATCATGTAGTTCTTTCTCTATAAATGCCCGATCCTTATTGATACGTTTCCTGCACTACCATTGAGGGGGTATAGGCTTACTCAAACAACTATTGTAGCAATAGTTAAAAAGAGTCTGTTTATTAGAAAAAATTAATTATATTTACCAAAAGAAGGAGAAGGAGGAGAAGGAGGAGGAGGAGGAGGAGGAGGAGGAGAGAGGAGGCAGTAATGAATACACTTTTCCCTCAGTGAGTAAGTGATTTTTCTAGGCACCTGCTGGAGAAAAAGAAAACAATTTGTGCTTTTCGTCTGCTGAAATCACCATTTGTTCTGAGTGGCAACTATAAACAGGTTGAAAAGAGTGAATTTTAAAAAGGCTAGTCTAAAAAATGAAAACAAATAAAAATAAAATAAAGGAGGCTAGTCCAACCCCTCCACCCCAACCTGCAGAAAAGGAGCTTAATATTGAAATAAGACTATAAATCAACTAATGACAGCGTCGGATTTGGTGGGAGATTTAGCTTCTCGGCTAATATGGCCTCTGTTGTGGTGAAATTTTAATATGACAAAATACTATTTCCCCTGTTCTTTCTCTGGGAAGGTGGAGGTGTGGGAGGGGAGGGTTCGTAAAGCTGCAGCACGGTAGCAGACGCTACTGGCTTCTCGTACGTGAATGTATTGAATCGTAGTGACACCGCTGACAAAAAGAGTTATGTCTTTTCATGAGCTTGTGTTCTTTATTGCTTACATTAACTCTTAGAGAAGAGAGCAAAAAAAAAAAAAGGTGAATTCAACAGGCTATAAATCTTCCCTGACATCCAGTATGATACTGTCTCCTGGTAGACGAGAAGGCTAAGGGAACATAAAGCACTTCTCTGCCATGCAGCGGACGTGTGTTGGGGGAGGAAGGGACAGTCATGACACCGAGGCTCCCGTCCTCCCCCCGCTACAGCAGCCTGTCCCTCAATTGTTCCCAAACACGCTGACAATTAACAGACGTGATAATGGCCACGAACGAATCTCACCAAACTGCAATCTCCTTATTTTCCAAGACGTTCATTTGTACTTCTAACTAAGCAAACATTAGGGAAAGAAAATATGCAATGTCCTATTTATATTGAGAGAGAGAGAGAGAGTTAGAGAGAGAGAGAGAGAACACCGGCTCAAAAATACTAGAAAACTAAACCTGGCTTAATATTGAAGAACACTAATAATTCTCAATAGGTTTCCAATAAATTTCCTTAAAAATACTTAGAAACGCTAACCACCAGACGACAAATGAAAAATAAGATCACAGAGCAAGGTGTGAGGGAAATCTCAATGACAACACAACCACTAAAGATGGGCCGAGAAGGATATATTTTTACACTATGCATGCATTTTTTTAAAAATCTCAGCCAGAATAGCCCAGATGGCCATAAGAAACTAAAAAATATTTGATTCACTGACATCGTCCCACAGTTTTGCTCCTGAGTCTGAGGTGAGGGAGCTTCCCTAAAACAATTCTTTATTTTCTCCTTCCCTTCCTTCCTTCTCTCCCCACCTCCCACCTCACCCCCTCCCCTTCCTCCCATCTTTGCACACATGCGTATGTACACACATATGCACATGTGCACACAAACACACATAAACTCATATATGTATTGTTCTACTGCATGGAAACTAACTGAAGAGCCAGACGTACGTCCTTTTGCCATTGGCCCCAGACGACCTTTCCCATTTCCCAAAGGCTCCTTTTTCCTGCTACGTTATCTATTAAGAGACTAGTTATTTGTAAGCTTCGCCATAGTAACAAATAACCACAAAATCCCAGTGGTTTGTAACAACGAAGCATCATTTCTCACCCACGTTACCTGTCAGTTGCGAGTGGGTGAGGGCTCAGATTCGGCTCTTCTCAAGCCAGCTGCGTTCCCAAGATTGTCTTTGCAGTGAGATGCTGTTGACGAGGCAGCCACACTGTGGAGAACGATACTCTGCTGCCAAAGGAAGAGAACAAGGACCGAATAGGGGTGAATTTAGTGCTGACCCTCAACCGACATAGTATGACATGAGGATTAGATGGTGGTTGTTTTTTTTTTTTTTTTTTCTTTTGTGTCCCTGAGATTTTGAGATCGTTTGTCAATAAAGCAAAAGTGACTAAATAGAAGTTTGAACTTAGGTATGGGGAACTGTAAAATAAATAAATAGATCAATAAATAACACCCAAAATACATGACGTTGGCTTCGGGGTTAGGTATTGAGCAGTTAGGGAACTGATAGCAGAGATTAGAAAGATTAGAAAGATGACGTCTGTTGGCCTATGTTCCTCTCTCTTTCCAGCTAATCCGTTCCTCTCTCTTTCTGCAATCTGTAAATAAGTGGCCTCTTGGAGAATCTTAAAGAGCCATAATATATGGTAACAGACGGAATGCTCTGAATACCCAGGAGTTAAAAATAAAATCAGGGATCTGCAAACTACGACCGACAAGCCAGATATGGCCCACTGCCTATTTTTGTAAATAAAACTTTATTAGAACACAGCCCCACTCACTCTTTCATAGATTGTCACAATGCTTTTGCACTATGATAAAGCGGTTTCAACCAAGACTACATAGCTGGAAATATCTAATCTGGTCCTTTTCTGGAAAAGCTCACTGAATCCTGAATAAGACAAAAGCAGATAATCTATTTAACGCCTTACTTTAATCGCTCATAAAATGTAATATTATTTTCTGTTGATACTTGTTATTTCAAGAAGCATTATTTAAAAATACTTTTCTACGGTGTTTTGAGTGGGAAAAAAGTTGCGATTTAAGAAATTTATGCCCACATCTGTTTTCACTTATTTGTGAAAGTGACAAAGTCATCACTTGATATTTTATGTCTCTGATTTAAATAGCCCCAAAGGAAAACAACTTAAAGATGTATCATAGCTGGAAATACTGCAGTACCTTGATTACACACACAGGTTCTAGAGACAGTCTGGCTCTGAGGTATAGATTACACCGTCAGGCCTAAAGGACCTTAATGTCCTCATGCTCAAAATGTGGCTGATAGGGGTGGCGCCTGGCTGGCTCCATAGGTTAAGCATCTGACTTAAGCTCAGGTCATGATCTCGGGGTCCTGGGATCAAGCACCACATATGGGGGGGGGTCCCAGCTCAGCGGGGAGTCTGCTCCTCCCCCTCCTCTTGCCCTTCCCCCATTCATGCCCTCTCTCTCTTTCTCTAATAAATAAATAAATGATCTTTAAAAATTGTGGCTGATGGTAAAGTTGCCTTGAATATTAAACTAGGTAATTAATACAAGACTCAGAATCATGTGTGGCACAAAGCATATTCTCAACATATTAGCTATTATTAAGAGGGCAGAGAATAACAAAAACACCTCAAATTTTAAGGTTATACATCACATAAAAATCTGTAAGAGCATGAAACACAGCAATCAACATGCAATTTATCATAAATTATTTAACTATTGGGGCGCCTGGGTGGCTCCGTCGGTTGAACATCTGACTCTTGATTTTTGGCTCAGGTCACGATCTCAGGGTCATAAGACTGATGAGCACTGTGTCGGGCTCCTGGCTGGGCATGGAACCTGCTTAAGATCCTCTGTCTCTGTATCCCTCAGCCCTTGATCACCTCCTCACCCCACCCTCCTTGCACTCACATGCTTTCTCTCTTAGAAAAAACAAAATAACCTATGGTTAGAAGATTGAATGCAACAGCAAACACAAATCAAGAAAGGCATCTGATATATAATGTAAAAATACAATTCTCTTATAAGGTTTGTCTATGACCCTAGTTTAAATGCATTAAATTGTGATATGATAATAGAAGACAGGGAAAGAAAAAAAATACCAGAAAGAAATCATTAACAGAATATATATATATTTATCTATCTATCAAGCAAGCAAATATTTTTCTTAAAACAATACTGCGGCAAAGGCATGTTGGTAAAGATATAATTATATATCGACACGAGTGTTTAATCAGATAAAGATCTTTCAGGAAAACAATTCAGCAACACGAATTAAAAACTTGTATTTTCATTTTGCAATCTCTAATCAAATCATTGATTTAAGTGAAGTTCATCTACAGTTGCTAATGCCTCCAGAGGAAAAGTAAACAGAGAACTTATTGCAGAGAATGAAGTATGACTCCATGAATGATGCACTGATCATATTGGAAAACTTGCAACTTTAGAATAGAGTCAAGCTCCTGACACTAGAAAAGCAATCATCTTAACCATCGCCAAGATCAGGACCTTGTACGGTTCGTGATATGATGTAATATGAAGGATAAAACAACATTTAGAGAGTAATCTTGCCAAGATTTTGGGGCCCAACTTCCAGTTTACAAGAACAAAAAATATGGAGGTAAGCTGAAGGACCCATGAATAAGCAATCAAATGAATCCTAAACGTGGGAAGCTCTACTGAGAAACAGACTTGTTTCCTTAAAACAATTACTGGCACAGGAAGTAAGACGGAAAAGTGGACACGCATAAATTGAGAGATCTAAGAAATGACAGAGGAAAGCCAAATGCAGTGGGGAGACTTGATAGATCACGATTTAAACTGACTGACTGAATAACAAAGTTTGTTTTGTTTTTTTTTTTTAATTTGAATATGGGTTGAGTACTTGATGACATAAAGCAATTGTTAATTTTCAGAATTTAGGTGTGAATTTTTAGGTGCAAAAATGACTTCGCCATTATGTAAAGTGGTGTTCTTCTTTATATTTTAGAAATGCATACTGAAAAATTTAGTGGGGGAAAAGTAATGATATTTTGGGATAAAATGCCTCTTGAAAAACTGATTAAAAAATAACAAAAAGAGAAAAGGAATAGATTCAAATCTAAGGGAACAAAATATTAATAATTTTGGTATATGAACGTGGGGCTAATGAGGGTTTATTATGCTGTTCTTTTTACTCATACTTGTATTTAAAAATTTTAAGAATGAACGGCTGATTTCTTTTTAAATTTCACATCCTTTAGTTTAATTAGTTTCCTTCCAGGAAGCAATGCTATAGCAATCATTAAAAGTGTGGACAAATAACTTTGCAAAAAGGTACTGATCAAAGCATTATATGCATTAGGGAAAATAAAATAAAATAAAAGCCTGACTTTGGAGTGATAATTCATAGCTTGAGAATGCAAACATTAATGAATCTTGAATTACTATGCTTACAAACAATTTATAGTGATATGGGAAAAATCCTTACAACATTTAGTGAAAATGCTATATAAAAATTTTATATGTATATAGATAATATATACACATAAATATAATATGAAGTTTACAAAAGTATATGAACACATATAAAATTTTATATGTATATTATATATATAATATGAAGTTTACAAAAGTAACTATAGAAAAAATAAGAAATAAGCATACCGAACACTGACAATTACATTTTTATGGGTATTTTTTGTTCTGCTTTTTTATACTCTTTGCTCATCAAAATGTCCAATATGTACACATGCATTTATTTGATAACTGGTAAAGGGAGCAAGCAATTACCAAGGCAAATGATTTCTAACTGATTTAAGGAATTTATCTTGACTCTACAAAACATTTCTTTTTGAAAGTGCTTATCATAAAAGTTAGAGTAAGCTGAAGAAAAAAATTAACCATCTCAACAAAGAATTTCATAAAGCTCTTCAGATCCTTGGAGATTTCTTAGAGTGTTTAAGCATCATTATTAGTAAATGCTTTCTTTTAAGAACGAAATTTATAGAACTAGTCATATCATGATTATATTGAAAAAATACAATAGAGCCAATCTCAGTATAATCAGTAGAAGACGCTCAGTCTTATTTTGAGATTAGAATTCTAAAACTAAAAAACAAAACAAAATGAAACAGCGAACAAGCAAAAGAGAGTATCTTAACTTTATTGGCTCATTTGTACCTCTAACTCTGCCTGCACCCTGTGATAGAACAGATAGTATGAGGGGGATAAAAGGTAAAAGGTATGGAATGATATCCCAGTAAGAGATCGCTTGGAAGAAGATCCTACAAAATCCTGCTTATTATTTCCTTTTTGTATCTTCCTATCTGGACTTTGCAATAGGCTATTTTACCATTGAATTATGTACTGTTTCAATGTAGTTTTAGAGAAGCAACATGTAGAGACTAGAGCATGAATTTTTGAATCAGATCTGGATTTGAATTCAAGGCCTGAAATTTTCTCCCTTGTATAAACCTCAATTCTTCATGTAAAAAGTGATTATGTTACTACTAACTTCATATTCCTCTTCATGACCAAAAAATATAAGTCAAGCAAAATCCTATGATAGTATCCAGTAGATGTGTGGTCAATATTCATTAGATTTCAATTCTCCCTTTCACATACATTTGAGGTTTTCAATTTTATTTTAAAAGATTTTATTTATTTGAGGAAGAGAGAGAGAGAGAGAGAGAGAAAACGAGCAAGGGGAGGGGCTGAGGGAGAAGCAGATTCCCTGCTGAGCGAGGAACCCGCTGTGGGACCCTGAGGTCATGACCTGAGCCAAAATCAAGAGTCAGATGCTCGACTGACCGAGCCACCCAGGCACCCTTTCCACATATATTTGTATTTATCTGGTGCTCTAAAGAAATACTTTTTGAAATTTGATGCCAGTGACTAGTGACTAGTTAAACTCATAACCAATACACTCTCTTTGAGCATGGTTGGGGTAATACTTATCCAGGTGAGTAATCAGAATATAGTTTAGAGGTGTTCAAACTAGCTTACTACAGATTCTCTTCATAGTCATTACCAAATTTCTTAGCTTTCTCAAATAATTATTTTTTTTAATTGAGTCGTTTTGAAAAGCATCTAGCACCTCTGCTCTCCCATCTAGAATCCAGACACACTAAAAAGTTAAAATTTAATGGCATTTTACCAAAAGATAGCTTTGCCATTCCTGTTAGGTCAGTCTTCCTGATGACCCTAGTTTTTCTGGATGGTGAGAACATATTAACAGACATCAGCCAGATGTTTTTCTCTCCTTTGCCTATTCGATTTCCACATCAGAAAAGGCTGATTTGAGATCTGACATAATTTGGGTTGGTCTTCTAATTCAGTAAGTTTTTTTCACTCCTTTGATTATATATATGTATAATATATATATATGAATTTTTTTATAAAATTCCTATTTTTTTTTGCACAAGGAATTGCACTATTATAATTATTTTCTCTTTGATTCTAATTGCAGCATGGGGCCAACATTCACTATGAGGGAATCCCTGCCTGCAGAGATAAGCATAGCAAGCTTTATGTCTGAGCTAAGAATTGGGAATACAGGGAAACATATTCCAGAAATACTTTTATAAGACTCTTCAGCCTCCACACTATGCAGCCACTACATTTATATTTTATGCATATAGATATATATTCCTTAATAATTTATAAAGCTGGATACAGTTGCTACAAGGCGATGTGATGTTCCCATTTGATCTACTTTGGTAGAACCACTTTCTGTCAGGGAATTTACAACAATGATGTGCACAGTAAATATTTAATAGCATTAGAGGCATCAGAGTCTATTTTTCTTTGAAGAGTGCTTAATTATGTCAATTTCCCATGATGAGACGCTAAAATCAGTATTATTTGAATTTGGAATACTGGGTGGAGGTAGAGACTTCCTTGTGTGAGGCTCCTCGCCCATAAGAAGTCAATGCATGTGAGGTTCAGAAGGCAGTACAGCAGAACCTCAACCTCATTAATTTAGGCCTAATTAAATATTTGTGATGTAGCATCTGTGCTTGAGCTGAAGTCTACCTTGCACTGTCAGTGAAGAAAGGGTTGGCTGCACTACACAGGAATAGAAACAACACAGGGGGAATGAGTTAAATCTATTTTTACCGTGCCCTCTCTATTCGTGTGCATTAAAGAGCTATTGTTTGCCTACAACTTAGATGGGATCATATGTTGATATTTTTCACGTAGGTCAATTTAAAAGCTCTAATCCTTTCAGTACAAAAGCTCTGATGATAGGCCAAACATTTTTTTTTTTCTGTTCATTCATTCTAGCTGGTGACATTCTCGATACATTTTTCTTGCATTATCACTAAACCATCCTAAACCAACACCTTAACTGATGGAGAAGTTGACAGGATAAGCAATCAAGTTCCACTTGGCTTTCCAAAATAACTGCATACATTTGGCCTCAATAGCGAGAGACAACATGTAACTCTTAGTGAAGTCCGAACATATGGCTTCACCATAAAGAATAAACTATAACATGGTTCTCTGTACATGATCACAGCTTTGACTCAAATATCTCATTGCAGTGCTATTTTTGCATCCTCCAAAAAACGGACTTTTTAAAATTTGTATTTTCTTCTGGATATAACAAACAATACTAGCTCTGGGGGATACCTTTCTTTTGAAGAAGTTTACAAAAATGTAGTAATGACTGATCTAGTTTTATATACACATAAAACTTTACTACTAAGTACCAAACATTTTATTTTTACAATAATTTGACAACGCCTTTTAATGTAGTTTCATTTGCAGATTATATGATGTGTACAAGTTAGAAAGTTCTTTAAATCCCAGAAGTAAAGGGATAGATAATATCAAGTCTACCAGTCCATACCTGCTTGGTTAGCTTCTTTACCAAGTGGTGAATTCTTCTAAGATAGAGAAGATCCAATACACATCTTGAGATCTTTCAGAATACCTAGTAGGCTATTAGGCATAAATCTGTGCTTAACAATACAGATTCCTTGGATCAAATTATATCCTTCCCTGTATCATATCTCAGAGACTGATACCTGGCCCATCTGTGTATTTCATACTCTTTTTTTTTTAAGCTTTTACGTATTTATTTGAGAGAAGGAGAGAGAGTACACAAGCAAGGTGAGGGGCAGAGGGAGGAGCAGACTCCTCGCTGAGCAGGGGGCCAGATGCAGAGCTCAATCTCAGGACTCTGAGATCATGACCTATGCTTCCGAAGGCAACTGAGCCACCCAGGTGCCCCTGTGCATTCTGGTCTCTTGATCACAAAGTTGGTGCAATGATAGAGCAGTGACCCACACTGGATCTATGAGGCTGACTCATGGGATTTTTGTTAGAATTGTTGGCAAAAAGAATCACTTTCCCTATTTCTTAGGATAATAGAGTTTGCCATCACTCACTCTTTCAAAGAATATTTGCAAAGAACCTATTATGGGCCAAGCTTTACATACCACAAAAGGAAAGTCTCCCTGAGATGAAAACTGAGAGAAAAATTGAAGCTTGATATCATCACTTAAACTGTAAATAGAAACTGTAGACTTTAGAAATGACTTCAGTGAGAGCCAGGTTCTATTATCTAAGATAATTTGTTGAGTTGTTAATGGCAGCAAAGAAAACATCTGAAAAATATAATATGTTTTCCAAACTTAAGTTTCTTGAGCTTAGGTATTGTTCAGACAATTCAGTTATATCTCACACCAACTCATGGTTCTGCGGAGGAAAGGCTTAGTAATCATATCAGACATGCATCCATGCATTTGACTTCTACAGATCCAATTACTGGCACATAGACATACATACGCCCACAGGCACACTCTTACACAATACACATTTTATATATAAAATATAAATTGTTCGGGTAATCCTGCTTGTCCTAGAATGAATATGAGATGACAGTTGTGATCTTCTAGTCCCTTGGATGACTTCATCTGTAGTCCTCTTATACTATAAGTGTTTTATGTCAATGATCATAAATTTAATAGGTATTTTTCATATAGTAGGCTTTATTTCTTGGGGAATTATAATTTAACACTACCCTTTGAGTCACTGAAACTGTTTATCATGGTGAAAGAATTGGAGACTTACAAGAATGGCCATGGCTTTTGTAAATCACAATGCCCCTAGTGTGGAATATCACACAGCTTTTAAAAATGAGAAATATATAGAATGAATCAGTGAACAGTAAATGAAGACTATATGTTAGTTTAAATTGTATGATCCCACTTTTAGAAAAAAAATATATAGGATGTATATCTGTTCATATTAAAAATGTTCACCACTCCACACACGTACACACATCATCCAGGTCAAGAAGGTGCCAGAAGAATATACTGATAGTCATCAGCCCTGAGGGCTTAATTGTATGAAAAAAATGTTTAAAGCTACTGGAATCTGCCATAATACTCCCTTAATATAACATTTAGTTATAAGAGGGAGAAGATCTAACAGACATGACTCTGTGATTCAAGATCCAATGACCATCAATTGACAATATTCAGAAGAACTCGGCTTCTCATTTGATATCATATTATTTTCTCCTATGTACAATTCTTTCAGATTTCATTACATCAAGTGTAATAAAAATCCTTGCCCTATCAAAATGTGGGCAGCCTAGAGAAGTACAGGACACTTAACGTTCAAAGTTTGTCTCTTTCCTCTCATTTTTTTAGATACACCTCTTATATTTCTCTTGGCCTTAACTCTTTATCATGGTCTCAGTTCAATGCAGACCATTCGTAACACATTCCACCCTTGGTCTTTGCTGCAATCTTGCAATTACCTTTGCCCTTTTTTGATCTCCACAGCCATCCTAAGGGCTAGGCCACCCATGTTCCTTCTATTAAATACGCAAACTCTAAGATTGCTACCTTTGGAATTGCAAATGTAGGGCCTATACAATAAATAATTTGTTTCAGAAAAAAAAATTAGCACTAAGAAGTGATGCTACGGAAGCAACTATTTATTCCGTCCATGCACAAGGTTTTAAGTACTTCCAAGAAATCTAAAATTGGTCTCCTTCTATAAAAGATAAACAACCCTACTACTATCTATGTTTAAAAGCACTCATAAATCTGGTCACCATCTGGTCCCTTTTCAGTAAACTACCTAATTATGCAGCTGCTACCTGAACATCTCGACTTAGAAACATGCCCCCCCACACATCTCCAACACAAATGCTAAACTGAACTCATGCTTCCTCTTATTTTAATCAGCCCCAATCCTTTCTTGTATTAAATATCTCAATTAACGATGTACCATGCATTATATCACTAAACTTAGAATCTCGGAGGTAGACTCTCTCTAGACACCCAAACGGGGAAAGCCTCTTGCCTCATATTACATTAATTCTCACTCATTCCTTCTCCCCTGATAGATGTCCTATCAGTCTTCTCCTTTAGCTCAGAAATGCATCATCTTTCGCCAACATCTTTGTCCGTTTTCATTCCCCTGCGTTTACTCTCCACATTGTCACCAAGCAGCCTTCCTAAAACACAAAACGGGTCTATATTCTTGCCAGCTTAAAATCGTCCAGTGGCTGGATGATTCCAAGTGGTCTGCAATTTTATATATGTCTTATATATTTTGGCACCGTAAGTCAAAAACAAAAAGAGCGCGCGCTCTCAGAATGTGTCTATTTACTAGTTATATATCTCGGCGTGACATAGAGCGTGCACATCAGAAATCACACCAGTGCAAGCATGCACACAAAATAAATACCACAAGGTCAAAATAAACTATTCTTTATTTTTTCCTCTAATAACCCAGTGGATTGTCCCGAGCTCCTCTGTGGCTGGCTCCCTCCACTTTGGAATCCTCCACTATTTTAGTAAAGGACATACAAAACTCTTTCCCAGGAGGTGTTCCTTGCTTTGTGTAGGTCTGTATCTTGCTCTTCATTCTCTGCTGAACGTTATTGTGGTAACTTGTGATAGATCATTTATGCGTGGTAAGACAGACGTAGAAGTGAGGCTTGGGTTTAAGAATAGAGGTGGAATGCATCCTTTGGGGTCAAGATTGGTACTTTTTTCTTCCTTTTGGCCATCTGAATACCCAGAGCGCAGTTACAGTATATTTGCTAAATAAGCTAATGAGTTAATTTAATTAAATACATAAGTTAACGTGCAAACTAGACTGAGATCTTTAAATGTAAAACGTAGAAGATGAAACTGGCTCGCGTACGACATGTATTTTTGCACTTCAAGTACAATGCGTTCTACAAAAATTGATATTGTTTTAGAAATTGGGAAGGAGGACATTCTGCTCGAAAGGATAAACAATTATCTAGCATTCTAGAGACAATTACTAGAAAAAAAAAGACCTAACTATAAATGAAATCTATTTGTCGGGCCCTGTTTAATCTAGAATCAAATATATTTTGGATGCGGTGCTCATACAAGTGTGGGTACTTAGAAAAATAATAAAACTGAATTTCTTCATAATTTTTTGTCTATTGTCTGGATTCTCGTTGTCCCCAAAGTATTGTGTTTTCACTTGTTTATGCTCTTAAGTTTCTGTAAAAATACATGCTGACAGGAATTATCATATTTTGAGAAAGATTATTGCTATGTGTTCAACTGTCGAAATCTCCTGAGTTAGATTGAAGGAACTGAAAGCGTGTTTTCATGGTTTACTTCAGTCGCATTTTCCTCATCTTGATGCCTACTGTTTAACTGTCTTTGTGGAAGATAAATAAGGGCCCTCAGCCCTGTTTCAGCACTGGCTCCCTCGGAAGCACACAGGAGGCTCTGCCGTTTGCAAATCAACACTCACTGCACAATTCCAGAGAATGGCCTCCTGAGGCCAGTTACAAGTAGGTCTCGAGATAGAGGTAAGATTTTCACATCACGCATTTATCACTATGCATTTTTGAAAACTAGCGTTAGAAAAACAAAAAGTGTCCATTAAGCACCAAAGGGTGGTAAACTTGGAAAAAAAGAAAAGCCACTAACATGGAACTTAATTTTGTGAAAGCAAGCAAAAATTGAGCCTAGGTCGGAACTAGTAATAATAAGCTTTCCTCTTCCTCAAAGCAGATGCTGCGGCCATTGGCTGGATTTCTACGATGAAAATTCCTTATCTTTAGGGTTAAGCTCAGAACCCAAGGAGACTTTGCCATTTAAGGTTTCATCCCCCGTTTCCACTAGCTAAGTGGAGCTTCCACTAGCTACGTTCCAGGGCTTAACAAGGAGCCTAATCCCAAGAAGTCTTCTTTTTTAAGACTCCCTTGTGAGTGTTAGTCAAGACTCTAAGACTGCCTGCATCTATGGAAATCCGTAATAATAATAGCCATTAACAGGACCAAGGAGATTTTTCCCTTCCTGGGTGCTCTACAGATATACCTTAATCCTCCTAGGGAGAAACAGACTTTATTCCTCTGAAGTTTCCAGTAGGGTTTGTTGGCCTTTGTTTGAGGATCACTTTTCTCATTGGACCCAGAGTGGACTTGATGGTCAGCATAGAAAAGAGGCAAAAAAAAAAAAAAAAGACAAAAAAGAGGACTTAGGGTCACAAAGAGAGAGAAGCAAATCACATCCAATGAAATGGGATATGTATTGAGAAGCTAGTACATGAAAGACATCGATCCAGACCTGGTGGGTCAATACAGATGAACATGACCAGGATCCGGAAGGAAGTCTTTGTCGAGTTGCTGCCTGCATCCTTAGAAGCAGATGACGGATGTAAAGGGCATATCCATTGGAGATATCCATATGCAGGTACGGCTGGGCCGAGAAGGTGATGCTTGGAAAAGACCCCGGGGGATGGATGTGCAGAGTTGGAAGAAGAGAAGGCCACTGGAGCACAGCGTGGATGGGAATTCGGGAAACCAGGCCCGGGTAGCGGTGCGGGCACCATCTGGCTGGAGGTGGAAAGGTGCTTGGGCTGTGAGGCGGGGAGAGCCTGGCAAAGTAGCATCTGACTACATCACAGGACGTTCTCTGTTGCAGCAGGAGGAGGTAGGACACAGTTCAGGAGGCTGGGAGAGTCCTTGGAAGTGTCCTAGCCCAGGCGTGACATGCGCGGATTTCCACGTGGCTAACAGCATTCTGCTAAAAGCTGAATTTTGCAGCTGAGCAACATTGAGGCTTCGTGGTGAACTGTGCCCTTCCTAAGGGTCACCAAAAAGAAAGTAAAAATAACAAAGATCCCAACGGAGGTGTAAGACCAGTGCCTCCCATCCTGCCCAGGGCCACCAAGAAGGCCCTGGAACGGGGAGACAGCTTGCAGCGTCTGGGGCTTCTCGGTGGCTGATGTTGCTAAGGCATCTAGTTTAACGTACTTGGATTTCTCCGGCCCAAGGAGTCCCTGAAATATTTTCACCGCCAAGGTGGGATCAGCTGTTAAAGAGCGGTGGAAACAAGGCTCAGGTGTCTCGCTGAGATGCAGTAGATAGGTGATGCTCTCCGAGCTCGTTCCCTGGACCCTCCTACCTTCCTCCCTGCCTTTGGCCTCAACAGGAAGACCGTGGACCTGATGGGGTCACCTCAGCGGACAGCAGACGGCCGCCCTGTGCTTTGGCAAACCTGAGCTCAGGATCGCTCCCCGGAGTCCTGGGGGGCAGATGGGTTCTCGGGGTGAACCTGCCAGCCTCCGCCTGGCCCCCGTGCCCGCCCAGACTCCGTGGCTTGGAAGTTTCCAAACTAGCTTGCTCATCAGCCTCCCGCGGTC
This sequence comes from Canis lupus baileyi, assembly GCF_048164855.1. Lineage (NCBI taxonomy): Eukaryota > Metazoa > Chordata > Mammalia > Carnivora > Canidae > Canis > Canis lupus. Next base: position 29,024,497 of record NC_132858.1, read on the forward strand.
ACCAGTTTGGCTGAGTCCCATCTCCTCTTAGGTAACTCCTCAGTTCTGCTATTCATTCTAGGCTTCTGGGATTTTCTGGCCAAGAGCCTTACAACTGTTCTAATTATGATACTTTTTGGGGATCCCTGGGTGGTTCAGCCGTTTAGCACCTGCCTTTGGCCCAGGGTGTGATCCTAGAGTCCCGGGATCGAGTTCCACATCGGGCTCCCTGCATGGCGCCTGCTCCTCCTGCCTGTGTCTCTCGTGAATAAATAAATAAAATCTTAAAAAAAAATAATTATGATACTTTTCTAATTAGTCTCCTTTCTCCCACAGGGAGACCCGACGCCCCAGGCCCCGTCCAGCCCCTGCAAGAGGGACTGTGATTCCGCACGTCAGCTGTGGCCTCCAGGTCTGTATTCTTGACCACTCTGTACTTGACCCTAACGCAGCTGTTGGCAGAGCCTGCGCCCCATGCTGCAGGTCACGTCAAGTTCTAGTACGTTCCAGGGCTTAACGAGGAGCCTTATCCCAAGAAGGGTCTCGACGTGTACCTCCTGGGAGAATGAATGAAGGCGTGAATGAATGCAGTGACTACAATGAAGCCAACGCTGGAAGGGACAGACAGGCTGCAGAGCTCTCTGCCCCCCGCCCCGCACGCCGGGTCCCTAAGTTAGAGACCCTGGCCTGACACGAACTGAAATGCCAGACATGACTGTGCGGTGTGCTTGGTAAGGCGAGCACACAGACGTTAGGAATCTGGTCTTCTAGGGCACCTCGGTCAGCGTGAATGGCTCACCTCGAGGGCTGCAGGGCCCAGGTGGCCGCCCACCCGAGGAGCAGGGCCAAGGCGCTCTGCCAAGCGATGGCCGGGAGTGGAAGGTGAGATGCCCCCGGAGGCCTCGTGCTGGGGCCCAGACCACCCCCCATCCCGTATTCAGGGCTGGCGAGGCCGGGGCACCCATGCTCTGCAGAGGCCCGCAGGGTGCAGCGGTGCCCCAGCTCCCCACGGCTCTCCGGCGATCATCACTTCAATTCCCGCGCAGGCTTCAATCCTAGTCTGGGCAGGGGACGTGCCAAGATCCCCAAGGAGGGGTCTGGACCCCCCAAGGGCCTCACACGTGCTCCCCAAGTCCTCAGAATATAGGGGTCGGGCTCTAGGTTAGTTCCCCACCAAATGGTCTTGGGGAAGCACCAACGGATCTCACAGTGAATCCGCTAAAATGTGTGTCTATGTCACACACAGTCGTGTGAGCCCCGCAGTGCTTCGCCCACCTCTGGGGGCTCAGAATCGTGCAAGGGTGAGGTCCTGACGCCCGAGGCCAGGTGGTGACCTGGCCCGGCGTCCTGCTGCGGTCGGGGGGGCCGCCAGCTGCCAGCTGCCCGAGCTCGGAGATGTGACCCACGGCACCTGTCATCGTCTGTGCCCTGCTGGCCTCGGGTTGACGCACCGGCAACGCTCGGTCCTGGTGTCGGGTCCACCCTCTGCTGAGCGCCCAGCAGCCCCAGATGCTCCCACCCCGGCTCGGCCGCAGCCCCACGCACACCAGGACCACAGGAATTCCCTCTTTTTTAAAAAACCGCACGTGCAAACGGTGTGCAGGTCGAGGCAAGAACTCGAAGCTCTTCTCGAGACCGTGTGCGCTACCGTCCACGAACGGGGATGGAGGTGCCAGGCTGCTCTGGGCCCGTGGGCACGACTGCAATCGCGGGGCCTCTGGGTTTTGGAGCTATGAGGGGTCTCGGAGACCTCGGAACATTCTGGGAAAGTCAATAACATGGGTCTTTTGAAGTCGAAACATAGGACAAAATACAGGTTAAGGCAATCGCGGGTTACAACCTAGTCGGTGCTAATCACACACGGGCATTTTTATTTATTTATTTTTTAAGGTAATCACGGGTTACGACCCACCCAACGCTAATCACACACAGGCATTTTTCTTTTTTTTTTTTTTTTAAGGATCTAGGAACTTATTTAAACTGAACAGTGGTGTTATCACCAATATGGAAATGGCATCGGCATCTGAGAAAGATGTCCTGCAATTAGCTTGCTCCTACTGACGTCCGCGTAAGGTTGCAGGACTTCAGCTCTGCTGACCTCACCAATCCCTGGGTATCAATGCCATCCCACCAAGATAACCTATATATATATATATATATATATATATATATATATATATATATATATTTAAATTTTATTTATTTATTGAGAGAGAGAGCGCGTGAGGGGGGTACAGAGGCAAGAGAGACTCTCAAGCAGACCCCATGCTGACTCTCAGCCCTGAGAGGTCGTGACCTGAGCCCAACTCAAGAGTCGGATGCTCGACTCACTGAGCCCCCTGCATCCCCACCGTCAATCAATATAGAGAGCCTGTGTGGCGCTGCCTTATTACTACCTGCTGGTCCTCCTGAGGCTTCATGCCCTTGCCCAGGGGACGTCCCCGACACGCTCCGATCTGTCGTTGGTTCCCTGAGCACTCTCCCCAGCCATCTATTCCCAGGGTTCGCCACAGCCACCCGCCCAGGTCCTCTCTCGCTAGCACCCCCCCCACTTTTGTCCCACCCGCCACAAAGGACAACGGTGCATGCGGACTCTGGCCCCTGACGTGTGGCCGAGCTGTCACCTACCTGGTGTGGGGGGTGATAGAGGAAGAAAATTCCTCTTTTCAGATTTTACTCTTTCTGAATGATCTAAGTGATGGATTCTGTAACTTCGTCACAAAGCAGATCTAATTATCATTTTGCTTCTTCTTGACAGGTGTGGGCTGCTTAAATGTTTGCGTCATAGCCAAAAGTACAGAAGAAGGGATCCTTAAAATCGTGTTTCTGCCATTCCTGTTATAGGACCTCCTACACTTGCTGTTTTGTTTTGTTTGGTTTTGTGGTTTTTTGTTTTGTTTTGTTTTTGTTTTTTGTTTTTTGTTTTTTTTTTTTTTTGATTGAGGTATGATGTACAGAGGGTAAAACCCACTTTTCGGTGCCTAGTTCTGTGGGTTCTGACAAATGCGCATGGTCATGAACACACAATCGTCATTCTATCATCTCCAAAAATTTCTTTATGCCCCCATGCCGTCAATCCTTCACTCTACTCCTTGCCTCTGCCGGCTTTGCATCTGTGGCCGTCTCTGGTCTTTTCGAGAATGTCATACAAATAGGCGCCCTGTGACAGCGCCGAGCTCCATTTTTCTGGGACTGTTTCCACTGACGCATCCTTATCGATAGCACCCCATTGCATCCTCAAAAGTGTCTCAGTCCGGATAACACATTTGAGGATTCTGCTACTTATGGTGACAACACATAGACAGACAGGCACAAATTTCCCGAGAGGACTGGCTTTGGGCCACATGTGAAAAAAAAAAAGAAAAAGAAAATAGAAAAAGAAAAGAAAAAAAAAAGAAAAAAAAAGAAAAAGAAAAAAAAACAAAAAGAAAAAGAAAAAGAAAAAGAAAAAGAAAAAGAAAAAGAAAAAGAAAAAGAAAAAGAAAGAAAAAATCTCCAAGGTCTGCTCAAGCGTCACTGTAATCTCTCTCTATCCACACAATAGGAAGGAAAACAAAATAAACACGAAGACAACTCAGAGAGTTTGGATCTTTAAATTTTGAGTACAATTATATTTCCCAAACTGACATTTATGTGCATGACTCACTGACATGGGAATATTGAAAATTTTATGGGCAGCCCAGGTGGCTTAGCGGGTTAGCACCGCCTTCAGCCCAGGCCGTGACCCTGGGCTCCTGGGATTGAGTCCTATGTCGGGCTCCCTGCAGGGAGCCTGCTTCTCCCTCTGCTTGTGTCACTCATGAATAAATAAATAAAATCTTTAAAAAAAAGAAGAAGAAAAGGGGATCCCTGGGTGGCTCAGCGGTTTAGCGCCTGCCTTTGGCCTAGGGCGCGATCCTGGAGTCCCGGGATCAAGTCCCATGTCGGGCTCCCAGCATGGAGCCTGCTTCTCCCTCCTCCTGTGTCTCTGCCTCTCTCTCTCTATGTCTATCATAAATAAATAAATCTAAAAAAAAAAGAAAAAGAAAAAGAAAATGTTATACCTAATACAAGTCAGAAGGGCTGCAATTGGCATAGGAACCCTGGTCCCTTGGCTGTAATGTCACCTGTTTTTTCCTTATTCTAAACATGCAAATACATCACAATTTCTAAGTTAAAAATTGCTTTAATATGCTAATGTTTCTGGTGTATTAGTACATGGAGGCACGTGTCACGGGCAGTGTCTCTGTCCAGACAGGTCACGTACTTGTCTGGACTGTGACAGAGACAGATCAAGAATCCCAATGGGCAAGGAGGGGGCCGGCCTCTCTGATACCTAAGATGCATTCCTACCTGAATCGTTTGTGTGCCATCGCTGGAGAGAGACTTTGGATCAAGGCCGACCTGCATTTGTATTCTAGATCTGCAGTTTCCTTCCTCAGTTTATGTTTCCTGATCTGTCAAAATAGGGATAATAATGAAAAGAACAAAAAAAAAAAGAAGAAGAAGAAGAAGAACTGTTAGACACATGATAGCACATTAAATTGTTAGCACAGTGTCTGGCACATATTGAGAGTTGCGGGGCCGGGGGGTAGGGAAGGTAGCTATTATTAAATGAAACCAAAATGTTCATTAGTAGCTTTGTAGAGTTTATTAGTGCTTAAGGTAATAGAAGCAGAAACGGCCCATTGAATAAAGCTCGGTAAAACACAGCAATGAAATTTTTATTTTGTCTAATAGAACTATTTTAAGTTTCCCCCTTCCTTTCAGGAGCACACCAAGTGGAGCATAAGTCACCCTGGCCATGCACTAGGTCAGAGGCTGCTACGGCTTGCCACGAGCACCATCCCTAGTACTTTCCAGGCTCAGGGCAAGAACACAGGTGGAGGCCTACATACAACACACCTCGATGTTAACGAGTTAGAAGCCAGGCTGACAGCCTGCTAAATAAAACATATTGCAGCTTCCTGCATTACCAAATACCTTCACAAAACCGTGGAAGCATAGGTTTGAATTTAGACTTCTGGAACTCCTGAGAATCACATGCTAGGAACAGCATGGGAAGGCCTGGCCCGGGCCTTCAGCCCTGTCCCAGGGCCTCCCCCTCTTCCAGCCCACCTGAGCTTTGTGCTGCACGATGAGGGCATCATGTACACCGGGTTTGCCCCTGTGAGTTTCATCCAAATTCCTCACAAAGAGCCAGTCCTTGACTACGCCTGGGACAAAAGGATGCACATAGGGGACCTTCAGGAAGGTGAACCCAGGAAAGAGCACCAAGCTGCACCTGAAAATGATTAGAAGGACTTTGTTTCCAGAGAACTCCAGCATCCCAGGCCCCCTGGGATCTCGGCCCCGTGGTCTCATTTCCTACAGGGAGTGGTGCAACCAGAGGAAAGAGAGTCCTCAGACTCTGTGTAAAAGGCTCAGCCCAGAGCAGGGCCCCCTCTTGCTCAGGTCCTAAAAGCAGTACTTTTCCTTTTTCTTGCTGTGCGATTGCATACCATAGACTCCCAGGGCTCCGGTATGGCTACCTAAGGAATGCAGAAGGAGCGAAAGCATGCCATTTCTAGGCTTGGTCTTTACGAAGATTTTCATGAAATCCTCCCATTCCCTCTCTTCATTCACCAGCCGATCAGACGCAGAGGACCGGAAGAGCATCCCGCAGTCCAGGGAATGGCCTAGTCACTAGTCACTAGAAGGAGCTTGAGTCTCCAAGCATCGGCAGCAATACTCCTCTCGGTATTGAATAAAGGGTTTTTGTGTTGAGCCATCATGAGTGTGTGTGTCCGTGTCAGTAGTGGGCGTACTCGGCCCCACATACCCACCGTCCTTGAGATTCTGGATTCGTTCTGGAACGATCCTTGATTCGTTCTGGATGCGTTTCTTACCTGAAGGCTCCTATATGCTTCTAATTCCGTATCCCTTCAATAAAGAAACAAAAGGACTTTCAGCTTGAGGGAGAAGATAGGTGAATGAATAAACAGAAACACACAAAATGAATTCATTAACAATGAAGTATCCAGATGCTTCTCCTGATAGGCAAATAAATGCCAGATTCAAACATACATTAGTCAAAATTAAAAAAAAAAAAAAGGAGCTGTTTAGCCTTATGCTCAAAATATTCCCTTCCTATGTTTTTCCTATTTTCAGATGAATAGTTGACTATCGTGACACAAAGCGTAACATGGATGCAACCCCTGTTTTCAGGTAGTTGTCCTGATTAGTTCTCTTTATACTTCCCCTTCTCCCTATCCATGTGGTTGACAAGGGAGCAGCCACGACTTTCCAGGATGACGGACTCGGAGAGGATTTCTGGACAATGGGGAGACAACACTCTAGGTTGATTGGGTCAAGCACAAGTCTTCCCTAAAAATTTGAACTGAAAGGAATGGGAGAGTCTCCGTGCGGCTGAGTGGGAAGACCGTAAAGCTCACCACGTTTGATGGCAGGTGCATCCCGCCAGGTGCACCGGGACGCCTGGTAAGAAAGGGAAATGAAAACAAGAACGTGTGTGCCAAGAGAAGCAGAGATCAAAGACCCAGAGGAGGATTTCTATGGGTCCCTATTATTTTAGAGTCCTTGGCTTCTGTCTGTTTTTGATGCCCATTGTCATCCCTAACCTCTACGTCCATGAAAACGATTTATTACTTTTATAGAAAAGCCTAAATACATGGACTCTATGTTACCAGCCATCATTAGAGACCCCCAAACAGAGGCAAAAAGTATGAGGCATCTCAAGGGGCAATACCCCAGATTCTGTATTCCTTTATTTTCCATACCCATCTTGACCACAAACCTTCATGTCACCTTGAAATCATTCAAAGCGCTCAGCTCCTTTTGTCAAAGACAAGAAAGGCATGCAGTCCATCTTTGAAGTCATGCTGCCTTTACCATTAGGGAAAAAAAAAAGTGCATCTACTAAAGATTTTTTTTTTCAACAGAGCAACACAATAAAAGAGTAAGTGTCTTTGTAGTGAAAAATAATATAGAAAGATAATTAAATCTCAGGGGCATTTTTTTGGGGGGGGGTCTAATGCAGTTTTTCTCAGGAAGAAAAACAAGCATCAAGGCTGCCCCCAAAGACACGCCAACCCGCCACTGCCACTAACATGAAGTTGAGAAATGAAAAAAAATTCTGCGCTTGATTCGTTCTTTCCTTTCAAGAAAAAGAGGCTAAATATTCATCGGGGAGGCAGAGTGGAAGAAAAACACCTCTGCTGTAACTTTCAAGGGGTTGAAATGCTTGTTCTCACTACCAAAGCTGTTCATTTTTATGAAGATGGTTGCTAAGAAGCTAGTCAATTTGCCTGAATATTTTTGAATGTTTGTGAAATGCAGGAGTGGCACCGCTGGCGAGCACGCTTATGGGCGGGCTGACCGAGGGGTCGGTGCGGCCAGAGTGAGGCCCACGGCCGAGCTCCCGAGGGACAAACGGACGATGAGGGGTGCTGCGGACTCTACGTGTCGGCCGGGGTGCAGGCCCAGACAGAGGGAGGACGTGCTCTTGGTATTTGAGGACAGTCTGCGTGTTCACTCTCGGGGTTTCCAAAATACGTTCGTGAGCATTCTTTGGCAATTCCGAGATGTCCTCTCCTTTTTCTTGGATGAAATAAATGAAATAAATGGCATTTATTTATTTATTATTATTTATTATATTATATTTATTATATTATTTATTATTATATTAATAAATAAATAAATAAATTGTTTATTTTTTTAATAAATGACAATTATTTATTTCTCCTTGAGGCTGGAGGGCAAGTGGCCTGGCGAGCGTGTCCCCATGTCGTCCGTCCGCTGCGGCTGTGCAACTCCACCTCGACTGTCATTTTCTTCCTCTCATACATTCTTACCCATTATTTTTTAAAGACAATGGTCATCATTCTACCTTCATAGGGACGATGATTTTTAAAGAGCAGGACAAAATCGTCTAAGACCAACGGTGCAACAGATAGAGCAAAACAAAACAAAAGCTTTCCGCAAAACGCAAAGACGAGTTCACCGATTCCCCCTAATTGTCCCTTTTGATTGTCTTTGTCTCTCTTTTTGCTCCTTTTTATCATCCATATCCCCCGTCATCCTCACGGTGAGAAAAGGGACACGTGTGATCACGCAATGTATGATTAGGGAGTATTACTGGCGGGGTTCTCTGCGAGGAGGACTCTGAGGAGTCTCTCACTTAGGAGGTTTGGGGCGTCAGGGGTGCTCAGCCGGCCAAGCGTCTGCCTTGAGCTCAGGGCGTGACCCTGGGGTCCCGGGATGGAGCCCCACATTGGTCTCCCTGTAGGGAGCCTGCTTCTCCCTCTTCTCCTTGTTCCTGCTCTTTCCCCACCTCTGTCACTATCTCCGTCTCTCTTGAACAAATAAATAAAACCTTTAAAAGGAAATCAATAGAATGTAGGAGGCTCTTTGAGGAGTGGGCCTGGGACAACCCAGAAGGGAAGGAACAGAGCCCAACAGGAGGAGCCACCAGCGCAGTGGTGGCCACAGAGGCCTCTCGGGAGGCCTGCAGCTGAGTGGCCCTGCAGAGCTGCTGGAGGGGTCTGAGGGTCAGGCTCCTGGCCTGTCCTGTGTGGAGCAGTCACGGACAACGGCAGCCCGGGAGGGGGCCCTGGGGACAAGGCACCGTGGGTCCCTTCGGTGGAGGCCATAGGTGACATGGGCCAACAGTCAAGGTTCTCTGCCAGCCGTGACTCTCAGTAGCTGGGGAAAATGGGCCATGGCTCCCGAAGGGAGATCTGGGCAGGATCCATTTCTCCCCTGTGCAGAAAGGGGCCACCCGAGGCACCACAGGGAGCCAGGACCTGTTACCTCCTCATTACCTGGCCTGCTCGACACCGGAGAGGATGCCTCGCCAGCACGGGACCATCTGCTGGAGACTCCAACTGGGCACGGCTGGGCCACCAGGCACAGGGCCACCAAGGGGTGGCGGAAGGCCAGGAAATGTGGGGCCAGGGCCCAGGGAGAGGATGGGGGCGGATGCTAATGAGGTCTGCAGGGATAGCAGCGGGGCCTGCGTGTGGCTGCACCTGTGAGAGCAGAGCCAGTTTCAAGCACGCAGGTGGGAGCAGGCCCGGGTGCCACGGACTAGGAGGCAGAAGCTACGGTGACCTAGAGGCCGTTGTGCACCCGGGGAAGGCAGACTGACAGAGTGACTTACTTGAATGCCAGGTTGAAAACACTAAACATCATTCAAAAAAGCAAAAAAAAAAAAAAAAAAAGCAGAGCTATATACCTCATTATGGATGTTGGACTTTTAAGAAAAAAATGAGCCTTGTGCAGGTGTGGAGAATAAATAAATGGTAGATGAGACTGTGAATCACATATTCTTAGAGACAAATAATAAGCATGAATCGAAAAACTATGCAAAAAAAAAACCATAATGACATAAATATAGTAACTTCCGAAAATCATAGATTTTTGAAAGAAAACATACAGGGTCATTTTAGGGGTAGTTGCTGGGTCAGGGGAGGTGGATAGGGTAATTTGGGGCTTTAAGATATAGCGATATTGGTAAATAACAGGAAATACACGTAGCGTCGTCTTCTGCATCTTCTTCTTCTTCTTTTTTTTTTTTTTTCTTTAATTTCCTACCACTTACTAGTTGTGTGCTCTTGGGTGATCTTTAGGCGTCTTAGTTTCCCCATCGACCTTAGAGGCCTGACACTGTGATAAATGAGGAAACGGACAGAAGTCCCTTCAGCCAGTGAGCAGAGCAAGAGCTCATCAGTAACTGTTAATTCATTATTAAATATTATTCATCTTGCAGAGAATGAGGGTTTCGCTTTCCTCATCTTCTCTCTCCTACGCTGAAAAAGCGTCAAGTCAAAGCCACCCAGAAGGTAAAATTGCCCTCTTGAAATTATTCTCCGTGCCCTCGACGCACGTTGGCCTCCCCTCACCCAAAACTTACTTATTAAATGGCCACTCTCTGCCAGGCATGGGCTTCCTCAAGGTGAATTTAATTCAAAAATCACTAAATGAAATTTTCTTGAGTTTGTTTTGTTTCTCTGTAAACTCCCACACCGGGTTTCGGCCTGCAGGAGCAGCAGAAAGATAGCCTTGGGGGCTCTGTGAGTGGGGCCCAGCCCAGACATCAAAGGATATTATGAATGTGTAAAATTGCCTTTGGCAAATACTATTTACAGACCCTCTGGCACAGTTATGCTGAAATGATAAGAAATGTCACTGCAGCCTACTGCACTGAATAATAAACATTTCCTGCCTTCGATATCAACTACCCACTTACCCAGAACCTGGAATGACTTGCAATCACAATAAAGGAAGAAGGCAATGGTTTCCATTTTCTTCTCATTAATATGCTGCAATTCTTCCTATTAATTAAGTCGGTAGTATAGCCAGGAGTAGAACCTAGTGAGATTATCTATATTATGCACTTGAAATATAGTTTATCCATTTTAATTAAATAAGTTCTAAATATAACCACTTTTAATTCTTCTACACCCTAAAATTAATTAAAAATGAAATTAGTTAACATTTCTCTGTGACATCATTAAAAAATTGTTCGTATAAAAATGCAAATATCTCATAGTGTGCTGCATGTTTACTTGTAGCCTTCTGTGATGTTGATGAGCAGAGGATTACAGTTTTGCGTGAATATGAACCTCTGCCCAAGAATTTTTTGTTCCCCCGCACCGGAATTGCTCTCCACATCTAGCCATCTCTCTTCTCTGTCCCATCTTGGTGTGTTCCAGTCTATGGCTTTGGAATTACATTAAATATCCTCTTCTTGGTTGTGTTGTTTCACAGACTTTGTTAGGATGATATGAAGACATTATCTCTATTCTTTACTTCCTCACACAGCATATATTTAAGGCTCTCTCTGTGTACCAGAAAATACTAAAAAAAATGTCTAGAACATCATCTCAGTTCGATACCTGTCCTTCAGTGGAGGAAATGGGACAAAAGAAAAAGGTGAATATAAAAAATAATAGTTGTTGACCTCTATGAAGCACTCCACAGAGATGATCTTACGTTTTCCCTCGAGCTAACCCATTTTTATCGTCCATACCTAAAAGGACAAGAAGCTGAGACTTAGGTCTTATGCTCTTTATCACCATGCTCATGGACTCACCATCGTGCACCAGCTGGATGATTCTTTCGATGTTGAATTGATCAGAACACAGTCACATCTACAGATGCAGCCTTTGAGATCCCATCTGAGTCCTCTGGCATTCTTCTCCAAGTCTCTATTTTTAGCCCCAGTAAAATTCCGCACGATGGTTAAAAAAATAATAATAATAATTATCTCAAATTATGAAGTTGTTTTTCTAATCACAAAGAGCTTCATAAAAAAAACAGGGAGATGATGATACCAATCAAATACACCCTGGTTGAGTGCTTCCTCTCTGCCAAGTTATATTGGCAGACACACACTGGAGAACTGGGCAAGGCCTATCCTTTCAAGGGATTTATGGTTTAGGAGGTGAAACAAAACATGACTATGTGAAAGGTGGGATAATTAAAAAAAAAAAAAAAAAAAAAAGATTCGATTGAGGGGATCCCTGGGTGGCACAGCGGTTTGGCGCCTGCCTTTGGCCCAGGGCGCAATCCTGGAGTCCCGGGATCAAGTCCCACGTCAGGCTCCCAGCATGGAGCCTGCTTCTCCTTCCTCCTGTGTCTCTGCCTCTTTCTCTCTTTCTGTCTATCATAAATCAATCAATCAATCAATCTTAAAAAAAAAAAAAGATTCGATTGAGAACAATATTCTTAAGTCCCAACGCGTTTTATGACTCCGTCTCTGTAGGTGTACACTGTCACTTCTGCTTTTACTTATCAAAAGCCAGTCACCAGCCCCAAAAGAGCACAGGCTCTACTTCTTAAACTGGAGATATCAAATAAATGATTAACCCCTCAACAGCAAGACAATTCTTTAAAACCCCTGGTGCTCCTATGCAAGGAAAAGCTTGGATGACCAGGTGTGGTTTTTCTCTTACTACCTGTAGGTTGAAGCAAGGTTTACTTTTACAGTAAAAAAGCAGAAGAGTAGCAGGGACTCTTGTCATGTGGGGTCAGAGAGGGCTGCCTTCCTCACCACCCGGCGGATTGGGCTGAAGTGAGATGCTCTAGGTCTGTGTGAGGCAAAGGGGCATATTGATAACACCTGCTTCATAGGCTTGTGGGGTGGATGAAAGATGGAACATCAAGCACCTGACCCGGGCTCTGCAGATGTGTATGTCCAATCCAATCCATGGATTGGATGTTAGCCACCATCCAATCCATGTTAGCCAATCCGTGTTAGCCACCATCATTTTTATTTGCTGACTTACTACAGTGGCCATCGGCCCCTACGGTCAAGTAATATATATATTTTTTTTTTTTTAGTATTGATGGGGCCCTACCCACCTACCCCCACCAAAGTGCAAAGGGTAGGAATTTTGCTCCTAATGGGGTTTTAAAAGTTAGAGTCACCTGTAATGTGCTGCGGCGTAAACTCCAACCCGCTCCCAGAAGCACTGCTTAGAATGCGGCATAATTAAAATAAAAGAACAATCAACAGCAGGAATGTTAGCATAAAACCAAGGAAATTATTAAGAAACTAAACTGAACAACATCGTTAAGAATCACCAGAGGCTTCTATAAATATGTGAGTAGTGTAGGAGTTGAAATAATACAGGAGGGAAACGTACTATAAAAATATGTTTGTGTCTATAGGCATTGCCCACATAAGTCTCTGCAGCTTATATAACTCAAAGCAGCTTCTTCGATGAGGACCACTTGTGATGGTGAATCAAATATTAGGTAACATCATGGCCTGGATTTCAGCAGGTGCTAAACACAATTTATATTTATTCCTACGCTTAAATGTAGAAGGGGAGCCATTAAAACAACACTCTGCCCCAATTCTGAAAAAATAAGGACCCTATAAAAAGAACCCGTACTTTGTTTCCAAAGTTTATACTTTTCTTGAGCAGCCAGGTCTGATTCATGGTGTAATAGGAGTCTTAAATTATTACTAACACCAAGTGGAGTCATATGTGAACCACCCTGGTAGGGTAACGGGCCCAAGAGCATGGTCAGGGCCAAAGCTGGGGTGTCGCAGTGCTGGAAACTGGCCGAGCTTAAGCAGGGCCTTCCCGTGTGGGGTCAGCTCCTGAATTGCTCCTGCAGACCTCCGAGCAGCTCCATGCCAAGGTAGCTCTCCAATCTGCAACCTGGAGAAGTCCTCACTTACGTGCTTGTGCCTAGATAGTAATGTTTCGGCTCTGATTTAAAGAACACGTGGACGTTTAGCCAGGAAAAACTAAGTGAGGTAAACTTACATGGAGAAGAGCCTTGTTGCTGGAAAAACATTGCTGTATTTGATGATGACTGGAGTGTGGATCATAAGAGTGGAAAGTAGCAAGAGGGGAATTTTAAAAGAACATAAGGATCTAGTCCATAGATATGGTCCTCACATGTAGTGAGGACATGTTGATAGGTTTTGGCCCATGGAGAGCTTGAATCTGCACTATGATTTGTAAGAAGCAGTTTGGCTGGCATATGGGGAATGAGTGGAATGTGGGCAGAATGAGTGTCCAACGTACACCCAGAGAGGCTACAATGGTGGCACAAGCCAAGGGGTGAAAGGAGCACCAGAGGGAAGTGGAAAAGCCACTAGATCACAGCCAAAGAAGGCGGGACCTAGGAGGGTGAACCAAAAAGCCTTGCCCGTGAGTGAGTTGTCGGTGCTAACAAAGGGGAAGTGGTCAAGAATTTCAAAGTTTCTTGCTTCAGTGTTAATAAACAGCTCTCACTGGGATGGGTAAGACACGAGATTAGGAGATGGAGAGTTCAACAGGGAGTTGCTAACCACTGGGCATAAAGTTACAGTCACGCAAGATGAGTAAGGTCTTGGGTCTGCCGGACCACCTTGTGCTTATGGTTAACTAGACTGTATTGTGCTTTTAAAATGTTTTAAGAAGGTAGTTCTCAGGTTAGGTATTCATACCACAATAAAATAGGGTGGGGGGGCAGAAGCAAAGAAGAAAAACAAAAAGTTCAACGTTTAGCATGTTATTTTGACTTGTGCATGAGGCTGTCATTCAAATGGAGATTGCTAGTAGGTCACCACAGTTTGTCGATTAAAAGAGACCTCTGCACTCTGTGCTGGTCACGTATATGGGTTGGTTCATTATAAGCAGTTCTTTGTAGGTTTTCTATGCCTAATTTCCCCCGTATTTCCAAAAAATGATAAGACAACCACTACTGGAAGCAACATTTCTCAAAATCCAAAGGACCAAGTGACCTCTGCCATGACAGCACTCTGAGGACTCCCTGACAGGCCCTGCATGCTGCTTTGCAAAAGCAATGCAAATCAAGGTTTGCAAAACTAACCTACCAGAGAATGTGCTGTTCCTGGATTCTGAGTGTTAGAAAGTTGTGCTATTCTTTTTTTTTTTCCTTTTTTTTTTTTTTAAGTTGTGCTATTCTTGACTCTATTGGAGATACTCTCTTTCCCGAATTTCGTCCACTAAGCCGCACGTAAATTCCCATTTGTAGCACACAGAACACTGGATGGATAAACCACCATAACGCTGACAGTAGAGCACCACGCACCTTCCTTTCCTATCAGCCCAATGAGATGGGAGCTGAGCTCGGTTTTTTGAGAGCCGTGCTAGGGAGACAGCAGGGTCACGGGAGACGGCTATCCCATGACCCTGCCTAACTGCTTATCCTTGAGCACGGGGTAAGAGCATAATGATTTGTGAAATGACGTCATTTTTTATCAGATTGGTCTTTTTTCTTAGCCCCTCTGCCCAGTGCAAGTGACTCCTTCCCAAGCTCCAACTCCAGAAGTTGAGACTCTGTCGACACCACGGTATTGAAGTTCTACAGTAATTGATTCCAACTGTTGCAGCCGCAAAAATTGCTTTGCTAAGCAAGAGGATTTATAGATTTGGCCACATTTTGTTATCTGCGGTCCTCGTTTACTACAGATGCATTTTCCTCCCTGTTTTCCGAGATAGAGTGTATGGAACTGACATGGAAATGGTTTTAGCGATGCATTAAAGAAAAAGAAAAATCTCTCTATAGGACCCACTTAAAACTAGCATTAATTTTCCCCCTTATTTAACAGTAAGATCTTTTCATGGCAAAAAAAAAAAAAAAAAAGGAAGCATAGCAATAAAGAAAGAAGTAAAAATTATTCATGAACATAGAAATGAAGATAAAAATCACCATTTTGGAATTTTTATAAAAGTTCTCTTTCTCAAGAAAGAAAATCTTGAGTTTATTTTTAATAGAATCAGAATGAGACAATTTGTGTATGCTGTTTTTCCCTGTGTTCTTTAAAATACTCCAAAAATGTTATTTTTAATGACTGTAAGATAATCAGTTAAATACTTGTACAATGGCTTATTAAACATTTTGTTATAATCTCCTAATATTTAGTTTATTTATAAAGGGCTCTTCAAAAGTAAGTGTCTGTACTTATATATTCACCTTTAAGTAATCCACAATCTATCCAAAAATTCTTAATTATAAAATTTCTATTAAGAGTAATAGGAGGGGGCACTTGGGTGGCTCAGTTGGTTCAGACTCTTGATTTCAGCTGAGGTCGTGATCTCAGGGTCCTGGGATACATCCCTGCCTTGGCTCCCTGTTCGGTGGAGAGTCAGCTTGAGATTCTCTCTCTCTCTCTCTCTCTTTGTCCCTACCCCGCCACCCTCACTCTCTCTTTCTAAAGTAAATAAAGAAATATTTTATAACAAAGAATAATAAGAGAAAAAGCAAAGCCCTGACATCTAGAATTGTATTGATGTAACATGAATATACATTTTGGAACATTTTATATATCAAAAAGTTGGCAGGTTCACAAATATTGGACTCATCTAGGGGCGCCTGGATGGCTCACTCGGTTAACTGACCATCTCTTGGTATCAGCTCAGGTCATGATCTCAGGGTCATGGGATCAAGCCCCAAGCGCTGAGTGTGGAGTCCATTTGGGACTCTCTCTCCCTCTCCCTCTGCCCCTCCCCACTGTGCTCTCTCTCTCTCTCTCTCAAATCAATCAATTGTTCAATCCTAGAAAAAAAAAAAAGAAAAGAAAAGAAATATTAGACGCATCTATATCCTTTTCCTTAGACTATCATTTTTCTGGATAAACCAAACTTTCTCTAACACATTTTCCATCAAATAGTAAAATGGTCACATAAAATGCTTACCTATCGGTGGGGCCATATGGTTCGCAATCATTTTAAGATCCTCGTTTCATAGTGTTTTGTATTGCAACAATAATGGCAAAGAATACATACCTGTCTTCTAGAAATAAAGTTTTATTTCTCCCTCCAGTTGTCCATTTGCATCAATTCATAACATTCCCTTTGTTTTCATCTTCTGTGAGAGTAGGATCAAGAAGTTTATTATTCCTATAAATGATGACTTTTGATTCTGATCCAGGTGGGACTGGGAACAGAGTTAGGTCAGTGAGGGGTCACCCGAGGAACCAATGGAATGTCCTGACGTAATGTCTGAAGTCCCCTGTAAATCCCTGCCTCCCTCAACTTGATTTCTTTTCACGTTTTGGTTTCTGCCATAAACACAGAAAAAAAACGCCTTTCTTCTATATGCTGGGAAATTCTGGCATTAGTCTGTAATTTCAATCCCTTGACCAGGAGTTGAAATATAAAAATGCAGAGATCTCTCATTGTCATTTAAGATGTATATGACAACATGTGTAAATTTGCTGATAGAATGAAGCAAAAGATGTCATGGATGCGTAAATGTCCACAACCTTCTCTCCTCTCCCTTTCGCCTCCTGACAATAATCCCATCTTTGTTTTTCCAAGAAGCTTTCTGCTTTTTGTACCACAGTTAAGGGGGGGTGGGGGGATGTATAATGGGAAAGGAAGGAAATAGCAGATAAGGCATATGAAGGTGAAGATTCAAATAAAAATACATAGAAAGCTAAAAGAAAGAGCTCTAAGAGAAAAGAGGTCTTTTCAGCATGAAGACAATTGGTGATGGAGACTGAAAGTGAAGGGAAGAAAAGTTGGGGGAGCCCAAAAGCTGATACGGATAGAAATAAGTTTTCAAAGATATACTTAGGAACAGATTTTCTCAAATTCGGCATTATTGACATTTTGGACTAGATGATTTCTTGCTGTGGAGGACTGTCATGGGCATCGTAAGGATGCGAGGAAGCATCCCTGCCTCTTTCTGCTAGAAGCCAGGAGCAGCCTCCCAGTTGTAGCAAACAAAAATGTTTATAGTCCACACCAGATATTCTCTGAGGGGCAAAATTTTCCCTATTTGAGGACCACTGCTTTTTCTTTTTTTTTTTTCTTTTTTTTTTTAAGATTTAATTTATTTATTCATGAGAGACACAGAGAGAGGCAGAGACACAGGCAGAGGGAGAAGCAGGCTCCTTCAGGGAGCCCAATGGGGAACTTGATCTCAGGACCTCAGGGTCACGCCCTGGGCTGAAGGCAGATGCTCAACCCCTGAGCCACCAAGCTGTCCCAAGAACCACTGCTTAAATTTAAAAAAATGCCTCTTCCCCTTTTCTCTGCTTATTAGCCTCTCTCCCCTCGGCCCCTACACAACCATCCACCTTTTGCCATTTTTTTCCAGAGACAAAGCGAACATTGAAATTGTGTCAGCAGTAGTTTTCTATTGGATTGTTTTTCCTTCAGATTGGCTGTACACGAAGACTGGACTTAAGTGGATGCCAGCTGTACTTGGTTTGGGTTGTCAATCGTTAGGCTGATATAGGACATGTATCATTATATTGATTGTGAGCCACAGCCGGACAAGGAGCAGACAAAAGAGGGTAGTGGGAAGGAAGAGCAGGAGACGCTGGTTGTAGTCCCGAATTTATCAATAACTGGGAGACAGTAGCTGGCATTTATAGGTGTTGACGTCCCTAAAATGGGGTAAGCACCAAAATTCCATTGAGATTTGATCATCTGTGATGTGATCATGATCTGGCCCTATGACAAAGGAACTATTTTCCCAGGGTCGCATATGTGAGGTCAGGACGTTTCTAGATAGCAAAGAAACGTCTATGGTAGGAAAGTCATGAGTCAGGAGGAACTTTTGTGGGCAGGAAATCATACGTGGAGAGAATACTTGCAAACCTGTCCGGTTTCAAAGCTGTCCTATATTGATCCTAACCTCTGTTCTTACCTCTGTCTTAGCAGAAGCTGTCAGCTTAGTCCATTGTGCATCCCTTTTCTCAAAATATCTTGAATTTGACCATGAACCTCAAAGTAGAAGAGGATTCTTTCTGTTGGTGTTCTGGTGGGAGCCCTTATATTTCTGTAAAATAAAAGATACGAATTCTGTGTATTGGTATTGGGGAATTGCACCGTCAGAGGAAAACGTAGAGGGGGGGTTTTCTGGCTCTTTATAATTAGGATCTCAGCTTTGAGAGCTACAGATGACCTTATTCTCTTCACTTGTCACCATATGATGGCAGCAGATTTAACAATTAGGCCAAAAACTTCAAGAGCATTTTAAAAGCTATTTTGTTATTCACAGATTTGGGGCAAGGCTCCCTGTGGACTTGTAATATCAGAGGGAGAAAAATGGACTGAAGTCACAGGGGACTGGTGTTGTGGAATGTCACTGTAGCATCCAAGACCCATCTTTGTTTTGACATCCTGTTTGAAAGCTTTCTTACATCATGAAAAAAACATGTTTCCTATCCATTAGTTGTCTGTCGATGGAAGGTGTTGAACTCGGATGTGATTCTAACCTCTGTTTGGTCTTCCCAGTGTTTCCACGATTGAAAGGAGGAGGCCAGAAACAACTCCGAACTTCTGCTTGCAATTTCAGAAGACAGACGATCCCTCAAAATTGCCTCTTTATTAAGACGATTATTCAATTAAAGCCATTCCCTTTCTTTCTTAACAATTTTAAGTTTTATAGCTTTTTTCCCTCCATTTTTAAAACAGAGGAAATAAATAAATAAATAAATAAATAAATAAATAAATAAATAAATAATAATCACAGAGGAATATTTTGCAGTTTTTCAAAAGTACTCTTGGTCAAGGGAATAATAATGATTATTTTTTTATATTGGAGCATTAGTGAGTCAGAGCTTTGTAATCATTCACGGAACAGCACAGGATTAGCAAGATAGGAATTCAGCAGGGGATTAAGCAGAAAGCCTAATCATTTCCCAGAGTCCAACGAATCCTGAATCTTTCTGGAGGTTGAAAATATTTGATGAACTGATTTTTTAAGAATTATTTTTAGCGCTTGCTGATATTTCCCAAGGAGAAGCATAAAGATTCAGTTATAAGCTGCAGCCTTCTGCCCTAGGAATTCAGTGTTGTTACCCTGTTAACCTGGTACCTGGTACCCTGCAAACCCTTACCAACAGGAAAGCTTTGGACACAAAGAGGGAATGATCTAAATCTCAACAACTAGAGTATCTGACAGGATGAATTAACAAAGGTAGATGGAATGGGATGAGAAATGATGAGCAAAATACTACTTTCCTTTTCCAAAATGGAAGTGATTAATTTACTTTCATAATTAGGAAAGTATTTCATGCTTACTATAAATAATTAATTCATTACAGAAAAAATAAAATCAGGAATGTAAAAATGGCCTGTATTCGTTACACAACAATAATCATGCTTACAAGTTAGTGTATATCCATACTTACAAGTAAATACTAACTTAAAAAATTATGAGGGTCCCAATAGGCATTCTCAGTTGTTACCTTTTTTTAACCTAATAATTTTCATAAATACCTTCTCATATTTATAAAGATCATTATAAAATATTTTAATCATGGTTTATTTTTCCACTGAATAGATAAATATTATATAATGGTTCAGAGCAAGAGTTTTGGAAGCAGATAAATCTGGATTTGAGTCCAGGCTCTGCTGATTAAAAAATAAGTATCCTTCATATTTAGCTTACTCTCTCCAAATCAGTTTGTTCTGGTTTTGTTTTTGTTTTTTGTTTTTGTTTTGTTTTGTTTTGTTTTAACTGAAGAAGAAGGTAATAGAGATAATAATATAATTTGTAGACTGTTGATTGTGAAAATGAAAAGACATAAATAAGTGCCTTGATTATTATTATCTACAATATTTAGCACGTTGCGTGGGTTCAATAGACGTTAAGTATTTTTGCATAATTTATTTAGCCAATCCTCTCTACGTTTGGGTTGTTTCCATGTTCTCTATTATCTCTAACACTGGAGAATCTTTGTGAAACCAAATTTATGTACTTGTCTGATTATTTCTGTAGGATAAATCCCTTAATGTAAATTTCAAAGGCATAGGGTTCTTTTTTCTTTTAACTGAAAAAATTCTATGTTTTAGGACTTTGCTTCTTCTGGCCACATTTCCTCATGCCCAAAAGGTGGGCCATTTTGAAATCCTATTAGCATTATAGAGGGATGAAAGATTTGTCTTACCCCATTTGAACAGTTAAGATAGTATTTTTTTTATTATGAGCTGTGTAAGTGAGAAAAGTCTTCAAATCATGTAAAAAATCATTATAAGCCACTAAAAGACTCTTCTAGTGGTCTTAAGAGATTGTAATGTCTCTTTTAAAACATTTTAAAACGACAATGAAAGCCAAGCTCCTTGCTAAACAATTTCCAGAGAAACATTTATATTCTCCCAAAATAATAATTTCTATAACTTAATAGCGTGATTTTTAGTCCTATTATTAAATTGAATGTAGTAATTTTAATGTTGTTTAAAAAAAAAAAAAACTATCCCTTTCAAGGGTCTATGAATACTGGAGCAGCACAGGGCCTACAGCAGACACAGTACAGACTTCAGAATAAGGTAAACCAGCTCCAGGTCCCATCTATCATATATGTATTAGTCCTATGACCTTGAAACGCACAATGAAATCTTTATTACTCATTTCTACGTGGGGAAAATTATACTCCAATGGACACCTCTTCACATTTGCTAGTTCAGTAGCCCTCCTCTTCTGTTGACAGAAGTCTTCTTTTATTGGGGAAACACCACCAACCCCCACCGCCAACTTAACACGACCTCCATTTTGGTCTTCTTCTAGCCCCTCCCTTGTCCCAGGGTTGTTCGTGTGATGTAGACTTGATCAGTCTTAGTCTCCATCTCCTTAGCTATGAAGATTGGCTCCAGGATGGTCACATGCCCATGCCAGGTTAACCAGCATCCTCTGAGTTACTCAAGTGATTTAAGCCCAGAAGACCCAGTTGTGTATTCCATCCCGCTGCGCATGAAATGATGCCACAACATGAAGAGAAAGAGAGAAGAAAGGAGGGAGAGAGAAAGGATAGTATCTGAGACTCACATTTGTTAAGGCCTGAGACACTCCTAGAACTCTCAGCTGCATGAGACCCTCAACTCCCATATACTTTTAACATGGTTTTCATTATGACTCTGTCGCTTGCAATGCAAAGAATCCTAATGCAAACATCCTATCCCTTAGGGTGTTGTTGTGTGTTGACTGAGATAATATATAAAGTATCCAGCGTAACACCTTCCAAATGTTCATTGCTTTCTTTTCCTTATCTGAAGTACTCACTCCTTTTCACTACTGATCAAGCTCACTGAGAGAGTGGGTGACCTATCTTGTTGGATGGAGATCAAAGGGCCCAGAACACTTCACTCAAGGAGAAGGCTGTTGGCATATCCAGGAAGGGTTCAAGATGAGGGGGCTCCTCAGTGAGTGGAGTTCCTTCCTCTGCTTTGGCTCCTCTTACCTCAAGAAGCAGCAATCTCAAGTTTAATTTTCAGCCACAACTGTATCCGAATCAAGTGCTTTTATCAGACCACGTGGCACATCTCCTCTCCCAGAATCCTGAATAGCATAGCTTTCATTTACTTTGGCAAATCAACTAAACTCAGAGCTGTTTCTATTCAGAGAAATGGCGACACTGAGTCAAAGCAAGCCTTTGGATTTGACTAATTCTTTCTGAAAATCATCACATGTCTTTGAGGACCCTTGTAGACTCACTTGGTAAGTAAACTTAGTCCTTGTTTTCCTTTTTCAGTTCTAAATTATTCAGCAATTAAATCTTCACTACTTGAATATTTTATCCCGGCAATATTTATTATAGTTATTGTCCAAAGAAAAGGCTGGACTTGAGTAATTTTACAGATGACTGTTTAAGAAACTAAAAGAATAACAACAACTAATATGAAAGGAAAAGTGTGGCACAATGGAATTCCTCTGGAATTTCAGTATTGATACTGCCATTTATTAGTTGAGTGACTTTAGAAAATCTCCCTTAACCTCCATGGATCATGGATCCTAACTAATATGAGACAATTGAAAATATTCCTTCTGGCTCTAGCATTTAGTGATATTATGATTTCACACAATAAAAAAAAAATCGTGCAAGTTCCAACCTTCTGGATCATTCGGTAGTTGGTATCTGTTTTATTATCAGACACGATATTCTCACAGAAGACCACATCTACGTGTTTTCCTAAGACAATTCTAGGTTCCTGTAGAAAAGAAATAGGGTCTGGTCAGGAGCCTGAGGTTGTGACTTGTGTGACTTTGGACTAATAATTTCTCTCTGTGGGATTTTGTTTCCTCATTTGGGACAAAACAGGTTTGTACAAAAACAGTGTTTTCACTTATATTCTAACCAAAGATTGCTTTTGCAAAGGAAAGTGTCAAATAAAGACTGCAGATGGCTTTGGTCCAGGCAGGAGCAGAGGGAAAAGCATCCCTCAATCTTCCTTCTGCTCCTGACCATGATCTTTGAGGCATCCCATAGACATTAGGGCTTCTCAGAAACAAATTTTGAGAAATCTAAAGTCCCTTCAATTATACAATTCCATGATTCCATGAGAAAAAAAAGAAGAAGAAAGAAGAAAGAAAGAAAGAAAGAAAGAAAGAAAGAAAGAAAGAAAGAAAGAAGAAAGAAAGAGAGAAGAAAGAAAGAGAGAGAGAAAGAAAGAAAGAAGGAAGGAAGGAAGGAAGGAAGGAAGGAAGGAAGGAAGGAAGGAAGGAAGGAAGGAAGGAAGGAAGGAAGAAATGCTAATTTGGTTCATTTCCTTCTGTGACGTCTATTAGACGAAGACAGCTCACAAAGTTTTACACGTGGCATTGTTCCTCAAGTTTGAGTTTATATAGTTTCTGTTTTTATGGGAATGTCTAAGAGTATCCCCTTATGTACTTTAATGTCATGAATTGAAGTTTTAAAACTTTAATAACGATTGCTTTTGCTTATTTCTATTTTCTCTTTATTGTTTTTTTATGCTACACATTCCTACCTGGAGATCTTTTTGGGTGAATGGAATATGGTGCCATATGGAAGGTAAACAACAACCCTAGTTACCCTGGGACTGTCCTGATGTTAGCGCTGAGAGTCCCTCACCCTGGGGAATCCCTTCGTCCTGGGCAGACCAGGAGGGTTGACCACCATTATTGCCAGTCATCTTGTTGAGGAAGGAAATAGTGAGAATTTTTAAAAACCTGATTGACAGTCTTATCATTTTAAAGCTATGAAGGAGTAGGCAAAGGAAAGAGGCATTCACCCTTTGGTCGGTGAACCTGGCACATTGGCCTTGCCTGCTGGAACAGCCTTGCTGCGGCGTGGGCTCACCCTCAGCACATCCGGGGATGCCGTAGGTCTGCTTCTCAACACGGGCTGCTTGCTCTCCCCAGGACCACTGGGCTTCTTCACCCCCACCCCCAGAATTGTAAAAAGGCACTAATTTGCTATTACTGCCGTAACAAATTATGACAAGTGCAGTGGCTTAGAACAGCACAAGAGCATTATCTTGCAGTTCTAGAGGTCTATCATGGGTATCATGGGGCTAAAATTAAAGTGTTGGGAGGGCTGCATTTCCTATGGGGGAGAATCTGCTCCCTTGCCTTGTCCAGTTTCCAGAGGAGGCTCGTGTTCCTTGGGTCATACTACCCTGCCTCCCCCTGCAAAGCCAGCAATGTTGCATCTCTCTCTGTCTTTCCTCCATAGTCACGTCTGCCTCTTATTCTTTTCCACCTCTCCCTTCCCCATTTATGGACCCCTGTGATTACATTAAGTGCACCCTAGCAATCCAGGATAATCCTCTTATTTTGAGGCCAACTGAACAGCAAACTTAATCCCATATTCAACCTTAACCCCTCTATGCTGTGTATGTAGTACAACATAGTCACAGGCTCCCGAGATGGGGATGTAGGCATTTGGGAGAACTACTGTTCTGCTGGCTCTGCTGCCTCAAATTGTTGAGGGCTCTTTTGTTGACAATAGGAACCTCGGCTTACTGTTATTACCGAGACCGACTCATAACACTTGCTACGTATCTAGGGGAATTACATAATTTATCACTCAAATCAGGATATTTTTGCAAGTGAAAGAGGACCTCTAAGTAATTCCTACGGGAAGACAGACATAAATGGTTCTAGTCCAGGCAAAGTAGGACACCTGGTGACAGTGCATAGTATACATTCCACATGTATTTGTTGAATGTGATATCATCTATAGACCTTTGTCGAATGTTCAGTTACACACTAAGTGGTCTGGGATTCTGAAACACACAAGCAAGCTGGGTAGAAAAGATTGTACCATGCAATACTAAGTAAGCTAAATTTTCAGGTGCACATTATAAAGCATAATTTAGAAAAGATAGGATATCAGTGAAGGCTGGTGTTTAGTGAAAGTAACATGGAGGAGATGAAAGCCTGAGAATAAGATAACAATACTAAGGAAGGTTTAATGAAAATAATTTCCCATAAATTACACTCAAGTTCCTGTATTGTATTCTAAACTTATTTGAATACATAAATGTTACAAGGCTGACACTGTCTTGTATCCTCCTTCTTTTACTTAAAATATAAGCAAGCCAAAAAAAAAATATATATATATAAGCAAGCCTTCATTTTCCATCACTGTTTTTGTCAGTATTTCAATAACTAGGAGCCTTTAATAAATGATATTAATATGGCTTCCAACACTTGACAAGCATAAACAATTCTGTCATGGATATTTCTGAACGATGGTTCTTATTCTTTTTTAGATTAGGGATATATTATTAACCCAATCCTAAAAGCAGGAAAATGGGTATGCTTGAGGCAAATTGAAGGGTAAGACATTCCAGATGAGACCACATAGGTCTACAGCAGATGAATAATGGCTCCCCAAAGAGGTCTGTGTCCTAATCCCCAGATCCTAAAAATGTTACCCTACATGGCAAAAGAGACTTTGTAAATTAAAGATCTTGCAATGGGAAGATTCCCTCCTGGATTATCTGGGTGGCCTCAGCATAATCACAAGTCTCCTCATAAAAGGGAGGCAAGAGAGTTAGTCAAAGCAGATGCTGTGGAAAGAGAAGCAAGTCAGTCAAGAAGACGTGATAACACCATGCTGCCTACTGGCTTTGAGGTGGAGCCATGGGACGCGGAACGCACACAGCCTCTAGAAGGCAAAGACAAAGAAACAGATTCTCTCCAACAGCCTCCGGTGGGGCCTGCCCTGTTGACATCTTTCCTTTAGCCGAATGAGGCTGATTTTGGACTTAACAACCTCTAGAACTGCAAAATAATAAATCTGTGTTGTTTTAAGTCACTACGTTTGTGGTAATTTGTCAGAGTAGCAGTAGGAATCTAATACAAGTCCATATCCTGGCCACAGAGTTAGGGATGAGGGTGGTGTCACACATCGCTGGAAGATCAGCCTCATGAGCAGAGTGCTCTGGGGAAGCAAATCCACAAAGAGCAAAGATGGGGCAGAGGCAGGGCATGGAGGAAAGGGTTTCAGCAACACTCGGATGGATTCAAGTCCAAAGTCCACTATCAACTCTGGTAACCTGGCCCGTTGTTTTGTAAGATTGGGACGAAACAACTGACCTTCTAGGCATTTCTGAAAATTAGGCAGAAAATTGTAATAGTCAAAAGCATGAGCTTTGGAGCTGTAGTGAGCTTAGCTCAAGTCCTTTATTCGACTGCCAACTACTTATTATGTGGATTTAACTGTGTTATTTACCTTTCTAATGTTTTCATGGTTCTAAGTAAGGTTTAGGAAGCTGCTAGGAGGATGAAATATATATAATGCAATATAATGCAGTTAATACAAATTAAATATAAATTATATGTAATGAGATAATGAGTCAATTCTCAATACATGCCAAGTCTCTACCCTTGGGAGGAGGGAATGTACAAGTGTTCATGTTTTCATGTATTCATTAGTTCTTGGATTTCTACCCCAGTATAGGTACTTTTAAAGTACTCAAGCTGCAGCAGAGCATAAAAGATACGTACTCTGCCCTTATGGCACATATATTCTGATTCCCTTTTCTTATTTGTTGAAAATGAGTCTGATTTTCCAATAAGCTCACCTTCCTGAAGTGACTGTTTTAACCTAAAGTGTGAGGCTCTTCAAAGAGACGTTCGATCAGTAGTTTGGGGGAGCTCTCATGGTAACAAACTACCGCGTTCCGCTGCAGAAGCGCTACTGCCCCCTGTGCACCTCCACCGGCACCAGGTTAAGGACATATTAGAGAAAGTGACTTTCAAGACTTTCTTATTTATAATGTAACCCCAGAAATATTTTTCCTCTGTGTGTGACCTTAGGTTCACGGTACTTGCCCAAAGAACTGGATAATGAACTTTTTTTGTTTTTTTTTTTTTTTATGTGACAGTTGGAAAAGCACAGGGATATTTATTTCCACTCCTCATAGGGCTGAAAAAGGTAGTAGTGATTGGACTGGGCTGAAGAGATCATACTGTTATAATGAAGGAAGCTCAACTAGTAGGGGGTGTAATGAATGTAAGCCTGAAGTGAATGAATCATTATAAAATGTACACTCCATCTCCACAATGAGTCTATTTTATTAAAATAATCTCTAGCATAATGTTGTCCTCTCTTGGCTTTCCCCCACTGTGAATCTATCCATGATTCCACCGTCACAAATCTTGTCCCCTGAGGACAGATCCATAATGAGAGTGAAGGGTTTGATTATTTGCTTTTAATAACTCTGCCTCCAAAACCCTACTTAATGCAGCAGAGATTCTATATTGAAGAACATGCCAGAATTATTGGAGGATCAATCAAAATTGGCAATTAATCATAATCACAGCCAGTAATCATAGCTGCAATTACCAATTGATTAATTAGGACAGCTCTTGAAATGCCAGTAGAAATTTAACATCATATTAGATTCAGCCCAATAACCATAAACTTCTACAATTACTTTCCAGCTTACCGTAATTTATGTCATATTTCTTTCTATTATTAGCTGCTATATTTATTTATTCATCATTTTATTTGAGCAGACCAAGCTCTTTCACTGTTTTTTTTTTTTTTTAATGTTGGGAATCTATTAAAATATGTTTAAGTCGTGGCATTAAATAAATCTAGTGTCAGTGCCAGGCAAATATTTGCAAATTTAGGACATCTATTTGCATTGCTTTTCAGGCCAGGAATTATATTTTTTTCCAAAAAAAACAAATGGGATGTAAGTATATTTTACATATTGGAAATCGGATAATGCTGGTATATTAGATTTATGTGTGCAAAGTATCTTCTAGTTTATTGACCAACTTTTGCAGACTCGGCACGGGAAATTTTATGCAACCTTCTTCGAGTGATAAGTATAAAGCAAGGAGTCACCAGAACTGCCTAATATGGGCGGACATCCTAACATTGGTGAAAATACACCTTAAGGAAATTCAGAGAGGTCTACTGTAAATAGAGCAGGGGATTTGTCAGGAAGAAGTCAGCATGTGTTTACTTCTTTGTTTTAAGACTGGATTATATTGAGCCAGTGCAGCTCACCACCACTTAAATCATATTTCCATTCAACAAACAGCTTTTAAATACTTACTCTGCAAAATATGCTAGGTACTGGAGGAGGCACAGAGTCGCACTGAGCTTCCTTTCTTACCTTCAGCTCACAGTCCAATAAAGGAGTTAAAACGTGGACCCCTGAATAGGAAGAACAAAATCAACTGTGAAGAAGGGTTTTTGACCAAATAGGAAAAAAAAAAAAAAAAAAGAAAGCCATTTGCCAAGATTGACTGCTTTTTCATGGACCTCCTGCGTCTTCAAATCTATTTGCGAAATCAAAGATAAAATTTTAATTATCTGCATCTTGAAATTGTGTTTATTCAAAGATTAATTCTTCTCTTCCAAATCCCCATGTTCAAATCCCTCAAATTTCTTAACCTTAGTTTATCATCAACTCGATCTTGTGTCTCAAGCACAGAAAATTTCTTAACTCCTGATTGTAACAGCTGATGACGGGACAAAGCAAAGCCACTTTCTTCAGAGGCATAAAAGGCAGAAACACCTCACCAGGTATATCCACCATATTACATTGATAGCATTAACTTGAAGCAAATAATGAGGCAGATTTTAGGGGCGTAAGTTTTATTCTGCTATTGGTTTCTCATAACTAGGAGACGTCCTTTGTGTGATACACACCATCTGGGCCTTTCCCATATGACCGTGGGAGGAAGGTATGGTCTACATGAGTAAATAATGCTCCCCTGGCCCCTGCTGCATTTGCAACTAACTATGCACTGCGGCACCGTGCGGAATAACTCTGACTCATCTTCAAGGGGGTTAATTCAAACTCCAGAATCAGGAGCTGTTCAAACAGTAATAGACATTTATGAAGACTGCATTACAGTGAAAATTTTGATAGCATTGTGGATTACATCCATATTAATAGCAAATTACCTTAGCAAGGATAATAGCATTCCGCAATGAACACCCAAGGAATTAGGGACTATTAGCCATGTCCTCAAAAGCACTGTCTGCCTCTTAAGAGGTAAATTCTGAAAAAAATGGAGACTATGAGCCTAGTACATTCTTAGACATTCCAGTGCTGCCAACCCACTCTGAGTTCTATCAGTACAGCCTCCAGTTGGCTAAGCCATGCAAATTCCAAAGCTCCTGGGAGGAGAGTAAGGGGGGGCAGGCATACACATTGTACAAGTGCTGCTGATTCAACTCCCATTTCTCTCTGTACAACTCAAGGCAATATCCCTTCAGTGAAGCAATCTTTCAAAAAGAAAAGGAGAAGAGTCTGCTTTTAAACATCATTCTAAACATCATCCCTTTAATGGATGAGATGTCACGGTCTCCTGGCAAGTGAATACTTCAGTGGCATAGTACTTTGATTTGCAACAGTTATAAAACAGCTATTCCGAGAGCAGAGTTAATTACGGGGAGTAAGCAGTTTTGAGGTACTAATTTATATTGCAATGCTTTGGTTGGCATAAAAGAGAAGGCTGTCATAAGTAACCCTCCTCCCCCCTCCCCAAATGGATTGTTGCAAATTCCACAGCAAGGGTTCCATTAGGATATTAACTTAAGATAAAGCCAAGACATGATCTGAGTAGACCTTGGCTGAGCTCAACAGGCCCACCTTGTGACTATGACATTGGTATTGAAGACAGCTAGAAGGGCAGGTGGGGTATGCTGAGAAGGTTTGGTGGCCATGCCCATGTTTTGAATGTCCAAAGGGTCATGAATAACTGTTGTATCATCTACATGCTGAGGCTTCAGGTTTATAAATCTCCATGTTGCATTAAACTGAAACAATTGACAACATCCCTTTAGAGCATGCCATTTATTGACAGCATTGATGATAATGGTGATGGTGATGGCATTGCAAGGATGTGGGGAAAGAATCTTACCCGGAGTAACTGGGAATAGAGATTGTATCATTGGAGCCCTCATGAAATACTTGCTTAGGTATGTCTTTCTTTCCCTATAGAGAATGCATAATCTCTGAAGAGCAGAGCAGAATTCTTTTTATTGATAAAATTATTGATAATCTTATCCACTGTTTGGCTCAAGGAAGGGGTTGGGTTGTAACTCCTCTCTTACAGGTAGGCCTTTGGATGTACAGAAACGTGCTCTGCCTCCTGCCAGCTTCTCAGGATGCTCTTGGAATTAAAAAAAAAAAAAAGTCAGGTGGCTCTGTGGCGCAATGGATAGTGCATTGGACTTCTAGTGACAAAAAAAAAAAAAGTCCTTTGATAAAGGTCAAACTTCTTTCCATAGCCATGTTACCTCACCCTTCTCCCCTTGACTGAACCCAACTGTAAGTCTAAGATCATGGAGTCCAGGTAAAACAGTATGAACCAGCCCAGCCCGTCCTAGGAAACACACAAAATGGCACATAAAGGGGAACGGTGGATGGGGTGGAAGAGTAAAATGAGAGGATAACCAACCAATGTATCATACAGGATTTGTGTGAGAACGAAATTGGATTATAGGAGAGTGTTTTTAAATGATGAGCTAACACACACCAATATTAGTGTTGTTACAGTTAACGGTGTTACTATCAATAGCAGGAAGATGAAATGAAAAGTCTTGGTAATGTAATGTTCTATATGCCAACTAAAAATTCAGAAAAAGAAGTCAGATCACATCAACTGCCAGATTGAGGCGGAGTCCTTCATGATTCAATGAGGTCGGTGTCCTGCTCAATGGAGCCCATACAGCCACCCCATGAAAAACAGGCAGATTCCTTTTATTTCTGTACTTTCACAATGACTGTTCAACCCCAACTACTTCCCACTGCTCCACTTCCTCTGTTTAGCTTTATTCACTTGCAAATAATTTGTGAATTTATCAGTATGCTGCTACTTACTTGGTCTGTCATTCCTAGTTTCCAATAGGTGTCCAGAGAGTAAAGGAGCAAGGATTCATAACTGACAGACATTTTCACAGATAGCGAGGAGAGAGCCTACTTTTTAATGAAAGGTGAGTCAAAAAAGTCTTGCTTTTTCTTCCCACCTTCTCTTTATAAAAGATGAGTCAGGCCTTGAAGAACTTTCCCCCGATGTTGTGAGATTTACTGGGCCTCCACTGGGAGGAATATACAGCCCCCATCCTACCGATGCAGGAGTTGATCTATGTGCCTTACTTTGGCCCCGGGATGTGATTGGATACACCCTGGACATGACTGAGCACAAGCTTTAAGAACCAGGGAAGATTTAAGAGCCAGCCATCTTGCTCTTTCTCTCTGCGACGCAAAAGCTCATGTCTCAAGTAGGAGCCACTTCTTCACCCAGAATCTTGGAACAAAGACAACTTATGCGAGAGTGAAGAACGACAGCTGATCTGGAGCCACCACCATGTAACAAGAATGAGAAATGGACTGTTGTGTGTGTAAGCCAGTGAGATTTTTAAAGTGTCATTGCTGCATAACTTAGCAAAATCTGACTGACATGATCAAAAAATCACAAACTATAAACTAGTTTTTATATAAGCTCTAATAGATATTTCAAGGCTGTTTCATTGGAAGTATTATCAAATCCTTAAATCATTTCTTTCCCTCCTATTTCTCTACGACTTTTAATCTACTCTTTGCAGTGCAGGCCTTCCTCCTCACTCATGACTTCTATCCCTAGAACCAAGAACATTTAACCCTCTGAATATTTTATAAATCTTATCTATGCTTCTAAATTATCTCACCTATCTGCTCTTTCTGCTTTGGCCGTAGGGCTGTAGAGGTTGTCCTGGAGAAGCCACAAAATCTCATATACCTAACTAATTACACAGTATTTGTATTTAAGTAAATGATAGTGTTGGATGTATTTCACATTTGCTTATTATCTTTCCATTCTAAAAACCCAAGTTCTTCCCTGTTTACCAGGTTTTAGTCTCACAAGTAACTTTAAGGCAACACTTTGAACTATTTATATTCTTTTTAGAGAGAGAGAGTATATGCATGTGAACAGGGGGTAGGGGAGAGCACAGAGCCCAGTGTAGGAGCTCTACACAATCTCATGACATGGAGATCATGAGTTAGGTGAAATGAAGAGTCAGACTCTCAAACAACGGAGCCATTCAGACACCCCAAAACTTCAAACTACGTAATGGGCGCTCTTCCGGGTATCTGCTTTTTTAACCTCTTGTTCAGTCCATTACTCCTTTAGCTAATCTTCAATATTTTTATTTGTCAGAAAGCAAATTTAATTCTCCTATAATTAACTGTAAGCCTATAATTTCATTTTTTTTAATTCTTAGACCTAAAGTTCAGAGAGCTGAATTAAGTATATTGACAACTTATGGCAAACTGTCATTATTGCTCCTTGCAAAGTCCTCCTTGTTTTTGTTCTCTTCCATGATATCGTTTTCCTTTGTATGTCATTCCTCCTCCTATCCACCAGCATTTATTATAAAATGCTCTAAATGCATCTTTTAAGCATATAAATTATTTCATGTATGCACATGTTTTTTGATTTACATAAAAATGTTATGTTATGTATCTCATATTTTAAAGATATATCTATATTGGTTTAATGAACACCTAATTTGCTGCTCAGGACTATTACATAAGTACCCCATGGTATGTATCCATCCCGTTTTACCTACTTCCTCTACGAAAAGTATGTAAGGTAACTACAATGTTTACCATCAAAATCAGCACCAAGACGCTCCAGCTTCTACATTTCCTTTGAAATCTGTACGATGGGAGTGGATATATTTTCTAAAAGTGGCAATTTCCCTGTCATCGGGTGCATACAGTTTTACCTAATTGATGTATAGAATTTTTGTACCAATTTTTTTACTCTTCCATTTACCTATATTCTTGCTAACACTTAAAAATTACATACTTGCTAATTTTGACCTGTTACATAAGCATAAAGTTGTATCCTACTGTTTGTTGGAGCTCCATGTTTACTAGTCAGGTTGAATAAGGTTGATTACCATCTTAAATTGCTTTCAGTTCTAAATGTTTTATGTTTTAGTTATGATTTCTTCCTTAATCCAAAAGTTACCTGGTTTTAGATTTTTTGCATTTCCAAATAGTTTTTTTAAACTATTTCTTTTTCTCCTATTTATTTCAAGTCTTATTTTATTTTGTTAGAGATCATAGGGTTATTGTGTTGATTCTGTTCCATGTTTTAAGACCATGTCTTAAGTCCCATGCTTATGGACTATTTGGCAAACAGAGAAGGAAATCTTGTTAATCACAGTATTAAACAGTCTGGATTTTATTTTCTTACTGCTTTATTATTTTCTGAGAGAACTGTGCTAAAACAGCTTACTAAAAAGTTGATTTTTCAGTTTATTATCTTGAGCTCAGGTTTACTAATTATTCTCATTATTATTAGGAGACTATATTGTTACTAGTGTGTATGGTAATAATTACTATATCATGATCTTTTTTATCACAAATGTATAACAGCAGAACATTTTTTTTCATCTTATCTCATATTTTTTAACTATAGTTTCTTTATAAAGATTTATTTTTTAATTTAATGATTCAAATATTATATATTTAATTTTAAATTATTCTGGTGATTTGGATTAGCCAGATAATATTTTATCCATTTATCCTTGCATGTCATTCAATTATTATTTTTAATATGTACCATAATGTTGGGAAGTTTGGATCCTTTTAATTCTGGCTCTAAGTTTTTTTACAGTAATTTTTTATTAAGTTATTTGATCTTCTTTATTTTTTATATTCTTTAGATTGCTTTTCTCTTTTCATTTGATTCCTTCAGGGGTCTTCACATTATATTATCTATACCATGGGCCAAATTTAGTTTGTAGCCTATTTTGGTGTACACCTGAACTAAGAATATGTTTTTTATATAATTTAAATGCTGTGAAAAACAAAGAATATGCAGAGACCTTATGTGACCTACAAAGCTGAAAATATGGAATACCTTGGACTTAAGGAAAACATTTACAGATACCTAGATTACTTCATCTGAGAATAATTTCAAAGAGCATTCCTATGGTAAAATTTTAAAGGCTTATCTTCTTGATAGTATTTAATATTTCATTTTCACATTTAAATGATAATTTAGGTGGATATATAATTCCATGTTAAAGTTTCTTATCTTTTCTTTTAGTAGTTTAAAATTTTTACTTCATTTACTTGCAACTGCGTAGCTGATGATAAATACTATTAACTTGATGCTTGTTTTGGGGCATGTAATCTGCTTCGTTTCCTGGAGTTTTTTATTTTTTTCTAATCGTTTTTGATATTTAAAAAAATTAAATTTAATTTTATCCAGTCTTTTCTCATTTGACAGTGTGCTTTTAATCTCTTCTGCATGATATTCTTTGAAACTATACAAATTTGGGTTTTGCTTTAAAAAAAATTAGGGGTATTCTCAGGCGTTATTTCTTCAAATAGTACCTCCCTCCAATTAGCATCTTCCTTCTCCACTTTTAAAGAAACAGAAGTGTGATACATCTATTATTCTCTACATCTTTGAATGTTTTTGTATATTTTAAAAAATCTCTTTCTCTCTCTATGTCTTTCAGTTTTACTTACTTAAAAGTGGCTTTATGGACTTAATGTTCTTGCCCTCTGCAAAACTCTTATGTTGAAGCCCTAAATCCCAGTGTGCTATATTTGGAGATGAGGCCTCTAAGGAAGTAGTTAAGATTAAATAAGGTTTTAAGGGTAGGGTCCTGATGGATACGATTAGTGTCCTTAAAAGAAGAGATGCCAAAGCTCATTCTCTTCATATGTGTGCAAAGAAGCAGGCACACTCCAAGTGGAGGGATTTTAACATAACCAACACTGCTGGCACCTTGATCTTGGATTTCTGGTCCCCAGAGCTAAGGGAAAATAAAATCCTGTTATGTAAGCCACCCAGTCTGGGGTACCTTGTTAGGGCAACCCAAGCAGACTAAGATAAGTAAGTAATTGTTTTTTTTTTGTTTGTTTGTTTGTTTGTTTTTTATTTTTTATTTTATTTTATTTTTTATTTTTTTTAATTTTTTTTAAGTAATTGTTTTTAAACAAGATTGCTATGACTGAAAATATTTAGGTGAGCAGATTATGTGATAGAAAAAATACTAACTCATAATTTAAGATGTTTTAGATAGGGTACAATTATGGCAGCAGAAGCCATAAAAATGGACAAAATTTTAACAAAACTAAACAGAGATATTCATGTCTTGGGATTCCACAAACCAAGCCCAAGAAGTGATTCCAGAAAATTCGTAGGGCCAAATTAATTTATTATGAAGCAGTTTTTTTTTTTTTTTAAACTTGAAATCATTGATAGGGTATCAATCATTACCCTGAACTTGCGTACAAAACACGTCAATACCTATATACATTTCCCCAGAGAGGAGTGTCATAGCATTTTAGGATTCTCCAAATGGTTTCTCACTCAATTAAAACTGAAGCATTCCTATTTCAATGTTTTTGCAAAATTGCATTGTACCACAATTTGAGAAGTTAATGGAGGACAGAATCTTGAATAATAAGTATGGAATAACATTTGACCCAAAGGGGCCAGAAGTTTATACTCAAGCTGTACTCACACTTAGTAATGTTAGGACATCTTTAATCAAGTAAAAGGTTAAAATCTTCCTTGGATTTCATCAAAATCTAATAAAACTCTGGTAAGTATTCTATAAAAGCTACTACTATTGCATACCTAGAGGGATTCAGATGTCATCTAAAGATGAATAAAACTATGACAAAAGACTATCACAAATAGGTTAAGAATGAAACATCATTAACTATAACTGAAGAAGGGGACAACTTATGTACAATGTCGGAGAGGAAATTTTTTCCTCTACCTTCCTAGATTCTCTTCACCAGTCTATTAAATTGATATAAGACAGATTAACAAGAGAAAAACAAATTTAATTTCAAAATAAAGGAGCCCCACAAAGATAAGAAAGGCTCCATGACAGTGAGGTAATTGAGGCTTATGTGCCACCTGAGCTAAGGAGAAGGGAGTAGGGCTCTAGGGCTTCAATGGGAAGGAAGACGATTTACAGGAAGATGGGGAGAGCAGATGCCTGGTAAGCACGTGCTTTGCAAAGAAATAGGACAGGGAGAGAAATTTGAAAAACAAAACAAAATAGACACTACTGAGCTCCCCTCTACTCTCAGCCTACCATACTCTTTTTTTTTTTTTTTTAATTTATCTCTAGTGATACCTCTCTTCCTGGACCAGGCCCTCCATCTCAAGTCTTAGAGGCAATTAAAGGGGAGGGAAAAAGTTTTTCCTGACTCTTTTGTGCCTTGATTGTCTTCAGCTCAAAATAATCCACATGCCAAAGAGGTACGTTTTGTGGAACCTAGTTCTGAATCCCTTCTAATGGTATGGATTACTTACCCGTCTCTCTGTCTCTCTTTCTCTCTCCCCTATGATTGCTTGAAAGCTCTCCTAGTTATTCTTGGAAACTCAGGAACAGAATTTTAAGTACTGCTATGTCATAAAGATTCCATTTACTTCGATGAGAAATATGTTTGAACATTTCAGAAGTGAGCAAACATGTTATTTTAATTTGCTAAAGTCCCAAAGCACCAATAGGTGAGCTTCCGTCACTGAGGTGGTCATAACATTGTACCGGAGGGGAAAAAACCCTGCTCCTCTACCCATCTTAGATTCTTCAGCTGGAGATTAGACTGTAAATTAGATTAACAAAAGACAGATTAACAAGACAAACCTAAATTTATTGACATGTGCATTTTGCTTGTATACAGGGGAACACCCATAAAAGAGTAACCCAAAAGTGTCCTTAGAATTTAGGTTTATATATCATCTTAGGCTAACCAAAGGAAACAGGGGCTTGGGGCTTCTGGAGAGGGTAGGCAGATTGTGGGAAGAAGACCAAGAAAAGTATAGTAAACAAGGGTTTTTAACAGAGTTTGTTATGCAGATTTCAATAGGTGCCTTCTCCAAAGATTCAAGTTATTAAGAGCCCTCTTCTTCCTGGTGTGGGAGAAGGATACATCTTTACAAATGGAAATTTCCTTTATAAATGTCAGTTTCCTTTACAAAAGGAAAACATGTGACCTGTTTTTAGAGCTTTTCCTGCATCTCCTGGTTCTCAAAGGTCTGGCTCAAAATAATCCATATGCTGAAAAGATATATTTTGGGGTAGCATATTCCCACACCCTTCAAAATGTTAGTCAATACTCCCACTCACTAAAAACTCCATAAAATAAGTGAGTACCAATACGAATACCACATGTCCCTCTAAAAATAAATTTTTATAGTTTTGTCATTAATTCTGATTGGTTCTTACATACTTTGAATAAATTTCTTTGTGACTCTAAATGCAAAGACGAAGCAGCTCCTATCATAAAAAAAAAAAAAAGTTCTGCTTATAATCAAATGTAGCTTTCAAACTCCTAAAACTCAAGCTCACTGTATGTATTGCATCAAAGGAAGCTGAACACAGATAAGTGGTTATTCTCTCATTTCTCCGGCCTTCATTGATTAATCACGGTGATTCTCTGTGGTGATTCAGAGGGTTGTGTAAAATGCAATTCGAAAGAAGAGACATAAAGGTCTGTCAGCTGGAAAGACAGTGCACCCTTAAGGCACAAAATGAAAGGATTGAAGGTACCCTAACTGCAACTATCACTTGAGATTTGCTCCTTGGAGAGAAGTGAAATTTCTTGACATAAATTTTCAAGTGTAAAATGGATACCATCCTAAAGTTTCTAAGCACCCCCCCACTGAATACTGATTTTATAGTACCCTCAGTGCAAATCCCCTTCCCAAGGCATGCATACAGCTTGTCAGAAGTCTGAAGGAACATACTGGTGACTCGAAGAAAATATAATACAAGCGTATTATATTTTCCTCACTTTTTTTATTTTGAATGTCATGTATCCTTAGGTATGTGGTCTTAAACACACTCACTCGCACAGGTGCACACACAACACAGAAACACATGGCCAGCAGGTTATCATTCAACTCGTTATAGTTAAGTGAAATTTAATCAAGGCAGAGGGGGAAAAGGCAATGTTATGAGCTGAAAGGTACCCTCCCCACCCCCCAAGGAAATTCATATGTTGAAGTCCTAATTCCCAGCGATGGAGAACAGGGCTGGCTGAGGACAAAGCACAAGCCCTGAGCAGCTCATTGACAAGTCCTGGAAATAGGCAGAGGGACCTTCCTCTAGGGACTCAGCTGCCTCCATGTTAATACTTTGCTAAGGGCAAAAGGCAATCTCAGCCTGACCCCCAGGAGCCTGTAAGTCTAGTTTAACTATAAAAATCCCTTTAGAACTGTCCTTTATCTCTACCCCCCGAGATCCATGTTGGCGATCACCCCCAGCACGTGGCCCATGATGCACATCTGCAGGGTCTCATGACTCAGGTTTTATTAGACGGTAATCAGTGCGCTTTTCCCAACAACAGCTCGTAGCCCCTTCCAGGTCCTGGAGACCTTGCTCTCAACATTCCTCAGAGGGCACGCTGTCCCCAAGCCCCCCCAACTCCCAGGTACATCATCAGCCTCCCCTCCCAGATCGGGGCAGCTGCTCTTCCTGCCCCCAGGTCCTGTCCCCGGGGTTTCATAAAATCATCATTTTGAACCACAGACATCTCAAGAACTGTTTCCTGGTCATCAGCTCCAGACCTCATCTATATTCCAGAACTTCATCACCGGGTGTTCAGAATACAACTATATTTGAAGATAGGTAATTAAAGGGACAATTAAAATAAGTTGGTAGGGAGGGCTCTAATCCAATCTGACTGGTGACCTCATAAAAACAGAAAATTCTTACATATGGAGAGATGACAAGGGTGTACACAGAGAGGGAAAACCATGGGAGAGCACCCTAAGAAGGTGGCCACCTGCAAACCAAGGAGCAAGGCCTCAGGAGAAACCAAATCTGCCAACACCCTGATCTTGGACTTCTAGCCTCCTGAACTGTGGGAAAATACATTTCTGTTGTTTAAGCCACCCAGTCTATGGTATTTTGTTACAGTGGCCCCAGCCAACGAATACAGGCAGGAAAAAAAAAAAAAAAGTAAAGGAAAAAAATGAGTTTTTTTTTGTCTCAAGCATTCCAGTCATTCTCTAAGGCACTGTGCTGTGCTTAGGTGACAAGCCGTTACCTCTAAAAGTGGCACTACTGTGTATTAAGTACTAAGTGTACTAAGTACTGTGTAGCTCAGCAAAGCTTAGTATATTGTTATAAAAGTAGGGTGTTAACTAATTCATGTGTTTATTCAATCATAATTGTGCATGAGCTATTAGCATATTTATAGCTAAGCCATGTTAACTGGTATGAAGACATTTATACCGTAATTCTATGGATAAACATAAACAAATAAGTAATATATAAGCTAAAGCTATATGAGCGATACAAGATAGGCAAAGTAAAAAAAAAGGCCATCTGATGCCAGAAGAATATATGTACAAATAATTGATTTAATAACCAATATCACTTCTTCATCCATTTATACCATAACGGGCACTGAGCTAACCCCTTTATGTTCATGTAGTCATTTAACAGTCACAAAAATTCCGTGGTCTGAGCATTGCTATCTCTATTTTTTGAATAATTTAAACCGAAACTCAGAGATTAAAGCAATTGCTCGAGACCACACCAATAATAAATGACACAGAGAATGTGACCCAAGGTTGAGCTGGTAAAAGAACCTGTGTTTTAAATGCCATGCTATCTGGAGATTCAGTCTTCTAGTGGTCTAACATACCCATAAGAAAAATTAAACATTTTTCAGATACTTCTCAGTGC
This sequence comes from Canis lupus baileyi, assembly GCF_048164855.1. Classification (NCBI taxonomy): domain Eukaryota; kingdom Metazoa; phylum Chordata; class Mammalia; order Carnivora; family Canidae; genus Canis; species Canis lupus. Next base: position 29,063,825 of record NC_132858.1, read on the forward strand.
CTTCATGAGAAAAATAAAAGATATATTTATTAATTTGCTTACTTCATCCTGTCCCTGTTATGTATGCTTATCCCTAAACAGTTTGTTATCATTATACTAAGAGTAGGAAAAAAATGCAAGCTCTTCTTGTTCAAATCTCTTATTTTCAGTTGAGAGAAGTTACATGAGTCATACAATGATATGAAGCCAGAGGGTGTAAGACTGCGCTGCCCCATGTGCCAGTACATGAACAGTTTGTTACTATTTTATGATGATATATGCTTGCAACAGAATGTTAAAAAAAAAAAAAAGCAATAATTCACAGCTTCCTTCCTTGAGAAAGTTTCGCTATGGAAATCATCAGTAGGAGTGTAACACTGTTTAGTGGCTTAATTTGTTCAGAAGTAAGAGTCTAATCTCATGGAGAATTAACAGTCTAAAACAGAAGCACTTTATAGACCACATCTTGAGTATCATTTGAAGACACATGAGTGGAACCTTTACTTCCTAACTTAGCTCCTCTTCTTTTTCTTGCGCTAGACAAAGATGAAGAATTTGACTTCAAATTATAGCGCTTAACCTTGTTAGCTACATAAGCTACGTAAATCAACTAAATGTTTTAAATAAAAAAATTTTCCAAATTCCCTACCTTATATATACTCTATTAGGTAAATTAAAGGTCGTTTATATAAAATGTGACACATAGTAGGTACCCAACAGAGTAACTAATATCAATATGTAAAGTCTATGAAAGAAAGTTTATTTAGGGGACGCCTGGCGGGCTCCGCAGTTGACTGGTTGAGCGTCTGCCTTCGGCTCAGGTCGTGACCCCAGGGTCCCAGGGATCCAGTCCCACATCGGGCTCCCCACAGGGATCCTGCTTCTCCCTCTGCCTGTGTGTCTCTCCCCCTCTCTCTGTGTCTCACATGAATAAATAAATAAAATCTTTAAACAAGTTTAGTTAGAGCCCATATATCTCTGATTTAATTTATGACCAAGGTAATTTACTAATGAGCACAAATTTTTGTCCAGAAAAGATCATGGAATCACTAAAATACTTACTATCCCAAGAACAATAGCAGTGGCAAGACGGTATCAGAAACCCTACCGGTGGGGTTAACCGTGAAAACTACCAGAACAAAATGCATTTCCACTCTTGTCATTTATAAAACCAGCAATAAAAATGATGGGAATCCCATTCCCAGCATTAATTGAATAAGTTGGATCAACTTACCCTTCTCTTGTAAAAAAATTCTAAAAGACAGAAAATATTATATATTCAAAAATTTTTTTCCAGACAGTGGATGACAGCACAAGACTGTAATACTTCAGAGGAGAAAAGTAAACAAGAGCTTTAAATTTGCAACAGATTTTTGCCTGGAAGCAATTTCTGGACGATGATTCCATGAGAATGCTTCTAAGTGGAAAATGGCAGTCTCGGTGAGTTGAGGAGACAGAGATAAGAGCCCAGAGAATGACTTAGCTGGAATTTGTAGAAAAGATCTTTAGAGAAGGAGGAGCTATGCAGAAAACAGCCAGTATAGGAGTCCCCTGGAGCTTTGACTGTGAAGCTCCATGAGCCTGGGTAAAAAAAAAAAAAAAAAAAAAAAAAAACCTAAGAATAATAAATCAAACAATTCAGAGACCTCAGAGCTTGAAAATATCTGACTTCCAACCTGTTAAAATGGCCGATCTTGTTGAATACCAAGAGCATTTGGGAGGGAGCCTAGCAATGCCATCCATGCCTCAGTGCTAAGGCTAAGCTATCTCTAAAGACTGTACTAAAATGCCTTTAAAAACTTAAAAACAAGTTCAGAAAGGATTGAGCCAATAGGAAAGTAACTTAACTACCTGACAGGACAAAGCTCAACATTTTTTAAACAATACTGTAAACTCAGACACATAACAATGTAATGCATTGGGATGGAATGACGATTCCTGCGTTCAATAAAAAGTTACTAAGCATTCCAAGAGGCGGGAAAACGTGACCCAATCCGGAAGAATAATTAGTAAATAAAAATAGATCTAGAAGTGTTAGCAGTGATGGGGTTGATGGAGTAGGATTTCAAAAGAGCTATAACAATCTGTTCAATAATCTATTTAGAGGACATCAAAAATATAAAGGTGATAGAACTCAGGGAAATTCTAGAGGTAGAAATACAGTGTCTGAAATGAAAAATTCACTGGATGAGATTAACCTCCAAATTAGAGACTGCAGGATAAAAAGATTAGTGATCCCGACAAAATAGAAAAATAGAAACTGTCAAAGCTGAAGTACAAAGAGAAACAAGAAAAAGATGGAAAAATATAAAAAGAACCTTAGCATCTCTTGGAAAATATGAAGTGGTTCAGCATATCTGTAATGAAAGCCCCAGAAGAAAATAATGTAGAGTAACTACATAGTATACTTGAAGTTATAATGGCCAACGATTTCCCAAATTTAATGAAACTGTTAAAGTCATAGAATGGAAAACTCAATAAACTTGAGACAGATAATCCCTAAGCATGCACACATACATACACCCAAACAAGCTGTATCATAATAAAATTGCCTAAAAGCATTGATGACAAAATTTTAATATCTTCCAGAGAATAAAACAAAGGATATTCCAGAGCTTTCCACAAACCTGCAGAAAATACATTAATAATACATGGACTGGGCATTTAGTATATCCCTGATATTTATCTAACTATTTTATATGTATCAACTCATTTAATCCTCAGTATGATTTTGTGATGCAGGTACCCCTCTCACCACCCCTACTTTATAGAAGGGGAAATTGATGAAAGGTGAGGTTCAATAATGCACCAAAGTATGCATATCTCATAAGTAATATATATTGCCTATCAAATAGTTAAGAGATCGAAGAAATAAAGAAAAGCAAGAGAAGCAGTATTTTTAACTGTCCCTCCGTATTTGTCCAGAAATTAAGCTTTTCTCTCTAGAGCTCTTTTTCAGTGTTTTCATTTAGGTGCTTTGAAATGGTAGAAACTCATCTGTGCTAGCTGCAAAAACAAGAAAAAAACATCTAAGGCTCTCTTTGTGTTCTATTTTCTCTAGTGTCCATTAGTATGACTTTATCTCAGGAGGAACTAGAAATTAAAATGTAGGGTCATCTGAAACTTGGCTCTTCCTAGAACATATGGCTCCCATCTCCCCCATCTCTGCAGATTTTATATTCCCTGGTTTTTCCATTCAGAGTGGAAAATAGTTGTGCTTATCTCCTGGAGTGTGTGTATTACATTTCTAGTACATTCAGGAGCAGACTCTTAACCCTAATCACAATTTTCAAGGAAAGAGAATCTGATGGGTCCACTGTAGGTCAGGCGGGCCCCATCCAAGACTGAGGTGTGGAGATGATGTGTGGGCTCACACAGTGAACTGTACGGAGAGGAAAGACTTCAGAGAATTGATGGGAGGATTACAGATTTCTATTATGAAAGGTATCCCTAAATATAGTAATAAATGTGTGCAGTCAGTGTAAATCCTTGAAAATACCATTTTTTTCCTATGGCTGTAAGAACAGAGTAGGTAAGGTGCTCTTCTGGAGCTTCAGAGAATGAGGCGCCCATAGAATTTCCTTGGCGCCCATCAGAATTCCATTATCTTTCATGATTTCTCCAAATGGTGGGTGTTGGCAGATTATGTCCTCGTGAACTCATTTAGGGCGGTCAGAACACGCATCTCTGTTGAGTATGCTGAATTCCTGTGTCGGCATTTATTTGGGTTACACAGAGCTGCAGATCTGCCCTCTGGGACAGAAGACACTCAGAAGCCACAGGCTGCTAAGAGAGCAGAGTTTTCCGAAGCAGATTTTACAAAGCATTAATCAGAGATGGATTCTGGGACCAAAGCAAGTCGGGGAATAGCTACGTATGATATGACCCCTCCTGAAGAAACAAAAGGCACATTAGTACAAGACAGAGCTTTACCAAGCCCTGTAGCTAAGGAACCTGCTCCACATTTTCTGACCTGCAATGTCTAACACACCTCTGCCTTTTTAGTAATGGAAAAATTATGCAAATATATACAAAAATTTGAAAAATGGTGAGTTGGGGGATGGATAAATTTATTGGCTCGTGTAACCAAATTTGGGAGGAGTAACTGGCTTGAAACAATTATACCTGCTAACAATCTGACATTAATGACACGGAATCTCTGTCCCCCTCCATCATCGCTTCTCTACGCTTCATTCTCTAAGGGCAACTTTCCCCAGAAGTTTTGGATTAAATATTTATTGCCTTGAAATCAACTCTTCAAATAAGACAAATGCTGGGAGAGATTGTTAATTAGCCTGGTTTGACCTGTGAGCCTATTCCAAGGCAATCCACAGTATCCAGGGAGATGGGATAATTAATTAGCATATCCTAGGTTTCCTGATCTATTAGTCTGGCTGGGCTATCTGGGGCAACAAACAACCTCAAAATGTCTGGTTTAAAACTAACTTCTTTGTCGTGCATGCCGTAGTCCATCCCCGGATGAACCGTAGTTCTGCTCTGTGTCATTGTTAACAATTGTCATTGCAGGACCCAAACCGATTAAACAGCCTCCATATGGAATACTTATAGGTCATGAATAGAGAAAAGAGGCATGGAACACCGCACACTGGCTCACCTGACAGGACACACACCACTTCTGCTCACACTGGCGGGATGAGCCACATAGTCCCCGCCGGGACTGGAACAGAGAAGCATAATCCTTCTACAGGAAAAAAGGAGATGATATTTTTCAAGCAATACTATGGCCTATCACTGTTAACTTTCCTGATTGCAATTATTTACCGTCTTCTTTCCCAGATTCAGAAAATGTCCATCACTAATTTGGCCGACAGAACAGCCTCTGTGTGGATCACTTTCCACCGCACGGAATAGAGAAGAGTGTGACACACTGGTCCTTAAAGGTTCCCCAGGGAAAATACATTCACATTTCAGTGGCCAAAGCAAGTCACATTGGCAAGCCCTAGATGAGTAGGAAAAGAGAAATCATTATGCAGGGAAGAATATGGGCATGTTTTTAATCAAAAATATAATTTATCATACCTGACCTCCCATTTGTTGAGGGAATGGATACTATAGGTGGTAGCCCCAAGACTAAACCCCCAAGACTACCCAAGGCTGTAGTTTGTGGTAAATATTTGTCTTACTGATAACATGTCTGAATAAATTCTAGGTAAAGTGAGTTATGGAACTGCTGAAGACAGGATCTTTTCTGTGGCAATTTGCTATATACAGGAGGATATCAAATAAAGTGAGTGGCGCCCTAATAATAATATCTATATGATCAACCCCAACTTGCCTAAATTATTGATCTTGAGACCTCTCTCTTTACATGCTGGGAAATATCATTATGGAGATCGCAGTTCAACATTGGGAACTTAGGTGGGACAACAGACCCACAACATTCACCAGAAATATCTCCCGAGAAATCTATACATTTTAAAACTGGGCTGTAAAATATTTCTCACCAAGCTTTCTCAATATCATATTTCCATGGATACTCATGTATTTCCTTTGTCACAGTCCAACACCCCTTCACATCCATCTAGAGTTCTGCTCTTTGGAAAATTCTTCTATAAAAAAATGCTCTATTTACATTATGAGAGTTACTACGTTTGGCATGAAAAGACTGAAAAGTCACATTGCTATTTCTATGTCTTACTGTGGTAAAAATCCATAAAATATAAAATTTGTCATTTTAACCACTTTTAAATGTACAATTCAGTGAAATCAATTACACTCACGATATTGTGCAACATCACCATTATCTATTTCCAAAACTTCTTTATCACCCCATACAGAAATACTGAGTAAGGCTTCAATGAACACTGGCATACAAGTATCTGCTTAAATCTTTGTTCTTCATTCTTTTGGTCAAACACATAGGAATGAAATTGTTGGGTCATACGCTAATTATGTGTTCAGCTTCTTATAGCACTTTAAAATCATTTCCACAGTGGCTGCACCAGCAACGTACAGGGATCCCATTTCTCCGCATCCTCATGTTGCTTATTTTTTCATAGCTTAAGCTCTTACTGTGAATACCAGTCTCCTGTCATGGAAAATTCAAATTCACACTTTGGAAATGTTACAAATTATATATCATTACTCATTCATGCATCTCTGAAAGTGCTAATGTTATTTTTATTAATAGTAATGATAATGATAATAAGAGTATCAATATACATCAAGGGTCTGCTCTAATCAAAAACACTGAAAAAGTAGCTTAGACTGTTGAAAGAGACGGACTCTGACAAAGTAATTCCTTTCTGGGGTTTCTTGGATCGGGTCCCATAAATGCATCAAGTAACTGATCTTAATTTGTTTTTTTTTTTTTTCAAATAGATTTTCTGCCAAGGAAAAAGATATTCATCCATTCTAAATCATTAAATGAGCTCTCTGGTATGAATGAGTCCCTTGAGAGTTGGACAAGGCAATGCATCTCTATTTTCTGACACGTGATTGCCCAGTCACAGATCAAAGATGAAGGAAAGGGAAGGAATTCATAGTCATTGAGCTCCTACTTTAGGAAATTCCTCATTTAATTTTCACAGTGGCACTGTGAGCTGGGGAGACAGTATACAGTAGTGAAGCACCTGGACTGTGGGTTCAGATTAGTTGGGTTCAACTCCTAATTCAAATCCTGAAAAGTTCTGTCACTTTTCTTTAGCTTCCTCTTACTTTCCTTCCTTCCTTATTTTCTCTGTCCTTCCCTCCCCTTTTCCTTTCTTCTTTGACCCTTTCTTTCGCTTTATTTTCTTTCTTTCTTTCCTTCCTTCTTTCTTATAAAATATATATTTTTGAGCACCAAATTATGTGTCCGGCACGATAAAAAAATGGCATAATTTCTGTCCCTTGGAAATTACGCTCTACTTGGAAATATAAATATATAAATGAAAATGCTATAAACAAAAAATAAAGCATGGAAAGAGGTTACAGAGGTGCCAGCTTCATTGTCTGCAAATGGGATATTAATAATACCTACCTCAAAGAGTTGCTGTGACATGTTAGAATTAGATGAATCATATAAAGTGCTTATCAGAAAGCTTGACTCACAGGGAGTATTATGAGGTGATGAAAAAATGAAGGTTCAGATAGGGTAAGTATTTAATCCAGAATCACTTGGCTAGTAAGTGCAGCACTAGAATTGAAATACAATTTGCCTACCCACAAATATCTTTCCACACTATGCTTCCTTCCTGAAATTCTAAATGTTAAAGGACAGAGAGATACCAACACTGATGCATTTCCTAAGAAATATCTTTCCTGTATCATTAGCCAAGAAGTGTTTCTCATAAATCATGTGAGTACCACGAGATGGGAGTTGAGATGAGTCACTTTCACATTTAGAGTCAAAATCAATATATCTCTTAAATGAAGTGCTCAGGACAGGAAATTTTATAAAATTCCTTCTCCTTAAAAAATTATTTATTTATTTATTTATTTATTTATTTATTTATTTATTTGAGAGAGAGAGAGAGAGAGAGAGAAGATTATAAGCAGGGGGAGCGGGAAAAGCAGGCTCCTCACTGAATAGGAAGCCCAATGTGGGGGTCAGTCTCAGAACCCTGGGATCATGATCTGAGCCAAAGGCATATGCTTAACCGACCGAGCCACCCAGGTGCTCCTAAAATTCCTTCTAAATGTATACTTTTTCATTATCTGGAATAATAATATATGACCCTTGAGTTTGAGTTCCAAGGAAAAGTTATCTATCCATGAAATTCAAATATCTCTCTAGGCCATTTGAGTTATGACCAGAATCAAGAATTTGGGGAGCTCACAAACTACTTTGCCATCAATGAGCCCTACTCAGAATATTTTTCACAGTTTAGGAAGAAGTGAGGAGTCACAGCCACTGCTATTGTTGACAATGGGTCCGGTATCTACACTAAATCCCCTAGCTTCTTTGGATTTCTACATATATCAGGTGACACTGTACTCCAGTTAGCCTGGTTCGTGTGTATGTTGTTGTCCTGCTGTAATTATGGATAGCCCCTTCTTTTCCTGTTAAAACCATTCCTCTTTGGATATTAAATTACATGTTCACCCTGCATATAAGCATTCATGCAGAGAAAGTGGGTAATACTCTCTGTTAGACCTTCTCAGTGAAGACATTTTACTTTGGGTAATTTAAGTTCTGGGAGGCACTCAAAAACCCACCCTTTCGGGTGCTTTGTAGTTTGATATGATGAGATTCGGCTTGAGATTTCACATCTACTGACTTACAATGAAACTGTTAATAGTACTCATCTGTTATTTTCTTCTTTTAAAAAAAGTTTTATTTATTTGAGAGAGAGACAGAGCACTTGTGAGTGGGGGATAGAGAGAGGGAGAGAGAGAGGATATCAAGTAGACTCCTCACTGAGCAGAGCCCAACGTGGGGCTCAATCTAATGACCCTGAGATCATGACCTGAGTCAAAATCAAGAGTTAGCCACCACTTACCCACTCAGGCACCCCAATACTTGTCCATTACTTTCTATGCTCAATTCCACATACCTATAACAGATTGTTTAAATAAATGTAAAAAAAAAAAAAAAAGCAAAACCCACCGTCTCTGTAGTGCTATTTCAGATCATTAATGCAAGTTTTACAAATAAGGTTTTTTGCCCCCTTCTTGAGAAAACAAACGAAAAACCACGTAAGTGTGTTCAATAGCACTAATGCTGATCTAAAAGGGAGGTAAGGACTACTGTGCTTCCAGACTTAACACGACTCTAGCTGCTTTGTTTTCTAACTGCAAATTGGTAAACAGATTGAAAGGACATAAAAGATAAACACAATCTCACAGCAGGTGTTTGTTGGTCATAAGAAAATATTTTAAAGAAGCTTCACCTCACATTATCTTCTTTGGTATCTAGTGAAAGCAAACAGCAAAATAAACTAACTCTTAAAATATCCCTTGGTTTTACATCAAGGGATGGGCAATTATCTTGGGTAAAAACACACATTTAAGGTTGTTCAAAATCGGATATTCTTCTCAGCCAACTGGGTTTTAGAAACTGGAGCTTTGAATTCTGAGGAAAAGTTAAAGCCTAAACTTCTTACCTTGGGGTTTGGAGTCCACCCTCTGGCCCTGACCTGCATGCTACCTGCCCCCTTTACTACCCAAATTGAACCATCTGGATACCAGAAAAGCTGTTCCTTCTTGTCTTAATGAATTTATTCATACTGTTCCTTCCACTTCTGGTGATTTGTCTTTCCATTGCAATAAGTTTGAATCTCATTTAGTTTTAATTGTCAACACTGTCAAATGAATACAATTTCTTCCTTCTTCAAATATCTACAGAGTAGTTTCTTTGCCCCACCACCCCCAGCCCTTTCAAGCTTACACTGCAAGCATTTATGTATTCATCTGATTTTGGGGGGCGGGGGGATAATAGATTTTAAGTTTCTAGAGGACAAGTGTCATATTTAATTGATCCTTTGTAACAAACTAATACCACAGTGAGTTTTGCATGAATGTCATGTCTAATGCAAGTTTGTTAAAGAATAGAGGAAGGAAGGAAGGAAGGAAGGAAGGAAGGAAGGAAGGAAGGAAGGAAGGAAGGAAGGAAGGAAAGAAAGAAGACTAAGGAAAGTAGACTGGAAGGGAGAAAGAGAAATTATAACCATGTTTGCAATGTATTAAAACACCTCTTATTGTGTCATATTTGCAGACCATAGTCACACACCTCATCCGCAAAAATGATAAAGATGTACTCCTTTTGAAGTATGTGTTGAGTGTGTTAATCCATATAAAGACCCCCTGGTACATATTAACACTTTGTATGGTTTTTATTTGATCACAGGTGGCAACACCTTACCTCAAACTTACTCAAAGTGGTAAAGGCTTGGTGTTCTGGAGTAGACACACAATTTCACTCCAGGAAGTCATATCTCAGATAGCTCACAAAAAAGGCACAAACAGCCAACTAATTTTATCTCTTGTAACCAAAATTTCTTCATGTGTGAAGTGGAGGTTCTAGTAGAATTAATGTCATAAGGTTTTGCTAATTATTAAATGAAATAGTATCTGTAACATAATAGTCATTTAATGAATGGGAGTCATAGGAGAAATAAAAGACACATTCTCTTAATTTTCTGTTTTTAAAAATTTTTCATAATAATACTCTATAGTTATTATGCTCTTAACTGTAATCTTTTCAATGGCTCATGATTATAATAGACGTTGGTACATCACCTATGATTCACTTGAATCCTTTGACAAATTTCCAGTGAATTATCATGCTCCTCTCTGTTTTTCTTTTTTTTTTTATAGACTTTTTTTAATATAGCAGTTTTGAGTTCACAGAAAAATTGAGAAGAAGGTAGAGAAATTTTCCATATACACCTGTCCCCGTATGGGCACTGTGTCCCTCATTATTAATATCCCATTATCAACCCACCAGAGTAGTACATTTGTTACTACTGATGAACCTACAGTGATACTTCATTATCATTTAAAGTCCATAGTTTACATGAGGGTTCATTCTTGTGCATTCTATAGATTTGGATGAATTTACAATAACATACATCCACCATAATAGTGTCATATAGGATAGTTTCACTGCCCTAAAAATCCTCTGTGTTCAGCCTATTTAGCCTTCCCTGCCCCAACCCCTAGCAACCACTGATCTTTTATCTGTCTCCATAGTTTTGAATGGAGTCGTAGAGTTTGTCGCTTTTCCGGATTGGCTTATTTCATTTAATAATATGCATTTAAGTTTTCTCTATGTTTTTTCATGGTTTTATAACCCATAAACCCATAAACTCTTTTTAGTATTGAAAATATTCCATTGTTTGGATATACGACGGTTTATCCATTTACCTTCTGAAAGACGTCTTGTTTCCTTCCAAGTTTTGACAATTACGAATAAAACTGCTATAAACATCCACGTGCAAGTGTTTATGTATACATAAGATTTCAAAACTTTCAGGCAAACACCAAGGAACATATCATATGGTAAGAGTATGTTTAGTTTTGTAAGGAACCGTCAAACTGTCTTCAAAAGTGGCTGCACCATTTTTCATTCCCACCAGCAATGAGTGAGAGCTCATTCTCAGTAGGATTTCATGTTCTCAGAGTTCCAGATTTGACCATTTTATTTATTTTTATTTTATTTTTTAAAGATTTTATTTATTTTATTAAATAAATGAATATTATTTTATTTATTTATTCATGATAAACATAGAGAGGGAGGAGGGGGGCAGAGACACAGACAGAGGGAGAAGCAGGCTCCATGCAGGGAGCCTGATGGGGGACCCAATCCCGGGTCTTCAGGATCATGCCCTGGGCCAAAGGCAGGTGCTAAATCGCTGAGCCACCTAGGGATCCCCAGATTTTGACCATTTTAATAGGTACATAGTGGGAGTGTTTTAATTTGCAATTTGCTGATGACATATGAGGTGGAACATCTTTTCTTCTCATACACTTATTTGCTGTCTGTATATTCTCTTTGGTGAGGTTAAGGTCTTTGGCCCAATTTTTAATTGGCTTGATTATTTTCCTATTGTTGAGTTTTAAGACTTCTTTGTATAATTGGGTAATTATAGTTCTTTATCACATATGCTTTCTGTAGATTTTTCTCCCAATCTGTGGCTTATCTTTTCATTTTCCTGATATTGTCTGGAACAGAGCTGAAGACTTTAATTTTAATGAATTCCAGCTTATCATTTATGTCTTTCATGAATCATGTCTTTGGTGTTGTTTCTAAAAAGTCATTGACAAACCCAAGATAATCTAGATTTTCTACTATGTTGTCTTCTAGGAGTTTTATTGTTTTGTGTTTTATGTTTAGATCTTTAATCCATTTTGAGTTAATTTTGGAGAAGAATGTTGAAATCTCTTTTTAGATATTTTTTTTCATGTAGATGAGTAGTTATTCCAGCATCAATTTTTCCCCACTGTATTGCCTCTGTTCCTTTGTCAAAGATAAGTTGACTGTATTTATGTGAGTCTGTTTGTGGGCTTTCTATTCTGTTTTACTAATCTATTTCTCAATGTTTTTGTCAATCCCATACCGTATTGATTTCTGTGGCATTACAGTAGGTCTTGAAGTTGGGTAGTGTCAGTCCTTCAACTTTGTTCTTCAATATTGTGTTGGCTATTCTAGCTATCATTGGTTTCCATATAAACTCTAGAATCAATTTGATGATTCAAAAAATAACTTACTGGGATTTTTGTACTGAGTCTATACATGGAGTTAGGAAAAACCAACATCTTAACAATACTGAGCCTTCCTATCCATTAATATGGAATATCTCTCCATTTGTTTAGTTTTCCTTTGATTTCCTTCATCGGAGTTTTGTAGTTTTTATCATAGATTTTAAACATATTTTGCTAGATTTATACCTAAGTATTGCTCTTTGGGGGGCAATGCTAATGTAAATGGTATTCTGTTTTTAATTTCAAACTCCACTTGTTCTTCTCTAGTATATAAGAAAGTTATTTACTCTTGTATATTAACCTTGCATCCTGCAACCTTGCCTGATTTCTCGTCTTGATGGGGAAATTTTGAGTTTCTAATTAGTGAGTCTGATATCAACTGTGGGGGTTTTGTAAATATTCTTTATCAAGTTGAAGAAATTCTCCTATGTTCCTAGTTTTCTATGAACTTTTATAATAGCTGGGTGTAAAATCATTAATGGGTGTTGGATTTTGTCAAATGCTTTTTCAGCATCTATTGATATGATCCTGTGAATTTTCTTCCTTTTTTAAAAAGATTTTATTTATTTATTCATGAGAGACAGACAGAGAGAGAGAGAGAGAGAGAGAGAGAGAGAGAGAGAGGCAGAGACACAGGCAGAGGGAGAAGCAGGCTCCATGCAGGGAGCCTGATGTGGGACTCGATTCCAGGCCTCCGGATCACACCCTGGGCTGAAGGCAGCACTAAACTGCTGAGCCACCCAGGCTGCCCAATTTTCTTCTTTAGCCTTCTGATGTAATGTATTACATTAATTGATTTCAAATATTGAACTAGCCTTGCCTGACTGGGATAAATTCCGATTGGTTGTGGTCTATAATCCTTTCTCTGCACCACTGTATTTTATTGGCTAGTATTTTGCTGAGGACTTCTGCATATATGTTCATGAGAGACGTGGGTCTGTAGTTTTCTTTTCTTGCAATGTCTTTGTCTAGCTCTGATATTATGATAATGCTGTCCTCATAAAATATGTGAAGTATTCCCTGTGCTTCTTTATTTAATGTAACTAGTATACAATCTTTTCAAAGCTTCATTGAGTTATAACTGATATTAAAAAATGCACATCTATAATATATGCATTTTGATGTGTTTAGACTTATAGAAATTTATATAATTTTTTCCTTATATTTTTGGCAGAACTCACCAGGGAATCCATCTGGGCCCAGTGCTTTCTATTTTGGAGGACTATTCATTATTGATTCAATTTCTTTAATAGAAATAGGCAGAAATTCATCAATTCTAGTTCTGTGTTTCTTACTCTGACATTAGTAGTCCTCACAGAAGTTTCTGCTCTGGTAAATTGTAATTCTCTGTATCTATCATTTTCTCCAATTTTGAAGGTGTTGACCTTATATCTCTTATGGATCTAAGAAGAGTTGTTGATTTTTTCCGTTTGTTCAGATTTCACTTCTTGTTATGACAGAATGGTGACTTTCAAGCTTCTTACATGCTGAACTGGAAGCCAGCAGTCCACCTCTTTCAGCTTTGTTGTTGTTTTTTACTGTTCTCATCTATGTCTCTCTTTCACGGAATGCCCTTAAATTATTGGACTTGCTTGTTTTTGCTCACACTCACAATGAGCTGGCAATGCCAGCATCATGATGCAATTAGCCAATGACTGACCACTGTTAAATATGAAAGCTCACATTTCTTGTCCCAAGTAAGGGTAAACTTCAGGGTGCAATTATATTCTAGCTTACTTGTGTAAGATTCAAGTACTGCTGAGATTTTTCCTGAAACTTCCCCCTTGTTTGTCTTCTCTTTCTCTACCTAGCTTTTCCTGGGAATCTTTACATAATTCCTTTGTCTTAGAGTCTGCTTCTGGGGAAACCAATATATCATATAAGAAAATGATAAATTACAGAGAAAAATAGAATGGAACTGTCTGGTATACACCATCAATCCCCACTGAGCTGAAGATTTTTCTACAGCAATATTATCATCTTTTCCCCAGAAACAGATTTATTTCTACTTTATGGAACTTCCCATCTATAGTGCCTACCATCTATACCTCATTTGGCATTCAATTTAATGTATTAGTTTTCTATTACTATGTAACAAATTACAAAAACTTAGCAGTTTAAATCTATAGATAGATGATTGATTGATTGATAGATGATAGATAAATTGATCTATCTTACAATTTCTCTAGGTTAAAAGTCTAGGCATAGATTAGCTGGGTCCTCCTCTCAGGGTTTCATCAGGCTGAAATCAAAGCGTCAACCAGGGCTATAACCTCACCTAAGCCTCAGGGTCCCCTTCCAAAGTGAGTGGTTATTAGCAGAATTTTGTTTCTGGCATTTATTGGAATAAGGTCTCCATTTTCTTGTTGGGTATTGGTTAGGGAATGCCCTAAGCTCCTAGAGGCTGACCTTTTGTCCTTGCCACATGGCTTTCTTCATGTTCAGTTCACAACATTGATTGTTTACTACTTCAGTGCAAGCAGGAGCAGTCTCTGGCACTTTGAATTTATCTGATCTCTTCTAAAGACTCATCTGGTTAAGTCAGGCCCACCCAGAATAACCTCTTTAATTTAATTTTTTTTAATTTAAATTCAGTGAATTAACATTTAGTGTACTATCAGTTTCAGAGGTAGAGCTCATGGATTCATCAGTCTTATATAACAGCCAGTGCTCATCACATCACATGCCCTCCTTAATGGCCATCACTCAGTTACCCTGCCCCCCCCCCCACCCCTCCAGTAACCTTGTTTGTTTCCTATGGTTAAGAGTCTCTTATCATCTGTCTCCCTAATTTCATTTTGTTTTGCACCCCCCCCCCAACTTCCTTATGCTCTTCTGTTTTGTTTCTTAAATTCCACATATGAGTTAAATCTTATGATAATTGTCTTTCTCTGATTGACTATTTTGCTTTGCATAATACCTCTGGTTAGGGTAACCTCTTTTTATGAATTCAATGTCAATTGATTAGGGAACTAAATTACATCTGAAAGATCCCTTCTGATACATTATGTAACATAGTCACAGGTGTGAGGACTCATTGTATTCACAAGTCCCACCCACATGCAAGGTGAGGGGATCATATAGGGAAGTGGGAGTCCTGGAGACCACTGACTTTTGCCTGACACACTTCCTTTACCCCCATACCTCCTTCTTGCATACAGAATATTTCCTTGAGAGTGACATTCTGTGATGTAAAATTATTTTGGATTTTAAGTGGTGATTGTGATGGAGAATGTACCCATAGCTATTATTGTCATTTTATACAAGGCAACAACACCCATGATATGATTCCCACACTCCAAATATCAAATCAGAAAACATTGCTCCAAGAACTTTAGAGCAATATAGACCTAGATTCAAGTTCAATGTGTATGGTAAATTATTTAATTTCTACAATTCTTTTGCTTATAAAATGGGCATAATACTACCTGTTTCTCAGGGCGCTAAGAGGATTAAAAGAAATGGTTAGACAAGTGGCTGACAGGTAATATGTGTCTAACAAGTGGGAGGGACTTTATCTTCTAATTCCTTGTATTACAGAATGTCTTGAATGAATTTTCCAGAAAGAAAAGCCATTTTTACAAAAATGTGGAACATATTTGCCTGACAAGCAACAGATGCTTTGGAAAGTAATTAACCAGTGAATATAGACAAGAACAATTTATCAATCACAGGAAGCATTTTACACTAAAAGGTAGTCTAAAAGAGGCAAGGAGAATTACAAAAAAAGGCAATTGCAAAATGGTTTTCTCCCCCTGAGTAGAGCAGAGAGAGGGGCTTGTGGCTTGGGGAACTGTCAGAGAAGCCCCATATTTTGCAAATGGTAAGATATAAAAGCCTCCAGGTGTGGAAACTTAATTGGTTTTATGGCATAGGGAAAACTAGATGTTTTCTAGGGAAGTCTATCTTCTCTTGATTGTCTGGGGACTTCAGGGCTTCAGCTATATGAAGGACCAAACTAGATTAAGATTTTTAAAAATCCTGATTAATGAACTATCAAAAATACTGGTAAACATATTGCTTCTGTATTCAAATAGTCCCCCAAATGTTGTAAGTCTGATAGAGTTTTTGATCTTGAATTGTAAATAACACTTAAACATTACCATGGACCAGAGACCGTAGCACACATTTGTGTATATGGCCTAATTCAGTTCATGATGATATATATATATATATCTTATTATCACTTAGTCATTAATGAGAAAACTGACTCCAAGAAATTAAGTAACTTGTCTAATCAGGATAACACAAAGGCTAGAAAGAGACAGAAGCAGGGCTGCCATTCAGCTGTGAGTAAACCCCAAACCGCACACCAAACCTCTCTGCCACACATATTTAAAGTAACGTGCCCTTGGCATTTTCTCATCTGAATTTTGGTTGTCAGGAATCATCCTGCTAAGATCTTTTCAGGGGACCTTGCCCACAGTTCCTCGATTTGCCTCCACTGATGGATCTCTGTTCTTTCTACCCTGCCCCCCTGGGCTGGCTGGGGATGGAACTCGGGGCAGGTAGGAGATGTTCTCTAGCAGGAAGACACCTGTGATGAAAGCTTGATTTACTGAGATGGGGATGCTCACTGGTTTCACCTATGCTCTCTAACGCTTTCACACGTGCTAGTGTGTTAACGGCGAGGCCCATCACAAATGACTATTTCCACTTTCAAATCATCTCTTATTATCTCTGCTCAGTGACTGTGAGCAGGTTTAATCTATTCCTCGCCATTCAAACCATTTTATTCTAACTACCGAATAACATTTCCCATTTCCCATATTCAGGGAAAGGCTGAATCATTTAAATAGAGTTTTGCATGACTTACTCAAAGCTGACAGTTTGCACGTGTGGAATTCAAACTCTCTAGAAACCTGATGAGTTCCCCCAGATTTTATTAGTTTGCAATTTTTTTCAAAGATGCAATAATACCCTAGCTTGAAGGGATGATGGTAATACAAAAAAAGCTTTCTTAATATCAAGACAAATCTCCTGAGTCAGGGTCAGTGCTGAATCTAAATGGTAATTCTCCCAAATCCAGATGTAGAATTATGAATTCTACACTCCTTTCTTATTCTAAATCACTCTTCCATGAATTTGAATTGATTTTCCCTAGGGACTTCAGGCATCGTCCATAATATCTGGACCATATTTGTATGACAGTAAACAGATATGATTGGAATAAATTTACCAGAGTATACAGATGTGAGCATTGTTAAAAAAACAAAACAAAACAAAACAGAAAACAGTTTACTGTGCTGTTAAAATAATAAACTTAAAATATAGGTTTTTTTTACAAAGTTTCTTGATGTCTTCAGTCTGTCTTATTTGGGTACATGAAACATGACATGAAGTTCTGCATAGAGAATACTCTCATTAAGTGCAGACAAATAGAAAGTTAATCAGAAATAGTTCCCCATAAAGAATGGACATACTCTCATACACGTAAAAGTCATATGCTGTATGATAAAGTCATATGAGCATCCAAGTCATAAAAATGAACAAATTGGAACAATTCTAATTTTCACCACCAATTCTAAATGAGTGACTGAACCAACTTAATGTTTTAAGTTTTTTATCTGTAAGTGATAATGATAGGTATTTCATAGAGCTAATAGAGATGAAGTGATAAAGAAGCATACACATCATAAGCTCTTAAAAATTAAGCACTACTTCCTTCCTAAATGTGCTCCAATTCAACTAGCAACTTACTTACAACCAAGCCATGTGTCTACAACTGGGAAAAGATCATGAATGTACTTAATTGTCTAAAGATATTAACAATTAATCAAACCATGAACCAAACCAGTTTGAATTGTCACTTTTCTCTGTGTTCATATTTAATTGAACTAGGTCAGAACCAGAGCATCAGAATATTATCCTGATGGAACCTTAACCAAATTATATTTGATTCAGCTTAATTCCATCACTGACTCACTGTTCTACCTTTTGGAGACTGCACATTCTTTAACATCTAAGAAAGATCTCATTTCGTTGTCGCCTAACCTGACTTAGAGTTAAAAATAAATAAAGCCATTTAACTTCTGCCATAATTTCTCCATCTCTATTATGGTGATAACAATATATATTTTCTACCTCACTAACCAGATGTTTGAAACCCTAAGTCAGATAGTAGACATAAAACTCCTTTGAAAATATATTATATGCTATAAGAAATCATTATTATTTAACATATAGCCAATATATTACCCTATATTTTTAAATTAGTAACATTTAAACATTGTTGCCAGTTTAATTCACTAGTTCGTGAATACTACCCCAAATATAATCATGCCTTACACAATCATATTTTGAAAGATAGTTTTAAAATATGGATAGGTTTCCTATGTACTCTTGAAATAAGGCAAACATCAGCCAATAACCAAGACCTCGAAGTGTCTCATCAGTCTTCGCGATGCAAATTACAAAGCAAAATGGAGTACAAAACTAACCCAGATTGACCACAAAGTCTTCACGCTCAAAATTATATTCTAGCATATTCATTTGCTAAAATTTGATATATTTGGAACTGGACCCAAATTTATTTAGCTCATTTCTTTTAAACAGTGAGACAGACTTTGTAGGATTCTAAGAGACAGCAACCACTTAGTAGACCTTGTCCAATGCATTTCTTAGTAGTACATTGATATGACAGTGGCAGTAGATAGAGGCGGTGAAGAGTCTGTACTCAAGAGCTAAACTGCTAGGATTCCCCACTGGCTTTAAATCCATGGGCAACCTCTCCTTAACTACTTTTCCTCATTTTCAAAATAAAAATCATAATAAAACTTTACTTGTGGGGTTTTTATGAGGATTTAATGAGATAATGTATATGAAATATACTTACAATGGTCTCTGAAATATTCATACAAACATTTCTGAGGCTGACAGTTGCCATCATTTGTTAGATTATCTCATAGAAAGGTGTAAGAGGAGTCTTACGTGATGCCTGCAGCTCATCCCCTTCAGGAATAACCAGCTGACCACCATCCTACCTATAGGGTGGGGTTTTTCTTTCTTTTTTTTTTTTTTTTTTTGGTTAAGTATGTTTATTTTCCCTGTGTAGACAGTGGGAACTGATAAAGACTCAATTTTGACTTTCTTTTGCTAATGGGGTATAAAGGTAATTTTTTTTCTAATTTTGTATAGGAAATCAGAAAGCACTATCTTTTATAAACATAAGAAAGATTACACTTCTCAGGTTCCTATTTGTTTGGGGTCATCTGAATAATTCTGGCCCATGAACTGTGGGTGGAATTGGCATGTATCACTTTTATGTTGAGGCAATGAAAAACTTATATGTAGTATTCCAATACTCTCTTACCCCCTGAAATGAGTGTGGAGGCACAAATGGAGAGCCTAGACCTAGATGGCTAAGTTCACTGCATAAGGAACTCTTCCTGGGGGGGTTGTTAGCAAAATGTGTGTGAATGAGGAATAAATTTTACATATTAATGCCACTAATACTTTAAGGGTTATTAGCCTGTCACAATTTAATGAAAGGTGGCAAAAGACAGAAGACTCCTGGATCAGAGAAGAACTATTACTCACAGCAATAGCAGCATCTAGAGTATCAGCATTTCTGCTGTTCTTGGAACCTCAAATCCTGTAGAACAACACAGAAAAAGCCAAGTGACATCTACATATGCAATGTGTGTTTATACCACAGGAATCCCAGCTTAGAGAACCCAAATCTTTGATAATAGGCAATGAAGCTACTTAATTTTTGCCCAACAGAGATAAACTCTTTATTATATGGTACGGCAAACAAACCTGCACTATTATCTAAAGGGACATATTATCTCTATCTTCCAAGGCAGTTTGCTCTACAAACGTCCTTGAAAAGATATTATAGAATAAAAGGAGTCAATGGCTCTGCTTGTAAGACATGTGGAAATAGGAGCACATGGAAAATTGCCTCCCCAAGATATTTACACCTCTTTCCTACACTGTCTTGGCTTCTAGAAAACTTTCCCATGAATATGATAATCCATCACCACTCCAGTTAATCCAAAAAGCTTTGTCTAGAAATAAATCAGTTCAATTTTTCTCATATAGCATTGAATAAAGGCTCATATTAGTAGAACTCCAGGTATCAGGATGAGGTCATCCTACAATGGTAATTTTAACCATGTTCCTTTGGTCTTGGACCCAACAAGTTGAACAAATCCAAAAATTATCACTATCTACCTTAGAAATAGGTGATTCTCTCCTTAAGAGTCTGCATTGACTTGTCCATTTGGCCCATGGCTTTAAGCCAAGTACAGAAATGTCTCAGTGATTGCATGAGATTGGCCTGCAAGGAGAAATTCTAGGGTAATTTGATCACTCTAACAACTCTGGCTTGTGAGTTGAATCTGACTTTTATGCATTTCAGGGATACATTTTGACCAGCTTATCTAAGTGGATGGCCCCTCCCATCAAGATAAATGCTTGCAGGGTACACAAAAATAACAATACCTTTGGTTTTCCCTCCAAGAAACTCCCTTAGTAAACCAGGGTACTTTTACTTTAAAAAGAGATCTCTGAAAGAGAAAAGAAAAAGAAAAAAGGAAAAGAAAATGAAAAAGGGAAAGGAAAAGAAAAAAAAGGAAAAGGAAAAGGAAGAAAGAAAGAAAGAAAGAAAGAAAGAAAGAAAGAAAGAAAGAAAGAAAGAAAGAAAGAAAGAGAAAGAAAGAAAGAAAGAAAGAAAGAAAGAAAGAAGAAAGAAAGAAAGAAAGAAAGAAAGAAAGAAAGAAAAAAGAAAGAAAGAAAGAAAGAAAAAGAAAGAAAGAAAGAAAGAAAGAAAGAAAGAAAGAAAGAAAGAAAGAAAGAAAAGAAAGAAAGAAAGAAAGAAAGAAAGAATCTCTGTAGTCATCTGAGGGCTACATGACCTGCTGGTACTGTTTCCTTAAACACTTAAGGATTTCTATGGCCTCTAAAGGGCAGTCACCATGTTTTTAGAAGAAAGGCAAGTTAATGTCTGACTTCTACACAAAAATTGCACTCTCAAGGGTTCATATGATGCCCCTGGAAAGAGTTTTTGTTTTTTTACCATTGTTGCCCTCTCCCCAGGTGGGACCTATATGAGTTGCAGGGTATACTTGACAGTGATTCCAAGATAACTGGTGGCTATAGGGTACCTAGCTCAGTTTGAATAATCGAATCTCATCTTTCTTTTTGAGGGACTTATTTGAGGACAGCCAGTTTAGCCTGTTCTGTTTGTTCACACCCACATCTGGGTGGCATTGATCTATGCTTCAGAAAAACTGGGTGTCAGTTATAGGAATGCAGATGTACAGCTATCTTGACGTTTTGATAGATATTTTGCACAGAGAAGGTTCAGGTCTTGTTTGATGGAATCATATGTCCTGGATTACCCAGTTGAAAGACACTGTGCCTTTAATTTATGTCCTATAGATGCAAAGTTCATACTGTGTCATTTGAGAACAGAGATTACATTCAAAGTTGCTAACTCAGTCGATAAAATTGCCTTTAGCCTTTAAGATGGTTTTGCTGTGACTGCTGCTGCTGGTGATAATAATAGTAATAATAATAATAATAATAATAATAATAATAATAACTGAACTTTAATGTTTTTATATGCCTGGCATTTTGTCAGATATTTTTATAAAATTTCAATAATTCTTACTACATGCATTCCACTCTACTCCTACTTCATCTTCATTTATCTCCAGAGAGTGGGTTAAGATTAAGAACAAGGAAGTGCACTGAGGCCAGAACTTTGACATGATGAAGGATTTTGTAACTTAGAATTTGCATTTTTCTTGGCCTCCATGAGAACCTGGGTTTCACATGTTGCCAGAATGTCTATGATAAATGAGATTTAAGCTTATCTCTCAATTAGGAATTAGCTTGGTCTAGGAAGTCTCCAGAGAAAGGGCTAATAATAAGGTTTGTGGTTTCAGCCTTAGGTCATAGGCATAATATCAATGTTTGGGTCTGTGCATAATTTATCTACATTCAGCAGGGTGAGGGATTCCTTGTAGATTTTAGAATCCTGTCCTAGGTTTTCTGACTGCAGAACAGTTGTTTTGCCTTGGTCTTCTAGATCAAACCCAACAGTGCTCCAATGATTTAGGATAAGCACACTGATAACTACTGGTAACATCTAGAACTCATGTCCCCCATTTTTAGCCCATGGATTATCATATTCTGCTGTGCTGGCTTAAATAAATATTTCACATTATCAGACACAAATTCAGTTTGTTAGATGTGTAGCTAAGATTTCATTTCCTTTCCTTTCTTTTCTTCCCAGATTATTATAGGCTAAGATCAAAGCTCTTAAATGTCCCCAATGTAGTGTAAAATAAGTGTTAAACTTTTCAGACATTCCAAACATTTGCCTCTATGGTTTGTGACCAATGTGTTCATTAATTTGCTTTTGGTCGTAGCTATTGCCATGTAAGTCTTAGGTCAGGTAAACATTGATGCTTTCAATTTTTCTTTCATTCACTTAGCAAACAATCACTCCTGAAAGCCCCATGAAATGAATGCCAAGCCAATCTACAAAAGACAAGGATGATGTCAATAAATGGGCAGAACTGCTCATCTTCAGATGGGATTTGCCTTGCTCAACTTACTTTTATCTTTGCAGAGCAACCTAGTGTAATGGTAATGGTGGAAGTGAATAGGCCTTTAATTGGATTGGGCTATTATGGATCTAAGAGCTGCTAAGGAAGACTGAAAATGCTGTGTTCTTTGTCTTCACCAAGATAAAAATGTAATTCAAAAGCAAAATGGAGTTGCTTGAAGTCAGTTATTAGCCCATCCAGAATCACTTTTGATGGCACGGCTCAGTGTGTTGCTTGTAATACCATCACATGGTATCTTCTCAAAGATGGTCTTTCCTGGCCATTTAAAAAAAGTGGCAAAGCATGCCTTCTATCTTTCTCCCACATTGATTTTTATGTGATCAAGAGGAATAAAAAAACTTCCCAAGTGCAAGAAAAGTAACTCAGCCCAAATGTCTCTGATTAATCATTGGTGTCTTAATTTCCTCATCTACCAATGGAAGAAACTAATATCCATTGGAATCACGATATTGTATTGCTTTGTGAATTAAATGAGATAAGATTTTTGAGGGTGTTTTGCAAATTGGAAAGTTCTCTATAAATGTATGGATTATTATATTGTTCACCATCATTCAATCAAAACCCTGCAAATATCTTCAAAGTCTGAAGGAAAATCTGAAACATTCCCTACTCCTTTTGAATCTCCTTTAATCTTTTTCTCCTTCTAATTTCACTTGGGGTAAAAAATTGCTCAGCTATTGTCCTGATTATTATTTAAGTTGTAATTTCAACATAGCCATTGCCTAACTTCACAGACAACCTCATGTGAAATTCTACAACCTTGAGATTTTCACCCCATCCCATATTGAGAAAGAACTGAAAAATAGGAAAACATTCTCTGAAAATGGCAAATTACTGAATTCTTCATTATCTCTCTATGTGACAATTTTTTTAAAGTAGTCTATTGAAAAAAGAAATAGATCATTGCTCTGTCTAGTGAAGCCACACTTTGGAAGGTGATGAATCTTGACATTACACTGACTGCAAATGGACCATAGCCAGTGATCGATATGTGATGTAGGTGTGCGCGGGCGCATGTGTGCATATATGTGCATATGCAGGAGAGAGAGGGAAAGAAGAAATAAACATCTTGGGTAAGACGGTATAGCACATAAAACTTATATATATTTACCATGAACCTGAAACGTAATAGGTACAGAGAATACAAAATTAAGTAAGAAATCATCCTGGCCTCTAAGTAGCTTTTAACCTAGAAAACAAACCAGATAATTCCTTTGACATTTTCAACTTCCTTAAATGAGATAGTTGGGCCATGTGATACACTTACCTCAAATGCTAAAATGGTAGTGTCCTTAATTTCACATTTTAATTTCCTTTACAAGAAAAAAATTGGTATCTTGGCTTCAGCAGGGGAAGGGAAGTTTTTCATGACAGAAATGGAGTATCACTCCCTTCCTTGAAAGGAAACACCAAAACACCAAAACAAAACTTCAGCTTGTCAGGACTGGAAATTTTTTTTTTTTTTTTTTTTTTTAATCATTAGGAGAGAACAACAAAAAAAAGTGTCGATGGAAAAAAAAACTGGTGGATTTCATTTTTATATTTTCTTCCTTTAGTTATTTGTTTAGTGTTTATTTCTAAGGTCCCAAATTAGGCCAAAATCCATGTGGACATCTCAGGATGCTGAAGTAGATCAGTGATTCTGCCCAATGGCTGTCTACCAGAAAACAGAAGCATGTTTAGAAAAAAATATAGCTTGGGATGCCTGGGTGGCTCAGTGGTGAGTGTCTGCCTTTGGCTCAGGGCGTGACCCCGGGGTCCTGGGGTCGAGTCCTGCATCGGGCTCCCTGCAGGGAGCCTGCTTCTCCCTCTGCCTGTGTCTCTGCCTCTCTCTGTGTCTCATGAGTAAATAAATAAAAATATTTTTAAAAACAAATGAATAAATAAAAAGATAAAAAAAGAAAATTTACGGCTTTCCCTGATCTACCCTAGATCTCCAGAATTAGAATCTCAAAAGGCAAAGGCCCAAGAATGTGTAATTTTTTAAAGCTGCCAAGTCAACTCTGATCAATTCAATTTGGCAGATGTCTATGGGCAACTTTTGGAGAATCCCTGTGTTGCAGTATTTAGCTTGTGAAATCCCTTGTTCTACTCCCTATGAATTCATTGGCTTCACTTTAGTTTGTATCTAGAATTTTTCATCTTTTCATCAAAGCCAGTCTTCCTCTTGTATGTTTTTTTCTGGATTAATTTCATCTTTACTTCAGCATGGGCTCTTATGACCATCTTTTGATTTTCACTCTAACTCACCAAACTCTGAACTGAAATTGTCCAATAACTAATAAATTTGACTTATGTTTTCCCCTGACATGTTAAGTCAGAGCTGATTGTCTCCTCCCTTCTTCCAAAGACTACTTATTTTTCAATATATAACTGATTTTAAAGTAGACAAAGTCTGGTCAGTGTAAGGGTATGGATCACAGAGCACTACCACTCGTCTCTCTGTATTTCCTGTACTTCATAGTTGGAAAACCAGCAAACTAGACTATTTTAATATTCCCCTAACTGCTCCCATCTGATCAGCCTTTCCTTTGGATCAAACATTTTTGCCGGGCTTCTGAGAATTCAAGGTCATTTATTATATTGTATCATTCTACATTTCCAAATATATCTAACCTTAAATCTCAAATCTCCCCAAATCTGATGTTGCATCACAAAATGACTCACTTTTCCTGGAACATGTCCTATATACCCTGACTACCAATTCATGCAAAGGCAGTGTCTCCATCATTCATTTTTATATTCTATAACACCTAAAGCTCTGCATCTAGTCAGTTCCTACTAATGAATGTCGCACTATTGTTTATCATCATCACAGTCCATTCTCCTAGTGTACACATTTTTTAATAAACACATGCTTATTAAATATCTACTGTATGCTGGGACTATTTTTTGACACCACAGGCAAAGAACTTGCCCCCTAGAAATGCAAATTATTTGTTACAAGTTGGACCTAGCAAGAGAATGTGGAGTGTGGAGTATTACTAAGTTGGTGTAATTCCATCACCTCTATTGGAAAAACAATCTGAAGTGCTCCCTAATGATGTCCCTAGTGATATGTAAGTTTTAATGTTTCTTTATTTAAAAGGTTTTTTTTTTTCCTGAATGATTAAAATAGTACCTACAATTTTTGAGCGCCTGTTATGTACTGGAAACATTGCATATGCTGTATAGAGGTGTATCTTATTCACATTTGTTCTCACAGAGGTGGAATAGGAAGACCCAATAACTTAAAATTTTGAATCTAATATTTGAACCCCACCTTGACTATTTCCCTTCCTACAGGTTGCTTTCCAATACATATGCTCAGACGTGGCACAAGTGATTCCATAACAATGTACTCCCCTTACACATCCCTCCATGTTCCCCTTCGCCTGGCACCCTGGCACCCCAAGAGGCCTTGAAGAAGGTTAGGAATTTGTAGGGGTTCCTCTTTCATAGTGAGGAGACTGCTGTGAAATCTATCACAACAGCTGAAAGATACAAGTAAATGTTTTCCAAATAAAAATCCCTCAGTAAATCAAAGAAAAAAAAGGTATAATTTTCCTTTGGTAAACGCAACATGCACAAGTTATTTGAAACAGCTGGTTCAAGTGGAAATGAATGACTTCCCCAGGGTCACAATCTGACAGTAAGTGCTTGCTGCTTACATGTGTGGAAGAGGGAACGGGGACAGATATTGTAACAGAGCAGAACAATTTCTCCGCCTCATCAGTTCATGAATATTTGAATGGAGAGGGTGTGATTTGGAGAGTTCTTTTATGGCTTTGCTTATTTTCCCTCCAGTCTTCTTCTCATCCAGTCAGTATCCATCAGACAGCTACTACAATCCGGACATACTGCTAGGTGCTGTGGCCATAGAGTTCAATATGACATATTCTCTTGCCTCAAGGAGCAACCTTCTTTGTATTATTTTCCAAATCATCATACAAGTGCATTAGACAAAGGAGGAGAGGTGTTCTCGCTTCTACGGAGTGAAGGTAAAGAAATAAAGGCATCTCAGCCCCCCACTCCTGTGTACAAAGTACAACTGTACTTTGTGCTACACGCATACACAGTGGGAACTTTTGGAGAGAAACATTGAGCTGGATATCCATGTACTTTTCTAAGGAACTTAGTTGATTTGCTGTGCTATCCAAGTCAGTAAATATTTTCTGAGCATCTATATGTGATGTATTCTCTATTCCAGTGCTTTTTCAACCAAGGACTTTTATATTTTGCATCACTGGCTGGCTTTCTTTTGCTAGATGAGAACACTTATGTACCTTGACTAAGAAATGTTTACTGAAAAATATATTCAAAAGCTTTACATTGGTAATGACACTGGTTAGCAAGGACTCTTTACAGATACCAAGTACGGTTGTTACTGCTCTCCTTATGCCTACTTTCTAAAACATTTCTCAGAGACAGTGAATCACATGGTGAAACAGAAATCTAGGCTGTTTATTCAATACAAAGTTTCTAGGAAGTCAGGGTCATTTGTTTCAAGTTCACTGGTTTGGAGCTGGTGATATCCTGGCTCTATTTAGCTGAAGAAGGTGGGTTGTGTATTTAAAGGAACTAAGGGTGGGGGAGACATTAATTTGTCAATGTCCAAAAGAGAAAGCGGTAAGAAGATTAATGTAGGAGGTGAAGAGAAGATTGATGTAGGAAAATCCCACTTACCGAAGTCTCTATAAAGAGCCAATGAGATCTACTAATAGACAGGAGTCTAGAAATTTAGAACAAAATAAACTAGAGGATTAACAAGAAGAGACAATCTCTTCCAGTATGAAGTATAAACAAGAGAGAGGAGATACACTTTCAGTTCAGAACCCTGGATAAGAAATTTTCAATGATGCGAGTTTGGGATTCATGATAATCTTTCACATAGAGACTTCTTCAGTTCCATTGAAGGAATGAGAAATTTGTGATTTCTAAGAACAAAGTGTGATATCAAGAGGCAAACTAGAACCTTGGAGGGAAAGTCCAAATCTACTTTCTCACAATAGTTGATTTACCAAGTATCCTACTGTCTAAAGTATGTTTTGTTTTGTTTTGTTTTGTTTCTTTGTTTCTTTCTTCCTTTTTATAGAAGGTTGGAAACTTGGAGATGCTTTGCAGGAAATACGCCCTGTATGGACCAGGGAAATCAGCTTATGACTGGGAAGAACAGCACTGACCATAAGGCCCTAGTCCCCATGAGGAGGAATGGCAGATTGTAGAGCTCCAAATCAGTGAAGCTAAAGAGCTGAAGATCAGATTGAGAAAAGATGGTTATTCCATTGTCTTCCTTGTTTTCTAAAACAGCAAACATTCACAGTCTAGCTCCAGAAAAGGATACAGAAAAGATTCTTTAATGTTCAAAGTGCAGGGACTGCAGCCTACTTTTGCCTCCAAAGAATGGGACCAGGAACATGTAGCAATTGCAAGAGTTCCCATATATAGGTTATTACCTTTTCCCCACTAACTTCCTTGATTAACTCCTCACTGTTTTCTCTCTCTCAAAACTTAAGACAACCATTCCTCAAGATAGTAGTAGGTACAGTAATTTGCAACTCATTCAATTCAAAACAGCTACTAACATGTCAGTCATTGTAGAAATATCACAGCTGAGTTGAATTTAAATTTCTTTGAAACTGGACATTATGAGAATTACAACAAGAAGTGGCAGTAGACAGATAAGCCATTTTTCATGCCAGTAAGCAATATAGCTCTGCGCACTCTTAGGCACGAATTAACATGTGGTATTTGGGAATCAATCTTGGATGGTGAGGAAAAGGGCAGATGAATATGAACTCCATGTTCCTTAAAAACTGTCCTTCAAAACTCAGAAACAAATTAGTGGCTAGGAAGGCTTGCTTAAAACTGATACAAAAGGAAGAAATATAAAACCATGATGTGAGTATTTTCATCCTCCAAAATAGAGTGATGTGCTCTGGATAGTCCAGAATATCAATATCCAAGGAATTCATAATCCCTTGGGCTGATTCTGCTCTGGGCCTAAGTAGATAGTGATCATAATATAGGAGACAGTGATCTGCTACAGAGTTTCATTCTTTATATGAGGACACCAGAAATCCCTGATTTCTGTGCTCAGTATCTTAAATGGTCTGCAGAGGCCACAATGATTTAAGTGTGGACATGGAACCTTACCATTGGTTTCCTTACCTAGGTCATACAGTGATCCAACATTATGTGGAAAAATGCTATCCAAAGTGTGGTGCACAAATCAGCAGCCTGATTATCATTCTTGGGCTTGTTAGAAATGAAAAGCATAAGCCCTGACCCTATTTAATGAATCAAAATGGGCAGGGGAGGGCATGGGAGAGAGATCAGACTTTTTAAATGTACTATAGTTTAAAATACATCCATTTAAAAATGGCTTTCTTAGCATTCCACTATTCATCCAACAAATATTTACTTTGTGCAAAGCACTTTCCTGAAAACTGGACAACGTGGTTGATGGTAATGAACAAGACAGGTTCTGCCCTTACGAAACTGAGTAAATTTCAGCAGTGAAGATAAATATTAAACAATAATTTCTTTGATTAATTGTGTTCAATGTAATAAAAATAAATACAGGAACACAAAAATCAACTCAAAATGGATGAAAGACCTAAATGTGAGACAAGAAGGAATCTATCAAAATCCTAGAGGAGAACACCTCTTTGACCTTGGCCACAGCAACTTCTTGCTAGACACGTCTCCAAAGGCAAGGGAAACAAAAGCAAAAATGAACTATTGGGACTTCTTCAGGATAAAGAGCTTTTGCCTAGAAAAGGAACAATCTACAAAACTAAAAGGCAAACAATAGAATGGGAGAAGATATTTGCAAATGTGTTATCGGATGAAGGGCTTGTATCCAAAATCTATAAAGAACTCATCAAACCCCACACCCAAAAAACAAAAAATCCAATCAAGAAATGGGCAAAAGACATAAACAGACATTTCTCCAAAGAAAATATAAAAATGACTAATAGACATACGAAAAAAATGCTCACCATCACTTGGCAACAGGGAAATACATATCAAAACCACAATGAGATATCACCTCACACCAGTCAGAATGACCAAAATTAACAAGAGAGGAAACAACAGATGTGGGTGAGGATGTGGAGAAAGGCAGTTGGTGGGAATGCAAACTGGTGAAAACAGTATGGCGGTTCCTCAAGACGTTTAAAATGAAACTACCCTATGACCCAGCAATAGTACTAGGGATTAATCCAAAGAATAGAAACATGGGGATTTGAAGGGGCACCTGCATCCCAATGTTTATAGCAGCAATGTCTACAATATCCAAATATGTAAAGAACCCAGATATCCATTGACAGATGAATGGATAAAGAAGATGTGTCATATATATACATATTCCATCAAATAAAATTCCATATTTGATGGAATATTACTCATCCATCAAAAATAATAAAATCTTGGGGTGCCTGGGTGGTTCAGTCAGTTAACTATTTACCTTTAGCTCAGGTCATGATCTCAGCATTGTGGATTGCCCTGTATCAGGCTCCCTGCTCCTTGGGAATCCTGCTTATCCTTCTCCCACTCCCCCTGTTTATGCTCTTTCTTTCGCTCTGTGTCAAATAAATAAATAAAATCTTAAGAAAAAAAGAATAAAATCTTGCCATTTGCAATGATACAGATGGGACTAGAGGGTATTACGCTAAGCAAAATAAGTCAGACAGAGAAAGACAAATACCATATGACTTCACTCACAAGTGGCACTTAAGAAACAAAACTGATTAACATAGAGGAAGGTAAGGAAAAATAAAATTAGATGAAAACAGAGAGACAAGCAAACCATAAGAGACTTTGAACTATAGGACACAAGCTGAGGGTTGCTGGAGGGATGGTGGGTAAGGAAATGGGGTAATTGGGTGGTGGGCATTAAGGAGGGCACTCAAAGTAATGAGCACTGGGTATCATATGCAACTGATGGATCACTAAATTCTACCCCTGAAACTAATAATACACTATATATTAACTAAATTGAACTTAAATAAAAATTGTTTTATAAGCACTGGGTGATGTATGCAACTGATTAAATAAAAAAAAATTTAAAGTAGGCACAAGAATAGCTGTAGGTATTTGAGAACATATGCCGGAGAAACTAATGAAACCAATGTCTGTTCTATCTTGGTGTTGTGATGATATAAATGAGAAAAGTAAAAAAAAAAAAAAAAAAAATTATATAGAAGCCACGAAAAAACCCTCCAAACAAACAAAAAAACAAACAAACAAAAAACAAAATCCTTCATTTGGTGCTAGTGTAACCCAGAGGATGACCTTTCATAGGTGACAAATCCCAGAAGGAAAAGCCTGTATAAAATGGCGCTATTGGCTTCCAGACATTTGTCGCAGTTAGGCTTCTCTCCGTCTTTAAAGAGAATTAAGTGATTCAATAAAACCAATATCAGAATCTATTCTCGGTCTCCAAGGGATGATTTAACCCCTTGCCATCCAGTGCAACGATTCTTCAATTGATCTGGCATTTGCTAATCACGGCAGAAATCTCTGGATGCTGAGACTTGAAGGTTAAAACAGGGCACACGCAGAGACACAATGGCATAGACATTTGATTCCATCATTGAACAAGGTACAGTTCCTGCCTCTGTGGTCCCTATTGACTACTCCACAATTCCATCCTTTTAACTTAAAGGAACTATTTAGATGAGGTAGATAAAGAATAATGAACTGAAATAAATTGAAATGTACTTTCCAAGTACATTTTTATAGCTTTTATCCTTTCTTCCCCCTATGAACCTTTCAGCTTTTTCAAATGTGGTACTGAAAATTCAGAGTAGAATCACCTATCTTTATATCCTGATATTTTCTGTCTTATTCCGGGGGGCGGGGGGCGGGTGGTGGCGAGAGAGGGGTTGTGCTTCCCTCGATGCTAAAACCTCCTATTCTTCTCCTTAGGAAGGAGCTTTCTCTCTTCCTCTGTTCTCTTCCATTTAAGTCAACACTTCACTCTCTGATATTATGTTCTGGTTGATTCAATAAATCATGGTCCCAGCATAATGTCAGCTGTGTAATACAGTGCCTGACCCATATTAATTTTTAATAAAGTTTTATTTGGCCAATGAATGAATGAATAAATGTATGTTGCTTTCATCCTACTTGATAAGCCTTCTAGAAAGAGTTGGAGTGGCGAAGGAATTTGTAAGCCTGGGTTCAAACCTGGATAATGACATGAAATTATGATTAAACTCAAAGGGCCTTATATTTCATTAGCATTAGATTGTCCCTATGTCATTTCATTTGTCCTCATAGCACTTAACCTATTTTAATTTCTTTCTAACATGATGAATCTGTCTCCACTGAAATGTTGACTCCATGACAATAGAGGCAATTTACTTGATACTACTTTTTCAGAAATGCAGCCACTCCTTCAATGCTCTTGACTTGGAAAATCTCAGTAAATATTATGATGTCTTATCTTGAAGTTGACCCTGAGGCAAGAATTTGGGATAAGTATTTGGGAGCTGAAAAATCATCTACAGAGCAGTGGGAAACTGAAAAATGGGGAAGAAATGCAGTTAATAGAGGGTATGATATCAAGAGCCTCAACTAGCAGCACTGGGCACCACCTCATTTCACCTCATTGACGCCAGCTAGGGGTGGAGACTCAGCTCCCCACTGCACCTCTGTCACAGAGGTGAGGAGCTGGATATGGCCAGGAGTGGTGTGCTAAGCCCCACTGCCTCACACTGCCTTGGTAACTCTTGGAGGTGCCAAGAGGAGGAGGTTCGGGAGGTCTAGATCCCACTGACACCAGAGGTGGAGGAAAGTAAGGTACTGATTTCCTCTTACTTTCACCATCTATTGGAGTCTCGTCATGGGGCAGATGGTGGAGATTCAGCTAACCACTGGGCTCTACCATATGACATCCACAGCCTCCTGCTGGTTGGGGGATGAAGACCAACTCCCCGCTCAGAACCACATACACCACCATAGCTGGCTAGAGAAGCTGAATCCTGCCTGTGTATGTTGAGCTGGGATGGAGATTAGCTCGTTGCTAGGCACTGTATCCTCACAAGGTGGGTGAATCTGCTTCCTAGGGTTGGCTTGATGGAGGGGAACCTTAACAACTCACTCAACCCTCCTAGAACTATGGAGGAAGGGGCGGCGGTTTCTGTGTGGGTGTTTGGCTTGAGTAGCCTAAGTATCGCCAAGAAGGTTTCTGGCTCTCATGGGTCACCACTTGCTCAGTCAACTGACTATGGGTGACAGGCTTTCTCAAAGCTTCCCTTGATTTGTTGACTGTACCAAATTGAAGGCCCGGTCTTGAATATTTGGGGGCCAATGAGGAAACAGGAAACTCAAGGTCTATGTTGCTCCTCAAGTTCCAAGGCTTGTAGGCAGCCCAACTTCTTTCCGCCTTTACATGTTTCTGTGCTCATTTGTTGGGTTATGCACAGGTCCTTTAGTTGTAAGGAGGAAGACCTGGAGGCCTCATCTGGGTCAGAACCAGAAATCTTCTCAAATTATCTTTCAAGCCCAAATGCTTTCAGAAAACTTCAAGCGTAAATTTTGAGTTTAATACATTCTATTTATATTATTCATTTTCCTCTATAGTTAGAGAATTAGATGAGTGGAAGGAAGAAATTTCTATTTCATTTAAGTGGTGCCACTAGTGCAAGTTATTATACATTTTTCACTTACGATCTTCCTGGCTGGGATTTTTTTTTTTTTATGAGGGAAGATAAACAAAAGATATTACAGCCTACCCCCACGTGGTTTTTAAAACTGTTCTTAATGTTTTTCCTCAGTCACTAGATTCAGGGTACCCATAGGTGCAATGTACTCTATTTTTTCAGCCTCATTTATTTAGAAATTAATCTCACACTCAGAATCCAAAATCATTTTCTATTCCCAACAGCAGTGACCTAAAAAGTTTGCCTTAAATATGACTCCATAGATGTATTTATATTTAATCAAGCCTCTTTACTGACACTCCTGGCTACAGCTGCTGATTCTGCTGCTGACAAGGGCAGGAAGGACTTTGAGTAAAATGTTATGAGACCTAGAGAGTTCAGGGCAGGAACTTTTCCTTTGAACGTTGCACACGAGTCATATGATGTGATCTATTTACATTACCATAATTTCCAATAATGTGGCATACAAAACAGAGACCCAAGAATGAGAAAGGGTTAGAACTAACAACAACACTGATCAGAACACATGCAGATAGTTTACTCCTGATCTTCAAAAAATCATCTTGTGAGTAAAACATTCATTCAGTGCAGTGGGCACTCAGTCCGCCAGAGTTCAAATCCTCGTATTCCCACTTGTGGCATATGTGAATTCTGGCAAATCATTTAATGTCCGTAACTGAGTTTCCTTATCTGTAAAATGGTCACAATAATAGCACCTACTTCAGAGATTCGATATGAAGGGCAAGAGTTAATAACTGAAGCTCAGAGAACAGTGCTTAGCAAGACAGTCACAATCAACAAATGCTGGTTGCTGTTCAATAATTATTGAATTACTGAAGAAGAATGTGGTCATTATTATTATTATCATTATTATTAAAAATGCTTATTATTAAAAATAAGCATTACCTTATTATTATTATGCCTTATTATTATTATCATTATTATTAAAAATAAGCATTACCTTTAAGGGGTAAATTCTAAAGGTGATTGTAAAGTCACCATGAGCTGATGTCAGTTGTACCTTGTCTACGGCCAATGATTTACCTGAAGGACATTCTAAGTCCCAGGAGAGAGCACAGTCTCCTCATCTGTAAAATGAGGTGAGGAGAATAGATATCTCTGAGGTCCCTTCCTGCTCTAACAATCTGCAATCCTATGAATGTTTATGTTCTGAAACTCCATTTCTATCTTATTAGCCACAGTACTGGGTGCTGTTTGATAAACTGGAATAAAATTTAGTGGAAGGGCTTACAGCCAACTGTGAAGGAGGTTGGCGCCATTAGAGAAATTATTTTCAAAACTTTCATGACACGGAGTAGGAAGGAGCCAGACGTCTAAGGAGATTAGAGGTGGAAGAAGGGAACCCAAAGGGTAGGACAGGTGTGAAATTGTTGAGGATTCTGCAAGATTCTATGCTCATTTACTGACTAAAACTTATAACTACACCAAACAGTTAATGCATATTATTTTAGGTAATCCTTAGAAAAATCCGACGGAGTTGGTATATTTAATCCCCAATATTATGTGACTGATGGAACCTCAGAGAGGTTAAGTAACCACTGCTACAAGGTCACACAGCTTGTTTGCAGGGATGCTAAAATTAAAATTCAGGTCTACATGCAGCAATGCCCATTGTCTTTCTAATGTTTTATAAGGCCTCCCAAAGTTTTCTATGTACACAAGCCATTTTTACTATCAAGCGTTTATGTAAATGACAGTATGGGCCATTACTGATGAAATTGTTATTTATAATAACTATTGACATTAACCTTTCTGAACCCTGAAATAAAAGTGTCGTTTTCATTCACTGAAGGAGCTGGTCCTATTAAACACTGTAATCTCCCATTGTGATTTTTCTTAGAAAGTATTTCCAAGGGATGGAAAATCAAAGGGACTGACATTTGTGGGTACTTACTCTGAGCCAAGCACTTAACATGTATTAACTTATTTAAACATTACAATGCATTTTTGGGGAGAATACTATTTTTTTTTTCTAGTAGATAAAAAAAAAAAAATCCAGGCTCAAACAGGTTAAGAAACAAGTTGCAGGTCCCTGTGATTAAAAAGCCTACTTTGTGGGCTCACAATGCTTTTCCATGGCCAGTTTCCAAAGCAGGCTCTAGTTTTCTTCTGCTTCTTTCAACTTTCAGCTGGTTTATTCTTTAGGTTTTTATTTTAGGGCATCTCCAAAAATTCAGATTATAAGTGGGTATTAGTGATTAAAATATACGCTGTTAAAAAAAAAATAAAATATATGTTGTTCAGACTGACCAAATCATAGTCTCAAGACTCACATCATTAGTGTTTGGCTTATGCTTTTAATGAATGTAAAGATATATAATACCATGAATTCTTAATCATTATGGGCCCTCAATATACATTTGATTATTGAGTGAATCAGTACTTTGTACTCAGTTGTTGAGTACTTATGTCTGAACACCATGCTGAACCAGTGTGACAGTAAGTTGTGCAGGTTCCTTTTCTTTCCCCCCAAATGAGTCTTTTACTATTTTTTTTCTAAGAATAGCTACCTTCAGCCATTTAAAACTTCCCCAAGTCAAAGAATACACATCCCTTGACACAGACACCTAAATCTCTGTAATTTTTGAGCAAGAACTTGATTTGCTATATGCCATAAGCTAAATGGATAGTTTGGGGCACACATTTGTCTGGAGACAAAGCCTTGCTCTAAACAACAGTTTAAAATGTTTCAGTGAGCACCTATTGAAAGTGATATATTATGCAAGCAATTTCTTTGTAGTTATGTGTAGAAACAGCTCAGCTACTTAGACATAAATGAGTGGTGAAGCCAAGGTGAAGTGTTCCCCAAATTCCCCTGCTGAGTTGTTTGTTCTGTCCTTTATGCTCCTACAGCACTTTTTTCTTACTTCTGAAATGGCATTCACCAGCTTGTACGTATTTGTTTACATACAAATCTTCTGCCACAGTGACCACCAACTGTTCAAGGTCAAGGACAAATTTTATTCCTCATTATCTCTCCAGTCCCCAGCATAGTGCCAAATACATAAGGGCTCAATAGATATTTCTTGAGTGAGTGACTGAATGAAAGAGTAGAGGTCTCCATTTTCTTCTAATGTATTAGGATTTGTGGCGACCAATCTCATGCTCTACTTTTAACCTTTTACCCCATCTCCTGGGAAGCAGCCTACCTTCAGCTATCAGCAGCACCTTCAGGGATTGACTCAGCTGCAAACTACTGCTTAGCTCAAGGCCACACCCATTCTCATGGTGGGTCATGTCAATGACTGAACAACATGGGACTCTAAAGGCTTGGCCATGTGGGCCAAACAGGGAACAGATTTGAGGGGTCATTCAAGCTCTAGAGTTCCCTTAGGATTGGTGAAGGCTGGATTGCACCTACATATCAACATAACTTGTCCCCCTGCCCAATACTGTTTTATTCCCTTCTGTGAGTGTCTAACCCAAGAAAACTCCTTAATAAATATATTTCAAACTAACCTATGTCTTAGAATTTAGTTCTTAAATGACTCAGACTGCAGCAGGTTTAAAGAAACACATTTAAGCAAAAGTTTTATGAATCTGCTATAATGTCTTACCTCTACCCTTAAATCTCCAGTGGAAATCCATATTGATCTATAGATCACATGCCATGAACTATATTATGTAGTTTCACCTACATGATCTTATGTAATTCTCACATTAGCCTTGAAAACTAGAACTTTTGTTTTAATTCCAAACTTTACATATGTGCCTTAGAGAGTCTAATAAGAATGTTTAAGATCTTACAGCTCATCTTGAAGCCAGTAGTTAAATTTCCCTTGATCCCCAAGTAATATAAGAAAGGCAAGAACTAAATTGGAAGTCTGAGAGATTTTATGTTATCCTTCCTACATGCCAAGAGACCATAGGCTTACATAATATGTCTCTTTTAATAGGTGCTCATTGAAATGTTCTGTATAAAAAAAAAAGAAAGAAAGAAATGTTCTGTAGAAGTAACCTTCTCCATTTTATTGCCTTCTCTATCTTTCTTCAAAAAGTAGGCTGAAGAGAAGGTATCTAAACTTATTTCTTATAAATTCTCATCCTCTTTTGGGGAATCTTAGGTGGATTCTCTAGAAGTAGAGTTTGAGATGAGAACTCTAATTCTTTTTTTTTTTTTAAGATTTTATTTATCTATTCATGAGAGACACAGAGAGACAGACACACAGGCAGAGGGAGAAGCAGGATCCATGTGGGAGCCCGATGTGGGACTCGGTCCCAGGATTCTGGGATCACGACCTGAGCCAAAGGCAGATGCTCAACAACTGAGCCACCCAGGCGTCCCGAGAACTCTAATTCAAGTGACTTGTTAGAAGAGGAAACTAAGGGGAGGGAAATGAAGAAACCAGGTGGGAGAAGAAAAATGCTAAGTCAGGTCATGTTTTCAGCTGAAGACTACCTGCAATCTGATCTTCATGTCTGAACAATTAATGTACCCCAGAGTCAGCCCTTCCTTGAGAAGAAAGGTTGCAGCCTTTTATACTACTGTGTAACCAGACAATAGCTATGGGCTACCTCCTTAGGGATAGGTATAACCAATCAGGTAGGCCCTGGTAGGCAGAGGTCAATCTTCAGAGAGAAGAAACTACCTGAGTGCCATTAACAGTGAACTCCCAGCAGCAGGAGATAAGTGCACTGGCTCGAAACAGGGGACATGTAAAGGGCACCAGAGTATCCACTACATCAGGTATTTTTGATAGTCCATTGTCTACTTTATTCAATTAGTATTTATTGACCACCTACCAAGTCCTGGGCTCATCTTAGACACTAGAAATACAGAAGCAAATAAAACAAAGAAAAAGCTTTGTTTATACCTATTAGAGTTTATATTCTAGTAGAGAGAGTTAGGTAATAGATAGGAAAACAAGTAATAGACAGGCAATAAAGAAATTATTTATTTATAATGTCAGAGGTTAAGAAGTATGAAGAAAAATAGGGACAAGGAAGAACTATAATTTTAGACAGGATGATCAAAGAAAGCTTCATTGAGAAGATGAGGTAGGAGTAAGGACTGAGGGAAGGTGAATGGACAAGTCATGCAGATATTCTGAGAAAGAACCTTCTACTAGGAAGAAGTACAGGTGCAAATTCCTCAAGGTGAGAGTGCTAGTTATTTGCAAAAGACAAGGATGCCAGTGTGACTGGAATAGAGAGATCTGCAGGGAGAGCAAAAGAGACAGGATCTGGGAGAGAGCAGTAGCAAGGCTAGGTAGGACCTTACAGGTCACTGCACGAACTTGACTTTTACTTTGAGTGTGATAGAAAATCCTTGGGAGGATACTCAGAAGAGTGACATGATCTGACTCACATCTTAAAAGAAACACTTTACCTGCAGTTTTGAAAAGAGGTGGGTGGACAGGGAACGAACACAGACATCCATTAAAAGGCTCTTACATATCTAGAAAAGAACTATCTATGGTTAGAATCAGGATTAGAGCAGTGCATGTGAGTGAGAATTTTTTTCAGATTTTGAAATATTTTGAAAATTCAGCCAACAGAATTGTTGACTGAATTTGTAGAATGAGAACAGGAAGCAAGTTGAATGTGACTCTAAACTGCAACACTCATCACAATTGACCAAGCATCGGTCTTGGTTTCAGACTGATGGTCACACTCACTGAATACAGTGTTTCATTAAGCATCATGTTTACTTAGCTTTAAGAAAGGCTGCATGATAGGAGTCCATGTAGAATTCATGACAACGTCATAACAGAAATCTTGTGACTCACATGAGCAATTTCTAAAACCCCCAATCACTTTGCATTTGGGATGCACAAGTTCTAAGAGAAGCTGAGTGAGAAAGGTTGACATCAGCTCAGTGAAACCATTAGCTCTGGTCCCATTTACAGCTTTTAGACTTTGTGCCCATTTACAGGTGCAGCTGTACCTCATAAATATTGGTTAGTCATTTGATAAACAATCTCAGCAATGAGGTACAGGTGCTTGGTCCTGTACATGATAACCATGGCCAGAATCTCACCCAGCTTGGATCTGTTATGCTCCCATAAATTTCATGAGTTAGTGTAGTAGGGTAAGGTTTGATCAAGATTTGATCCATCAGTTGTCCCTGAGTATAAAAGAAGCCACTAATCAGTCACTGGCACTTTCTTTCCATAAATGTTTTGGCCTCAGCACTCGGAAGGCTGGAGTTGCCATCCTACGGGAGCCGTGGCTTTGGAAGGCATAGGAGGAAGAATACAGGAATTCTAATTTGGACACATTAAATCTGAGATATAATTTATAATCCAGGTAGAGAAGATGAGTAGGAAATTTGATATATGACTCTGAATTTCAGAAGAGAAGGCTTGGGATAGCGATACATATTTGAGGCTTAACAGCAAATAAATGGTATTCAAAGCCATGAGTCTAGATAAGAAAAGAAGATCCAGAGAGAGTGAATATAGTTTGAGAAGTATAAGAGCTGAGAATTTTAGTTGTTAGACAGGACTAGCAAAGGGCACCGAAATCAAGAGGCCAGTAATGTAAGAGAGAATCAAGAGTATCTGCTGCTCCATAAGCCACTGGAAGAAAGATTTAAAAATTAAGGACACAGAAATCAACTCCATCAAATTCTGATAACCAGATCATTAGAATGAGCACTGTTGGATTTAGTCACAAGAAGGTCAATGCTGACGTTTACAGAAGCAGTTTTGTGGAGTGGTGTGGAAAACCTGATTAGGGATGATTCCAAAGAAAATGAGAGGAAAAGAATTAGAGCATTGGTTATAGATACATTTGCTGTAAGAAGAGCAGGATCACAGAATTGCAGCAACAGCAAGAGGAGAAATGGCTTTTGCTATTGCTGCGGCTGTTGTTGAAGATG
Source organism: Canis lupus baileyi (assembly GCF_048164855.1). Classification (NCBI taxonomy): domain Eukaryota; kingdom Metazoa; phylum Chordata; class Mammalia; order Carnivora; family Canidae; genus Canis; species Canis lupus. Next base: position 29,104,030 of record NC_132858.1, read on the forward strand.
CAAGCTAGGCTTGGGAGAATGACTTGGTAGAGAAAGAATGATCCTAATAGAGGAGAATGATTGAAATAATGTTCTTAGTGGGCAAGAGGGGATGGGACTAATGGATGGTTGGAGGTGTGGATCCAGAAGGGAGTGCAGTTGTTCCATTTTAATAGGAGGAATGGGAGAAATATATTGGCAAAGATGCAGGTCAGTGGGTGGAAACTGGAAGAAGTTCTTTCCTCAGTTTCTATTTTCTCAGTGAAACAGAACACCAAGCAGACCTCTGAGAAGGAGGAGGGAAGAGGAGGTGCTGGATGTTTAAAGAAAAAAGAGAAGGTGCAAATAAATTCACAGAAGGTTACTACCCTTACTGCAAATTTATCTGAGGACATGGGAGAGTGAATGGAGAGAAAAGTAGTTAGGATGGCTAGATGCCAAAGTCCACCCAAGAAGAGTGGCCAGGGTTTTACAGCAAGACAAAGTAGGATGGTTATACTTTTTTTTTTTTTTTCCAACCTGTTCAATTCAGCTGTGAGGTCTAGTCAAGATGTGGGAAGAGAATTCGAGATAATCAAGGGTAGATTTTTGTCAGCTGAATATATAAAATGAGAAATTAGCAAAATAATTGAAAGTATGTGCATGCGAGGGAGTTATTACAATGATAGGCCATGAAACTCAAACTGTTCAAGAACCCCAAGAGAAGACACAGAAGGTAGGGAAAATGAAGGACATTACAAAGGAGTTAAAATTAAAAAGACTAAAGATCCTGGCAAGATGGAGTATTTGCTAGAGTCACGTGCTGCAAGGAGTGACTTGGAAAGATGGGATTCTAAATGTGGATTTCCCAAAATTTAAAATACAGAAGGGATGTATTTACAGCTCACAACTATACCTAAGGTATGGCTCTGGCGAAGAGTAGTTAATGTAGGACGGAGGACACAATTATTGGCTCAGAAAAGGCTAAGAATTTAAAGCCCAATATAATGGAACTCTCATCTTGATTGGCACTAAAATCATCCATAGCTATGATGGAGGTAATGTTGGAGAATGAAACAGTCAACCAAAGGCTAAAATCTCCAAGGGATTAGGGAATGACCCAAGAATATGTAGGTGAGGACAAGGCTGAGTAGTGGGAATTTGTATGAAGGTAGGAGGAAGAATGGTCAGGAAGCAGCGATTGGGAACAGAGAGAATGAGTAAATACCCTTGTTCCAGCCCGATGGAGGGCTGCAGGGTGTGCAGTCTCACAGGGGAGCATGCATATTATAGATTTAATGGCACAGAGACAGCCTCATTCATAAGCAATTCCAAATTCTGGCAGTCTTATTTGTCCAACTTGGGTCTGTTGATGACTCCTGATCCACGGAGCTCCATCACTGGGAGGCGGTCATGAGGGACTAGCATGACTACCAGGCCTTCTCCTGTTACCTTGTGGGTCGGGACAGAACTCTTAAATATATTTCATAAGTTCTTCCTACTAAAGAAGAGTTGCTTCGTAAAATAACATTAACCTTTCTTTTACTGCCTTTTTTCCCCTTTTCAAAATTCAAAACCAGCCAATTCTTAGCTTATCTGGGAAGAGCTGAGTCAATGGTCAGGCAATGGTCCACATGGTTGAGTTCCAGTTGGACATCCGAACACCACTATCCATAATTACATGGCTACCCCACACGCAGAAACTTCCCAGCTTGAAATGAAAAGCTCAGTAAGAAGCTACGGCAACTTACCTGGCATTGGCACAGTTTATTGTTGTGCAAGCAATCCCGCTTGGCACAGGACATCTTGATTTGTGTTAACATTCTAATGCACTAATCTTCCTAATACCCCTTATATTTATTTATGACATAAATCAAATCCTGCTCAGAACTAAGTTGTTGCTTTTTTTTTTTTTTTCTCCTCCTCTCCTGCTGGGTGTATTTATGTTATGCTGTGTTGTGTTGCTACCCTTGCTGCAAATTTATCTGAGCTTCGACTTTTACTGCTGATTTAGCAAACATTTTATATTCTGCAATGAACTGTAAACATTTTTTCTTCTGACAGATCCATTATGACAAGTGTTATAAACTCTTCACTGCAGACTGTATCTCTTCTATTGAGCTGTTCTTTATATCAATTTTACTATGCACAGAAAATGACGCTGGTAATATGGCACCTAACTGAGCTCGGTCAGGACAATCAGTAAGTCCTGCGACATAGAGCACTCATATACTTAGTTTTATTACATCTGTTTCTGGTTTATACAGCATGTTAGTGAGAATCAAGTTTTAAGAGTAGTCAAATGAGCTGAAACTGGTGTGTGAACTCCAATTTCTTCTCATTTAAAAGTTTGTCTATAAACATACAAAATATTTTTCAGTAGCTGATAAAGTTTTCCATTCCCCATCAGGTCTAAAATATCATTATGCATATACATTAAACCCAGGCTACATCCTAGAACAATCGCAGAGCCCAAAGAAGAACCTTCATCCTGCCAAGCTATGCCTATATCCTTTGGTGGTGCTGGTAGGAGGGGATTATTTTGTCAGAAGCTTTCAATAAATTCAAATATCAAAACTCTATCCAAAAACGGTGATGGGGAAAAAGCAAAGGAAACTCGTATGTCATGGGCTGAATTGCGTTCCTACCAAATTTCATATGTAGAAGTCCTAACCCCTGGTATCCAGATTGCAACTCTCTTTGGGGATAGGGTTTTCAAAGAGATACTTCGATTAAAATGAGATCGTTAGACTCAGCCCTAATCCAATATGACTAGCATCCTTATGAGAAAAAAAGATTAGAACACAGATAACAGACGGAAGATGAGGTGAAGACACAGGGAGAAGGCAGCTGCCTACAAGCCAAGGAGAGAGGACTCAGAATAAACTAACTCTGCCAACACCTTGATTTTGGACTTGTGTCCTCAGAATTATGAGAAAACAAATTTCTCTTTGTTTAAGCCATCCAATCTGTGGTACTTTGTTATAGTAGCCCCAACAAATTAATATACCATACTTCTTATCCCTAATTTTCACTGAAACTTTCACATATTATTTCCTTTCATTTCCATAATAATTCTGAGATGCATCCACCACCTTCATTTTTAAAGATTAAAAAGACTCAGCAAGATTAAGCCATTTACTCTAGGTCATCCTGCTAAATATTAGATGCTGTGCTTAAAATCCACAGCCATGTGGTTTTTCTGACTCAGAATCCATATTGTCTCACTTCTATGTTTATTCCTGTTGCCCCCCTGGTGCTATGATGTAATGGGTAGTGAAAGAGGATGTCTAGGCTATATGCAAGTCTTCAAAGAAGTTTCCTACCTGTAGTTACTCTCCCATTCCTGCTGAATAAGGCATGCAACTAGTGAGACTTTACTTTTCAAATATAAGAACAGCCCATGGAAACCAGACCTAATTTCTAACATTCATAGAACAGCTTCTAAGAAAGGCTAGAAACCAATATTTCATTTGAAGAAGGCATTCGAATTCACAATACCACATGCCTTGAGACTAATTCTCGAGTTTCACTCCTAAACTTAAAATTGAACACATAGCTGTTGGTTGCCTTCTGCATTTTGGGTACTGTGTTTGGCACAAAGGAGGCAAAGTAGATAAAACAGATATGGTCCCTGCCCTCACAGAGATTTCCTTATAACCATCACACTGAATTTGGTGGGTTTTGTTTATTTGCTTGTGTTTGTTTTGCCTTTGTTTTTAAACATGTCTGTCGTCGGTCTAGATGGAAAACCTTGAGGTCATGGACTGTGTCTTGTTTCCCTTTGTGGCTTTAGTGCCTTAGCAGAGTGCCTGGCACATATTAAGAGCTCAATAAATATTTTTAAATTGAATTGGGATTCCAAATTTATAGCTGATGAAGATGAATGAATATCCTGTTACCTGACAGAAGTTCAAGTGACATTCTGAAAACTGCTGATGGCAGCTCAGCCTTTGTGCACCACACATAAATACCAACCATTTGAATGGCTCATAAAGCTGCACTAATGTGAAAAGGTAGTCTTGGACACCAGATAACTAATTGCTGCCTTTTTCTGTTACTTTTCCCATTCCTATTTTAGTAACATCATGTAATTTTATAAAATTTTTTACTTTGATTTAAAAACAATAATTAGAAGAACTATGACATGCACAAAATATAAGATGACTCATCCTCATGTCATAACCTATAGATAAACACTGGTATAGTTTCTGAAATTTAGCCATCTAGTCTTCTATGCCTAAAGTTATTGTAAACATATTCTTTTACATGTGGGAATCATACTGTGCAGAAAGTTGTATGACATGCCTTTCACAGAATATTTATTAAAAGACTGCCCCATAGTATTAAATATTCAAGGTGATTTAACAGATCTGAATGGACTTAATAGATTTAATGGGTGATATTTATTTTTCAGTTATTTATTCAGTGCCTATCTACTGTTTACCAGACATTATGGTAGATACTAGACTACAAAGATTATAAGGCATGAGACCCAGTCTTAAAGGTTGTATTATGACCTTTGGGTATTCTCTCTTCACTATATGGAACTATCTTATGTTAATTTATTTCTTTACCTAGTGTTAATTTCTCTGGGGAATATTGTTTGTTGAACATAATTTATGTGCTAACTCCCACTCTTTCAACACATTATTTTACTCAACAATGTTTATTGAGTATATAATATGTGATAGGCTCTGTTCTAAGCAATGAAAAAACTATCAGTGAAGGACACCATTTATGCTTAGGAAGGTATGAATGAACAAAACTGTTAATGTTTCTGTCCTTATGAAAGTTATTTTTAGTGGAGGGACAGAGACAGTAAACAAAATAGACAATGTAGGCTGTGTTTAGGAGTAATAAGTATGGAGAAAATAGGGGATCCCTGGGTGGCTCAGCGGTTTAGTGCCTGCCTTCGGCATAGGGCCTGATCCTAGAGTCCCGGGATCGAGTCCCACATCTGGCTCCCAGCATGGAGCCTGATTCTCCCTCTGCCTGTGTCTCTGCCTCTCTCTCTCTCTCTCTCATGAATAAATAAATAAAATCTTAAAAGAAAAATAAAGCAACATTGAGGAGTGAGAAGATAATACAGTATTATATAGAATAGCCAGGGCAGACTTCAGACATAAGGTAGCTGTGACCTTAGCAATGTGAGAGAGCAATTTCTTCAGATATCTAGGGAGAGTTTGGGGCAGAGGAAACAGCAAGTGCAAAAGCCCTGAGGCAGGAATATATGCCCGGTTAGTTGGAGGAGTATTGAAGAGGCCTATGTGACTAGAGTGGTGTAAGCATGGCAGGGGGCAGTGGTAGGGAACTGGATCTGATAGATCATAGGGGATCATAGGGCACTGGAGCAGTAGGTAGATAAAACTTCTGGAAGTCCTTTTCTACATACTTTTATTTTCTTAGTCTAATAAAAAAAATAAAGTCATTATTTGAAAGTCAGGAATAGAATGAAGTTTTGGAGTTTTAAGAAAAGGGGCAGGAAGAAACCAGTCTTTGGAGGGAAGAGGAGCCCAGATGAATGGCCAGGGTGTTGTGTTAGACTACAGAAAAGCCCTAAGATCTTGTTCTTAGAGATGTGACTCACGACAGTATTAACTGGCTCTATTTAGTCTCATGGGACTTTGCATATCACTCATTTATAGTATATATATGTATATGTATTATTGTAACTAATCTCTTATATGACTTTCTTTTGGGTAGACTGAGCTCTTCAAAGACAATGATTATGCTTGATCCACCAGAGTAACCAAAGCACAGCTTTAAACACACAGTGAATAACTAATAAATCTCTTTGGCATGAGCGTGTTTGATGAACAAACATTTTAATAACCTGTTTCCATTCCAATTTTTGCCAATTAAGACCAAGTCTGGATACCAGGATTTGCCATCCAACCTCATCGGGAGCATTTTGGCCTTTTTTAGAATTATTTTTTTTAGAATCTAGATCATGCTTTTGTAAGCAGCAGCTTTTTTATGTTTCCAAAAACAGTATGAAGATGTCAACATAGCACAAAAACCATGAACCTAGGGGAAGTTTAAGAACATTGTCACCCATTTAGATTTAGTCTGTATAGTCCAGAACATGGAAGAAAAATAAGTTTTATGCCATATAGCAATTCCTGTTGGGTGGTAGTGGCTCCATATATAAATGGACTGTTACATCCTAGTTGGATTCAAAATCAAAGAGTAACGTAGCACGTTAGGGATGCCTACCTTGGATTGGTAGTGATAAATGGCAGCATGCCTGCTGTGAAATGCCAAATATGGATTAAAGTATTACTAGGTTTTTGCCAAATCCAACTATGTTTGTTATCTTTCAGTTACTCAGTCATTCAGCACCATTTATGAAGAACTTCTCTGATTATTGCAGTATACTGAAAATACATTGATGACACAGTCAAAATGCTTCATGTCCTCTTACAGTCTATGGAAGAAAAGCAAATCAGTCTAACTATACTACAACATGAGAGGAACTTCTTAGGGAAAGTTTAAGGTACAGATATGAAAATTGAACACATTGAGTCATCTTATATTTTGTGCATGTCATAGTTCTTCTAATTATTGTTTTTAAATCAAAGTAAAAAAATTTATAAACACATATAATGAGGCACCTAAGTCAAACTTGAGGGAAACAAAGAATAAGAAACTACTAGTTTTCCATTCTGCATATACGGGCTTGGAAGTTACCCCTCTGTCCTAACAAGTAAAACGCTGAACATAACTGAAAAATCAAAACTCTTCTTGGATCTGTAAGAGAGAGGAGGACTCAGGGAAATCACTGCTCCCAAGATTGGAGAAACAGGCAAACACAGGAAACTGTATTGGGAACCAGTTACTGGGGTGGGAAACTGTATTGGGAACCAGTTACTAGGGTGAGAAACTGTAATGGGAACCCGTTACTGGGGTGGGAAATTAGAACGCTGTAAGCTCAGTGTGAACGATTAATGGGGTCAAAAATTTCAGAAGGACCCTCTCCCCCAGTATTGTGATTTACCTCCAGAAGCTCAACCAGGTTCTCATAGTAAATATCTGAGAAAATTCCCTCGTGGTTTGAGCATGGGAAGGAGAGAAGGAACCATTTTGCTATATGCCAGAGGATTGTTCTTTAACAAAGCCTGTCCTGAGGGAAAACTAGTTACTCAGAGCCTAACAAGATGTGGTATTTTTAAAGCCTAATTTATTTCAGGGAAGGGAGATAAACTCTAGCCTGCTCTAGCCATCCTGATCCACCTAAGCAGGAAGAAGAACGTGGAAACACTCGTTAAATTCACAGTTCAAAGGCATAGGCCCACTAAAAGACTGAATCCTAATCATAGGACCATAGGATGCTCTCCCTAGACCTCATCACATTACTAAAGGGCTACTTACAGCAGTTCATTTTACCTGGTATGTCATGCCTGGATAGCAAGAAAAAAATGACAAGGCGTACCAAAAGAAGGAACTTCTGAGCTAGAAAATAAAGAATGAGTAGAAGTTACCCAAGAAAAAGATAAGAACATGGCTCAAAACAGGTAAGAATGCTCTAGGCAGAGAGAAAACTATATTCACAGGCCCCGAGGCAGGAAGGAACTTGGTAAGTTGGAGGAACTGAATGAAGGCTAATGAGGCTGGAGTGAGAAGCATGGGGAAGAGCAGTATGAAATAATACTGCAGAGATAAGCAAAGTCCAGATTATGAATCTTCAAATTGGATTAATACAATTGGACCTAATTTTAAAAGCACTCCAAAGACTTTGAAGAGGTTTAATAAGAAGAATGACAAAATTAATTATGCATGTTCAAATGACCATTCTGCCTCTGTGAGGCAGAATGAATTGTCGAGAACCACGTTTGGTGATAGGCAGACAACTAAGCCGTTGTTGCAAATATCAGACAACAAGTAATGGTGGCCTAGAACAGGGTAATGTCAAGGAAGATGAAAATAAGTGAATGGAGTTGAGTGGTATTTAGTAAATAAAAGCAACAAGACTTGGGAGCTGATTAGAAATTGGTGAAACAAGAAAAAGACACATGATTTTTAGGTTACTTGTCTGGCCAACTAGATAAATTAAAATAACTTCGATTGAGATGGGGGAAATGAGAAGCAGGTTTGAAGGAGACAGATTATGACCTCAGTTTTGCAGGCTGAAATTTTAGAGTTTAATGATTATTTAAGAGATGTTCTGTAGGCAGTTAGATACAGGAGTTTGAAGCTCAAAGGCAAAATATAGGTGGACAAATAAGACTGGAAGTAATAACCATAAACAGTTATTAAAATCACGTATGGGGACACCTGGGTGGCTCAGAGGTTGAGCATCTGTCATTGGTCATGATCCCGGGGTCCCGGGATTGAGTCCTGCATGAGGCTCTCCCTCTGCCTGTCTCTCTCTCTCTCTCTCTCTCTCTCTCTCTCTCTGTGTGTGTCTCTCATGAATAAATAAATAAAATCTTTTAAAAATAAAATAAAATCACATATAATGATGAAATGATCCAAGAAAAGGATCAAGGAATAAAACGAAAATTGTTGTGGCAAACATCTGTCTGATTCCTTAAGCCCCACCGTTATTTTTGATTCTGAAAAACATCTATTCCAAATCGCTATCAGACATTAAGTTTATGGCTCTCTTCAGCCTATGACCTTTGGACACCTTCTCAGTTTTGGTCTCATTCCCTGCCTATTTACTACCGAGGAATGTTGGCATTCCCTGCTTCATATGTGGTCCCCATGCTCCTAGGGAAAACCATAACATCCGTGCTGGCATCCAGTATTTTGAATGGACCCTCCTTTTTGGTTAAGTAGCCATGGAAAATTAGAGGATATCTGCAAAGAAGAGATTTGGCCCTCCATGTCTCTCATAACTCTTAGGACCAGAGCCCTCTATTCTTACCAACAGCAACGAAAGCCTCTTTATTACTGAACCATTTAAAATGTGTATCTCTTCACCTTTTCTCAACATTTATTAGTGTTGAGAATTCTCATCTGGTTGAAACAATCTTCTTCCCTTAATTTTGTGCCAACACATACTACATAATTTATTGTGTGCTTCTCCAGATACCCATTAGTTCCTTTCTGGTTTCCTCCTTCTCTTACCTGAAACATAAATTATAGTTACTCAGAGTTATTTACAAAATTCATGTTTTCTCCTTTTCTACATTATTCCCTTGAGTCATTAATTTGCATGATTCCCTTCTTTGTTATTGCTAACCTTTGGTCATGTACCACATCCTCCTGCTTTTCCCTACCAAAATACTACTCGTTTCCACCCACTTACCTTCATTTTTCTTGACATGAATAAACCCATTCTAGCTACAATCACATCTTGTCTTGTCATGTCAATATCTGTGAGGCATAGAGAACAGGAGCTCCCAAGTCCACATATGGCCAATTAAAATAGCTACATTATTTTGTGTCTTCTTTTAAAAATGCATTATTTAATTAAGAAATCAGCAAATGTATTTTTTAAATGTTTTTAAGATTTATTTATTTTATTTTAGAGAGAGGGAGAGAGAGTGCATGAGCAAGGGGAGAGGCAGAGGGAGAGAGAGAGAAGCTAGACTCCCCACAGAGCAGGGACCCTGAGATCATGACTTGAGCTGAAATCAAGAGTCGGCCAGTCAACCAACTAAGCTAACCAGGCGCCCCAACAAATCAGTATTTTTTTTTAATTAACTTTTGGACTCTCCAACTGCTACTTTTTCACCTATTTTATATTTTCTAAGACAGGTGATTTCACTAACAAGATGTATCACAGGAACAGCTCAGAAGTGCATTATGAGTAATTATATCTCAAGACAATTTAGACTTTGGCATAAACAGTCTCTTGTTGCATTAAAACCCCTTAGGAAATTATCCTATTGTAATATTAATTCCATTTCATAAAGCTCTGGTAAATGTCAATGAGATTACAGCCAACACTATTCTTTTTAAATAATAAGTCACATCAATGTCCGTATAAAGCATGTTTTGACAACACAGTATAATGTTATTATTATTATTTATTGTGTCCGAGGCACCTCTCAGCCTGTAGGAAATTAGCTTTAATATCGCATTACAGCTCTTCCAGCTACTGCTTTAATGGGCTTCCAGACAAGAGCAGCCTGTTTCCACTCCTTCAGGATGGCTTAACAGTCTGACTGCTCCTGCTGAGCTGGTCTCCGTGAAGTGTGAAGTTTCTAATCTGATCTCTGTTCATCCTCAAGCATTTAATTTGCAGCTTAGGAATTAGGAGAGGTCCACCATGCAGATCAACAAGGGCAAAAGCGGTTACAGTTTGCCAATAACATTTTTAAGAAAGCTGAGTGAGAAACAGCAAGCCAGCTGCATTGGAAGGAGCTATACACTAACACCAGAAGGACGGGGGCTGCTTTCCATTTAGAGTTTGAACTCTTCCTCACTGCCCTGAGACACCGCGGAGCTCTCTTCAAGGAAGATCCTAAGGTAGAAAGTTGGTGCAAGGACACCCTATTTCCTGCAGCTCAGGAAAACAAAAGGAAGTTCAAACCAAAAGAACACAAATGAGCAACAACAAAACAAAAACGGGGGAGATTCAAACCAAAAGGAAACAACTAGACAAAAACAAAAAGAAAAAAGAAAACAAAACACCTCATAGTTAGTTACCCTAACTAAGGGTGTTAGTTACCCTAACTAAGGGATCAAGGGTGTGAAGTTTGTCAAAATATCCCTGTTGCCAGTTCTGACCTTCTGATGCAGCAAGAAAGGTCCATCCATCCACCCGACTGATAGCTCCACTGAAACAACTTCATACTCATTTTATCAAAGGTCTCTCCAGTATCTAAATCCTATGCACCGTCATGGCTCAAACCACATATTTCCATACTCATACCTCCTTAGAAGCTTTCCTGATTATTCCAAAACCAGTCCACACCCCATTTACCCTTATTTTACACATATATAATTCATATAGCTATAATTATATAAGTACATATGATTCCAAACAAGTGACACCCTAAGTGATACTGATTACAGAGACACTGTATCACCTCATTACTTCGATTTGTCTCACTTATGTCAGGTCCCCCTCCACAGTTGGATTATAATTTCAGAAAGAGCAGACATACTGTCTTCGGGTTGGATGGCATGGTTCTTAGCTCTGGCTCTGATGTTTACCCACTCTGAGGCTTGCTCAAGGCTGCCATAAAATTATAGGCATCTCTGTCTTGAAAAAAAATCACTTGGGAACTTCATTTTCCACTTTCACAAAGATAGTGTTGGGAGTAGATGTGTCTGTTTTCTTTGACAGCTCAGATTTTTTTTACATGATTTACTATCCTGTTTCTCATATTTCCAACAAAAGTTCATATTATTATGGATGCATTGTAATTTCTTAAGAAATAAGTATATTTCATTACAGAGGCTGGCTCAGTGGCTATTTAGATGAATGGGTGGAATAACAGAAGGATATTTGTATAAAGTAGCTGTGTGGGAGTGTCTCATTTCTTCTTAGCATCCAGTAGAAGGTAGAGATTGACTTACAACTGGGTTCTCATTTTACCCAATACTGAATGTTGTGTGGAACTGAAGGTTCTTCCCTGCTGGAGGTGCCACAGAACAGAAACTACCCACCAAAGAAATAAACTCTCTGATCTATCTCCCTAGAGTAATAATAATCCCCAGTAGTCTCAAAGGCATTACCCAAATACTGAAAGAGCCTGAGATTCTTATCCAGGGAATAGAAAGGAAACATTATAAGCCATTTATTTTTTCAAAAGGAAAAGGCACCCACTTTCCCCCCCATTCAACTATCACATAATGAAAATGTCCCCTGGATATCATCAGAGTCCATTGAAACTCATAACCCCCAAGCTCATTTTTCACCCCATTGCTGGCTGGTCGATTTTTCACTTTACCTTAGCCTTTTGACAAGTCATATAAAAGAAAGGGTGAGAGAATGTCTCTGGTGTCAAAGCCTGCCTCTCTCTCTGGAACACACCATGTCAGGTAGGCAGGGAAGAAATGACCCTAATATTGTTTCCAAGAACTAAGAATGGCCGAGGCTTTCCAACAGAGCTATTTGCCCTGAACAACTGTATTCCACAGATGGAGAGTGCCTACTTGGCCTATTTATGTGCAAAGTCACCCACGGCATTTAGCCACATCACCCAGTAAAGAAGAAATAGTCAAGCAACCTCACACAGTTGCTAATTTTTAGACAATGTAGCCATTTCGATTTTATTAACAGGTTGAGGGACCATAACTTGATTTATGAGTGGTCTAACTAAGCCTGTGTTGTTGCTTCCTACATATGCTTACTGTGTCCTCACATTAACTGTTAATAGTAATTGGAGCAGCATAAGATAGCACCAATAAGGATCATCCGGATTGTTTCTAGACTCCTTCATGTCCCTTTGCTTATCAGCATCTTATTTTCTCTTATTAGATAAGCCAAACAAACTCACAACTTCCTATTTTCTCTCCTACCCACTGACAAGAGAAGACTGACATGGCTATGTCGAGCACTTAACTTCAAATTAATAGAAAAATCTGTGTTCTACAATAGTGTTTGGTTCTCTGGTGGAAGCATTCATACTTTGAGCATTAAGATATCTGTGTTTCTAGGACTCAAAGTCACCTGAAAACTAAAATGTCATTAATTGGTAATTATGGGTAATGATAAATGGAATGACCTCTATTTCTGTACTTTGGCTTCTAGACCCATGTACACATATTTAACTGTATTCTACACACCCTATACCAGAGCATCCCAACATTATAAAGCATATCTCCATCTTCAAGCTTACATGAGTCTCCCTAGCCATTCTATTGTTACGCGAATCTATTTCCTTGGGTGACACGAATATGGTGAGACTACTGACTCCTATAGCTATCATTGCTTCATATGTTCCCTGAAAAGTGAGTTTACTTTGCATGGGATAACATGATAGGACATTCAGCACATTTCGGGTGACATTCCAGGCAAAAAAAAAAAAAAAAAAAAGAATGATCAACTAGAGGAAGCAAATACCAACTCAGATGTTTTTCAGGTTAGCATAAATTACTATTTCCTACCTGATGGATGGGGGCTCACCACCATCAACCATTTGCTGTATGGCTTATTTCTTCCGTTAAGTCATATCCTTTGGGGGCCCAGGTTTAGTTTCTGTTGTTTGCGAGCTGAAGAATAGAAAGAGAGAAACCAGTCCATACTACTGAGCACATGCATAGTTTCTGTGACTATTTAGTACATAAGCTTAATGAGCAATCTCTAGAGAGCTGAGGAAGAAAGCTGAATGTTACTTAGTCTACTTCTTCTTAAGAACCTTCTTCCTAGAAAGGGTGTTTAGTAAAATTTCACTTGAAAAACCATTTTTATCAAACGTTGGACCCATTTCCAGAAATCCATCCTTATAGGTTTTACGTAGATATCTTTGCTATGAACTCTAGCACCTTCGAAGACCTTGACCATCCATTGAAATCATTATCTCACCATTTGTAAATCACTGAGAGAATTTCCCCCCAACTGTTTCTCAATGTCTGATCAGCTTAGAATATATTAGTAGTGTCATTTTCACTGGATGTCAATATATCATGCAGATATATTTTTAAAACTCTATTGGCTTTTTTTTCCTCTTAGACAATGGGTCACAGGATACTACCCATGAGGCTATAATTACAGACTAAAGAATGAATGACACCAAATTAGAAGTAGCCCATTAAAAATATATCTATGCTATATCTTCAATACCTTCTCGATTTGGATCTATCACTTTCACATGATTATTAAAGGTGGCTGGGCACAACTAATCTGAAGAATCAATGGATCAAGTCATGGATATCTTATGATAGGCAGCTTGAGCTACATGGTCATTGGTATTTCATAATTAGGTATCTATTCTTAGTTTCTCATAGGAAAGAAAAGCTATTTTGTTAAATGATGGTAAGTTAAATTTAGAAGATGGTGCAGTTTTGTCCTCAAATCATAAAGGCTTCCATGAGAAATTCACCACTGGAGCATCTCAGGTACGATATAATCTCTCCATCTTCCCCAGACATTCCAAGAACTCTTGGGTCTCTCCTTCCATTAGAACCAGTGTTACTTGTTCATTTACCTACTGTAATATCTTTTCATATCTTCATTTCCCAATGTGAAACCAGAGGCATTTTAGATCATCTGGTAAACTGGTCAGAATAGCATGCCAAAAATGTGATTTCTTTTGCTTTCAAAACTCAAAGATGCACAGAAGTCATTGGGTATATTTCTTAGTATGGGGATGAGGCAATGTTCTAGACTTTGCAGGTGACATCTCAACAGGTTTCAGAAGGACAGAAACTCCACTGGCGTGGCATATATCTATAGTGAAGTTTGTCTTTCACCTTATTATGGACATACGCCATCCTGAGACATCTAGGATACCAGCTACCTACTGCTTTCTCGGTTCTAACAACACAACGTTATCACTGCTGTCAGTCTGTATAATGTCTTATGGGTTGATAAGACACTCAAGGCCTCCGTAAACTGAACTGCGATACAGAGCTAAAGAGATGGCCTGATTCTGACATGTTAGCAAGGTATTGGCATTCAAGCCAAGTAACTATAACTAGCCTTTTCAGTTTATTAGGATAAAAGAAAAAATACCGCCTAATAGATCAAATGAGGAGACTATAACTGGAACCAAGCCATCAGCTTTAGTCGATTACCCTTTGAGAAGTGTGGAAGCTATGGAGATGCTCCACTTAGGTCCCCTTTCAATGAAGGATTTGCCACCCAGCTGCAAGGAACGTAGACAGCTGACAGCTTCTAGCTGGTAGCACCCCTCGAGTTCCATTTTCACTGATCCAGGATTCAAGATTATAATCTACTCTTCTCAGGGCAGCCCTGGCCAATGAGCTAGCACGGTGATGGGTGGTGATGGGTGGTGAAACAGCCTGGCCATCTCTGTCCAATGACCTCTCTAATGGGCGATCTTTGCCCTGAAGCTCTTTTTTTGGGCTGACAGAGATTTCCTCGAATCTGCATCACGGTTTTAAGTGTTCCCCCATGGTTTTAAGTAACCCTGCTTCCTCCTATTTTCTGTTCACAGATGTTACAAACCAAAAAACCTTTTGGGCTTTTAACTCCATTTCAGCCTGTTTCCTAAAGATCCTAACCTGTAGCACTAAGTTTGCATTAACTTCCTGTCTTCTTCTAGAAACTGTCTAACCTCTGCACCCAAACTTGAGACTTAAAGGAGATTTTTAAAATGGAAGCCATCCCCTCCCTGCCTGTAACTCTTCTGGTGGTGGCACAAACTGGCAGGTTTTTCAGAGATGAGCCATTGGTTCAAATGTGCTATTTTGGTGAGAAGGATTAGCACCGACGCTCCTTTGCCTTTCCTGCCGTAGTAATTGCCACTCGATGGATTACGACACCATTCCAGGAATGCCACCAGGTTCAGAGTCGCACCAACCATATTCAAGAACTTGGAAAGAGACAATAGGGTTATGATATTTTGGTGTTAGTGTTCCCCTGCTCGGATCTCTGCACTGTCTCCTCTGATTTATTTTTGTTGTTGTTTTTATTTGGTGTTTGTCTTTAATGTTTCGGAATTCTCTCAAATGCTGGGGGTCTTCAGCACTCTGCTCCTACTTGAGGTTGAGGAAAGGTAGATAAGTGATGTTTTGTGTGTAGACTGAGCTTGTCAAACGGTGGATTTCACTGTAGGATGATCTTGTTGAGCTGTTTCATAGGAAGGACATCTAACTATTTATTTCTCTAGGTGTTTTCTTTTGGACTAGTGAGTATACCCAGAGGAAAAAACATCTATCTTCTGCCTGAATGGTTTAATCCTGGCTACCAGCATTCTAGAAACCTCACAGGGAAGGGGTGCAAGTAGACTCACTTTTCACTTAACCACCCTGATTTAATTATGACAGCTCACCTCTCAGTTGTGTCCCATGTCACCAAGAGCAGAGTCTCTCTGGCTCACTCTCTCCAAGGAGTCATTTCCTAGATTCCTTCCTAAATGAGGAAGAAAATATGGTGTCTATATGATTCTTCTATAGGCTTCCAGTCATAACCAATTTCATGATTTTCAGCCACACACCCAACCTATTTCAGAATTATTTTTTATTTTCAATTCTGGACATTTTTTATGGTTCTGTGACGGTAATCCCCTCACTTTGAAACTCCCCCTCAAAATGGGTTAGGTTTATTTTGTTATCTGGCCTGATACATCAGTTGCTAGTCACTATACATTATTAATGTCACCTCCTCTCCTTTTATTTTTGTCCTTGGGGATTACATAGCTTACTGCTTTCCAGCAGGTTTCAGACCGAACAAAGGGAGTCCAATCCACTGTGTGAAGCAGAAATGTCCCTTGCTTATTTTTGTCATCAGATTCAGAAATTAAGCTCCCCTCCCAAGCATCAAATGGATAGAACCTAAGTATATTCTTGAGCCTTGGCTGCTGGAATTTTCAAAAAACCAATCAGGGTGGCTTTGAAACAGGTATCTCTCACCAAGTCTGATATAACAGAAGCTTTAAACATGGAAGATTTCAATGCTGGGTAGGCTACAGAGCATTGGAGGTGGGTATCTATTACAAGGTTCCAGGGCTCCAATACTCTTCACCAAATGCCATCCCATCCAAGCCTGTCTTTAGACAATGGTTTCTTCTTGAGCTGACTCTCCACCAAACTGCACCCATTCAAAGTTCCAATCCTCAAGAAGCTGGACTCAATAAGTGTATTTAATTAGTAATGATGAAAATATTAATGAAAACAACAACTACATTTTTATCACCAGAGCTTGGAATAATTTCTTTTTGCAATATTAATAAAAAAATAAAAAAGTGTCTCATTCTCAAACTAATTTATAAACTTCTAGTAAATAAATGTAGACAGGCTTCTGATAAGAATAGGACTCTTCACATCCTTTTAATATATATGAATGTTTTAAAATGAAGACAAAAGAATATAATAAGAAATGATGGAATACAGGAGCTGAAAAAATGTACCAAGAGCTATTTAGTCTAAAACTCTAAATTTACAATGACACAACGAGGTCTACTATGGAGAATTGACTTGTCCCAGGAAATGCAGCCAATTCTTGGAAATATCAGACAAGGCATCCAGGACAGCTGACTTCTGGTTAAAGGCTCTTTTGAATTTGTTTCTTGCCTTCGAGGAACTCATAAATGAAGTCTATGTGAACTGCTGAAGGCCTATATATCGTAATGTGTTATTTTTTCCTAATGTTTAAAAATTAAGGTAGATGCATCAGCTAAGAGCATGGGTTAGGTTCTAGAATCAAACAACGCTGTTCACATTTGGGTTCTGCTATTTAATACTTAGCCAACCTGGACAAGTCCCTTAATCTTCTTAAATATAAATTTTCTCATGTCTAAAATGAAAATGAGGGATGCCTGGGTGGCTCAGCGGATGAGCATCTGCCTTCGGCTTAGGTCATGATCCTGGCATCTTGGGATTGAGTCCCATGCGGGCTTCTCACAGGGAGCCTGTTTCTCCCTCTGCCTGTGGCCTGTGTCTCTGCCTTGCTTTATAAGAAAGTAAGTAAGTAAATAAATAAATAAATAAATAAATAAATAAATAAATAAATAAATTCTTTTAAAAATAACATAAAATGAAAATGAAACCTACTTTACGGATCAACACTGCACCAGGGATCCCTGGGTGGCTCAGCGGTTTAGCGCCTGCCTTTGGCCCAGGGTGTGACCCTGGGGTCCCGGGATCGAGTCCCACGTCAGGCTCCCTACATGGAGCCTGCTTCTCCCTCTGCCTGTGTCTCTGCCTCTCTCTCTCTGTGGGTCTCTCGTGAATAAATAAATAAAATCTTTAAAAAAACAATCAAACAAAACTACACCAAACAATGTATAACAACAACTTATTTAGGTAAAATACCTAGCACCTAAGAGTCACTTAATAAATTATATATTTCTTATTGGCTTTAATTCTAGTATTATGAAGTTTAAGTCAGATTCCAGTTTTTTAAAGATTTATTATTATTATTTTTTTATTGAAGGAGAGAGCGGCAGAGGGAGAGGAAGAGAGAGAATCTCAAGCAGTCCTTGTGCCAAGCACAGAGCCTGACACGAGGCTCCATCTCATGACCATGAGATCAATGAACTGAGCTGGAACCAAGAGTTGGATGCTTACCCAAGTGCACCACCCAGGGGCCCCAAACAGATGTTTATGAACCATCTTACTTGGAGGTCCAGTCTCTATTACCCACATCCAAAATAACTTATTAAAAGAACTCCAAGATTTCTTGATTTGTGTTTCTAGCTAACAAAGAATGGATATATTGCCTACAATGTTATGCTTTCCACTTACTTTCAACCTGCTTAAAACAGGTCTTATCCCTATCAATCCATGGAAAGAATACCTATTAAGGTTACCTACCAATGACCTTTATGTTGATAAATCCAGTAAACACTTTTCTCTTGTTATCCTGATCTTTTAGCAGCCTTCAACACAGCTGGGCCTCTTCTGAAGGACTTTCCATGTGTTTCTGAATTTTCTTTCTTCCTCACCTGGCCCCCAGCCCCAAGCAGTATCTATTAGGATGCTGTGCAGTGTGGAGGAATAGAATTATTAAGGAAAGCTGGGGTTTGCAATGAAATAGGTTCATATCTACCTACTTCTTCGTTTGACAAAGTTACTAATCATGTACCATGTGCCGGACACTGCTAAGCACCCAGAGGTCTGTCCTTAGCCTTTTCCTTTCCCAATCTGCATTCTATGTAGTCTCATTCGCTCTAGAGGCTGCAACCCTGACGTCTCTATCTCAGCCCAGACTTTGCTTCCTGAACTTCTAATCCATGTGTCTGCTTGCTGACATCCCCATTTGGATATTTCATAGATAATTTCATCGTCAAAATGTTCAAAAATGAATTTATCATCTGTAAACATGACATGACTCTGCTACTCTGCTGGTGTTTCCTATATTAGAGAATGGTATCAGCACCTTCCAGGAACCACTGTAAACAACTGGCAGTTTTCTATGATCCCCTGTTCTCCCTCAGCATCAATCCAAAGCAGCACCAAATTCTGTTTATTTTATTGGAGCCCCTCAAATCTGTCAACTGCATTCATTTATTTATTCATCTTGCATTAATTCAGTGACTGCTGTGCCAGAACCTGACCTGAGTTCTGGGGGAAAAAAAAAAAAATATATATATATATATAATATATTTTTGATAGATTATATATATTATATATATATAATCTATCAAAAGATAAAGTATTCTTTCTTTCTTTCTTTCTCTTTCTTTCTCTCTTCTTTCTTTCTTTCTTTCTTTCTTTCTTTCTTTCTTTCTTTTTTTCTTTCTTTCTTTTCTTCTTTCTTCCTTTTCCAGTTAAATCATAGATAGATTCTTTGATAGAATAAAATGAAAATCAATTAGTAGACCAAGTGAAAATGGACATACAAAATGCAGGCCCCAGTTTTCATTATTAGATTCAAGTGATACAAAACTATTCACAAAACTGCTATGCACGTTTCTAAAAGCTTCTCTCAATTTCTGTACCTATCTCATTAAAGACTGGTAAATCTTACAAACTGGTGTCAGCCATGAGCTGAACGTTAGATAGCACTGAGAGAGACTGCTTATTGTTGCTTTTTAATGCCATAAGCATAATAATAACATTATGCTATTAGTTTGTGCTTACACTGAGGAATCAAAAAGTAAATTAAAAAAACAGATTCCCCATTTCTCCTCTTCCCTAGCCTCAGTTCTAAGAGTGTTCACATTTTTTTCTAGAATTTTTCACATATTTGCAATCATATATATATAAAGTAGTGTTATAGCCTGCATATTTCTTTAAAATTTGCCCTTTTATTTTGTTGAGCAGATTTTGGGGACATTCTTCTTTATAGATCAAACTTCTTTCTTTTAAACTGCTAGATAATGTTAGGTGAACCGCATGAAACTGCTAATATTCAATTCCTTTTGATTTATAAAATGGCAGCTTCAAATGGTTTAATGGTCAAATTTTACTGTACGACCGTACCATAATTGACTCGAGCAATCTTCTATTGATAAACATTATGGTTGACTACAGTGTTTTATGTGTAACATCTTTAGAAACTTTGAAAGAAAAAAAAAAAAAAACTTTGAAAGAATACTACCCCTGGTCCATGGGAATGATCAAGGAAACATTCTTTGTCTTAAAAGTTCACATTTTTTTTTTTTAGAAACTAAACACACACACAAAGAAAGAAAAGAAAAGAAAGAAAAGAAAAGAAAAGAAAAGAAAAGAAAAGAAAAGAAAAAAGAAAGAAAAGAAAAGAGAAAAAAAGAAAAGAAAAGAAAGAAAGAAAAGAAAAGAAAAGAAAAGAAGAAAAGAAAAGAAAAAAAAGAAAAGAAAAGAAAAGAAAGAAAAGAAAAGAAAAAAAGAAAAGAAAGAAAAGAAAAGAAAAGAAAAGAAAGAAAAGAAAAGAAAAGAAAAGAAAAAAAAGAAAAGAAAAGAAGAAAAGAAAAGAAAAGAAAAAAATAAGAGGGATCCCTGGGTGGCTCAGCAGTTTAGTGTCTGCCTTCAGCCCAGGGCATGACCCCGGGGCCCGGGGTCGAGTCCCATGTCAGGCTCCCCGCATGAATCCTGCTTCTCCCTCTGCCTGGGTCTCTGCCTCTCTCTGTGTCTCTCATGAATAAATGAATAAAATATTAAATAGAAAAGAAAAGAAAGAAACTAAAAACACAAATAGAATTTTTTTTTTTAAAGAAGTATACCATGCCTAGGTTGATTGTCGGCCTTGAGGAATCTAGATCTTATTAATATTGAAAAGACCGTATCAATAGTAGGGAGGTCTAAAGCACATTTTAATAACAAACTAATAGTTTCACACACATAAATGCAAATAACTTCAAAAGGCAGAGGCAAGTATTTATAAAATTCGTCACTGTCAGCTCATGTGTAGAGAAAAATGCTAAAAATATCTCTGCAGGCAGTAAAATAACTAGTAAATAACTAGCAAGAAAGGTTATCCGTAGTATAAGCTTTGATATTTATTTGCTATCGATTAAATGGCCCAAAATAAATATCTGAGATAATGACAATATCTGATGTTTTCTATTTTAAAGCAGCAGCTGAAGAATGTTTATTACGGGGACAAAATGAAATAGATGAAATCAACAAAGTATGTCTTCCAGACTACAAAACTTAGTTCTCAAGGCACTTCAGAAATACACAGTTGGGGAGCGTCTGGTGCCTTCCGCTCAGGTCATGACGCTTCGAGTTTCTGCACAGCAGAGAGAGCCTGCTGCCCCCTAGCCTCTCCCTGTGCTCCTGCTCGTGCCCCCCCCCCCAAATAAATAAATAAAATCTTTAAAAAAATGAAATACACAGTTAATCAGAACTCGGTTGTTACTATAATTTTTTTCTTGCTATCTACTTCATTGTGACATACCAACACATTTTCACCTTCAGAGAACAAGACAAAAATGTAGACTTTTGGTGAAAAAGGCTGGAAACTAAAGAGACTTCCAGATTGTTTGAGGCTGTTTTTATTTTTTATTTGTTTAAAATTGGATAAGTACTGGAAAAAAATAATCTCTGGTGATGATCTTAAGAAGAAAGGGCTGTTGAATCCATTTGGAGCCGGAGTAGCCCTTCTGTTGTAGACAGATTGTAAGTCAAAAGAAAGACATTTGCAAAACGCCAACTTCAGTTTTTCCCATTTCCTAAAAATGACAAATGTCCATTTTAAAATTTTTAAGCATGCGCCGATTATCTTTGGTCTTTATTGATTACAATCTTAGCCCAACCAGTTGCTGACTTTAAGGATAGAGACATTCTCAGATTTCATTCTCCACTTTGTAATGTTTGCATCCAGACTATTCAGGAAATTTGGAGTTATATTTTTAAAAAAACCGTGACTAGGATTATTAGTCATATTTCTAATGATCAAAAGGTAGATGATTTATAAATGATGGCTTGGTTAAATGACAAAACTGGGTAACAGAATCATTATTCTGAGTAACCTAAATTATTTTTAAAATTATGAAAAAATCAGTTGACTGAAAGCAAATAAAGGTGTTTTGGAAGTTGTTCCACATTTAAGAGATTATTGCTGAATCCTGTGTAAGGACTTCTGTGGATATTGAGAGTCATGGCTGGAGTGAGTGGCTCCCTCTCCTCCTGCCTAGATTAGACTACAGATGCAGAGCAGACTCGCTCTCCCTTTCTCCCTTGTCTGGGAAGAAAGAAGCTTCCATACTGTGAGAGGCGCTAGGGAGAGACCCATGTGACAAAGAACCGTTGTGTCTTCTGGAGGCTAAATACAACCTCTAAACACGGAGAACAGTCTCCGGCCAACACCTAGAAAGAAGCTAGAGCACTCAGTCTTACAGTCCTAAGGAAAACGATTCTGCTGGAAATCTGAGTAAATTTGAAGTGGATCCATTGCCAGTTGAGTTTCCAGATTAGAACCAAATCCTGGACCATGCCTTGATGACAGTCTTGAAGAGGACCCTGAACTACACCCAGACTCTTCACCTACATAAACTGGGATAATAAATGTGTGGGGGTATTTAAGCTGTAAGCTCATATCATTTTATTATGAAGTAATAGAAAACCTTCAAGTTGATTTCAAGGAAAATACTATATAGACATAATGTAGGACATGCAATATGGCAAAAACTTTTTAAAAGGCACTTGAGTTTGAGAAACATTGATTAATGCAACCCCTTAATTTTATATGTCCATAAAATGTCTGAGGCCTATTAAAGTTACTTCTCATGATATATGACTACTAAGCAGACTTAGAAATGGAACAAGATCTGTGGCCTCTATCTTTGATTTTAAGCTTTATGTGGGGAGAATTGTTAACTACCTTTTGCAGAGCCAAAAGCACTACTCTTATAATCCGCATTTATTGTTTTTTTGTAGTTGATAACTGCACTTTCTATATTTGAAGTTCAGATTATTCAAGCACTCTATTTTAGGAATGTGCTAAAAGGAAGAATAATGCTTTCGATGAACAGATATTGGCTAACAAATATTCAATGACTTCAGCTTGGCTATGGCACAGTGAATGAAAATAAAAGAGTACTCTCTGTCATGAAATAAAAATTTAAATAGTAATATAAGTCATGAATTTATGGCTTTAAGATGTGTCCCTCATTATTGTCATATGACATCAAAACCTTGACAAAATAGGAGCACCTGGGTGGTTGAGCATCTGCCTTTGGCTCAGGTCATGATCCCGGGGTCCCGGGATGGAGTCCCGCATCGGGGTCCCCACAGGGAGCCTGCTTCTCCCTCTGCCTGGGTCTCTGTCTCTGTCTCTGTGTCTCTCATGAATAATTACATACAGTCTTTAAAACAACAACAACTTTTACAAAATAGATTGTATGGGAGCTGAGTGCTAAGTGATACACTGATACACATGATAGACATGTTGGGGTTGTAGAAATAATATGGATATGCAGAAAAAGAAAGCATTTTACTTCTTAAAATTGATTTTAAAAAAGAAAGGTATTAGGGTGCCTGGGTGGCTCCATCAATTAAGCATCCAGTTCTTGGTTTCCACTCAGGTCATGATCTCATGGGTCGTGAGATCGAGCCTTGCATCAGTCTCCGAACTCAGCAGGGAGTCTGCTTGAAGATTCTTCCCTTTTGACTCTCTCCCTACTGTCCTAGTGCATGTGCACACGCTTTAATACATCTTTAAAAGGAAAGCTATTGTTTTTCTATAGCGCATCATGGTAGCCAATTCAATGTTTGTGATATCAACAATACGAACAAAGTGTATTAATTATATGAGTGCCGATTGGCATAGCTTACATAGCTCATTTGATCATGAAGACAATCTTACAAGATAGATATTTTTTCAAATGCTTCTAAGATGCAGCTGAGTTTCAGATGCGTTACAGGTTAGTAAGTGACAGGATTAGATGGAATTCACGGCCCGTCTTGTTTTAGTTAGAACACCTTCTTTATTATAATATATGTATAACTCTTAGCAACTGCCTACTTATTAAGCATTTCATTCTAACTTCTGCAAAGAGGTCACCTTCCCTAAAAAAGCAACCTGTCATTTTTTTTCTTATTTAACAATCCCTATGATTAAATATCATATAATTCTTAGAGCATTTTGAAATTCTCTTATGCTACATGACAGCCAGTTTAAACTGGATTAATCCCTATAATCTTCCCTTTTTATTCCCTTGTGGTTACCGTGTTGCTTTAACTAACAGTAACTCAATAAATATAGGTTGCTTCTATATTTACATTGCCACAGCTCTATAGAAATGAAATTACAGACTCCTATTCTCTGTGAAGAGAAAATATTTTATAATTGCCCACAAAGTATTTTGTCTTTGCGAGAGAAGGCATATTTGTATATTTATGTGTTCTATAGAATAGTATTTTTTTGAGCGAGACTATCCATCAACCCCCAGGATGTCATCAGAAGTACCACAGGAGCTTTGAAAGGAAATGAAAGGTAAGACTGAGAAGGAGTGCTCATCAGACCACCTAGTCTCCAATTACTTAAACCTGAGACACATCCACTTTTAAGTTGAAAGGAGGGTAGTAGGACAGCTCTACCAGGGAAGAGTCTAAGAAGCCTAAGGAAGCAAAAAAGCAATATATCAAGTACCAGATGGATTCACTCTTACACTCAGGTATTTACTGATCGTTTCATATTAATTTGCTTATGTATTTGGCACATATTTATTGAGTACATATTATGTGCCAGACATACAAGGCATTGAGGAATAAAAGGCAGGTATACTCCCAGATAAAACACAAATGAGTAATTTAAGTTAGGAGAAGTGAAATATCTATTTATAATTTATCTATTTATAATTTAAAAATAATAGATATCATTTCCTCTTTCCTTTTCTTTCATAGGAAAGAGGAAATGGAAAGTAATGATGGAGGAAAACACTGAAGGCAAGTAAACTACAATGAGGTGATCATAAAATTTCTGTGAAGGTGAAAAACTGAAGCTAGAATAGTGAAAAGAAATCACTTGAAGGTGGCAGAGAGAGAGAGAGAGAGAGAGGGATCAAGTGTCATGACTCCGAGGTGGCAAAGAGCTTGGTCTCTTTGAAGGACTAGAAGAAAGTCTATACAAGGCTTCAGGTGAAGAAGCAAATGCAAATTCAAAACTGGGGATCTTAATATCAATTCTAAGAGTTATTAGTAGAAGAACTAGGCCAAAAAAATCAGTAAATTGTAGAATATTTGAAAATACTATCAACCAACTCGTCTATTTAAAATTTATAGAGCACTATAGCCAATAACTGAAGAGTACATATTTTGTAAGTGCACATAGAATGATAACAAAGATATATCATATGATTGGCAATACATTGCCCCAATAAATTTCAAGTGACTAAAATTGTACAGGGTACTTTTTATCACAACAGAATTAAATTAGAAATCAATAGCAACATCTAGAAAATTCACAAATATTTGAAAAAAATAAGCAACACAATTGTACAACCTACATGTCAAGAAGAACCTAACCTAAATGGGAAATTGGAAATCATAATCTGAACTGAATGATGGTTGATTACAGCACATCAAAACTTATGGAATGCAGCTAAAACAATGCCTATAGAGAAATGTGTAGCTTTATTTTTATTTTTTTTTATTTTTTATTTTTTTTAATGTGTAGCTTTAGATCCTCAAAACTATAGAACACTTCTGAAAGAAATTGAGGAAGACACAAAGAGATGGAAAAATATTCCATGCTCATGGATTGGCAGAATTAATATTGTGAAAATGTCAATGTTACCCAGGGCAATTTACACGTTTAATGCAATCCCTATCAAAATACCATGGACTTTCTTCAGAGAGTTAGAACAAATTATTTTAAGATTTGTGTGGAATCAGAAAAGACCCCGAATAGCCAGGGGAATTTTAAAAAAGAAAACCATATCTGGGGGCATCACAATGCCAGATTTCAGGTTGTACTACAAAGCTGTGGTCATCAAGACAGTGTGGTACTGGCACAAAAACAGACACATAGATCAGTGGAACAGAATAGAGAATCCAGAAGTGGACCCTGAACTTTATGGGCAACTAATATTCGATAAAGGAGGAAAGACTATCCATTGGAAGAAAGACAGTCTCTTCAATAAATGGTGCTGGGAAAATTGGACATCCACATGCAGAAGAATGAAACTAGACCACTCTCTTTCACCATACACAAAGATAAACTCAAAATGGATGAAAGATCTAAATGTGAGACAAGATTCCATCAAAATCCTAGAGAAGAACACAGGCAACACCCTTTTTGAACTCGGCCATAGTAACTTCTTGCAAGATACATCCACGAAGGCAAAAGAAACAAAAGCAAAAATGAACTATTGGGACTTCATCAAGATAAGAAGCTTTTGCACAGCAAAGGATACAGTCAACAAAACTCAAAGACAACCTACAGAATGGGAGAAGATATTTGCAAATGACATATCAGATAAAGGGCTAGTTTCCAAGATCTATAAAGAACTTATTAAACTCAACACCAAAGAAACAAACAATCCAATCATGAAATGGGCAAAAGACATGAACAGAAATCTCACAGAGGAAGACATAGACATGGCCAACATGCATATGAGAAAATGCTCTGCATCACTTGCCATCAGGGAAATACAAATCAAAACTACAATGAGATACCACCTCACACCAGTGAGAATGGGGAAAATTAACAAGGCAGGAAACAACAAATGTTGGAGAGGATGCGGAGAAAAGGGAACCCTCTTACACTGTTGGTGGGAATGTGAACTGGTGCAGCCACTCTGGAAAACTGTGTGGAGGTTCCTCAAACAGTTAAAAATATACCTGCCCTACGACCCAGCAATTGCACTGTTGGGGATTTACCCCAAAGATACAAATGCAATGAAACACCGGGACACCTGCACCCCGATGTTTATAGCAGCAAAGGCCACGATAGCCAAACTGTGGAAGGAGCCTCGGTGTCCAACAAAAGATGAATGGATAAAGAAGATGTGGTTTATGTATACAATGGAATATTACTCAGCTATTAGAAATGACAAATACCCACCATTTGCTTCAACGTGGATGGAACTGGAGGGTATTATGCCGAGTGAAGTAAGACAGTCAGAGAAGGACAAACATTATATGTTCTCATTCATTTGGGGAATATAAATAATAGTGAAAGGGAATATAAGGGAAGGGAGAAGAAATGTGTGGGAAATATCAGAAAGGGAGACAGAACGTAAAGACTGCTAACTCTGGGAAACGAACTAGGGGTGGTAGAAGGGGAGGAGGGCGGGGGGTGGGAGTGAATGGGTGACGGGCACTGGGTGTTATTCTGTATGTTAGTAAATTGAACACCAATAAAAAATAAATTAAAAAAAAAAAAAAGAAAAATGGAAAGATCTTCATGTTAGTAAGATGAAAGGCTCAAAATTAATTAACTTCCACCTTAAGAATCTGGAAAAAGAAAAGTAAATTAAACCTACACTAAACAGAAAGAGACAAATAATGATCAGAGTAGAAATCAATGAAATAAAAAACAAATGAATAAAACAGAAACAAAATATTTAATGCTAAAAGCTGATTCCTTAAACAGATAAATAAAATCAATACATTGTTAGGGGAAAACAGGGAGGGATATTACTAGACATCACACACATATTAAAAATATAGTATATTATGTCATTTGAGAAAGAGCGCACACAAGCGAGGGGAAGGGATAGAGGGAGAGGGAGAAGCAGACTCCCCACTGAGCAGGGAGCTGACTCAGCGGATCCCAGGACCCCAAGATCATGACCTGATCATGACCTCAGTTAAGCCAGATGCTTAACTGAGCCACCTAGGTGTCCTTTTCCAGGCAAGTTCTAGTACAAATTTAAAAAGAATATAATCCTAAACTTTGACTAACTCTTACCAAACAATGGAGGACAAATTCCTCCCCAATCTATTTTATGAAAGCAACATAATCCTACCACCAAAATCTGATAATAACACTACAAAAAATAGAACACTATCCCTATGAACACAGAAACGGATATTCCGAAGAAAACTATCAAAAAATCAAATCCAGAAATATATAAATAGAATATCACCGGTGAAATATTTTAATTCAAAAATGAATGTATTTAGGCACATTAACAAAATTCAATATCCTTCTATGGTAAATTCGTGCAGCAAATTACAAATGGAAGGGAAGTTTCTTTTTTATGCCATTTCTGAATATTCACATTCCTTTCCTTAGTTAACAGAATAAATACTTTCTAGACTTCTTAGATGAAGAATGGGATGTGCATTTTGGTACCTGCATGTAGTGAAAGCAAGTTCAAAATCTCTTTTTTTCAAATGGGAACTGAAGTTTTAATTCTTTGGGGTTTGGCTACTTCATGAGCAATCTCTTAAAACAGATCCTACTTAGATAACATTTTAGAGATTCATTCATATGCCAGCAAAATATTTCATACCTTTTTTAGTCTTCCCTAGACTCATATACATTAAACCGTTTGACATTGTTCCATTGGTTATTTATAGTCCATTCAGTTAAAAAAATTCTTTTTTCCTATGAACTTCTGTTTAGTTAATGCTTATTGACTTGTTTTCAAGGTCACCTGCAATATCCATTCTTCCAATTAATTCTATCTAGTGTTAATTGTTTTCTTTTTTTTTTTTTTTGGTTTTTGTTTCTTTTTTCATTTCAGTATAGCATGTTTTTATCTACAGAATTTTGACTTGTTTTTGTAGATTCCCCTTCTTTGCTAAGAATGTGCATCTGTTCACCTATTTATCTTTTTGTAAATCCTTAAACACATTTAGAGTAATTATTGCCAAGTTCTTGCCTGCCAATTCTAATTATTTGTCGTATACTTCACATTTTTAGTTGCAAACAAGATGTTGCATGTAGAAGAATAGTGGAGTTTGAAGCATACTATAATGATCTTCTGGTTTGCCTAGAAATTCTGAGCTCTTTTCCTATGTCTTGCAACTGAGATGAGGTGCCAATTGATCTGCAACTGAGCTTCAGATTTAATAAGATTAATGCATTTTTTGTTAGCTCACCTACCAACCAGTGTGTTGCTGTGGTTACTCTCATGAGGGGCTAATCTCTTTTATTTTATTAGATTTGATCCAAGAGGCTGTTGGCTTGTGCTTTCTCACCTTCAGAATCAGTGACGGGGTCACTTTTATCCAAGCCCAGTGAAAACGCTCAAGACTGCAGCCACTATACTTTCTAGCCCCGCCTTCACTGCCACTTACTTTGACAAACTGAGTGTAATTATGAATTGCCAAGCTAAATTATTATTTTTACTTTTATTGGACCCGCAGCTCCAAACCGCCTTACCTTCCCTATCATTGCCAATAGCTTGAACTTATTGGTTTCTCCTCAACTCTGCAAATTATCTAGAAGGCCTTCTTCTCTTGCCCACATCTAGACCTGGCATTGCCCCACAGGAAAGAACTAGGACTCTCTCCTCTCTTGTGAAAGTCTTCTCTTCTGAAATGAATTCTTCTGGACTTTCTTGAATTCACCATTCTTTGACAATCTCAATGTGATTTAAATTAAACTGTCCCCCCCTTTCTGGGGGCTGTGAAAATCCTTTTATATCCTAACTTGAAAAGGAACTCTTCTTATCCACTCCTAGACTGTTCTCTTGACTGCTTCCATTTGCTGTTAATAGTTCAGTCTTGTCTGTAGTCTGATGAATTTACTAATGATTTACAAGCATCTGACTAACCTCACTTCTGTTCATTTCTTTGTTGTTGTAATCAGTATGCTACAAAACTAAAGCACTGGGTTTTCTCTGGTCCCTAAACTCTGGATAAACTTTTGGGGCTGCATGTCTTTGCTCCTCCATTCCTCACTGTATCATATTTGACATCCATCTTAGGGTAGTTTCTCTAAAAACAGAGCCTGATGTTGACATTTGTATGCATGTGATTTACTGTGAGGAATTTCTCAGGAGAAGCTATTATGGATAAGAGAAACAAGATAGGAATGTGAGTTCAGATGAAATTTAAATTCAACATGATCTCTCATGCTCTCATGGATGTCCAGAGTCTACACTGCCTCAGAGGCTGTCCTTTCTTGAAACAAGGAGAGTAGAATGACACATAACTGCCAAGCCGTTCCAGGTAAGGAAGCTTTAGTCTCTAAAGGACAATCTTCAAGGAAAATATGCCAGTGGAAGTCTTGCGGGATGGATGCTACAACAGGGCTGGTGACGGGATTATCAGGGAGCTGAAGGGGGCATGCATAGCATTCTATTAAGGTTTCTAACTCTTAAATGGCACATTACTTCTACATTTAACCCTTCTGGGAACAATCCAGAAAGAGGAATAATCTTCACTATAGAGACTGTCAAAAAAGATCTGGAATAGTAAATATTAATTATCTAAGACACAAATGGTCTCTTTCTTCCTACAGGGGAAACTTATAGAATGGGAAAAAAAAAACAAACAAACCAATCCAGAAACATTATACTCTACTGCAGACAGAGATCCAAGCAGTGTAGTGTCTTCAAACAACAGCTGGTGAACCAAAAGAGAGGTCAAGGCAGAGGTCCCATGTTTTATTGAGCAGCAGTATTACCTATTTAACCATCAGAGGTCAAAAAAGGAATTGGTTGGCCCATTTGGACTGATCTGGGTGAAACTAACACTAAAGTTTCTCCATGAATCATGACTCCTATTGCCAATTTTTAGAACTACTTATTCTAAAGGAGGGGACCATCTTAAAAAGCTATTTAAAAGTAACTGATTATTTTTCATAGTAAATTTTTAAAAGATATTTTATTTATTCATGATAGACCCAGAAAGAGAGAGAGGTAGAGATATAGGCAGAGGGAGAAGCAGGCTCCCTGTAGGGAGCCCAATGCAGGACTCGATCCCAGAACCCCGGGATCGTGACCTGCTCCAAAGGTGGATGCTCAACCACTGAGACACCCAGGGGCCCCAATAAATTTTATTTTATTCCCCTAAATATGTATGTATGCAGTCACACCACACCAAGATGGGCCACTTTGGTGTGAAGATTTTGTTGAGCTGAAGGCAATGGAGACCCTGTGGGCTCAAGAGAACATTGTCCCCTCCCTTAACCTCACAGAATAATCTAAATTGGGGCCTTTTCCAGAAAAAAGGTTATTAGCAAAGATAAATTTTATTTGAGTGGCCCGTATGTATGGCAAGGCAAACATCTAATTACCAAACATCTCCCTTTCTTAGGACCCTTTAAATTGCACTCCCTTCTGGAGTTCCAGACCCTGACCACCTCCTCCTTAGTCCAGGATGACATATATATTTCATTCTGCCTGGTGGTCTTTGGAATTTCACGTCTGGGTAGATTTCCCATATGTACAACATTGAATTTGATTTTCTCTTCTTAATCTGCCTCATTTCAGTGTGGTTCTTAGTCCAGACATGAGGACTTTTGAAAGGGACACGAAATTCTTGTTCCCTGACCACACAAAGACTGAAAGTTTAGGAAGACAGTCTATCACATAGCTCTGTTCTTTAAAGTCTGTAGCTCACTTTTGATGGAAGATAAGGTTATAGAATGGATTTTCTGTCTGGGAATATAGGCACATAGTCTCTAAAATTAAAACACTAAGTAATAAACAATTCTGGTCATACTGCTGCACAATTCTATTTGGGATAAAATTATAGATATATTTTTCTTAATTTTTCCTGTGTAAATCCTTGTGTAGGCTAGCTCCCTGAAACAGGTGCATAATTTCCTAATGCATTTCTTATGTGTGTTCTATGGTACACTATATGACATGCCTCATAAGAAAAATCAATAGGATTTCACAGTCAGTTAAGTTCCCTTCCCTTCCACTACCACATTAAAGGCACAGACATGTTTTAGAGCAAAGAAATCTGTTTACTTTTGAATACTTTTTGTTGATAGAATTACAGTTTGGCCATCTATCTCTATTTTTATTACTGTTACTTTTATTTGCCATTTCTATTAACATTCATAAAAACTAGAACATCATTGGAGAAACAGGATAGGAATGAGTCATATCAGCCTTCGGTATAAGTGAAATCTAGGTGAAGTTAAAATCTGGAGTTTCTTAACTTTATTTTTCTTTCTTTGCCCTCAACATTCTTTGTACTCTTATTCTTTTACCGGGTGTGCCATGCACTCAGGATGCCCTAATTTCAATGGAAGAAAGATAAAAATAATAAATGTACATTAATTTGTTTCTTGGGTACTGGAATGCATGCTCAGTTTGGCTTAAAAGATCTGAATTCAAATAGCAGGTCTGCTGTTGACTAGCCATGTAACTATGGACAAGTTAATCTTCAGAATTCTGTACCACAAAAAAAAGAAACAACCATGTTCCATCTACCTCACAGTTATTATGGTAGAAAACACAGTTTAATTAATAAGTGCTCATTTGTTGGTATTGACTTTTTTGGACATTAAAATGTGATGTGTATATAGTTGTTATACATATATAGGGTATATTACATATGTTGCTGCATATCACATCCTCGTTGCAAAAAAATATGTCAGCCTTAAAACTAAAATTTTTTTCAAATATAAAAAAATGAAGCTAAAATCCGATGCAACAAAAGATAAGAATCACAGAGTAAAATTAAATCGATTAAGAGTTTGGGGACGTGATAAGGTCAGGGACTGGCTGGAAAACTGACTGAATCATTACTATTCCCTTTCTTTAAAAAATTCCAGTAATAGTTAACATACAGAGCTATTTTAGTTTCAGGTGTACAATACAGTGATTCAGGAATTCCATATACTACTCAGTGTTCATCATGAGAAGTCTCCTTAGTCCTCTCCACTCGTTTCACCCATTTCCCCACCCACCTCCTCTCTGGTGACCGTCAGTTTGCTCTCTATAGTTAAAGAGTCTGTTTTTTGGATTGTCTTTTCTTTTCCCTTTGTCCATTTGTTTTGTTTCTTAAATTCCACATACAAGTGAAATCATACGGTATTGTCTTTTTCTGACTGCGTATTTCACTTCGCATTATACCCTATAAATTCATCCATGCTGTTGCAAATGACAAGATTTAATTCTTTCATATGGCTGAGTAATATTCCATTGTATGTATACACCACTTCTTCTTTACCTATTCATCTACCCATGAAGCTTGAGTTGCTTCCACAATTTGGCTACTTGAAATAATGCTGCCACAAACATAGGGGTGCATATATCTTTCCAAATTAGGGTCTTCATATTCTTTGGGTAAATACCCAGTAGTGGGTTACTGGATCATACGGTAATTCTATTTTTTAATTTCTTGAGGAACTCCCCTACTCCCATCCACCAAAAGTGCATGAGGGTCTTTCTCTACATCCTTGCCAACACTTGTTGTTTCTTGTTTTTTATTTTAGCCATTCTGATAGGTATGAGGATATCTCATTGTGGTTTTAATTTGCATTTACCTGATGATGAGTGATGTGCGTCGTTTACATGTGTCTGTGGCCATCTGGATGCTTCTTTGGGGAAATATGTGCTCATGTCTCCTACCCATCTTTACTTGGCTTCTTTGGTTTTGGGTGTTGCATTATATCAATTCTTTATATATTTTGGATACCAACTCTTTATCAGTTATGTTATTTGCAAATATCTTCTCCTATTCAGTAGGTCATCTTTTAGTTTTGTTGATTGTTTCTTTTGCTATACAAAAACTTGTCATTTTGATGTAGTACTAACAGTTTATTTTTCCTTTTGTTTCCTTAGGAGACATATCTAGAAAACTGTTGCTATAGCCAATGTCAGAGAGAATACAGTTTTGTGCTTTCTTTTAGTATTTCTATGGTTTCAGGTCTCACATTTATATCTTTACTCCATTTCGAGTTTATTTTTGTGTATGTTGTGAGAAAGCGATCCAGTTTCATTCTTTTGCATGTAGCTGTTCAGTTTTCCAACACCATTTGTTGAAGAGACTGTCCTTTTCCCATTGCATATTCTTGCCTCCTTTGTCAAAGATTGATTGACCAAATAATCATAGGTTTGCTTCTGGGGTCTGTCTTCTGTTCTATTGGTCTGTGTGTCTATTTTTGTGCCAGTACCATATTTTTTTATTATTATAGCTTTATAGTATAGTTTGATGTCAGGGATTGTGAAACCTCCAGTTTTATTCTTTTTCAAGACATCTTTGGCTCTCTGGATTTTTGTTTTGTTTTTGTTTTTTTTTGTGGTTCCATACAAATTTTCAGATTACCTGTTCTAGTTCTGTGAAAAATGCTATTGGTATTTTGACAGGGATTGCATTAAATCTGTGAATAATTACTACTCTTAAATGCTCTAGTCAAATCATTTTCATAGCAAAAGTGGGGGAAATGGGAATGTGGAAGGATAGTTTAATAGAAATTAAAGAAAGGAAAGAAAGGGACAAAATATCATTTAAATCTGATTTCTTCAAACTTCAAAATTATCGGTAACAAAGTAAAATTATTCGAATGAAAAGCATTTATTATGTAATATTCCCCAAACTTTTTGTAAGTCAGAGAGTTTATCAAGCCCCTGGCTTGATCCATTGGCCAACACTAAAACTTTATTACTCAGTGTAAGAATGTGTGGGGCAGGGCAGCCTGGGTGGCTCAGTTGTTTAGTGCCGCTTTCAGCCCAGGGCGTGATCCTGGAGACCCGGGATCCAGTCCCATGTCGGGCTCCCTGCACGGAGCCTGCTTCTCCCTCTGCCTTTCTCTCTCTCTCTCTCTCTCTCTGTCTGCCATGAATAAAGAAATAAAATATTTTTAAAAAGAATGTGTGGGGCATAATTAGCTTTTATTTTGTTAACCACTGAAAAGTAAACATGGAAAAAATATTTGGTTTTTATCTCTTTAAAGCTCAAAGATACTTATCCAAGTATTTGCCTGAGACAAATCTTTTCAATCTTTAATCTAATGTTTAAGTAAAAATCTACTTTTTAAAATTTTTTACTTCATTCACTTCTTTCATAGAATTTACATATTTTAACATTAGATTTCTTAACTTATTATTATATATCCTGCTTGTAGCCTCACACCTCCCAGAATGAAATATCATGATTTCTTTCTTTGCTATATTTTGTCCTCCAACTACTATGCTTGGCTCCCAATATCGAATGAATAGGCGAATACATGGCTGAAAGGTATTTTCTAATAAATATCTGGTTAGCAGAAATTCTTACAAAGAATATCATTAAGCAACGAGTATAAATGAATTAAAACATAAACATGATATTGAGTGAAAATAATCATACTAAAAATGCTACTATATGAATCCATTTACAATAGTTCATTAACAGGCAAACTCATTATATCAGAAGTCAGGATATTGTTGATTCTTAGGGGGAAATAGTTACAGAAGGAGCACTATGGGACTCCTGGGATACTAGAAATGCTCTGTTCCTTAACCTACTGCTAGCTATCAAGGTGTCTTCAAGTTTGTGCAAAATCCTTTGAGACTAACTTGTGTACTTCTTTATATGAGTGCTATCCTTTATGAAAATGTGTTCAGAAATAATACCATATAGCTTGCAGCAAAAATAGACTAGATTATTTGTCCTTTTTTTCTAATGGCATATATTAAATGAAAATTCTGCAGAAGTCTTAAAGATACTTCATATTCTCTCCTTCATTTAGCTCTTATGAGACATTTGCAAGAAAAGAGGCAAGCCACCAATGATCTCAAATCACAGATCTTATAGATGTGCATCTAAGCATGACAACTTTCACAGCAGACTAATTTTCTATTTCCCCAACACCCACTCTTTTCTTCACATTCCTGTTGTACCTCCAACTTTAAAACTTTAAACTGGATTTCTCTCTATTTCCTCAGCTATATACCATGAATCACGTCAGATCTTCTTTTCTACAATATCTCATGCCCAAAGGATATTCGATGTATTTCCAGATATAGGAAAAATGGAAATATTATCCAGTAGTCAAAATGAGTAGACGGATCTATCATTCTTTCTCAAATTTCTCAAATTTTCCTCTTATGGTTGAGAACCATGTTGGTTTATTCAGAGACTGGATGCTGATATTTTATCTCCAATCAAAATACATTCTTAGATCCTCTTCATTGCTGGAAAAATATCCCTATCATTGGCATTCAAACCAGTAGGAAAAACAATTTGTCTTTCCTAAAGACAGATGTCCTGTAAAAGTGCCCTGGGATCAATCCCATGATGAAAGGCTTGCTGCTTCCACATGGAGGGACTGGAAAATCCATAGGTTAGCTATGTGTGGCTTGAATTAGGAATACAGAAAAATCACAAGATAAATGTTACGGTTTTGCATCTACTTACTAGACAGAAACACTGGCATCAATAACACAGCTGTAAAAGTCCAGTCTCCCTATTTTCATACATGTATATGCAACTCTTTTTGTGGTGCTCTACACCATATTTAGCAGATACTGTTTATTTACCCCAGAACATTTTACTTGTCATCTACCCAACCTCCCCCAACCAAACCTTGAAATTGCTAAAGAGAGATGACTGGTGAGACCTGTCTGGCAAAACCACAGCTAGTTTGAAGGGGAGAAGAGCAGTTTGAGAAGGTTCTGGAGATTCAGCTTGTTTCCTCTGAGGTTTTGAACAACAACAACAAAAGGTATATTGAAGAGTTAAGAGTAAGACTTGAGTTCAGTCTTCATTCTGATGCTCTACATGTCACACACCCTTCCTAAATGTTTGTTTCCTATGTGTGAGAGGGAAAGTGAAACAGGATAATGATAACAGGTTGTCATTAAGCAAACTTTCTGGGGATGTTGTGAGAAACAAACAAGTTAGAGTTATTGGTAGTATATTGAAGATTTAATAAAATACGAGTAAATACTGAATGATATATTTGATATATTACAAAAAAGGGGATTGTGGCCACCTCTCAGACCATTGTTTTCATATTCTTCCAAAATAAATAATTATCACTTTTAGTTTTTTTATTAGGTAGCTTTAAATTACATCCCCTCATTTTTCATTTTCATTTACTCATTGACATAATTGAGAGGAAAGTTATAGAAAGATTGCTAGGACTTAACAACAAGCATTCTTCTGTCTGGACTAAGAATCACCCTGACATTAGACAGATTAAAAGGAGAAAATCAAATTCAATTTTGTAAATATGGGAAATCTATCCAGACATGGATATTCCAAAAACAATTGGGCAAAAGGAACTATATGTATCATCCTTAACTAAAAATAAGGAGGGTAAGGGTCTGGAACTTCAGTGGGAAGGAATGTAATTCATAGAGTTATAAGAAGTTTGGTAATTAGATATTTGAATGGTATCATTTTGAACAAACCCAGTTCACAAAGAAAATGATTTGATTCTCTTAAAAGTGTAAATTATAGTTGCCTTTCTTATTCATCCACATATACTTATATATCTAATATTCACTTTAATAATTATTTTACCAAAGAATACTGAGTTATTATAATCATTTATTTCTCCCTGTGAAAATTCAGAAATAGGTTTGTCTTTAGTGATTACATTTAATAATTATTTAAATATATAAATGTTATATAAAATTGGCAGAGAAAATGATCTGGTGATGAAGCTTCCCTAAAGACTGGAACTTGGGAACAATCTTTAAAATGTGGTTAATATCTCAGAACAATAATAACTCTTGATTTTTTATTTTATTTTGGGTTTTCTGAAACTGCCTTGTTACAAAATATCCAAAAAAAACACTATATGAATAATAAAATCTTTGCCAAAATAACAAAAATTATAAAGGCTAACAAGCATAAACTAATCCAGAAGTATAAGCAAGGGCTAAAATTAAAGGTTTCTGATATCTGTTATTAAAAGGGGGTAACCAGGTACTCTGGTTTAAAAGGTTACATACAGTGGTCAAGAGACAAAATACTAACTTCCTAAAAGATGGAGAATTGGTAGATGACATGTGCATAAATCTGAGAACCACTGAAGTCTACAATCTCATATAAAGTTTAAACAAGGAAGAAAATTCTTCCCACTAAAGGAAGATGGGACAAAAATCTGATTGACTTCCTTTGAGCAGTATATAAAGAAGAAAATACATAAATAAAATCTTTTCTGAAATTTAATATCTGCAAGAAAGGCTAGTATTTGGACCTAAATTAAGGGTATCTTTGTAAATTAAAAAGAAGGCAAGCAAAATATTTGATTTTTTCCCCATTGGTTAGCCAATTTGAGATAGATAAAGCTGATCCATGCTTTATATTTAAGATTTACGTTGCTTTCTGTTTATTTTTCTTTAAAGATTTATTTATTTATTTATTTATTTATTTATTTATTTATTTATTTAAGAGAGAGAAAGAGTGAGCAAGTGGGGGTAGGGTCAGAAGGAGAGAATCTTCAAGCAGAATCCTCACTGAGCACAAAGCCTGATGCTGGGCGCAATCCTACACTCCATGAGATCATGACCTGAGGCAAAACCAAGAGTCAGACGCTCAACCGACTGAGCCACCCAGGCACCCTTCTATCTCTATCTACAAGTAATATTATCATTTATTTGTTTCATTCTTTTTACCTATATTTAACTCACAAATGCCTATTTGTTCAATCTATATTTAACATGTCCTATAGGTTAACGATGCACTTACAATCTATAGTTAACAATTGTTTTGGGTTTCATCTAACCCATTTGTTGTTGTTTTTTTTTTTTCTCAAAAGCATAGAAGACAATTCTGAAGCAATACAGGAAACACATTATATTATGGATGAAGCATGTATCTGCAGAACAGGGCATTAAAAACTTTTATTGAAATCACCAGTTTGGCAGTATCCCCAGACAACTTCCAACATGGTTATTTTCTGGACTGATATATCCTCATCCCAGATCTTAGAGAGCCCTACAAATAACTTTAAATAGCAATAGCTGGGCAGCCTGGGTGGCTCAGCGGTTTGGCGCCTGCCTTCAGCCCAGGGCCTGATCCTGGAGACCCGGGATCGAATCCCACATTGGGCTCCCTGCATGGAGCCTGCTTCTCCCTCTGCCTGTGTCTCTGCCTCTCTCTGTCTCTCTGTGTGTCTCTCATGAATAAATAAATAAAATCTTTAAAAATAAATAAATAAATAAATAAATAAATAAATAAATAACAATAGCTGTTTATAAAATTCATAGAATTTATAAGAGAATAATTACAAACTAACAAACAAAAGCCAGAATCATAGGTATATATATTTAAGACACTAGAATTACTAACTACATAAAATGAAAATAAATTATGTTTAAGGAAATCTAATGGGGGAACGAAAGCATGAATTAAAAAATTGGCATTTACCTAAAATTATCAACTACAAGTTTTATTTTAATCAAATAAACTTCTATAAATGAAAAACAAAATTAAAAACTAAATGGCAACAGCAAACAAATAAATGATCCCACTTAAAAAACTCACAGAGGAAAACTATAATGAGATATCATGTCACACTTGTCAGAATAGCTAAAATCAGAAACACAAGAAACAATAAGTGTTGCTGAGGGTGTGGAGAAAAAAGAACCACTTGCACTTTTGGTAGTAATGCAAACTGGTGCAGCCACTGTGGAAAACAATGTAAGCTTCTCAAGAAGTTAAAACTAGAACTACTCTACAATCCACTAATCATGCTACTGAGAATTTACACAAAAAATACAAAAACACTAATTCAAAAGGATACATGCACCCCTCTGTTTATAGTAGCATTATTTACAGTAGCCAAATTATGGAAGCAACACAAGTGTCCATTCACAGATGAAGGGATATCAAAATGTAATACACATTACATATATATATATATATATAACAGAATATTATTTAGCCATAAAAAATGAATCTTGCCATTTGCAATGGCATGGATAGAGCTAGAGAGTATAATGTTAAGTGAAATAAACCAGTCAAGGAAATACCATATAATTTCACTTGTATGTAGATTTTAAAAACCAAAAAAAAAAAAAAATATGAGCAAAGGAAAAAAAGAAAGACAACCAAGAAATGGACTCTTAACTATACAGAATATAATGATGGTTATTAGAGGGGAGGGGAGGAGGCAATGGGTGAAATAGGAGATGGGGATTAAGGAGCACACTTGTTATGATGAGCACTGGGTAATGTAGAGAATTGTTGAATTACTATATTGTACATCAGAAACTAATGTAACACTATCAGAGAAATACAAATCAAAACCTCAGTGAGATACAACTCTTGTCAGAATGGCTATCATCAAAAAGACAAGAAATAAGAAGTATTAGTGAGGATGTGGAGAAAAGAGAACCCTGGTGCACTGTTGGTGGGAATGTAAACTGATGCAGCCACTATAGAAAACAGTATGAAGTTTCTTCAAACTACCATATGATCTAGCAATTCAATTTCTGGATATTTATCCAAAAGTAAAAACACTAAGTGGAAAAGATCTCTGTACCCTTATGTTCTTTGCAGCCAAGATATGGAAACAACCTAAGTGTCTTTCAACAAATGAATGGATATATAAAATATGGTACAGACCCACTATGAAATATTATTCAGCCATGAAAAAGATAATGACATTTGACACAGTATGAATGGATCCTATAGACATTATGCTAAGTGAAATAGTTCAGAGAAAAAACATACTGTACAACCTCACTTATATGTGGAGTCTAAAAAAAAAAAAAAAAAAAAAAAAAAAACACCAAACCAGAAAAACTGAGTTCATACATACAGAGAATAGATTACTAGTTGCCAAGGTGGACAGTAGAGGGTGAGCAAATGGGTAAAGGTGATCAAAAGGTACAAATTTCTGGTTACAAAATAAATATTATGGAAATGTAACATACAGAATACTAACTTTACTAACATTGTATATTGTAAAGTTGCTAAGAGAGCAAATCTGAAAAGTTCTCATTACAAGAAAAAAAATACAACCATGTGTAGTGATGGATGTTAACTAGGCTTATTGTGGTGATCATTTCACAATATGTACAAATATGAAATCATTATGTTTTATACCTGAAACTAATATAATGTTGTGGGTCAATTACAATTCAAAAAATAAATAAACCTAAAAAGGATATACAGATGGTAAATAAGGCCATAAAAATGCTCAACATCATTTTTTCTTAGGCAAATGCAAATTAAAATCAGTGATCTAACACTACTTACCAACTAGAATGGCTACAATTAAAAAGAATGACTTTATTAAGTCTGGTGAGAATAAATGAATTGCTTGTACTCTGTAAAAGAGATAATCTACTGGTAATGCAAAATAGAAAATTTGAAAGATTTTGGGAGTTTCTTTAAAAGTTAAAAATAAACTACCATATGACTATCCACTTATCCAATTCCTTGCTTCTACCCAAGAAAAATTCAAGTGTATGTTCACATAAAGGTGTATATGTAAATTGCAAATGTTCATAGCACCTTTATTTTTTTTCAAAAACCAGAAACAACCCAACTGTCCATCAACACTTAGCCAAGAATTTATAAATAAATTGTGTTATATCTATAAAATACAATACTACTTAGCAATGAAAAGAATGGACTAGTGATATAAACAATATGGACGAATCTCAAAATAATTATGCTGAGTGAAAGAAGTCAGGCCATAAAAAAGTGCAGCTTTTATGATTCAATTTCCATATAAATTTCTAGAAAATGCAAACTAGCAACAGAATGCAGATTTAAAAAATTGCCTGGGATGGAAAAGGAATTCAAAAAGCTACCAGGAAATTTTGGGGGTAGAATTACTATGTTCATTGTCTGACTACGGTGTTCGTTTCCTGAGTGTATCCAGTATGACAAAACTCAACAAATTCCGTATTTTGAATATACATATGCGTACATATATATATATATGTATATTTGTGCATTCCTCAATAAAGTTACTAAAATACTCTTTAAAAATCAAAAATATAAAATAAACTACATATTTTTATAAAGTACACAGTTTAAAATAAGAACCAAAATATCTTGAAAGTAAGAGAACAAGAAGAACATACAATGTAAACCCTAATTAAAAGAATATTCACCCAGCTATATTCATATGATGGAAGGATATTTTAAGGGGAGAAATATTAGTAGAGATAAACAAAAATAATTCCATAGAGCTAAAGGATCAATAAAACAGAGAAATATAACAATTCTAAATTTATTGGTGTTATAATATGATTTAAATTTTATTATGTCAAGCCAACAAGCTAAAAGTGAGAATATAATGATCGAATGGAATACAATTGTATTTGGGTATTCTAACATAGGTTCATGAAAAATTGGTAAAAAAAAAGTTCACTTAGAATTAGCAAGAAAGAGCTCAATAAAATTTCACAATAATATTTTTCTTAAGTGTATATGAAACATTTATCATGACCACACATTGATCCAAAAAATAACTTCCAAGAATTGCCTAAGAATGAAACCAGAGTATGTTCCGTGAACACTTCAATTACAATGGAACTCAATATACTCATTATAATTTTATGAACCCAAGTGTCTGGACATGAAGAAACAGACTTCCAGGTACCCCAATGGAACAAAGAAAATAACAAAATAAAAATTTGGAAATATTTTCCACTGAATTACCCTAATATTATGGCAAGACAAAATGTATGAGATTCAGCTATTTCAGTGTTTAGAGGACAATGCATGTACTATAAAAAAAAGAAAATTTAAAAATCAGTGATCTAAACTTTCTTTTCAAGAAACTAGCGAAAGAATATACAGTTTAATTGAAAGAGAGTAAAAAGAAGAATGTAATCAAGAACAGAAAACATACATTCTATAGGGAAGAGGATCATTCTCTTAAACATTGATTGTATTGATAAATATCTAGCTAAACTAATTAGAAAAAAATTAGAGAAAAGACAGATAATATCAAGGATGAAAATGTTTACCTTATTTCAGATTCTACATATCTTAAAAAGAGTAACCAAAGTACATAATTAGCAAGTCTACACCATAAATTTGACAATTTGAAAACCAAGTAATCAGTATTGATATTTAAAAGGAAAATTTGACAGAGAGAAACCTCTCTTTTACTAACAAATTAAATATGTAAGTGAAAACCTTCCCATTAGGGAAAATATGCAGGAGCAAATGGTTTCACCAGTAAATTTTTTCAAATGTTTAAGGAAAAAAACACTTCTTCAGAGAATAGGAAAAGTGAAGACACCTCAAAACCCATTCTGTGAACTA
Source organism: Canis lupus baileyi (assembly GCF_048164855.1). NCBI lineage: Eukaryota > Metazoa > Chordata > Mammalia > Carnivora > Canidae > Canis > Canis lupus. Next base: position 29,146,969 of record NC_132858.1, read on the forward strand.
ATGTTACTTTGGTATTTAAAAATCTGATAAGAATAGTATGCAAGAGAAAATGTACAGGCCAATATCTCCCATGGACAAAGACACAAAAAATCCAAGCTTTATTTCAGCTATACAACCCAGTGTTAACTAAAAATGATATTTCATCTTGATAAATGGGGTTTATTCCAGGTACATGAAATTGTAACTATAATTTGAAAACCCATCAAAGCACTGTACTGCATAAGTAAAATAGAATACAATAACATACCAGTATCAACACAAATGTAGAAAAATCACTTGATAAATTTCAATATCTATTCATTAAATAACAACAAAAAAATACTCCCAGGAAACCAGGAATAGAAGAGATATTCCTTAGCCTACTAAAAGCTATCTACAGAAAAGGAAGAATAGACAAACAGAAAACAAAAGCTGTCAGAAAAATGCAGTGAAACACTGAACAGCTTCCTTTGGAGGCAAGAAACAAGCCAAGCAATGTCCATTATTTCCAATTCTATTAAACATAATACAATGATGAGGCAGTCAAGGTTAGTGCCATAAGGCAATAAAATAATTGCCATAAAACTCAGAAAAAAGAAATTAAAACTCTTCATTTACAGATGATAATTCACTTAAAAATCAAAATAATTCTGAAAATAACTGTTAGAAATAACGAAAGAAATTTATGGATTCTAAATAAAATTTCAATACATGTAGAAATCAATTGTATTTCTAGAGATTAGTACAAAACAACTGTAAATAAATTTTACAGGAATTATTTATAATAATATATAAGGCATCAACAACCTTAGGATAAACCAAATGAAAGATGTGTAGAACATATACATAGAAAACTACAAGCATTTTGAGAAACATTACAGCATACCTAAATAAATGAAGGAATATGCTATGTCCATGAATTAGAAGATCAATATTGTGAAGAATCCATTTCCCCAGTTTTATTTAAAAATGTAATGCAGTCCCAGTCAAATCTACAAGGACTTTTACAATAAATTTGCAAGCCTATCTAAAGAATTAAATGGCAATGAGTATTACCTATAACAGCTAACACAATCTTGCTTAAAAAGAGCAAAACTATAGGACTTATAGTACTAAACATCAAGAATTACTATGAAGCTAACATATTAGGACAGTGTGATATCCATGCTCTTTGTTTTTAAAGAGAAAGAATCCAGTGGAACAGAACACACAGCCCGGAAACAGGCATATACAAACACTTGATTTTTCAAGCAAGTTGCCACTAAAATTCAGCACAAAAAGGATAGTCCTTTAATAAGTACTGCTTGCTTAATTGGATGTCATATTAAAACATAAACTTTGACTTTACCTCACAACATACACAAAAATTAATTCCCTATAGACTAGAGCATAAATTGGGAGATGAAATATATCATGAAATATGGCTGGAAGCTCTTTTAAAGAGTGATGAAATACAAAAACAATTGGTAAAAATTCAAAGAAAGTTGCTCTTATCTTTTTTCAAAAATCCATAACCACTAAGAAAATGCAAGTATTCACATTTAAATTTCTCAGAATCTACATTTATTACATATACCTCTATTAGTATAACACAGAAAGCAGCACATTGACTAAGTGGTCCGAGATTGAAACTCAGAAAATGGGAATGAAAAGACTTTTAGCAACACCAACGGCACAATCCACGAAAGACATAACTGATTAGACGGATTCTATTAAAATTTAAAACCTGTGTTTTGCAAAGGACAATGTCGAAAGAATGCCAGAATAAGCCACAGACTGGAAGAAAATACTTGCAAAAGACAGATCTGATAAAGGATTTGGATAACATCTGTTATCCAAAATATACAAAGAATTCTTAAAATTCAACAGAGTAAGAAAACAAACAACTTAATTAAAAGATGGGCCGAAGAAAGATCCTAACAGATACTTCACCAAGGAAGATCTACAGATGGTAAATACATATATGTTATCGGGAAAATGCAAATTAAAACAACAGTAAGATACCACTAAGACGGCCAAAATCTGGGACACTGACAGCACCAAATGCTGATAATGAGGATGTGGAGCAAGAGGAATTCTCAGGCTTCACTGAGGATACAAAATGGTACAGCCACTTTGGACAGTTTGATGGCTTCTTACAAAACTAGATATACTTTTACCATATAATGCAGCAATCGTGCGCCTTGGCATCTACCCAACAATGTTGGAACAATGTCGACACAGAGACCTGCACACGATTGTTTGCAGTGTCTTTATTCATAATTGTCAAAAGCTGGAAGCAACCAGGATATTCTTTTGGGAGGTAAATGGAAATATATAAACTGTGGTTACATCCACACAATAGGATGTTATTCAGTCCTAAAAAGAAATAGGCTAAGTCATGGAAAAATATAAAAAGACTACGGGAATCCTACTAAGTGAAATAAGCCAGTCTTCTGAAAGGACTATATCTTGTGTGATGCCAACTACGTGACATTCTGGAAAAGGCAAAACTATGGAGACAGTAAAAAAGATCAATAGTCGCTAGGGCTGGGGTTGAGGTGGGGAAGATGAACAAGCAGACCACGGAGGATTTTTAGGGCAGTGAAAGTACTTTTTATGATACTCTAATGATGAATACATGTCATTATACATTTGTCCAAACTCAAAGAATTACAACACCAAGAATGGACCCCAATATAAACTGGGGAGTCTGGGTGATAATACGGCAATGTAGGTTTACGAATTTTAACAAATGGTCCACCCCAATGGGGCTTATGGATAGCTAGGGAGGCCATGCATGGGGGCAAGGATTATATCCTCTCACTTTCTTTTCGACATTGCTGTAAGCTTAAAACTGCTCTTAAGAAAAAAAAAGATGGCTTTTAGTATCAATATATTAACATTTGCATGATTTTTAACAGTAAAGTAATGCAAAGTAAAATAAGCTTAAGCATTATCTTCAAACTTATAAAAGTCTTTGTTCTTATCTGATTAAAATTTTTGAAGAAGGAAGGAGCATATAGTGTGTGTGTGTGTGTGTGTGTGTGTGTGTGTGTGTGTGTGTGTGATCTCCTAGTTTTAATAGCCTTGTAGTTGAAAGGGAACAGAATTTGCCACCTCAAAATATGTCTCTATGACATAAAGATTATCTTGAGCTGGCTATTTTTAAGAAACAGCAGACATAGAAGCTCTGAAAACACAGCAGAAGTTCCTTTTTTGTCAGAGAGAAATTTATATTTATAAGGAAAATCTCCATTTGTAAGTAAGTCTTCCGCTTTTGTACCAGGAGGAGAAGAATGACCACATCTCCAGAAACTCTCATCGGTGGACTGAGATTAGCCTAACGGCCGACTGTTGCTACTGGTTACTGCTTTTCCTGGTAACCTTCCATTAACACCTACCCCCCCACACACACTCATGCCCCTCAAGCTTTTATTTTGTCAGTACCTCAAGAGGATATTTCATGTGATGGCTTGGTTTGGGTTGCTACTCTCGTTTTCTGGTCGTATCCCACGTATAGAAGATGTAGTTTACAAGTTATTAATCTTCTGTTTTTCTCCTGTTAATCTGTCTTTTATTACAGGGGAGTCTAAGCCAGAACCTAAAAAGGAGAGAGGGAAAATTAGTTTCTTTCTTTCCAAAGTCTTGAAAAAGAAAGGAGAGAGAAAAGGAGACAGGAATATGGGAAAGGTAGGGAGGAAAGAGGACTGCAACTAGTCTTTCCTTTCTGATAAAAATTCTTCTTTCCAGCTTCTCTCTCAACTCGGGCAGAAGACTTGGTAGGCAGAGCAGCCCATGATGGAGACTGAAACTATCCCTTAAGCAGTGAGGACTAGCTTGTACCAGCAAGACTCTGCATGACTGGCCCCAAGACAACGATCAGCCTGGCCTGTACCGCCCACCTGCAGGTACCCACTGACCTTCCTCCCACGTTTTCCTTCCATAAACCTAGAAGCATCTTCAAAACATTGGAGACAATCTTTGAGATGCTAGACCACTGTCCCCCTGGTGTTGGCTTTACTGCAATCAATTATTTTCTTGTTTCACCACTACTCATCTCTCTGCCTTTGGATTTTGCTAGCAGTAAGTGGCCGAACCTGGTTTACTTGGGCCCTCTGGGGTCAGGCACTCTTGCACCCTTGCACCCCAGTGATGGGGAGAGAGAGAGAGAGAGAAAGAGACGGGGAAGGAGAGAGAAGAGGAGGAGAAGGGACGGGGTGAGAAGTAGAGAGGAAGGTGAAGAAAGACAAAGGAAGGAGAAAGGAAGGGAGAGCGTTGGGAGGTGAAAACTGGTCAAAAGCAGACTTCTTGTCAGGGAAAAAATGGTACATATTTAGGAACCCACTTTAGCGAGTGTATTTATTCATTCATATGAAGCTCCTTGTGGTACATTTTGTCAGATAGGACTAGAAAATCTCAGTTACACTGAACGAAGTTAAATACTTGTGATGAAGCGGAATCAAATGTGCAGCACAGCCGAGGCATCTTTTATTTATTTATTTTTTTTTTTTCCGAGGCATCTTTTAAAAAAGGCCAAGGGCAGCCCAGGTGGCTCAGCGGTTTAGCACCGCCTTTGGCCCAGGGCGTGATCCTGGGGACCTGGAATCGAGTCCCACGTCGGGCTCCCAGCGTGGAGCCTGCTTCTCCCCCTGCCTGTGTCTCTGCTTCTCTCTCTGTGTCTCTCATAAATAAATAAATAAATAAATAAATAAATAAATCTTAAAAATAAATATATATATATATATATAGCCAAGGCGCTGAGCAGAAGTCCTGTGAAGAAATTCCAGTGGCATCTCAGCCACGGAGACTTTAAAGTTGGGGAAGCTTATTCAATTTTAAATTGTTTGCTGTGTGGTTCCACAAGTTGCATGGGGTCTTCAGCAAAGTTCTAAATACTCACAAATGTCCTTTTCAAAGGAGGAGCTGGAGGGACTCAGGAGAACAGTCAGGATCCTGTGTTTCTCACTCCAGGGAGAAGAGAAAGAAGCACTGGAGTCAAGTGTTTCGTCGAAAAGAGAGGCGACGACTGAATAGAAGCATGTGAAAAATTTGCAAAAGTCTTTCTGGAGAGCACGACTTGCACAGAATGAGGGTAAAGCGGTTCAAACCAATTTTCTTTAAATATCAGAGGCTCGCGTGACCTTTGAGACCCCAGTTGCAGTGTAACTGGAGGGTTGAATAAAGAGTAGGAGCACACGACCTTCTAGGCCTCGTCCAACTCTGAGATGCTTTGATTCCAAGAGGAGCATGTGACTGTTTAGCGATATATCAAAGACTTGCCAGTGTCACCGTGGTTTGGGCCAATTACTGCATTTATTTATGGTTTAGGAACTTCATTTGGGGCTTGAGGTACAAGACTAAAATAACTCAAGTTCAAAGAAATAGCCGTGACATTGACATTTCCCACTGATCAGCAAGTCTTTCAGGGAGCTGGAGAACGGCAACATTTATAAGCCACACTTGCTGCTACTCAAGTGGAGCACGAGATTAGGAGAGAAAACTGTCCCTAAAGCCTCATTACAGAGTAAATCAAACCTAACCCGCTGGCCCAATGTTGCTGTCACATCAGGAGAGACCAAACCACTAAAAATGGCAAATGCAGTCAAGCCCTTATTACTTCTTTGGGGTACACCAGAGGGGGAAAAAAAAGGCTGAACTAAGCCATTCTGCAAGCTCTTCTTAAAAGTGGGAGGCCCTAGATGACGCCCAACTTTTCAATTGGATTGCTCAGGACAGCGGGCAGTTAACAAAGAGAAAATTCAATGTGTGCTTATTAACTCCAGACAAAGGAGTTTGAAGCATTTGCCTTAACACGCAGGGGCTAGTTACCTTCAATGAAAAAGTTGAAGGATCAGCAAACGTGGCCACTGTCACCCATAACTTGGCCTGCTGATGTCCTCAGGGGTGCAGGGAGGAGCGGTCTTGACCTGGACAGCACCCTGACCGTGGTGCAGGGGGGCCTGTGAGCTCCAACGCTTTCACACGCACACAGCACCCCGATGAACATCCTCATTCTGTGGTCACAAAGGCACTGACGAGGTTCGGGAAGACGATGCATCCCTCGTGAAACGGAAGGTGCATATTTGCCAGTGCAGCTGTGGCCTGGGCTCCCGACAAGTGGCAATGATTGAAAACCAGTGGGTATCACACACCATGCGGGGAAAGGCAAGCACCTTGCCTACAGACGCGGCGACCCGGCCACCGAGCTGGAACCAAGGCCACCTCTCACTTTCGTGCATCCTGAACTCTATAACGGGACAAGGCAGGACGAAATGCAGAAGAGCAAGACTTTGCAAATTCAAGCTCCAAGTCTCGCTTGGCCACTGACGAGCCGGGTGACATTCTGCGAGTCACTGCACCTCGCTGGCTCCCGTTTTTCCCCACCTGTAAGATGAAAGAGGTGGACTCTGTGACCTCCCTTCCAGAGGATAAAGTTTAGGATTCACCTGCTACCTTTTTATCACCTCCGCCTTATGGTAAAGAATCCAATTGGAATCACAGAGGAAATACTTTCTGGGGCCTGGGGACCCGAGACTCATGCACTCTTCACCTACGTCTTACAGAAACATTCCTCGCTCTCCTTTTCCGACTTTAAATGCCCCACTGGACTCATTTAATTTGAAGGAGCGTCCCCACCGAGCTCTGTGTGAAAAGAAACTGCCATCATATGAATATTTACCCATCCACATTAAACTAAACATGAAAATATTCCAACTACTCCATTCATTCTATTAGCATTTTGCTCTAGTAGAAATGGAAGAAGCACAGACTCGTGATCACTTTCACAGCTGGTCTCTGCAGAGAGAACTGGGACAGTGTGTACACACACACTCCACTCACTAATTGCCTAACTGGATGCTCCGATCCTCCACGGAGCAAGATACACAACAGCGAAGATTTCCGTGTGCCAGAGGCTACTGTAATTTTTCAAGATCCAAAGGATTTATTAGTTAATATCCTCTTGATTGCAACAGACAAAAATACTAATTTCCAGGTGCCTTACAAGAAAAGGCGGAGACGCACAAATGTCTTTAGCTCGTGTATACGAACAGTTACATGAGGCTCCGTATGGCTGGGTGCAAATTCTCCTCTTTGTGCTCTACTTCCCATGCGCTATCCGCCTTTCTTCAGCCTTTTCCATGACGCTGGGGGCTGATTTCTGTTCATTACTTCTCTGACCTTGCTGGCTCTCCTTTGGTTGGGTGATGACAGGGGAGATCTAGGCAAAGACTGAGGGGCTAGCTGAGAGGAACACCAGATCATTTCTGCTCCACTCACTTTCCTTCAGGGATGAGTTTCCATCCCTCTACTGCCAACACCCCCACAAGGCACTGGACCATTCCAGCTTTTACTGAGATAGAATAATACAGTGTCTTCCCCTTGTCTCTTTGGCTCCAGAGATGGTAACCACTTTCTACTTTTTCTAGATGTCAAGGGCCTCATTCTTCCTTATTTATTCTTTTTTTTTAAGATTCTTTATTTGTTTACTTATTAATGAGAGATACAGAGAGAGAGAGAGAGAGAGAGAGAGAGAGAGAGGCAGAGACACAGTCAAGGGAGAAGCAGGCTCCATGCAGGGAGCCCGACATGGGACTCGATCCCGGGTCTCCCGGATCACGCCCTGGGCTGAAGGCGGCGCTAAACCGCTGAGCCACCCGGGCTGCCCCTTTATTTATTCCCTTAATTTCTCTTACTCCTCTGTAAATAGTTGTTTCATCAAAAGGTTTTCATATAACCCATCTGGGGTGTGTTCTGCTTCCCCTGAGGACCTGCCTGACACAAGCCAAGGGCTGCTTGATCTAGGGCTCAAACCATGTTACGAAGACCTACTCTTTCTCTATTTCTCAGCTTTATGCTCCTTCATCTTGGTTCATTTTTAGATTTCATGTGGTGGCATGACGGTTACTAATAAGTCCAAACTTACAGCCTTCCATGGTGCAGTCCAAAAATAAATAAATAAATAAATAAATAAATAAATAAATAAATAAATAAATAAATGTTTTCTTTTTTCAGATATTTGAACAGAAATCTAGAAGTAGCACTCATTAGCCAAAGTTGGGACATACACCCCAAATTTTGTGACCAGAACAATGGGATTATCTAGTCAGGCAAAAATCCCAAATGCCATCCTCCTTACACCCCCCAGGAACATTGAGTGGAATCAATAGGGGTCAAAGTTCCTCCAATTCCAGTGGAGTATTATTTTCTGGGTATTATTTATAAAGGAAGGGAAAGAGGATACTGGTGACTACGAATCACAATTGCACCAACAAAATGGATTCACTTAGTTGACATGAAGGCTGAGCCTGGAAAAAAACGTTGTATGGTCCTCTGTTGTGGTTCACACTATCCTCTCTACCCAGGCCCCAGACCCATATTTCATTTTCCTTTTATCTCTGCGGTCTCTGCACAACTCGGATGCCATAATTAGATCCCTGCTTCCACTTAGAAAACATCGTATGCTTGGAAATGGTATTGGGAAAAGTCTTTCAATGTTCACGTTAAGTGTTTTCGTATTTAATTATTATCAAAATTAACATATTCTCAGAAAGATCAAAGGTCTTACCATGGCCCAGAAAACCCCACTAAATTTGGTTCCCCCCTCCATGACCTCATTTCATACCAGGATGTGCTCATCTCTCTACATGGCAGCTTTACTGATATACTTAAGTTTCTGAAATAGATTAAGCTTGTTTTCTGGGCAGCCTGGGTGGCTCAGTGGTTCAGCGCCGCCTTCAGTCCAGGGCGTGATCCTGGAGACCCGGGATCGATTCCCACCTCGGGTTCCCTGCATGGAGCCTGCTTCTCCCTCTGCCTGTGTCTTTGCCTCTCTCTCTGTGTGTTTCTCATGAATAAATAAATAAAATCTTTAAAAAATAAATAAATAAACAAATAAACTTGTTTTCTCCTCAGGGATGTTACATTTGCTGCTACTTCTACTTGAAACTTTCCCCCACCTTCATAGGCCCATTCCTCCTTCATTCAGGTCTCGGCCCAAATGTCACCTTTCCACTGAGACCATCTTATGCCCCCTCACTTTTAAAAAATCCATTATTCCATTTTATGGTCTTTTGATAGGGTTATCGTCATTGAAAATTACCTTTGTTATTTTTCTCTCTCTCCTACCAGATCATCTGGTAACGGAGAGAATGTTCATTTATTCGTAGTGTTCCTGTCTCAGTAAATATTCATTGAATGAATAACCATGGTAATAAAGTGACTGAAAGTAATAACCCCTTTTTACCCAAAAGGAATGAAAGAATTTCAGATTTTAGACAGATGGACATTTGGGGTTCTCTTGATGCCCTAAAATCTACATGTTTATAAATATATTATTGAAATAAGCTAATAAATAAAATTTTAGAAATGAAAACAGAAATATATGTGATGAAGAATAAAACCCGTGTCAAGCTGTTGTTGTTGTTTTGTTTTCTGATGAAGTATAGAAAGTGAGCAGCGGAAGTATGAAGCGTGTTAACAGGGTAGAAACCTAACCATTGATGCTAACATCGGAAACTACGATTGCTCTTAATAGACATAATGATTAGTGAATTGGGAAGCGGTTCAGGAATGGCCACAAAAGGACTAGTGCAGACTACTTGTCTCCAGATTCCCCTATTTCTAGGGCAAACTAGTCTACCCACCTTCACCATCCATGCAGCACTGAAGAAGGGGGCAATCAAAGATCTAACAGAAATTGACAATTACCATGGAGTGAACGGTGGTATACACGAGAGTGGGTTGGGTTGAATGTGGCATTTTGGTAAATGCCATGTCGCAGCATCAACACTACGTACTGATGGACAGCTGAAAATTTCAGATCAGCACACATTGCAATGAGGCTGCATGGAGTTCTGACTCCTCCACTTTCTGTTTTGGGAAATTGGGAAACTTCTTTGTCCTTCGAAGCCTTGGTTTTCTCATGGTGAAAATGGTGATGCCATTATTCATATAGTAGTATGAATATCAAGCATGAAATATACATTTTGGTATGAGGAACTAATGCTGTACTCCAAGGAAAGGACTTAGCAGCTGTTTGATACAGACAGTAGCCGCTCAATACATTTTGGCTTCTACAAAATATTATCATCATTACCACATGCATAACTTTAGGAATTCTAGTTATGAATATGTATTTTTGGAGTCTGACGTGAACCAAGTCAAAATTCCTCCTACTTGAGGATTTAACCCTAAGTACATTATTCCTATCCAAAAGAAACATGATAGAAAAAAAAATCAAGATTTGATAATAAATACAAATATTAGTGGCATTTACTTTTGTGTGAGCTATTAAGAGTTTCTCTCTTTGAAACTTAGTTTCATTATTTGCATATTAGAGAAGTCAATCTGCAGGGGTAATCAAGGTGATTACATGATGTAATAAATGTAAAAGAACCTTGGCAGAGATGTGGCGAACACTCAGTAAATGGACATTAGTACTGATATTATTATACGCTAGGATTAACTTTTATTAATTTTTATTTTATACATTGAGATTAACTTTTTGGTAGTTTTGGCAAATTTTATTAGCCCTATCATATGCATTAGGAAATTGAGACTTAGGGAAACTAAAGACTCACTTAGGTAGAAGCTAGAAAATAGGATCTTGACCTCGGGTTTTCTCACATCAACAGCCTCACTCTTTCCATCACCCTGTGTCACTTCTGATTTGGGGTTTGATTTAAAATCCCTGGCATCGTGAAGAAGATAAGTCTCTTATCTGTCTATATCTTCACTAGAGGATAAAAGCAAAGGAGTACTTCTGTAAGCAGCACCAATATAACTCAGCTACAAACTCGGTAAGTCTAAATTTTACTCAGCAGAGAAAGAAACTCTGCAATGGCCAAAAGCAAATGAGACTTCTAAGCAGTAGTCCTTGCTCCACTTCCCACCTCTGAATGCCGATGTTCTAGGACTCAGGACCGCTAAGACATGATTCCTCTGCTGTATGGATGTGCCAGGTCTCTGAATTCCTCCTTCAAAGAGTGGGGGCAACCAGTTCTGGGAGCCTTTGACATAAGGTCTTACTTTGTACTGGGCTAGAGCTGATCTTTAAAGCTGAAGGAGCTGCCATTTTCAGTAGTTCTCAGCAACACAAGTCACCCTCCTTCACTGTTAGTGGCACCTCCCCTTACCCCCCAACCTTTTAAGGAAGATTGCTTTTACATCATATTTCTGCATTTTCTGTAAGCTGCTTTCAATACCTACCATCCTGTTTCAGAGTCCCATGCATTCACACACATCACCCCTGTGCCTCGAAGGTTTCATTCACCCAATTCCAGCCCCCATTTCCCATTCCACACCCTCCCACAAGGCATAACCTTCGAAATACTGACCCTTCCCACAAAAAACTCTGTGAAGTCCCAGTCCTGGGACTGGGAAACTCTTCCCCCAGTCCTGCTCGCTCTTTCACAACAGAGCTGATCAGAGCATGATGCCTTGAATATACTTCCATTTATAGTACACTATCCAATAATGTTTTTAATATGCTGAACAAAATTTGTAGAATTGTCAGTCTCAGGACCTATTCCAGGCTCTTACAGAGTAAACAAATCATACACAGTCCCTGCCCTAGTGGTTCTGCCAAAATAGTGTTGTTTTTCTAAGCTGTCCGGCCCACCTTAATGTATCAGGCACACCAGAAAAGCAGAGCGAGTATCATTCATCATCAAACCTACAATGCGTAGCACGATGCCTGGCACATATTAGTTTCTGATTAAATATTTGCTGAATCATAATGGTTAATGAATCTCATTCTGTGTTATCGTAAGAATTTGTGCTTCAGAGTCAGACAATTAAGTCTAAGATGTGACTTTAGCTTCTTCTCTGCAGACTCCCGAAGGACTGGTTTCTTACATTAGAGGCAACTGAATCTGCCCTTCAGCACAATTTGTTGACTTTGACGAGTTATTCCCGCAAGTACAACACCAAGTTTTGCTTAACGAGATGCCAGAGGTGCTGGCATCATTGTAGACAGTATTTAGTAGCATGATCACAGCCTTTGTAGCTGGGGAAAGTTGGAAGGACATATGATGAACATTACAGACAAGGACAGCCTGGGTTTTATTTTAAAGGAAACAGGAATAAAGCTTCTGCTTTGGAAAGTGTTTTGGCATGAGGTTTCCTTTTGCAAAAAGCAATTGGAAATGAGCAGGGAAATCTTTTAATTCCCTGATTGTCTGCAGAATTGCACTAGGATATCTTCATGTACGGTAGTATCTGAAACCCTTCTAATCCTGTCCTCTCCATCTTTTACTGTAAACATATCTTTCAACACAAATGCTATGACTTAAATACAAATAGTACTTATCTGTAGCCACTGTACCAACATTTACCTGCAAGATGCCAGAGGACCTACAAACATTAGAGATTATGTCAGGGATAGAGACTACACAGATAAATAAGACATAATCACAAATTCACTAATATCCTCTGTTCTTTGAGGGAAGCAGACTCCAGAGCCTATATATATATATATATATATAATGTCAATTCACCAATGTCATATTAAAGGTACAACCACATGCTGAGAAACCCCAAATGAAGCAGCCATTAAGTTTTGCCCATAACTGCAAGAAAATACCCAGATGTGGATGTTTAACATTTAGCCGAGAACTGAGAAAGGAGAAGACTGGTGGTATGGGCTGGATGTTTGCTGAAGCCTTAATCACTAATGTGATGGTTTTAAGAGATGGGGCTATGGAAGGTAAGCAGGTTTACATAAGGCCATGAAAGTGGAGCCTCCATGATGAAATTAGTGTCCTATAAAAATAAACCCAAGGAGAAACCCTCTTCCATGTGAAGATACAGCAAGAAGTGGCTGTCTGTAAGCCAGGGGAAGGGCAAGACGCCAAATCTGCCGGCACTCGTGATGCCAGCCTCCACAAGTTTCAGAAATAAATGTTTGTTATTTGAGCCACCCAGTCTATGGTATTTGCTACCAAGTAGACTAGGTCTTCGAGGGAGCAGACTGAGACAGAAATTGGTGCCAAGAAGCAGAGTGCTGCTGTGATAAATACCTAAAATTGTGAAAGTGACTTTGGAGCTGGGCAATGGGTAGAGGTTTGAAGAGATTTGAGGTGCGTGTGAGAAGAAAGCCTAGATTGGCCTGACCAAAATTTTAAAGTTGGTTCTGGGGAGAACTTAGAAAGTGCAGAGCCTTAGAGCTTCTGCCTTAGAGCTTCTACCTTAGAGAAAATACACATAATCATGAACAGGATGTCGGTAGACATACAGATAGTAAAGGCCATCTTGGTGAGGTCTCAGACATAAATGGGAAACATGGTATCAAACGATGGAAAAAAGGTGATCTTCCTTAGGAGGTGGCAAAGAACTTGGCTGCATGGTGTTTGTGTTCCAGTATTTTGTGGAAGACAGAACTTTCAAGAAATTGGTTATTCAGCTGTGAACGTTTTTAAGCAAAGTGTTGAAGTCACACTTGGTTCCTCCTGACTGCTTGTAGTAAAATTTGAGAACAGAGAAATAAATTGAAGAAAAAAAATTGTTAAGCAAAACAGAAGTGGAACTTAAAGATTGAGAAAAGTCTCCAACCTTCCATATTACAAAAAAAAAAAAAAAATGAGAAAAACCTATTCAGAAGAGAACACTAATGGAATTGGGCACCCATCATTTGATAAGGAGGTTAGTGTAGGTGTGAACCTCATCAGCCAACCAGCCCAGTGGGAACACTGCCAATTTGGGCTGAAGGGGATGAAGACAGAATGAAATGAAGAAAGGCTCTCTGATTTCTTGGATTTTATGGGACTGGACCGATAGAGCTATTTGGCTGTGAACATGCGAAATTCTTCAAGAATTCACACAAAGTACTAATGACCTTGAACCAGACTTGGAGATCATTGGGGTTACTTCCTCAGTTCTAAAAGTTTGGGGGCAGGCATTGCCTCAGTGTCAAGACCATATAGCCTCTGCCCTAAGCCTCGGGACTGGGGCTACCGAGAGTCTGTTCAACAGACAAGCCAATCTCAGTTTTGTCTCGGTACCTTTGCATATGTCATCTCTTCCTGTCTGAAAGTCTCCGCCACCCTGACCTGATATGCATGGTTGACATTATTGTGTGTGTGTCACTTAGGTCTCAACATAAATACTGCTGCCCAGAAAGATCCTCCTCGAATGCCCAGAATGAAGTAGATTACTCTTTCCCAACATATCAGTCTTTATCCTGATTGTTTTTCTTTTTATATAAAAATTTGGGCACCAGGAAATAGTGGGTTGCTGGATTCAATCTGTCTTAGACACCGTTTTATCCTCAATGCATAGAATTGTCCCAGTATACAGTAGGGCCTCTTTAAACTTCCTTACATGATTGATTTCTCATCTCTTATGTGTTGATCTTTTTTTTTTTTTTTTTAATGTAACTCTCACAAGGATAGTTTGCCCAGATTTTTGGAGTTCTTGGAAGACTCTAAACTTCTTTTGAGTTTTCTATGTCTGCCATAACAAAGTGCCACAGACTAAGTGGCTTAAATGACAGTAATTAATTTTTGCACAATTCTAAAGTATAGAAGTCTGAGATCAAGGTGTCATCAGGATTAGTTTCTTCTGAGGCCTCTCTCCTTGGTTTGTAGATGGCTATCTTCTCCCTCTGTCATCATAAGGTCTTCCCTCTGTCAGTGTGTGCGTGTTTCTGTGTCTTAATCTCTTCCTCTTATAAGAATACCAGCCATATTAGATTAGACCCCAATGATTTTATTTAATTTTAATTATTTCTTTAAAGACTCTATCTCCAAATATAGTCATATTATGAGGTAAACACCTCAACCTACAAACTTTGGGAGACATAATTCAGCCCACAATATCACGTAATCTGTCTCTATAAGACTTCTAGGAAATATAGAGATTACAATATAAAACAGTTTATAATTCTTAAATTTTTCTTTTTTTTTTTTTAATTTTTATTTATTTATGATAGTCACAGAGAGAGAGAGAGAGAGAGAGGCAGAGACACAGGCAGAGGGAGAAGCAGGCTCCATGCACCGGGAGCCCGATGTGGGATTCGATCCCGGGTCCCCAGGATCGCGCCCTGGGCCAAAGGCAGGCGCCAAACCGCTGCGCCACCCAGGGATCCCAAATTTTTCTTGATTCAGACAATGAATGTTGATTTTTTTTTAATTTCAGGAAACACTGATGTAATAGGGTAGATACTAAGTTCACATAACAAAGAGACCTCAGAATACAGTGCCCTTAAGCAGAATAAATGTCTATTTCTCTCTCAGCACAGAAGTAGAGGGAGTCCAACAGGTGGGCAGGTCTGCTCCATGAGTTTGTCCAGGAATCCAGTTCCCTCCCTTCTTGTCACTCCACTATTCTACTATGGTGGCTTTCTCACATCTGCATGGTTGAACCTAGCTTCCCAACACAACTTTCTCTTTAAGCACAACAAAGAAAGAGGAAGAGAAGAAATGCAGAAAAAGCAGTTTTCTATTATGGATGTGGCACTGGAATTAAGCCCTTCACTTCTGCTTTCATTCTATGGAATTAATTTATTCACATGATCATACCATGTGCAAGAGGAGCTTAGAAATGTATCTATCGGGCAACCTGTGACCTGCCATGCAAACAACCCCACGTGTTGAGGTCTTCTAGCATGAAAAGGAAGAAAGCGAGATTGTATATTGAGGGAAAAGTAACCTCTGCCCTAGTGGTTTACAGCAATACTTAGGACAGAGAATACTGTAAGACACAGTCCACGCCACTTGTGCAATATTCTTATTTAATTATTTAGGATTAGCTCAATTTGTTGTAATTATTACTGAAACCTGGAATTATTTTTTTCTCCCAAGTTTGACAAAAATTCCGTTTACTTTGGTCATATTTCCTGATCACCCTAGGATTATCTATGATAGAAATTTAGGCCCAAATATCTTTGCACAATTTTATGCCATTTTATATATAAATTAGAAGCATAAGGGGAAGCCAGGCAAAAGAGAAAACTTCAATAAGCAACACACAGAGCAAACTTGATATGCTTTAAATGACACTGTTTTGGAAGTGACACTGAGTGTGTAAGTATTAGCCAATTAGCAGAACAATAACTGTGGGGAAGGACCTCATGTCTCTGAATATCACTTTCTACCTGTCTACACTGATTATAATGTTTACGTTGAGGGCTGCCATAAAGGCTTAGACTAATGTATGAAAATTATCCTGTGAAAACTCAGTAAATCCTCATATGGTTTGGTGGTTTCCTTCACTTAAGAGCATGGTCTCTGGGTCAGACTGCTTGATATGCATTTAACATTTGTGACATCAGATGATTCTCTTAATCTCTTTAGGTCCCATTTTTCTTAACAAATGAAGGTAACAATAGGACTAAGTTCGTAATGTTGATGTGAGGTTTGACTACTGAGGTGCTTGGTGTATCCGAAGTGTTCGGTAAACATTACTGAACATGATCTTTTCTCTGCTGGATATTGTGGCCCAGGTCATTAGACAGGGGTCTTCTCCCAGCCTTGTCTGATGCCCTAGATCTCTATAAATTGCATGTACTGCTGGAGAAAAAGTGAAGATGCCCAGCACATCTGTTTCCCATTTAGGAGGCCTTCAGGCTGGGCGCCTTAAAAATTAAACTGCATTATTGTCATTATCCATGTGAAGCCTTCTTTTCATGGTGAAGCTGTTCATACTTAGAGTGGAAAATTACAACTTCCAAAATTGTCTCCCCAGGGGAAGTCTAATGGGTATGTTTTTTATTTGGTGTCTCTCGTAAATGATCCCTACCAAATGAAGAAATCTGATTAAAGTCATGGAAACTTTTCAACAGACGGTGACAGGAAAACTGTGAACATGCCCCTAGCCACATTCATTGTCTCATCCTCACACACCGCCCCCCTTGATCCATTAATTCAACAAGACTATTTAGCTGTCTTTTTTTTAATGGAAATGGAAGTACAAAAAAAAGTTTGAAAATTTCTGACTGCAAGTAATTGCCCATTTGGGGAAAACAAGGTCAGGTCGCAAAAATAACCACCAGGAGACGTCATTTAGCTCTATGAACATTCAGAATTGACAAAATCCATTCTCATAAGACTTATTATTTTCTATAGCAGACATGCTCTTGGGATATATCCCAATAACACACTCCTATGGAACCCTGAGACATATCATTTTTTCTTGAGTAATGCTCAAGAAAAAAACCTGGGCACTGGTGACTCCCATGTCAATTTCAAAATTCACATTGAAACCCATTAAAATAATTATTTAAGAAAAAAAATAAAGCAACCTAATTTGCCACCTTATGGCAGCCTCTGCACTTGATCAACTGAATGGACAAGAGAGGTGACTTTTACAGCCTAAGAAAGGAAAAAGCAACTAGGAATAAAGCTAATGTCAAATTAATAGGTACCCTTGAAGTTTGGTTTAAAACTACTGAATCACAAGCATTTGCTGTGGGTGGAGTGAAGCATAATAGAAAGTGTTCTCCTTGACAGAAGGGTACTTGTAACTAGGAAATCAGATCTTGTCACATTCTGAATTTGTGTTCCCTCATCATTAGAGTCATGGTAGGAATACTATATAGGGATGTTGATTACTTCTTTTTCCATCAGGTGAGGAGACAGGAATGGTAAGGGGTTCCTATTGTTAATGATGCCAAGATTGACAACCTGCTTAATGTGCCTAGTGAATCACTCCATATAAAAGCACACCTATTCTTGGAAGTATTGGGTAAACCATGGAAAGATATTTTGAGATTCAAAGGAGATTGATGTAAAGAAATACAGAATCTGAGTAACGTCTTTCTATTCTTAAATGGCCAGATAGGGAGAGAAGAGGAGCCCTTTATGCCTTTGTCAGAGATATTCTCAAATCATATTAAAGAACACATATCCAGCTTTCAAGGAGTGTTCTCCACTTAAACAAGGAAGAGGGTAATATTAAAGAAACTAAAAATCCCTGCAGAAACATGCATTACACTGATATCTAGTCGATGGGACTTGGTGCTGGCATTTGTTAGCTTTACACATAAGCCAAGTCCTGGCTTCATGATTTGTTTAGAAACATATCATCTCAAGAAGCAGAAATGCTATTTCCTTTCAACAGATTGTAAGGAAAGGAATAGTACAGCAAACCTATTTTAAAATGTAATTCAGTATTTATATTCTCCCTTAATTACTTGGTGTTTTGTTTGAAAAGAGAGAAAAAAAAAAAAAGGCAAGACAGTTACTCATCTATAGGTCTGTAAATCTTTTCTCAAAATCAGTTTGCCATTTTTTCCGGCAAAGTGCATTCAGTGCCAAGAGAACGGTTCCATATTAATGTGCCATTTCTGTTTGATGTTAAGCCAAATTGTCTCACACTCCAGGAATGATTTTGTGAAGCACTGGAGTGGAGCTTTCCAATTGCGCTGCTTTAAAATAGTGCCACAAGTTCTCAGGGAGTCGGTTAAGAGAATCCATTACCAATTGGCCAGCCATAATTATTATTCTCTGATCCAGAAGTTGGGTCTATTGGCCAAATGATTCAATGGTTTACAGGAAAATGTCAGTGGACCAAACATTTTGACCACCCAGACTGGCTTACATCTCTAGCTTTTAATCAAGGCATTGATCCATTCAATTTAGAACAGCCTGTCTATAACAATGAGCTATTGAGCTCCTGCCAGCTATCACCATGCTGAGCTGAACTGCTAGGCCAAAAATACGGAAGTCTTCACAGATTATGGGTACCACTACCTCACCTGATAGGTAACCCTAAATGGCTTTGGCAAAGCACCCCAAACCTTTTCACACAGCTTACACAGTCTCTCACCAATTACTCTAGGGAGAGAACTAGAAATACTCTTGCTTCCCCCAAAATGCTAATGGCTCCAAGATGCTGGTAAATTAAGGCACTTAACCGTGTGCCCACTTCAAAGAGGGTGATATTTTTCAAGACTTATTAATCTAAGACCTGCTCAACAACAGAATGGAGGAAATAAAAATAATATGAAGGTACATGTTGGCTCTTGGTTGCTATTAGTACTACAACTCTCTTGCCTTCACCTCCCTGAGAAGTGTTCAACCCTCAAGAGAGCTATAATTATGGGGAAACGCTAAACTACTCTAAATTCGCTTTTAAATTTAAAAACAATTGCATGCTAACCTGAAGTGGTAGAAAAACTAGGAGTTAGGATCCAAAACACTTGGCCTCACAGTTGAGCTCCTGGTGAGTTATTTTCGCAGTACTTGTATTCTCATCAGTTAAACTAATAGTCCTCACCTTACATATTTGTGTGATAATTGAGCAAATAAAATAGATAAGACACCTGACATAGAGTCAAATCTTTTTTTTAATTTAATAATAAATTTATTTTTATTGGTGTTCAATTTGCCAACATACAGAATAATACCCAGTGCTCACCCCATCAAGTGCCCACATAGAGTCAAATCTAATCATGACCTTGGTGATTTGATATAAAATAACATTTGAAATGTATTAACCTATCAACGCCTCCCTCAGCAACCACCACGTTCCTAATTACTATTCATTTCTTCATCCATTAACACATACTGAGTACCTGTATCAGCCATTGTACTCAGACAAGATAAACACATTCTTAGTTCTCAAAAAAATTTATTTCTTTACGGGTGGCACAGGCAAGTACAAAGGTGACTGCCATTTTGTAGAGCAGTGAGTAATGGAAGTGCTATTTTAAGAGTCAACTCCGGCTTTCTAGATCAACTCCATAGCTATATTACAAATTGTCCTCATAAAGGTACTTAAAGAAAAAATGGTTCCACTTAAGAACTTAGAAACCAAACAGATTTAAAATCCAAGTCCCTAAGAGACCTGGGTGACTCGGCAGTTGGGTGTCTGCCTTTGGCTCAGGTTGTGATCCTGGAGACCTGGGATCGAGTCCCACATCGGGCCCCCTGCATGGAGCCTGCTTCTCCCTCTGCCTGTGTCTCTGCCTCTCTCTCTGTGTCTCTCATGAATAAATAAATAAAATATAAAATATAAATAAATAAATAAAATCCAAGTCCCATTCTTCCACTGCTCTCCACTCACTAAACGTGTGATCTTGAAATAGTTATCTAACATCTTTTTACATCATTTCTTCATCTATAATTTGAGGTGATAATAGTACTTACTTTATTGGTTCATTGCGAGAATTTAAGATAATAGCACCTAGGACAGTGTGCGTCATGTTCAAATTCTCAATAAGTGGTAGCTGTTATCATAAATTCATTGACACATGTATTTAATAAATAGTTATTGAGTGTCTTTTGTGTTGAAATTCATTAGGTTATTTTCACTATAGCGGGACAAACACAGTCATAGGTCCTAAACTCATGGAACCTTCATTCTTGGAAGAAAAAAAAAATAACAGAACTTTAATGGATCATTTAGTCCAATCATTTTATTTTATAGATAATAAAACAGAGTCCCAGAGAGACATAGATAATATAAAAAGCTAATAGTTACTGAAATGTTATTATTCACATGCCTGGTACTTTTATAAGTGCTTCAGATGTTTTAACTCATTTAATTTGCACAAAAAGTCTACAGTATATTTACTATTAGCATCTCCATTTTACCAATAAGGGAACTGAGGAATAGAGGTTTTAAGTCAATTGCCTAAGGTCACACAGCTAATAAGCCACAGAGATATAATATGAATTAGGCAGTCTGGCTCCAAGATTCAGGCTTTTATACATTAGGTGATACTGTCTTTTAATGCAGATTACATATCTAAGGACACCCATCAAGGGGGTAGTGAAAAATGAGGAGCTAGAAGCAAGTGTGCCAGATGCAGAGCCGTAGGTGGTCACCACATCCCTCCCACCCACCCCACTATGTACTTAAGTGCCTGTTAAAGAGAAAGAAACTTCAATTCCAATCTTTCCTAAGTTGGGTTTTTGTTTGTTTGTTTATTTATTTATTTGAGATCCCCATTCAGAAAGACCAACAGAGACACTGCTTTAATAACCAAGCACCAAGGAAAAAAAAATAAACTAACTCCTTTAAATCTGAAGTCTTTTTTCAACCAAAGATCACTGGAACTCTCAATTTTATCTGTAATAATCTATTCAAAATACTTGGACCCTATATCAGTTCTTAAAATTATATTGTCTGGCTTATGTTTCTAGGATTCATGAAACAAGAACTATTTCATTTTCATTGCTTTTGGAATAATTACTGCCTTACTTTTATGTTAATCACCAGGGAATTATTGTCTATAAAGGTCTTTTAAGAGAAGAAATGATTAGACTTATTCTTGCTCTGAAACTCAGAATTAACTATTATTTACGTGTATTAGTCAGTATAAATTAGGTAATGCTGCCGTGATAAACATTCCCAAATCCCGTTGGCTTATCACATTACAAATGTATTTATTTCTCATGTATTATCCACACGGGTTGCCCAGGGTTCTACTCCACTCGAGATTTAAGCTAAAGGAGGTTCCATTATCTTGTATTTGCTCCATCTGGAAAAAGGCCTTCATGATGACTACAGCAAGGGCAGAGAATTATTGGTCCCCCTGCTGGCTCTTTTTAACTTTTACCTAGATGTGAAACACACAGATTCCGTACATAGTTTCTTGGTCAAAACTAGCACTTTGCCCTGCCTACCTGCAAGGGGTTGAGGATACGTCCTACTACTCCGGGAGCAAATACAAATCTGGAAATACAAAGCAAAATAAACTAGATAAAACTTCCATGGGCTAAGCAGAAGCATGAAGCATCTCTCTTCCTTAAGGAACTTACTGTTTTGTTAGAAAATTAACATGCAGGCAAAAGTAACAAATATAATTTCTTAGGATTCTATACTTAAAGCACGAGTAACATCATTTTCCTCAAATGGTATGATCTCCTTCCCTCTGCACCTCTGCGTTTCTCTCCATTTTATTTGCATTTTTTTTCATTGATGATAACCACAACAATTCAGTGTATTTTTAGTGTATAGAGAATCCAGCCAAAGTGCGAGGGTCTGTACATCATCTTAATGTTTACACAAACCCTGAAAAGTTCATCTTTTTACCCTTGCGTTATAGATGGGGAAACCGAGACTTCCAGAATTTAACTGACCTGAACGAGGCTATAAACTCTAAGCGGAAGATCTGGGATTTAAAATTTGATCTTTTGTGCACAGGATTCATATGCTTTGAATTACATTAGATCCCTGTTAATCCACTAAGCTTCTCTGCGCCCTGGGCTCAGCGAAAGGATGGTCCGTTTTGTGAAGCCCCGCAGACACCCTCAGCTAGAGATGGGTGTGTCCTCTATTTGCAAAGCCCACGGAGCAAAAGCCACCTTCTGGCAGGTGGCACGTTCCTTTGCGGCTGTGTACATACGTGACTACTTCAGAGACGGACTGCAAATCCTGTGAAGTAAGCCTGGGCAAACAAAGTGGCTCTGATCCGCCTTTGAAGGCTGAGATCTGCACAGAGGTGCCCTAACCTCCGGCCAGACACAAAGGATATCAGCCTCAGAGTAAATGGACCAGCCCAGATTTTGGCAGCAAGTGGGCATCAGGCAAGTGGGCATCACTCGTACAAGTGTCGGCCTTTGTGGATGGGCTCAGGATAGGGGCACAACCGACAGGGAAAGCTTTAGTGAGATGTGGGAAGAACACAAAAAATGTCCATTTACTGCACATATATTTGTGCATCGACTGCACGCGTGAGCTGTGCATGTAGGGATGTGACGATTAATAAGACAGACGTGGTTTGTGACTTCACAGGGCCTACATCATAGTGAAAAGAGATAATAAATCAAGAAGAAAACAAAACAAGTGAATGTGAAGTGTAAAGTAGTTCTTTGAAGAGAAATCAACACCGATGAGAAAAGCAACAATACAAAATTGTACGTAGGCAGGGTACGGGGGAGACGAAAGCGTCTACTTCTGACCGTGTGGTCAGAGAATACATTTCAACTAAGACCTGAGTGATGGGAAACAGCCAAGTAGATAAAAACCAGAACATTCCAGGCAGAGGGAAATGCCCCAAGATGAGAAGGTCAGATGTATCCTGATAAGCTCCATAGGTAACTGCAGCTCTCAAGCCCCCTGAATTCCAGATGGCATATTGACATTAACCCTCGTTGTCTAACAAAAATATCAACTTTAATAATTCTCGATTCCTCCCCCAAAACATGCCCTCTCCCTCCAGCCCCCCAGTATTGGCAAATGGGACACAGTCACCCAGTGCTTTAGCTAAAAATGTCTGAATCATTCTTTTTAAGGTAAAGAAAAAAAATCTTATTAGCTTTACCTTCAAAATATCTCCCAAATCTCATTACTTCTTATTATCTTCATCTCTACCCAGCCACACTATCATCATCTCCCACCTGGACAACATTAAGCTTGGCCTTTCTGTTCCTATTGCATCCCTGCATTTTATTCTCTGCACGGCAGCCAGTGAGTTTGCATCTATTTTCTGTTTAAAACATCCATTGCCTCTCTACGTCACTTAGAATAAAATTCAAAACCCTTACCATTGGCAATCCCTTACTCCCTTTAGACCTGCTTTCTTACCACCTTCTTTCTCTCTTGCTTCGCTCTATTGACTCTGACGTCTTGCTATTCTCCACACATACGAAACGTATGCCGTCCCTTGCACTAGAATGTAAGATCTATAGAGACAGCATTCGCTATTTTGTCCACTCTGCGGTCTTTAGCATCTCTGTCTGGAGCATAAAAGTTCACCATAAATATCTGTTGAAGGAAGGAGATGAGGAAGGGAAATGGAAGGAGGGAGGAAAGAAAGGAAAGGAAAGGAAAGAAGGAAAGGAAAGGAAAGAAGGAAAGGAAAGGAAAGGAAAGGAAAGGAAAGGAAAGGAAAGGAAAGGAAAGGAAAGGAAAGGAAAGGAAAGGAAAAGGAAAAGGAAAAGGAAAAGGAAAAGGAAAAGGAAAAGGAAAAGGAAAGGAAAGGAAAGGAAAGGAAAGGAAAGGAAAGGAAAGGAAAGGAAAGGAAAGGAAAGGAAAGGAAAGGAAAGGAAAGGAAAGGAAAGGAAAGGAAAGGAAAGGAAAGGAAAGGAAAGGAAAGGAAAGGAAAGGAAAGGAAAGGAAAGGAAAGGAAAGGAAAGGAAGGGGCAGAGAAGGGAGGAAGGAGTACAGGTAGACAGCCAAGAAGGCCCCTTGTGCTAGTTCTAGAAGCCCTCAGAAGGTCTTGAACTTGGAGCACAAGAGAAAGGGAACCTATTACAAGGGACTGAGGATGGAATCGAGTAGAGGAGCCAGGCCTCATGGGCATCAAGAAGAACTCTGGGTTTTATACTAAGCACAGTGGGAAGTTGAGAAAGCCTTTTCAATACAAATGTAAGTGAGGTCCCCTGAGTCTGTGGTCATGCACACAGATGACTTTAACTCCCCTCCTTTATTTTTATTTATTTATTTTTCCTGCCACAGACAGTCTTGGTTTTCCTGGCTACTTGAATTTCATCCTAACAGTCAAGCTGACTATGGTTACCATGTCTCCAAACAGAAATAGCTGATTCAGGGGACACATACATGACCGACCTGAACGGCACCAAAGGATGCATTTGCCAGAATGATTCACTGTACAGACAGAGGCGTAGTAGACCCGATTCCTGCGGTAGGGAGGGCCGTGGATTTAAGGAACAGAAGGACTGGAGATCCCAGCTCAATCGAGGTGACATCAGTCACAAAACCTAGTCTTTCCAAACTTCAGCGTCCTCATCTCTAAAATAAGAATGATTACACCCACATCTCAACTTGCCACGACTAGTAAGTGAAATAGGACACAGAAGGGTCCTGGAACACAGTGGGTCTTTATTTTCCGACGGCAAGGGAAGGATAAGGAAGAGGGGCCTTAGTCACTGAGTACCTGCTTAAGGGACTCACATGACCTTGGCATGCTACTGCTTGGCGAACGTCTCCCACTGGCAAGTCATGGACAGACAGACAGAGATGCCACCTCCTCATAAACAGTGGAGGGGTACTGATATCGGAAAACAAAGCAAAGAACTTAGATTTTGTGACCCGTGGTGCTGGGACCCCCACCCCCGCCCACCCAGAGAGGTTAATAGGAGCCTACTAGATAAGGAAACTGAATTGTTTGTCTTTAAGGACGGGAGGACCCGCAAGTAGTTTGTTGGATTCCCATAAGGATTTCTACAGTGTTCAAATAACACACCAAGCCGCATCTTCAGTGGCGAAAGGCTTCTTTACATGGAGCCAAGTGGTTAGTGTTTCTTTAGGGGTACGAGGGAGTAGCATTAAAATTTGCAGTGGCCACATTTTCAAAGGGAAGGTGCAAAATACTGCTCTACAGCTTTAAGGGGAGCTTAAACAAGCCCATTTAGGGGGGGCTTTGCGCAAAATTTCCAGAGCTTTCATATTCATTTTCTTAAGAAGCATTAAACTGAACGTGTAAAATCTGGTCACGACGGCTTCAGAAATAATGAAAAATGGTTCCATTGCACAGATACAAGTATTTATTGGACAGAACTAAATGTCTTTCAAGATTATCAGGTGTTGCCAGTGTTTATGCCCAGATGTAATCATTCTGTTTTCATCACCTGTTGCTTTTTAATTTCCTTTCTCATTGAAAATCCTATTGCTACACAGACAATAACACCACTGTCTATATGTATATATACCAACTGTGCGGGAGCTTTGGTGCTGGGACAAGATGTGCCAAAATAATAAAGCAAAACAGATTGTGCCTTCCAAAGAGCTGTTTGCAAATACTGAAGAAGATGTGCTATCAGAGGCTATGTTTACACAATAGAAATCCTAAAAAAAAAAGTCATACATTTTCTAAAATTTATTTGAGGATCTCTCAAGGATAAATTAAATTCTCTAATAAAATCCTCGTTATAGTTGAGCTTTCCATAGATTACTTTAAATAAATATGTGACTGCAGAGAAATATAGACTTAAAAAAAAACCCAGGTTTTATTTATTTATTTTTTTTAACCCAAGTTTTAGATTCAAGATGTTACAACACAAATCTGCTATGTGGCAGTGAGCTAATTGGTTATTTTCCACAAGCTCCAGGTTCCTCATTTGGAGAAGGAATAGCATATTCTTGCTCCTAGGTTTGCTATGAATATAACATGAGAACACTTAGGTAAAAGCTCTGGGTACACTGTAAATTAGAGCATAAAATATTATTATGGTATATTATACAATATATATATATATATATATATATATATATATATATATAACCAATAATAACATCTGTGCAGAAAACCAGTGGGTATTTTGAGTCCCTCCTCTTCTTGAAAATTAATTTATCCGTAATTGTTTTCTAGAGCTCACACCAATAAGTTTTAGTCCTATTAGGGACAGATGATGGATCTTCAGCTTACCCCAAAATAGCCTGAGACAAGGCCAAGCCCAAAATTTGTATGGGAAAATCCAGCTGTACATTATCCCTTAGAGATCAAAGATCTGAACAGTTTGAAAATAAAAATCAAGACCTTTTCACCTCCACCCCAGGAAAATGGACTAATAAGCCATGGAATAATGTAACCTCTCATCCCTTCCAGAGCATTCTGGTGCTGGAAAAGCAATGAATAGAAAAGACTTTGAGGCGTTGGGGGTCTCCCCTGGAGGAAAGCATCACGCAGGGACCTGTGATCCAACCCTGATTTTAATAGGGTAACTTCAGTCTAAGGATAAAAGATTTAGTGAGGGGAAGACATATTATCTGAGCTGATTTTCTAACCCCTTGGTAAAGGCACAATATTAAATGCCATGCCCACAGAATGTCTTTGGTATTCCTATCCACCAAGTAATAGGTACCTTGTCTTCAAAAAAAAAAAAAAAAAAAAAAAGGGTACCAAATTGTCAAAAAAGCTTTTCCTGACCTCCTCCATCTCCAGCCCATCCTGGTTTAGGTATTTTTTTTTCCTATTAATCTGTCTCCCATCTCCACCAGACTACTAGCTCACGGAGGGCACAGGCCACAGGAGGCTGAATCTGTCCAATTCCCATTGTTACCTCAGGGCCTATTATCCTGCCTGGCAAATATAAAGCATTCAGTAAAATGCTGGAAGAATTAACAGCTGATAGGGATCTGTTGGAAAGAAGTACCAGACTCGAGGTCCTTCGACGTGCAATTTTACTACGTCGTTGATCGGAGCAGCCCAGGATGCTGTTAGGTAGATACACATTCCTATTGCAAACAATCCGAAATGAGAAAACAAGACTACTGTTGCCCTCTTAGAATGGGAATCAGACATCATAGATCAGATTCTCAGATGTCAAAAATTCAGTCAGAGAGCTCAAGCAGTTATTGCCTTAACTTTGTTGTTTTTGATGTACCTTTTCCCTAAAGTGATAACAAGTAATAGCTCTCTAAATGAGAAGGTCTGTAGAAAGGGTATTAAAAATATCATCACTGTCAGAGTTCAGGGAAAGAAAGATAACATTTGCTTATGCCAAAAAAAAAAAAAGGATGGATGGGTGTAGAGATGGATAAATGAGAATAGTGCCAATAGAAAAAAAACTATAATAAATATAGATGATATACACATGAACTTACATGTACATACACACGTGTATGTAAATGCACATACACAGATGGATGCATACACAATGCCTAATAGTCTATGTAAAATTTATATATAGAATAATATAAAATATATTCAAATATAAATGATGAAGATACAATATTTTCATACTACATACACGTCTTACATATAAAATAATACATACACACGCATGCACCCATGCACACAAAGACATGGAACAGTATCTGGTCTTAAGTAGGATGACCTAATATTTAGTGGGAAAGCTTAGCATTTAACTTGACTGTTTGAAATGAACATTTTCAATGGTATTTGTGATCAGGGGAGCAAGAGATGTTTGCATATATGATATGCAAATCAAGATGGTATTTGTGATCAGGGGAGCAAGAGATGTTTGCATATATGATACGCAGTGTAGTGTAAATTATTCCTCCTTATGGTGTCCCCAAAAGAGGAAAACACAGGGAAAAAAGGCAAAAGAATCACTATATCGTTAGCTACGTTGTCCTTTGCAGTACGTTTTTTTTGTTTTTTGTTTTTGGTTTTTTGTTTTTTTTGTTTGTTTGTTTGTTTGTTTTGTTTTTGCAGCACATTTTGGTTGGTGCGACTGGAGTCCAGGCCTAGGGCTCTTGCCCTTCCCTCTGTGTCCACACACAGATCTCGGTAGATTGTAGCAGTCAAGGTAAACTGAAATAAGGAACAAGAAAGAAAGCTGGCCAGACTTATTTCAAACTTTGACTAATGCAGTCAGCTGTGCGTGACTGGAATGAAGAGAGAAATGACTAGGTCCAGTTTCAGTTCTTTTTTTATTACTTTTGTAGCTGTGGTGAAAAATGCAGGACAGAGAACCCCACGTATAAGTTGGGCACATGCAAGAAAAGACAGATATCGCACATGTAGGGTGGCTACAAGCTCTGCTACACCTGAGACAATCCCAAGGCAAACTGTTGGCCCCACAAAATTTTTAATGATGCTTCTTTCCTTTTTAAAGGTGTCCTGGTTTAGGTGGTAACTCCAGAGATACTCTCTTCACAGGCCATCTTAATACTCAAGACACGTGCCTGTGAGAGGAGAAAGAGCACAGAAGATTTTAACCTAGACAACCGCCCTTCTGGCCAGCAAATGTATTAGATATTCGACTAGACTATAAATTCTTCTTGGGATGGGTAAGGTAACAAAGGGGAGAGAGGAATGCTTAATAACCTCTAACTCCTTTGTACATTTAAAATTTTAAAATTCCATTAAAAGTTTGCTCACTTCAGATACAGTACTTTCTCCTGCCATAGCCTCCTTTTCTACCCGTTTTTAGTGTATGAATAAGCAACTGTTTTTCATCAATCCTTGGCCATAGTGGAAATGCTAATAGCTATACTAATGGCAATCCTTATTCATTTCCCACCATGTGCCAGTCAGAGATAGATTACGTGCATCCAACTCCTTGATTTTCTTAGTGAGAATAAGGAGGCGAGAGGATCAGAGGAGAAAGTGGAAGAAGTGACCATGGAAGCAAGAGGTTGGGATGATCTGAAGACAGGATCATGAGCCAAGGAATGCAGGTGGCTTACAGAAGCTGGAAAAGGCAAGGAAACATTCCCCACAGAGACTCCAGAAAGGAATCAACCCTGCCAACACTTTAGCTCGATGAATCTGACTTTGGACTTCTGGCCTCTAGAATTTTAAGAAAATAAATTTGCAAAACTGAAAAATTTTAAGGGTTTTTTTTTCTATATAATTACCATAGGAGTTACAAGAAAATGTATAGGATCATAAACCACTCGTGATTACAGTGGGCTGACTTGGATGCTCCAGAATAATCTCTCCATCTCAAAATCCTTCAACTGATCACTTGTGCAAGTCCCATAAACCACCTAAGGCAACACTCACAGGTTCTAGCGAGTAGGATGATGATATCTTTCAATGGTGAATTTATTGAATTTTTTTTTTTTTTTTTAGTCTTGTTCAAATACCTTGAACTTTTCTGTTGGGCTGTTTGTCATAATTTGCATCGCACATTCTAGAAGCTAGTGTTTTGTCTGTTTCTGCTAAAGGACTGTGTGTCTTTAAAAATTGAGTATTCAGATTTATCGACCCTTTCCTTCATGTTTCATGCTTTTGGTGCATAATTTTATAAATACTTCTATATCGAGGTCAAACAGATGTTCTGTTCTAAATCTTTCTGCAAGTTTTAAGGTTCTGGCTTTTTTGGTTTCGTTCACTTTCCATGCTTTAGTTTCTAATCCATCTGGAATGTATATTTGGCTTGTAAGTTAAATAAGTACCAATTTACTTATTTTTCTTAAATAGAAAGTCAAATTTTCCAGTATTGCAACCTACCTGTTCACCACTCATTTGCTGTATTACTTCAAATTTCCGCGTACGCGTGCTTCTCACCCCAGCTACAATAGACTTCTACTACTACATCAACACTGTATTGACTTAATTCACATACATCAGCAATTCTTTTTGGTTGGAGGCACATTCTACATGTCACATCAAATTATTATGTATTTCAAGTCATGTATATGTTTAATAATATTGCTTTCTGTTTTATGAGGTTTCCAAAGACTGTGTGTTTAATCCCTTCTTGTATCTGTCAATCTACCCTTAAATGTCTATTATTTGTTTCTTTATATTCATTTTGTCTGATCCTGTTAAGTTCATACATACACATGATTATTTTGATGGTGGATTATTCATTATTTTTGCTCGTATAAAACATTGTTCCTTGTGCATAATAAATTTCCCTTAGATTTTTACCTGTTATTTTACCTGTTATTTTATTACTCTCATACTATTTTATAGAATTTGTTCTACAAAATTTGGGATCCCTGGGTGGCGCAGCGGTTTGGCGCCTGCCTTTGGCCCAGGGCGCGATCCTGGAGACCCCGGATCGAATCCCACGTCAGGCTCCCGGTGCATGGAGCCTGCTTCTCCCTCTGCCTATGTCTCTGCCTCTCTCTCTCTCTCTATCTCTATGTGACTATCATAAATAAATAAAATTTAAAAAAAATTTAAAAAGAATTTGTTCTACAAAATTTGTATTATTTCACATTGCCCAGTACATATGGAGCATTTGAATTGTGCATGATGAGGGAGGAAATAGACGATAATTATGTGGGTGTCTGTTAGTACACAGGAAGAATCAAGTTTGGATTTGAGACAGATCAGGATATAAGATTATACACCTTTTACCATGTTGAGGCATTAGGTCACTTCAGTTGAATGACTTGTTAGGATGATGTCTTTTTTCTTCACCTTTCCATGGTTTCCCTCCAATTATCAGCAGAGAAAGAAGTGGGCTTCCCTGAACTCAGTAATAGATAGAGAGATAGAGAGATAGAACATATATATTATATGTATATAGATATATACCAGTGTAATCACTTCCTAGTTTTATAATTATTCATAAATACTTAAATACTGAGCCTCATCTCCATCAGTACTCAAATGGGATCACTCCCATTACATCATGATATCATTTTACAGTTACATGGAATACCATGTTCAAAATACTTCATAAGGCACAAGGCAGGGGTGTCTGGGTGGCTCAGCTAAGTAAGTGTCCAACTCCTGATTTTGGTTTGGGTCAAGATCTCAGGGTTGTGGGATCCAGGCCCACCTAGAGCTCTGGGCTCAGCAGAGAATCTGCTTGAGCCTCTCTCTCTCCTTTAGCTCCTCCCTCTCCCTATAAAATAAGTACAGTAAGTCTTTAAAAGATAAAAAATATATATAAGGCAAAAGGCATGCAGTTGGTGTTCCCCGCAGCACCTCTTTGCATGCTAGACACCAATTAAATGCATGTGAAGTGATGTTGAGCTACTTGGGCTGAAAAACTATTTCCATATTTCTAAAGACACATGACATTTATCTAACATTAGTTACATGAATGTCACAGACCTTCATCCTACTCTGACCTTCTTGCCTGAGAAACAGGTTGAATAAACATAAATCTCTTCAGTCAGATCAAAGATATGATAACAAAATTACAAAGATTTGTTTTTCTACTCAAATGACAGGGGAAATCTCATAAAGGCATCATTTCTCATTTAAAAAAAATGATGCTTAATTAGTTTAGGATCTATCCGTCCAGTGCATCACCCACAAATCTCACTTACAAAACCCTACCTTGTTTCCTGTGTCATTCATAGAAATGTCCCTCAGGGAAAACAGAGCCATCAATACATATATAGTATTATTATATGAGGCAGATCACAGATCTCCTTCTCTTTTTTTTCTTACTCTCTCACTAACATTCAGACACATCAGAAATCCTTGTAAAAGTGAGTGTAAAAAATTGTTAATTTTCAATACCAACACAGTAATCTAAGACTTCAAATTTAAAGAAAATGGAGAGAATGTGGTTTTGAAACGTTTCCCAGATTATTTATTGAGGCCAACAACTGGCAAAACCACATACTCAGTGCCATATATTCTCAACACTCTTAACACCTACGTCTCTTCTGAGAACTAGCTTCCTTACCATCTGACACATTCCCAAACACATCCAAGATTCTCGTGTGCACACAAAGTGCCAAACTCAAGAGAATTAGATTTGAAACCTGCCACCATTACATACCAGGTAATTCAGCTCATTAAAAGTCTTAGTTACTCATATGTATAATTAGGTTAGGTACCTCCATTTTGCTCATCTCACATCAAGGACTGTCAAAGCATAATTTTCAAAAACATGAAAAACATGCCTCTTATACAAATATATAGTGACCACCTGTCAAAGGTTGAAGTAATTAATGGAAGAAACAGCAGGATGGTAAAGCTAGTCCAAAGGAGAATTAGAGAAACTGAGTAAAAACAGGCACTGAAAGAAAGGACACTGGAGTAAGATCACTACAGAGCAACATATCCTTAAGCTGTATAGATATCTTTTACCTCAGAAAAACACATCTCAAAATGTGTAATTTTACGGACTCATGCTTCTAATAAATACTAAATACAATGTCAATAAAATATGCATTCACTTAGAAGTAAATGATTCCTTGGTGGATGATATTCTGGTGTAATTTTAAAAGGACACAGAGTCATCCTTTTCCACATCTTTTTCATATTTTGGATGATATTTCCTAATAGTACAAAGTATTTGTCAAAGTTCTTTAATGTTGTTATGCTCTTTCATTTGAAAGATTCATGATTATTGTAATCGCTACTACTATCAGCATCATTATTTATTTTGAAGCTCATATGCCCAAAAGTCTTTGTAAATTTATAACTTCTTCTTTTTTTTTACTTTTTTTAAAAATTTATAACTTCTTCTATTTATTTTTTTTTCTATCGATTGTCCTAAGTGATGCAGATACAGAAATGAGGGGGGAAATTATCAAGGTCTTAAGGAACTTTGAGCCTACAATGGAAAACTTAAGAAAACAGAGGGTATATTCTCTGAGAGTTATGCACACTATAAGGTTACAAAGGGGCTGGCACACTCGTCTAATTCTGCCCAGAGGAGGCAAAAGACTCCACGGATAAACTCTTGCTTTAGATGTGTAGCCAGGCAGCCAATGGGCAGGAGCTGGGGACTCTAGCTGGAGAGTTATTCACATATAATGAAGACTGAAATAACTCATCACCCACACTGGGAGAATTGAAAACAGGTTCTTAGAGCTATAGCACAGAAGGTAAGGAGACAGTAATGAGAGAGGAGCCTGGCGAGGGGAGATAGGGCTAACTCGCAAAGTCCTCTCTTTCCAGTTCACAGAAGTTGCACACCAATGGCAATGTTTCCATTATAGGGAAAGAGGACTGAATTAGAGGCCAGATACCTATATTCTAGAACCTATACAGCCAATGGTTAATGGTGGTTCTTTGACAAATTACCGTCCTTTTCTAGTCTCCATTTTCTATTTGTAAGATGAGGGTCGCTGCACAGCATGATGAGCTAACCCCCGAGATGTGATGATGCCTGTAGTAGGCTGAAATCCCTGAGAACTGGATTTTAAGCACTGCCCACAATATCAAAACCTCTGGAGGGGAGGTAGAGGGAGCAAGAGTTAGCAGAAGGAGTAGTTGAGCTCTGGTGCAGGGCCAAGGGAAGTACTGGCCACTTCATGGGATGCGCTAGTACTAGAATGGCCTTCCGAAGTAATCCCAAGTTGGGTGGAGCTGGCCAGATCTTTATCCTCTCTCTTACTGAGCCATTATGTATGGGATAGCCCAAGAAGGGCTATGATGTTGAGCAAGGGGGCTCTACAGGCTAAGCAATCCCTGAACAGCAAGGTGTTGCTTCCCTAGCAATGGAGCCTATTGGCCTACAGCACTCCCAGTAGACAGGGAGAGAAATGCTTGGAGGGAGGTGTGGGCGGGCATCACTGTCTGCACCCAAGGTAGCACATGATCAGTCACATTACCTGTCCAGCTCATTCAGATACTACCCTCCCTTCCCTCTCTGAACTCTGCTCTGCTTATTTGAAATTATTTACAGATTCTCAAACTTGCCCTGAAAGCCTATTCTCTATCTCCAGCGTCACTACCTTGACCCACTCACCCCCGTTGTCCTCAACTTAGCCCTCATTTCTTTCCAAATGCCTTCCATGACATTCCTTACTTATGCTCACTATCGGGACATTGGTCATTCATTTTTCATTCATTTGACTTCCCTTCTAAGTGAGGTGAAGATGTTTAGTAGGATTTCCAAGATCTAGAATATAGGAAGCACATATAGTAGATTCTGAATATACTTTGCTAGAGAAGAAGATAAGTAAGTAGATATGTGAATTTTGGACACAGTAAGTTAGGGTCAGAGTGTGAGTATTTCAACCCAAAGAACTGGGGAAATAGTCTTGAAAAATTAGAAGATAAAAAAATACCAGGAAGAACTCATATGAGAAAATGCCAGTTTGACACAGGAGTCTGTCTTTATCATGAAAGAATCTGCCATAAAGAGAAGGAGTATAGCTACCGTCACGGATCCCGGGGGGTGTTGGGGAGAGCAAGAAGAGAGAGAGGGAGGGAGCTATGACTCATGATTGTTTTCACAACTTTGCTTCTTAATGTAAGCTTCTACTCTTAAGGTCGGATTTCTTCAACCCCTTGATTATTGGTCACTCTTGGCATCAGAAGTCAAAGAAAAGGAGTAAAACAACTGCCTTCTTGCACATGCACATCATTTCCTAAGTTATCAGCAGTGGCTTTTAAACCAATACTCTCTGTAAAGCTGTGAAAATGCCTCCATTCCTGGTCCTTCAGGGATTCTGACCACTAAGGTGTATTTGTGGGATAATGTCTATTGACACTTTATAGAACTTATGCGTCATTCAAATGCTTTCATGTTTTTAATCTCTTTTGTCATTAAAACAACCAGTGTGGGATCCATTGGTATCCATACTTTTTCATAAAGTACAAAAGGCTCAGAGAGGGCAAAAAGTTACCGAAGGTAACCCCACACCAGGGTAAAACTTGGTTCCAAAACCAGCTCTTTAAAGTCCCAACTCAAGTGTTTTCCTATTTTACCATAGCCGGGTTGAGAGCCTAATCCCATCATTAGGTATATACTTACTTGATACTTGAAGGCTTTTGGTGCTCCAAGTATTAAAGATAAACATCCCTAGGGGGTTAAATATGTATCTAATGTCTTGAATAAAAGCAGAAAAGGAAAGAGCAATTATCATAGCAGAATGGGTAATGATTTTAAATTGCCATCTTCTATACTCTAAAAAATATAAAATACATATCATCATCTCTATTTTAATGATAAAAAAAAAAAGCTCAGAGGTGTTGAGCTCTGTGCTCCAGGCCCTCAGTTATGGACAAACTATCATTTGAACTTAGTTCTTTCTGGTTCCAAAGCCTCTCATCTTAATGTCATACCCTCTGTCATATTTTTGCATAACCTCCTTATTTCAGACTCTCATCCTCCTTCACACTTAGAAATAGCATCAACAAGTTTAAATCTGTCCAAATTGCTCTGGTCTCTTGTGGGAGCCAAAGCACACGTCCACACCTGCCATTCTGAGTGAGATGGCTGGATCCAGAGCTATGCATCATTTAAGATCATTAGTATAAAATCAATAGCTGCAGGAAATAATTGTAGCGATCCCTGCGACCTTGCCCCCTGTGGTACTTCTTCCTTGAAGGTTATTTAATTAAAGTCCAAGCAGGATGGGTTAGCTCTGGAGTGGTGTGTAAGTGGAAGTGACATGACACCAGAGGGAAGCAGCCTTCGCTCCCAGCACAGCAACGTATGGCTTAGGCAGAGAAGATCTCATGATACTTGGAGCCAAAATACAAGATTCTGTGAAAGGACGCTGCCTTGGAGGTGGCTAGATCTTCGGTAACTTTATGGGAATGGAGTGGGCAGTTGTTATTTAGCAAATATCCATTGGGGCACCTGTTGGAAAGCTGCTGAATGCCACCTGCTCCATCTATAACAAAGCTGAAGATGACATCAACCTCGTTAACTTCCAGGGGTTAATGCGGGTAGAAGCAAGCAACCCAATAACTACATGAGCCAGATGTCTCCTGGTATGGTAGCTCCAAGGGCAGGATAGCTAGGCCTATTTTCCAATTATTTAGATTCTGTAAAATCTGGGGGAAAGGAGGTAAGCTTGAGTTTTTGTCTCATGTTACCTCTTTCTGAATTCAGGTCACAGCCTAAACTCCTACCACAGCATCACTCCTCCAGGACTGCCGTGGCCCCCGCTTCACCTGCCAATGAACCATTCCTTTCCAATGTTTCCAGACCGTCATCCACCCTCAAATTTATGCCGCTGCTATTTTGTAGTAAGAGGATACTTAAACAATCCGTACCAAGGATGCACTCAGAGCCTCACTTGATTTTTGTTCACAAAGCAGTGAAAACATTTACTCATTATTCATTCATTATTTCAACAAATATTCATTGAGAATCCAGTCGTGAAATCAACTACGCGGTCAGTTGTGGTTGTTATTCACACCTAATTATTTGAAAATTATATTTAAAAAAAGAAAATTATATTAAAACAAAAGTTTTCTTTTTCTTGACACGGTAAATTCTGATTTAGTTTAAGGCATGCAACAGACATTCACAACGTTCCCAATAAGTGCCTTCTAGTGTTAAAATTGCTAGCGATACAACAATAAATGAAGTGGATAAGGCTATTTGCTTTCAGAAAATTGCTTTGAGAAATCCACGTTGGAGAAACATATAACAAACTAAAAAATTTTTTAAAGAAAACAAATAAATAATTGTACCTAATAAAAGTTTCTGTGAAAAAAAAAATCTAATTAAATTAGATGTATTGGGTTAGACAGTACTGGGCTGGGTACTGAGGTTCCTATTGATTGGGCGGCCATGGAGACCACTATAAAGAAGTTCAAGTTCTTTGATGAGTTAAGTGTTAAAAGCACTAATAACGTGGATGCTGGCAATCAATGGAGCCCTGGTAGTTCATAGCAAGTGGCAGCAAACAATCATTTAAATTATTCACCTGGAGTTATTTGGAATCAAATGTCTATGAAAGGCAAGACTTTGAGAGAGCTTAAGACAATTCAGTAGAAATAAGAGTAAAAAAAATCCATGAAGCTGGTTGGTTACTTGTAAGGGGGCGAGAACAGGTCTAGTTCTCACCTCCAGGTTTTATACTTATTTTCAGAACCGAGAAAGCTTTTATTACTAGAGGGAGGGGTTGGGTAACTTCGGGAATGATGAGCTGAGAACCTCTGCACATCTGTGCCTCCAACAGAAGCAACAAAAATTGTGGGCAAAATGGTCCAAATCAACTTTTTCAGAACTCTGGAAATTAATGAAAGGGTTATAACAGTATAAAGAGCATTTATCTAAGAAAAACTGCTAAACCTCAGCAAAAACAGTGGATGTTTGGGACGTTTTAACTTGTCTTACTCCCACCCCCTCTCCCCATCTCCATGGCAGGGGTCTTACAACCACAGAAGGGGCAGACGGGGCTTGGACCTCCTTAAAAAGTCCCATCTCAGGAGCACTGTTACTGTTTGAAGCATCTCAGACCTTCCTGGGAGAGCCCCATTCATATGACATTGTCATTATTTGACCTGACTTGAAGCTCATTCAATGGGGGGGAAAATCCTACGTAAAACAGAAGGCAATTCCCAATGGAACAGAAAGCTATGGCTTCATTCTTCATTTACTCCATCTGAGCTGGGCGGTTGGCAGCTGGCTTATCACATCTAATGTGAACCTCAGAAGAACTTACCAGTGTGGGAATTCAAATAGTCAAGAGGTTCCAGAAAAAGAGAGAAAGCAGTGCATAGAGAAGATGTGGGTAAAAGATAGGAACACACCCCTGGCCCATATTTCTTTGAGGTATGGCTTATATGGCTCAAGACTGCAGCCTGAAGATAATGGCATCCTAAAGCACTGGGGTTTGAACTCAGGGAACATGATGTGGGAGGGAAGGAATGCCAGATTCTGGGAACAAAGAGGAGACCGGTAAGGAGGTATTCAGGGAGCCCGCTGATGCTCTGTATTGGCCACTTTGGTCTGTGAAGTGAGAAAGGCAATTTTGAAACCTCTCTGGCAAGTGTGATAAAGGTAGTGGATGTTCTCTAGGAGGGGATCCCACGTTCCCAGGCTGGAGATACGTATGGGAAAGGTGGATGAGCAGGTGTCTGGGCATTCTTTATCAAGGACTAGAACTGAGATAGGACTGAGCCACGAGATTATAATATTATAATAGGACTGGCAAATGTTATTCATTAAATGGTAGAAAAAGTATGTGGGTTCAGCAGAGAAAATTGGTAAAACAGTGTTTTGATGCTGAGTAACTAGGTTTTTTAGTTTTGTTTTGTTTTTTAGGGTTTTTTGGTTTGGTTTTGGTTTTTTGAGATCTGATATCACTGAGACAAATCTAAGTTAGTCAGTGTGGCTAAATAGCTACTAACACTTTGAATTCTTAACGTTTCTAATATGTTTTTCATAAGAGCTAAGCTATTGATTTGCAATCACCTTGGATCCATTTCAGGTTAGGTCATTAGATGTTGCCAAGGACTTTCCTCTGGGATTTCACTTGACAACAAAATTTATTGTCTCTTCCAACACTAATGAAACTCCACTGTATCTGTAGACTATCAGTTAGCCAGGCTCAAAATCCAGGTTTAGGAAAATCTGTGATACAGAGATAATATTTCTGTTTATGTGTTTTGTTTTAGTTGTAAATTTTTCCCCCATTTTTCAGTAATGGAAAAAAATAATTTTTTCCATCATTAAAAAAATCTACACATTTTTAAAAAAAAATCTACACATTTTATAGAAAGAATAACAAATTCAAAGGCCAGAGTATTAAAACCTTACAGTCAGAATCAGATAAAAGTATGTTTCATAATCTCAAGGTTTGTCTTATTGTCTTTACTATATCCTCAACATCTACTTGCTAAATATAGCATTAAGGCCCCTTATAAATATCATGTAAGTAAATGTATAAGTGAATAAAATGATAAAAGAATTATAAATGAATGAGTTAATATTTTGGCGAATTTTGTTCCATCATGTTTTCTGCATAATACTGGTTTTCCTCTTATCTTTAATTTCTTTACATAGTTGCAACTATACTATGTATGTACTGTCGCTTCATTCACTTACTATTAAGAGAAAATTTAATATGTGGTTGTATACTCTTACAAAATATGAGTTTAAATAGTTATACAGTGTTCCACTGAAGGATTGGTCATTTTAACTTACCAGTATTCTCTCTTCAGTCTTTGAGGATGCTTTCTATCATTTCTTATTATAAATAGCATTACCAAGAATATATGTATTCATAACCACGAGTATCATAGCTAATGTCATATAGAGTACCTATTTCTCCCTTCAAATATATTCTTCACATCCTACCTAAAATTTTCAATGATTTGTTTGTTTGTTTTTTTTGAGGGGGGGGGTGGAGAAATATTGAAGGCTTAATATTTTGCCCCGAGGAATATTTTATTTTGTTTATTTGTGTGTGTGTGTGTGTGTGTGTGTGTGTGTGTGTGTGTTTGGAGGAAAATGTTTTACTCTTTTTGCATTATTAACACATTACACATTGTATTACATAATAATGTTCAGAGGCCATTTACATGATGCTGCCATAAGGTTGAAATTTGGAAAAATAGCTTTTCCCATATGCCTGGCTGACTTTCAGAGAGAAAATTACTTGACCAGGTGAAAAACAAGGTAGAAGGCAGGCATCATTCCAGTTGGCATATTTTAGATGTGTATCAGTGCGTTAATCTGCTAAACAAGGAATAGAAGCTGGACCTCCCCATGGTCCAGCTAATGTTTAAAAAAAAAACTCACTTTCTCCAAAAAATACCTGGAAAAGTTATTACGTAATTCTAAATTTTTATTGTACACAATGACCACTGTCCACTGTAAAGAGACCTCCTTACTGTATGAACGGATCGTTTAACACGGAGGCTCTCTAGGCAGCATCTGTTACTATGACTATTTGATCTTCATCTAAACATTAGCTTGACATCTGAACCCTACATCAAAGGCACAAAACTGCTGAGTTTAAATATGTTGGATTAAAAGCCAGATGCCTTGGTGTTTCGTTCCACTGAAATTACACATACCGTTAGCCAATTTTACTTATATAATTGACTGGCAAATAGAAGTTGTAAGAAAAAGGACTAGAGATTGTGTCATAAATCTAAAGTAAGAGATTTAAAGTAATAAGTCACATGAAAGGGGAGGATGCCAACTGAGAAAAGTTGGTTGTGACATAACTTTTCAGATAATTTCTAAAGCCATGACTCCTCTGCTCCTCAAATATATAACCCAGGCTTTTATTGTACACATTATATGATTTTCTAAAGCCTTTTTCACTTGTCTGTCTCTCTTAGTAGGTGGTGAGCTTCTTCAGGAATATATATATATATATATATATATATATATATATATATATATATATATATATATTAGGCTATTTCTCCACCTGCATGACTTAGCCTAAGATCAAAAAGACACTCGATGAATGTAAGCCGATCAAACAAATTTAACACTGATCTATAATAATGGCATGAGACAGCTTAGAGAAAGAGCAAATGATATTTGGGGCACAGACATCGGTTTGACGGAAAACTCAGGTGTCGCCTTAAGATGATCAAGTGGAATACAAGAGTTACGCAGGCAAATTTTCTTAAAAAACAAGGGAACCCTTTTTACTCTCTTATTTTCAAAAACGAGACAAAATCAAATACAGCAACATATTTAATCACAATATTGAGTACAAAATTAAACAGCAACTCAATCATGAAGTACAAAAAAAATAATAAGATTTTCCTATAATTATTAACCCATCCACGTTAAGCAAATGTTGGATTTTAATTAGCAGTCAAGCTCTAGAATGCATTCCTTAATTAAATGAAAAACCTCCTTTAACACAAAGTTACATTTCCAAATGTAAGGCACCAAAGTTAAGAGAAAATCCGAAACTAATCTTGCAAGAGCATGAAGTACATAATAAACGAGAAAATAACATCTCCTACTAGATGTGGATAATGTGAGCAAATATTGTTGCAAGCAGCTTAGTGCCTTGTCTACACTTGACAACTTTGTTGCTTTCATTTGCAAGATTAAGTCCCTTCCAAGGCTAATGCTTCCTGATAAACATTATTTTTTTTTCTCTTTTTGGAGGGGTGGTGGTAGATGAGATGGGATTCAGGGGTGGTTGTATTTTATTGGAGTGGAATCTGAAGATCTTGTTTTAAGTTGGACTTCTTTAAAAAGTGCCTGCCTCTATTTTTAACTTTTTCAGGAACCTCCATAGTGTTTTTCAGAGTTGCCCTACTGCCCAGCAATTGCACTGTTAGGTATTTATCCAAGGGATACACACACAGAGAGATTCACAGGGGCACCTGCACCCCAATGTTCATAGCAGCGATGTCCGCAGTAGCCAAACTGTGGAAAGAGCCCAGATGTCCATCAACAGATGAACGGATAAAGATAGGGAGTATATATACAAGGGAATATTACTCAGCCATCAAAAAAGTGGAATCTTGTCATTTGGAATGACGTGGATGGAACCAGAGGGAATCATTCTGAGCAAAATAAGTCGGAGAAAGACAATTATCATATGATTTCACTCACATGCAGAATTTAAGAAACAAAACTGATGAACATAGGGGAAGGAAAGGAAAAATAAAAGAAAATGAACTCAGAGAGGAAGACAAACTATAAGAGACTTTTAAGTCCAGGAAACAAACAGGATCGCTGGAGGGAGGGGAGTGGGTGATGGGGTAACTGGGTGACGGACATTAAGGAGGGCACGTGACGTGATGAGCAGTGGGTGTTACATGCAACTGATGAATCACTGACTCTACCTCTGAAACTAATAATACATTATATGCTAATTAATTGATTTTAAATACGTAAATAATTTTTTAAAGGGCCTGCCTCAGTTCTCTGGAGCAGCGCAGACAAGCCATTCACCTGCCGGCTGACTTCCACAGGAAGGATGTTGGGTTATCCCACCTCTGTTGTTGGCAAATATCCTGGTTCCTCATATTTCGAGGCCACCTTTCTCCCTCACCGTCTCTTTCATTTCTCCATTTTAGAACTTACCCTTCCAACTTGGCCTTCTAGCCCTGTCAAATCCCCAGCTTCTAGGAGCTCACTTTGCTCATGAATCTGAATCTTCTCAAGGATTTTCTGACCTTTCAAAAGATGGCGACTGGGGATAAGCCAGCAAAACTGAACTAATTTCTATAGAAGTCGTTCTTTTTTTTTCCCTTCTAAATCTTACCTAATTTTACAAGTGCCAAAGTTCAAATTTGTGAATGCTTATCTGGTTTTTTTTTGTTTTTATTTTTGTTTTTTTGTTTTGTTTTGTTTTTGTTTTTGTTTTTGTTTTGTTTTTGCTTATCGTTTTTTATGGTTTGTTTTCATCAACGGTCATTTACAGAAATCAGAACATCTGAAATCAAATCGAGGCTTGTGAACTAATACCAAATACCATTAGGAAAAGATGCTAGCCCTCATTTTCCTTTTTTCCAGGTGTGTGGGTACTCAGCAATGACTTTGGTTCCCCCTTGCTAGGATGCTTAATAAATACTGAAAGCAATTATATAAAATTAGGATTTTATAAAGCCTCCGTTCAACCCTAAGAAATGGATATAGAAATAAAGCCCTTGCAGTTACTCCAGGAGAGGCTGCCTTCAGAATATGATCTTCCTCTAACAAAGGAGGAAGATTCCGACTCACATCCCTTCAAACTGCTGATGGGGAATGCCACCAATTGGCATTGCCATCATCCTAACTAACTCTTCTGGTTAGTCAAGGGTTCAGGGTGGGGGGAATTTCTTAATTTTGTGATCACAAACCATGTTCCAAATGCAACATTTTGATGAAGGCTGCTGTCGTCAAAAGCATGAGAGGCTTTGAAGGGGGAGGGGGAACACAAAGGCAAAATCCTGCTTCACCATGTACAAGCTGGATAAGCTCAAATGGGTCAACTTATCTCTTATAATGTTAGGTTCCCAGGGCGCCTGGGTGGCTCAGTCAGTTAAGCAACTGATTCTTAATCCAGAGTCCTGGGATGGAGCCCCGGCTGGGCTTAGCAGGGTCTGCTTCTCCCTCTCCCTCTCCCTCTCCCTCTGCTTCTGCAGAACCTTCTGCTCCTCCCCCCTGCTCCTCACCATGCTCACATGTGCATGCACACTCTCTCTCTCTCTCTCTCTCTCAAATAAATAAAGTCTTTAAAAAACCAACCAAACAAAAATGATCTTAGAGTCCTCATCTCTAAAACGGACAAAATAATAGTTTCCATCTCATATAATTAGCTTTGAATGTGCAATGTAAATAAAGGTGTATAATAGGGCTGGCGTAACAGCTGACACATAGTAGGGACCTTAATAAACTAGCCATTATGGTCATTGTTATTACTTATGGTGTTGGCTCTGCAACTGAGCCGCTTTGCAGCTTTAAAAAAGGCAGTATTTGTTTATGTTTCATATTTAAAACGTAAGTAAATAGATTTTCTCAATTTTAAGCTGCTTATCCCTGATTATTGTGTTTATTTTCCTGAAACACTTTAAGTGTCTGCTATCTCTTTGTACAAGTGGGTGTTAGAATATGATAAAAAATACGTAAATGAGCAAGGCAAAGAAATCATAATCCAAACAATTTCTTCTCTTAAACATTCACATTAATGGGGTTTTTTAATCTTATTAATTTAATTACAATTTTGCTAGGAAAGGCAAAAGAGCAGTGATGAGAAGCCATGAAATCTTAAGCCAAACTGCCGTGGTGGTCTACTAGCTTTATGATCTTATGACCTTGGACGAGTCACCTAATCTTTCTTTGTCTTGGGTTCCCCACAGTTAAAGATTATGGCTGTATCTCTTAATAGGAGTTTTTAATAACTAATTAGTTAATATTCTTGAGGAATTTACAACAGAGCCTAGTCATAAAATAACCAACCACAACAAATGAATATGATGGGATTAATATCCTAGAACAGAATTAGGATGTTCTATGCTGCACTGCCCCAGGGAAAATTGAGATCTTTAAGGCTGGGGGAGAGAGGAGGAGGCAGCCAGAGGCCGCAGCCTTCAGTGGTATCAATCCTTTGTTATTTCAACCGGGACCCCAAGTACTATAAAGAAGTGCACAATCTGGGTGTGAATATGCAAACTGAATTCGGTAGGCCCAAATGCAGGTCATAGTAATTTGAAATACTCTCAATTCGCCTGATGAGCTTTATTTCACCTGCCCCAATTAAGGCTATTTATCCCAGTTAAAGTTTCTGTCAAGAACGCTCCTACACAAGCAGACTCCTTGTGGGCTGAGCCTGGGTATCTCCCCGGGCTGGAGGCATTTATGCCCCAAGCAGATCTACACAAGAAGGAAGAGGTATTAATCCTGAGCAAGATAGCTCAACGGTAGTAGACAGACATTCAGGCCACATGATTCCTCGTTGTGGGGGTTTGTCCTGTGCATCGTGAGACATTTAGCAGCAGAAACCCTCTAGATTTCAGTAGTGCCTCTTTCCTCCCTTTCCCCCAATTAAGACCACAAACA
The DNA here is from genome assembly GCF_048164855.1 of Canis lupus baileyi. NCBI lineage: Eukaryota > Metazoa > Chordata > Mammalia > Carnivora > Canidae > Canis > Canis lupus. The sequence continues at coordinate 29,191,332 of NC_132858.1, forward strand.
ACTTCTCCCGATATTGTTAAATGTCACGTGAAAGACACACTCTCACTCAGTTGAGAATCACTGCTCTCGTGATGTAAGAAATGGCCCAGTGAGCAATAAAACTCAACCATAAGGGACTGTAAATTTTTGGCTATAATTAATCTCATGCTGTCTGTATGAAAACCTTAAATAAAAGATCACCAAATAGAATACACCGAGGCGTTAAAACATTAACAAAACCTGAAACAGCTAGAGTGGACACTAAAAATGAAGGATGGTTTAATATCAAGAAATCTGTTTATATAAGACATGAAGTGTTTGGTAGATCATATTTAAAAAAGGGGGGGGGGAACTCAATAACATATCAATTCCTTCCAGAGAGACATTTAAGCTCAAAAATTATTCCTAATGAAAAAGATACACACAAAAAAAAAAGAAAGAAAAAGATACACATATAAGGAAAATAAAAAATACTAAGATATACTTTACACATGTTGAAATGATCTATTTTGATATACGTGTTAATTTTGCAATATTAAATGACTATTTTATGTGCTGATTACAGGTGGTGCAAATAGACTGAGTTTTAGTTAACCTAAAAGCCCATGCTTTTAAGAGGCTCTCATTCTACATGTGTATGTGGAATGAGTAAAAGAAAAGAAACAAATGCGTGAGATAGTTAAAAATGTGAGAGTAAGGAAAGCTACCCTAGATACAGTGGTGGAGACCAAGTCCTGAGGTGGGTGGTGTTTTAGGTAAGATCTGGGGGATAAAGAAGCACCTGCTACAAAAAAAAAAAAAAAAAAAAAAAAAGCTAAGAAACCTCAAGTTGAGAAGATCACAGAACAAAACAACAAAGGAAATCAGGTGCCAAGTGTGTGAGCAAAGGAAAGACAAAGCACAAAGAGGCCAGAGGGACACACAGAGAACAGGCCTTGGGAAGAGTTGGGATTTTATTCTACGTGCAGTGGAAAGCAGGGCAAGAGGATGATGGAAGACGATCTGCATTTTGAAAAGACACCTCTGCTGCGTAGCAAATGGAACCCAACAGAGGTAAAGGCCGAAGCAGAGAAACCAGTATTTAGAAAGCTACTATGAGAGTCTACACATCACGTGATCCTGCACTGGTGAGAGGAGGGGAGATGGAATCAGGGGAAAGTGGTCAGATCTGAGACATTCTGAAGGGAGAACCGATAAAACTTGCATAGGGTGCAGAGGAGGCCACTCTGGAAAGAAAAAAAAAAAAAAAAAAAAACTGAAATCAGGCCTTTCTTTTATTTTTTTTCATTTTTTTAAATAATAAATTTATTTTTTATTGGTGTTCAATTTGCCAACATACAGAATAACACCCAGTGCTCATCCCATCAAGTGCCCCCCTCATTGCTCATTACCCAGTCACCCCCACTCTCCTCCCCTTCCACCACCCCTAGTTCTTTTCCCAGAGTTAGGAGTCTTTGTGTTTTGTCTCCCTTTCTGATATTTCCTATGCATTTCTTCTCCCTTCCCTTCTTTTACACGTTGGGCTTAAGTGACTGGGGAAATAGTCACCTGTCATTCGCTGATATGCAAAAAAAAAAAAAAAAACCCTGGGGAGGACTGGGTGGGTTTTTTTGGGAGAAGCCGGAGTCAGAGATCAAGGTTCCAAGAATGGCAAGGAAACAGTTGGATACCTGGACATGGACCAAGAGCTCCAGGAGAAGTCCTAACTTGAGAAAAGACATTTGGGCGTCACCACCAGAAAGTGGTGTTGAAACCCCTGGAGAAGATCTGAGTCGGTAGTTCAGAGAAAGAGAGGAAGAGGACCCCAGGCTCGGCCTGGGCCTACGCAGACACTTGCGAAACTGAGTAGATGGTTTGGACAAGGCAGGAAAATAAAGCAAGAGTCGCGAGCAACGAGTCAATAAAACCAACCTGGAGAGAGTCTTTATTTTTTTTATTTTTATTTTTTTTTATATTTTGTTTTCTGGAGAGTCTTTAAAAAAAAAAAAAAAAGTCCACCAGGCCGACTACACTGAGGGATTAACAAGGAAATGCAGGTCTGACAAATGTTGCTTGGTCTTGAAAACATCAAAGATGGTAAAGATTTCAGCACAGTGATTAGAGGGAGGCCAGGAGACCGGGCTGGGGGGCAAGAGGGAAGGAGCGGGGTGGCCCCCAGGGAGGCAATTCTTCTAAGACTTCACTGCCAAGGCCAGGAGAGAGACAACCTTAGGGCACCGGAGGGTTTCAAAGAACACCTCACTAACACCTCGCTTTGTTTCTGAGACGAGTGCTTCCCCATCACGCTCTTTTGCTGATAGTGGCAAAGAAGAGGAAGGCAAGGAGAGGAAGGTACCGGATGGTGAAAATAAATGAGTCTGCCACGGGGACAAAGACATAAGCAAAGAAAACCCATTGGGATGCGATGCATTAGAGGAGGCACTGACCTTTGATAGACCTCAAAGTCTGTTTTAATGAGAAAATATGGGTGCTGCTGTAGGTACAGTTAAGGGCTTGGTGGAGGTAAAATGCGGGAATACCATCAGATGGTCAGCATTTTCTGAAAGAAGTAGGAAAGGAGAGGTCAGCAGGGAATAGGCGGGGGTGTAAGAAGTTTGAGGGGGAAGCACAGGTTATGGACTAAGACCTAGAGACCACACGGGGTCGTGGAACTATAGGGATCCTAAATCACATAGCGGCTTCCTTGCCAGCATTTGGTGCCAGATTTTGGTCATTCTAATAGGTATTCAGTGGCATCTCAATGTTGTTTGATTTGCATTTTCCTTATGACACATGATGCCAAGCGTCTTTTCTGATGCTTATCTGCCATCTGTCTCCCTTGGTGACGTTTCTGTTAAGAGCTCTGACCCATTTCTTAACTGGGTCTTTTGTTTTCTTATTGTTGCATTTTAAGAGTCCTTTGTATATTTTTTAAACTGTTCTTAATCAGGGACAGCCCCGGTGGCTCAGGGGTTTAGCGTCGCCTTCAGTCCAGGACGTGATCCTAGAGACCCAGGATCGAGTTCCGCGTCAGGCTCCTTGCATGGAGCCTGCTTCTCCCTCTGCCTGTGTCTCTGCCTCTCTCTCTATAGATAGAAGATAGATAGATAGACAGATAGATGATAGAGATATATAGGTATATAGATATTATATATATATATATATATCTGTGTCTCTCATGAATAAATAAATAAAATCTTTAAAAATGAAAATTTAAAAAAAATTAAAAAATAAACTGTTCTTAATCAGATATGACAATCTTATTTTCAATTTATAATATTTCTACTATTCCTTATTCACAGAAGTTGCTCTTATTTCATAAGCCCTTGAATATAAGGATAAATAACTAAATGTAAGGCTCTCCATGGTTTACTCTCTTAACCATTTCACTGACCACTACTTTTTCTGATTGTTGTGTGTCTGTTCTTCTTTGGTATGTGTCTCCCTCACATAAAAGTGAGTTTTGGATACATATTTATTTCTGTTATGGAAATGAAGGAAAATCTTTGTTTACCTGCTGAGAATATGTATTCTAGGTATTAAGAAGCGCTCAGTAAGTCAGAGTGGGTATAAAGAGAAACTTAAGTCAGCAAATAGCGCTCCTGGGCTCACTGGGGAGTAGATGTATTTGCAACTTCGACCAGAAGCCAAAAGGCTGCATCAGCTTACGCAGGGCCTTTTCCTCTCTCTGCTATGCATGTGGTGGTTTGGTGATTCAGATTCTCTCTGCATCCCAGCAGTCATGCCTGGAGGCCCCCCCAGGCAGATGCATTACTGTTTTTCAGATCATTTGATCAAATTCACAGAAGGGAGAAGGAGGGGAGGCAAAGGAGATACACGAGGGGCAAGGAGAGGGGGCGGTAAATAGCTTCTCTTAATCATTCATTATATTCCATTCTTCACACTACAATCTTCTTATTTATCTCATTCAGCGCTCCTAGCAGATCTCCAAGGGAATTATGATCAAGTCCATTTTGCAGATAAAGAAAACAAGGTATGTAGGTCCAATACACTGATACATCTTGAGGGGGGATCAGATGATAGCATTTTATTTTTTATTTTGAGCTCGGCTTGGGGCCTCAAGAGACAGTCATATGGTTGACCCTAGCTCAGGTGTACTCTCCGATACCTAATAACCATCCTATTTATTCTTTTCTAGGCTTATGCGACCTCTGCTAATTTTTTTTCAAGGGTTTACAGCGCAGAAAGCTATTGTTTGGGAAGATATATCATAATAGGGCCCACCTTTAAAAGGGCAAGGGAAAGCCATTCGTTTTGTAAATTAGAAAGTATTTTTCAACATGGTTCCATAGATTTTAATTAAGTTTCCTCACCACAAGCAGAATGTCAATGATTGTGACATTGGTCGTGCCGGTGCTTGTCACTGTTCATTCTTCTGGTCATACTGTCAAGGCCATGTCCTCCCCCCCACCCCCCCACCACTACTTATATGTCCCTTTGGACTCATTCTCTGGTCATGATGGGAAAAAACATTCTTTAATTAAGGATACAACCTCAAAGATCTCAAGTTACCGAGGAGAGGAGAGGAGTAGATAAGGAGGCAGAAAAAGACATTTAAGATAATGGTTTGGAGAGATGGTGTGGTCAGGTAAATAGGGCACAAATGGGAACATCTCTTGACAGGTCTGGGACCCAGATGGATAGACGGCATCGTCATCTCTACCAATAGTTACTGACAAGTATCCATCAGATATTATTATGGGGAGAAAAGGAAGATCCTACAGAGGTAGCAAAAGATCACAAGGCTCCAGGTGTTTCTGGTATTAACCAAATCATCATTCTTCAAGCCACTTATCCTCCTTTGTGTAAAAAAGATGGAATTGGGGATCCCTGGGGGGCGCAGCGGTTTAGCACCTGCCTTTGGCCCAGGGCGCGATCCTGGAGACCCGGGATCAAATCCCACGTCAGGCTCCCGGTGCATGGAGCTTGCTTCTCCCTCTGCCTGTGTCTCTGCCTCTCTCTCTCTCTCTCTCTCTCTCTCTCTCTGTGACTATCATAAATAAATTTAAAAAATTTTTTAAAAATTAAAAAAAAAAGATGGAATTGTGCTGATTTCTCGGGCTCCTTTCCAACTCCAAGAAGAGTGCTTGTGTGCTGCCTCTTCGAAGATTCACGAGAAGTCTCAGAAGTCCTTCAAAAACTAGGGAGCTCTAAGTAAATGTGAGATCTGATTTCTTTTACAAACCTTCACAGATCTCCTGGCTCACTCCAGCCACTAACACAGGCACCAAGGATGCTAGAGTGTTCTGCTCAACACCGTAGGAGGCAGTCTTCATTCTGGGGAATACTTCTACAGATCATATGACTGCATAGAGCTTTCCCCTACTACATGTTATGGCCAAGGCGGAGATTTGGGGGTATTTTGACTTGGGGTGAGGGTTAAAAGGACAGGTCGTAGGAGAGTCCCATCATAGGGATCTTGAGCTGGCTGCTACGTAACCCAGCGAGAAAGCTGAGGGCTGAGGTTCTATAAGGTCCTGTGAGGTGAACAGGATTGTAGGTGTACTCTCCGATACCTAATAACCATCCTATTTATTCTATTTATGGAAATGGAGTAGGATATTATGGAAGGCAGCCTTCCATAAAATCCTACTCCATTTCCATAATCAGCCAGATCATCAATGAGTTGTTTTGAAAGACGATCAATAAAGATGTGGAGGCTGACTTCTGAGTGTATGGAAACCTTGGGCCTCTTTTCTACCTTTCAGGGATCCCAACACACCAGAGAGCTTCCATCAGTGACATCTATGACATCTATGACACTTCTATGCACTAGAGAGGGATGGCGTCATCAAACATCAGGGGTAGAGAGAGGACTGATAGTGAGACCTATACATGCACGTGGCACAACTGCTCCACAAGCTTTGGAGGACCAGAGCCTGGTGCGATGAGGGAGTTTAACAGCGAAGACAGAATTGACGTTGGGCCGGCGATCTGCAGCAGCTTGAAGCTGGGTCGGGAGCAGTGAAGAGTCCACCTCCGAGTAGAAGGAAGGGACTAGCAAGCCCGAAGAGCAATGTGGGCGGACGAAGCCAGGGCACCGGAGAGCGTGACACCCCTGAGGGCCCCTCCAAAATCCCTCTTCCCTGACTTGGGAAATGCCAGGTACCACCAAGGAACCCTTCATAAAAATTATTTCAACTATTTCTTAATTTATGAAGCTTTTGTGTACCCACCGCCTCGCTTTTCAAAGAAGTAAAGAGAGAGGGAGGGAGGGACGGAGGGAGGAATAAAAATAAAAGTAGCTGCCGTAGCAAATCTATGAAGGACACGTAATAGTAATGCCAACCCCATGTTCACTATCGCTCAAGCTGCCTTACGTGCTAACTCACACCGAGACTCCCCAATATTACTCCCCAATATTACGGCTCAAAGCTATATTTATTTGGTTAACAAAAAAATCCAGGCTTTCCTCAGATTTTCCTTTCCAAATACTACCAAGAATGAGGCGGTATATACTAGCCTGCCATCAGAGGTAAGGTCCCTTTCCTTCCCAAAGTCCCCTGGGTGGGGAATTACCACCCTCTGCTTCAGTGTCTGCGACACCTCCGGTCCCTCTTTTAGGTGGTTCTTGTCTCTTGTCATTTCCTGCGGCTTCTGTAATGAATTACCCACTGCAAACGTGGTGGCCTGAAGCCAACAGAAATGTTTACTCTTCTAGTTCTGGAGGCCAGAGGCCCAAAACCAGTGTCACCGGGACAAATCCAGGAGAACGCAGTTCCGTGACACCACAGTCTCTAGGGGAGAATTGGTTCTTTGGCTCTTCCAGCTTCACGTGGCCGCAGTCATTCCTTGACTGTGCCTATGTTAACCAATCTCTACCTTGTGGCCAAGTCGCCTTCTCTCTTTCTGTGTCATATCTCCCTCTGCCTCTCTAAGAAGACTTGTGACCCTACTTCCGGGCCACTCAGATAATCCAGGATAATATCCCTATCTCAAAAATCCTAAATTTAATCACGTCTGCAAGGCCCACTTTTATATATAAATATATATATGGTAGTATTTTCAGTTTTCCAGCAGTTAGACCTGGTATCTCCGGGAGGCATTTTTAACGTGTGCCTCCTCCCACATTGATCTATTGCACTGCAGCCCAGAGATCGAAGTTCATGACATACTGCAAAAATCTCTAGGTCTCTGACCTTGCTAGGCCTCTGGAGCTCTTCTCCTTCCCCATTAGTAGGGAAATCACTTTGCTTCTACTTCTATCTTTTTTATGAGGGGTTCCCACAGCAGAGATGCCGGACTCCTAATTCGAGAGTTTCTTCCTTTATTCCAGAGTTCTGCGAGGTCAGTTGCAGAGTTAGGGTGGGATTCAAGCTGTTTCTCTATCATGAGTCCCTCCACCATTCAGGTCCTATTTCGAGTCAGGGTCCATTCTGCTGCAATCTTTATTTACAGATAATGATTTTCTTGCAGGTGGGTTGTGACAGTTAAATTTATGTGTCAACTTAACTGGGCTAAGGGGTGCACAGATAGCTGGTAAAACAGTATTTCTGAGTGTGTCTGTAAGGAGTTTCTGGAAGAAGTTAGCATTTGATTCAGTAGACTGGATAAAGAGATTTGCTCTCACCAGTGTGGATGGGCATCATCCAGTGAACTGGGAACAAGAAGGCAAAAGAAGGAAAACTTCCAAAAAAAAAAAAAAAAAAGAAGGAAAACTTCCCTCTCTCTCTTCTTAAGTTGGGGCGTTCATCTCTTCTAGCTCCTGGACATGAGAGCTCCTGCTTCTCAAGAAGTTGGCCTATGGGTCTTTATACCCATGGCTACCAGGGCTCAGGCCTTCAGACTCCCGCCGACTTTCCTGGTTCACCAGCTTGTGCCCAGCAGGCTGTGGGCCTAGTCAGCCTCCATATCTGCTTGAGCCAAATCCTATTATAAATCTCTTCACAGAGATACCTTATCATAAGTTCTTTTTCTCTGGAGAACCCTAACACATGTGGGTTTGTCCTTCTCAGTTTCAAACTTTGCTCACTGTGCCAATTCACCAGAAATATGTGAAAGTAGAGAAATCCCACTTGTCCATAGGGTTATTTACCGTCTTAGAGTAAAGAGATGCTATCTCCCATCCAAAAAATGGAGTGATGTTACCAAAAACACAAAAAGATCCTAGGTGGCAAAACTCACCTTGAAACTCCAAACTAGAGACCCTCTGGAGGAACTACTGTGCGAGGTATGTTACGTTCAGCTACATACTCTTACAATTTTTTTTTTCTGGAGTTAAAAAATAGTTTGGGTTGTAAAAGAAACCCAAGAGTTATTCAAGTCATTCAGCAATGGCTATTTATTGAACGGCAACAAATACTTTACAGCAAAATTATTGTAGGCATCCAGCAGAAATAATTAAGATAGAAACTTAGTTGTTCCTCCAGGCACCAGAAAAACCAAGGGCAACTGCACGGCTATAAACTGACGAGATAACAAGAAACGACGCATAAAGAGAAGTATAAAAATATAGGAAAACCTATATAGTCACATCTTACACAGATGAAAACCCAGTTTAGCAACTGAAAAGTTGGTCCCTAGCTAATTTCTTTTTTTTTTTTAGTTTACTCTTTTTTTTAATAATAAATTTATTTTTTATTGGTGTTCAATTTGCCAACATACAGAATAACACCCAGTGCTCATCCTGTCAAGTGCCCCCCTCAGTGCCCGTCACCCACTCACCCCCAACCCCGCCCTCCTCCCCTTCCACTACCCCTAGTTCATTTCCCAGAGTTAGGAGTCTTCATGTTCTGTCTCCCTTTCTGATATTTCCTACCCATTTCTTCTCCCTTCCCTTCTATTCCCTTTCACTATTTTTTATATTCCCTAAATGAATGAGACCTTATAATGTTTGTCCTTCTCCGATTGACTTACTTCACTCAGCGTCATACCCTCCAGTTCCATCCACATCAAAGCAAATGGTGGGTATTTGTCATTTCTAATGGCTGAGGAATATTCCATATCTCCTGACCTCACTGACTCTTCCATGTCTCCACAGCAAGAGGGCATTAACCCCCATCTGGTTCTCTGTCATTATCCTAAGTAAACCAGCCACTACCTATCTTGTCATTTCTACCTTTGGGTTCTCCTACCTGTCTTCCAATTAGCTTTCAAATTCCCCTGGAAAGATCTGACCAACCCAGTGTGCTCCGGTGGGATCAGCAGAGTCTAACTGCAGTGCACGCCCTGGACTTGCAGATTGACTTCCTTGAAGACAAATGTCCACTAAGGAACCAATCAGCTATGGATGCTGGGCTCACAGAGGACTAGCTGGGCATCACGTGTCGTTGAAAACTATGAGTAAGGAGCTGCGAGGTGGGAACTTCAAGAACGTGGATTTGGTAGCCAAACTGTGGAAGGAGCCTCGGTGTCCATCGAAAGATGATGGATAAAGAAGCTGTGGTCTCTGTATACACTGGAATATTCCTCAGCCATTAGAAATGACAAATACTCACCATTTGCTTTGACGTGGATGGAACTGGAGGGTATTATGCTGAGTGAAGTAAGTCAATTGGAGAAGGACAAACATTATATGGTCTCATTCATTCGGGGAATATAAAAAATAGTGAAAGGGAATAAAGCGGAAAGGAGAAAAAATGAGTGGGAAATATCAGAAAGGGAGACAGAACATGAGAGACTCCTAACTCTGGGAAACGAACTAGGGGTGGTGGAAGGGGAGGTGGGCGGGTGGATGGGGGTGACTGGGTGATGAGCACTGAAGGGGGCACTTGATGGGATGAGCACTGGGTGTTATTCTGTATGTTGGCAAATTGAACACCAATAAAAAATAAATTTATTAAGAAAAAAAAAAAGAACGTGGATTTGGAAGAGCAGATGTTTAAGTCTTGGCCTACGCAGGGCAGCTCCTTGCTCGGAGGCCATAGAAACCAGCCCCATGTCAGTACAGTTTGAGCTGACGGCGAAGCTCTCCTTCTCTCCTTCCCTCTTTAGAACGACAGCGGGAGCTCAGTCATGTAACAGAGTATAGATATATGGAGACTTGCAACCATGCACACACAGCCTGCTCCTGCTCAGGAGATACCCAGGGAAAGAGCTAGGTGATGTGTTAAACCCGTAACATCAGCCGAGTGCTGCGTCAGCACTGAACTAGCCACTCTCTTCGGTGCTGTTAGATACACATGGCAAGACTTCATCCCCATCATGTTTATCGCTCCAGCATCGCCTAGGGGGGTTATAAAAACTAGTAGCGGCCTGTGTAATTTTTCTGGCATGGCTAAGAGAATAGCCTTGAACTTGGAGACTGATCTCTGGGTGTAAAATGGTAATGGGCTATCATTCACATCACTCCTTCCCGGCTGCATTAAATAACACTTTGGTATTTAGCCATAATTCACAATCCGCAGCGGCTGTGTCAGAGGGAAGGAGGAGGTTCACTCAGTTTGACTGTGATTTCAAACACAAATGCAGTGAAGAATAGCATTGCTGAGCCTACGGAAATTATTATTCTAGGCACAGCTTTTTTAATTTGTATAAATGCTGGATCCTGTACTTACAGAAGAAAAGGAAAAAGTGGCTGTGCTAGGGGGATGGGTGTGGCACGGAGTGGTGGGATAAGACACCATTTCTCTTTATTGAGATTTCTTTTTTTTTCTGCCAGATTCTTGGACTCTGACAAAGAAAACTGTATTTGAGTATATACAAAAGGAATGCAAATGAAATGTCCTGGGTGAAGTGTTAAAACACAGACATCCCGTTTTGGGGAGACGTAACACATGAATTCACAACCCCCGCCACTGTGCTGGATGAGGTTCTGATCTTTCCAGGATCCCAGCCGTAGCAATAAAGAGGGGGATGGCACCCCGGCAGGTGTCTTCAGGAGGAGCTCCCACCTGGGTACTGCAGACCCAGGTGACCTAGGAAAAGGCTGTAAATACAGGTTCCCCAGGTGGGTTTGGTTTTGTCCTCCCTCTGGAGGTGCTGACTCAGTAAGAGCGTGGAGTCGATGTTTTCCGCCAGCTGCCCAGGTGATGGGCTGGTAGTGGACCAGAGGACTGAAATTCGGAGAGGACGGTTCTGGCCATTTATCATGTGAAATGAGGATGTCAATGGAACATGTCCTTTCCTCATAATTACCTGTGTCGGCCTAATGATAATATGGCTCACGTGTTGTTCTGAAGATTCATAGACAGAGTCCCGCGACTCAGGAGAACTCTGCTCACTCCTCACTTCAGCCAGTGTTGCCGTTGCCATATGTATGTTAGAGTTCATTCAGCATTAAAGTCACCATCAATTTGCCAGAGAGCATAGAACTATCCATGAAACCAGTCAATGCTCGAAAAAAAAAAAAAAAATTGAGGTGCAACCAGGGAACTGATTGCTTGTGTCCTTGATGTACCTGGGGCGGGAGGTGACCCATCATAGTGAGAAGGACTGGATTTCGGGGTCAAAGGACTTGGCTTTAGATTCCGACTCCAACACTTTCTCCCTGCAGGCAGGTGACTTGACGTCTCTGAAACTTGGGTTTGCACATTCATGAACCGGAGGTGATGAGACCTACCCCTAGTGCCGCCGTGAGGACCGCGTGGAAGTAAGGATACCGTAGATTCCAAGAGATAGAATGAATCTTCCCGGTGTCTCATCAGCTCCCACCCCCTACCCCAAACACCACGCCGGGCACACACTAGGGGCTGAAGGAACGGACTTTTATTAGCATGATCGTTCTGTTTAGAGAGTCTTGAACTCTCAGCTGTCAAAACAGCACCAAGAATTGAGTGCTTTCCTCTTCTCTGGTTTCACTGTGCCACAGCATTTTTTTCCAACCCTATAGGTGCCCTGTTAACAATGCACCCGTTCATCCATAGAGCCATAAACACAGCCAAGTAAATGTTAGCCTGCGAACCCCTGTAGCCCTAATGAGAATCGCGTCACTCGTTTTCTCTGCCTGACGTGAACATTTGCCACTAAAGGGTCAAAAGGGAATTGAAATGAAAATCACCAAAACACAAGGCCTCACCCCTTCCTCTCCTTTCCCACTCCCCATAAACCACCCCTAAGTTAAAGTATATGCCTACGAATAAATAAATATTTCATGGTAATACCAGACTTTAGTAATTGGGAGTGGGGAACTAAAGGAAGAAAATGAAAAAGCACAGCTTGCCTTGCCCCCCGCCTTATTAGTACATGATAGAACCATGGTGGGAATCCCAGGGCATGGTGGGGAGGCCTGGTGCTTTCCAGTGGGTACCTAGACCTGTGTGTGTCCATAGCTGCATCTACGTGGATAGTTGTATCTGGAGCATCTGTATCTATATTTCAAGTTAGAGTTTAAAATAGTCTGATGATAATCATACCTAATATTGAATGATATTAGGGACAATTGTGAGGCCCAAAAGTCGGTGCAAATCAGTATTCTTGTGTGTAAGTGGAATAGCAATATTAAAAAGTAAAGTTTTCCTAGGTTCTTTAACCTTCACTTCAGTTAGAGCCTTAATTTTCACCTCTCCTTCAACCACTGACACGTAATTAACGGTCTGAAACCAAGATTTTTAAAGCATGGGGGACAGGAAAACTTAATTGCTATATTTTGTTTTTAACGGGTCTCAAGAAAATTGTTCAACTTGGACCAATAGGAGCACAGGAGGTACGAGCAGGGCTGTCACTTTTAATATAAGTTCCAAAATAGAAAGGGCAGAAAATATCCCTTGCTTTTGGTTCCAGTCTCTCAGTCTCTCTCTGTCACACACAGACACACTCAGTCTTAAGATTCTGATTTGTAGAGTATTTCTCATCTCATAGTTTCAACACTTAACACAATTCAGGGTCAATTAAAAATCTGCTGATTTTGGGTGAACTGCATTGATATTGAGTAACACAGATACCATTTAACAGAACTATGCATTAAAGAGGGAACTGAGTGCCAAAGAGATTCAGTGATCTGATGGTCTCCCCAAATGACACAGCATGGGGCGGGGGGCGGATGGGAGGTGGGGAATCTAGAGGGTAGAGTTATCTTTACCTGGAATTTATTGGAAGGGAGGAGCTGGTCATAATCTCCCTCCACTTTGTACCTTGGGATCTCCTCCATTTATTTGTATTGGGTTTTTATGTAAAAATCTCCATTTGCCGTCGGCAGTCTGGTACAAAGGGATGACACCTACGCCTAAAGGTCACAGTGAGGTTTTATGGAGGAGATCTTATTTCCAAAGCGTTGTCACCTTTCTGAATGACTGGGGAGTCTACCTAATGTAAAATAGAGCCAGCCATTATCTTTTGATACAATCTCTTCTGTTAAAATGTTGATGTACAGGTTCGTGGGGAGTGTATACCTGCCCAATGGCACTGCATGTGCTCATAACCATAGTTATCACTGATGGATTTGGCTTTTTTTTTTAATGTGCAAAGGCCTCATGTCAGTTCATTCTCAATTAACTACAACATAGTTACTATTATTTATCCTCTTTGGGGGTAAAACATGACACATGAGGCTGTTGGCTCACGTGACTACTGAACAAGGGAGCAAGCCTCTCAAGCGGAGCCTTCTAGACTTACATGGTGGCCACCTGAATGGGCTGTTTCTCAGGAAAGGGATGCTGTCTTACAGAGCCAAGGGCTTGAGCTTCGGAGCCAGTTAAACCTGGGTCCAAGGTCTAGAGCATGCGAGCGTCTTACCCAGTTTAATCCCTAGATTCCCCATCTGGAAAACAGCGTTAACGGTATCTTACAGGTGGTCGGGCGGATTAAATGTACTGATGAATGTGCATAGTAGGTGTGCAACAACCAAAACAGGACCAAACCAAGCCATTTCTAAATTTAAAGCTCTCGGGGCTTAACTAAACCATACCACTTACTAGCAAGTAACAAGTCATTCCAGTTAGGCTCCCGGAGAAGCCGAAACCTGGCGTGCTAGAGGCCACGCATCCCGAAATAGGAAAGCGTTTCCATCTCCCAAGGATGGCCAACTCCTTATCCTCAAGCATCTGTCTAGTTGTCCCTTCTCTGCTGCGAAGAGCCCCTGCGGCTCTGGGGCCGTCCGATCTCTTAGGTCCCGCTGCTGTTCATGCCCGTGATTCCCAAAGCGTGTGCTGAGGCATCCTGGAGGCCCACCCCACACTCGTAGGGGTACCCTGAGGTATCGATGGCTCGTTGATAGGAAAACACAGTGATGATTCGACTCTTGTGAGGGGCTGTCGGAGTTACTAGCTCCTACTTCACATTTTCCGCAGTCACTTTATATTCCCGTCAATGGTGTCATGTCTCTAGGAAACTGGATTCTCAGCAATTGCAGTGATAAAAAAAAAAAAAAAAGCAGGCCCCCTATGAAATTAGTGTGAATAAGAAGTGAGGGTGGCAGTGTCTAATCGGACTCCAAGTTTTGAGAAGTTGTGCAGTGCGCAACAAGTGCACACGTCCCATTAGGAGCACCGCTTGTGGTGATTTAAGAAGGCAGAAAGTTAATTTTTCTTTCAATTTATATGCATCGCTTTGTCAAAGAACTACTCAGTCGTCAGGACACCAGTGCTTCTTGAATTGCTGGGCTCTACCTACCTCACAAGCAGAACGGTTAGGCATTCAACAGCGATTCTTCACGTGTGATTAGCAACCACCCGCGCACCACTGTGATCTAGGGGACCTTGTAACAGATACCCCTGAGGCGGAATTTCTGGAATCCGCATTCCCAGCAAGTTCTTCTTCTTCTTCTTTTTTTTTTACTTCTTTCTTTATTTATTTAAATTCAATTTGCAACATATAGTATAATGCCTGGTGCTCATCACATCCTGTTCAAATATTTCTAAACACTGTATTTATTCCTAACAACATCCAACTGAATCAGAAACAAGGAAACCGAGGTTTCAGGTTGATTACATTTGTATAATCATATAACAGTTTATTTATTTATTTAATTTATTTATAAATTTATTTGTTATTGGTGTTCAATTTGCCAACATACAGAATAACACCCAGTGCTCATCCCATCCAGTGCCCCCCTCAGTGCCCGTCACCCAGTCACCCCCACCCCCCGCCCACCTCCCCTTCCACCACCCCTAGTTCGTTTCCCAGAGTTAGGAGTCTTCATGTGCTGTCTCCCTTTCTGGTATTTCCCACTTATTTCTTCTCCCTTCCCTTTTATTCCCTTTCACTATTTTTTATATTCCCTGAATGAATGAGACCATATGATGATTGTCCTTCTCCAATTGACTTACGTCACTCAGCATAATACCCTCCAGTTCCATCCACGTCGAAGCAAATGGTGGGTATTTGTCGTTTCTAATGGCTGAGGAATGTCCCACTGTGTACACAGACCACTTCTTCTCTATCCATTCATCTGTCGATGGACACCAAGGCTCCTTCCACAGTTTGGCTATTGTGGCCATTGCTGCTAGAAACATCGGGGTGCAGGTGTCCCGGCGTTTCACTGCATCTGTATCTTTGGGGTAAATCCCCAGCAGCCAGCAGGTTCTTCTGGTTAGTTCTTATTACATGCCAGGGTCTAAAAAGCACTTGCCCAAATTCACATATTTTTTGCCTAACATCTTAGATTGTAATTTACTTCATGGTGGCTTTTTATCCGCCCCCCTCCCCCCGCCAAGCCTCTTTTCCTTGGAAGATCTGTTGGCATCTTCAGGCCTCACTACCTACCACCCACAGGCCAGGAAAACCATCTAACCCGCTTTCCCCCATGGGGTTTTGGAGCGACAGGAGCCTCGGAAGAGCAAGCTGGAGGCTCTGGGCTGGAAGGCTGGGTTCCCAGGCAGCAGTGTTCAGGGAACAGCCAGGTAGTGTGGATTTGTCACCTGCTGGTGTGAATTACCAGCGGAGCTTGTGGACTATTTCCATTCTCTCGGCTCTCGGCTTGATCCCCCAAGTGTCAGCGTGGAGTCGGGAGGCACTTAATGGAAAGTTAATCAGCCAAATCCTCCCAGTTCAGAAGTTAGTCCCTGGGCCCAGCCCGCGTTGGCACACCAGGGTGTCTGCGCAGTGAGGGGAAGCAATTATTTACCGAATGCTTCCCAGAGGGCCTGGAAGAGGTAATGACCCTCAGCAGGGGCCTTCTGGACTCCCTTGGAGCCACTTGCATACCACAGAGAGAATGGCCTGACTCATTATATTTTTAAAGATTTGTTTATTCTTGTCAAAGAAATCAGCAAATTAAGCGAAGGGGTGCTTGCATCTGGGGTGCCAGCAAGCAGGATTTCTTTCTTTCTTTTATTTATTTATTTATTTATTTATTTATTTATTTATTTATTTATTTATTTATTTATTTATTTATTTATTTTAAGCAGCAGCATCTTATCTATGTCAGTGAAAGATGATGTTATGTGTGTTAGAGACCCAGGTAATGCAGATTTGATTTGCATGTTAACTTTTCTGCTTTCAGTCGATAACTGCTTAACAAAATTTCTGGCTAAGCATCCTGAAATTGATTTTCAAAGAGCATTTACATTTGATAATTTGAAGTGTGTGGCACAACAGCTGGTCCTTGGGGGAAGGAACGGAAGGTGGTAGGAAAGAGGACTTGAACTGCTGGGGATGTGGGTTGGAGACCACAGCTTCAAATATCTGGGACATCAGGCTTTTGGGAGATGGTGGCAGGTGAACCGGGTAAGACTGTGGGCCTGTCTGGTCTTGAGGTCTTGCTCTGCCCTTACAGATTATTTTCCCCCTCTTGACCTTGGGATCCTTCATCTATAAATTAGACACAGTGGTACTGGCCACGCTGTTGAGATGTTGGTTCCCTCCTGAGCATCTCATAATGCATCTGCATCCGCCTCCCGATCCTCATGCCTTCTCTTTACACAGGCCGCTACTGTGCCTTCCTACCTGGCCCTCTCACCCCTTCTTCCAGTTGTGCCCTGCCTCAAACCATTTTTCTAGACTGTAATTGGATTCTGTAAAAATTTAAAAAACAAACAAAAAAAACAACTTTACATCTCCAGGGACTTGAAGGCACATGGTGGTTCCTCTGGGCCTCAGGTTAATGGGTTAATGGGACTGCTGCTCTTCTGGCCCCTGATCTCATCTCTCACGGTTCCTCTACCTAAGCCAACCTTGCAGCCACCCAGTAGTCTGTGGCTTCCTCAAGGGTGCCAAGTTCACATTTCTTTTTTTTTTTTTTTCATTTATCCATGAGAGACACAGAGAGAGAGGCAGAGACACAGGAAGAAGCAGGCTCCATGCAAGGGAGCCCGACGTGGGACTCAATCCCAGATCTCCAGGGTCATTCCCTGGGCCGAAGGCAGGTGCTAAACCACTGAGCCACCGAGGGATCCCCTAAGTTCACATTTCTAACAAGGCTTCATATTGGCTATTTCTTTTTTCTGGAAATACCATCCGTGGCTCATTGTCTGGGTCCCAGCTTCTTCTTCCTTCAGTATCAGAATAGTCACTCATTTTCTAAAAATTTTCCTTATCTGGAGATTTTAAGCATTCTCTCCTGTGCTCCCCTATCACTTCCTGTATAGAATTTCTAGATTACAAGTCATACATTAGGACTCACCACGCAGCCCTGCAGTTGGGTTTCTTACACTTCAGAGTCAGCTCTGCAAAGTCTTGGATGAGCTCTCTGGTAGACTTTCTCAGTGCTATTATCTGTAAATAGAGGGTGATTCTCCATAAGATCGTTACATGAATTAAATAAGCAATGAAATGAAAAACTGGAACACTCAAGAAAATCCGTTTCCCATATACAGTCGCACTGTGGGTTACCAGCTTATGTTTGAGTGACCCATCCATCCATCCATCCGTCCTTCAATCCACCCATCCATTGAAAAAATGTATAAATTACCACTATGTACTGGGTGCTCTTTCAGTGACTAGATATCTAGAAACAATAAAACACAGCCCTTCTTGCAGGGATCCATATATTAGTGGAAAATTTATACAGCACGGTTGTATGACTCTCCACGGTTGATTTTTGTCAAGTTCTGTGAAGTACCTTCTCACATTGGGGAAGCTAAGTTTCACTCTTAAATATAGCTTGAAATTCAAATACCTACTCCAGAACGTATCCATGTGATCCAGCACATTGAACTCTCCTGGAGGTCCTTTTGATGTGTTTTTACCAAATCCATGAACCCAATCCAACTTGAGCTGAAGAAACATAAGCGTTCTGTGGGGGAAGCCGGCCTCTCCCCACAGGGCCCCTAGATCATCTCCGCATCCCTTTGGACTCTCTCGTGCTTTGCATGTGTTTCAGGGATGCTGGAGAAAGGAAAAGGACAATAAAGAAGCTGCAGCCTTTGTAAGAGAACCACACTTGCCTGGACCCAAGTAACATCTCCCATTTGCTTTACAGGCATCATCCTTCCGATTGGGTGACGCTCACTGATTCTCTCCCCGTGAGCCACCACAGGGACCCGAGCTGTAACCTGTGAGGGTTTGTTGAGTGTCTCCTGGGCACCGTTCCTGCGGCCAGGGGCTGGAGGTAGCTGGTGAACAAGACAGTTTCTTTCCTTCCTAAGGCTTTCAGCTCTGTGCGATAGACCAACATTTAAAAAGAGCGTTTGCAAAATATATATTTAACCACAGCTGTAATTAAGTGCAGCGGGCGGATAACTGCAAGGGGCTAAGAAACACAACATAAAACACACATGTGAGATCTCACCTGCTTCGTGGCTAAAGACACACTAATGAGCTTGTTTGACGAATCCCGTTTAAAAGGTGGATGGGATGAGCCCTGGGTGTTGTGCTATATGTTGGCAAATTGAACTCCAAAGAAATAAAATTAAAATAAATAAATAAAAATAAAAATAAAAGGTGTAACCTTGATGTTGGAAAACATCACCCAGGCCGAGGAAGAATTGGAGGGTTTGGGAGAGCCCTTCCCGGCAGTGGAAACATTACAAAGACCCAGGGACTAAGGCAAGGCCAGGGTGTTGGAAGGGTGAATGTAGACTATCACGCTGGTCCGAAATGAGGCTGGCAGGAAAGGCGGGCTGGTCTAGGTCATGTTCATCTCTGAGGCACTGTGCTAAGTGCTTTACAGGCGCATCCCAGTCTAATTGTCACAACACCTTGTACACACGAATATCAGCCTTTGACAGTGGAAGAACCCAAAATGCCTGCAGCTAATGGGACTAGTCTGAGGTCGTTTAGCTGGGAAGTGAGGGGCTAGGATTCAAGTCCAACTCTGTCCGAGTACAACGTACATCACCACCACCACCACCACCACCTTCATCATCATCCCGTGACACTAGTGCCCTGCCCTGTTCATAGATGACATCAGTGGTTTTCACTTTTTCTCATTTTTAGCTTCGAGGACCGAGGAATGGAAATCCTTTCTCCATTCTCCAATCTCACATCTGATTTCTCTTCTTTTACTGTGTGTGGCCCATCGGAGTGGCACTCCTCTGGAAACACACAGAGAAACATGTCCTGGGCCAGGCAGGAAGCTTGATTGGCTCTTTTTTTTTTAGGCCAAGACTTAATGAAAACTAGAGGATCCTGTTTCCTGCTAGAAGCAGCCATTCAGAGTCTCCGAGGCAATGCACCCTTCCGGGCACCACCACAGCCTCTCTGGGCTCCTTAAAAACAGCACAACAGAAACACAAGCTGATGCCAGAGGTTTATGACCTTGCTGTAAGATAACAGGGGCTCAGGGCACAGGGCCCCCCTTGCCCGCACGATTGAAAACCTACAAAAAGCTTCTAACTGCCCCAAAATTTCATTACTAATAGTTTACAATCAACCGGACACCTTGCCAACAACATAAACAGCGATTCACACATATTTTGTAGGTTATAAGCATTAGACACCAGATATAATGTATGTATTCCCATATTCTTACTGTAATACCTTTTTTTCTTTTTTTTCTTTTTATGGTATTTCTAGGCTAGAGTTCATCTGTGAGTTTTTTTTCAAATTGTCATGAATCTCCAAAAAATTCTTCCATACATTTACTGAAAAAAAAAAATCCATGTTATAGGTGGACACATACAGCTCAAACCCGTGTGGTCCAATGGTCCACATTATTGACACCATCACCATTATTTTTTTTTTCAATTACCACGCTCCCGACATCACAATGACATAGAGCTGAAAAGTCTGTCTTCTGAGAATGTATACACCGATTCCTTCCTAAATCGTTGCCCTAAAATATCAAGGGAAATGATAGCTCTCTACACCACACACATGTGAAGTGATAGGCCCATACTTTTCCAGTTCCTGTCACATATACCAGTTACTACAAACCAGTTTCTCTCTACTCCATAGAATACAAATTCCGGATGGTGACATGTTTCATATGCTAAACAGTCTCCATAATCAGGTGTTTCAGAAAATTACCAGTACAATAAAATAACTTACTACAAGTTCCATGAAGCAATTGTGAATCTGCCAAAAAAAAAAAAAGACAGAGTGTTAGAGTTTCCCTCAAATCGTAGAGCCATTTTTCCACAGAATACCTTAATGGTCGACATTCTACAAAACTCACCACAGAAAATGCTGGTTTTGTTATTGATCATTCTATCAACAAATATTGTTGAATTTCAGCAATGTTCCCAGCACTCCTCAAGCAAAGAGGGTGGGAAAGGAGAAATGTCTAGGACTAACAGTGGAGGAGAAAAAGTAAATGGCATTTTCTTACGTGACACACGTGATATGATGACTTTACTATCTTTTATTACTAGCTCTTAGGCTTTCTCATTTAATCCCTTCAAATGTCTCCTGAACTCCTACAACTGCACAGAGCACACAGCACACTGAGAAGTCCTCCACCAACCTCTTGTCCTTGCATTTAAGAAAAAAGTTTTAATGATTTTTACCTATGAATAGGTAAATATAATATTACAGTAACACAAAAGTGCAATTACTTACATGTTCCAACTGTGTTTTAAAATTTATGGGGGCATCTGGGGGGCCCAGCGGTTGAGCGGCTCCCTTCAGCTCAGGGCCTGACCCCAGGGTCCCGGGATGGAGTCCCACATCGGGCTCCCTGCAGGGAGCCTGCTTCTCCCTCTGCCTGTGTCTCTGCCTCTCTCTGATTCTCATGAATAAATAAATAAAATCTTTTAAAAAATAAAAATAAAATTTATTTATGCATGTGTGTATGTATTTATATTTTTCAGACTGAGTTTTTTGCTTTTGTTTTGTTTTGTTTTGTTTTAACAGCAGTTTCAGGTTCACGGCAAAATGGAGAAGAAGGTATAGAGCTCTCTCCCCAAGCCCCTGCCTCTGCGCATGCAGAGCCTGTCCCCATTACTGACATCTCTCACTGGAGGGGGACACTTGTTATAACTGCTGAACCTATACTGACACATCATAGTCACCCAGAAGGGTCTGCGGCTTACATTCAGGCTCACTCTGGGGGTCGTGCATTCTGTGGTTTGAACAAATGTCTAATGACATGTATCCATCGTTATAATATCACACAGAGTCGTTTCCCTGCCCTAAAAATCCTCTGTGTCCTTTTTGTCCCTCACCCCACCTCCCAACCTCTGGCAATTGCTGATCTTTTTACTGTCTCCACGGTTCTGCCTTTTTCCAGAAAGTCATGTAGTTGGAATCGCTTAAAATGCAGCTTTTCAAGACTGACCTCACTTAGTAAGATGCATATAAGTTTCCTCCACATCGTTTTTATGTTTTTTTTTTAAGATTTTATTTATTTATTCATGAGGGACACAGAGAGAAGCAGAGACACAGGCAGAGGGAGAAGCAGGCTCCATGCAGGGAGCCCGAAGCAGGACTCAATCCCAGGACCTGGGGGTCACGCCCTGGACCAAAGGCAGGAGCTCCACCGCTGAGCCCCCCGGGGTCCCCCTCCACATCTTTTCATGGCTTGATAGCTCAGTGTGCACGTGTGTGCACGTGCTGAATAATATTATGCTGCTGGGATGCACCACAGTTTATTAATCCACTCACCTACCAAAGGGAAATCTTGGTGCTTCAGAGTTTTGGCCATTATGAACAAAACTGCTCTACATACCTGTGCACATCTGCTCACGAGCTTCCACACCATCCATGTATCTTCCTGGCTAAGGTGCCTGTTACGGTTCAGGGCCCATTTTTTATGTGGATTATTTGTTTCCTTATTGCTGAGTTTTAAGTGTTCTTTGCATATTCTGGACAAGGGTACTTTCTCAGATGTGTCTTTCACATTATTTTCTCCCCGTGTGTGGCTTGTCTTGCCATTTTCTTGATATTATGTTTCACAGAACCCAAGTTTTTAATTTTCATAAAGTCCTGCTTATCAGTTAATGTATTTCATGGACTGTGCTTTGATGTCGTATCTAAAAAGGCATCACCATACCCAAAGTCATCTAGGTTTTTCCCTCCTATGTTACCTTTTAGGAATTTTGAGGTTTTAGGTTTTAAATTCATGTCTATGATCCATTTTGAGTTAATTTCTTTGAAGGATGTAAGGTTGATATTTAGATTCTTTTTTTTTTTTGGACGTCCGGTTATTCCTGTACAATTTGTTGAGAAGACTGTCTTTGCCTCATTCTATGGCCTTGTTCCTTTTTTAAATATCAGTTGTCTCTGTTTATTTCAGTCAGTTTTTAGCTTCCAACTTGTGTTCTACTAATCTCTTTGTTTACCGTTTTGCCAACATGACGTCTTGATTACTGTGGCTTTATGGGAAGCCTTGAATTCAGGTGGTATCAGTCCTCCAACTTCATTCTTCAAGACTGGGTCACATGACCATGTTTCTAATGCAATAATTTTTTTACCCCTTTCTCATGTTACTTCCTTCCCCTCTCAGTCCCTTCTGTCCACACCATGGGCCAGCTCCACCAAGATACCCCGGGTTAGGAGCCTAGTATGGTTTCTACTATAGCTTTCTCCAGCATCATATAATTGCTTGCACGGGCGATTTTAGATTTCACTGCTTCTCAGCTGCATCTTTGTCGCAGGTTAAGGTCTCCAAAACTGAGATACACCCAAATGGTGACTTAGTTTCTCTTCTCTACTGCAGGCATATCAATATCTAAGGAATGGGAGTTTGGGGCCTGGGAAAAAGTCTGTAGACAATGCTGGGGTTCTCACTTTATAAACGTTAATGATCTTGATTGCAAAGGAAGACATCCTGTGGAAACCCAGAATATCTATGACCTGGATTTGAAAAGGGACTCAGAAAAGTCCCACTGTGGATTGTGAAGGGGATTTAATAAAACCTTGACCAGTTTATTTTGCTTACATGTTCCTTTTTCATGTATGAAAATAACTTACAGAAGGCAAGCACAAAATTTGTTTTGTATATATTAAAATATATAAAATGTAGTTGAACCTAAAAGAGCTCTTTAAATGAAAGGTAGTTTTTTTAAGATAAAAAAAGCCTTCTGACTTTGATTAAAAAAAAAAAAAAAAACACTCTTTTTCCTTATATGAAATGGTGGTGTGCCCTGCAGTCAATGATACTGTAGGTTCAATAAAGCATAGTATTTAAATGTATACATACTTTCAAAGTTTTTAATTTTTTTTAAATGAAAATACAATCACATTTCACAATTTGTCTCAGTCAGTGATACCTCGTGGAAATTCCTCCAAATCCTAGAGGTATATTCCAAATCATTTATCATATTGGCTAATTAATATTGCACTATGAGTCCATTCCTTTATTCCTCTACCGATAGGCATTTGTTGGATTAGCACACAGTTTTCATGCTATAATTAGTATCCTTACAAATGTCTTCACAGACACTAACACATTTACCTATTGAAATAGGATAGACTTCCAAAAGTGGAATTGCTAGGTCAATATAATTTATTTCATGTATAAAATTTAATAGATATTGCTAGCTTGCTTTCCTAAAGGCATGAGACAGTTCTAACTTAGCAAGGTACAAGAATATTCTTTCTCCTACAGTCATGCAAGAAATATGTTATTACTCTTTATTGAAGTCAGTCATGTCGTAACAGGTAAATCATTGTTACTTTGCATTTTCCAAAATATCAGCGAATTTTAGCACCTTTTCATGTGTTTATAAGTCATCAGGATTTATTTATAATTTCTCTTTCATGTATCCCATCCGTTTTTCTGTTTGGTTACCACTTCTGTCTTTTTCAAAGAGTGATTTGTATGTAATTGACACAACATTTTTTCTTACCAGAGACACATATTTTCCCAATACTTGTCTGCTGACTTCAGATATGTTCATTTTTTTCTTAGTTATCTTAATTTTTACCTTTATCATCTACCTTATGGCTCTAGGATATCCAAATTTGGTTAAATTCTGCTCGATTTTCTTGCAAGACTTTTTTTCACATGAAATTTGTTTTGTATATATTAAAATAGAAGTTAAATTTTATTTTTAACCAATGATATCATCACCATTCATTAAAAGTACATCCTTTCCTGCTTATTTAGCTGAACTCTCACCTTTACATACACAGCCTTCTTGTATACACAGAGCTATGCTGAGTTATCTGTCCAGTTCCATCATCTGTCTGTCTATTGCCAACAGCACAAAGGCCTGATGGTGCATCTAGAGGACAAGTACTCCTTGTGGGTCGTTCGTTTTTTCCCCCAATCCCTTTTCTTTTTTTTCCCCCCTTATCTATTTTCAGTTTTACTCTACCATATAAGCTTTAAAATATTTTCATCCAACCATCTTGAGCAGGCCTTGCTATTTAAAGAATAATTTAGCCTCATCTTGATTATGTAACGTGCACAAAATAGGATACGAATGGTTTATAAATGGCAAAGGGAGCGTTTGGTCTCAGCCTGATCTGACTGCAAACACTTAGCATCACCTCGTCCTGCTTCCTCCGATGTGCTTGTGCTCATGCTCATCACTCGCCCAAAGATTGGCAGCGAGGGTTTTCGATTCCTAGAGATGAGGAGGTGAGGCTAATTTGGCCAAGCCCATAAGTGTCATTTGGTAGGAACATTCCTTTATCTTTATACAATATAAGCCTCCATGAACTGACATAGGCTTTTAGAGGCTCCTCAGCCCCAAAGCAGTACATGCCTTTTCATGGACATACTGATATTCCCCCAGCAGGAAAGGCCAGGAAAATCAGCTTCAGTGGCCTTGGATATAAAAGTAGGCACATTGGGGGTGCTTGGGTGGCTCAGCTGGTTAGGCGACTGATTCTTGACTTCAGCTCAGGTCATGATCTCAGGTCCAAGGGATCAAGCCCTACAAGGGGCTCCATGCTCAATGGGGGTCTGCTTGAGATTCTCTCTCTCCCTCTTCCCCCACCCCATGAGCATTTCCTCTCTCTCTCTCTCAATAAATAAATAAATCTTTTTTTGTTTTTTTTTATTTTTTTATTTTTTAATAAATTTATTTTTTATTGGTGTTCAATTTGCCAACATATAAAATAACACCCAGTGCTCATCCCATCAAGTGCCCCCTTCAGTGCCCATCACCCAGTCACCCCCACCCCTCGCCCACCTCCCCTTCTACCACCCCTAGTTCATTTCCCAGAGTTAGGAGTCTCTCATGTTCCGTCTCCCTTTCTGATATTTCCCACTCATTTTTTCTCCTTTCCCCTTTATTCCCTTTCACTATTTTTTATATTCCCAAATGAATGAGACTATATAATGTTTGTCCTTCTCCAATTGACTTATTTCACTCAGCATAATAGCCTCCAGTTCCATCCACGTTGAAGCAAATAGTGGGTATTTATCGTTTCTAATGTTTTGGTTTTTTTTTTTTAATAAATAAATAAATAAAACTTTTTAAAAAAGTAGGCAAAATGAATGTGATTATCCCACGAGGGAAAAAAAGGAGGGGCATCTGTATTCAACATACAACACTACGCCAGGGGGCCCTTTATTCCTGCTGCCACTAGCCTGGATACTGCACCTAGTTTTGACCAATGGCAAACCTAGAGACCAGCACACACGCCTGACAATGAAGCAGGAACCAAAAGCCTTTTACATCAAAGCCTGGGATTCAAGTGTCAAAACCTACACAATGCTGCCTCTGTGTGGGAGTCGCAAATCTAGGACTACTGGCTTCTGTAAAATCTAATCAGCAGAGTCCATGAACTGTATTTGTTCGTATCCTCATACATACGAGATCACAGGTCCTGGTTTGCCTAGAACAGTGCAAGTTTGTGACTGTTGCCCAGTATAATTCATAATAAAGTCCTCTTTCCCTCTCAAAACTGTGTTGTTGCAATAAATTACACGGTCCCGCTCTTTAGAAAGAGACAATACGAGCATGGCAGGTTGTTACAGTCATACAGAGTTGATGTAGCTTCTCACCTGGTGAGGCTTATGGGATTAGTAGTGGAGTGCCAGAGGGGAAGGCCTCAAGGACAAAGCAACCGTCCCTATTTTATGTCATTGTCATCTACTAGAACCGTTCTCTCTGGAAAACATAGACTGTCGTAATGTTTAGTGGTTCCTCCAGCCAAGACGGCCTACCTGCTACAGTGGAAGGGAGCGGGTGTACAATTGCTACCCTCTGAGAACAAAACCCCAGAGTGGTAAACGCGATGATCTGAGATGCTGTATCTCACAGTCACTGTGGTCTCCACACTCCTTCCAGCCAGCCCTCAGTGAGAGGACCCCAACAGATCTCAAACGAAAGCTGAAAAAGACTGAAGTCTGTTTCGATTCCAACTCTGTTGTCCTTTCTACCACATTATCGCATCCAGAAAACTGACAAACTAATCTGAGTCAGTAAAGCAAATACACTACAACTTGGGGTCATGTAACTATCACAACTTTTTTTTTTTTTTTTTTTTTTTTGGAGGTGAAATTCAAGTAACATAAAATTAACCATTTTAAAGTGAGCGATTCAGGGCAGCCCAGGTGGCTCAGGGGCTCAGCAGGCCGCCTTCGGCCCAGGGTGTGATCCTGGAGTCCTGGGATCGAGTCCCCTGTCGGGCTCCCTGCATGGAGCCTGCTTCTCCCTCTGCCTGTGTCTCTGCCTCTCTCCCTCTCTGTGTCACTTATGAATAAATAAATAAAATCTTAAGAAAAAAAGTGCACGATTCAGTGGCAATTGGTACATTCCCAGTGCTATGCAAACTATAACTTCTATGTAGCTCCAAAATATTTTTACCACCCATAAAAAAGACATGTGCCTGTTAAGCAGTCACCCCCTACGCCCCCCACCACCACTCCTGGCAACTATTAATCTGTTTTCTGCTTCTATGGATTTACCTATTTTTGATATTTCATATACATGGAAACATATGTGATCTTTTATGTCTTTCTTATTATCTTCCTTACAGGACTTCTTTACTTTGTATTTTAGATAATATTCTACTCATGTATAGAACGCATTTTATGTATCCATTTATCCACTGGTAGACATTTGAGTTGTTCCCACACTGTGGCTATTGTGAATAGTGCTGCTATGAACATCCGTGTACGAGTATTTGTCTGAATGTATGTTTGTAGTTTGAGGGGGCCTGTATCTAGGAGTGGAATCGCTGGATCAGAGATGCTGCCAAACTGTTTCACAATGGATGCACCACTTTACATTCCCATCGGCAATGTACAAGGGTTACAATTTCTCCCTATTCTTACCAACAGTTATTTTCAATTTTTATTACAGCTTAGTGCATGTGAAACGGTATCTCAATTTAGATTTTCTCTCTATGAGATCACTTCATTGAAGAACAGAGAGTAGTTCTATTTCTTCCTTTCTAATTCAGTTGCTATTTATTTAAATTATTTATTTATCATCACCTAATTTCTCTGCCTAAACCTTCCAGCACAATGTTGAACAGAAGTGATAAAGTGGGCATTCTTTTCCTGCTCCTGATCTTGAAGAAAAGCTTTCCATCTTCTGCAATTGAGCACGATGGTACCTTTGGGTTTGTCATAAACGCTGTTTATCGGGTTGAAGAAGGTCCCCAGTTGTTTTTTTTTTTTTTTTTTTTTATGATCTCATCATAAAAATAGGTTGGATTTTATCAGGTGCTTTTTTTTTTTTCTCACAAATGAGATTTTGAGTAGAAAACAAGGGTAGATTAAAAGAGTCATGAACGATTAGAGACAGTAAAGGTAACTGATGACTGGATTGACCAAGAAAGCTAAAATTGAAATATGGAGGCATTTATATTTAAAGACATAGAAGAAACATGGGAATGCATATTAGATGTAAAAGAAGCAAACCTCAAAGGAAATGCAAGCTTGATTTAAGAATGAGTAGGTGAGGGATCCCTGGGTGGTGCAGCGGTTTGGCGCCTGCCTTTGGCCCAGGGCGCGATCCTGGAGACCCGGGATCGAATCCCACGTCGGGCTCCCGGTGCATGGAGCCTGCTTCTCCCTCTGCCTGTGTCTCTGCCTCTCTCTCTCTCTCTCTCTCTCTCTGTGACTATCATAAATAAATAAAAATTAAAAAAAAAAGAATGAGTAGGTGACTTTTGTCTAGTTTTTACTATCTCCCTACATTACATAAAAAGAAAATGCTTTATAGGTGTTCCAGCAAGAGTCCTGAGGTCTTAGCTGAAGGCCAGCAACAACTAGTTGCTATGTGAGTGACGTTTTCACAGTGATTCTAATCTGAGCCCTCATCTGAATCATAACTGTATAAAACTGATTAAGAACCATCTGGGTGAGCTCAGTCTATCTCAAGAATCATGGAACTTCAGAAATAACCCTTGTTTTAAGCCACTGAGTTTTGGGGTGTTCTGTTATACAGTAGTAGATTCATGAAAATGCAAACACATGACTAGAAGAAAGGCTGCCTAATGGGACCAGGCCCGACCAGGCCAGACCAGGATACAGTTGTTCATCAATTCAAGTAATTCACTCACTAGCCATTTTATCCAATGGGTACAGACATCAGAGATAAACGTGAGTATAAAATAGTTCCTGCTCCAGAGGAAGCCACAATTTAAGGAGGAGGAGAGATACCATATATACCAAGCAGCACTAAAATGGCATGTGCCCTATAAAAAAATGATGTGGACTCAAAGTTATGGGAGCAAGAAGGAGGAAGTAATAAATTCTGGATAGAGACAAGGAATGAAAAATATTTTTCAAAATACAAGGTTTGTGTTCATTTTGAAAAGTGGAAAATAAGGAGGGAAATTTTCCAATAAAAAAAGGAGTAACACCATATAAAAATTCACAAGTGTTAAATTATGTCTTATTCAGAGGTTATACGAAGTCAGATGTGGTTTGAGCATTAGGGACAAGAGGGGTGGTGAGAAATAGTGGGGGATGGAGTGAAAGATATATATATTTTTTAAAGATTTTATTTATTTGTTCATGAGAGACACACAGAGAGAGAGAGGGGGGCAGAGACACAGGCAGAGGGAGAAGCAGGCTCCATGCAAGGAACCCGACATGGGACTCGATCCCAGGGCTCCAGGATCACGCCCTGGGCCAAAGGCAGGCACTCAACCTCTGAGCCACCTAGGTGTCCCGAAAGATATTTTTAAAGGAGGGCAGGCTAATTTGTGGGCTGAAAGAAAACCATCACCCAGATGAATAATAGCGTGATACTATGACCAAAGATCAAGATGGCTTCAGATTTTTGCAGAAAAACAGGAAAGATTATACTCAGTCAGCATCACTCCAGGTTATACTGCCTTCCTTGGCAGGTAATAAGGGAGACAGAGGCAACCACCATGAAACTCTTTGGAAAGGGATCAGTCATTCACCTGATGTTTACTAGATGGAGACAGTCCAGTGTTACGTGCCAAATAGTATCTTTTGTAACTTCCCTTTCCTGTCTCTACTCTTCCCCTTACCCATAACCTCCAATTGAGGAAAACTCTTGCTTATATGGCCTTCTATACTGGAACAAATTTCATTTCAAAGCTGAATGGAATGATCATCATGAATGAAAGCGAAATTGCTAACAAGTGAAGACCGTGACCCAATCAGCACACTGGGAGTTGGAGACACAGTTCCAAGAATTCCCAAATTATCATATGTCTCTGTGACTGCACTTTTGATTGTCCTTCCTGACAGCTTTCTTTCACCGGAAGTCAAAAGTTACCATGATCCTTCTGGATTGCACTGTTCGGCTCTTTCAACATCAGCTAAAATCTCACACTGAAACCCAAGGACTACTAGCAAAGAACAGAAACACAGCTTCCAAATAAACAACTGATTTGTTGGGAGAGTAACCAAAAAGGGGATTAAATTACCCTGGATCTACATAAAATACTACATTTGTATGCAATTTACTGTTAATAATATTATCATCAGTAGTAGTAAGAGCTAACTCTCATTAAGCGCTATGTGCCAAATGATGATCTTAGCATCTTATATTGGAATTTTCACAGTAGCACTATGAGATTTTCACTTCCACTTGGGATGCTCTTTATTGGGATCCATCTACCATGTTGTGAGAAAGCCCAGGTCACGTGAATATTCTGGCCAACAACCCAAACTAAACCCACAGCAAGCACCCAGCCTCCACCATGAGGCATGTGCACAAATGGGTCTTCAGATAATACTAGCCTCTCGGGCTTTAAGTCTTCCGGCTGAGATCCTAGACACAATGGAGTGAAAACAAGCAAACCTGGTGTTCTCTGTCCTAATTCATAACACAGAAATAGATAATTAACAGAATAATAGAATGGGCAACTAATATCCCCACGCTGCAGATGAGCAAACCCTGTTGTTCACTATTTATTGAAATGTCTGTTCCCTCCACTAAGCTCCCTTAAGACAAATACTGTGTCTTATTTGTCATTGCATTTCCTGCTCTAAGCACTGGTCCTGCCGTTAATACACGGCAGTGAATGTTTGCTCAATGAAGAGATTATGAAAACCATGGATGGAGAGCAGAGACAGCCATTCTTCTGAGTACATTTCTCCTGTCTTTATCCAATTCCCCCGAGGAACAGTCGGTGTTCACACAGGCAAGCAGACGTAAATTGTTCATTTATTACAAAGAACGAGGCCTGTGAAAATTACATAAAGAAGGTGAATTACAATCTGGAACTGATTTAAAGAGTTATTTTTGCAGGAAGATTGTTGAGCCTGAGTACCTTTTTACCTACTCCTGAGACAAAAAAGAACTTTCTTGTTTCCTGAGTGTTACGTTTATCTATGGCAGGCTCCTAAACCAATAGATGGCAACTATTGTAATCATGAGAGAGCCCAGAGCCTAGAATCCTTCCTATCCCCAAACTTTCATCTACTGCTGCATTAGTCCCTCTCAGATACCGTGACCGGCTCTCTGGTCCTATGTATACGGCTCAGAGAAACTCATGCAAGCCTACAGGGAAACTGGCCTTTACTGTCTACAGACTCCCTTTCCAGGGCTCATCTGTGCTTTGAGCCTACTGGTGTGGCCCTGGGATGCTCTGCAACAGTAGGCTGCCCCTGCACTACTGAGCCATTTGCCAAAAGTGGCTTGGAGATTACATCTCCCGTGGATGGCTCTTAGCTCATGACTGATAGGCGCAGTCTTAGGAAGGCTCAGCTCTCTCTCTCAGAATTGGGACAAATTATTAAACGTCATTTACATTTCTACACTTGCCCTTCAGGATCCATCTGAATCCAAGACTTGAGATCTTCCTTCCTGCCCAGTTTCCCACACCATCTTAAAGTCTTTCCCTGGGTGTGTGTCTTTAATAAATCAACTGTCCACAAGTCCTCATCTCAGGATCTGCTTCTTAAGAGCTAACCCTAAGGCAAAGGGTACCAACAGCTTTGTTGAGAAAGAGAAGTGAGCACCCTATTAACAGACAGTCATAAAATGGGGCACTGCTTTCACCTCCCAATCTATTATTTAGCTCCCTAGCTATATTCAGATTTCCCCAAGGTACTGAAACAATGCAGACGAGAGAGCCATTAGGCACAAAAAATGTGAGAAGTAATAATGACTTTATAACATTCACAGTCATCTTAGGTGAGACTATATAAGAGCTCAAGTATCCAGATATGTCAAGTTATATATATTTATATATATATACACACACAGATGTTATATATGTGCAAATTATATATTTATCTATAATATACATTTTTACATTGTATATCAGGGTTAATTATCAATTCTTTTTCTTGAGAGAGAGAAAGAGTGTGTGTGCCCTCATGTAGGGTGGAGGGGCAAAGGAAGAGAGAGAGAATCTTAAGCAGGGCCTACACCCAGCATGGAGCCCAATGCAGGGCTCAACCCCATGACTTGAGCAGAAATCAAGAGGAGGATGCTTAACCAACTGAACCACCCAGGTGCCTCATCAGCGTTAAGTAGCAATTCTGTCACAAGCCATACATTTTGCTAATAGTCCTGATCCTGTGCTCAAGGGACTAAGTAGGGACCAGTGGTAAGAACAGAAGAAGATCGATCATGATCATGGGGCTGACCCCACCCAGCAGGTGTAAATGTGTGATAAAGTTGAAGTCACATATTATAATTTGCAGCATATACATGGCATGAAACCGCATTCCATCTGGGGAACTGTTTAAAAGAGTTTGGCTTGGGTGGAATCAGGATGTCGTGAAGGGCACCACCCTGGGGCTCTAGGCATCAATTCTTGGTATTGAATAAGAAACACAATTTTCAAAGCATAATAGTCAGTGTAAGGGTGAGTCTGAGAGTCCCTGGAAGAGAAGCTAGCATGGCTCAAGTACGGAGGTCCAGATTCACAACTGGCTTCCAGGTTGTGAAATATAAGTAAGGTGGCAGGAGCCCCATGGCTGGCTGGCTCGTTTGGCACCCAGTAAAGTCAGAAAATAGACCGTTGTGACAATATTCTGTGTTAGGGGTCAGTACAGGGAACATCTCTCTGCTTTCACCCAAGTAGGAGGTGTCAGAAGTAGAGAGTTCTGATAGTATTTATAGATCCTACTGCCCATGAAGCAGGGGTGGCAGGTCGCATCATCTAATACGTGCGAGGATCATCATCGTTAACACGTGCTTCTGCTTCCGCCTCTCCCTTCCTCCTCCTCTTTGTTAATTTTGCTCCTTCTTCTCCTTCTCCCCTTCCTTTCTCCTTCTCCTCCTCTCCTCTTTCTCCTCCCCCCACCTCCTTCTTCATCTTCATTCTGATTAGCAGCAGCAACAACATCATATGCTGAGATCTTACCACGTGCCTGAGACCATTCTAAACTATTTGAATGTAATAACTCACCTAATTGCACTATGGCCATACGAAAAAGATATTATGAAGACTCTACTTTACACCAAGAGGAGACTGAAGTACAGAGGACTTACATAATTTGCCCACATTTCTGGTAAAGGATTAGCAAAGCCTGGAGTTGAGCCCAGGTGCCAGAGCCCATATTCTTGGAAAAAGACATTCTGGGACCCAGGGATTGCTATATAAGCAACTAAGGTAGTTCTGTGGCTACCTGTGTCTCATATTCAAAGGAATTACTTTTAGATGTGAAGAAAGGGATTCATCTCTCTTTTTCAAATTCAATTTATTTTTTTAATAATTTTTTTTAAAGATTTCATTTATTTACTCATGAGAGACAGAGAGAGAGAGAGAGAGAGGCAGAGACACAGGCAGAGGGAGAAGCAGGCTCCATGCAGGGAGCCCGACGTGGGACTCGATCCCGGGACTCCAGGATCACGCCCTGGGCTAAAGGCGGCGCTAAACTGTTGAACCACCCGGGCTGCCCATCAAGTTCCATTTTAAACTGTCACTTCCAAAATCCTGTGGGGCTCATGTAATCCTCAGGTACTTCCTCATCTTCTGAAATCCTTTACTGCTTATTTGAGACTCAACATTTATACTGAACAACCAGTTCTCACTTCATCTATCTGCCTTCTCGCCCCAACTGCACTAAATCATCTCTGTAGGAAGACCTTGCATCTTACAGATGTTGCATATTATGGAGTGTGGCATACAGTAAGCACTTAACAAAATCCTGTTGATAGATTGATTGTAGATTGATAAAATGGGGATTTTCCAAAAACATAATATGTTGCCAAGAGGATGCCATCAAATCCTCTTTCAAAGAGATGTTTTTAAATAGGACCTTAGCCAGTTTCAGGTGAGTTGATATGATCCCACTTAATGTGCAAGGAATGATCTAATAAAATCCTTTCTAAGCCTATGACTTGATACGTCTGAGATCTGTCTCCCCAAATGCTCATGTCCCTTCTTTTCAAGGTATTTGTGGTACAAGAAAACTAGAAATCTTGACCCTTCACATAATATGATATTTTGGGAAAAAATCATAAGCTTTGAGGACAGTTTGGAATTATTAATTTAAGCTCTATAATGTACAGCTCAGTAATCCTGATCAATTTAACCTTTTTGAGCCTCAGTTTCCTCATTTGCAAATTGGGTCTGATGACAGTAACCTTACAGGTTTATTCTAAGAAAATAGAGAAATGTGCAGATTAATGTAGTGTCTGAAAAACCATAAACACTTCACAAATACCAGCCCCCTTTCTTCTAACTTAACTCTTAATAAAATCAAATCATCCCACAAGTTGTATTTCAGAGGAAATGGCCACTTAACATGTATGAGCTCATGAATATGCATCAATATATGCATGAAACCGTTACACCATGAAGTTAGTAAGGTAATTCCGAGAAAAGTAAACCCCAGATGTCAACCCTAGGGTTGGCAATGATCTGATGACACAAAAAAATAATCCGTAGTGTGTAAGGGTAATAAAAAATTAGTAATAAAAATTTTACTAGCGTTCAGATCAGAAATTGTTTGTTTTTAGAAAGTGAGTGGCCTCAACGTGATGGCCGTTTACTGCAGCAGCTTAGAGAAACAAAGAATCCCTAAGCAGTAGCAAAAGTCATAGAAAGCAAATATTAACAACTGTAGGAATTTTTAACAGTTACATGAATCAGTGTACTAACAAATAAGGACAGAATCAGTAAACTAACAACAAGGTGGGCAATGGGTTCTGTGCTGGAATGTCTTAACTTTGAAAGGTTGTAAGTGGACACAAAAACTAATGTATAATTGGCATTTTAACTTTGAAATAAGCAAGCGGCTATTTGGGACAGGGAAAGGAGTGCCCGAAGCAGGACCAAAACACATTTGAGAACCAGGATAGAGTTCAGAAAAGAAAGAGAAATTAGGACGAGGTCAAACTCATAATCACAAGCCTTTCCAGAATAAGACGCTCACCACATCACCCTAATAGAAAGGCTTTGGCCATAAGAGGAAAAACACAGACTGCTTCTATATTAGTATGAGTTTGTGGAGGAAAGAACAGTAAGGTCGTAACTAAACTATTTAATGGATTGAGTTTTTATTCTACATATCTAGATTCTTCTCAACGAATTTGTATATCTTTCAAGAGAGTCAAAATTAAAAAAAAAAAAAATCCTTTTAGCCTTAAGGCTAAATCCTTAAGGCTTAATCCTTCTACCTTAAGGTAGAAAATCCAGCAAAATTTAGAGTCAAAGTCTTGGTTTCCAGAACGGCCAGATTCCAAAGTTTAAGAAACAGTCTTTGTTAATCTATCCCCGAACTATATCCTGTATGGACGATAAAAGATCACACCAGCATAAAATATAAACTAAATACATACAACCACCTGTGTGACTGTGCACACACACATAGACACAATTTAGTTTTGACATAGTATCATGGGAGAAAAATTCACTTTGACATTACAGAAATCACAAAATAAGTCAATTCAGGATCCACTGACTTCTCAGTTCAAACACGTTTATATTAGAATAATCAAGTTTCAGGGAACTGATGTCGTTAATCACTCAATATAAATCCGAGTAATCATCACATCTAAAGATCATAAACGAAAAAAGTATTTGTACATATTTAACGTATGTGAGAGTTTTATTGGAGACTATGTAAATGAAATTCATTTAAAATTTTGCATTCATGATGCTTCTTGAGTTGGTATTTAATAGCAATTATAAATTTAACTTTGTATACACAGGCAAGTTATGCAATCCAAGTTTAAATTAATTTTCATTAATAAAAACAGCATAGTGCATTGAGAACAAATGCAACTGCATTCAATTGCACTTGATTTAGCCACTAAAATTATCTGAAATAAGCAGTCATTTAATATCTGCAATATTAATTCTAAATTCAAATGATACACTAATTAAAGACTTTTCAGACAGCTAATTACTTTAGTTTAAAATACAGAATTACTCTCGTTTTTTAAATACTTGTTTAACTTTGAGCATTACACATTTTACACTTGGATATTTCTCCATTTGCGTAATGAACCTCTCTGATTTTATGGGTCAAACACATATGAATTAACATATGATTACTTTAGCCATGAGTGCATGACATCATTCATGGAAAATGTTGACGCAAACAGGACATCTAGACCCATATCATGTCTATGCCTGCAAAAATTCTAGCTTCTCTGAAGTAGGCAACAATGTCCTCATTAAGTCCCTAGACCCATCAGAACCTGCCGCATAGTAGGTCCTCTATATATGCAATAAATATGACCACTGATATTGGGCTTTAGGGAATGGGATGTTTAGTGGTTAATATACATTTTTTTCTACCTGTAAAAATTAAATTAATTATTCTACAATAAAATATATGTCTTGGTAATGGGATGGGGGGTCTGGAATAAAACATTCTATTAAGTACAATGAAAGACTGAAAATATAAATGGACAATAGCCAGACCATATATAAAAATAGAACTCTAGCTCACAATTTGCAGCAACCATCCTAGCAAGCCAGCCTACTAGCTATCTACAAGCCAGACTTATAAGGAAAGACCATTATCTCTACGAAAAATCCAGGGAGCCAAAAAATAACCTCTGTAACAATCAACCCCAAAGAGCTAATACTTGATTATCTCTTACTAATCCCATAGCATGCCCTACTTCTAGTTGGCCCACCTACAATTTTTCCATTTTCCTGAAAGCCTCCTTTTACAGCATACTGAAGCCTTCCCCATTTTTAACTAGTAAGCCTTCCCACTCATCTGTCTGCCTCTGGGTCTCTACCAAACACAAGTGATAATGGCTATCCCTTTTGCAATAGCAAGTTCTGAATAAACAGGCTGTTCTCTTTTTGGGTGGTTTTTATTCCATAATGGAAATTTGGGCGGTGGGTTTATTGATGATTTTTAAATATTTTTTTTCTGTATATTGCATATATTCTAGTGAGTTAACAGGCTTCCATAATCAGGAAATGTAAATATACTTTTATACCGTCATGTTCACATACTCCGGATATGTATGTGTGTGTGTATGGTTAGGGTGGCAGTTCAAGAAACATTTGGGTGAAAGGCCTGGATAGACTGTGTATTGTGGATCCTCAACTGGAATATAACCTTACCCAGCAGAAGCCACCTAGAAATGCTGCATGTGTCATTTTGTAGTTTTCTTTCTAACTCAAGAACCAAAAAACAGAACTCCAATCATCTTCCAACTTTTTTGACATTCAAGATTTGAAATGTCCTTTGTTTAGAACTGCTTATTTCTGGCAACCAGTTGCTAACAATCAGAAGATATCACTAACATTACTATTTTCAGTGCATCTAAAGAATATATATACCTTAAACATGACAATCTTTTATTGCCACAAGAACTTAGTTATCCATCCTTCTTGCAGAATAAATAATCTAGAAATAAAGTGTTATGGGAAGAAAAATAGCTTCCTATTAATTAGTAATTATTATATGGCAAGTATTAAATGTTTTTCATGTATCTTATCATTTAATTTCATAGAGTTTAGTATGGCATGTACTATTATTCTCCTCATTTTCAAATTAAGAACTTGAGACCTAAATGGATAAGTAGACTATCTAAAAAGAAGTGTTTACTACTGGGTTAACTCAGACATTTTTACTCCAATACCTCTGGACTTAACTAATAGCTATAATCTCTCCCTACCCCAACCCTCAACAAAGGAGACACATACGCACATACACACCTGACTATAACATGAGCCAAGCACTGATGAGGAGTCAATTAACCATATTCTATGTTTTAGATCTGATAGTCTGATATTCATATGGCTTCTCACATATCTCTGGATTTAGGAAGAAACTCATTTACACATATATAAAAAAAAAAGCTTGGATTATCAGATTTAAGAAGCGAAAAATAAATTCTATTTTGAACATGTAAAAACACATTGATTATTGTAAATTTAAGAAGGAAGTTGTAACTTTGTTTTTGAGAGAGAGGGAAAGAGAGAAGTGGGGAGGGGTGAGGAAGAAGGAGACAGGGAATCTTAAGCAGGCTCCATACCTAGGCACCCGACGAAGTAACTTTCTTATTTCCTAAAGCAGGTATTATAAATTGCACTATATAGAGAACACTCAATATGTTGTACAGTCTGCACAAGTCTATAGATTCAGGCTACTAAGTTCCATCCTTATAGACTATGTGTCTCTGACAAGTAGCCTAACGTACTTACGACCCAATTTCTACATCTGACAAATGGGAATAACCCACGTGACCATTCCTTTGGTTGTTACCAAAAGAGATAATACACTTAAGCGCTGTATTAATGCGTGGAAACATCCTGAATCACTCGCATCAAAATTCCCTAGTTCAAAACAACATGAAGCTAGAAAAATTTCCATACGGCACACATGCAATTGCTCAATTTCATTCATTCCTGACAGAATCCTTAGAAACAAACTAAGCAGGTTTCCAAAGAAAGAATGACCACTGTGGGAGAGAAGGTGAGAGGGGAGAAGTGCAGAGGAGAGGGGATGAGGGTTGATGGGGGAGAGAATAGAAAGAGAGAAGACCAACATGCCTGCCATTACTTATTTTGTTGTCTGTTCATAAAGCAGCGTTTCCCAATCTCTTAGCTCTTCTGATAACCTTCAAAAGCTCTCCAGTAGTCTGCTTTTCAATGGTTTCCAACTTTTTTCTCACTTCCTCAGAGAGGATGTAATTAGAGCTGCATTTTAATTAAATTAACAATGAGACTAATGCATTTAAAGTTTCTGACTTTGTTGCCAAGGTACAATAGTAATTGAAAACAAAACAGTTAGAAGCAGGCAAAACAGGTTGAAGGTTGAGCTGATGGTGAGCTGTCTTCAGTAAATAATCAGAAAAGCCACAACGACGTCCTTCCCGACTCTGTTCTCCACCTCTAGGTTCCTCATGCTCTGTAGTCTGAAGGACATATTTATTTTTTTTTAAAGGACATATTTAGCTTAGGATACTATACCTCCTAAGTATATGTCAGTGTATGAGCCAGAACTACAGCAAAATAGAAGAGACAAAAGACAGAATGTGTGTGCATGTGAGCGTGCACACGTGTGTGTGCGTGTGTGTGTGTGTGTGTTGGGAGAGAGAGAGAAAGAGAGAGGGAGAAAGGCTGAGAAAAGTACAAGAAGATAGAGTGAAAGCCAGAAAAATACAGATATGGGGGCATTACGGCATAATGACAAGGCCACCACTTTAAACTGAAAAACAATCTAGGTTCTAATCGTCTATCAATTACTTCTCATCTCTTTAATTGGAGGAAGTTACTTAATTCTTCCAATCCTCAGTTTTCTCAACCTGTATACTGAGAATAATTATGCCAATAATAATGCCAACATTACAGGTTTTATTTGGAAAAAAAAAGTATCTGTCTTAATCTCTCAAAAGAAACTAGATGTTCTATATATGGTAACTCATATTATTTAACTCTACTTCATGTAATTACTTAACTTCACACCTCTGCTCTTAATATTCCACAGGCCATGGTACCTCCAAAAGGACCTATGACGTATTAGTCTGCTGAGGCTGCCATGACAAAAATCCCACAGATGAGTGGCTTCAACAACAGAAATTTACTTTCTCACAATTCTGAAGGCTAGAAGCCCAAGATCAGGACACCAGGCTCTTCTGAGGCCTCCCTCCATGGCTTGCAGATAGCCACCTTCTTGCTGGATCCTCACGTGGCCTTTTCTCTGCGTGCACACATCCCTACTGTCTCTTCTTTTTCTTACAAGGACACCAGTCATATTGGATTAAGGCTCCAACCTCATTTAAACTTAAGTACCTCTTTAAATTCCCCATCTCCAAATACAATTATGTGGCAAGGTTAGGGTTTCAACATATAGATTTTGGGTGAACACTATTCAGTCCGTAGCACATGCATTCAAAATGAGAAAATCAATGGAGGTGACTGAGCTTTGACTTTTAGAGACTTTCTACATGTTCCTGAAGAACATCCCATCTTGAGACAGACAGAGCTTATTTCCAGTTCTACTTTACTATTCAAACCCTATTTCTAAGATTTCTTTTGTTAACGTGCTCTCAGTCTGTGTACTCTTACAAAAATTTTAGATGATTGATTGGAACCATTGGATTAAAACTATTCCCCAAGCCAAAGGCAGTGAAATACCATTTGGATGCTATTATTGATACTGCCTTCTTTAGCAAATGTACAGGTTATTTTTACTTTTTCAGGGAATTTTTGATGAACATGAAATATTCATGGAGGACAGATAATATTTAAATGACATCGTTAAATAATTAAAAATGTGAAGATCTCCACTGGGAATTACAACATTAAGACTGCAAATACATTCTCATTATCTGTTCTCAATTTCTGAGATATTGTGGAATAAAAGGAACTTCTGAGCAATTTCTCGATGCTATTATTAAGAGAGTGAAAATCTACCTTTGGAGAGACAAACTTCACATTAGATTTTCAGCGGAATGATTATTAAAATATTCTTGAATAAATTTTGGGACCTAAAATATCAAGTGCAATATATAGCAAGAATATACTAAATGCTAGCACTCCAAATATCAGTGTGACTAAAGGTATAAGAAAAAGCTTTTGAGAACCCAAAGGATTGAGTCTAATCTCAGCTATTATATTTGCCAAGTGCATATTCTATTTGATTTTATATTCCCTTTAAACCAATCAGAAATCAGTTTATCTCTATATCTGCTTGTATGTGGCATGGCAATCAAATGCACTTGATTATCGGACTGAATTGTCTCAATATGTCTATAGAGAAGACTATTTTATAGGAGAAGAAACTGAAGCTAGAAATGTTAAGTGAATTGACAAAGATCATAAATGATAAGTGGCAGTGTCAGTTATGCAAATCCAAACCTAATCATAAACTTTATTACCTTTTCTCGAAATAATGGTAACATCATACCCTGCTTCCTCCTACAGTTGCTATAAAATTCACTGAAACAATGAAAGTTAAGGTGCTCTACAAGTTACTCAAGGATCCACAAGTGAATTATTTTATTATTGTACACTATTCTCAAGTTATAGTAATGTTTTTAATTGTTTGCTAGCTAGAAGTACCAACTTATTATTTGTATACATATAAAATATAATTTATCCATTATTTTGCAATAGAAGACTATCATGGCTTTCAAGAAAAGGGAAAATGGAATTTAGAACCATTAATACGACAAGTGAAATGGTATTTGTTAAAGGTTTATTGTGCATTCAGTATTACATTTAAGATGGTGAAGGATCACAAAGACTATTTGAACAATATGCAATAAACGTTTTCTCACTTTTGAGCCTAAACTATGAGCAAGACATTTTGAAACAATAATTATCACATAAAGCATAGCAAAATTTATTGTATGCTAAGAAATACTTGAAGCATAACATATGTGACCTTACCACTCACAGGCAACCATGAAGTTAATAAGAAACTTCTTTATTAATGCTTTAATTTCCACTAGTTCTAACAGCTTGCTTTTCATTATTCTCTGTAATATTCATTACTGAGAACCTCATTTTGGAAATGCTCGCCTCCCTTGGATGCAATGACTCTACATCATGAGTTCTCCTGCATCTCTTTGATACTATCTCTGTTTTGTCACTATTTCTTCCTCAGTTAACCCAAAGTATAGACAAATGCCAAGAATTTGTTTTAACATAACAATCCCAGGCACTTTCAGGACTTCAATGAGCATCTCCCCAGGTACAGGGAAGTATTTAAAAGGCAAATGGAGGCAATGAGATGATCACTGGTTTATCAAATATTTATTAACCATCTTTTCTTTGATAGGTGCTTCTCTAGATTATGGAATACTGCAGCACCAAAAAAAAAAAAAAAAAAAGAACAGAAACCCATGTCCTCATAGAACCTTCTTTCTAGTGATGAGAAGGAAATAACCCTCTTAATTTGCAAAGATGAATTTTTAGTTAAAAAAAAACAAACAAAATGAAAAAGGAAGGTAAGGAATGCTTTCTTTATGGCAGATGAAGACGGTTATTAGATTTGTGCTTCTAAAAACTCTTCAAAAATGCCCATTTGCAGTTTATACTTTATATAGCCATGCTTATAAAGGAACAGAAAAATGTTGGATTTTCTCTTAGTATGGTGTGAAGATGCAACTAAAAGGAAACAATAAAAAGTGACAATACAATGCAGTGGGGATTTCTTCTTATGCCAAACAAAAAGTTCTATTGTATACAAATGAAGCCAAATTTGCTAGCTCTCCAGTACTATCAGGGACTGAAATACTGTATACATTTTCATTCATTCATTCACTCATTTTTATCATATGAAAGGTACATTCTATCAACATGTTTTATGACTGTTGATGTTGACCTTGTCAGATTTCAGAACTACAAATTTATTCTAGTTTCCCCTTTTTCCATTCTGTACTCTTTGGAAGGAAGCTGCTGTGCTTACACATTTAAAGAATGTGGATTTATGCTCCCTATGTTTGAGAGCAGAGAATCTACATTATTGAGAATCCTTCTGCACAGATTTGTCTCTTCTTCTCCATTTATTAATTTGGTTGAATTTTATTTATATCACTATAGATTCATGGATATTCATTTTGTACTTTGGGTTATAATCTAATATTCATGTATTTTGATCAAACTGTTCCAGCTTTGGCCATTGGGAGCTCTTTCAGTTGGGTTCTGTGCCTCTCTGGCATAATCATTGTGGTTTTATTTGTTTGAGCACTTGTATATTTTCTGATGCTATTGGATGCTTCAGGCTCATCCCATATATTGCCTGGACTCAGTCATTTCTCCAGGGACAGCTGGTTCTTTTACTAGCACATGATAATAGAAACCAAGGTTTGGATCTTGAGTGTGCTCACTGCTATGGTGGTATCACTTCTTTTGGGTGCTCTCAGCAGACAGAAAAAAGAAATAAATATGTATATTAACTCGTGTATATACACATATTTATACATATTTCTATATGTAACCAAACATATACAGTTTATATATGGTTTAATACACACACACACACCATATATATGGTTTATACATATATATATATATATATGTATATATAAAACCTGAGATCTTACCAATGTCTCCAACTCTAAGTCATTACCAGATGCATTTTTCTACCCTCTTTCTCATACTTATCTGCAAATTCCTACTCTAACAATGAGAAACCTGGCCCCCACCATCTACCATCCATTTA
Organism: Canis lupus baileyi; assembly: GCF_048164855.1. Classification (NCBI taxonomy): domain Eukaryota; kingdom Metazoa; phylum Chordata; class Mammalia; order Carnivora; family Canidae; genus Canis; species Canis lupus. The sequence goes on from NC_132858.1 coordinate 29,234,383, forward strand.
CTTAATTACTCAATTCCAGTGCAGATGCATAGAAGTATCAGAATTGTTACCCCCTTCCTCCAAGGGAAACAACTTTATCAACCAAAATACAGCAAGCAAACACATTGCTTTGTCTTCAGTATTGCAGAATCCACTCACTTCTACTTACTTAGGTCAGCATCCCCCCCCCACACACACACACTTCAGGGGGATTTTTTTATGCTTTTGTAATACAGATATTCTTGACACATACTACACCTTGTCTGTGATACCCTAAGCTCCTAAATGATTTTTTACATTTACATACATTAGATGATTTGTGTAGTAAATTTCTGCATTTTTCAAAATGCATAGTCATATATGATACAGTATCATAAAAAATAGTTTTGCCACCATAAAAATCTCCTACACTTCACCTATTCAACTCTCCCCTAAACCCTGAAGCCCTGCAAGCCACAGATCTTTTACTGTCTCCATAGTTTTGCCTTTTCTAGAATGTCATTTAATTGGAATCATATAATATATAGCCTTTTCAGATTGGCTTCTTTCATGTAGAAATGTGTACTTAATGCTCCTACCTATTTTTTGGCTTGATAGCTCACTTCTTTTTATTGTTGAATAATACTCCATTCTATGCACATACCACAGTTTATACATTAATTCACTTATTGAAGGATACCTTGGTTATGTCCAATTTTTGGCCATTATACAAAAAGCTGCTATAAACATTCATATGCACATTTTTTCTAGAAATAAGTTTTTGACTCAAGTAGGTACACCTAAGAGCAAAAATACCAAACCATATGATAACAGTATTTTTAGCTTTGTAAGAAACTGCCAAAATGTCTTTCAAAGTGGATGTATTATTTTGCATTCCCACCAGAAATAAATGAGAGTTCCTTTGCTCCACATCCTCATCAGCATTTGGTGGTTTTAGTGTTTTGGTTTTTCGCTATTCTAATAGATGCACAGTGGTGGTATCTCATTGCAGAAATAAATTGGCATTATAAATTGGCAATTGCCTAATGACATAAGATGTTGAACATCTTTTCATATACATATTTGACACTTGACTTTTTGTGATGTGTCTGTTTCGATGGTTGGCACATAAATAATTGTGTTGTTTTCTTATTGTTGAGTTTTAAGACTTCTTTGTATAGTTTGGATAAATGTCTTTATCAGATACATGTTTTGAAAACATTTTCTTCCAATTTGTGGCTTGTTTTTTCATTCTCTTAACAGTGTCTTTTTCAGAAGTTTTTCATTTTAATAAATTCTAGCTTATCAACTTTTGTTTCACAACTATGAAAGAAAACATGTCTTCCTGGAAAATGTCATATAAGCTACTTAACTAAGTATAACACAGAAATGTGTCATGTCTAAGCCTTCTTCTGACTAAGTGATGCAATCATACATATTGCTTAAGAATCTCATGTTAATCTGAGATAGTGTGCCCCTGAAGGGACAAACAGGAACCTGGGAAACTACAGTCCTAGAGATTTTTTTTTGTTTCATATATGAATTATGATTACCTTTGTCCTTAAGATTATTAGTAAAGCTTTACATTGTATAAGACTTATGTGGGTCTGAATTGGCTGATTCTTTGTATTATTTCACTTTCTAGTTAGAACTTAAATTACTATTGTGGTCTTAAATATCTTTGTATTCTCTACGGCAAATTTGAGCAAATTTGAACAAATTTTTGCTACTATCCCACAGACATGAAAACTTTCACATATTCATTGAATTTTTCAATAAGCATATGAGACAGGTATTATTATCACTATTTTATGATGATTTTACTAGGGGTCAGAGGTAATATACTTTCCCAAGCTTATGTAAATATCAGAGACCAACAACCCGGATAAGTTTCTTTGAAGCCATGCTATTTCATCATTCTAACTTCTTTGGGTCTCGGCAACTAACTGGCTAGGTCTTCAAAACATAAATTTAGTGTGTTTATTCTGACCACCAATTGGAAATAGGTAAATCTGTCATTTAATACATTTAATGAGTAAAATGATCAGATAGCTTCAGAGGTAGGTATTGACCACTTATGTCTCAGCTTCCTTAGAAAACTTGATTGATGAAGGGAGTAGAATATGCTACCTCAACCTATGCCTCCTTAGCATATTCATTATTTGAGTTGATTATTTTTAAGAAACTATAAACAACAAAGCTCTGAAAACTGACTAAAAGAATACTGTGTAAACACATACATTTAAAAGGGAAATCCCTCTGTAAGCTTGTTTCCTCTCTGTACCAGGAAGAGAAGGACAATCAAATCTCTAGAAACTTTTGTTGATGAAGAAGGCACAGACTTAAATCTGCATAACAATCATGCCCTTCTTTCCTTTGCTTTTCGTGATACCATCTTCTAATAACTGGTGCTCCCCACCTCCAGGATCTACTTTTGACTTTACCTGGAGATGTTATTTAAGATGGTGGTTTGGGCCATTTAGGGGAGTTACTTAGTTTTCCTTGATATCTCCCATGTAGATAGGAAGTATATCGCAGGTTATTAAACTTGTTTTTATCCTGTTAATCTGTCTTTTACCACAAAAGGTCTTCATAACCAAAAACCTACAGGAGTTGACTAAAAATTGCTTTTCCACCCCAACATTGGGATTTATCCCTTATAATGGGATAAATGGTGGGCTATAGAGTTCACTGCCAGAAGAGTTAAAGTCTATTGAGTATTCTATGGGGGGGGGGGTGTCTTTTTGTTTCTTTTCTACCCGGTTTCCTGTTTTCATTTGCCTTGTCCCCTACTTGCAAAAATAAAGAGTAGTAATCATGGCCCTAATGTTTAAATCATGAAAATTGGCTTTAATTAATATGGAAAAATATTACTTATTTGTGTTGAAAATTTGCAGACTGCTTTCCCCCTCCTAAAAGAATTTAATTAATCCCTTCCCTCACAAAGAGGTTATAACTCACATTCCCAGCTAATTAAATCTGGAGAACATATTACCTTGTTACAATACAGCGTATCATTTATACATAACTTACCCTAACCTGGAACAGTGGTATTTATTCCTTTTACCAATTAACTTGTATTTCATTCAATCTAGAATGTGACCACCCAAAGCAATCTCATTGCTCCTCACAAACACAAAAGAGCAGCCAGGATCAGATGGTGAGGTTCGTGGTAATAGCAGGGGTTATATGTGCATCTTAACATCACTCCAAAGGAGTTCAAACTCTGTCGCTCATGTCTCCTATTGTTAAAGTGACTGCCAATATTTTGTATTATCAGAGCTTCTGACTCTAAGGAGCAAAAATCTATTCTTATCACAGAACAGGTATTAGAATTGGAAATAGAAAACCAGGGCAGCCCGGGTGGCTCAGCAGTTGAGTGTCTGCCTTCAGCCCAGGGCCGGTTCCTGGAGACCCAGGATTGAGTCCCATGTCGGGCTCCCTGAATGGAGCCTGCTTTTCCCTCTGCCTGTGTCTCTGTCTCTCTCTCTCTGTCTCTCTCATGAATAAATAAATAAAATCTTTAAAAAAAAAAAAAAAAGGAAATAGAAAACCAAGAATATAGGCTAATAAGGACATGTGTGGCTTTGTGGCCACCAGCATTTACTCCACCTCTTTAGGGGGACTCTTCCTCCCATATGACCAGTCAGGTGGGACAATTAATCAAGTTGCCAAGCATATTTCTATTGAAAAAGCAGACGCATTGCCCAAACAAGACCAATCAGATCTTCCTCCTTAGAATTTGAATCTTTAAGCCAACTTAAAACAGTAAGAAATAATTTACTTCAACAATGCTCTTAAGATGAGTGACTAGTCATGAAAGTGAGACTCTGTATGTCATTTTATGAGCTTGATTCTTCAGCTTTTCAAGCCTGTTTGACGAATTCATTTTTCCCGTTAGGTAGGTTTGTTTTGCTTTTCTACAAAAAGACTCTAATTGAAACAAGGTCTAGTTGTTTGCTACAGACTGTGTGAACTTCAGCAAGTCACTTAGTATCTATAAACTTCAGCTTTTCACCCGTCAAATATGAATATATGTGTCATATATATATGTGTCATATAAGCCTTATATATGTGTCATATAAGCCTTACAGAATCTTCAGGATAGTAAAGGAGATTATAATTTGCCTGTGTTTTGCAAGTAATATTTCATATGAAATTAATATATCTAAGAATAATATGTTCTAAGTTCTTGTTTTGTAAAGTAAAAACATGAAGAAAGTAACATTTGAATATAAACTATAGGGATCCCTGGGTGGCGCAGCGGTTTGGCGCCTGCCTTTGGCCCAGGGCGCGATCCTGGAGACCCGGTATCGAATCCCACGTCGGGCTCCCGGTGCATGGACCCTGCTTCTCCCTCTGCCTGTGTCTCTGCCTCTCTCTCTCTCTCTGTGTGTGACTGTCATAAATAAATAAAAAAATATTAAACTATATCGCACATCACACGTATATATATATATGCATTTCTATATATAGAAATATATATATATTTCTATCTATGTATCGATCTATCATCTATCTGTTCATCTAGTCATCTATCTTTATTGGTTAGAATAGAGAGTAGAATAAGTGGAAGCCTAGAGGCAGAGCAATGAGACCTCCAGTGATGGTTAAGAGAATGTCAAAGGGATGAACAGAAAATACGAGGATAATTCATAACACCAAAAGGGTGTCATCACTGCTATCACTCTAGTTTATCTAGGTGAATGTGGAAATTAGAATATAGCCCGATAATATTTACTCTGCTTGACATATTTATAATGCAAAGAGATTGTAAGGCGAAGTATTTAAAAATAAAGTAGAACACGACTGCAATAATGTTTCTCACAAGGCATTAGAATGGGACCAGTGTTTACTGTGGATCTTTTTGTCATCAGATTATCAAATGCATGCGATAACTACTCATCTTGTGGGTTTAGCATTTAAGAGAAGAATAGACTCCTGCTTAGAAATCATGTCTATCATTAGGATCCTAATAAGCAGCAGCTGTAATGATCTACAGTCTATGCATTTCAAACTCAAGGTAAGTCAAGAACCTGTGCCACCAGAGCTATGGTCCAATTAGGACAAGTAACCTTATGTTCCTCCATTAGAGGATTTACCTTAGATATTCTTGGAAGAGTTTTACTGTTGTTACCCAGGTGACTGATGAATTTGCTAATAGCGATGAGGAAACTAACATTTGTGTCACCTCTCCTGAGTGTTGGAGAGTTTGTACTTTGTGTTTACAAGCTTTACCCCACTGACCCCTCACAATATCCCTGTGAAGTTCTTATAATTAGAACTATTTTTCTGCAAAAAATGCATTGTAACACCATGCAGGAACCTCTCTAGTACAATCATAGAAGTGCAAACTGTATTTCAGCACTGACTTTTAACAGATGTTGGCCTGCAGCGTAACAAAACACACATTCTCTGAAGTGAAGGCAGCTATGCTTCTCCTTCTTCTTCTCAGACTTTCTCCCATGATGGCCACTGTGAAATGTAGCTGATTTATACTAGAACAGGAAAAATGGGAAAAGGTTACTTATTAACTATAGGAAAGTGTGTGAGGAAAATATTCCCTTTTGATGTATAGGGAAAAATGCATTCTGTATAAAAATGTAACTGTTACACACTATTTTAATAGTATAAATGACAAAGTTGTTGAGACAGTGAGGATATTGATAATGGAACTTAAAAATGGTAAAGTACAATGAAAATGTTACTTATCAATTTAAAAAAAAAAACACATTTATTATGTGCCAGGAACTGTGAAAGGACTAGAGATATGATGGTTAACAGGACATATTCCTCATGCTCAAGAAACTTGCATAGTATCATTATTCTTGATATTGTATGCAATGTTAGTTATTTTTCCAATACTTTCACTTTAGTCCTCTATATTATTAGATGTAAAGTTAGAGTGTGATTCAGCATAGTGTTTATTTTCTTTTCTTCACTTTGGCCTTTGATTACCTCAAATACATTTATGCAGATGACTCCGAAATTCAAATTTCAGCCTTTCTCATGAGCTCTACACCAGTGTTTACAAAGCATAACTCAAGCAGAGGGAGAAGCAAGCTCCCTGCGGGGAGCCCAATGTGGGACTCGATCCCGGGACCCTGGGGTCATGCCCTGAGCCAAAGGCAGATGCTCAACAGCTGAGTCACCCAGGCGTCCCTCAAGGAGTAAGATTCAAGTGATACCTGTACTGAAGAGAGAACTGAATGTGAATGAGATTTTTAGAAAATGTCAGAATGTAGCTCATCACACTTCACAGAGTGGGACTGAGTATGAAATTAGTTCTTATTAATGTTCTGAAAAAGAATATGAATAAAAACAAAAATAAAAACAATAAATAAAAACAATAAATAAGCCTTTAGAGTTAGGCATTAATTAATGAAATAGAGAAACTTCTTGAATAAATATTTATTCACTACCTTAAACCTTTAAGCAAGTGAGTTGAGTCCTTTTAGTTTTACTCCTTTATTAACAGAGAAAAATCACATACTTATAGCTATAAAACACCTTATCTGAAAAGTGAGGATCCTTCAAGTAGCAAAATGAACATGTATTGTTCATAAAATAAGCATTTTCTCTGTTTCTCCCCCTGTCTCCCTTCTTCCCTTCTTCCTCCTCCCCCATGTCTCTCTCTTACCCTCTTTCCCTCTTCCTCTCCTTTTCTCCCTCCTTCCCTAACCGAGCGTTAGCTCGGTCTCCCTAGAAGTAGACCTGACACAAGAATTTGCAGCAAGGATGTCTTTGAGAAGTGAAGGGAAGAGTGATAGGAGAATGGAAAAGAGACACATGGAAGAAAAAGCAGCCCAATATCACAGTGACTGACCAGAGCTCAACCCATCAGGCAAATTGGGAAGTGATGCAAAACAAGTCATAAATATCCCTGCCGAGGGGTGAGGAAGGTGGGGTATTTATATACCAACCTAAGAGTCACTGATAAAGACATTTGCAAAGGGGAAGCTAATTCTCTGATACATCAGGCGTTCTACACACATATGCATCATGGCCTTCTGCGGTTCCAGAAAGTGACCTCAGCACAGATATGGACACTAGCAGTGGGAACTCAGCTGAGTCCCACTAAAATAGCAGGGTCTGAAGGAATATAAACAAAACTCTGGCAGAAATTACTCTTTCCTTCTTACTCTAGCCCGTCCTTGCTTTCTTTTACTTTCTTATGTCTCTTTCATTCTTTCTGACACCACAACTACCACAAAAGGCTATAATCTCACCTTAATGGGGCATCTGGATGGTTCAGTGATTTAAGCACTTGACTCTTGATTCTAGCTCAGGTCATGAGATGGAGCCCCAGGTCCCATGCTCATTAGAGAGTCTGCTTGAGATTCTCTCTCTCTCCCATTTCCTCTGACCCTCCCCCTCACCACCTGCTCATGCTCACTTGCACTCTCTCCCTCCCTCTCTCTAAAATAAATAAATAAATAAAAATAAAATCTTTAAATTCACCTTAATATATCCATGGAGCCATTTAAAAAAATAAAGCTGAAGGAATCTAGACAATAAGAAAAATAAAAGTTAAAAACAAATGGACCCGAGGTGCGATTCGTGCCCAAAATACTTTTCATGCAGGGGGTAAACTATAGACTCACATGAAAACCAGCCACCAACACCATTGGTAAACATGACACGATTCACATTATCTATAGCAGAACAAAACAATCCAGTTTTCCAGGAAAAGTACATTTTACTAGTACCGAGATTATGGAGAGTTTTCTATACCAAGAACTCAATAAAGAGAACACTATGCAATGTGATAAACAATGTCATTATCAAGCTTCCTAGAGAGATAGAAGATGCATAAAGCCAGAAGGAAATCAAACTTAAGCCGCTAAGAGAAAAAACAAGCCTGAAAGGAATCATGTCCCCTTTGAAAACTCTTCTCCAGCTTTGGATTATCAAAAACAATACCTGCAGGAAATAGTTGTCACAACCAGGGATCTCTAATGGCATCACAGCAAAGTTGATAATTGACCTGAAGATGCTTCAAGAAACCACTGACCATCTCAATGACACATTGACCTTTGAATAGCCTCCAGAGAAGGGTTAGGGCAGTCAATCCAAGAATTGAGGAAAACAAAATATAAGAATCAAAATCATCGTTGCTGTCATCATGCTGTCCAAGCATGACAGCTGCAGGGCCTGCCACCACTCTGGGCTTCAGGGGCACTGAGAAAGAAAGGGCTGGCAGCTGTCCACCCCTGATGGAGTCACATAATTCCTCCAACACTTAGGCCTGGTAGCCACAGTTTAATTAGACCAAAAGTATAAACTGGACCTATCCGACCTTTCATCCTGTTGTGTAAGCACCACCACCCCCATCACCTTGGCCCTCTAATCCTTAGAGTTCCTACTATCAAGATGTTCTATATTTCCTTGGTCCTAACTAGCTATACCTTATGCTTACCTGTCCAAACTTCTCACTGTCCTCTCCTGAAACACTACTGTATAAGAAATAAACTCACTTTTATCTTTAATCCTTTCCTTAGCTCTTTCCTTAATTCCTGCTTTAATAAAAACATTGCTTTCTCCTAAAGATATCATTCCCCACATCATAATTACACCTTCTCTCAAAGTTCATATATTATAAATCTGAGGAGAGAGTTGTTTTCCTTTCCCCTAAGCCTTGATACTCACAAGTGTTAATCCTCTGTATCAGTCAGGTGAGGCTAGAATAAGCCACAGTAACAAAGAAATTCTGAAAGGCCAGTGTGACACTAAAGTTTGTTCCTCACTCAAAACATAGTCTGATGAGGTCAAGTGACTTCCCTCAGATTAGCTGCTTCTTTGTAGCTGTTCGACCCTCTTTTGACATTAAGGTCCTCTGGGCATCATTCAGACAACAAGAAGAGATACAAACTGAGGGAATACACACTACACACTTATTTGCTCACCCCAGGTGGCACCCCAATTGGCACGTTGAGCCAATAACATGGCTCACATGTAATAACATGAGCCATGTTATTGGCTCAATGTGCCATGTTATTTCTCCTTACATTCTAATAGTCACACTTAGTCATATGGCACCAACTTAATAGTTGTTCCCAAATGTAGACCTAGGGTTTTCCATAAGAAAATAATTCTGGTCACACAAATAAATATTTCTGCCCTTTCTCCAAAACACAGAATACATTCTTTATTCCTAAAAGAGACTGGCTAATGTACCATCTGGTCACTGTCATCTACCTTGAGATCAGGTCCTGCAGGCGATTCCCACTCCTCCACATCAAGTCCACATGTGGCTCTTTTCCGTGAAGATAAAATATCTGTCTCACTTCAATACAGAATGTTGGAGCGTGGAAAGGATCCCCATATCAGACACTTCCATCCAAAAACAAAGGCAAGGGGAGACAAAAGAAACACACAGAGTCACGGGTCCATAGTAATTGTGAAAGCTAGGGGACAAGACGCTGGGAATTGTCCTTTTCTGGGAGATAGTGGAGAGTCCATGAACTGGTTCTATTCTTTGGAAAGATCAGTTTTGGCCATAGCTCCCCATGACCTCAAGCTCTTCTCTTAGAAAGCATTCTCCTTCCCATTACCCTGCGTAGCCACATCCTAGATAGACTCAGTATGACCGCCTTGAGGCAAGTCAGGCTAGAGGGAAGTCAGGCTGCCTCTTGACTGTAGCTCCAACAGCATTAGAGATTTTCAGCCTGGGCTTGAAGTTTCCCTGGAAATACATTTTACCCCCCAAATTTATTAGGCCTGTACTTTGTCTTTTCCAATCAATTCATGCTCCGATAGCCATATCCAAGGTTCTTTCTAGATTTAATTCTCAAGCTGTGATTTTCTCTATGTATAGCGACTATTACCTTGATGCTCTCTTGAAATAAATACAAATACAGACCACATACTCTATTTCATCCTCACCCTGAACCATTTTGGTAAATGAAAAGGTGAGCCATATTTTCACACAAACACACACACATACACACACACGTAACTCCATTTGTTACCATTTGAGGTCTAGAAAGAATATTTTCTAATCCTACACATCCTCCAATTTTTTTACTACATCTACTCCATTTCATTTCTCCAAGGAAACGAGCCAAATTTTCATTACATCATCCCTTTTTCTATAACACTTTGTCAAACGTTGTCCGTAACAGCCAACTAACATGAATTGCATGATCTTTTCAAATTTCTTTCACTAGGCTTGCCGGGTCAGTTAGGTAAATCATCTGCTTTCAAAGTGTTACCAAAAGTGACAATTTTCCAAGTGTTTTCTCCCAGCATAACATGAGGTACTTTCTTCCTGTTTGCTTTCTGCTACTAAGCCAGTGCCATATATTTGTGAAAAATTTTTTGTGGTATTGATTCAATTCCGCTCAAGATCAAAGATACCAGCTGCTGAACAAGTATTCACACTCTTAGTGACTTAATATAATGGAAGTTTAGTTCTCTGTCCTGCCATATTCAGTTGTAAAAGTTAAGGTTTCCTGGCAGCTTTCCTTTAAGCGGCGATTCACATCCTGTTGTCTTCTGTCATATGTCTCTGTCATCTCAGAATCCTTTTTCTACCCACAAAACTGAGAAGAGAGGTAACAGGCCAAACGGCTTTCGGTGGTTTGAGAATTCAGACCTAGAAACAGCCTACATCATTTATGCCCACATTCACTTGACCATAACTAACGCTTGCCTCTAACTAACTTGATCCTAACTAAGGGCAAAGAAAATTAAGAAATCCAGCCTTCTCCGTGCCTAGGATAGGGACATAAAATTGATGATAGATTCAGCCAGTGTCTGTTACAGTCAAACCGTCTGGATCAATAAATTCTTGCCTCAATATTCCTTCCACACGTAGAAAATTTCTCACTCCCTCAGCATAATAGAACCCAGTCTCCATTCAGCCACTGCCTCTGGCTAGATTTCTGGAATCAGTACATGAGGCCCAACCATCTCTGTCCTCTCTGGATGTGGTTTATAAGGATCCTGTAAGGATTTGGACTAAAAGGGTAAGTCATCTTCTCCCTGCCCACATAAATGAACACACCACATGTAGTGGTAAAATGGGAACCGGATATCAACAGTAAATGCTCCCATTTAGACAGGTGAAGACTGAAAAATTCACCATGTTTACTGGTCTGAACAATTCTGCAGTGTTGCTGGGCAGACATAATGGAAGTCTCCACCCTAGGGTTTATGATTCTTGCTCTCTGGGATACATCTCTTGCCTAGGGCTCTCCAGGGCTTTGGGCTCCTCCCTTTGGAAGGCTTTTTATTCTTAATCACATCACTGCCCTGTCCAATAAGTGCTGTTTGAACATTTCTTTTCTGAGAAGTGACTCAAAAATCAGTCTGTTTCCATCTTTTGGTCCTCTTCTTTTACACTGTAAATAAATTCTGGAAACATCCAACTGACACAGATAGAGGGAAGATATCAAAGGGAAGATATACTGGCTACTTATCATCTTGTTAAAAGACACAGCATCACTTATTTTTGTCTACCAATGGGCAGAACTCAGAACCCATCTGACTGCAGGGGTCACATGAGGACTGTTGTCCCTCTTTGTGATCAAGAAGGAGAAATGGGATTTGCTAGTCAGTCTCTGAAACTCTTCACCAATGTCTTATAAAAAAGTCTGCTCCTTGCCAGCGATAGCCATCGGGCTCTAACATTCCCTCTCTCCTCGTACCATCATTCTCAGAGACCCTGCTCTTGCTTCTCCTGCAACAGAGACCTTGACACTTCGAAAGTCTTCCTTTCTACCTTCATTGTCATTCATGTGGTCAACCCACTCAGACCACTGGCCTCAATCAACATTCTCGAGCTCCTCAACTCTGATGATCTTCTCTCAACCACCCATTCTCAAAGTCATATACTCAAGCTTATCATCACCTGAAATAATTCCATTTCCAAAATCATTAACCTCACTTCCACCCCCCACCCCACCCAACACTATGGTCCAAATAACATCATCTTTATATTTCTTACTACAAAACCTCCTTCCTAATCCATCGTTTATAATCTACTCTTAACCCTTTAGTCCAGTCTCTGTGCTCACAGCTCCCTATTATTCCAGCTTGCTTAGTCAATTGACCACTTTATACCTAGACTATTAGCTCCTTTTACTTTTTCCCCAATCCAATAACCTTTCCCTCTTGCTAATTCTTTCATTATCCAGTTTAGGTTCTTTGGTTCACCATTTCCAAAACAGTCTTGCTAATCACCTCTTCTTCTCTATTAGAAACCCACTTTGAAAAATATCAACCCTAAATGACATTAAACATTCCTTTTCCTTCTGCTTTCACCCAAGCAACTAAACACTGCTTGAGAAAACTACACAAAAGAACAAATTGATCCTGCAATTTTCCCATGATCTTCAAATTAAAAGAGACCCTAATGTGCGCTTGAAATCAGATATTTCTCTTGACAACAAATCTTTTCCATTTTCCATAGCAATTATGTTAAACTTTTATGCTTTCCACAAAAGTCTATGTATATCCTCTCTTCTCTCATTGCCCAACACAGAGAGAAATTTCTGCTGTAAGACAGGAATTCTTCATATCTCACTATCACATCATAAGACTACCTTCTTCTTACTATAACTTAAGGGGTACACTTTCTCTAGCAGACAACTCACATAGGCTTCAGTGTCCATTCTCATCTGGCTTCATAGAAATGAACCTATTCCTCACCATATATTATTTATTTCACCATTAATAATGCACTTTTCTCAATAGCACTTAATTCCTCTTGTCTGTTTTATCTGAAAATACAGTAAATAAATCAAAACATTCTCATTTATAGCCATAGCTTCAATCTCTGTCTTCATGTTGAAAACTTCTAATTCTCCTCTGAGCTTCCATATATATTACCTCCAGCTACCCTCTTGACACTTTACAAACAGGTTGAACAGAACACATACAAAACTGGAAGCATTGCCTATTCTATACTCTAAGATCTTTTCTATTTCTCTTTCTCTCATTGAATGTTACTACTTTTCATCCTTTTCTACATGTCAAGTGCCTGGGAGTCATCTTTGACAACTCCCTCTCCTTTTCTACATCCATTAATAAATTCTGAATGTCACATATAAACACACTTTGAATCCTTCTACTCCCATTGCTACTACACTGGCCCAAATAACCTCTCATCTTTCTAAACTATCAAAACATTCTCCTTCCTCTTTCATGTTTTTAAACCCCCAACTTGGTGATCCCTGGGTGGCGCAGAGGTTTAGTGCCTGCCTTTGGCCCAGGGCGCGATCCTAGAGACCTGGGATGATCGAATCCCACATCGGGCTCCCGGTGCATGGAGCCTGCTTCTCCCTCTGCCTGTGTCTCTGCCTCTCTCTCTCTCTCTCTCTCTCTCTCTCTCTCTCTCTCTCTGTGTGTGTGTGACTATCATAAAAAAAAAAAATTAAACCCCCAACTTAACCCCAAGGAATCAAATCTCTTCCCTGCAACTAGAGCAGTGGTTTCTACATGCAAATCTGGTAATTTATCACATGTGTAAAATCCTTCAGTGGATTTCGTTTTTGTTCTTTGCTCTTGGGGTGCAATTAACGTAGTTAACATGGCTCAGCATGCCCTAGGCCCCAAATCCTGTCCCAGTCTCATCTCACACCATGACCCCCCTCAGCTTTCAAAGCCTACATTGACCTTTTATTTTTATTTTTTTTTTTAATATTTTATTTATTTATCCATGAGAGACAGAGAGAGAGAGAGAGAGAGACAGGCAGAGGGAGAAGCAGGCTCCATGCAGGGAGCCTGACGTGGAACTCAATCCCAAGACTCCAGGATCACACCCTGGGCCAAAGGCAGCACTAAACCACTGAGCCACCCGGGCTGCCCTACATTAACCTTTTAATCTTCAAATAAATCATGTTCTTTCACCAAAGGACTTTACACATGCTGCTCCATTTTTAAATACCACTTCTTATAACCATCTTTCACAATTCTTTCTTATCAGTTTGGTTCTCAAATCAAATGCTACTTTCCCAGGAAAGCCTTTGCTGACATGCCATTAGGTCAAATATCCCTTTTTTATACTACCATTGCACACTGTTCATTTCCTTTGTAAGAGGTATGATTTTGTGTTTATATACATGATTTAAATTTATTTGTACTGTTATTTCATTAGGGTCTACCTTGCCATCTTCCTAAAAACTCCTCAAGTGTGTAAGGATTATGTTTACCTCTGTACATATTTCCCACACCTAATATAGCACAGGTATACAGAAGGTGCTCAGTAAATATTTTTAAATAAAATATATGAATTAATTTCAGGATGGCAAGGTAAAGAAAAAACAGTGTGTCCCAGGTATGCAAGTTACCTTGTTGAGGATGAACTACAGAAGAATAGAGAGTATACACATTATGCATTATTCAACTTCCTATAATATTTCCCTCAGTTTAACTTCCATTATAGTGAATGACAGTTCAAATTATCTTACGTGAGAAGTAACTAGAGAAAATGTATGCTGTTTTACCATTTCAATATAGATCCTCCCAGATTTGGGGTTAATTAATACACTATTTATGCCAGGAAAAGTATAGATATAACCATGCAAAAAAATATCATACTATCAGATAAGCTACCTACAAGAACCCTGAGTGAAACCAGTACTACATTTCAGGAACTACAGGTTGAACAAATTCATTTTTCTAGGTTATTTTCTCCTAGAATTATCTTTTTCTGGTGTGAGTTTTAGAGCCCTCATGTAATGGAAGGTTTCTCTTTTTACATAAAATGGTGATACAGCAGGATAAACTCTTGATTGGGAGCTAAAAACTTATTTTCGGTCCTGGCTCTGCCACACTGTGACATTCTGTACATTGTTTAAAGTTTCTAAAGCTCAGTTTTGTACCCTTTTAAGATATGAAGGTGAATTTATAAAGTCCTCTTCATATCTAGAGTTCTGAGTCTCTTAAATTAGCATCTTCGTTGTGTGTCAACAACAATCATGATGGAAAATTCAGAATTCATCCGGAAAAAGTTAACCAAGTACTGCAGGGTCAAATATAAAATCCTAAACAGTGAGAAAATACACATGTTGCATACACAAATAGAAAGCAAATAAATAAAACATCAAACCCTTCAGGGGTTCCTTGTTAGCCCACTTAGTTCTCCTATTGCTTGATATCCTAAAGAGACATACTTTATACAAATTTTATGTTGTTGTAAAAAATTAATATGAATATACTATCAATTTTCCCATTGGGTTTTCAATTATTTCCTACACTGTTTAGCATGCATGTGAGTGGCATGCATGAAAACAAAACTTGTCCTGATTTGTTTTCCCTTTGGTGGGTCTGGATATTATCCCAGAACAGTGAAGCACAAAAGGTTAAAAGAGGTAGTAAATGAAATATAGATGAAAGATAGAAAATGTTCATACAGCTTGGGAAGAGTTTACCTCTAAAAATAGCCGCCTATATTAAACAGAGATCTTCCTAAAGCAGTAGCTACTAATAGAGCTGGATCATTAAAAAGAAATACTTTTGATGTGTCATAAAACTTGGAATAAGAAAGCAGCACTTGCTTAAACTAATAAAGGTACATTAGGGTATGGGAAATGGAAAGACTTGCTAAAGAGAGCAACTGCTGTTTAATGACCAAAAAGGGAAGGAGGCAGAGAGCAGGAATCTTCATACAGCAGAAGCCGACATTTTGAAGTTTCAATTTACCTCTAGGCAAGAACAATCATCATTCTCCAGTGGGGGTAAAAATAAGAATGTCTTTATCAGTTAGATTCTGATGGATCAGTCTAACCCCCTGGGAATAGAAGCTGAGGAAATGATCAGATAATGTCTTGACATCAGGCCTTCTGGGAGAGGGTAAGATAGTTTTCTGGGACATCATCCTGCTGGGAGTTATCTAAATGAAGACTATGGGAGTCATGGACTTCTCTGGGCTAACGTTCCTTTTAAATGCTCTTTATATGGGTCATCTTCCAGGTCCTGACCTAATTCTCCCAATGCTGGGATAGAGCAGGGGAAGCTTCTTCATTCAAAGAGCTTTTGCTTGGGATGTTGAGTTTGGTTTTCACTGCTGAAACTATGGTGGGGAAGTCTGGTGAAGAACTCTCTCTCAAGACAAAGTATGGAAGTTCCTTGAATAAAGGACATATACTGAATAATCAGAAACAGGTTAAAGTTCATAAAGTGCCTCTTGACTAGGTAAAGAAAATATGAAGAGACAACTTTGTACTCATCACTCTGACTGAACAGCTAACCAAAGTTGCCTTCCGTTGGTCAAACCTCAAATGCCTTATCGAGTGTTGGTAATATGCTAGGCTTTGGAGACCTGGGACGTAGAATAGTAATAGTGGCTGGGCTACATGAAGAATCCCAGAGCATTGTTTGAGTTCTAAGATGCACAAAACCATTTGAATGCTTCTGGACAGGAATGGACATGCTAATTTCTAGAACTGTTTTTATTTTAAGCTTTCCTGTTATAAAGGTAGCAACTAATATATCGATTCATGTGATAAATGGAAAAGGATAAGCGCTGACCATTTAAATACCATAGGCTGGTTTTCTAGGAAGCAGACCCTGAAATGGAGAGCTGTGTGTACATACAGATCATCCCTTTGGGGATGTTCTCAGGAATGACGCCTACAAGGAAATGAAGTAAGCAGAATCTCGATGAAGGAGAAGTTGGACTGTGATATGGTTGCAACAGAGGTCTCAGCCAACCCCACAGGGAGCTCTGAAACCTTCAGAAATGCCCTTTACTGAGGTGAGGGGGCTGGGCTTTGGTATCCCCAATTGGATCAGATACTGAATGCAAAAGACCCCTGGAAAGGGTGCATGTGTTGTGCACGGTATCTCCCTTTGTTGTACACTACTTCCCGGAAACCTACTTTTCAGCTACAGGCTACCAGTTGGCAATGCAGGGTGTGGCACAGTACAGCACTCAACAATGGCAATGGGATGCGTTACTCTGTACGTACTTAAAATCCAGCTTTTCATCCACTGTCAATGTGACAGTTCGTATTGCTTAATTGCCCTTCGCCTCACTTACCACATCTGGAAACAAAGATTGTAACGGTGCCTACTTCACAAAGTTATTTCAAAAATAAAATACAAATCAGACAATTAGAATAGTGACTGGCTTATAGGAAGCAATTAATAAGGATCAGTCATACTTGATTTTTATAATCAAGCCTTTCTAAATATGGTTAACATAGTAAAGTATCTAATAATACAGTCGATCTTCATTTGTTTATAGATTCTGTATCTGACGATTCATCTTTATGCTAAAATATATCTTCCCGTGGTTTTTCAAAGACATGTACAGAACGGGCAAAAAAGGCACAGAAAAGACTGAGTGCACATATTTGCAGCTGAGGTACAAAAAAGGTGATGCTCTGCCTTCTGGTTGCAGCTCTCATCGTGTCACCAGTGTCCTTTTTTCACATTTTTTGTGCTTTTTGTTAGTGATTCTCCTGTTTTAAAATGGCCCCTAAATGTCATGCTGAAATGCTGTCTAGTGCTCCGAAGTGCAAGAAGGCTGTGCTATGCCTCATAAAGAAAATATGTGTGTTAGATAAGCATCATTCAGGCATGAGTTAGAGTACTGCTGGCTCTTAGTCCAATGTTAATGAATCAATAGTAATATTAAATACGGTGTCTTTCAGCAGGGACACACATAAAGCAAGGTTATGTATTGACTGGTTGACAAAAATATTGCAAGCAAAGGCTCACGGGACTCTATCTGTATCTCCCCCAGGAAGAATGGTTCAGTATTTGCTAATTCAGCGTTCATGGTGACTTTATAGAACACAACTACCACAAATGAGAATCAGCTATAATAATAATAAAATAATAACAATAATAATGTATTATTACTTGAGTCCTAGGTATTTCACATTTATTCTCATGGGGCTGTTGCTGCCCCATTTCAAGACCTCAGCCCACTGCCACATTTGCCTGAAGTGTTGGGAGACAATTTTTAGTATGCTGATTGCTTTGTGCCTCAAGAACATGAGCCTCTCTGACTCGGCCAATGAGGTCTCTCGGCTATATGTGAATGCAGCTCAGAAATGTGAGCAAGTTCAAGTCCTGGGGTCAGCGAACCAACAGGGAATGGAATGTTGTAGGTAGATACCCCTGCATCCCAGCAATCCTGAGGGACAATTTTGAGGCATACTACATCTCAGAATTTCCCAGTGGAATTTAGGAGGAGTTTCAAGTAGGGTTAATCAACCATGGTGGCCAGCCTCCAAGGTGGCCCCCAATGGTCTTTACTTCCAAGGAAATCCTGCCCTCTATATTCCCTTTTCATATTGATTAGGGATGATCTGTGTAATCAGTAGGACATTAAGGAAGTTACATTGTCCAGTTTCTGAGGATATGTCATGAAATATAATGGGGCTTCAGCTTTGACCTCTCTTGGATCACTTGCTCTGGAGAAAGACAGCTGTCGTGTATTAAAAATATTCAAACATGGATATGTACCTCCACAAAGGTACATGTTATGAGGAACTGAGACCTCATACGTTGCCAGCAGCAACGTACTAGCCATGTGGGTAAGCCATCAGGGAAGCAGATCCACCAGCCCCAGTCAATCCCTAACCAACATCTTACTTCAAACTCAGGAGAGCCTCCAAGGCAGAATTACCCAGATAAGCTATTCAAATTTCTAACAGAAACTTATGCGACATGAAACACCTGGGTGGCTCAGTCAGTTAAGGGGCTGCCTGTGGCTCTGGTTATGATCTCAAGGTCCTGGGATTGAACCCTGTTCTGCCGCTTCTCTGTTACACACCACCCCCCACCCCCTGCCTACCCTGCTCATGCTCCCTCTCTCTAATAAATAAATAAAGTATTTTTAAAAAGAGAAATTTGTGTGACATGATAAACTGTTTTAATTCACTTAGTGTTGGGGCGATTTGTTACACAGCAATAGATAACCTATATACCCAAATACTAAGACAGATTTCATTGGCTTTACTCTTTTCCGTCTCATTTTCCCCCACTCTCATATGTATGCTTCATAGAATCATCTCAAAAGTAAACTATATATGCCCACCATTTTCTTATTTCAGGGTCTGCTTTTAGGGGAGTTCAATCTTTGAATCTTGGTACTGAAAAGCCTCTTGAAAGCACACTCTTAAGATGAGATCCTGGGATTGGGTCACCTACTAGTCAATGGATCTCATTTCTGGTGCTAAGTGGTGTGATGATATCTGAAAAGCTGTGATGTCATGATTACTAAACTCTCACTGTGAGTTGATTAAGGGTTAGATACAAGTAGAAAGGGATATGTTGGCTATACGATGTTTTTAATTATTGAAAAATACTGAGGAAAATGGCACATAGTGGATTAAATTGGCTTCTGTTAATTGTCCTAGAAGCCTTGAAAAGAAATAATGGCAAGCATAAGTCAATCAGCTATTCATTCCAAGTATTTTGTGAAAAGGAGGAGGCATTCCTATCAGATTTTAAAGAAAACCCCATTCCCTGCAGCAGGATTGTCAAGCCACGTATTTGATCAGAAACGTAGTAAGCTGTAAAGACTTAATACACTGGCAGCTTTCCTATCTGACACAAAAGCCTTATTAGGGACATGTAATAGCCTCGCATGAGGTGTATGTCTCACAAAATTATGCCCGACTTCTTCAATATCTACTCCTGATTCCTCTCATTGCTTCTAGACTAACAACTGGAATCAGATCTCGGAAAACACAGAGATATACAATCTTACATTGGTAGAAATTTTCTTATTTATCCAAGAACTACAGAATTAGTTAATATGTACAACAGTGACTAGTGAGATAATACTGGGTTGGACTAGGAAATATGGAATGTGAGGCTGCATGGAGGAATTCATTGACATAGCGACTCTCTCCCATGACCAGAATTTAATATCCTGGCAAGGATGCTTGGACACAGTCCAAACGTTAAAATGGTATGGCTCCCACAACTTGAACAGGACAGTGACCTACAACAAGTGAGTGTTTTTGTGTCAAAAATGTCTTGGATAAAGAGAGAAAAAAACTTCAAGAGGTGAACATGAAAATATATTTATTTTTTAAAATATGTTTATTATGTGAAATCAGCAAACCCACCAGCTAATCCCGCCCTAGGAGGGTTCAGAATTAACTACATTTATGAAAGCAGTAGGACTACACCAGTAAGAGAGAGGCACAATGGCTTCATTGAAAAAGTGTAATGGTGTCTGTCCCCTATAGGACAATACCATAAAAGATGCTGCAATGGATCTGGGTTCCCCAGTATCAATGAGGACAGTACAACTCAGAGAACAGAGGCAAAGTGGTGGCACTTAATCTTCTGAGGCAAGGTGGATAGATTACTATCATAAGCAATAAGTCTGGAGTAGAAACAAGTGAGCCTTGACACTCAGGGAATTGTTGCAACAGCTGATAGGCCATGGTCTTCCTGGAGATGGACAGCCAACAAAGAATTGCTTAACTTATATCAAAAGCTGGTGAATTCAGTTACAGCAATGGACAATCAGGCTCTGTCACCTAGCTGCCAGATTGGTGCCATTTTGAAACTCAGTAGAGTCCATCTACTGAAGGAAAAGGTGGGTTTTCCTGAAAAAAGTCTTACAATGCATCAGCACATATATAAAATATTCTCTCAACACTTTCCTCTAAAGGTTTTACGGCTATTGTTCAGTATAAATGTACACTGGAGTAAAGGAAATATGTTTTAATATTTTAGAGTTCTCAGAAAAGGGGTTGATCTGATAATCAGGAGACTGGAAGTGCTAGGATGACTCCCTGTTAGAATAGTGAAAGTGTATAGACTCCAGGTAACAAATAAAATACTAGGTCAGGGAACCCAATGGGCCATAGAACTGTCCTGTGTCTAATTTTTTTTTTTTATCTTCCATTGGGATTTATAAGTTGGTGGAAAGCATCTAAAACTGCCCCACTGGCCAAGAAATATATCAGAAGTAATATATACCCCCAGGTTAATTTCAAGTGATACCTTAAATTTTTTTTTTTTTTTTACCTCAAGATATTTGAATAGGGATTGCTGTACTCAGCATATCCCTACCTTTAAATCATTGCAATGGTCTCTGCAAGAAACAGATGAATCAAGGCAGATTAGGGCTATCATCATTTAAACATACCTAAATGATGGTCCCAACCACATCTACTCTACTGAATATATATTTTAAAACAACAGACTAGCATAGGCTTGATAGTATATAGGGGGTCACAGATGTGACAAATGTGTTCTTTTCAATCTCCAACAGGAAAAAGAATCAAAGCAGCTTTCATTCACTTGGGGAAGATAGCACTTCACATTTATTCACTTCATAATGGCTATGTGAACATTCTAGCCCTCATGCACAGTAATGTCCAGGGGCCTAATACTTCCTTGATAGCTGAAGAATATCATCCTGGGTCCTCTATATTAATAGAGGGGATAATGTGAAAAATGGCCCAAATCTCCATGGAGGAGTAAATGACTTCTAGTTCCTGGGAGTACTGCCAAGAAAGGGCTTTCCGCTCTTAATCCCCTTGGGAATCTCCTGGAAAGAAGGCCCTTAACCTTGTCTGTGGAAAGAGTCACATTAACCTGGTCCATGCCCTCTTCTGGAGTGGCCTAACTTCAATGACTGATCTGTGTGGGGGTATGAAGATCGGACAGACTCAGCCCACCTGGGGAAAAAAACTCTAAAGAAGAAATTTCATTCTAGCCCCAGAGTTTCTCTAAAATTGCATCATAGCTCATCGCCTTCTGACCAGTCAGCCTCTCATTTACCGTCTCTTCTAATAGCCCTCCCTAATAAACCTCCTGCACACTAATTTATGTCTCAGAATCTCATTCTTTAGACACTCAATCTGAAGCATCAGAGTATTTGAACCTAGTAAAGAAAGAAAATGGCAACTACTTTGGATGCCCTGTCAAAACATATGCATGTGAGACTGTGGAATATAAAACTCACAGAAACTCAAAGGACTACCACTTCCAAGATATGCTGGAACACTGCTTCTAAGGTAATGCAAAAATTACTGTTAATTTTTGTATCTTCCCCGTTAAGGAAGATACATAGTGTTTGGTGTGCCACTTTGATATTGCAGGCAGAGAGTGATTTTCAAAGCAGAAAAGGATTCTGTTGTAGATATCAGCTTTAGTACAGCTCGCCCTTCAGCTCAGGCCACAACAGATCCACTGATGCTAGAGCATCTACGGTAGATAAGGACGACATGTGGAGTCTCTAGTAAGTATAATAGAAAAATTACAATGAAGTTCCCTAGTGTTCCAGGGCAAAGCCATGTCTTCTGCATTACTCATCATTTGAAAATCTGCTACTAGGCCTTACTAGAGACTAAATGCTACACCATGGGAAATAAAATAGCTATAAAATGTAGCTGCCTACAACTGGTTGGTATTGTAAGACTCACCCAGTTAGACACGTGCAGAAGCAATCCATCATATGGTAACAACAAATCTGGTATTTGAGCCGAGCGGGACTAAAAGACAAAAGGAAGTTATGTACCAGATATTCTACAGCCCAAGAGCACCTACCAATGCTGTACCAACATGTCACCCTCAGCTCACAATGTGGATTTCTGGTCACCTCCTAAAATCAGCTGACATATGACAAAGGAAATCAGGCTTGGCTCATGGATGGAAGAGCTCAAAACACTGATGTGAGCAAGAACGGACTGCAGGAGCTCTGATGAGAGGGAAACCCTTCCAGTAAGCAGAACACTGACATGTATATTTGATCAACTCCTTCTATAGAATAGAGATCGACAAGCAACAGCTCATGGGCCAGATATAGCCAACTGCCTATTCTCGTAAATAAAGTTTTATTGGAACATAGCCAGAGTCACTTTTTTTTTCCCTATTGTCTATATCTACTTTCACACTTCAATGACAGAATCAAAACAGAGTTGCAACAAGGACTACGTGGCCTGCAAAACCAGATATTTAATTGTTTAGTATCTAGCCTGACCCCTGAAGAGGTCTGAAAGAGTGAGGTCAGATGATTGGAAACAAGAAGATTTGTACAAAAATTATGTAAACAGACTTATGATAATAAGCGCAGATTGTGCAGGTCATGCTATCTCACTTCACAGCCATTAGGAAGCATCTACCTTAGACGGAGCACTGAATAAGAGATAGATAAATGTATCCGGAGGTGGTTACCCACATTCCTTCTGTGAGCACGCTAATGCTTGCACAACGGCCCGTAAACAAAGTAGACACGGTGGTGGAGAGGAAGGCTATTTTTACACCCATTAGTATGAACTGCCTCTGAGTGAGGCTGACCTAGCAAAAGCTGCCGCTGGCATGTCAGTAGCAAAAACATACTGATCTCCTGTAAGTAGGATCCCCTAGCAAGACTGACCATTCACTTGGCAAAGTTGCTTGCTTTGAGTGCCGTCAATTCTGGAACGCAACCATTCCTCTCTTCAGGAATTATTATTTATTTTGGGTAGGAGCTCCCCTGCCTTGCCCACATTTCCTGAGCTGTCACTATCATCCATAGACTCAGATAATATTTGAATTGTTGACATAAAATACCACCTCCCATTGTCTCAGACTAAGGCAACCATTTTATGATTAAGAAGGTACACAGGACTATGGAATTAACAGATCCTACCACATACAGCGTCACTCAAATACTACTATCCTGATTGAATTTTTTTTTTTTTTCTGATTGAACTTTTGAAAGGCCTTTTAAAGATTTGGCTGAGGAACTAAATTAAATACAATAAACTGAATGCTTGTCCTGTAGGATGTGGCATGTACTTTGACCCAACTACATTAGGTAGAAGTAGCACTGGCCTCTTTTGTTGTCAGCCTCATTGACTAACTTGGGAAAATTTCACCTTTCTTACTCACTATTATTGGTTGAATTGTATCCACCAAAAAGATATTTCAAAATCTTAACCTCCAGTCCCTGTAAATGTAATTTCATTTGGGACTAGAGCCAGTACACGTGACTATGGAATTAACAGATCCTGCCACATACAGCATAACTCAAATACTACTATCCTTTTATGTGAATATCTTCTCCTCCTAAGGATGCTAGTCATTTGGATTAGACCCCATCCCAATGGCCTCTCTTGACTTGTCCTGTGGTCTATATTTGAAGAAAACTGAGTCAATATACTTATCTTTAAAAGCCATCACAAGCTGACTGTAATTACCCATATTTTATGGGTAGATAAATAAGATTAAAAAAAAAAAAAAAAAGGCTAAAGAACCTGACCAAGATCGCACAGTATTTAGTAGGAGACAACTCTACAATGGTTACAAATCTTTAGCTCTTTTTTTTAAATAAATTTATTTTTATTGGTGTTCAATTTGCCAACATATAGAATAACACTCAGTGCTCATCCTGTCAAGTGTCCCCCTCAGTGCCCGTCATCCAGTCACCCCCACCCCCCGCCCTCCTCCCCTTCCACCACCCCTAGTTCGTTTCCCAGAATTAGGAGTCTCTCATGTTCTGTCTCCCTTTCTGATATTTCCCACTCATTTTTTCTCCTTTCCCCTTTATTCTCTTTCACTATTTTTTATATTCCCCAAATGAATGAGACCGTATAATGTTTGTCCTTCTCCGATTGACTTATGTCACTCAGCATAATACCCTCCAGTTTCATCCATGTTGAAGCAAATGGTGGGTATTTGTCGTTTCTAATGGCCAAGGAATATCCCACTGTATCCATAGACCACAGCTTCTTTATATTCATCTTTCGATGGACACCGAGGCTCCTTCCACAGTGTGGCTATTGTGGACATTGCTGCTAGAAACATTGGGGTGCAGGTGTCCTGCCATTTCACTGCATCTGTATTTTTGGGGTAAATACCCAGCAGTGCAGTTGCTGGGTCGTAGGGCAGGTCTATTTTTAACTCTTTGAGGAACCTCCACACAGTTTTCCAGAGTGGCTGCACCAGTTCACATTCCCACCAACAGTGTAAGAGGCTTCCCCTTTCTCCGCATCCTCTCCAACATTTGTGGTTTCCTGCCTTGTTAATTTTCCCCATTCTCACTGGGGTGAGGTGGGATCTCATTGTGGTTTTGATCTGTATTTCCCTGATGGCCAGTGATGCGGAGCATTTTCTCATGTGCGTGTTGGCCATGTCTAGGTCTTCCTCTGTGAGATTTCTCTTCATGTCTTTTGCCCATTTCCTGATTAGATTGTTTGTTTCTTTGCTATTGAGTTTAAAAAGTTCTTTATAGATCTTGGAAACTAGCCCTTTATCTAATACGTCATTTGCAGATATCTTCTCCCATCTGTAGGTTGTCTTGTAGTTTTGTTGACTGTTTCTTAGATCTTCACATAATATCATTGTAAGT
This sequence comes from Canis lupus baileyi, assembly GCF_048164855.1. Lineage (NCBI taxonomy): Eukaryota > Metazoa > Chordata > Mammalia > Carnivora > Canidae > Canis > Canis lupus. Next base: position 29,259,602 of record NC_132858.1, read on the forward strand.
TTTGCCTCCTTCACATGCCACTTAGATTATCTTACCCAATTCACATAAATATATACACAAGAAATGTAAAACCCCAAGCCCTTGCTACAAATAGAGAATAACCATAAAAGTGTACATAATAAGAAATTTATCTCCGACAAATGTAATGGCTACTGACATCCACACTCTAATGTATGAGGTGATTCTAAAAGACTCTTCTTGTTTTGGGCATTGTTGCTTCCCTCCCCCCAGCTTCTGTTTTACCTCAGCTGAGCTGCTCAAAACAGAGTACAACATGCACTTACCCTCTCATCCCCACCACGGAGCACGCCATTAGAGTCATGGTTACCACAGTTCTGAAAACTGCTTACATTATAAAGGCACGGTCTGCGAGATTCTTCTCCCTATTGAATTGTTTCCTTCTAAAACATTTGTTAGTGTTCAATACATAACTTGATTGAATGCACTTATCTCTCGATATAACACTTTTCAGCAATATACCTAAGAAAAGTTTATACATACATCCCCAGTTCTAAATGCAATATTTACAAAGTGCAGTGAAAAGACAATGTGCGGTAACGGCTGTGAGTTACATTCCAGATACAACTGATGGGAAATCAGAACCATGGTGCATCTTTTGAAAAGCAACTCTGGGCAGCAATGAAGGGGATGTGGGTCCCAAACTTGCTGGTGCTAAGAGAGGCATCGCAGGGTCGTTCATACTCAGTGTGAGCCATTTCCTGCCATCCTGAGCTTGTGCTGAAGAGATCTCCACAGTATCTTTTATGCTTAGCCCTCGTTCGACTAATGCTGTTCAATGACTCTCCCCATCCCCACAAAATTAACTTTTTGCTAAAGAAAACGAGAAAATAAAGGAGAAAAATAGTTATAATAGAAGAAGAGATGTTACTGCAAACAAGCAACTCTTAATAAAATAAACATATTGGTGATCAGAAAGTGATGTTTTAAGTACCCTCTATCCTAAACAAACACAGTTTGAGCTTTAGATAGATAGTTTGTTTTAGTTGCGATTTGGGAAGTTTGTCACAGATTTTGGGTTGGTGTGAAACACATTATAATTTATCTCACTTAAAATAAGGGGAAATTGACTCCCAGTTCCTGTTTGCATGCAGAATGTCAGATTTTCTGTGATGGATTACTGGTGACAGTAGGCAGGTATCTCTCTGTCTATTTATCTCATCTTAACAAAAATAACCAGAGGTGGGCCATAACACAGAAAACGCAGAGTTTCAAAAGAAAATGAAATTGTAATACAAAAAAAAAAAAAAAATCTTAGGGAAAAAAAGAAAATAAGCATATTGAACATGATGAAGACCAAGGTAGTATCATCATTTACATCTCAATTTCCTGATATGAAAAATAACAAAGTATAATTTCTGGGACAGAAAAAGAAAATTCCCAATAAAAATTTTATTTTTTTAGGATTTATGTATTTATTTTAAGAGAGAGAGAGACAGAGAGCAGAGAGTGTGTGCACACAGGGCGGGGGGGTTGGGGCAGAGGGAGAAACTTTAGCAGACTCCTCAGTGAGCACAGAGGGCGGAGCTTGATGCAGGACTTGATCTCAAAATCTTAGGATCACAACCTGAGCTGAGACTAAAGAGTCAGAAGTTTAACTGACTGAGCCGCCCAGGTGCCCTCCCCCTTACAAATTTTAAATGTTGTGTGTCATACGGTTTTTTACATAAGGGCTGATGTATAAAAACATATGGGCATGATATGAATATGGCTTTTAATGGTAAAGACCCACAAAAATAGCCAAGAATATGCTGGTAAAGCATAGTTTCATGATGACATCTTAGTGAATGGTTAATATAATATTTGAAAATGATAAACTACACATGTAATCATGTATAATCTATTCCTTTATTCCTCTAGACTCCTGCTTCTTTTCTCTCCCTCTCCCTCACTCTCCTTCTAAACACTATTTCTCAGAACCGAAGTTTGGATACAATGCAAGTGGGATAACAGGGATGTACCTACTTTGATGAAAGGAAAGACACTGACATTCCACGTTGGTGGCTAGGACCAAAAGCTGCTCAGATGTTATTGGGACTTCACTGAGACTAAATCATAATCTCAACCATATTTTCCTATGTGATCTTCAAAGAAAGATTTTCTCCCGTATGCTTTCTTAATGACCTTGCACGGTTTTGACATTTGGCTGACAATCAACAAATACCTTTTAATTGCCTAAGGCAGAGGAGCCACTCCATTTTAGATGGGGAATGGTACACGGAGCCTACTTAGCTGGTCATTATCTTGAGCCGACATTCAGCTGATACTGCTGTATCAAGAAGAGACTGGAGTCTTCTTGATAAATATGTTCCTCTGCTAGCTGAGCTGACCAAGAGGAGAACAAAAAAATCAGAACGGAGGAATTTGTGCGAAGCCTGGCTTATCTACTAATGACCATTGCACAGATATAGATACATCATGCACACTTAGAGTTGAAATATTCATAAGTCCTACCTTTGCCTTTGACTATGGAGACAGTCTATGCATAATTGATCTCCCTTCTATTGGCATCAATTTTTTGCTATGCTCTGAATAAATATCTTTGCGTTACTCTTTGAGAGAATTCCATACACACACATAATAAATATATGCATTATCTATACTCACACACATTTTATATGTGTGTATAGATCACATGTGTGTATATATCATATATATCACACACACTCTAAATGCCTGGCCTACTTAGTGGGTGCTATTGAATAGGTAGCTGTTGTTAGTTACTATTCTTTGTTATCCCTTTATAATCCGTTCATTGAAGAGACAGCAAACATCTTCCTGAGGCTGAGATCTATGAAGGCTTAGGCAAAATAGCCAGAAGGTCAATTTGTTGAAGGTGTGTTACAACAATATCCCAAGCAAGTATATCACAGCTGCATTATTTTTTTTTCATATGAAAGTTATGGTTATGTTCTTTGTACTGTTTTCCCAAATAAGATAAATAAATATAGAACCATCCATAAGAAAACAGGTCATCACAGTTTCATAAATTGAATGAGCCTCATTCCTACTGCCTTCGTAGGGTCAGAATTGTGTCAGGCCATTGAATTAGCTTTGCTCTGAGGCTGGCATCCGCGGAACCAGAGCAAAAGTGGGGAACTACTCTGAGGCTGCACAGGAAGCCAAAGGTGGGAAGATGACATAACTACTGTTCCTAAGAGGAAGCCAGGCTCCAAACACCAAGAACCACATACACACATGTATACACAGCACACACAGAGATAGACCCACCTACCTACCTCCATATATATCTATATAGGGCCAAGTGTTTCTAACTTGGGTGGGACAAGATATAGGGTGAAAAACAGGTAATCAGCAAATAAGAGAAGATATGCCAGAAATGTAAATAAGCACTACAACTTATTTTACCACGCTGTTTCAGGCACGTGTGCTAAGTTTAGCACAACTCATTTGGCCAAAATAAAAGCATAATAAAGAAAGACTTCCTCAATATATCTGACATCAAACCTCTACAGATAAAAAAAAAAAAAATCTCCTTTGACCCTCTGTAATGAGTATGGAGGCAATGTACCTCCATCCATTTATCTGAACGGTATAAGAAGCATTAAGAGAAAGTGGGCAAGGAAAACAAAGTCACTTCCTTCTCTCCAAAATGGATCTTGGAAAAATTCTCATTGTGTAGTCTCCACCACGCTGGTGGCCCTACTTTATCACTTGTCCCTGTGCCCCTATATGCTTCCCTTCTCCGTGCAAACATGGAGCTGTGCACAAACATGCACCTGGATTCAGGCCAGAAGGATCATCAGTCACTGCCTAACTTGCCTACTGCTTTCTTCTCTATTTTTCTCTAACCTGAGCTCTTAACCCATCACCAAAAAAGAAAGAGGAGACAGAGGCCACTGGTGAAATTTGTATTTCATAAATCTTGTAATCCAGGCCAGGCTTCAGTTGTTCCCTCTGATTTTTCAAGAACTCTATGAATCAAACATCACTTGCTTGGGGTTGGATCCCTGAGGGCTACCCGCGGCTAAGCCCTCTGCTATCCAGGACAGCCAGCACAAAGGAAGGCCACGCGAGGTCAAGGCTCTTTGTGGCCAACTCATCGCCTTTTCTCACGAAGCACAGCTTTCAAAGACAGGGTTTAGAAGGAAGGCCATCAAGGGTAACTGAATTTGTTCAAAGAAATACGGCCACATGTTTGCTTGTTTGATTTTTCCAGGGGGTTGCAAAATATTTGCATTTGTTGAGAAGAATACCTTACACACACAGAGTTCAGTGTGCCGTAGAGAAAAATGTTACCATGCTATTATACCCTACCCTCGGAGGTGGATAGGTCAGACATAATTTTGATATTTTGATAGATGAGAAAATGGAATCCCAACGAGTTGAAATATTGAATCACAGTGTTACACCTTTCAGTAGGGAGGATAGGTCTGGAGTCCCAAACCCAGAGCTCTTTTCACTACACTACACGACCCACATTATCTACCAGAAATTTGGAAATTCTGTGTGCTTATATGACTAAGTTATTTTCTTGGGTGAAACCCATTCTTCATCTGCTTTTTTTTTTTTTTTAAGATTTTCTTTATTTATTTGATAGAGAGAGAAAGAGCAAGTAAGAGAGAGCAAAAGTGGGAGAAGGAGAAGGACAAGCAGATTCTCCACCTGCTGAGCAGGGAGCCCAGTGCAGGACTTGACCAGCCCAATGCAGTTCAAAGACCCTGAGGTGTTTAATGGACTGAGCCATCTAGGTGCCCCTTCATCAAGAAGAAAGTATATAGTGTCTGGATTATCTCTCTCCCCTTGCTTTTCTTTGCAGTCTTACAGTAACTACTTTTCCATCTTTTCACAAGACTCAAAATAGGATCTGGTTATGAAGGACAATATTCTCCAACCATAAGAAATAGCCTTCTTAAGGGTACCAGGAGCGCAAATACTCTTAAAAAATGTGTATATGAATAGGATCGCTTCCTTTTCTTGACAAACATCCTCAACTCTCCTGCCCCACTTGGGGACTAATTAAGTTGCTAATAAGCAAGAAATGACCTCTATGCCATGCAGACATGTTTTAGGCAATTATTTCTGTAAAAGACTAGGAAAGAGATGTTGGAGATCAGTTCTCATATTCTAAGAATCCGATGTCTGACCTGAAACAGCCAAATGCATGCTGCACAGAGTCCTGGGAGTCATCAGACCTGGATTCCTGACAGGCAATGGTCTTGGCCCCATGCTGCATATTTGGCACTCTCTTGACTCTCCAAATCCACTTTCCATACTTGTCTCCCATCCATGCCTGGGAAGCTGTCCACATGGATTCCTCAACATGCTCTTCAGGCCTCTGCTTCTGTTTAGGTTTGTCCAATGAGGCATCAGCAAGAAACCAGAGGATAGGAAGACAGTGGGATTAGGGTACTTATTTTGCATCTTCCTCCCCATAGGGATCACTCCATCAAAGATTTTAGTTCCTGTCAAGCAAACATTATTTGTGGTTGCTCTTTCTTCTCTGCTTTTCAGGTCTGGGGCAGTCACAACGAGGTTCCATGTTAGGACTCTCAGATAATTGAACTCCCTATTCATGCCTCTGTCAATAGCCCTTTTACGAAATTCTTCTCAATTTAATCTATGGTGTGGGTGTTATGTTTCCTGTTGGCATTTTTACTGATATAGACCAGTTACATTATCTCTCTAAATTTCTTTTTCCTCATTTAAAAAAAAATGAGTATAATAATCTACCTCGTATGATTCTTGTAAGAATCAAAATTTGTAGTTGATAAAAAATTAACAAGGGCTATTTAGGTGTTGGGAGATTGACTAGGCTCTAGAAATCCAGCAATGAATCATACAGATAAAGTATGTCGGTTATATATTGCTACATAAAAAACCAACCCCCCCCAAATTCCACAGCTTGAAATAACTATTTTACTTACTCATGAATCTGTGGGCCAATAATTTGAGCTTTATTTTTTTAATCATGCAACTCTTTTATTTTTTTTTAAGATTTTATTTATTTATTCATAAGAGACACAGAGAGAGAGGCAGAGACACAGGCAGAGGGAGAAGCAGGCTCCATGCAGGGACCCTGATGTGAGACTCAATCCCCGGACTCCAGGATCATGCCCAAAGACAGACACTCAACAACTGAGCCACCCAGGCGTCCCTGATTTGGGCTTAGTACATCTGGATGATTTTCAACTGATTCCACCTGTAATTATTCATTGTGATGGCAATCAGCTGGTAGTTGGACTGAGGCATAGTCTAAGATGGTTTCATACATATGCTGGTTGTTGGTAACAAACTCTCTCTCTACATATGATTATTCAACTCCAAGAAAGCCAACCTAGCAACTTTATACAGTGATCTTCATTTCAAGAGGGTGAGAACAGAAACTTCAAGGTCCGAGAATTACACTCAGAACTTTTTAAAATCTTCTACCTACTGTACTGCACCAGTCAAAGGAAGTCAGAAGTCCAGCTGAGATCCAAACTGCTGAAGAAACATATCCCATCTTTTCTTGGAAGGAGTAGCAAAATCATATTTCAAATGTGGTGCACATCCAGGGGTGGAGGAATTCGAAGCCATTTTTCAGCAATCTACTGCAAAAAAAATCTTGACTTCATAGAATGTATAGTCTAGTATGCAAAAGTCCTGTATAATATAAGGCACGCAATTCATTAATTCAACAGAGATGTATTGAGTACAAGGCAGTGAGTGCTTGAGAGACAGAAAACCATAGTAGTTAATCACAATACAAAATGTGTAGAAATATGCATTACCAACCTGCTGCTTTATCTCCAGGTGTAGTCAGACATCATCAGTCAGAAAGTAAACTCCTTATAACCAAGATCCAAGAGCCCACAGTTCGACTCTGGAAAGATATATATATAATAATGGCAGTAATCATATCTCCTTCCTTTCCTGCTACTAACACTATTGCCACCCCTTAAACAAAACAAAACAAAACAGAAAAACAATATCTTAACCTCACAGATCTGTATGTGGCCAATCGGTATTGACACCATGTTTTGTGCCCTCCTTCTGCTCTTCCAACTCCACAGGTTTACATGGATGTCTGGCACCGTTAGCAAGAGGGTTCCCCTATGTCCATCCTCTTTATGAGGATTTCATGCAGTGCCAAGATTGTCCAAGAAGTCCTTGCACCATTACTCCCCTGCATATCTCATTAGTAATTAGAAATGTTTTAGAATGACTCTTAATCATTATGTTGCATGTGAAAGATCAAGCAAAACAAGGAGTGATGGGGTCCCTTTCCAAAAACTGGAGTGAATGCCAATCGGATGCTGTTAATGACCTCTCCCACCCATGCCCTTTATGGGTCCCAAGCTCCCAATTCTTGACCAGACCTGCCAATTTTGCCCTCTGACTGCTTCTCCCAAAAGACATTGGCTCAGAACAGTTGTAGAGAATGGATGCGAGGCACAGATAATCCTTGCCTCCACTAAATGGTCCTGTTTGTCTCACGCATCTCAGGCTTAAGTCATTCTAGACTTTCTACCGTTCCCCAAATGCATGTTGCACTATCCAGCCTTTCCATCCTGCCATTTCCTCTGTCTAGCAATGCTTTGGTGCACCCAGCCAACTCCTTCTTGCCCTTGGAATCCCAGCACACGTATCCTCTCTGAGTCCATGCTCTAGTCACCTAGTTCAAGCTGACTCATTAAATACATGGAATACCACAGTATTTGGTGGACACATCAGTCGCTGTCACAACACGTCAGTTTTATTTTCACAAATGTTTCTTTTCCTCACTGGGAAGTCATCTCTTAAGGAAAGAGATTTTTGTCTCATAGTTTTTTCTGTATCAGCACCGGGACAAATGTGGATGTACCTTCTATGTCGAATGGGATTAGAATTCATTTTAAGTTTGCTTTTAGCTTGATACTTAATTTACCAAGATCTCCACTCCAATATGTCCATAATGACTCTTGGGCTAGAGATACTCAGTTCTCCACTTGCACTTGATCAGCTCATTCCATTAAACACAAAACCAATCTGGAATAGCTGCTCTAAGAAAATAAACTCTTACCTCTTCTTGTTAAAAAAAAAAAAAAAAGAATTCCTAGAAACTCTCCAGTCCTTAGGGAGGCTATTCACATATATTTGTGCTTTTTAATGAAGAAAAATAAATAATTGGTTTTCATAATTAGTCCCATAAAGCTGAGTCTGTCACTGCTAAATGCATAGTTGTACTGTCTCAGCGCTTGAATAAGAGGAAAAAGAACTCAGAGTTCCTAATTCACCTTCTTCAAACGGGTGAAGGTTACATTTTTTAAAGGCAATTATTGAGAGTATTCCAGATAGAACATTTAATATTTAGGGTTCTGACTGCTTCCCCTGAAGTCATTCTGATTTGAAGGCAGAAACACAGTCTAAGAAAAAGTCCTTTGCTGGACATTCGAAATCCATATCTTATTTTTCTCTGTCAAATTCCTCCTTTGTAAAATACGGTTAATTGTAAACAAAGAGGGAAAAATCGGTGTTAAATGGAGAAATAAAGAACCGAATTTTTATTACTCATTCAGGAATTCATTCAATTAAGGCGTTTCTCAGAATAATTTACTGAAGAAAAACATTAAAATTTACTTTAAAAAACAGAATAAAATTAATTTTGTCTTGCGGTTACCATATGGGTCCACTGAACTCTTTTATTTGTAAAATAACTTGAAATTATAAAGATTAAAAAAGGTACAGTGGACCCAGATAGTAAATAAAGATAGGTATTTCTCCTGGAATAACCAAGTTTAAAGTGGTTTTGTCTTTTTTTGTTTGTTTGTTTGTAATTATTTTTCTCCTCCAGGGATGGATAGACAAATAACTGTGTTTTTAAGTTACTATGAAAAGTTGTACCACTAGATAGAAATTTAAGTTCATTTTGCTTTTACTTTTGATTTTTAGGATTGTATTTAAAACTTGTATTTTGTTGTGTAATTATGTATGATATTTACATGATTTTAAATTCAAATCAACAAAGAATTCTATATCCTTCCCCTTCACTTTATTCTTTCTTCCCCTATAAATAAACATTTTAAACTATATTATGGCATATCCTATTTTAAATACAGCATACATATTAAGTATAATATGCTTTATACTTTATTATATATATATATATATATATAAAACACCCCTCTTTCTTAAATAACCAGACCCATAGACTGTATACCAGTTATCTATTACTGTTTAACAAACTACCCCCAAATACAGAGGCTTGAAACAGGCATCATGTATCTGCTCATGTCAGCCTCCTGCTTGACCTCTCTTTCCATGTGGTGTCTCATCCTCAGAGAGGCTAACGCGGGCTTTTAGACACAGCAGTCTTAGGGTAGCACACAAGATTAGAAGCTACATGCCTTTTGAGACTTAGGCTGAAAAGCCTTGCAATATTCAACTGCAGTTTTTTGTTTAAGCAACTTCCAAGACAAGTCTCCATTGACAAGGTAGGGAAATAAATTTTACTCCTTGATGGGAGGAGTGGCAAAGGCACATTGTACGGAACACGCCTATACAGGTAGGAAGAAATCCTTGGATGGTCTGATCTGTTCTCCAGACCTGACTTCTTATGCCAGAAAGGATACAGAGCAGCATTTCATTATCAAGTGCAAATAACAAACATCCTGGGCTCTAGTCAGTCAATAGGAACAACCAGTCTGCCTTTCTGAAGAGGAAACACAGAAGACGTGGAAAACAGGGCAGAAGTCCCCTGTGAAGGTGGATTTGCTCACTGCCTAGCCACAGACTCAACTGTGTTCTTCCACACAGGGCTCCAATTTTATGCAAATGACCCCCTATTTCCATGAGCCTCAGGGAAGGGAGCTCATCTCTTGTTATTGTGAGCCAATCAGTGAATGGCCTTCGTAAGGTAACTCTTTCCTATCTAGTAGTGGTTTAAACATAAATTAGCCCAATCAAACTAAAGAAAGTGCATATACGTAAAATTCTTGGCACCAGGTCTCTCTCTCTTTTGCCTGCTGGACAGGAAAAAGAATCTCTTTGGTCATGATTTCATCTGTAAAGTATTTTAACATCATAAAAGAAACAGCTTTAGATGAAGCCAATACTGAGGATAGAAGATTGGAAAGACAATGAGAACCAGGCTCTTTGATGACATTCTAAAGCCTCTGTTCCATTCACACCTGGAGCCTGCCCTGCTGGACTTGCATTTATGCAAGATTTAAATGTTCTTGTTACTTAAAACAGGTCAAGGTTCTTTTTTATCATTTCACTTTGGATTTCGCAATCACTCGTACAAGGATTTGAATTTAGAAAATCATTTTCACGTGTATAACATATAACATTGATGTCACTACCACCAGTGGGAAACGGACTAAAGTTCTCCATGCTATTTTAGAGATACAGAAACAGAGGCTTGGAATGTTGATAAAACTCAATGAGATAACCAGTGGAAGTGTGCTGACCAGATGCAGAGCTCAGAGGACAGGCCTGATAAATGTTAGTCTCAGGAAGACATCACTGTTTCCCAAGGGCTTTTCTACAACATCCTTAGCCCAAAATCTTACTACCAAACTTGGTAGACCCATGGCTCAAATTCAAGTTCTACATCTTTCTGACCAGGCCAGACTGCTTTCAACTTAGTATCAGTCCCAGAGATTTCCTTGGTGAGATCAAGCTTTGGAAGGAAACAATATTTTGAGACAAGGAAAATAAATATGTTTTTGAGAATGAGAATATTCCCCTAGAAGAACAGACATAGAAAAGGATGCGTTCATGGACAGCATGAGGATAGTATGTGTGCATGTGTACAGAAGACAACTGGAGTGACCTAACGGAAAGCAGAAAGGTTGACAGATTTAGAGCAATGAAAAAATCCTGAGAAGAACACTGATTTTGGTATCAACCAACCAGATTTGGAGTCCAAATTATCTCCTGGAAACTCTTTCTCCAAAATGTCCTTGTGTATAACATGGGGTAACAGTACCTTCCCAGAAGGCTAAAAAATTATTAAATGCGATTATATATATATATATATCACCTGAGCACAGGCTACATTTCATGTCTAGAGATCCACAAATGTTACCGTAAAGACATATCATGGTAAGATGAGCCCAGGATTTTTAAATTCTTGCTGGAAGTGTCTGTGTAAGTGTATGTGTGTGTGTGTCTGTCTGTGTGTGGTTAGGAGTGGACTTCCATTTTATACTTAGAAATATTTTTCCTGCTTCTTTACAAAGTTTTGGTATCAACTTCGGGGCAATTCTTCCTTTCTCTTTTATAAAAAAAATTTATTTGTTTGTGTGCAATAAAGCAAGCAAAAAGGAAAAGAAAAGAAAAACAGTTTGAGATAACGGACAGCTAAACTCTACTGTATCACGTATTTCTTCTTTCAGGAAAGAAAGAAAATGTATCTTTCCTAAATAAGGGTAAAGCTATACTCTCCCCACAAATACATGCAAATTCTTGAGGGATATGCATGAACTAGCTATTGTGACCTGCTGACAGAGGGTCACATCTTTACCTCGTGAAAGTTAGAGAATCTGGTAGGCAAGACTGAAGTCCTATCTGTATCATTTACTGAAGTCTTCTATGCATTATTTTCCTGGACTGAAGAACTCAGGCTTTGGGAAATGTCCTGCACTGGGAATATGATGTTCTAATGCCCTGGCCAAAGACACTTGGAGATGGAGGCAGAAGGAGTTGTTTTGATGAAGACAGTAGGCATTTTGTCAACCATATGGACAAGGGAAATATAGGATATAAAGACTCCAAACCAGAATCCTCTATACCAGATGGGCTCAAGAGCATTTCCATTTATGCATACTTTTGTCCATTCAATAAACATTTACTGAATAGCAATTACGTATCAATACTTTTCAGGCATTTGGAACAGAGCAGTGAACAAGACCCCTCATAAGGACCTTTCACTCTAGTTGGAGACATGGACAGTAAACAAGTAAAAACAGTAAGTGAGAAAAGTAAATGCAAGTAATGATCATTACTGTGTAAACAGTATTTTCTAGGATCAAGCAAGGCCCCTCTGAGAGCGACATCTGAACTGATGTCTGAACAACAGGAAGAGCAGAACAATGGCCCCAATGGAGATGTCCACACCATTTATGCTCAGAATCTGTGACGATGTGACCTTACATGGCAAAAGAATTTGCAGAAGTGATTAGGATTAAGAACCTCGATGTGGGGGAGATTATCTTGGATGATCCATGAGGGCCCAATGTTGTCACTGAGTTTAAACACAGAAGAGGAAGACAGAAAGAAGGATGGGAGGTGAGAAAGGCTGGACCCACTGTTGCTGGTTTTGAAGACAGAGGACAGAGGCCATAAGCCAAGGGGAGTCACAGCTTCTGGGAGCTGAGAACAGGCTCAGCTGACACCCAGGAGAAGAACAGGGACCTCGGCCCTACGGTCATGAGGAACTGGATACTGCCCACAACACTAATGAGCAGGAAGTGGACTCCTCCCCAGGGCTTCCGGAAAAGATTGTGGCCTTGCTGACAACTTGATTCTAGTTCGCTAAGATTTGTACTTGGCTTCTGACCTACTGAACTATAATGAACATGGGCTGTTTTACGCCATGAGGTTGGGGTAACTTTGTTACGGTGACAACAAAAAGCTCATTGACAGGCAAAGACGAGAGGGGCACATATCCCAGGCTGTGGAGACGGTAACACACAAGCCCTATGGTGGCTGGGGTGACCATCAGAATAGGGACAATCAGGACAGGTTTGGGCAATGCCGAGACACTGCGGAATTCTCAAACATGCTTGAAGAGGGAAATTTGGTAAAGAAATTGTATGCTTCACAATCAGTTAAGATACAGGCTTAGATGACTAGGAAATCGAAGAAAAAAGATTTGCCACACAAACTCGCAGAATTCGGACATATGGGTTTTCTTACCGGTGGTTCAGCTGGCCCCGTGACCCCTGGGGGACAGGGGCCTGGGAGCGGGAGGGCACTGTTCGTGGTCCTGAAAGAGCTTTTCTTACTGCAGCAGATGGAGGAGCCTTGTCCAGGGAAGGTGCCACCAGCGGTCTGGGAGGGGCACATCTCCCAGATCTCAGAAGCCATCTCTCTGCTCTCCCATTTTACTGTGCTTCCTTTCAACTTGTCTCTCTTCCTCTAAATTGTGTAGCCAACTGCAAACATGTCTCAAGGAAAGGGGAGAACGGATGCCGGCCTGTCCCCAATTCCCCCCCTACCCCCGCCCCCCGCCCCCGCCGTGAGCTGCCCCTCTGCTGCTTTTACAAACTATGAGCTTCAGCCCGACCAGAAAGGAAAGCTGTCTGGAAGCAGGGCGTCCCCTGGTTGTCATCACTCACCGGAGACCAAGGCAGGTGTGACCCCTGTGAGAGCCTGAGAGGCGAAGAAGGAGACAATGAACACTATCAGGAGCAGGTGTGAGCACTGCTTCTTGAGGAGGGAGCCAAGTCGAGCAGAAAGAAAGACAGGCAGGGGTGCTTCGGACACATCGGGCACGACTCGGAGTAAAGGCTGAGAGGTCCACCTGGCACCGCAGCAGGGGGTCAGGACTCCCGGCAGCTGAAGCCGGGGAGGGCACCCCCGCGCTGCCACTTTTTAGCTTGTGTGAGCTCAGCGATCAGTGTAACCGACTGCTTCTTGGCTTTAACCTTCCACACCTCACTGGACTACTGTGATGATTACACGACGCTGCGTATAAGGTGCCAGGCACCTACGTGCACTTGGCAAATAGGAGTGGAAGCTACTGCTGTTTCTCACGGGTATTTGTCAAGGGTGGCTGGTCCTAAGTGACTCTTCAGTACTTTGCTACAACTGGGAAGTGAGGAAAACCATACACCTCTCCTCAGAGCAGACACATCCTGGTACAGCTAAGACATTCTGGGTGGATCATTGTGCACAATCCCCTTAATTGATAGATGAGGAAACTGAGGCTCAAAATTATTTCGTTCAAGGTTACAAAGGCAGCGAGGGACAGGGCAGGCAGGCACTTGAAGGCCATGCTGTCTCTCATCCAATGACTGTCTCATCAAATAGCGTTTATCAGTTTGTTCACTTGATCTGAAAGCACTGTCTTGTAAGACTGAGGCCATGGAGACTTCACACACGTTCTCGAACCCTGCATCCCCACCGGAGTTACGTTTGTGTGGAGAGTAGACTCCGCCTATCTCCCTCTTCCTTTTCCATGTTTCCAGATCAAAACTGCTACGGATTTCCTGAGTCAGCAATCCCAGAGAAATCATCCAATTCCAACAATTTAAGTAATTTTAGGGAAAGAAGAAAGAAATGTCACTATTTAGAGGTTAGTACATATCGTAACCAACCCAGAAGTGGTTGTAACCAACCTGCAATACTGCAAACTTTTTGATTCAATGACTAACTCCAATTTTTCATACGCTACACCATCCCTCTTCTTACGCTCAGCTCCATGCACAGTACGCATCTGGCTGGCCACTGTTGATTTTAGTGGTTCCCAGTATGTAGATGCCTTTTCTAATAGAAAAATTCTGTACTTGCAATAAAGTTTTCTATTTAGCATTTCTATTACACGAATAAGAAGCTCTCCTATGATCTCTAAGAGTTTAGATTTCTGGACTTAAGCAAAGAGGGTTTCCTTCCCCTAGTTTAATGTGTCATCCTGGCCAGGGTTATAAACACCAATCTGAGTGTTTCTGTGGAATTAGATGTGGTTTGTAGATGTGGTTAACATCTGCAATCAGTTGATGTGAAGTAGAGGAGGGTATCTCAGCTGTGTGGGAAGGGCTCATCCAATCAGTGGAAAGGCCTTAACAGCAAAACTGAGGTTTTCCTGAAGGAGAGGAAGAAAAAGAGACACAGGAAGAAGGAGGAGCAGGAGAAGGGGGAAGAAAAGGAGAAAAGGAAGGAAGAGAAGAAGAAGGAGAAGGAGGAGGAGTAGGAAGAGGAGGAGAAGGAGGAGGAGGAGGAGGTGGAGGAGGAGGAGGAAGAGGAGGAGAAGGAGGAGGAGAAAAAGAAATTCTGCCTTAAGACTAAAAGTATCAGCTCCGGCAGGCCGGGTGGCTCAGCGGTTTAGCGCCACCTTCGGCCCAGGGCCTGATCCTGGGGTCCCGGGATCGGGTCCCACATCAGGCTCCCTGCATGGAGCCTGCTTCTCCCTCTGTCTGTGTCTCTGCCTCTCTCTCTGTCTCTCATGAATAAATAAATAAAATCTTTAACAAAAATAAATAAAAGCATCAGCTCCTGCTAGTCTCCCACCCACACGAGTGCCCAATGGCCTTAGGTCTTGCCAGCCCCCACATCTGTGCTAAGCCTGGGGTAACCCCAATCTCTGCAGCCTAACTCATCAGAAGATTGTTTCTGACTCACGTAATGAAAACCAGTAGGGAGCAGGGCTTGGAGACCGTGTGGCCTCCAAGGTCACCTGGACATCATCTCCTGGCCGGGAGACAGGGCAAGAAAGGCAATGGAAGACCACGTGAAGGTGTGAGGAGCTGGGGCCTCTCCTGTACATGCTCCACGGTCTGGACCTGGTCACACGGTCACGTCTACATGCCAGGGAACATGAGCTAGCTGCTTCCCAGGAGAAACTGCTAATGTGCTTGACAAACAGGCACAAAATCTTCGTGAGAGAAGCTGCTTGGACAACATCACACGTTCTTGGTAGGATCACCCTGTTTGTTAGAAGTTTTGTGGCTCATATGTTGAGTATTGTTGTGTCAATACAGGAACAAAAGTAGAAAATGCGGGGGGATATATATATATATATATAACCAGCCAGAATGAGCTGGCGCAAAAAGGAAAGTGTGAGGCAGGAGACAATTTAAAACAGCAATTAGAGTCTAATGAAACCCGAAGTTCGGCATCATTATCAGAAGCGAGGACATAGCTAATTATGCTGAAAGCAAGTTTCAGTTCAGGCTACAGTCATTCAAGAGTGGAACCTTTTCTTCCCCAGCAGAAAACGCTAACTTTGAAAGCCACTTAAAAGATTCTCAATAATGGATGGTTACGTCCGTGTGTGTGCGTTTTAATCTCTTTATCCATATTGTCCACGTGGTATTTAGTCTTTGTACTTAAATCAACAGTAATTGTTTGCGGTACCATGAGAAATTTTTGCTTCATTGATTCTCCATGGCACTGAAATGTCACATTAGCTTGAGGTGAAAAGCTAATAGGATGTGAATAATGATAATAATAATCAGAATGATAATAGAAAGAATCATACACCTGAATGTCCATTAAAATCCTCTATTGCATCTCAGCGCTCTCGTGACATTTCAAACCCGGGAGGAGAGAAACGGTTTATTAACACTGAGCTCCCTGGAATCCCAGTGCAGCCTTGGCCACACATTTTGGCACAGATGGCAATTAGCTGAATGAATGGATGGATGAGGACCAAGCACGACCTACTCTGTGTCACCCTCTCCATTTTACTGAGTTTCCAGGTACAGTTCATTGATGTTCCATCTTCCACATTCCTGTCTAGGGCCCACATCTACACGCAGAAAAGTAAATAGGTCTTAAAACGAGGCATTTGGAATTTGTCACGGGCAGAGGGCCATTAAGTAGATGCACCCAAGTCACATATAGCTTAGCATCCCAGGGAGGCCAGTTACCACCCGGACATTCACACATTCACTAAGTCTCAGACGTTTGCCCAAGGACACTGGCCTATGCTACTAATATTTAAAAAAATGATAATGAAAGGAAGATTCTCAGATCCTCTGAGTCCACAGTAAGTGATGGTATCTCACTTTACCTTTTAGGAATTCTAACCCCCTGCTGGTCATTGCAGATTCACGATTATAAGCAATGAATCCGTAATTCTATTATACCAGGGAGTTGCTTCAGCACTCAGACCCCACCAGACTCTGTTTAATTCCATGGGGATACCCTGCCATGGAATACTAGACTTTTATTTTATGATACTTTGCCACTGATGATTATTTAATGCTTTTTCTTTTTTAAATAGTTGCTTAATGTCTGCCTTCCCCTCTAGATGGTATAGCAGGAAGCTTCCTTCTGCCATTCAGTCCTGTGTCCCCAGGTTCCAGAAGGGGGCTAGAGGCAGAGCAGCACTCCATCAGCGAACGTCTAGGACTTACCTGAGAGTGCCTCATCCCTCTCTGCATCAGGGTTCACAACACTTCCACTTTCCAGATTGAATTTTACCTTATTATCCCCAATTATTCTATTCAATTCAATATTCATTCAACATTCAATTATTATTATTACCAATTATTCTACATTGCAGAATGTGCAACTGCCCACCTCCAAGATACCTTTCCCAGCATCCATCCAATTTTTTTAAAAAAAGATGATTGATTGATTGATTGATTGATTGATTTATGAGAGAGAGACAGAGAGAGAGAGAGGCAGAGGGAGAAGCAGGCTCCATGCCAGGAGCCCGACATGGGACTCAAACCCGGGTCTCCAGGATCACGCCCTGGGCCAAAGGCAGATGCCGAACTGCTGAGCCACCCAGGGATCCCACATCCATCCAACTGATCTCATAACTCTTGACTGTATTTTAATTTGTTCAGACCGCATTGGTCTTCTTAAACTCTTCCCCTACATGGTGCATTATTACCTACAAGTCCTCACTCATGCTGTCAAGTTAGCTAGGGACTTATAATATAATGATGATATTCTCAAGCTACTTCTGTTGATTACAACTGTTCCTAAAGACTTCTGGGTATTGCAGTGAGACAATAATGAGACACTCCTAAAATATTTCTTTAGGAGAAAGAAAGTAGAACTTCTCAGAGAGAAACTATACAACTAACCCAAGATACATCACAGTAGTGATACGAAATTACCTTGAATGGAAAGAAAAATTGCCAGACCAACTCAAGACTCGATGCTAATCAAACCAAAGGGGTTGACTCTATATAAAATACCTCACATTCGAAAATAAATTTTTAGCCCTGTTTTATAAACATGGACTCAAATTCTGATCAAAAGGAAGAGCTTTAAATTAATATCCTAGTCCTCAGGGACAGTATATCACAGAAAACAATGATGACATCAAATTGCCCAGTCTTGTAACTAATTTTTATCGTGCATCTATATTCATCAAGCTCACCTCTGTAATTTTCCAAGAAGATGACCTTATCTTATTTATCGAAAAGATTAATCAACTTCATTTTGGTAGACATTCTTTAGTCTCTTGTGAACTTATTCAGCATGAATGAGGCTCGTGAATCAGTGCAACTCAGCTGTACCGATAAGTTCAAGTTTCTGGATGTGCAAAGCTGAGGAACTTTGGTGTATTCGTGCATTATCCAGGGTTTCCAGAGAAACAGAACCCATAGAAGATGGAAATAGATAATCTTGTATCAAATTCCTTAGGTCTATGTACCTATATCTATCTATATACAAACATCTCTTGAAAGAGATTTATTATAAGTATTGACTCACATGATTGTGGTGTCTGAGGAGTCCTATGATCTGCCATTTACAGGCTGGAGACCTAGGGAAGATGGTGGTGTAATTGATCCAAAGGCCTGAGTGCTGGAGAGCCAATGGTACAGATTCCAGCCAGAATCTGAAGGCCTGGGGGCCAAGGACCCTGAGGGCAGGAGAAGGCTGATGCTTCAATTCAAGGAGACAGGCAGGCAGGAACTTCAACATCCCCTTGCCTTTTAGTTCTACTGAGAACCTCAATGGATTCCATGATGCTCACCCACATTGGTGAGGACAACCTGTTCTACTCAGCCCAACAATTCAAATACTAATCTCTTCTAGAGACACCCTCACAGACATACCCAGAATTAAGGCTTAACCAGCTAAGTGGGTATCCCACGGGACAGTCAGGTTGCCACATAACTTAACCATCACACTTAGAGGGCTTCTTCTACTTCATAAGACTCCTACTTCTAAGGTAAACATCTGCCTATCAGATTGCTTGAAGGCCAATCAAGCAACTTTCCCTGGAAAAATTCCAACACCTCAATCACTACGTTATCCTTCTATTAGAAGTATTTAAGATTCATCACTCCCCCTGAAGTTCTTTGTGACTGACCTAGTCCTTCCCATATGTACCTTATTTCATGGCTCATCACCATCTGGGGCTAGAACATTGTTTGTATATGCCAGCAAAAGAGTATGATTTGTTGCCATGTAATGATGATCATTTTTAGGATTATGTAATAGCAACATGGCATACATATTCATTAAGTATAAGCTCTAATTATTTTCTATTACCATGCTCTATAATCACCAGGATTTATAATCTCTCTGGAAATTACCAAAATGGAATGTGCTCCCCCTTCAAGGACTTCAGAGGTCAGAGATGATTCTGAAATCCTGAAATCATCTCTTTTATCTGATGAGCCCTTTGTGAGTTAAGGGAGACCCAGGCCGCAGGCAAAGCTCTGTGGTGACCAGTGGGCTCCTGTGACACATTTGGTAATGCGCTAAGCAGAGAAGCAAAGCAAACAGGCAAGCTAATTCCTAATGTCAGAAGGCAATAAGATATGCTAATTACCAAATAATGTATGCAAATGCTCAAACGTATGTGAGTGTGAGGATTATCTATCACATCCTGAAAATCACTTCCTTTCTACAGAATTCTATTCTCCCCAGTGTATTCCCAGCAAATACATGGGGCCCACACCTACCCCTTACCAAATAGAGTATCATCTCAAATGGGCCTTAAAATCCTAGACAAGGTCAGAAACCACTGGCCATTTAAATGCTTTGTACTTCAATGCAACCATCAGTTAGGTATCATGTCCCACAAATTACCTGGACAAAGGCTGTATCCCCTTAACTGAATGGTTTTGATCAAGCAGTAAATGGTTATACTTGAGGTGGAAAAAAGTTGAATTCTGCTTTATGGTCAAGGATCTTTTTCCTCTCACTTGTCTCTTCCTTCAACTTGCTGTGAACCTTCAGCCAGTAGTCTATCCTGTCCAATTTCCTTGAGCCTCTGTACCCTTATCTATAAAACAGGAATGATGCAATCTACTTGATGTGTCTTAAATTATTGAGAGGAATCACGCTGAATAGTGAATGTAATGAGTGTTTTCAAACACGTAACACATAATGATGTAAAGACACCTAACAATGAAGTCCTATACAAATTTAGATTCTTACCCATTTATATTCTCTATTTAAGGAACTTGGGACCCTGAAAATTGATGAAAAAAAGACCCTGCTCAATTGAGATTTGAGTCCATTTTTGTTTTCATTTTTTTCCTTCTTTAGCTCTGAAGAGAGATGAAAATATGATGAAATGAAAGAAAAAAACAGAGATGAGAAAAAGTGAACACTATAATCTAAAGAAAATGGATTTAGACTATGAGTAAGAACTGCCTCTGGTTCCAATTCCCCTGTGTGACTCTTTGGCCTCATTTTTCTTCACTTTCAAATACATATTTCTTACTTCTCTGATGAAGTTTCTATGTGAGAAACTTAGGTTATCCACTTAAACTGTAGAGTATTCACAGGGGATAAAAGACCAAGGGAAATTTCATTTTTCAAGGAGAAATGAAGAGATGATACAGAGAATAGAAGATAAATTAGTTATCACATGCACCGTCCATTTGGAAAAGTCTTTAGAATTTATACACGGCATCTTACATAATCTTTATAAACACCTGTAAAGTGGGTAGAATTATCTTTCCTTAAGGAAAAGGAAACTGAAGCTTAGAAAGTTTACATAAAACCAAGGACATACAGAGCTAATAAATGGTGGCCTTGCATGGAATGATTCCTACTTCACAGTGCTCTCAAATGTATGGCCATCAGAGTCATTTTTATGTCATTTTTAAAGTTAAAATAAATCTAAGGCTAAAACACACATAACTCATTGACCACAAAAGGATTAAGGCACCAAAAGTGCTAGTCATCTTTTCCAAAAATCAAAAAAATTTTGATGCTTAAGAGAATGAGTGTGTGTGTGTGTGTGTGTGTGTGTGTGTGTGTGTTTATGAGCAGGTAAGCAAGAGCAGAAACAAATTTTCATTTTAGAGGCAACAGGATTGTCACCTAAATATGATGGTTTACAAATGCCTCTGCCCAGAAACAGGAAAATGAACCATGAAAATTATTGGCTTAAGTTAGTAAATTTGAGCATTGCCTGGAGCTGGGCCTCTTCTTGGCTTTGAATCTTGGCTGCAGTACTTAACAGCTGTGACAAAGCAAGTTATTTAATCCCTTTGTGCCTCAGTTTCTCTTCCTTAAAGTTAAAAAAGACCTACCTCTTCATTGCAGTTATCAAAATGACATGACATGTAAAATTCTTAAAATAGTGCCTAGATTAAAAAAAAAAAAACTAACATTTAGGGCAAGGGAGAAGTTTAAGGACCCCCTCAAAGGTACCCAACACAGGAAGGCCGACTAGCTTCAGGAGGGACCATAGCTACAGGTGATCAGGTAATAAAAAAGTTGTTTCTTGTTGGATTAAGATGAAAAGATAGGTTGATTGGTTTTTTTTTTTTTAACTGTTGTAGTGTTTTTCTTTCATTACCCACCACACATGCTTTGAAACACCCTTCTACCTATAATCCACTCTTAGTCGACTCTTCTTTGTCTCCTCTTGCTCTGGTTCTTGGAGTTCTCCACATTAGTTCACATTTGTTGGAAGGGTCAGAAACAAAGTAGCTAAAACAGAAAGGAAAGCATCTTGTAGAAACCTACCCAGGAACTCTCAACACGGACATCAGGGTCTAGTTGATAATTCTAGATTATAATTTATTTCTATTATTTGATAGTCATACCAGCTTTTTACAATTTATGGTGGTAATCATTATACATTGTTTTCATCCTTTTCAACAAACATGGGAGGGTACGCAGGACAGATTTTAGTCATATTTCCAATATAAAGGTAATGAATCTTTGGCGACAAAATTTTAGGTTTAGTAACAAGGAATGGGAGAGTCAAGTCTGGGATGTAATGTACATGGACGATTTCATTTATTTATCTTCAATAATAGGTATTAACGCCTTT
The DNA here is from genome assembly GCF_048164855.1 of Canis lupus baileyi. Lineage (NCBI taxonomy): Eukaryota > Metazoa > Chordata > Mammalia > Carnivora > Canidae > Canis > Canis lupus. The sequence goes on from NC_132858.1 coordinate 29,281,479, forward strand.
TTTTTTTTTTGACTTCTGTTCTACAAACTATATGAGTTGGGAAGAAAAGCATCTGATTGGATATTGGTCTCTTCAGATAATCATCAATCCCAAACTATTCCCTCTTTGCTTGAAGGGGTCTCATTTTGGGTAATTAGCCCTGGTAATTTCAGTCAGCCCGGGGTAGCATTATTATCTTTCACACTCCAATTGTCCATTACCAGAACTTTCCAAAGACTTACCAGCAGAAGTGCGCGCATGTGCGTGTGTGTGTGTGTGTGTGTGTGTGTTACAGAGATGGCGAATGGGAGGAATGGCCCTGAACACTCTCCCTTCTCCCCACAGAAGACAATGTCTGCCCTTGGGATTAACTACCCAGACTAGTTGACAAGCCTGTTGCCTGCTTCTCCATCTTCCTCACCCCCAAGTCCTCATGTAGCATTAGCTGGCTTCTGACTTTCTCTAAGCTGCTGGCAAAAAAGTGCTGGAATCTTCTGGAATGTATATTTTGATTATTTAGGGGTTCATGGAAGCTCCTCTTGGAGCACATCCCTCACTTCAGTGACCCTGACGAGAAATGATTCTTCTTTCTCCCCATGCCACAGAGGGGCTACTCCATTTCCTGCCTAAATCCCCTTGCTCTGGTATGGCTGTTCGTTTAGGGGACTCACAAGGTGCCTTCTGTTACCTTTCGCAGTGTCCTTTCCACTCATGGAGAATTCCTGTGTCTGCCCAACGGTGAGAAAGCAGACTGCCCCAGATCCCTTTTGCCTTATTTATACTTCTCCCTCCCTCTCTCTTCCTCCCCACCCAGGCCTAATGCGCTTATCACCACTCGCTGGCGATGCCAGGAAAATCTACCAATTCAGTGGCCCAGAAACTTCTGGACAAGGAGACGAATCTCCTCCAGAGCTGAGGCACAGGTCAGATCTAATACCTCTGCCCCTTTAACTTACTACATACCCCCCATACAGAGGCATGGATGCTCCAAAAGGCTTTCCTTTCCCTAAGAAAATAACTTCTTTCTTTGACTTTTTGCTAATTGTTTTCACCCTCATGTTTGCAGTAATTGCCAATTTAATTTGTCTTAACCTCAACATGCAGACAGAAAGGCATCATGAATCAGTCTCTCTCTGGCAGGAAATTTCTTCCTTTTTACTCCCCTACCACATAGTTAATGGATGGGGCCAGCTAGTCCTTCACAAAGCACAAAAAGTTCTCCAGCATCCCTCTGCCTCTAATATAATCCTCACAATATATCTAGCCATCCAAATGTTTCTCTTTACTCATCCATTCATCTAACCATCTATCTTTTCTTCATTTCATTTCAAATATTTCACTTTTCCATATGTTGTGCTGCAATACAGGGCTCACAGCCTCAGTCCCTGAAAGCTCAGGACATTACCTTCTCATAAAACTGTATCCAAGACAAATCATTTCTGAAGTTTTGAAATTTCTGCTCTCAATTCAAAGCTAGTGGATTGAACACAAGGGTAGCTGCCAGATTTCAAATCTTCCCAACATCCTCCCTATGAGACTCCTAATAACTATGAAAATAATATGCCTTTACTACTACCACAAGGGAAAATGAATTGTAAGTAGATTCAAAAATTCCAACAGGGTTCCTACCCATTACTGTAAGCCCATAGATGTTGAGAACAGGATAGAAGAGGCTTAAGGAATTTTAATGAAGAAAAGAAGAGTAGGAAGGACACAGAAAAGTACAGACAAAATCGCCCGAGAAAGTGGAAGTTCAATATTAAATGCCAACATAGCGAACACAGGTCAGAAGCTGATGGTTCACAGCACTGGCTACAGTGAAGAAACTTGGCAAGTAGTGGTGACCATGCAGAAGTACTGCTTTGGGGGATATTCAGATATAAATACAGGGTGGGTGGTAGTGCTTAGCAATGAGGCAGTGAAAGATAGTACGGAATGAAGTGGGGAGAGGGAAATTAAGGATTGGACAAACAAAAGAAAAATAAGGCTCATCAACCCCTCCTTCCCCATTACCAAGCCAGCCCCATTCACAGAAGAAGCTGCATAGAAGAGGACAAAGGAAAACAGAATTCTTGAACTAGGAACAATGTTTTAAAAAATAAAGTGTGAATAGGAATAGCAAAAATTCTGACTGTATTCATACAAAGCTACAGAAATAAAAATAGAAAATATGAATCAAAGCATTTCAGCTGGTGAAATTTCTCTCTTTCTTCCAAAAAGACAACCTCGAAGTTGAGAAAACTGTAACACTACACTCAAAAATGAATTTTTAAAAAATCCTTGAACAAACATTTGGAAATGTGAGGACAAAACTCTGAGTTGGAAATACATGAACACCAAGTCCTGGGAAGGAAGTGAATGGAAGGAACTTTCATTCGTGGCTGGTGGGAATGCAAACCAGTACAGCTACTTTGGAAGACAGTTTGGAGGCTTCTTCCAAAGCTAAACTCACAAAGTTAGACTTACTACACAATTCAACCACCATACTCAGGTATTTACCAAAGGAGCTAAAACCTTAGGTCCACACGAAAACCTTAACAAGAATACTTATAGTGGTTTTACTCAAAATTGCTAAAATATGTAAGTATGCAAGATGTTCTTCAATAGGTCTCCCTAAAATGGAATATTCTTCTTCAGCAATAAAAACAAATGAGTTATCAAGTCACAAAAATACATGGGGGAGAGCCTTAAACTCATACTGGTAAGCAAGAGAAGCCAATCTGAAAAGGCTACATAATGTGTGATTTTATCTATGTGAAATTCTGGAAGCCACGAAACTATGGAGACACTGAAAATTTCAGCAGTCTCCTGTTTTTCAGGAAGTGGAGATGAGGAATAGTAGGTGGATATTTAGGCATACTTAAGGCAATGAAACCATTCTCCATGATGTTATAATGACATGATGCATTTATCAAAACTTACAGAACTGTGTAACACAAAGAGCAAACCTTAAGGTAATCTGAGGACTGTAGTTAATAATAAGGTGTGAATATTGGTTCATCAATTGAAACAAATGTTCCACAATAATGCAACGTGTTAAAAATAGGAGGAAGCTGGTGGGAAGAAGAGGGCATCTATAGGAGCCCTCTACTTTCCACCTGATTTTTGATTACACCTAAAATTACTCTAAGAATTGAAGTTAATAAAAACGTGGAAAATTATCTAAACAGATATCTCACGATATCTATTGCTATCTTATTGCTATCTATACAGATATCAAATAAGCATATCAAAAGATGTTCAACCTCTCTTTTCATTAGAAAGCTACAAATTAAAACAATACTTACATATCATGACCTACCTATTAAAATGGTTGAAATCCAGAAAACTGACATTATGAACTCTGGAAAAGATGTGGAGCAATGGGAACTCATTCATTGCTGGTGGGACTGTAAAATGGCGCAGCTAGTTAGGAAGACATTATGGCTATTTATTGCCAAGCTAAGTACAGTTTTACCATATCACTCAGCAATCTCACTCTGGGTATTTACCCAACTTATTTTAAAGCTTATATAAAAACCTGCATGTGAATATTTGTGCTAACTATTCATAATGCCCAAACTGGAAGCAACCAAGACATCCTTTAATACGCGAATGAATTAGCAAACCGGTCTATCCATATAATGTAACAACATTCACTGATAAAAAGAAATGAGCTATCAAGCTACAAAAGACATTGATGACACTTAAATGCACATGTCTAAGGAAGTCAGTCTGAAAAGATTACTTATTTTATAATTCCAATTTTATGACATCCTGAAAAAGACGAAACTATGAAAACAGTAAAATGATCATTTGTTGCTGGTGGGCTGCAACCTTGGGAGCGTCCCAGGTGAAATCTCAAACTGATGGCAATGCACAGAAGGCAAGGAGGGGCCGAAGAAAGAGGCAGTGTTAGTAAGCAAGGGGTCTTACATCTGAGGCTTGCCTTGAGCAGCTGCAAGAGTAGATCTCCCGGCTGCCTGCTAGAATCTTAGAATTTTAGAAAAAGATCTTCGCTGGGTTCAGGAGCATATTCAGTCCAGATGGTTCCAACACCTTACTCTCTCAAGGCTGCATCCTTGAAATAGCTCCAGCTGTCGAATGATGGGTGGAACACACATTCCAAGGATAGGGGAGGGGAGGGGCTCCTGGTTCAACTGGGGGTCATGTCCTCTTGATGACCTCCTCCAACAGGTGCCAGAAGTCCAAGAGAAGGAAGAATTAATAGATCAAGCCACAGTTATATTTATATAATGGAGAAACTATTGTGTGATACTGTAATGGGAGATACATGACATTACGCATTTGTCAAAACGCATAGAACTTTGAGCACAAAGATCGAACCTTAATGCACATAAATTAATTTTTTAAAAAATAGGACATTTGGGGATCACTGGATGAAATGTAGCATGGTACAAAAGAACTTAACCATATTACAAATGTATGAAACAACTTTAGCATAGGGAGGGGATGGGGAAGGTGCTGACCTAAGTAACTCTGGAAGTGAAGGGAGCCTGGAACTGCATGTGAGCATTATGTTCTGGTTGGCAAAGCTGTTTCCCATGGGGCTGTAGATTAGCAATCTTCATAGTGCAGTGCATGTATAATAGAACTGAACAATTAAGTAAATGGATGGCAGATGGTAAAATCCAGATTTCTTGGACATAAAAGTTGGAATAAGAGTTTACTCATATGCAAGAGGAGCCTTCTGGAATAATAGATATGATAACAGATGACACCAAGAAACATCAGCAAGAACTCATGTGTAGCTTAATTTAGTGAAGATAGAAGGTTACATTAAAAAATGTTTGTAGACGTGTGCATATAGAAATATATATCCCTTTTGTCAGTCGAAATGGCCTAGAATCATTGACACTCCAGTAGCAACAAGGACACCTAGCACCCTGATTTTGGCTTCTAATATTGCTTTCCAATAAAAGAGACCAGAGTTACTTGGAGAAATGATTGATCCAAGAACTGGGGTAAAAATATATAAAATTAGTCTGGACCATGTTGTGGTGTCCGTAAGCAAGTGCTTTAGACAATCCCCCCCCCCCAAACAATTTAATGGTGGCATATACATTAAAGGCACACAGGAGGCGACTGAAAGGGCTCCCAATGGCCAAAGCTAAAAAAATTTGAACAACATAAAGAAGCATGGACTATTATCAACAGTATAAAGAAGCAATGGATTACACTCATAGTATAAAATAAATATATAAGAGCTCATAATTATATAAATCAATAATGAGATAATTAATTAAATGGAAAAGATAAATGTGTGCATTAGAATTCCAAATAATTTGTGGACTTACTATGCCCTCCAGGACTGGAATCAAATCCCAAACTCAAGTGTGGGAAGCACAGTGACTTCCTTCCAGAAACTAGTATGAACTGGGGGGGGAAAAGAATAGCTTCATGGTAGAGAAATCTGACAAACACTATCTCAGTGCCCAAGGTCAAAATCGACTGAGATAAAACATGTTAATTATATGTACTCTTAAAAGGATTTCATTAAAGTGGCATTTTACATCTATTGTCTTTCTCCCCAAAAAACTCCCCAAATATCTAAAAACTTCCTTCCCAAGTCTTCCCTTGAAACAAACAAAGCCAAAGAGAGCATCATGCTAAAAAACATCTGACCTACAAAACTATCATCATCAGAAACAATAAAAATATGAGAAACTAGGAGACATGACAACTAAATGTAATGTAGTATCTTGTTTGGGATCCTGGAACAGAAAAAAAAGGATATTAGGCAAAAACTAAGGGAATCTGAATGAAGTATGAACATGCGCTAATAATAACGTGTCTGTCAGTATTGGTTCATTAATGATAATACATATGTCATACTAATGTAAGATATTAACCATGGGGAAAACCAGATTGCAGTATACGGAATCTTTGTACAACACCTACCATCTCTCCATAACTAAAACTTGTAAAAACAATAAAGTTGATTTAAATGAAAAATATTTAATTTGGAAAATTTAAGCGAACCAGACAACCAATCAAGAATGAACATTAGATAAACATGTAAGACTAATCAGAGAGAAAGTGGCTTAAATAAATGACAAGCAAAGGAAGCCCAAAATACATATAATTGATGACATAAGGACAAACATCAAAACAATAAAACAAAACTAATGCTTAAAATGATAACCCAAGAAAACTTTCTGAAAATAAAACAAGACCTGTGTCTACTCATTAAAAAGGGCTTACTATATAACTGGGTAAAAATGACTCAGAATGATTTCTTCCGTATTAGTGTCTTTTCTGCGGCTTATTAATTGTATGATGTCAAGAAAGTTACTTCATGTTTCTGAATGTCATTCTTCATCTGTATAAAGGGGATGGCTAAGGCTGCTTTACAATTTAGTTAAAAAATTAAATGTGGCCATTAGGAGCTCCTTTGGGGTTCCAAAAAAGCCCCAACTTTTTTTTTTAACACTTCCTACTCAGATTTATCTTGCATTTTCTCTGTTTTAGCCTTGTTATCCACCTCTTCTCCAAAGATTTTCCAATACAAGGAAAATATCGTTTAGAAACCAAGAATTAGGAGCTAAGTGTACTCTTTAGTACTAGAGTTGCACTAAGTCTAGGGAGGCCCTCCCAATAGAAATGGTTAGGAAATGTATGTATATTTACTAAATCATTTATATATATACACTATATTAATATCAAAGGAGGAATGACCTGAACTAAAAAAAATTATGACAATACTGAACTGTAACTCGTAAGTTAAAAACAGCTATTCCTGAGCTTATCCTGACTTAATAAATAATAAAATAAATAGGAAGAAAGGCAGCACTTCCTTACACTGAATTCCAATTCATAAGTGTAAAAGGAAAGAGGGAGGGAACCCTGGGTGGCGCAGCGGTTTAGCGCCTGCCTTTGGCCCAGGGCGCAATCCTGGAGACCCGGGATTGAATCCCACGTCGGGCTCCTGGTGCATGGAGCCTGCTTCTCCCTCTGCCTATGTCTCTGCCTCTCTCTCTCTCTCTCTCTCTCTCTCTGTGACTATCATAAATAAATAAAAAAAATTAAAAAAAAGGAAAGAGGGAAATAGAAAACAAACATCATACCACAGTAATAATTGCTGCAGACAAGATCTATGATGGATGCTAAAATCAGTAGGTACAAGATGAAGAGAAACAGGATGATCATAGCCTCAAAGTATCTCCCTCATGGTATTTCTCTCTATAAAGAGAATAGATACTCACCTTATAATGGAAAAACCTACCAGAACCACCTTTATGAAGTGACCAACTCAGTATCACTAGTGATGACTCATAACAACATCATGAACCCCATGATAACATTCAGGGAGAAGGATAGAGAAGTTTTTCAACAGTATTTTTGCCCCCTCCCCCCCCCCCAAAAAAAAAATGTGTATCTGCAGCCTGTCCAATCAGGAGAAAATGAAAGAGAAAAATCCAGATTGAGGGACATTTGAGAAAATAACTGACCAAAAACTCAGTTAAAAAAGTGACCAAAAGTCACCAGAAAGTGTTAAGGCTGTAAAAACCAAGGAAAGGCTAACAAATATTACAGACTATGAGAGGTCAAGAAAAAATAAAAATTAAATGCAATTTGAGATCCTAGATAAGACTCCGGAATAAAAATAGGATACCAGTGGAAAAACTGGTGAAATACACATAAATTTTATAATTTAGTTAATAGTGTTGTACAGGGTTGATTTCTTGATCTTGATATTGTACTAAAATCATATAACATTAATATTAAGGAAAGTGAGATGAGGGACAGATGGAAACTATATTTTTGTAACTTTTCTGTAAGGCTAACATTCACTTAAAATTAAAAATTAAGGAAATAAAAAAGCAAGCATCTCAGTCAAAAAAAATCAAATATGACAGTATATGTAAATGTGTATATAAAAATTAAATATGAGTGTATATGGCAGTACCTGGCACAACCGCACACAAAAAAACTTTGTGGACATCATTATCATCATTATCAGTATTATTAATATAACAAGATGGTGTGAGATACTGCATATAATTTTTTGTTGTTGTTTCCTCAAATTGATGACAAAAGCCCACAGATGAGGATCAAGGTGGTAAGTTTACAACATTCTAAGTTCAGACCTGCTAGCTCTTGGGCCATTTCCCCTCATGTCCTGCAGAGAAGCAACATTTCAGCAGATTTAGTTATCACATTTTTAAAAGAATGGGGGGGGTATTGGTTTTGAATAATGCAATATTCATGAAGAAATTCTACCTCTTTACATTCTGGTTGGGGCAGAAAGAAGTCATGTGACAAGTTCTGCTTCTCAAAGCCAAGGGAATCATTTGTCAAATTTGGGAGTGCCTGGAAAGAACTGTGTCCTCAAAAACGATATTTTGAAGTCCACCCCTGAGTACCTTAGCGTGTGATCTTACTTGGAGGAAAGAGTGACAGATGCAACTAGTGAAGTTTGGTGAGATTACACTGAAGTCGGCTGCCAAAATCCACAAGTCCTCATAAGAAGATGTTGTGGGAAGAGGGAGGATGTCATGTGACAATAGGGACAGAGACTGGAGTGATGCAAGACAAAAATGCCAGGGAGAAATGGCCACCATCAGAAGGTAGGATGAGGCAGAGAAGGGTCCTACTCTGAACCTCAGAGGGAGTGTGGCCCTGTCAATGCCTTGACTGTGGACTTCTAGCCTCAAGAACTGCGGGAGAATAAATTTTTGTTGCTTTAAGCCAACCAATTTGTGGTGCCGTGTTAGGGTAGCCCTAGGCAACTAGTGCAAGGGAAGCATGCCCAATGCTTCCAGGGCAGGGCAAAGAGCTAACATGGCATGGTGGGATGGACAGGTGCAAAAGATGGACCCTAGTAGTGTGTGCAGATATCACAGGTGAGACCACAGTGAGTAGGTGAGACTGGGACCCAGCCTTGTGCTCAGAAGAGGCACAAGGAAGACGGCACACCATCCGCGTGACTCAGAGCTGAGCCCCACAAGGAACCCTTAGTGTGCAGTGGGGCTACTGAGATTTGGGTTCCCACCAGCAGGAGAGCTCTTAAAACCACCAGCAGTCTGGGTCACCTGGGTGGCTCAGTCGGTTAAGTGTCTGACTCCTGATTTTGACTCAGGTCGTGATCCTAGGGTCGTAAGATGGTGCCCTGAGTCAGGCTCCACACTCAGCATGGAGCCTTCTTGTTCCTCTCCTTCTCCTCACCCCCACCCCACTCACACTCTCTCTCCCGTAGATAGATAGATAGATAGATAGATAGATAGATAGATAGATTAAATAAATAAATAAACAAACAAACAAATAAATAAATAAATAATAAAATCTTTTTCAAAAAAAACAAAACACCAGCAGTCCACATCAACCTCAGAATCAACAAGGCAGGAAAGGAGTCCAAAGCTGTCCAGGAAAAAAAAAAAAAAACACACACACACACACAACTTACATATTTCCCCCACCCTTTCCTCTCACCCCAATACCCAAGAGGCTCTCATAGTGAAGGGAGGGTTGGGTAAAGTGGAACAGACCCCCGTACTGCAACCCCACCAGCTTAGTTGATGGTTTAGGCACAAACAGCATGTTGGGGAGCTGGTGCAGAGTCAGAAAGGAATAGGAGAGCTTTCCTTCAGACATGGATTTGAAGTTTTATAATTAAAAGTTATGAACCTTAAGAACTAAAACAAAATGATTGTAATAACCCAAAAAGAGAGTAACATGTTATGAAATTAGGTATCATGAAAGGCACCTGCTCCCCTGTGGGAAAGAGAGGCATCAATTGAGCTTTATGGGGAATTCTTGTTAGAAACAATAAAACTGTTTCACGTGTACCTCCCAATGAGCCAAGACTCTTAGCTAATGTATAATTGTAATACGTTAATAATAATAATAATAATAATAAAAATAAAAACAATAATATAATCGTATTACTGATCGCATCTTTTCAACTCATCAGCAAAATGTTCCTTTTCTGTAAAAGGTTTCCTTTCCTGTTTATCTGGGGGCAAAGCTTTGATCATAACTTAGAACCAAGAGTTACTGATAAGCAAAGGAGGATTCAGTGAATTTGGCCAAGGCCTATGGGTTTCTAAATGATGAACATTTTAGTAAGTGAATGGTGGAGGTGGGGAGGTCTCCAGGGAGTCTTGTGCCTTGAAATATAATGAGTTTCTTTGGGGAGTAATTCATTAGGAAATGAGAAAGCAAATGCTCTGTCAAGAGGAAGCTTTCGAAACTATTACTCTGTTTTAATCAGCAGGCTTGATTTTCCATTAAGAAACAAGAAAAAATGTTTTCCCTGGCCAGGCAACTCTTCCATCAGGAGACTTTGTTGCTTTTTAATAAGGCAAAGTATTTAGGGACCCAGAGATTGGTCCACCTCAAGAGGTTTGTAGAATTTCAGAGTCAGGAAAATATGAAACATTTTTAATTATTATAGAAGAGAAAGTTGCTAACCTTAAGCAAGCACCATTGCCTTACATTTTAGAGTTAGGTATGTGCCGTTGGAAAAACATCCTTACCCCTCTGCGCTTCAATTTTCCCCTCTACATGTGAAAATAACAACACTTCTCACACTGAGTGTAAAACGATCCATGGGAGGTACTTAGCAAAAGAGCGCTGATGAATAGCAGAGCCAGGATTTGAACCCCAGTTGGTCTGGGTACAAGATTCAACTTCTTTCTTTTTTTTTTTTTTTTAAATAAAGGTTTATTTATTTACTTGAGAGAGAGAAGGAAGAAGAGAGAGTAGGAGTAGGGGCAGAGAGAGGGAGAGAAAGAGCATCCCCAACAGATTCCGTGGTGAGCACAGAGCCCGATGTGGGGCTTGATCCCATGACCCTGAGATCCCAACCTGATCCCAAAATCCCAAAATTATGAGTGGGACACTTAACCAACTGCACCACCCAGGTGCCCTACAAAATTCAAGTTCCTAATCCTTGTTCTCCATTGCTCCTACTTCATGGAGAACTGGCATGAAGATCACATATGAATGCAAAGGATAAACCTATGAAGGGCAATATAAACAGAAACTTTGGGGTCTGCCAAGATAGACCCAGGACTTTACCATCAGAACTAAAGGCTTCCGGTAATGATTTAAAGAAGAAAAGAAAGAGCTTCATTAAAGAACAAAAGATACGTTCTTATCCTTTGTCCATGCTCCATCCCTAGTTCCATATGCATAACGGAAAGGGTGGCACGTAACTCGACACGCATCAAAGGAAAAAGCACCCGTGACAACCGATTGCAAGCTGAGCCCCTGTAAAGGTGGTGACATCGTTATCTTTAAAGGTTTAACACCCATTAAAAACCTGTGCACTTTAAGGAAACTTCTTTATAGATGCCAATTATTTTGAACTTAGCATAGTAGTGAATAATAGAAAAAATATATATCATTTTAGAAGATGTTGTGACTCGATGTACAAAAGTAATATATACTTTTAGAAAGAAGCTATTCAGGGTTCCCCTATTCTAATCAGATGTACTAATTGAAATAAATTGCAGTTACGTCTGACCAGGTGTCTCTTCTTTTCGGGCTCTTCTAAGGCCTCCAAGCCTAGACTATGATGTCCGTTGTAGCAAGAGTCTTGCTAAGTCTTAGTTGAGTGAGAATTTTCCCCCAGCCCATCTCCACCCCGATATCGACCGAATTCCCCGTCCTTCATCATCCTCCAGCGGACAGTTGATCATCGTGGACGGCCTGAAGCAAGAGGACTGTCAGATCTGCTTAGCAGGGATCCTCTCTCACCCCTAACATTTTCCCTCAGTGATTCTCCACCCACTGGACCCAATGGCACCACTCTTGCCCGATTCCCTGTCCTACTTCTAATAACCCGATATGCCTCCCTCCCTCCCGTGTCGGGGTTTTAGGTGTGCAGCTCCTCTCAGTTCATCGGTTCCTATTTAGCATCCTTCAGATTTCAGCACAGAGGTCACTTCCTTAGAGAATCACCTTTCCAACACATCAGATGAAATCAGGTGATCTTGCTATAAGTTCTCAACGCACCCCAGCCATTCAAAGCACACGCCACAGTAACAACGCATCTCCATTCCTTCTGGGGGGCAGGGGTGGCAGTTTGTCCCCCTAAAACAGGAAGCTCCATGATGTAAATTATATATATGTATGCCACGTTTTGCAAATTCCTTTATTCAACTGAAAGTACAACAACACAAATACTCTAAAACCCAACCCAAAGCCTTTGCGCTGCTCACATTTCTCCACTTCCTGTGACCCCTCCCGTCTCCATATGTTGTCTGACATTTTTCAGGTGTCCACGACGTATCAGGTGACGCACTATGTGTTCCATCCCTAACTCTTAGAATAACAAACTATTCAAGGAAATTATTCCCTTCCCATTTGTTGGAGGGGGATAAGCACATTAAACCCTAGAAGTCCAATCGCTTGAAGCACAGGGCACTGGGAGCAGGTGCTGTAGTAGAACTGGGAACACGGGTCTGCAAGCTTCCAGGTTGGATGATCCCTCCAACCTCCACACACCTGGTACTTACTGTCTCATCTATCGCCAAGACGCCCTCGGAGGCCGGCTCTTGCACGCACCACTTCTTGGGGTTCATGCATTGTCACTTAGTAGCTCTGACTGTGGGACAGGACAAGATGAAAAATCCTGGCATGGCAGGGAATACAGCTTACGTTTCTCTCATGCTTTCCTCCTAAGCCAGAAGTGTCTTGGGCCAGAAGTAGATGCTTGATGCGGGTGTTACTGAAGAATCACAAAATCTGACAGCAAGAAGGAAATGGGAAGTCGGTCCAGTCTCTCATTTTGGAAATAAGAAACCTCGTCTCGGAGATGCCACCCGCGAGCCCAGGGACGCGGCTAAATAACTGGCAGAGGACTGAGAAGTTACAATGCGGAAGTGCAAATTTTCTGTTGTACCATGTTGCACACCTGCTCCCTGACTGGTGAGTGAGGGATAAGATAAATGAATTTACTTATTTTTTATTTTTTTGAGATAAAGGATGTCACTTCTGGGACCATCCAGCCTGCCGGGAACACCTCGTGCCATGGAGTGTTCTATTCCTGGTTAACATCACAGAGGGTTCTAACCATGAAGGAGAAAAGGAAGACGGAGAGCCACATGCTCTCATTACTTTCTACCCAACATCACGGCGTTTCATTGCCCACTTGTGGGTCAAAGAGCCTCTGAAATAAGGCCCAACGCGATCGTGCTTGCCAAGCCGATGAAAGAAGTTCTGTGTGTGTTGGTGCAGGGCCTTCGCTCTCTCTCGAGTCATCCAAACTTGCTTCTGTGGCTGAGACACTTCACACAAGTGGAGAGACTCTATTTTTTTTCACTTCAAGGGGAAGTTTTATGGTTTTAAATCCTTTCTAGAGCCGCAGTTTCACGAAAATGTATGAGACCAAAAAAAAAAAAAAAAAAAAAAACCGCCTACGATGAAGCGGTGGGTGTCTCGGTGGCAGTGGCTACAAATGACACTCAGAACTTACTCTTCAGGCTGTGACTAAGCCAAAAGCCTGCACTAAAGGCTTGGGCTTCCCTCGAGCAGGGCACAGGGTGCAGGCACCACGGATGCTCAGAACCTTGCACCTGTCGTCTGCACTCCGGGGCCACATCCCTTACAGCCAGCAGGGTCACCAGCCTCCAAATGGTAGGATCCTTATGACAAATCCTAATTAGACTGGGGGGGACTATTTCATTGAGTTCCTGGAAGCTCAAGAGTCACGGAAAGGTCATATGGATTATCTCATTAAAGTAAATAATTTAAGTGCTTAGTAGTACATGATAAAGATATTAGACTTTTTGATTTCCTCTCAGAGAAAGGAATCCTTGAGTATTTTATGTCTCCTGCAATGATTTCATCTAACTAAAGTGAAATACACAAGCACATTTATATTTCTACAGATACATAGAGTACATAGTTACTTAGATTAAGATATACTGTATATGCTTTGTGAATACGGAAAATGATAAAATAGTGTATTTAAGCAATACAGCTCATTTGCATGATGAAAAAGGAAAATGAACATTGTCAATGAATATATGGGGGAATGTTGGGGTCTTACAAATAATCAAATTAATGCGAATTAAAACAACGAGGTTCTATTTTATGGCTATTGTACAGATGAACTTGTAAAATAAATCATAATTGCCAAAGACAGTGAAGATGTGGTAAAACTTACAAGCTCCAACAATCTGGGGTGCGATTGCAATGTGAGTCTGTCATTTTGAAAGACAGTGTATCAAGACACAGCAACAGAAATAAAGATACTTCAGTAATCTCATTCTCAAATTATTCTGGAGGAACTATTCATTAGCTTTTTTTCCTTTTAACTAAGATGTTGGCTGCAATGCTAACGATAATACCTAAAGATGATAAATAACTCAAATGTCCAACATTATGATGTGTCCAGTCATTCAAATGTTACACAAATATTTTTAAACGTTTTTAAAATTTCAACATCACGTCCAATGTATATGACCTAAAATTAAGAGCAAAGTATAAAATGTCTATGTTCATAATGGTTACAATCATTCAAAGACATATTTGCCTAAATTTTTGTGTAAACATAATGCCCTTTAATTATTTTAAACAATTGGCATGAGGAATGCTTCTTAGTTTTTAATATTAGGTTATTTTCCCAATTAAAATGGGAAAAAATAGACTAAGCCAGATTCTATGGGCAGGAAATGGAATTATTTTTTTCAACATATAGGGTGTGTAAGTAGACCTTGAGGACCATAGGTTTAGAAATCAGCAGAACAGTTGAATGTGTGGGTTCCCCTCCCTTGAAAGCTGTGAGACCTTGGAAAAACAATTTACACTCTCTGAGTGCCAATTTCCTCTGATGTAATATGGAAATCATCATTTGTCATAGCTACGAAGATTCAGCGAAATAAAGTCTTTATCACTTCACAAAGTTTCTGGCCTCTAATAAGTGTTGAAGAAACAACAGTTTTGTTTTGTCTTAGGTTTTCATATTTTGGCGTCGACCCTTTTTACGTTGCAAAACTACTCCCCAGGAAGTCTTTTTAATATCACAATGTCCAAATAAAAAATAGAACCAAAGCCTGTCATGAATCTATCTGATAAAACTATTTCATTTTGGACCTTACCAACACAACATATTCTTTGAAGGCAATTTTTTTTCCCCATTTTCTTTCAGGTACTTTGAATTTTGAAGTATACAAGGTTATTGCAAAAGAAATGCTTTCATAAAATTAAACTATGCCCATATCTACATTTGAAGAGAGGCACTGAGAAATTACATCAAGGGCAACCCTGTTTTATAGAAATAAAATACCTGAATGGCTGACACATTGTAAACAACGTCTCTTCCCCCATCTTATGTCTCACACCTATGTCTGCGTCTATACTGTTTCCTGAAAGAGTTAATCATCCCCCTCCCCGCTCCCACCCAGTTCCACCAAATGAATGAGCAGTTTACTCTTTTCTTGATTCCCAGTGGGGTCTGGCCTATTTCATGTGGGCACAATGAACACAGGTTCCAAAGGATCTCACTGATCCACATATTATAGAGAGCTTCTAACGTAAAAGTCCACAGAGACAGCTTTTAGATTTTCAAATGTCCAGTTTTAACTTGAAAGCTGTGCACATTTGCTCTAGGAAGACATAACAATGGCTCCCCAACATTGTTCCTCTTTTCAATGTGACCACACTTGAAAGGAATTCGGTTTCTTTAGCAACAAAAGTACCCCAAGGACCCAAGGTCCTCGGTGTTCACATCTCAGAAAGACTCCATGTGAGCAAAGCCACTGTAGTTTCTTTTGAACATTTCATTGTTGCCTCTCAGCCCATCTAGATCAGTGTTGGGTGGAGGACAATCTTTCTGACTTGAAACCCGGGGGTGAGACAGAGGAAAGATCTATGAGATTTATCACCTTCCCTTCATGATGTACCTTGGCAGCAAAGTGACCCAGGCAGCGAAGAAGTGTATTGTGTGCATAACAATTTAATGAGATCTTGGAGACTTGGGTCTCCAGTGAGCATTTCATTGGGAAATTTCTTTATTAGATGGCTTTTACGAGTAAATCTTTCCCTGAATCCCCAAGAGAGCCTGCAGCATTTTAGAGAAATTAATGTGAAATCAAATCAGAATTTCCTCCAGTTCAAGACTATGGCTAGTAAATAGAAGACTTTTTTTTTTTTTTTCCATAACAGGAATTTCATCTTTCCTTTAGGAAGAAACAGGTCAAAGTATCCACTTTCTGAGGCATCTATCTATAATGAAGGATTCTTTTAAAAAAATAGGCACAGTCCTGTAGGAACTAATCACTACATCCATTTCAAAAGATGCCTAAAAGAGACTCGTTGAGAGGTTATCAGACCCACTTTCCTTCCTTCATCCATTGAGCATATACTTACGGAGGTCTACTGTGTGGCCAAATACTATTCTAGTGAATCAAAAATGTTTTTAAACAAAACAGACAAAAATAATCCCTGCCTTTGTGAAGCATTCACTCCAGAAGAAGGAAGCAGAAATAAAGAAAAAGCATAAAAACACATAAATAATATAATATGGTAGGACTGCAGGTGTTTAGCAGAAGAGGAGTTGAGCCGAGAGGACAGCCAGTGGACAGGCCTTAAAATGGAAACATGTTCGGTATGAGAAGAGCAGACCAGCGAGCCTGTCTGAAGCAGAGCGGATGAACGGTTGAGGGGGAAGCAGCAGGCAGCAGGTCGGACAGGTCAGCAGGTCACTGGTAGGGTTCTGACTTCCACTCTAAGAAGGCGGGGTGCCGATGAAGAGTTGGGGCACAGGAGCCCCATTATGTGACTTCTATGTTAAAAGGATCACTCTGGGTGTAGGGATGGGATAGTGAGGCCGTGACTGATACCGACATCTCAAAGGAGCGGCCTCACCCAGGCCCTTCTGACACATTCACGTGTTCATTCGGCCACGTTTCCCCCAATAGAAGACGGACACACAGAAGTGAGCAGCATCCTTCGCACTCTGTCTCCCCAGCGCTCGGCATTCCTTCCTCTTTGGGGAAACCTCCTTCACACAAGCCTTGCCCTGTGACCCGGGGCCTCCTCTTGCCTCCCCCTAAGTTCAAACAGGCTACGTGTAAGTAATGGTAGAGAGGCTGACAGTTATATTCTATGACTCATGTGTGAAGAAAGGAAATCTTACTGGCTTCTCACAGGACTGAACTCAACCATTTGCTGAGAGAGGACAAATTATTCAAACTTCCTTCCACTGAAATTACCTTAAGCTTACTGTTTCCTGCATTTATTTTTATTTTCACCAAACTCAAGTATTATTATCTCATTTACTATCTGATGACTTTGGATAAATCCTTTGGTTTTGAGTATTTCTTTCTCCTCTTCCTCCTCCTTGTCGTCTCTCAGTAAATAAGGTCAAAGATGGACTGCAAGAGAGAGACTTGTGTTCCCAGATGCTCTTCACATTGTCCTGATTTGAGAAAATGGTCTCTGGTTCTAAGTGACTTTCATTGAGGGAGCCTTATGGAATTCATTTTCCGGAGTGTAGGTCTCTGTCCAGTGGTCATCCTTGTACATAGTTGGTCGACTTGGTCAACAGGCATTCTGCATGGGATTTACTGAAGCGTGGCAAGTTCTGTTGGGTCTTTTGGACATGATGCTGACACTTGTGGTGATGACGACAAAGATGAGGGCCCTGCCACTGCCTCGTACACACGGCTGTCCTGATCTCCTTAGCGTCGTGAGCACTTGCTTATCCCCAAAGGCAACAAGGAAATCCTGATAGCTCTCTCCAAATCTGGCTACAACGTGTAGGACAAGATGGGGCTGACCTCAAGTCCTTCTACTGAAGGACCTCCCCTGGACACCACTACTCTATTTTCTCATGAGCCACTTGTAGCAATTCTAAGTTTCTAATATTCTAAGCTCAGAGAATAGGGTGCTTACCCAATGTTTTCAGAATCCCCAGCATCATCCCCTCTGCTGTTTCTTTTTCCTCCCTTCTATTTTTTTCCTTCTCCCTTCCCCTTCCCTCCTTACCCTTCTCTGTCCTTATTGCATCCTTTTCAGGACATTTTTATACCCATTTCTTTTAGCCTTGGTGATTAACCTGTAAACCCAGCTACAGGTGTCCCCAGAAAAGTCCTTTCCTCTCCCACCAAAGCCAGGCGGCCAGTTTTTGTTTGTGTTTTATCCACATCAAAAGCACTGGTTCATTCTTCTTGTGAACTTAGAAACCTAGAATGGGAAGTTCAAGGCTGGGTTCTAGGCCACGCTGCCCCCTCCCGAGATGATCAACACCTTCGCTGCAGTTGCTGGAGAACTGGCCACAGGCAACCAGGAAAACTATGGTTCTCAAAAATGTTATTTTCCACCTACGAAGAAAACTGGTGAGAGCTCATACTCATTGAGATATTCCTCTATATCCAGGTCTTTCTATTCCCCAAACACTGTGTCATCACACTGCTCCTCTACTGAAAAATAAGTAGCTTGAGGAAGAACCTCCTTTTTCATCCCAGGTTCAGGGATTATATCACTGAAGAAACTTAGGCAGAGTTTTAAAAAATATAAAACCTCAAGTACTTCCTCTCTCTCTTTCTCTCTCTCTCTCTCTCTCTCTCTCTCTCTATATATATATATATATAATATTATATATAATTATATATGTTATTATATTTATATAATATTTTAATATAATTTATATTTATATATTATATATAATTATATATAAATTTTTATTTGACAGAGAGAGCACAAGCTGGGGGAGCAACAGGCGGAGGGAGAGGGAGAGGGAGAAGCTGAAGCTGCTTCCTGCTGAGCGGGGCACCCGATGCTGCAGGGCTCCATCCTAGGACCCGGGGATCATGACCTGAGCCAAAAGCAGAAGCTTAACTGACTGAGCCACCCAGGCACCCCCCTGCCTTTCAATATTTAAAGAGAGAATCCAGTTGTTGAATATTTATTATTAGCTAGCATATTTTCATTAAGTAGTTATAATCTGCATACCAAAGCATGTGCTGCTGTGAATATGAAAAATATATAATGATTGTTTTTTTAAAGCTGAGGCTCTGAAGCCTTGAATTTGCCCACAGTCCCAGAGCCAAGGAGTGTTGGGGCAGCATGATGCCCTGATGCCCGGGCTGGCCTGCATCCCCTTGGAGAGCCACAGTGCCGATGCTCATTAGAAGAGCTCTGAGAGAAGTTACTGTGGCCGAGTTCTAAAAGGGTGTTGCCTGTGTTCTCCTCTAGGATTTTGATGGAATCTTATCTCACATTTAGATCTTTCATCCATTTTGAGTTTCTCTTTGTGTATGGTGAAGGAGAGTGGTCTAGTTTCATTCTTCTGCATGTGGATGTCCAATGTTCCCAGCACCATTTATTGAAGAGACTGTCTTTCTTCCAGTGGATAGTCTTTCCTCCTTTGTCGAATATTAGTTGACCATAAAGTTGAGGGTCCACTTCTGGATTCTCTATTCTGTTCCATTGATCTATGTGTCTGTTTTCGTGCCAGTACATCCAAGAAGACAAAAGGATCAAAAGCAAAAATGAACTATTGGGACTGCATCAAGATAAGAAGCTTTTGCACAGCAAAGGATACAGTTAACAAAACTAAAAGACAACCTACAGAATGGGAGAAGATATTTGTAAATGACGTATCAGTTTAAAGGGCTAGGATCCAAGATCTATAAAGAACTTTTTAAACTCAACAGCAAAGAAACAAACAATCCAATCAGGAAATGGGCAAAAGACATGAACAGAAATCTCACAGAGGAAGACATAGACATGGCCAACACGCACATGAGAAAATGCTCTGCATCACTTGCCATCAGGGAAATACAAATCAAAACCACAATGAGATACCACCTCACACCAGTGAGAATGGGGAAAATTAACAAGGCAGGAAACCACAAATGTTGGAGAGGATGTGGAGAAAGGGGAACCCTCCTGCACTGTTGGTGGGAATGTGAACTGGTGCAGCCACTCTGGAAAACTATGTGGAGGTTCCTCAAAGAGGTAAAAATAGACCTGCCCTACGACCCAGCAATTGCACTCTTGGGGATTTACCCCAAAGATACAGATGCAGTGAAATGCCGGGACACCTGCACCCCGATGTTTCTAGCAGCAATGTCCACAATAGCCACACTGTGGAAGGAGCCTCGGTGTCCATCGAAAGATGAATGGATAAAGAAGATGTGGTCTATGTATACAATGGAATATTCCTCAGCCATTAGAAATGACAAATACCCACCATTTGCTTAGAGATGGATGGACCTGGAGGGTATTATGCTGAGTGAAGTAAGTCAATCGGAGAAGGACAAACATATGTTCTCATTCATTTGGGGAATATAAAAAATAGTGAAAGGGAATAAAAGGGAAGGAAGAAGAAATAAGTGGGAAATACCAGAAAGGGAGACAAGAACATGAAGACTCCTAACTCTGGGAAACGAACTAGGGGTGGTGGAAGGGGAGGTGGGCGGGTCGATGGGGGTGACTGGGTGACGGGCACTGAGGGGGTCACTGGATGGGATGAGCACTGGGTGTTATTCTGTATGTTGGCAAATTGAACACCAATAAAAATAAATTTAATTAAAAAAAAAAAAGAAGAGCTCTGAGAGGTCAAGTCAGAGGTCAGGTTTCCCATCTAGCTGTATTTAGTCGTGTTGCCTACATCACTGACCTTCGAATTGGAATGCAGAGACGGTTAAAAGACTGCAGGTGGGCAGAAGATTCCCCTGCTGCTCAGGGTTGCACGGTGACAGAAAACAAGGGAGCAAAGTGACGGTGGGTGAGCACTGGGACCACAGGCCGGATGCCCGGGCCGCCGGCACACAGCATCAGGACACGTCATGTCCCCAAGAAGCTCCGGGTCCAGCACCCTGTCCTTCCTTTTCCGTGACAGCAGCCGCTTCTCAGGCTCACAGGAGCGGGTTACCACCCAGGCTGTTGTGTAGATCCTGGTCGGCTGAAGAATCTGCGTCTCTAACCAGCCCTCGGGGACGCTGATGCTCTAGGTCCCAGGAGCACAACTCAAAAAGGACTCTTGGCCTCTTCAAACACCAGCTGTTTCAGGATCCTGGGGACATACCTTCTGTTAATCCCCGTGGTTTCCAGAAAAGAAGTGCAAAACCATCATCTGAGCCTAGTGACACCTCTGTGTCGTGGTAACAAAGGAGAAGCCACGGTCATTTGTCTTTCTGGCCACAGGTGTGCTGGCACATTACACCTGCCACAGTCTTTTCTGTTTACAACCGATCCCTGATGGATTTGTTGGTCACCGATACTTGATCTGGGAGCCCCGAGAGCTCAGGGGTCGATACAGCCCCGGAACCCTGAGGTGCAAAGGTAGGACTCGAACCTGGTCCTGTTATTCCAGAGACTGGGGGGTTTCCTTCTGCTTCACTGCGGACACTGGTCCACTGGGTGGCAGCGGGAGGGGTGACCTGTGACCTGGCGGCCTGGCAGGAAGCATCAGCAGGGCCCCATAAATAATCCACTACATTCCCTTTTCCCCCTCTTTTCCTCCCGCTCCTGAGGAAAGCCCCTGGCCTGCTGCGACACTGCCGCTCGGCCAGACCCTCAGGACAAAGGAGGCAGTTCTGCTCCCCGAGCCCGGAGCCGCCCTCCCTAGCCCCCGCGGGTGCCTGCAGGTGGGGCTCCAGCCCCCACGGCCCGGGTCACCCCAGGGGACCCAGGTCACCAGCCTCACCAGCAGCGGAGCAGGGCCAGCGGCCACCTCCCAGGCTGTGGTCGTCAGGCGCCCAGGGCACCACGTGCAGGGGCCTCTCTGTGGCCGAGAGGCCTGTGGTTCAGCCGATGGGAAGAGGGAAAGAGGGTTCCCGGGGTGGGGGGTCTGAGCAGCGGGCAGAGGTGACGGGGGGAAGCAGGAGTCCAGGTCGGTGCCACTGACCCCCGGGGCACTGCCTGCAGGGAAGATGCTTAGGGACGTGAGCAGGTGCAGGTCCTCGGCCTCTTGCTGTTGACCAGGAAAGGGGCTCTGCCGCCAAGAGGGGCACACGGTGGCCCAGTGTCAGGAGGAGCACTCAGTGGCCCAGTGTCAGGAGGAGCACTCAGTGGCCCAGTGTCAAGAGGGGCACTCGGTGGCCCAGTGTCAGGAGGGGCACACGGTGGCCCAGGGTCAGGAGGGGCACACGGTGGCCCAGGGTCAGGAGGGGTACACGGTGGCCCAGGGTCAGGAGGGGCACATGGTGGCCCAGGGTCAGGAGAAGCACTAGGTGGCCTGCTGTCCCCATGCTGTCACCATGGCTTCCTCCTGCAGCAGGAGCACTGGCTGCGCCGGCCACCTCCCCAGCCCGCACCCCGGCCCGCACCCCACTCCATGCACCCCAAGCTGCAGGGCGAGCTGTCGGAAACGGCCTGAAAACGCAAGCATGTTGTCGCGTGTAGGCCGGGTGCGCCTTGGGTTTCTAAGGATCGAGGAGGTCCTGCACCCGGGAGGCGTCATGCCTTCCGCGGGCTCGGGGAGGTGTGCAGGGTGGGCAGCGGCGCCCTGCCCTAGGGGCTCCCCTTACCCCCACTCAGCGCCTGTCTGCCCCCCACCCGTCCAGTTCCACCCTCATCTCAGCTCCATCCACAGGAGGACCCGTAACAGCAGGAATCCATACGTTGCCCAGAAAAGGAAAACAGAACCACAGAATAGTGAGCGCAGTTGGGGCGCTGGGTGTTTGCTAAACACCTTCTCATTGAACGCCGACCCCGACCGAGCAGCGCCCAGAGGGAGGCACGGCGTCCCCGCTGTACAGACACGAGGCTTCAGAGAGCTTCAGGCCCAACGCCCTAAAGCAGAAACAGAACAAGGATCCACATCTAGGTCTTTCCTGCCACCAAACTTAAAGGTATTTTCCCCCCATGCTACAAGGCCACATCACGTGTCCCTCAAAAAAGAAGGACAAAACAACTCTTCTATCCTCTGGTGATTTTAACGTTTAACTGGTCAGACTTGGAATCTTGCTGCTTGTTGATGCCCCAGCCCAGGGCTCCCACCCTAGTCTTTGTTATTGACAACTGATGCTTGTCGGATACTTTTGACTACGTCCATTTCACAGCCCCATCACGGACGAAGCAGGCCAAAGATTTTTATTCACGTCAATGGTCTACAAATTTGGATTTGGGGAGATTATCTGCCCAAGGTCCCACAGCTCAGATAGGTCTTAGCCAGGAAGTGAAGCCCCGCCTGTGTGTTTCCAGGGAAGAACACCTACTCTGTGCTGGGCTATGAGGCGAAGGCCCTACAAGCTGTCCTGGGGGTGGAAAAGTAAAAGGAAAGTTGGTTCCCATGAAAATAAAGCTAACCCATCCCCATACACAAGGGCATTTCATGAAGTGCAACAGCCCTACCTGGGCCATCTCCTGTGAATTTTTTTTGTTTTATTTTCTTAGATTTGTGGCATGTTCCCAGCGCCTACTGTTTTCGATTAGGTATGGGCAACCTAAGTCTGCGACTGAAATGACTTTCACAAAAGCTTTCCTTCCAGGGTGTGTTTGATAGAGATCAATGCGCTTAATATTCATTTCAGGCTAATTAGCTAAAGCAAGGGTCCCATGAGCAACCAAGAGCCAGGAGAAGGGACAATTCTGGACATCTTTGTCTAATTCCTCTTTAAATGCTAATAGCTTTGAGATTATTCTATTAACAGGCAGTATCAGAAAAGGAATAAAAGGGCCTGTTTCATTTAATAAAGGGATCACCGAATGGATCGGAATGTTTGTAACAGCCTGAGTAATTATCTATTCATTTAGGTCAAACTACTGTGGGCATCAGGAAAGCATAAGTAAGAAGAGCAATCCGATTTATGCACAGCCTGCAGTGGGGCCTCATTAGGAAACAACCCCTGATCTCTAAACTTCTGCATGCCCGATAGAAAACAGATCCGCTCTACAACAGGGACTGAAGATCTTTTTTCCTTCGAGTTCCAGAACTGCAAGTCCGACGTTTATAATATGACAAATAGAAGCCATGTTCTTCTTTATTTTTATTTTTTTTTTATTTATGATAGTCAGAGAGAGAGAGAGAGAGAGAGAGGCAGAGACATAGGCAGAGGGAGAAGCAGGCTCCATGCACTGGGAGCCCAACGTGGGATTCGATCCTGGGTCTCCAGGATCGTGCCCTGGGCCAAAGACAGGCGCCAAACCACTGCGCCACCCAGGGATCCCCAGAAGCCATGTTCTAATGCAACCATGAACAGTGTGTTGGGCAGAGAGGTAAAGGAGGCTGGGCCTAGACACCAAATAGCAACTAGAAAATCAGAAAGACTTGTGTTCAAACCCTGGTTTCTCTTTAGCAACCCCAGAAACACCCACCTCAGGTTGCAAGTTACATAGCACTCTGGCCTTCCCAACTATTTATTAGAATGTTAATCAGGCAAATGAACCTCACTGTTCTAAGCCATTGGTTTTTTTGTTGCTGTTTTGTTTTGTTTTTTACTTATAAAATAAACATGATCATAGTGTCAAGCTTGCAAATGTTG
This sequence comes from Canis lupus baileyi, assembly GCF_048164855.1. Lineage (NCBI taxonomy): Eukaryota > Metazoa > Chordata > Mammalia > Carnivora > Canidae > Canis > Canis lupus. The sequence goes on from NC_132858.1 coordinate 29,305,844, forward strand.
TAAGGATTAGATGAGATACCACATGTGCAAAGAGACTAAGCCATAGTAAACGTCTAATAGATGGGTCATAATTGTTACCTGGCTTAATGACAGCAGCTGGCTCTGTAGGGCCAAGGACAAAATGATTAGCTTAAGAATCAGCTCAAGAAGCATCTGCCCAACAAGTAGGTCCCACCCAACGAGATGGATTATACTCTTGTTAGATGAGTGGTAACATCAGTCTAGTCTTAGAGCTTTAAATCTAGGCTTTCCCAGGGATTAAGAAATTGGTGTGACCACCTGGGAAGGGAGTTGGTGAGAGCAGCTAAATATCTGTGCACCAGCCGAACAGGCAGAGATTAGCAAGGGCCTTCAGTTGGGTGCAGGCTGGTGAGCCTTGTTACTGCTCTGCCTTGGTGAGCATAAACTATTGACTCAGCAGAAGAGCATCCCAGAAATGCAGATGGCGGGGCCTAATCCAGATCTGCCAAGTCAGAATCTCCAAGAGAGTATACCAGGGAACATGGCTTTTCTAAAATTTCCTCAGGACACCAGGACATTATTCCGTGGGCTAGAGTTTGAAAACCCATGGGCTAAGCAGGTGGGTGAGACTGAGCCCACTGCAATGTCCTGTTTGTGATGAGGACCTTTCTGAACACATTCCACAAGGCAGCTTGCACTCTAGAGGGGCGTATCTGAGGCCCACTTCACAAAACACCACATACCTACGTGTCCTATTCTTGCTTTCCTCCACGAATAAGCTACACAACGATGCTATAAATAAAACCAATAAGAGATGGTTCTGAATCATGACCTTTGGGTGGCCCACCAGGCTGCCGGTCTTGACCCACCTGTTGCCAGAAGATAGCAGGAGTGCGTAAGCAGATAACCCAGGTATCGCGAGCATCAGCTTAGGTACGATCGACTTCCACTGCAAATGGCCACTGCAGCATAAAAATAAAGCAAGAATCAGGTTGAAATTGATTTCTAAAATTTCACAGTGACGTCAAAACTTTAAAATATATATATATAAAAAATAAAATAAAATAAAATATATATTTTATTTTTTATATATATTTTATATATATAAATTTTAAATTTATTTATTTATTTATTTATTTATTTATTTATTTATTTATTTATATATCTCCAGGAGCAGAAGTGCTGGGTCAGAAGTCAGTGTATGTGTAGCTTGGGCAAACAGCATCCAAAAGTTCCCCAAAGCAACCGAACCAAGCTATACTCCCACCAGCATGTGTGAGTCTTACAATTCTTCAATATCTTCATCAAGAAATGGACTTTTCAGCTTCTTTCATTTTAGCCATCCCAGTGAGTATTTAGTGGGATCCCATGGGGTTTTAATTTGCATTTTCAGAGGCATAATCATTTCACATGAAGAACCTGTTAGACTGTTTTCCCAGTAACTCATCAAATTCATTCCCAAGGATACACCCGAGAGTGCCTGTGTCCACCAAAAGACGTATATAAGCAGATTTGTTTTTAACAGCCAAAAGCTAGCAATAACCTAAATATCCATCAACGGGAGAATAGATAAATGACTTGGGATTATGTATTTACAATAGGGTATGCACAGCAAGAAAAATAGAAACTACTAGAACGTGCAAAATCATGGATGAATCTCACAGATACTATGTTGAGGGATTTAAAAAAAATAAAACAGGCACAAATGAGTACGCACTGCATAATTCCAGTTATATGAATTTCACAACCATAATGAATAGAGACAGAAGCTGCCCTGGTGGTGGGGGGGTGTAATCAGGGCAAGCTTCATGGCTGCATGTCTCATAAGGCTCCACATTTGGAAAGGCCCTATGCTTGGTGTAGTGCTCTGTACTCACTGTCTTGAAATTCTTAATATTTTCTGAACGAAGGGGCCCACATTTTCATTTTGGACTTTGAGCTGCGTATGATGCAGTTGGTCCTTGGTGCACTTGGACTAGAAAAAAGAATGAGGGAGCCTCCTGGGCCCTGGAAATACTTCTTCTGTGCCTTGATCAGAGTGATAGTTGGGTATATGTCTACGTGAAAATCCATTGAGCCACACACATAAGATCTGTGCACTTTACTGCATGTAAGTTATAACGTAATAAATTAAACTTTAACAAAAACACGAGAGAATAAACAGGACATAAAGCAACACGAAGAGCAATCTTACCGGAATTGCCAGAGGCTCTTGGGCACAGCTCCGGGGAGGATTCCATCCATAAGTGGCCCTAGCTGTAAGAAAAGAACAGGGGGTTGATGGATATTAGCATACGCTGAGCATCTACTGTGTGTCTGTCAGGCACTGTGGAAATCACTTTCCATGTACTAAGTCATTAAATCTTCCCAGCAATCTTGTAAGATAACATTAGCCTCGATTTATAGGAGGGAAAGGAGGTCCAGAGAGGTTAAGTAACTCGTCTAACAATAGACAGTATGTGAGTGGCCCAAATGGAGTTTCAAATCCAGATCCATCTGTTTTGTAGGCACATCCTTTCAGAACTATTTATGCCATCTCCACCTTAAAAATCGCCTAAGTCATGGACTGGGGGAGATAAAAAAGGCTGAGCACATCCCCGAAATATTTCAATATGACCCAACCATTCAGAGCCTATACGCAAGGAGAAATCCCTTTCCTGCCCTAGTAGCATGCTGTGCCCTCCCAGGGCATGGGATTTGATTTTCCCTGCCGAACAAAATTGCTGGTACTAGTCCTGAAAATACAATTACCCATCTCAAGTATTTGACTCAAGGACTCGGTTCAGCCTCTGATTCCACAGCTTGCTGATGGGCCATGAGAAATAAAGCATTGTTATGTGACCTTCAAAACATGACGAACGAGTAGCAAAATAAATGATTCATTTAATGGGTTTAGATATACAGGGCCTTCTCCTGCTTCAGCACTGAGGTCTTATTTATGGCCCAGTCTTAACTAAGTTTCTTTGTGCGTAAGCTTTGAAAAACCATTATGGTCAAAACCTTTTGCAGGATTTATTATTAGAATGCTTTGAAAATTCCTGTGTAGAGAACAGAAGCAGTCAAACTATTATGTCTGTTGCATGAACGCAAAAAATAAAAAATAAAATCCACTTAAAACAAACTTCTGAATGTTTGACACTGTGGAAATAATAAAAATGAAGAATAATCCCTACTTAATCTGGTTTTATTTTTTGTAATCTGGTTTTAGAAATATGCTTATATAGGGTTTCATGAGCCCTGTACATAATCCTTATCCAATGGATTACTCAATAAACATGTACGGAGCATAGTTATAGCCACATCAGTATGCTAGGGATTTTAAACATATGAGATGAATGAGATGCACATTTGAACCTCCCTGAGGCCAGTGTAAGTAATATTATTTAACATGTGTCCCACACGTCCATAGCACAAAAGGTGATGCAACAAATTAAAGAACTGTGGCATCAAGAGAAGGGACGGTGGGAGGAACATGTCCATACCTCCTTATCCTCCTCAGGAAAAATCAGTGCTTGCCAGAAACATATTGGAATTGCCAAGTAATATAAAATTAGGCCCATGGTCAGTGTGGCTCCTGTTATTTCATTGTTGTGGTTTTCCTCCAGGCAGTGAGTGTTAGAGACTATCCATCTTGGTCTTTTATCCTCTCAACCTCCAGCTCTATCTCAATCTCTCTGTGCTTTGCCCTACTCCTTCCCCACCTAGGTGGGATATCTTGGGAGAGATTAAAGAGAAATCCAGAAGGGTGTGAAATACCTGTGTCCCAGTTCAAGATCAAGGACAATGGCACATATGCCTCTTCCAAATATTTTAGTCTCCCTTTGGGTAAAGGGGGGCATGAAAATCCACGCAATCGTAGTAGGTAGAGATGTTTGGGGAATCTGAGGCAACATCACGGCACTGACCAAAGTAGCTGGCTATTGGTTTAAGTTCTGATCCTACAAAGGATAAGCTTGTTCCCAGCAAATGTCTGGAAATTTCCTGATGGAAAATTCCCATCAGCTATTTACTATGAGAAGAAATGACAGTAGGCTCAGGTGACAGAAAGAAGGAAGGAAGGAAGGAAGGAAGGAAGGAAGGAAGGAAGGAAAGAAGGAAGGAAGGCAGGAAGGAAGGAAGGAAGGAAGGAAGGAAGGAAGGAAGGAAGGGAGGGAGGATGGAAGGGAGGGAGGGAAGGAGGGAGGAAGGAAGGAAGGAAGGAAGGGAGGGAGGGAGGATGGAAGGGAGGGAGGGAAGGAGGGAGGAAGGAGGGAAGGAAGGAAGGAAGGAAGGAAGGAAGGAAGGAAGGAAGGGAGGAAGGGAAGGAGGGATGAAGGAAGGAAGGGAGGGAGGGAAGGAGGGAAGGAGGGATGAAGGAAGGAAGGAAGGGAGGAAGGAAGGAAGGAAGGAAGGAAGGGAGGATGGAAGGGAGGGAGGGAAGGAGGGAGGATGGAAGGGAGGGAGGGAGGAAGGAAGGAAGGAAGGAAGGGAGGGAGGGAGGGAGGGAGGGAGGAGGGAAGGAAGGAAGGAAGGAAGGAAGGAAGGAAGGAAGGAAGGAAGGAAGGGAGGGAGGAAGGAAGGAAGGAAAGAAGGGAGGGAGGAAGGAAGGAAGGGAGGAAGGGAGAATGGATGGAAGGAAGGGAGGGAGGGAGGAAGGAAAAACATGGCAGATAGGGAGGAAGAGAGAGAAAGAGGCGGAGAAAGGCAGCATTGCATGATGTTTGTTCTCACAGTTAAGGAAATACTGAACCATCTTGGTTTAACCACTAGGCTCTCAAGAAACAGACATCGCGTGGACACAGAATGGAGACAGAAATGGAGACAGTAATAGCTAATATTTATTAAACCCTTATGATGTACCAGGAGGCACCATTCCAAGCTCTTCATGTTTTAGCTCGTTTACTCCTCATGATAATCCTGAAAAGTGCTACTATAATCACGGCCACTTTATTTTATTTTATTTTTTTAACCAGAATTTTGTTTTATTTATTTTTTTATAAATTTATTTTTTATTGGTGTTCAATTTGCCAACATACAGAATAACACCCAGTGCTCATCCCGTCCAGTGCCCCCTCAGTGCCCGTCACCCAGTCACCCCCACCCCCCGCCCTCCTTCCCTTCCACCACCCCTAGTTCGTTTCCCAGAGTTAGGCCACTTTAAACATGAGCGAAAGGAGGCCAAGATTGCCTAAGTAAAACGTCTAGTCACATTATATGGTCATAAGTGAATGAGGCTGAAACTCAAACGCAGGCAGGACTCTCCAGACCCCTCACTCTGAACCACCCTGCTGCTTTACACAAGGCGACGAAACTATAGAAAGTTTTAGAAATAAAACTACAAAACTATAGGGGCTCTGGGACGGCTGTCGGTTTGGTATCTGCCTTCGGCTCAGGTCATGATCTCAGGGTCCTGGGTTTGAACCCCACATCGGGCTCCCTGCTCAGCGGGGAGCCTGCTTCTCCCTCTGCCTCTGCCCTTCCTCCCTACTACTGTTCCCTCTCTCTCGAGTAAATAAAGAAAAACTCTTAAAAAATATGAAACTATGAAACAAGTAAGACAACAAACATGCCCATTGTACCTGTGAGCCAGTTTGGTCTCTGGTTTCACACGTTCCCTGGCTACCTCGATGGCTGGGGGATGCAATGACTACGGAGTTTGCAGTGAGGTGAGAATCGTGTTACTGGAAACGGTCCAATTATAGATAAGACAAGCGAGCCTCAAGACATCGACTCCTCCTGATCGGCATCTGTAGGGTTAGAACCTAGCGCTCCAGACTCTTGGACCTGCGTCTCGCGACAGAGCCACACGAATGTGTGCCCTTGACTGACGCCTCACTCCTCTGCTCCATCCTCCTGCCTCCCCGGCCACGTGGCCCATCATTGCACATCAACATGCTCACCTCTGCGAAACAAAGATAGAATCTCAGAACCTGGGAGGCATAATGTCCTTAGATCGGACCTCGAAAACCCTTTGTCCTCCAGACCTGTTATATAGATGAGAAGACTGAGGCTTAGAAAAGCAAAGCACTCTTCACAAAATCATTTTTACCTGATTAGCTAACCGGAGGCTAGCTTCTTCCCGTGTAACACACCATCCCAGATACTCAGTTTTATTTTTTATTATTATTTTTATTTTTTTATTTTTTTACTCATTTTTATATGTGACAAACCAACCATTCATCACCAATGAGCATTGGATCGCATGTGGATAATCCCATACCTTCCATTTGCATATTGAATTCTCAAAAAAGACTCTTGAGAAACATATCATGCTTATTTATTTTTTCTAACTTAGGACCATTTGGATCGAATGACTCCAAACTCGGTGTTGTCTTTAATCTTCCACGGCTGTCTCTCTACTCGTTAGAACCACAAGGACTCTTGATTAGATTTACTGGTTCTAGATTTAACACCATTCACTATCTGTTAGCTACCAACCACAGAGCAGTGATATGTACCTTAGGATTCACACCACATTTTCTAAACACGCACTGAGTACTGTGTATTTGGTGTATGTATGTCCCTGTGTACATGTATGTATAGGGACACGTATACACAGAGATGGATACCTACGTAACACTTAATTAAAAAATGCAAATATATCTCTTTATAGGCCCCTAATCACGTCGCATGGTCCTTTTATTGAACATTGCTATGTAAAATTAAGATGTAAAAAGCCTTAATTTGAAACAGCTGACCTAAAATATTTATAGTATTTTAGGAATGGAAACTGACACATTCATCCAACTCAATCATCTTTTATACACTCCAGAGTTTTGCTTACTTAGGCTGCCATTACTAGAGTCACTTTCTTATCTCGCTTTTATTTATTAGTCAAGACCAAAAGACAATGAAACCAAATTGGGTTTCCCTGTGAGTTTCACAGGCAATAAAAAGGCCAGAAAGTACACCGGCAAGTTGCTCCAGACCTTGACACTGGTAGGAAAGAAGCCTGAAATCTCCACCAAGACTCCACTACAGAGGAGATTGAAGGAGGTGGCAGGTTGGGAAGCCTGGAGAGGATGCTCCCTGAACAGCAGAGAGACTAAGAGATTAGTATTCCAGAGAAAACACGATCCGATCCGCTACCAATAAAGAGAGCAAACAAATCCAAACCAATCAAAGATACATCAAGTGTGGGCCTATTTCGGCACCATTTGGCTCCATCCTTGAAATAATAATAAGAGTTGATTGTTTGACACTTAAGAGGGTTTGACGGACTCCTGGCTGTAGATAATGCTTCATGAGCATCCTTTTTCTGTGTTCCTTGAATGGTGCTTGCTAAAAGGGGAAAGAAAAGTTACTTTTTTTTTTCTTTCTCTTTAAAGATTTTATTTATTTATTCATGAGAGACACACAGAGAGAGAGAGAGAGGCAGAGACATAGAGGGAGAAGCAGCACCCCCGCGGGGAACCCGATGTGGGACTCGATCCTGGGACTGGGATCACGCCCTGAGCCAAAGGCAGATGCTCAACCGCTGAGCCCCCGGGCGCCCCATTTTCTCTAACCACTATAATCATGGTCTATGGTGTTCTGTGCTACTTTTACTAATTACCATTTAACACGAGCCCAGCGCACTAGTACCCACGGAGCCCTTCGTAGAAACCCAATACTGTGCTGGGTTCTTTGCAGACATGATCACATTTAATCTCGACAGAAGCTCTGTGACGTGAGTCCCATTAGGATCTCGATTTTAGAAATAAGAGGCATACGGGGTTTAAACAACTTTCTTAACCACTTGCACAACCGACTGGTGTCAAATGAGGTCCTAAACCAGGGTCTGTTTCCTGCCGAAGGCAGTCCTCTTAACCACCAGACATAATGCCTAAAAAAAAGTATTCAAAAGGGAAGTCTACAAGTGCAGATTTCAATTAAACATGCAAAATAGGGAAAGCTTCCATAAAAGATCTTAGAAGATGCTCTATGTCCAGCCTCCGCTCTGAGTTTCAAGGCAGAGAGGATGCCTCCGTCCCTTCTCAGTCATTAGACTGCTGGCCGTGCCCTTCAACCTGGCACTGCACCTACTCTTCAAAGCACCAGGTCGGACCCTGGGAGGATTATAAAAGAAAAGCTGACCAAAAATAATCTCCACTCTGGCAGCATTAAAGGGACCCAATTTAAGTGGATTGAGGTGTCAAAATTCATCATTGCAATTTACCTTAGAAAAGGCCTTAAATGTCAATTTACCTCTGCAGTGAGACGTACCTTGGAGCAAAAACTGAGAACGCATCTCAGCATAATAACCTCCCTTGCCAAGAGCACCTCTGAACCACTGCTAACATCTCCTCACTTCACGGGCACTAAAAAGCAGAGTTAATTCTGCAGTCAGTGAGCTCACTGCGTCCCTTTCTGAAGATGCTCAGCCTGCATCAGTTTGCCGGGGCCCAAAAATAAAGCGCCACAGGCTGGGTGGCTTCAGCAACACAGTTTATTTTCTCATGATGCTGGGGCCTGGAAGTCTGAGGTCAAGGCGTTAGTAGGATTGGTTTCCCCTATAAGCGTTTCTCCCCGGCTTGTAGATGATGGTCTGTCTCCTCCTTGCGTCCTCGAATGGTCTTTCCTCGGAGGGTGTTTGTGCCCTAATCTCCTCTTTTAACAAGGTCACTAGTCATATAGAATTAGGGTCCATCCGTATGACTTCATTTTACCTTAATTATCTCCAAATGCAGTCCTATTCGGAGGTCCTGGGGGTTAGGACTTGACCACTTGAGTTTTGTGAAGGATGCAATTCAACCCAGAACACAGCTCAACGGAAATGATCCCCATTTAGTATTACTCTACCCAATGCCTCCGAAACCTTCCATTCTTACTCCCTAGCCTCTTCTTGCCACTCAACAGTCCTTTCCAAGCTCCCACCCCAATCCTGCCCTAGAATGAAGCCCAGTGCTGCCTTGTGTTCCCAGGCTACAGGGGTTGGTCCAATGACCAGCACATGTGCCAGGCGATAAAATAAAATGCAATATATTTTTCCCCGGTAGAACGAAGCTCTTTATCCTGTCTCTTGAAGATAAATCTAGAATGATATAACCCAGTGGGCTAGTAGAAGGTATTTTACAGCCAGGAAGGACAAGTCCGAGAATAAGTCAAATAAAGTTGGGCCACAGAGTAGACCCCGAAGACCGAGAGATCAGGGTGTTGGTGACACTTTTTGAGGCTCTGGATCGAACTATGTCTGACGTTAAAATTATATCTAGTCTTTCCCATCCCATATTATCCCTTTTACTTTAGCCATTTGGAGTCTAGCTACCTATAGTTCCATCTGAAACAACAGTTTCGTATAGATGAAAGGGAGCAGTGGTGCTCAGGGGAAGACTGAGAATAAATTAGGGGAGTTTTCTTTGGCTTTCATCTGTTTGCCCTGTGTGGATGGGGCGACCGTGTTCAGTTACTAAAAGTCAAGATTACTTAATTAGCTCAGCAGATGTTTACAAGACACCCAGCAGCATCAGGCATTGTATTATGGCATACATTCTCAACAAGGGGGATATTGCCCTAAAAGGGACAAAAACTGGTTCTTCTGGGTTACAAAAAAAAAAAAAAAAAAGAACTTATTCTTTTTTTAACGTATAAAGCAAATATGCACACAATGCACTAACAGATACAGAATCTATCGGTGGTATTATTATTTTATAGGGGGATGGGGACAATTAGGGAGGGAAATCTTTCCCAAAAGGCTTCTGAGGAAGGCAGTAATTGAGGGAAAAAAAAAAGTGGAGAAACACTGTGCTAAAGGAAATCTGGAGATGCAGATGCAAGTAGGAGTACAACAGGCGCTGTGATAGAGCCATACACAAGGTACAATAAAGACCAAAAGAGAAAGCATTTTCAGTCCTACTGGGACAGGATTGAATGAAGAGTCAAAACAGTTATGTAGAAAATGATACTTTATCTTATTCTGAAAGCTAAGCAATCAGGAAGAAAAAGCACGTCCTAGTCCGAGATGCCAGTGTAAGCAAAAGCATGGAAGCGCGCGAGGGCATCGCTCAGCGTGGCTGGGGCTCAGGCTATAAAGGAAAAAGCAGACCCCCAGGGGGTGTGAGCCTGTCAGGTAGGAACATCTGATCGATAGTGGATTCATTGTATAAGGCTCTTCCCCCCTCCCCTAAAAAGAACTTCGGAGGCAGGAAGAAGCTTCCAGCTTCAGTTCAGCAGCTCAAATCAGCTCAAATCAGTCACAGTTGGCATTTCTGAAATGCTCTTTGCCTTTTCCTCTGTGTTTGTCACTTCATCCATCCTGGTGTCTGGGGCAGTTCCAGGCGCTTGTGGTTAAGGCAGGAAAATGGAGAAATGGCACCTGCTGTATACGTCAATCGGCTTTCATCGGGACAGGAAAAGCTTCCCCGAATACACCTCCCTCCTTGTGCTTGGGACTCGGGGCCTGACCAGGGTCACTCGGCCATCACCGGCCCCGGTGGAGATGGGGGAACGGAGACCAGAGTGGTCACAACGTGCTGAGACAAAGTATTTCCTCATCTAGGGACAGGCAAGGTGCTGCTGCAAATTTAATCTGTTAGAAAGAAATATATAAAGGTGGGGGGAGTGTCTTTTTTTTTTCTCATTAAACTTTTGTTTTAATGGGTCTCAAAATCTGTTGCAACAGATTTTTCAAGCTGTTTCGATTAAAAAGTACTGATTTTTTTAAACAACTGATCACTTAAAACTGCCACACACACACACACACACACACACGCATGCACATCCAAATGGTCCATGGAACACTCCTTTCCTTCGGAAGGCTTTGTCCTGCACCCTTAGCAGTAACCATTAGTTCACTATTAAACGTAAGTGGCCAATTGATGCCCCCGAGTTAGACGGGGCGGCAGGTGTGGAGGACGACCCTCATTTAGCCTCTGAGCCCTCTGGGCAGACCCGGGGCCCTGGCAGATGCACCGCTTTGGGGACACCCGCAGCAGCCGTCTATCCCGTGTCCCGATGGGCCAAGGGTGCCAGGAGGATAGAGAAGCCCGGGCTCAGCCAGGTAAGTGGCTGCCCTCGGCTCAGGTCACGACCCCGGGGTTCTGGGATGCAGCCCGCACACATGCTCACTGCTGGGGGGACACCTGCCTCCCTCCCTGCTTGCCACTCCCCCTTGCTTGTGCTCCTGCACTCTCTCTCTCTCTGTAAGATGAATAAATTTTTAAAATCCAAAAAAAAAAAAAAAAAAAGAAAGAAATATACAGGGAATACAGTTTAGGTGAAGAAAGAAATGATCAAAGACCAAATTATTATTTTGGTTCTCTTTAGCTAAGACAAGACATAGAATAAAATTCCAATGTACTTTAGAAATTATTAGTAGAGAGGTGATAAAATTATTGATTTTTATATTCCTCTTCATAGTTCTAAGTTTTCTATAGTGAATTTGCATATAATCAAGAAAAAAAACAACATTATAATATTTTCAAAGAAACACTTCCCAGTGAGATTATTGCCCGGGGAAGAGAGCTAGAACTAGACTATTTTAAGAGTTAAGCTGGTGAAAAAAATTAAGTATCGTATATTTAGGTAATTGGACTAGAACACATAGAAAATATGGAAGAAAATTAGTGGGGCCCAAAAGGAGAAAAAGAGTAAGTGGTTTTCTGAGGCCAAAATATACCAATTCCTGAGAGCTGATTGCTCGATTTTGGGGGAACTTTGCTAAGTTGTATGTGAAGCAAAGCCATTATTAAAAACTAAATCATATGAAATTACAGTTAAATAAAGGCAACAAATACTCAAAATAATCACTTCCTAATCATCTTACTATATTGGACTATCGTGTATGGTCTTGAGGTCGTCTATTGCGTTTGTACGGTGGAAACACTGCATAGTGCGTGCTCCTGACTATCTCTTCCTAATTCCACCTTCAGCGAGATCACATTCTAGCTTGAAATAGGCCACGGCCAGAGTGTTTATGTCATGACAACTGGCAAATGCTACAAATCAGAGTGTGATTTATCATTTTGTTTAAGCATACTTAAATTTAAGCGTACTTAAATGACAGAAAATTTTGTTAATAAAAATTAAATTTTGTCTTGTCTGTAAATATAAGCATAAACATTTGAGAAAGTATATTTTCATCAGCATTATTGAAACAATCACTACCTAACTCTTAAAACCATTACCCTTCTCTTCTTTTATAAAAAATAAGATAAAATCAAGATTTCTTACTTCTTAAGGAACTGAACATGCAACTACTTAGGACCCAGCAAATACACTCCTGGGCATTTAACCCTGAGGTAAAAAAAAAAAAAAAAAAAACGTTCACATGAAAACCTGTACATAAATATTTATCACAGCTTTATTTGTAATAGCACCAGGGTAGAAAATATCCCAGCATTTTTCAATGGGTAGACTGGTTATACAAACTATAATACATCCAATCCCGTGGAATACTATTTAGCAATGAAAATGAATAAATTATTGATACATGCAACACCTGGATGAACCTCCAGAGCATTATGCTGAATATAAAAAGCCAATCGCAGGGGGACCTGGGTGGCTCAGTCAGTTGGGTATCTAATTCTTGATATCAATTCAGTCTTGATCTCAGGGTCATGAGTTCAAGCCCTTCATGCCCAGTGCAGAGCCTACTTAAAGAAAAGACAAAAAATTAATTAATTAATTTAATTTAATTTAAAAAATAAATAAATAAAAAGAAAAGACAAAGTCCCAAGAGTAACAAACTGAACAATTCCATTTACACAAACTTCTTAAAATGTGAACATTTTGGAAATGGAGACAGATTGGTGGTTGCCAGAGGCCAAGAAGCAGATAGGGCCCGGGAAAGTGGGTGTAACTATTAAAGGACAACATTAAGGTTCCATATGTTGAAGGAGGTGTTGTGTATCAATACCCATATTCTGTTTGTGATATTGTACTATAGGTTGTAAGATATTATTGTTGGCAGAAACTGGATAAAATGTACATGGCACCTCCAGATCATTATTTATGACTGCATGTGAATCTACCATTATCTCAAATACAAAGTTTAACTAAAACAGACAGATAAAAGTCCTAATAGTTTATCTAATGTATAACAAAGAAATTGCAAGCTGAAAAAAAATTATTTTTTAAGAAACTTTATTTTCCCTCGACGTTTTCATTTCGTTTGCAGTTTAAGACTACTCAGTTGTGGTTCCTATCCATTCAAAAAGTTCCACTTTCCTAATTTCCCCTCCTTCCTCTCTGTCTATAGCTCTCACTTCTTCCCTCTTCTTTTCTCATTGCACTTGTTCCTCTTTGATTATATCATCTGTTCTCACATATTCAATTATCATTTATATATAAGATTCCCCAAACATATACTCTCTTTTCTCTTGAAAATGTTAACTCACCTACTGACTGGTCACGCCCCTTGAATATCATATCGGCATTACAACTGAGCATCTCTAAAATTTAATGCAAAAGTAATTCAATGGAGAAAGGCTCGTCTTTGCAATCAGCTGTGCTTAAGCAATCGGATATCCTCATGCAGGAAAGAAGAAGAGTAAAGAGAAAGAAAAGAAAGACGGAGGAGGAGGGAAGGGGAAGGAAGGCCATGCACACCTTTTACTTCATGCAAAAAAATAACTCAAATGAACTTGAGTTGAACATAATACCTAAAACTGAACATAAGCAAATAATCTTTGTTACCTTGTTTTTTTTTGTTTTTTTTTGTTTTTTAATTTTTTATTGGTGTTCAATTTACTAACATACAGAATAACCCCCAGTGCCCGTCACCCATTCACTCCCACCCCCCGCCCACCTCCCCTTCCAACACCCCTAGTTCGTTTCCCAGAGTTAGCAGTCTCTTTGTTACCTTGTAAGCAAAGGTTTCTAGGATATAGCATCAAACAGATGGTCCAAAGAGAAAACATGCCCGATTGGTATTCATCAAAGTGGAAAACTCCTACTGTACAAAACCACTAGTAAAATACAAGGTATAGATTAAGTGAAAATATTTGCAAATATAAATATATATAATCTCAAAATTCAATAAGAAATCATGGGATCCCTGGGTGGCGCAGCGGTTTGGCGCCTGCCTTTGGCCCAGGGCGCGATCCTGGAGACCCGGGATCGAATCCCACGTCGGGCTCCCGGTGCATGGAGCCTGCTTCTCCCTCTGCCTGTGTCTCTGCCTCTCTCTCTCTCTGTAACTATCATAAATAAATAAAAATTAAAAAAAAAATAAAAATATTAAAAAAAAAAAGAAATCAAATAACCCAATAAAAAATGGTAAAAATATTTGAAAAAACTTCATCCAAGGGGCATTTGGGTGACTCAGCAGTTGAGCATCTGCCTTTGGCTCAGGGTGTGACCCCGGGGTCCCGGGATCAAGTCCTGCATCGGGGTCCCCGCAGGGAGCCTGCTTTTCCCTCTGCCTGTGTCTCTGCCTCTCTCTCTGTGTCTGAAATAATAAATAAATAAATAAATTAATTAATTAATTAATTAATAATAAATACATAAAATATTTAAAAAATTAAACAGTACAGTTTGATGTTTTGACCTGTGAAGTATTTGCCACAGTCAGGGTAGAGAACATGTGTGTCACGAGCAGTCATTTCCTTGAACCCCTTTATCAGCTCTTCTTTCCTCCCCTTCTGGGATTACACCTCTTCTGTGTTGATGACCCCAGGTGACCACAGAGGTGCTTTCTATCACTTTAGGTTAGTTTCCTTTTTTTTTTTTTTTTTTTTTTTGAGTAATACATAAATTAAACCACACAATTTTAACTTTTCTTAGTTGGCCTCCTTTCACTGAGCATCATTAATTGGAGATCCACTGATGTTGCTAGGAACATTCGTGCACAAATTCTTGTGTAATTCTAGTTTGGTTTTCTTTTTCCTCTTAGGAAAATACATAAGATTGGAATGGCTGGATTATATAAATAGATGTATGTTTGATTTTTTAAAGAAACTAACAAACGGTTTTCCAAAGTGGTTATACAGTAATATGTGAGGGTTCCCATATCTATATCCTTGTTAACAATTGGTGTGGTTGTGTTTTCAATATTACTTTTTCTTATGGTTGCTTTGATTTTTTAAAATGATTAATCATATAGAGCATCTTTTTTAAACTTATTTGTTATCTATGCATCTTCTTGGATGAAGTTTTTTTTTTAAAGATTATACTTATTTATTCATGAGAGACACAGACAGAGGCAGAGACACAGGCAGAGGGAAAAGCAGGGTCCCTGTGGGGAGCTCGATATAGGACTGGATCCCAGGACCCCGGGGTCACGCCCTGAGCCGAAGGCAGGTGCTTGACCCCTGAGCCACCCAGGTGCCCCTCAACTATACTCTTTAAATGTTCAATTTGTCATATGTCAATTAAATTTAATTTTTTTAATGGAGAAAAAATCATAAGAAAAATGTGATTTTGGTGGGGATGTTAGACAAGATCAGATTTAGGTTAAAGAGACCATTTTTTTCCAGTCATCACAGGAAGAAAAGAGAATACACCAAACCCAAGTGTGTGGGTTTTGCAGTGAATAATTAACAGAGTTTTCTTCTCATGTTTTTTATTTTCCCAGTAAAGAGTGAGATTGTGGAAATTACAGGAAGAAGGCTGTGAGGTAACCACTATGGAAGATGGAAACAAGGGTGGTGTTTCTTTCTTTTTTTAAAAGATTTTATTTATTTATTTATTTATTTATTTATTTATTTATTTATTTGAGAGAGGGAATGAACAGTGGGTAAGGGTTGAGGGAGAGGGAGAAGCAGGCTCCCCGCTGAGCAGGGAACCCAATGGGGGGCTCCATTCCAGGACCCTGGGATCATGACCTGAGCAGAAGGCAGATGCTTAACAGACTGTGCCTCTCAGGTGCCCCAAGGGTGGTGTTGTCCAGGGGAATCTTCCCCCACTTCCATGCTACGACAAGTCCCCTTTTCTTCGACCGTCCCTTCGTAACACGTGCCCCAGGCATATGCTCGACGTGTAGCTGTACGATGCCTTCTTCTACGGTTTTCTCACCCAATAGACTAGAGGACAGTCTCTACGGAAGCTAAGACTAATCCATCTTCATGCACTTCCATGTTCCGCACTGCATCCTAGTGGAGTGCGTGTGAGAGACAGGGCTCTTAGGAAACATCTATTGAGTGAACAATTAAGGAAATCTAAAAGGATCCCCTAGCAACACTGATGGTGCAGAAGAGACCCAAGGCCATCATTTCCCAGTGGTATCTACTTGCATGATTTTATTTTGTCCGACGGTGCTTGGCTAGTCAGAGGCAGGACAAGCCCTGAAATGAAAAACTGCTGCCCTGGATTAATGACTGTTTGCCCGTGACAGTGAAAGAGAAGAATAGCAAGCAGAGACACGGACACGAGATAGATCCCAAACAGGTCTTCAAGAAGAAATCAAATTGAAGATACAACTTCAGCAACTCTAATAATTCTATAAATATTTGAAGGAATTCAATAAAACAAGCCATTGAAAAGGACTTCCTTACAAACGAATATTGAATATCGGATAATTGATTTCTTCTCTTAAGGCAGGTGGGTTATGGAAAAATTAGAATCGAGTCTATCTTGAATATCTAGGTTTTCCTCCACCCCTCATTTTTCTATAACCGTGGTAAAATCGCCAATGCAGTCATGCTCGCTGTAAAGATTTTATTCTTTGAGCAGTTTTGGGTTTACAGCAAACTTGAGAGGAAGATGGAGAGATTTTCCCAGATACCTCCTGCTCATAATATGCAGATACCCTGCCTGTTATCAACATCACTCACCAGAATGGTAGGTTTCCTATTCCGAATGAACCCACCGTGACGCATCATAACCACCAAAGGCCGCGGTTTAGGTTTCATCCTTAGTATCGCACATCCTCTGTGTTTAGAAAACGTATAAGGACATGTATTTATCATTATACTATCACACAGAGTATTTTCACAATCCTTAAAATCCTCTGGCCTCTATTTGTCTCTCACACACCAACCCCAACCCCAACCCTGGCAACCACTGATCTTTTTACTGTCTCCATAACTTTGCCTTTTTCAGAGACTCATGCAGCTGAAATCCTACAGTATCTAACATTTTACATCACCCTCTCTCGCTTAGTCATATGCATGTAGGTTTCCTTCCTTTCTATTTAGTGCTAAATAATAGTCTATTGTCTGGATGCACCTCAGTTTATTTATCCATGAATCTACAAAAGGACCCTTTGGTTGCTTCCAAATACTGGCAATTATAAAGAAAGCTGCTATCTATACCCTTGTGTGGGTTACGTGGACGTAAGTGTTCAGCCACCGTGGGTAAATGCCAAGGAGCGTGATTGCTGTATCGAAAGTGAACAGTATGTTTAGTTTTGTGAGAAATCTCCAAACTATCCACCAAAGTGGCTGTGGCATTCTGCACACCGCCTGGCGAGGTGTAAGAGCTCCTTTTGCTGCACATCCTCAACAGCATTTAGTGTTGCCATCATCGTATTACGGATTTTGGCCATTCTCAAAAGTGCGTACTGGTCCTTTACATATTCTAATTTTGCATTTCCCTCATGA
This sequence comes from Canis lupus baileyi, assembly GCF_048164855.1. NCBI lineage: Eukaryota > Metazoa > Chordata > Mammalia > Carnivora > Canidae > Canis > Canis lupus. The sequence goes on from NC_132858.1 coordinate 29,323,243, forward strand.
CGTATAATATTGAACATCTTTCCACATGGCTTTTGACCTCTGTTTATCTTTGGTGAGCTGTCTGTTAAGGGCTTTGGCCCATTTTACATCAGGTCGTTTACTTACTGCTGAGTTCTAGGAGTTCTTTGTATATTTTTAAAAACTGTCATTTATCAGGAGTATCTTTTACAGATATTTTCTCCCAGTCTGCAGTTTGTCTTCAAAGTCTCTTGATGTGGACTTTTGCAGATCAGAAGTTCTTAATGAGGCCCAGTTTATCAATGATTTCTTTCATTCATTGTGCCTTTGGCTTTCTACCAAAAAACTCATCTCTATATCCAAGGTGATTTAGGTTTTCTCCCGTGTTATCTTCCAGGAGTTCTATAGTTTTGCATTTTACACTTAGGTCTGTGAGCCATTTTAGTTAATTTTTGTGAAGGGTGTAATATCTCTGTCTAGATTCTTTTATGTGTGTGCAGATCTCCACTTGTTCCAGTATTATCTGTTGAAAAAAAATTTCCTTGCCCCCTTGTATTATCTTCGCTCCTCTGTCAAAGATCAGTTGACTATATTTATGGGTCCTATTTCCGTGCTCTCTGTTCTTCCTAAAGATGAATTCATCTGTTCTTTTACCAACACCACACAGTCTTGATTACTGTAGCTCTCTAGGAAGTCCTAAAGTTGGGTAGTACCCAACCCCCAACGTTGTTCTCCTCCTTCAATATGGTGTTGGCTACCCTGAGTCTTTTGCTTCTCCATATAACTTTTAGAATCAGTTTTGACTTATACCCATAAAATAATTTCCTATTTGAGACTTTGTTGAATTTGCAAATGCAGTCAGTAAGAACTGACATCTTGACAATATTGAGTTTTCCTATTCATGAAAATGAAATATCTCTCCATGTATTTACTTCTTGTTTGACTTTATTCATCAAAGGTTTGCCCTTTTCCTCATATGGATCTTCTACACATTTGTTATATTTATACCGAGGTATTTGGTGTGCTTAATGTAAAAATGGTATTTGTGTTTAACTCAGATTTAATTTATCAATTGTTGGTATATAGGAAGGCAATGGACTCTTGTATTATTAACCCTGTGTCTTGCCATGTTGCTCTAATCACTTACTAGTTCCTGGAGTTTTTTGTCAGTTATCTTGGGTTTTCTTCCATAGGTGATCACATCATCTGTGAACAAAGACCGTTTTATTTCTTCCTTCCCAAACTGTATGCCTTTTTCTTTTCTTGTCTTATTGCACAAGCCTGAACTTCCAGCAGAATATAGCAAAGGGGTGGTGAGAGGGAACACCCTTGTCTTCTACGTCACCTTATAGGAAACCTTTACATTTCTCAGCATTACATGTGATAATAGCTATAGAATTTTTTTGTAGGGGAGCCCGGGTGGCTCAGCGGTTTAGCACTGCCTTCAGCCCAGGGCATGATCCTGGAGACCCAGGATCAAGTCCCCCATAGGGCTTCCTCCATAGAGCCTGCTTCTCCCTCTGCCTGTGTCTCTGCCTCTCTCTTTCTTTGTGTCTCTCATGAAGAAATAAATAAAATCTTAAAAAAAGAATTTTTTGTCAATATTCTTTATTAATTTGAGGAAGTTCCTTTTTATTTGTAGTCTGCAAGTTTTTAATCACGAATGGTATTGTATCATGTCAAGTTGTTTTTTTATCTATTCATATTAATCATGTCGTTTTTCTTTCTTATCCTATTACTGTGATGGATTCTATTAATTGATTTTCAAATGTTTCTGTTTGTTTTTTAAATATTTTATTTGTTTGTTTGGGGAGAGGGGTGGGAGGAGCAGAGGGATAGGGACAAACAGACTCCACCCTGAGTAGGGAGTCCGATGTGGGGCTTGATCCTATGACCCTGAGATCACGGCCAGAGCTAAAATCAGGAGTCAGGTGCCTAACTGACTGAGCCACCCAGTCACCCCGATTTCCAAATGTTGAACTAGCCTTGCAAATCTGAAATAAAATCCCCAAGGTTGTGATGTGTAATCCTTTTTAAATACTGTTGGATGCAATTTACTACCATTTTCTCAAGTGTTTTTGCATCTATGTTAATGAGACAAATTGGTCTTTAGCTTTTTTCTTTTTTCATGAAATGTTTTTGTCCAGGTTTGATATAAGGTAAGGCTGAGTTCACAGGATGAGTTTAAAAATACTCCCTCTGCTTTTATCTTCTGAAAATTGGTAGAATTTTTTTCTTAAATTCTTGGTAGATTTCACTGGTGAACCTATCTAAACCTGGTGCTTTCTGTTTGGGAAGGTTATTAACTATGATTCAGTTCTTTAATAGACATAGGCCTATTCAGGTTCTCTATTTCTCCTCTATGAGTTTTGAAAGCTTGTGTCTTTCAATGAATGTGTCCTTTTCCTCTAGGTCATCAAATTTGTAGATGTGAAGATGTTCATAGTATTCCTTTATTATTTTAATGTCAGTATGATTTATAATTATGTCCCTTCTTTTTTTTTCTGACATTAATAATTTGTGTCTTCTTTTTTTCTTAGCATGGTTAAAGGCTTTTCAATTTTGTTGATCTTTTCAATAAGCTAGCTATTGATTTCACTGATTTTTCTCTATTAATTTTCTGGTTTCGATTTCATTGTTTTCTGTGTTTATTATTACTTTTCTTCTGCTTACTTCCAATTTAATTTGCTCTTTTTTTTCTGCTAGTTTCCTAAGGTGGAAATTTAGATTATTGGTTTTAGATCTTTCCTCTTTTCTAATATATGCATTTAATCCCATAAATTTTCCTCTAAGACCTATGCTTGCTGCATCCCACAAATTTTTATAAGGTGTATTTTCATTTTCATTTCATTCAAATATTTTTTCTCTTGAGGTTTCTTCTTTGACCCATATGTTATTTAGAAGTGTGTTGTTTAATATCCACATATTTTGACATTTTTTAGATGTCTTTCTGTTATTAATTTCCAGTTTAATTCCACTGTGATCTAAGAGCAGATATTGTATGATTTCTATTCTTTTAAATGTGTTAATGTGCATTTTATGGGCCAAAATATGATTTATCTCCCTAACTTGAGAAAGATATGTACTTTCCTGTTTTGGGATGAAGTACTCAATAGATGTCAATTATATCCAGTCGACTGATGGTACGGAATTCAAATATGTCCTTGTTGATTTTCTGCCGTTTAATCTGTCTACTTCTCAGAAAGGGGTGTGGAAGTTTCCAACTATGATAGTAAATTCACGTATTCCCCCTAGTAATTCTTTTCAGTTTTTGCCTCATGCAGTTTGATGCTCTGTTGTTAAGCACATACACATTAAGAATGATTATATCTTTTTGGAGAAGTGACCTCTTCAATATTATGTAATTCTCTTCTTTCTCTTTGATAGATTTCCTTACCTTAAAGTCTGCTATTTCTCAGATCCCTGGGTCGCTTAGCAGTTGAGCGTCTGCCTTTGGCTCAGGTCATGATCCCGGAGTCCCGGGATGGAGTCCCACATTGGGCTCCTTGCAGGGAGCCTGCTTCTCCCTCTGCCTGTGTCTGCCTATCTCCGTGTGTCTCACATGAATAAATAAATAATTTTTTAAAAGTTTGCTATTCCTGAAATTAAAATAGTAACACCCAATTTGATCAATGTCTATATGGTATATTTTCCTCCATTTAATCTGTATTTAATATATATGTCTTTATGTTTAAAGTGTGTTTCATGTAGGCAGCATATAGTTAGGTCATGGATTTTGATTCACTCTGAAAATCTCTCTCTTTTAATTCATGCATTTAGACCAATGACATTCAAAGTGATAATTGATACAGTTGGATTAATACCTACCATATTCATTAATGTTTTACATTTGTTATTCTTTGTTCCTATTTTTTTTCTTCCACAAATTTTCTGCCTCTTGTGGTTTCAAATGAGCATTTTATATGAATCTTTTCTTTCTTACCATATCATTTACACTTAATTTTTTTAGCTTTTTTTAGTGGTTGATCTAGTTTGCCATATACTTTCATAACTAATCCATGCAGTATAAGAATCTCATAATAACAAAATAATCCTAATTCTTTCCTCCTAGCTTTTATATCTTTGCTATTATTCATTTTATTTATATATAAGCATACATAAGTGCATATGCATGTCTATATAAATGTGTACATATATAGTACCTATATAATAGGACACATTATTGCCATTATTATTTTGAATTAGTGTTTTATCTGGTAGATCAGTTAAGAATAAGAACAAAAGAAGTTTTGCTTTGTTCTTTACCCTCACTTATTCCTTCTTCAATACTCTTCCTTTCTTTCTATTTATCTGAGTTTCTGACCTATATGTTTCCTTTCTCTAAAGAACTTTTAACATTTCTTGCAAGGCAAATAAATCTACTGGCAACAAATTCCCTCAGTTTTTGTTTGTCTGAGAAAGTCTAAATTTCTCCTTCACTTTTGAAGGATAATTTTGCAGAGTACAGAATTCTAGGTTTTCTGATTTTTCTCCCAACATTTTAAACTTTTCACTCCATTGTCTTCTTGCTTGCACTATTTCTGAGAAGATGTTCAGTGTCATTTCTTAACTTTGTTCCTCTACAGGTAAGGTGATTTTTTCCCTCTGGCATCTTTCAGATTTCTTTCTTTATCTTTGATTTTCTATAGTTTTAAAATGATATACCCAAGCATAATTGGGTTGTTGGTTTGTTTTATTTTATTTTGTTTTGGCATTTATCCTGATTGGTATCCTCTGAGTTTCCCGGATCTGTTGTTTAATGTCTGACATTTATTTGGGGAAAATTCTGTCATTATTTTGTCAAATATTTCTTCTGTTTCATTTTTTTCTTCTGATATTCCCATTATGTGTATGTTACACCTCTGTAGTTGTTCCATAGTCCTTGGGTATGCTGTTCTGGGATGTTGTTGCATTTTTTTGTTTGTTTGTTTGTTTTTTCTTTTCACTTTTCTGTGGTTGAAGATTCAATATTGATCTATCTCTAGCTCAGAGTTTCTTTCCTCAACCATGTCCAGTCTCCTAATAAGCCCATCAAAGACATTCTTCAGTTCTGCTACATTCATTTTTTTATCTCTAGAATTTCTTTTCATTCTTTCTTAGGATTTCTCTCTCTGCTTACATTGGCCATCTGTTTTTGCATGATGTCGCTTTTATCCATTAGAATGCTTAACTTATAAACACAGTTATTTACAATTCTCTGATAATTCCAACACCCCTACCATGTTCAGTTCTGATGTCTTTTCTCTTCAAATTATGGTTTTTGTTTGGTTTTGTTTTGTTTTGTTTTACTTTTGGTATGCCCTGTAAATTTTCTTGATAGTCAGACATGATGTACTGAGTACAAGGAACTGCTGTAAGTAGGCCTTCGGTAATGTGGTAGTGAGGTATAAGGATAAAGGAAGTGTTGTGTGTACTGTGAGTAGGTCTCCAGGTTTTCTTGAACCTTGTCCCTAGTTTGTGAAATTCATGAGAGTTTCTCAGGCATTTTTCTCCCCACTTAAGTGAGACAAGATGGCTACAGCCTGTTGAAGTTGGGTACTTCCCATCTCCAAGTCAATCAAAATCTGGTTTAACTAGTTTCCCTGAAGGTAGGCCTTGCTAAGAAGAACAGAAGGTTCTGGCTTATTTCAAAATGGTTCCTTTCCCCGTCCTTCTGCCAAAAGCACAAGGGGACTTTTTTCAGATATTACTGTAGGACTCTGGCTGAATTCCCAGAGGTAAATCATATGATATTGTGGGGGACTTCCTATGACTGTGTGTTTTTAACTCTCAAAGTTGTCCACATCGACCATCTAGCAATTCACCAATTACTGGTCTGGGTTCCCTACCATGGCACTGGATCCCAAGGTGATTTCTGCAGCAATTTCTGCCTGGGAGCCTATGTTGTAATAAGCAGTAACTCCCTGTATTTACATGTGTATCCAATCTTGATAACAGTGGCCTGCCCTGTGTCTTCCTCTCTCTTATGGATCCAAGAGGAGGTACTAACTTTTAAGTCTGTTCACCTTTTAATATCTTGTTAGGACAGAGAGGTGACTTACATGCAGAAATCGTAAGTCCCTCCAATAATGCACTTTTAATAAAAAATACAGGATGGTTTATTTGCAGAAGACTATCATGAAGAAACCGCACGAGGAAATGTGTGGTAATTCTCTACCTCTCTGTGTATCCTTACCCTTTCAATAAGACCTTGAAGCTCTTCTCATAAAAATTTTGATTAAATTTCTTTGTCTCTTAATCTCGGTTGGGCTTATGACTTGCTTTAGCCAATAAGATAAGAAAAAATGAAAATGTGACAGAGCAAGAGCAGGCCTCAAGAGGCATTGCACAGCTCCACTTTGTCATCCACCTATGCCTAAGCTAGCTTGTGGGAAGCTGGCAAAAACACAGAATTCAGAAAAGTTAACTCAGTCAAACCATCTTGGATGAGTCATTTCTTCTGCCAATGGTCTTTTAAGAGGGACAAGAGTGGGAGACTGTGCACCTACAGATAATAACATCAGGATAGAAGGACTGCCAGGAGGAAGCCACTAGGAAAAGAGGGGTGAGAGAAGAACCCTACTCAACAGCAGTTGATTTCTGTCTTATTCACATCCCATTCTCAAGTAGGGAAGTGAAAGGTCACCTAACTCGGGAGAAGACTATTTTAAAGATACACTCATTTGCCATCATTTTTGCAATAAATTTATGTGATGCTTTGTATTCCTAAAGTATTATTCTGACATAAGGCATTTTTATAAGATATCTGACTAAAGACCTGTAAATGTGTTCTTAAATATTAGATATAATAACCACATATGTTTACACTGTTTTATTTTTCTTTTAACGTATGTTAAGGACACCTGTTATTTTTCTCGATTCACCATTCATTCTGTTTTCTGTTCCCTCTACTTCCAGAATGGGAAATTCATTCTGTAATGTTGGCGTAGACATGAATCCCATATGAATGAGCACAAAACCCAGGCATGGCTAATCAGAATATCCTATACGCCTAATTGGTTCAGGAGTAGATATACATTCAATTTATGCAAAGTTAGTCCTTTTTAGGAGTTCTCTGCCATATTTACTGAGAAAGACTGTCCTTTTTCACTGGGTTACTAACCTGGTAAGATATGAATCTGAGGCATCTAGAACCATCTTGCCTGCTACTTGTGAGAGAGCTTGTAGAGGGAAAGAGAGTGCCCTGATAATATCATTTAAGCCCCCGGATCCAATTCTGGTTGACTCTTTTGTGCCAGTGGACTTTATCGATATGTGAGCCAATAAATCCCCTTTAATGCCCAATGCAGTTTCAATTGTGTTCCCATCTCTTGTAACAATTTCTAACAAATATATCCAGGCTTTGGGATGTTGGTAACCACCTCGTCTATCCTGCATGCCTTAACCTGCTTGATCAAGAACTGACTGTATTATTCCCTGAAATTACACACTCAAGATACATCTTAAGGGAAAGCACTCTCAGTCAAGACTCTGAAATGGCTATAGAGGAAAGTATGAGAGCTTATACATGCCAGAAATGTCTCAGAAAAAAAGTGCAGAAACAGATGCAAAATGCATAAGAGAGATACAAGAAAAACAATACCTGACAACATTGCCACAAAGAATAAGAAATTATTAATTCAAGCAAGAAGGAGCAAGTGAATCAATTTGTGTCATATATATGTTCAGGGGTAACAGCGGAAGTTTGGAGAGCTAGTTAATCAGAATCTTGCAAAGCCTGACAATTCTAAGAAAATGAGAGGAAAGTGAAGAAGGAGAGAGGAACCTGCTTCCCATAAAACAATGCTAGATGCAATTCTTTTCCCCGTTTGCCCTCAGCTTTTCTCTTAATGGATGGCACTGTGTACTGGATGGTCTGAGTGTCCACAGTCTGCAGGGGCTGTGCCCAGAGGCTGTTGCTGTTGTTTTAATCATTATTACATAAAGAAAGAAGAAAGAATCCCAGCACATCCCTTACCAGTCTGTTTCCTAAAACCCTCCCAGAGGCAATTTATGGAAATCACCTCCCTATAATTATGTCCCATTGCTTCAGTACAAGGCCAGTGGAAAATCAACAAAATCTCTCTTGGTCACTGACTCAGCAGCAGAGGACATTTCATCCGAAGAACTTACTTCTTTGGGGGAAAGGAAAGCTTCACTTTGTTACAGACAAAGCACCCTTATTATAAAAGTCTCTGGATAATACAGCTATTTCCGTATCCCTGCAGAATGGCTCAGAGAATCAGTTCTCTTAACAGAGTCCCTAGAGTGGAGAAGTGTTCAAGCAGTAATCAGTTCTTAAGAGGGAAGGGCCTGGTTGTTCACTGTTGATATGAAAGTAAGGAGGAGGAAACCCATAAAAAAAAAAAAAGAGTCTTACAATCACATTGTACTTTAGTATTTAAAAATTCAGGGATCTAAAAAAAAAATTCAGGGATCTTCAGGAATATTAAGTTTGAAAAGGGCCTTGAGATACAGATAAGAAGAAAGATATTGTATCCATTTTATGGCTGTGGAAACTGAAATCTAGGGAGAAATACTTTACTTAAGCCATAAAGCAAACAACTAACAGAGTCCGGATTCAAGCGAACATCTCCAGAAGGTACTCATGTGTTCCTTTATTTAATAAACTTCTTGCTCCCGCTTCAGTCCTGGAGGTACAAGCGTCTATCTAAAATTGCATTGCGTACACCAACTTATATCCTGATGTAATTTCTAGAGTGGAAGGAAAGATAGCATTAAAATCATAATGTTGAGAATGGCTTAAGACGCTATGTTGTAATACATCACGTGTGTAACCAAATAAAAGATGACCGGAAGCAACGGACACGTGTACAAGTGCAGAAAACAGCAGAAACCCCAAGCAACAAACATGGTCTCTTCCACATGATGCATGTTGGAGAATTAAGAATAAAACGCCTTCCCAGCACAGATGAGATGTCAGGGCCAGGTCTTGCACTATGAGTGGACTGGGGTTGCGAGTGAATCATGGACCCTAAAAGCCAGAGCAAAGCATGTGAGGAGAGGCATGGGGACTATATGTGAAATCATCAGCCATTCATGGAGGCTCTCCAAGGACACAGGATGAATGAAAGACAAGGAATTCTTCTCTAGGGCATGTCAGTCCTGTTCTTTAACACTATGATCCTGTCTCTAGACTTCAGAGAACTTTTATTTCATCCTTAAATATCTATTCCCCTCATACTTCTTCCATTAATTATCATTTTTCTTTCTTTCTCTCTGGCTTACAGAATATGAAAACTACGACCAAGAAATCCTACCCAACTCCTAAATTACCAATTAAAATCAAGTACAACAGTATTTCAATAATTCCAGAAGCCTGGGGAAGAAAAAGAAATAGTCCTGAAGGGGTATGTTTGTATATATTTATGCACAAATATAAATATTTTTTCCTTTTCTAAAAAAACTACTAAGCAATTAGAGTCAAGATAAACCCCTCCCTTGATTGTAAATATAAGAAAGATCATGGTATACATTTTGTTTTTGAAGACTGAACTTTGTATAAATTAGCTCTTATTTACACTATAGAGAGAGAGGAGGCTCTGATACCACTTTGGTAAATTTACAAACCCTCCCATCATCTTGCTTCATAAACTCTCTCAGACTAACCCAACATCAGAGCTTTCCAAATCACATCTTTTATAGTATTCATGAAGTTATTTTATTTATTCAAGAAATATGTCTTCAGATCATTTTAAATGTAAGTTATGAATTTTGGCACTGCCTCTGGTATAATTTCGTGCACCAAAATATGCATTCAGTATCTCCAACTCACCTCTTGGGTATTAAGATAGGGTGCAAATAAATATATTCATTCAGTCGCTTCCATATATTGTTTGCTTCTGCAAGAACCCACTTTGGTTAAAGACATGTCCTGAATTAATCAAACACCCCGGGATCCCTGGGTGGCGCAGCGGTTTGGCGCCTGCCTTTGGCCCAGGGCACGATCCTGGAGACCCGGGATCGAATCCCACGTCGGGCTTCCGGTGCATGGAGCCTGCTTCTCCCTCTGCCTGTGTCTCTGCCTCTCTCTCTCTCTCACTGTGTGCCTATCATAAATAAATAAAAAATTAAAAAAAAAATAAAAAATAAAAATCAAACACCCCTGACTAGCTCTTAGTGACAGCAGGTTAAGTCTTAACTATTCTTTTAGTTGTTAGTAAAGTTCCTCCATCAGGTTAGATATTTCACATGGTCTCTTGTGTCAGACTATTAATTTTTTATAACTAGTGTTCTGAAACTTTTGGCCTAGGGACTCTGTTATATTCCTAAAAATTACTGAGGACCCCCAAAAGCCTTTCGTTTGTGTGAATTGTATCTGTCTATATTTACTACACTAAAAAGTCAAGTTAGGACATTTAAAAATAGTTATTTATAAGCTCACTCAAAATGGCAATAACAGATTCATTATATGTCGATATAAATAAATATTTCTAGAAAATATTTTTTTTTCCAAAACAAAAAAAAGCAGTTAGGGGCACCTGGGTGGCTCAGTTGGTTAAGTGTCTGATTCTTGATTTGGGCTCAGGTTATGATTTCAGGGTCATGAGACCAGGCCCTGCATGAGGCTCCACACTGGGTGTGGAACCTATTTGGGATTCTCTCTCTCTCTCTCCCCCTCTACTCCACTCTCTCCCTATCTAACAAAACAAAACAAAAATAAATAAAGAGTGGTGTTTTTGTTTTGGTTTAGTTTTGCATATCCCTTTAGTGCCTAGATTAATAGAAACCAGAGAGATTCTCTTCTCTGCTTCTTCAATCTGCCGCATAGCATTTATCATATTGCCTCTGGAAAATGCCTCTGTGCAGGGTGAGAGGGTGAGAGTGAAATGGCAAATAACATCTCAGTATCATTATGGAAGTCTTTTTGATCTCATGGTGACTCACCTACCCTCCCCGACACACACACACACACACATACAAATTCGGGGGAGACTCCAGGGATGCTTGGACCACACTCTGAGAACCACTACTTTACATGCTAAGCCTGGAAAGACCAGAACAGTTTCCACTTGCAGCTTAAGGATCACAGTCTGCACAAGATTCTTGCCACCTCAAGTGCCTGTTTACTGAGCCATGATGATAAGAGAAGCAATGACACCCCAATTTATACAGCTGAATACAAAGGCAACAGCTTGTCAGCTTTGATGGAAAAATAGAGGAGACCCATTCCTCGCCCAGACTACCACCATCTATTACCCTGGGCAATCAGCTGCTCTACCTGTATACACTCCTGCCTGCTATCAATCCATTTTCTCACAAAGCCTCCAGAACATTCCTTTCTTTTAGTAAATCTTATCATGATACCCTCTCCTCTTAAACTCCTTCAGTAGATGACTTTAATTCTTTTTTTTAAAAAGATTTTATTTATTTATTCATGTGAGACACAGAGAGAGAGAGAGGCAGAGACACAGGCAGAGGGAGAAGCAGGCTCCCTGCGGGGAGCTCGATGCAGGACTCGATCCCAGGACCCCAGGATCACTCCCTGAGCCGAAGGCAGATGCTCAATCACTGAGCCACCAGGCATCCCACTAGATGACCTGACTTGTTAATAAGCCTCACAAGGCAGGACATAGCTGGCTCCGATTTACCTCCCTCACTTTACTTTGCTTTCTTGGTTCCAACAACGTTGACTTATTTTCATTCTTGGGAAGCAGGCTGCTTCTCATCATGGGGCGTTAGCACATTTTCTTCCTTTTCCCCTCAATGTTCTTCCTTCCCTTCATGCTTTAAATACCTACTTTCCCTTCAAATCTTCCCTTGTTATTTCTTAGGGGACAGTTTACTGACTCCTTCCTCCAAACCAACTCTCTCAAATGCTCCACCATATTATTCCCTTTCATAGTTCTTATTACAGTTGTGGTTTCTAATTTATTTCCCTGATTCATTGGTTAATAATCTGTCTGCACCACTGGAAAACAGCTGACCCTTGAACAAATAAGTTTTAACTGGATGGATCCACTTTTACACAGGTAATTTTAAATAAATACAGTGCCATACTATAAATGTATTTTCTCTTCCTTATGATTTTCCTAATAACATATTTTTTACTTTAGCTTCTTTTATTGGAAGAATAAGTATATAATACACATAACATATAAAATATGTTTTTAATTGACTATTTAGGTTTATCAGTAAGACTTCTGGTCAACGTAGGTTATTAGTAGTTAACCTTTTGGGGAGTCAAAAGTTAATTGCAGATTTTCAAGTGTGCAAGAGTCAGTACCCCTAACCCCTGCATTGCTCAAGAGTCAACTGTATAAGCTCCCTGAAGTCAGGAACTTTATTTCAGTGTTCAACTTTTTTTACGGACTATTATACTCTTAATGCCTAAAAGCTATGTCTGGCAGTGAACAAATATTTGGTAAGTGGTGAATAAATAAACAAATGGATGTATGGTGCATCAAAGGTGTGTGGTTCAGAGTTGGACAGATCTGATTTTGAGTCCTTTCTCTGCTAAATATCCTCACTTTTCTTCTCTGAGCATCAATTTTTTCATACATAAGGCACAAATAATAATAATTGATCTATTTACACAATACATAATAATTCATTATGTCTGCATTCTGATAAGCAATGTGAAGCATACACACAAGGGGGCTGAGATAAAGCCTACCTGGGGGTAGCGGCATCAGCCAGAGTGGTGAGCAAAGACATCTCTGGGGAATATAACTTGAAACTGAAACCTACAAGTTGAGAAGGATCTTATGGGACAACGATTTCTAAGCAAAGGAAACAATACAGGCAAATGCCTTGAGTCTGGAACAAAAATTTAGGGAGATGAAAGAAGACTGCAATGTAGTCAGTATGAGAGATTGTAGAATGAAACGAACTTGGAGAAACAGTCAGGGACACAAGTACACAGAACTTTGTGGGCTGCCTGCTAAAGCCATCATGAGAGTTAACTGAGGAAATATGTGGAAACCACCTCAAAAAGGGAGCTTGAACATAAGGAGTTCTCAATACCTAGAAATGATTAGGGTCACAGTCACCTCTTCATCCATAATCCCGAGAAGACAGTATATAGATAACAAGGTATGAGAACTGGCATGATCCTCTGAAGAAGTGGCTTGATCTCTGGAGAAAATCTTGGCTCATTAAGGGCTCTAAAGAATTTTTACCAAAATAATTAGTGACCTTTGTGTTAAAAGTAGTCATTTTCAGAAAAAAAAAAAAATCCTGGGAGAGGGATTATAATGCTCAAGTTAACATCTTACAATCCTCGCCTCCTCTCTTTCTCCCACATACATGCAAGTGCATGCATGCACACACGTGCACGCACACACACAAGCTCATGCACACACGCACGCACACATCCACACATGCAGGCTAGGGCTTTATTTTATTTTTCCCTTTTGTTTTGTTTAATAATCAGGAGGAAATGCTTTCTCCCTATTCCCAACCTCCAAGGTCTGGGGCTGCAAGTGCCTTCTCTGCAAGTGTACTGTTTTAAAAAATGGACGCATTAAATATGCATTTGCTGTTGAGTTTCTGAGATTGCTTAGGGACCATTTCTTTTCAGAATAAATCACTTTCAACAGCATATTTAATATGAGATGAGGATGTATGTCCTACTCATCAGAGTAATAATTTTTTTTAAGTCAGGAATTGTCCTAGGGGTATTCTCAGCTACACACTTTTCTGGCTGGGTATGTTGTCTAGCTAGAGACGTTTTTCCTTGGGATGTTAGATTTGAGTCCTGATAGCCCATCTAGTTGATCTGACATTGATTGGGTGATAGGTGTACATTCTCTGCATTACAATTGCCTTTACCTTTGGCTTTCACTCTTTCCCCTCTTTCTAGTCATGGACAGTACATCAGTTGTAATAGGCAAGGTTAGGCTGTAGTAACAAACAACCCCAAAATATAAGTGGCTTAGATCGGCAGCTTATTTCTCACTCACTTTCCCTTATCTTCACTCTGGAATTCAAGTTGACTAAGCAGCCTTCATCTAGAATGTCCCTGGTGTTGTGGCAGAGTGAAAAAGAGCACAGTTGATCTATGACTTGATTCTATGACTTCTGTGCTGCTCAGGAGTAACACATGTTACTGTCACTCACATTAATTGGCCAAAACAAATTATGTGGATAGGACTGACATCAGTGGGGCAGGGAATATAACCCTTTTACAAGGAGAAATAGTAAACATCTGTGAGAAGTAAAAGAGTATAGGGCAGGCAGGCTTCACCAAGGAGCAGTCTACACATTCTGGAGGGAGAAGCTGAAAAAAGTCATGAGCTCTGGAATCAGTGAGAGCCAGCTTTTGGTTCTGGCTTTACTACATAGTGAACTACACTATGTCAGACTAACTACTTCCAAATTTTAACCCTACGCTTCCTCATCAGAAATATAGTGATAATAATAGTCCCAAAGAACCATCGTGAAATTCAGAGACAATGTATGTAAAGCAGTGACTAATCCGTAAAATTGCTCAATCTATTTTAAGTTTTATCTTGAATTGCCTGTTGTGTTTTCTCTATTCCAATTCTGTACAACATCCATTGCAACATGACTTTTCCCCACCATTCTACTGCTCTGTTTAAGGTCATAGAGACTGCTTACCTACCAAAAGGTACCTGGTCTTCAGCCTTCTTGACTTCACATTTACCACCTCTGATTGCTCCCATGCTGAAAGTCTTTCTTCTCCCCCTAAACCATATGCTATTCCCTCTACTTTACCAACTGTTTCCCTTCCAGATTCTCTTCTTTCTTCTTTTCATGCATTTAGTGCTAACTTTGCCTAGATCCAGCCAGGGATTCCCTTCTATCTACACTTCCCCCTAGTGAGACAGATAACAGAGGTAAGAGTAGAGATTTCAGAGCCATGGAGTCCTGGATCATGGTCTGACTTCTGCTACTTATTTCTGGACAGCCTAATTCACCATTTCTTCATAAGCAAAATCAGGATTCAAAAATTTGTTGGAAATATTAAATGACTAAATCTATATAGAGTAGCTAACACTGTGCTTAGACATATCAAGTGTGCAATACATTTTATTTCCCTCATCTGTCTATACCTGCCTTGAAAATCTTCTGAAAATCCTACCACTTAGTGTAGGTGTTCAAAATCATAGCTACTGCCTTTTCTCCTTGATTATTCCAAGAGGAACAGATTTCAATAAGTAATGTCAGTGTTTACTAAAAATCCCACTATCTTGAGATTATTTGTATTTTGAAAGGAGACTTATACATACATAAAAGAATGTACCTAAATCAAAAGAATCCATCTCTAACTGTATTTACCTCAGATCTTAATACAGTATATTTTCCATAGTACAACAAACAGTTAAGAGTTTCAGATTTTAGTGAAAGGGAATAAAGGGGAAAGGAGAAAAAAATGAGTGGGAAATATCAGAAAGGGAGACAGAACATGAGAGACTCCCAACTCTGGGAAACTATCTAGGGGCAGTGGAAGAGGAGGTGGGCGGGGGGGTGGGGGTGTGACTGGGTGACGGTGCCCGTCACTGAGGTGGGCACTTGACGGGATGAGCACTGGCTGTTATTCTATATGTTGGCAAATTGAACACCAATAAAAAATACATTTATAAAAAAAATGTTTTAGATTTTGTGTTAAACTACCTTGATTCAATTATTGGCTCAAGCAGCCTAGTTCCGTGACCCCAAGCAAGTCATTTAACTTCTCTTTAATTTTCTGCATCTGTAAAAATGGGTATAATAACAGTAAATAATCTCACTGGAATGTTGGGAGGATTCAATTTGTTAATGCAAGAAAGTACTTAAAGAATTAGTTGGCATGTAATGAGCATTCAATCAGTATCAGGTATCGTCATCATCATCCATAGAAATTAAACTACTGGGAAGAGACCTTTTCTCATAACCTATCAAGTCATGGCTACTGCATATCACGTATCAATTAGGAGTTACCCTCATCCCTCAGTGAAGACTGCTGTGTGTTCTACTTTCCCATTTTTCCATTTTCTCTCCTTCCATTCCAGGATAGCAAAGCATTTGCTTCTGGCCTCACAGGGATGTCAGGAGGATTCATGAGATAACATCCATAAGGCACCTTAAGCTCCTTGAAAGCAAGGTGTTTGATAAATAAAAGGTTATTACCATTGCTAGTGATATCTTACATTACTCTAGCCCTTCTCAGCCCAGAGGGATCCTGAAATGGTTTGCAAAACTTGAAGCACAAACAAGAATCATTCAATAGTAGCTGAGATGAAGTAGTTACCACACATACGGCCATTGATTCTTCAGAGCCTCTAGTAATCTAAACCTACTGGTTCCACCAGAGGCATAAAAAGCACTGAAGTTGATTCAAAGGGTGCTTTGAGATATCAAATACTTAAGGGTCAGTTCACTGAGCAGAACAGGAGGCAGACACTGGTTTAGACACTCAAAATTATGTGGAAAAAAATCACAAGTCAATGAGAGAGGCTAGGAGGTCAAATTTGATACTAAACAAGGATGAGGCATGGGTCAAATATGGAATTCCCTTGTGGTTTCCTGGTCCATATTCTTGTAGTCATATATTGAAAGTCTACTCTTCATAAAACAACTTGTGCCTTTAAAACAATCCAATTTTTTTAAAAGCTTGCAAATATGCAAACATTCTCCTAGTGCTTTACAGTAAATCCTTCTATAACACAGTGTTATTTAAAAAACCAATCTAAAGTACATTAGTCTTGAACCCAACCTGCCCTATATGGATGGTTCACTTAGTTCTGGTTGAACAGTCCACTAATTCTGCTTTATCTAATGCAAAGTATCTTAACCAAACCTTGGCCACATGTCCCATCTCTATTTTAGTCTGAAAGCATGACTCTGGAATTTGACTCTCCAGCCTGTGACTCTTTGAGACTGTTCATTGATACTCACTTCATGTATGAGCGTTCAGACCTGGCGCTGAATTACTGATTTACACTGGGTCCCTTTGACCTGTGACCTGCAGTTAGGGCTTCTACTATTAACCATCATACAAAAATATCATGATAGCATCTGATTAAATCACTCCACAAATATAAAGGGGGAGTAAGGTTTACAACCAGATGTAGCCTATCCTGTATAGTCAAAAGAGTCGTTTTAAGAAAAACAGTAAAGTTTTAGCTTTAGGCTCCTGATTCCATCTGCCTCATTAAACCTGCCTTCTCATACCTACACCACAAAGAAGTTTCAAAAATAACACTCAAAATGTTGAAAAAGAAGCATAATGAATTAGTATTATCTTCTATCAGTTAAAGAAACAATCTATAAAAGTATAGTAATTTAAAAAGTTTGGGAAAAAACGAATGAAATGAAAAAAAATAACAAATGGAGTCAGTGTAGCATAAATTTGGGTATGACAATATTTGACGAAAAAATTAGATATTTACCTTATAACCTATACCAAAGACAAGTCCACAGGATGTAAGGATTTAAGAGGGAAAAAAATAAAGCTTTAAAAAGCCTAGAAGAAAATATTGGAGAATTACTGTATGATCTCAGGGTGTGTGTGGTTAATTTTAGCGTTACATTAAGTCTAGAGATGATATATAATTTTTTAATATTATTACAGAACACAGTAAAACTAGAGCCCATCAAAATGTGGGGGTAAAATGAGAAACAAATGAGAGAAAATTTTTGTAATTTAAATGAAAAGCAAAATGTTAGCATCATTAGAGTAAAACATGCCTGTAAGATAACAAGGAAAATAATAAAAACCAAAGAAGAAAATGGACAAAGGAGATGTAAAATGGATTTGCAGAAAATGAAATATAGCATAAATACAAGATCCTTCACATCACTAATAAACTCTATGTCAATCAAAACAATGAGGTGTTGTTTTTGAAGAGTGTTAATAGAACAAAAGGCATTGTATCAAGTTGGTAATGACATAAGCTGGTATAATGTTTTTCAGGGTAGTTTTCTAACGTCAAATTTTATATGGGTCTATCCTTCCATATAGAATCTTCAATTCTAGTACTCTATTCCAAAAATGTATCTACACAAATATGCATGAATTGGGGAAAAGTTACTTATTGAAGCAATGTTGGTAGCAAAGAAAAACTGGAGATCCCTTTAATGTTTTTCATTATCTATTAGAAATGACGCAGAGATATACATGCATAAATGACTTGAAAATGTGAAATAAGCAAGTTGAATCCCATTTTTGAAAAAAAATGCATACACTGACATATGTGTGTATCTGTGCATGTGGTATGTGTATGCATGTAATATAAGAATATTTGAAAAGATATAAACCAAAATGTTACTAGCAGTCACCTTGGGAGCATAGGGTGGCAGGACTCTTTCACTGTCTGCTTTTTAGGGTAATTTTTGTTCAAATTTTTTATTAGAAACATGTATGCTCTTCTAAAATCAAAATATACAAATAAAATCAAAGCAAGAGCATGTAAGGAGGTTATACGACAGTATTTATAACAATATTTGAAATAACATTAAATATCAAAAAATATATAATATATAATATAAAAAATACATAATATATAATATAATATTAAAAAATATATAAATTAATACTCTGAAAATCTCTATAGAAATCTATCATCAGTAATTAACTCTGAAAGTAGAATTATGGTGGGATTTTACCATAATTTTTTACAGTACTTTCATATACTTCTTATAGTATATTATTTTATTTTTATTTTTCAGTATCATTAAAAACCAGAAAATATAAAAATGTGATCATAAATATTGTCCTAAAGCCCACACTCAGCACGGTGGTGGCCACCATGACTAAAGAGGTTTGGTTCTGACCCAGAGGCATCTTCTCACCTCTCTAGATCCATGTCTCCTTTTCAAGATCACAGCGATACATCAGCCTCTCACTATATATGTAAAATTTAAGGGTGAAGTGGAAACAACGCCTTGACTTGTCCTTAAAGCAAATACTATAAAAATAGCAAGGCAACTTGGAATGAGTGGAAGATTCAGTAAATATATCCAAGTTCCCGATTCTTCAGGATTGAGTGTTGACTAATATAAACAATCATAACTTATTTGAGTGAACCATTAACTTTTAATTAGTCACCAAGACACAGATTAGTTATCTCTACCTTTAGGGAGTATCTCTGATTTTCCTCCAACCGGCCCATCTGCCTCACTTCAAGCTGGGAAGCTGCCATGTTTATGCTCTTTCCAAACTCTGTTTAAGTCCTTCCTGTTCATTTATTCATTGTTAGGTACACTTTCATTTCCTCGACATACTTCCACCAAGCACTCTTAACAGGCTCTTGAGATACAGTGGTGAGTAATGAGAGGCCCTGACCTTCTGGAAGCTTACATTCCAGGAGGGGAAGCCAGCATTAATAAAATAAATAAATAAATAAATAAATAAATAAATAAATAAACAAACAAACATAAACAGTTATAAATATTATGAAGGAAAGCTAAAAAGTGCAAAAAAAAAGTGCAGAACAAAGGAACTCACTAGCTAATTTTACAATATTGTAAATAGCTCTTTCACCAAAGTATAAGGTTCCAGAAGAGAGAGAGACCATCTTTCATCTTGTTTTTTCAGCTTTGTATCATATCTGATATACAATAAATACTCAGCTTCTGTCTAATTGAATAGAACTGATCATAATTTTTTTGATATATTCCATGATGGCCCAATAATCTGAAAAGTGATTGAACCACAAAGTAATCACTGTGTCAGGCATGCAGTCTGGTAAGAATCACTGATGATTTGGTTTGAGCCCCTTTTCCTCATTCATAGTGATTATTATTCCAATATAAAGTGTGTTGTCAGTGGCCACTGCATTGTAGGTGGAAAGTGTGGGGAAAGAAGAGGAGAAACAGTAGGAAAAAGAAAAGATATCTCAGTAACAGAATGTCAATAGTAAAACCGAGTTTGGCAAGAAAAAAATTAGTGTCCAAACCATCTTCTACGGTTATTTAAATAACATATAGTCAATTAAAATAGCATATATGCTATGAGTTGCTTAACTTCTCAGATTGTATTTCCTTATTTCCAACATGAAGGCAACAATACCTATTTTTCACTTAAGAATTAAAAAGTTTAAGATAAGTGAAGTGCTTGGAACAGTAACTGATAGAAAGGAGGCACCCAAAATATCAATAACATTAATAATGTTTATTCCTTTATCCCAGTGGTTCTAAACAAGGGGCAATTTTGTCCCCCAGAGGACATGAGGTAATGTCTGGACACATTTCTGGTTATCACAATTGATAATGCTGGCATCTCGTGGGTAGAGGACAGGGACGCTGCTAGACGTCCGCCATACAGAGGACAGTCCCCACTGCAAAGAATTATCATGTGAGCCAAAATGTCAACAGTGCCAAGACTGAAAAATCCTGCTGTATTCCTTTATTTCTGATGTCCAATATCCCATGTCCTGATATAGTTCAGAGGAATTTACAGTTCAGAGGAATAACAGCGCATTCTTCTAGCACATACACACACTATCTAAGAATTCCTTAGGAATCTTCCCATCCTTTCCTCAACCACTACAAGACTTTATTTTTATGGCCCATATTTACCATTCAAATTATGTCACTCCCTTGCCACAGCACCTCCAAGCCCTGTTCCTTGTATACCCAGAGTGTCCGTGTTCTTCACTGTTGCAATGACTAGGTTCCTTTGTTCCCCAAGGTCCCAGTCTGTCTCCTTATGGTCCTTAAAATCCAATTTAACTGCGTTAAATTGCTTTAATACTCCTCCACTCCTCTGACTGCAGGTTCCTCTAATTCTCCCACTCTGACTCTGTCCCTTCCCTCATTTCTACTGTTCACTAATTGAACTCAATATATTAGCCTTAATTTATTTTGGGAATCTAAATAACACACCATAGAAGTTAGCATTTATAGAATATATTCGCTTTTTGCTATGCTGTTACAACAGCAAAGTTAATAAAACTGACACCTAATTACAACTAACAAGCATGGTCTGATTAAACTAAAACAATAAAGAAAGCAGAAAAGATTGCATTACCCATCTTACACACTCTTACGAGAATGACTAGACAATCAGAAGAAGACCACCTCTTCTCTGGACATCTAGGAGGGCATGTTGCCAAAGACATCTCTGGCACACACACACACAAAACAAAACAAAAAACAAAACAACCTAAAAGAAATGGTGAGATCCTGGATTTTCATCGGGACACAGTTTATTCTTCGGAAGAGCAGGACTAGCACTGCTTCAGATTAAAAGCTACATTTCAAAGTTCCAAATTCTATTTCCAGGTACGTCAAATGCCAGGTTCTCTAATAGGAATGGTAAGGACAGCCACCACCTTACAGTTCTATAAACTTCCAGAGGGCTGCCACACGCATTATCTCATATGATCCTAACCAAAGCCCCGTGAGATCAGAGGGTCAAGCAATCACCTTCCCAATTCAAAGAAGGCACAAATTAAGACTCAGAGTATAGTGACTCCAGGTCACACGCTAAGGGCTTGGGTTAAACGACAATTCAATCTACTACTCTTAAAAATCATTCCTACGTCTCCTTAAAAAACAACATAATCTAGATGTTAAGGGTACAGACTCTGGAGACACATTGCCTGGGTTTGAGCCCAGCAGACCCACCCACTTGCTAGGTACCACAACTCAGGCAAGAGCCAAGCTACTTATCTTCTTTGTGTCTGTTTGTTCATCTGCCAAGTGGGTTTAATAACAGCACTTATCTCCTGGAATTGCGGTGAGGATGAGGAACTAATAAGTGCAAAATTCTTGAAAGCACTTCTAATGTGTTCCTGATGAACACTCAACAAACCTTAAGTTTTCTTTTTTAAGCTTTTCTGGTAAAAAGTAAAAAATTTAGCATACTCATATAAGCTTTTCTGCTTTAGAAGGAAGTGAGTGAAATCATCTTCATTTTATGTATGAGGAACCGGAGATGCCAAGTTACTACTTCTGCATTAATTAGCCTCAAAAAGTAGTGGCATATACATAACAGAAGCCATTCGATGATGTCCACAGATTGTTTGGACAAGGATTTGGGACAAGACACAGCAGAGAAGTCATGTCTCTTCTCCACGTGGTCTACAGCCTCACCTGGGGAGACTTAGGTGAGGATGGGCTCTGGTGGCACTTTATTCACGTCTGGGGGTTGACACTGGCTCCCCGCTTGGACCTGAGCTGGGCTATGGGCTAGAATATGTGTCCTCCTTCTATATGGCTTAAGGCTTCCTCTGCAGCAGGGCAGCCAAGGATGCTGGGACTTCTCACACAGCAGCTCAGGGTGTCAAAGATCCAATAGAAGCTGTAGCACCTTTTATGGCCTATTCCTGAAAGTGACACAGCATTGTTCCAGACACAAGACTGTTCAGGTTCAAGGAGATTGAGATTAGACACCACTTCTCAATGGAGAAGTAGAGATTTTTGGAAAAACATGGGGGGGGGGATGGCAAATATCGTTGCAGCCATCTTCAGAAGATGTAAGATGCTACATGTAGAAGGAGAAGATTTGCCAAAACCTTTACAAAAAATAAGTGAATATGGGGCACCTAGGTGGCTCAGCAGGTTAAGCGTCCAGCTCTCGATCTAGGCTCAGGTCATGATCTCAGGGTTGGGAGACTGAGCCCCAGGTCAGGCTCTATGCTGAGTATGGAGCCTGCTTGAGAGTCTCTCTCTCCTTCTCCCTCTGCCCCACCTAAAAAAATAAATAAATAAAATAAAGTGAATATACTAGAATAGAAATGCACAGCTTTTCATTTGTAAATTTTTGTTCTTTCACTGGCCTCCCAGACCTCTTTCATTTGTAAATAGTGTCAATTAATCTTGCACTTTCCCTGGCGGGTACATCTGAAGGCTTGGCCCTACAGGGATGCAACTGAGGGCAAGCAGACTGCCCTGGAAAAGCATCCAAATAAATTCTACAAACTTGTAATGGGAACTTACTGTTAGTCGTCCCCTTTCCCCATGCCTTCCATACTCTCTCCTCTTCGCATCAACGCGCAGGGAGGAAAAATACGAATCAAAATTGGTCAGATTCCAGAGGACGGACTCAACCCTCCTCATGAGTACATAAATAATGACTTATAGCTCCAGCTCAGTGCTTTGTCTTCAGCCCAGAAGGCCGTCCTCACTTGCTGTTCTCTTGGGTCTGGTCCGTCCCTTTTGACCACTCCACATCACGTCGTCTTCTATCAGACTGGTCCAAGCCCCCATCATCTCTCTCCGGGATGAAAGAAGAGCCCCTAATTCATCTCCCTGCTTTCATTCTCATATCCCACAGACTGTTCTCAACACACTAGCCAGAGGTAGCCTTTTAAAACCCAGGTCAGATGGTGTCATCACTCTTCTACCTTCTAATTCCTATGTCTTTGGAGTATAAGCCAAAGTCCTTACAAGGTCTGATGGAATCTGGGCATCTCTTTGATCTCATCTCCTTTAAGTCTTCCCATAGCTCACTCTGCTCTACTCATGCTAACATCTCTTTTAAAAATACCACACCATCAACAGAGTGTTGGTATTTTCTCTCTGCCACACTGCTCTTGCCCTATATACCCACATGTCCAAGTCTTGCACTTCCTTACTGCCTTTGCTCATAAGTCAGCTTCTCAGGAGACCTTTCCTTGTACGCTGCACTAAAAATTACAAATGCCCTTTCTCTGTAGTTTCTATCCCCATCCCCTGCCCCATTTACCACCAAACAACAAATTTTGTATTTACATTCTCTACTTGTATAGCATGTGTCTCCTGCTACCCCTAGGTACACACTAGAGCATCAGCTTCTGAGAACAAGATTTATTTTTTGGTCCGTTTTATTCAATGTTATATCTCTAGAACCTAGAGCAGTGCCTGACACAACCTAGGTGCTCAATGAGTATTTGCAGACAGAATGAATGAATAATGTGAAGGTAGCAATACTAGATGCACATTTAGGCACAGGTTAGGTAGCTACTGAAGACATGGCAACACTGATCGAAAGCTATTTCAAACTAGTTAGCCAAAAAAAAAAAAAAAAAGGATGTTTCCCCATGGCTCAGCCCAGTGTACTGCAGCACGTTGTTTTTGGGCTCAAGTCCATCTATTATAAAAATGGTTGTTTCCCATCTGACTTTATTATTATTATTATTATTTTTTTTTTTTTTTTGATGTATGTCACATCCTTAGAGAACTCTGAGGCAGAAAGGCCAAGATTTGATCTGGGCAGGATCCAGGATTTCCTACTTCCCCTGGCCCCGAGCTATCCAAGAGTCCTCTTATCCTACTGTGGTAGACAGAACAGTGGTCCCCTACAATGGCCACATCTTAATGTCGAAACCTATGCATATGTGGTGATCCATGGCAAGGGGAAATTCAGGCTGCAGACGGAATTAAGATTCCTAACTCACCTGACATGTGAGAGATTGCCCTGAATTCATCCGGGTGGACTCAATGTTGTTATAAGAGTCCTTTTAAGTGAAAGAGGAAACAAGGGGCATCCAAGGCAGAGAAAGAGACAGACTGATGGGAGGACAGGTCAGCATCAGAGAAAGAGGTAAAGCTGTGGAAGTAGAGATCAGAATAATGCCTACGCTAGTCTTGAAGAAAGAGGCCACGGGCCAGGGACTGCAGGGCCTCTACAGAGCTCAGAAGGCAAGAAAACAGATTCTCCTCTAGAATCTCCAGAAGGAACACAGCCCGGCTCCTACCTGGACTTTAGCCCAGGGAGACCCATTTCAGACTTCCGACCCCCAGATACGTAAGGGGATAAATCCGTGTGGTTTCACGCCACCAATCTGATGGGTAACTGTGACAGTGGCGGTAGGAAACTCATGAACTTACTGAGGACTTCTAATAAACACCCCCATCCTTAGCGCCACCATCGAAGTACAAAAGGAAATCCAGCCTGAGAGTCACAGCCTGAGAGTCACAGCCCTACTCCCATAGAGAGGGAGGCGATCATTCTAGGCCCTGCCATTCAACTTACAGCTGCCCCAAGGGTGAGGTTTGAGCGTCTCTTTTCATCAAGTACAAAGAGCAAATGTTATCACCAGTCATAAAGTCCTGGCGATAAACTTAATTTTCTACATTCCAAGTGCCATCCAAATAACAACTCTGGCTAAAGCTATTTTTTCTCTTTAAAGACATATTCTGAAGATGTGGCTGAACTAGACCAGGAAAAGAATAATAAGTACTTCTTTCCGTTTAGCAACTGACAAAACATGCTTTCCACTCGCAGGAAAAAAAAAAAAAAAGATTAAAATGCGTCTTCCATGAATTATAAGTCGAATTTTAAAATTTAGCCCAATTCAAGTAAATTCCTACCTATTGCTTCTAATTATACCATTCTCCTCTTTTATTATTATTTTTTTATGAAGACTACGGATCAAGAAAGAAAGAGCACTAGAAGTTGATTTTTTTTTTTTTAAAGAATGTGTTTTCTCAATTCAAAATGGGAAAGGATTTCAACAGCAGGTCTGTAGATTTTTGAAAATCCTAATTAGACTGAATTAAATGACTAAAATGCTACTAATTACTTTTTAATTTCAAGAGAGATGTTTACAAAGCACAGTATAATGAGTAATACAGCACTTCAAATGATTACTAATGTTGCCATTTTGTCTGACTTAATCTCAATTAGTATAAATCACATTGTCATCATTGTTAATTGCCATTTCTTTCAAGCAAAATGCTAATTTCTCTTTACAATCTTACAATTGCTGTTTGTTTTCTTCAAAATATTCCATTTGAAAGGCCTAATAAAGAGAACATTTACAGCCTTTGTATTTTCTGCAGTTTGAGGCAAATGCATTTGTTTGTTATCCTTTTTGGAAGGTAGTGGTAATTCCTACTTACTTCTTAATAAAATGCAACCGGTAACTTTTAGCTCGGTGGAG
The DNA here is from genome assembly GCF_048164855.1 of Canis lupus baileyi. Lineage (NCBI taxonomy): Eukaryota > Metazoa > Chordata > Mammalia > Carnivora > Canidae > Canis > Canis lupus. Next base: position 29,348,958 of record NC_132858.1, read on the forward strand.
GTGCTGAATGTAAATGCAGGGGTGGCTCTCAGGCCAAGGAAGAGGCTTTTCCATCTGAAGGGGAGGGAAAGCCTTCGTTAATGAGTGCTAAGAGGCATCGTTTGTTTTACCTCTCCCAAGAAATTCATCATAAAAAGAGAGGAAATAGCCTTTAACCAAGAGAATATAGAATAGTTCTTGGTTTTTCTCCCTCCAGCTTCTTTCCATTGTTCTTCTACTCCTGTGGAAGTTAAACTCTCCCTTGAGGGAATTATCTCATCAGCCAGAGGCTATTGGTTTTCCAGTCCGCTGTGTCATTGGAAATCCTTGGGAAATTTCCCCCCAGCTTTTGCTCAGTCATAAACACAGGGAACCTTAAAAATCATGAAGATTCAATAATTCTCCAATGAGAGGCTAACATTACACTATTGTTTTAAGAGCTCTTCTAGATCAACTTCATTTTCCTTTAAAAAAAAAAAAGAGATTAGGAATTGAATATTAGTACTTTTAAGGTTTTTTGTTTGTTTGTTTTTTCCTACACAGGTATTTTTTTCATAAGTCTTTGGTGCCTGTTCTGTTTGCTTATTGTCACATAACAGACTACTCCAAAACTGATTAGCCTAAAGAAAGTAAAACATCATTTTCACTCATAATTTTGTAAGAATTTGGGGGAGGGCCTGACTGGGTCATTTGTGGCAACAGTAGAGGCAGCTGGAAATACAAGGATCCACTTCCATAGAGGGCCTCTTCATGCACATGTCTGGCAACTTAGGGCTACTTTGCTTGTCTTAACTTCACACCAAGACTCGTCCTTCAGTCTGTTGATGTGCTTTGAGCTTTTCAGAGCATGACGGCTTCCATGTGGATAAACTTCCAAGAGCATGTGCTCCAAAAGATGCATAGATGGTGCCTCTTAGGAGTTCCAGGATGTCCTTTCTCCCAAATTCTATTGTTCAAGGTAATAAGATCAGCTGAATTCAAAAACAACGATTTGTACTCTCTTACAAGTGAGGAGTGGCTAAGAATGTGCTTCCATTTCTATCCTACAGCATATACAAAAGCTCACAATAAAATAAAATGATTTAAAATGCAGATATTCATGGAAAATCTTAATGTTCTTGCTTAGTGCTGTTGCCTGCTGTTTTCCCCTCCAAAAACTAAAGCTTGTGTGTTATGGACCCCTCAAAACTCATATGATGAAGCCCTAACTCCCAATGTGACTATATTCAGAAACAGGATCTTTAGGAGGTAACATTTAAATGAGGTCACTAAGGGTGGGGTCCTTGAGGCCTTTTCAGAGGAAGAGAGGGGTGCCTGGGTGGCTCAGTTGGTTAAGCGTTTGCCTTCAGCTCAGGTCATGATCCCAGGGTCCTGGGATCGGGCCCTACATTGGGCTCGGGCCCTAGATTGGGCTCCCTGCTCAGCAGTGAGTCTGCTTGTCTCTCTCCCTTTCCATCTCCCTCTGTAATTTCTCTTGCCTTCCTTCTCTCTCAAATAAATAAAATCTTAAAAGAAGAAGAAGAAAGAAGAAGAAGAAGAAGAAGAAGAAGAAGAAGAAGAAGAAGAAGAAGAAGGAGGAGGAGGAGGAGGAGGAGGAGGAGGAGGAGGAGGAGGAGAAGAAGAAGAAAGAAGAAGAAGAGGAGGAGGAGGAGGAGGAGGAAGGGAGATTGCTCTTTCCGCACACACAGAAAGACCATATGAGGACATATGAGCCTTACTAGAAATCAAATCATCTGGCACCTTGATCTTAGACTCTGGAATTGTGAGAAAATGAATTTCTATTTTTTAATCCTTCTAGTCTTTGGTGTTTTCTCATAGCAGCCGAAGCTGACTGATACATCATCTTTGGGATTTTACATGATTTACATGATAACAACATAATTTTTGGCAGGCAAATCATGTTTCACAGTTGAGGAGTTCTGTCAATTTTTGCCTCTTCAGTATCTGTGTCTCCTTCCGTTAAGAGCAAACTGATTTTTCTTTAAGAACTCACCCTTCTCTCTCTAGATGCAGTATTCCAGGGCTGTCGACCCTTCTGCTGTCATTGGCCAAGAGGTGGATATTTTACTTGATCTCGGCCAATGAAATGCTTTCCCCTGGAATTTAAGTCATGAGAAGAGTGGCACAGAGAAGAGAATTATTTGGTCTTCATACCTCCTGATGTTGGTACCCTTCAACGTCGACACTTATGTCTTCTCAAGCACCTTTACCATAAGCTTTTCCAAATGTGGTTCCTTTAAGGCTTTCCTTTGATTCTTTGAGCTAGTTTGAATTTTCCATTTTGTTGTTGTTAATGCTGCTTAAAATAGCCACAGTTTTCTATTCTTTCAAAACAAAACCAAAAACCCTAACAGATAGAGAAATTGGCACAGTCAGTGGGGTTACCCATAAATATTAGAATAAAAGATCAAGAAGTACAATGACACAAAAATTGGGAATCATCAGGCATGAATGATAGGACTTCAAAATTCATTAAGCAAACACTGGTAGAAATTCAAGAAGAAAATGACAAATCCAGACTCATAGTTGGAGACATCTAGCTCAACAATAATTAACACAGAGGAAAGAGTAAGTCGGCAGGCAGGTTACGTTAATATCTAGCAGCTTCATATCTGATCCCATATTTGTTTAGCCTTTTGGTGTTCAAAGCATTTTTACATGTGCTCATTCATATTCTCTCCTTATTTCTCTAAAGTAATTGAGGTGAGCAAGGAAAAATGCAATTTGTGGAATTGTTGGAATTGTTTAGAACTCGAGTCTCCAGCTTTTAAGTTGTATTCTTTTCCCTCCTCTTCTGGTTATATTCCTTATTTTCTTGGTTATAGCAGCGAGCTCACCACTCTCTGCTCATGACTGAGATTTCAAAGGAGCAGACATATGCTCCGAAATGATGATTTACTTGATAAACTCACAGAGACATTAATCTAATAATGTACAGGAGGTGTCTGGCCTAGTCCCTGGCCTATAGTGAGTACTCAATAAATGGCAGGGGCTACGATGCTGGATACCATGCAAAGCTCTATTATTTCTAAGTTGATTTTTCTCCTGTCTCATGGTCCAATAGTCATTTGTAGCATTCAAAGCAAGTACTCAGTGGTCTCAAAATACTCTTCTGGATGAGATCTCACTCCATAACCTTTCTATATGGCAGTAAGCATTGACAAGCCCATTCATTAGATGTAAGAAATATGAAATCTAGAGTGAAAACAGAGAAGGCAAATCTTCAACAGCAGGGCAGTCGCAGTGTCTATGATTTTGTCTTTTAAATGCCCCAAGGTTACCTTTCCCTCTCAATTCTGCTGATCCAGTGTGAAAGAAAATTCCTTCAGACAGCACCACAGCATCTGAGCTCTATCAGAGCAGCTGAGTTTCTTTTGCAGCCACTACTAGCTGGTGGTACTCCACAAAGTTTTGTCTTTGAGGCTGATTCTAGAACCCGGCTGTAACAAGAGTTGGAGTCCAATAAAACCAGTGATATTTACTCCTTAATGCAGTTCCTCTTTCCAGGGTATGCTTTCTCTGAAGATTGATCACGGTTTTTATTGTGTTGAGCTTGTAAAATGCAAGATGATTAAAGGTACATCTATTTTTTTAATCCCATCTCTGTCATTCTTATAGTCAACAGCGGCTGAGTCCCGGCAGTTTCACATACACTTACACGAAAGGTCAGGTTTAGCCATCAGCACTGAAAAAAAAAATCTTAAAGGGCAAGACTGCTGCATGGTAATGAGTTTGGGGAGCACTCCTGGGCTGACTCTAAGTGGAAGGACTTGACTTGTGATCTTTCAGAAAGTTCCCCATTTACTTTCTCTTCCCCAGCATGAGCCTAACTCAACAGATCCATTTCCATATCATTACAGAGCATGAAAAGGAAATTTCCTCTCAAGAGCCATAGTTTGCAGTCACTCCCTTGAAGTCCTGTCCGTCTTCTTACTTGGCATTCCGGGACACTTCCCAATTTTGACTTCGACCTGGATTCACTCTCACTGCTGGCAGCCAAGGTCTCTCACCCTTCCTTTCTGAACTCCATTCTGCTCATCTCCTCTCTGCCCCATAATAAGCACCCCAACTGCAGACTTCATTTAGGAATTTTAATGTGACAGGAAAAAAGAGCTCAACAAAACTGTTGTGGATGGAGAGTGACTGATGTGAACTTGTGAAGTGAGTGTTCTGCGTGGCTTATGCCGTAACTTCGGGCAACGCATAAAGTTTTACCTCTTCCTAGATGGCCTCAAGCAACCAAGAACAAGCACACGGTCCATCTCTCCCTGACCCCACCTCTCCTAGAGGACAGACTGGTATGATCCAGGCTGTCCTTACCATAAGAAGCAAACTTGGGCTATAGCATAACTTTGGCACTGTGGGACTTGGGTTGAGGCAAAGAGTCAAAGATCATTAGAGAGGAAATAAGGCCAAGCCTCAAATCTCAGGCATATAGAGTCATGAACATGATACAGAACCAACAGTTACAAGCTATGGAATCAGGTGTGTGAGACAGGTATGGGGTGGGGGATGGGGGAGGTCATATGTTCAGGGTTCAAATCTCAGCACAGCTATTGACTGACTATATAGAACTCAAGGAAAGTTTCCTAACGACTATAAGCCTCCATTTCTTCATCATTTAACTAGGCTCAATGTTACCTTCCTCTAATATCATGAAGAACACTAAGTAATCTTATGGGTACTTACTAGGGAGAATATTGTTTAAAATATTAAACTCCTCTAGAAATAAATGAAGACCAACCAAATGAGAACAAGCACAAGCTATTTATCTAGAGTTTGCTCTATCAGGGGACTCAGCTACCATCACTTGCATTTAGAAGAAATTCAACGGCAGATAAAAGAGTGGGAAAGCTTATGGAAAAAGGAGGTTTTAGGTGTGCCGTGAGTGAAGGCTGTTGGCATGCAGAAGCATAGGCAGGCTAAGTAGAAGCAGGGTGTCATCCTATATGATGAGTTAGGGATGCACATCTGACTATTTCTGGTTGCTCCTACGATGGAAGCAGGCACAAAAGTCAGGGAACCTGTCAGTTACTAATCAAGTCCTGGCCATTTTAGGCCAATTGTCATACGGGCTATTGTTTGGTTTTCTGAGCTTGTTGCTAGAGATAGTCTGACTTCCTAAAAGTCTGACTTCTAGCAGGCTGGCCTCCTCGGCTAGGGCTGGCTACAATATATAATGGGTTAATTTCTTGGGCTATTTGCTGACTGTGAGTCAGCATTCTATTTTTATATGTGGTCTGGCCACTGTCTGTTTGCATATTCAGTCTTAAGTTTTCATTTTTCTTAAATAAATGCTTACCTGGACCTCCTCCACCAAATCTCAGAGTCCATTTCAGTGTTTCAGGGAGTAAGTGGATATAGGCTAGGATAATAAGACACTATTGCTCAGCTTTTGTTTTTAAATTATTTTGTTCTTGCAAGTCCACCGGGAGACAAGAGTCTCTAGATTCCAGCTTTTGTGAACAGATTGCAAAGGATATCTACATTCTAAATGACCTCCTCACATCGAGTTGTGATTCCAAATCACTAGGATCAAGGAAATCCTCATGCCCAAGGCTGAAAAGTCTTTTTGCAGTTTTCTCCAGGGTGAGCAAAGGAGGAAAAGGAAGAGCAAGAGAAGAGGGAGGTAGAGGAAGAGGAGGAGGCAGGGGGCAGGAGGCAGCTCCTCCAGTTTCCATGGGCATCCTGGGGTCACGAACATATTTGTCAAACTGAAATCACAGGATATTCAGTGTAGTTATAGACTAGAGGCATTGTAGTTTCTAGTACTCTTCCCAAGAATACCTGAAATTCTACTATTAATGAATTATCTCGGAATGGAATGCATTGCTCCCTCACATCTTTTTTTTTTTTTTTAATTGTGTTCAGTCCTTACTAGGCAGTAGACTTAAAAGACATTTACACAATAGTTAGGAGGTCAGCCATGATATCGAGGAGAGTCAAATCTATGTCATATGAGAAGGGAATAAAAGTTTCTTAACTTCACTACCATGCCATTTTGAACTGGATAACTCTTTGCTGTCCCAGATATTTTTTGAATGTTTAGCAGTGGCTGGTGCTCACTAGATGACAGTAGCACACCCCACTACAGCTGCAACAGCCAAAAAACGTCTCCAGATTCTGACAAATATCCCCTGGGGTGCACAAATGCCCCCACTTGAAAACTCCTGGAAAGCAAGATTCCTATACCCACAGAATCTCCTGAAGAACTTGTTTAAAAAAGTTGACTCCAGGGATGTACTGTGGTGATTCTGATTCAATAAGAGCAGAAAGTTGTATTAATTTAAAAACTCCATAGAGGTCTGCTGATCCCCCAGTTTGGAAAGCACTTTTGGGTACTAACTATGGACAAGAAATGACTCAAGGGGATGTTACATCCATCTTCAAATATATAAAAGTTTACCTGTAGAAATGAAATTCAACTTTTTCTGAGTAGTGGAAAAGGGAGTTCTGACCAAATTAAAAAACAAGAAAAGAATAAAAATAACTCTAACAGAACAGATTTTTTAATCACCAAAGTCATTTAAAGAAAAGTTTAAAGAGCATTTGTCAAGAAAGTTGTAAAAACAAATTATAAATCAAGGAAGATTCTAAATATGACCTTTAAGGCATATTCTAATTCTGAAATTATATGATGTTATTCAAATAATTATCCCTTAGTATGAATACTAGATCTTTCAGCCAACATGGAAGTAAATTAAAAGGAATTACTGTTATTTGTATCTAATACAATACACAGTTTCTCAATCTTTAGTAAACAACAGATCCACCTGTAGAACTTACAGGAAACTCTTAGGCTCACAGGAGATGAGAATCATCAGTTTACTCTGTGCCAGGCTCTTCTCAGCTCAACTCTTAGTCATAGGCCTTATTATTGCACGTTTACAGATGAGAGCACTAAGCAAAACTTTACACAATTTGCTCAAGGTCACATGACTTATGAGTGGTAAGACTGTGTAGGCGCCCAGGGCAGCCCCAAAGATGGGCCACTTTAGCATGAATATTTTTTTCAATTAAAAGCAAAAAAAAAAAAAAAAACAAGCAAACAAAACCTTGCAGGTTTAGAAAAATTCTTTACTTCCACCTCAACTGCCACTGGTACCAGGAAGAGAACTATTAACAGAGATTCCTCTTCACCTAAGAAACTTACTTGCATAAGCAGCAATGTCCACAATAGCCACACTGTGGAAGGAGCCTCGGTGTCCATCGAAAGAGGAATGGATAAAGAAGATGTGGTTTATGTCTACAGTGGGATATTCCTCAGCCATTAGAAACGACAAATACCCACCATTTGCTTCGACATGGATGGAACTGGAGGGTATGATGCTGAGTGACGTAACTCAATTGGAGAAGGACAATCATCATATGGTCTCATTCATTCGGGTAATATAAAAAATAGTGAAAGAGAATAAAGGGGAAAAGACAAAAAATGAGTGGGAAATATCAGAGAGGGAGACAGCACATGAGAGCCCCCTGACTTTGGGAAACGAACAAGGGGTGATGGAAGGGGAGGTGGGCGGGGGGTGGGGGTGACTGTGTGATGGGCACCGAGGGGGGCACTTGATGGGATGAGCACTGGGTGTTATGCTATATGTTGGCAAATTGAACACCAATAAAAAATATATTAAAAAAAGAGAAACTTATCTGCATAATAGGGCAACTTTTATTTTCCAAATACTCCTCTCACTTTCCTGCTAATGATCTTTCTCCTCTGTTTCCTCAGCCCCTACATATAGTGCATATAAGCCTCATGGTCCCTCGCTGTCTTTGGAATCTCCACGTCTGTGTGAATTCCTGTATATACTATTAAATTTGTTTTACTCCTGCCCATCTGTTTCTTATCAACTTGATCCTCAGTCCAGCTAGAAGGATCTTGAAGGGCAGAGAAAATTCTTCCTCCCCAACAACTGGAACTGACTTCTCTGATTTCAAACCCTCAGGATCCCCACAGTGCCTCACCAGAGAGAAAGAGGGGGCAGATATTTTTGAGTGGCTGCTGTCTTCTAGGCCTTCTGTGGACCACCTTGGAAAAACCTGCTAAGATAGCTTTTGTCTTTTTGATAGTTTTATTTTACGTTAACCAAAGGGCAGAAGTAAAATAATGATGGCCAGAAAACATAGTTGACATTGAAGAAAAAAGATCAATAAAAAACGGTTTACTTTAATTTCTTGGAGAAGGCCATGTCTAGAGAAAAGAAGGAGGCGCATCATTATGCAGTTCAGTGATGAAGAGTCTGTTACCTAGCCTGGTTCATACAAATCTCCCCCACGGCTGAAAGCTGTAATCCACATTTCACAGATGTATGTCCGACTTCTATTCCTAAGACATAGCCCTAAAATACGAATCTTAATCAGAGTGAGGAATTAGCTAGAATTTCGATCATATCCTAAAATTTGCTGATTTGATCCCCAGTACTGAAATGTCTCTCATGATGGACAGGATCCGGTTTCTATTGACTACGATTGGATTTGATATGGGTGGAGAACAGGAGAGGGGGCAGGGAAGGGGGGAGAATCAAGTTGATCATTTAGTATAAACTTGAAACACACAAACAAAAAAACCCAGAAGTCAGGAATATAATAATCCATAGTAAGTATTGAGTTATAAAGGACATGCCAGAAAATGTGCTAACCACTTCATACATTTAGCATCGCTAATAGTTTTTAAAATGCTATCATCCTAGAACTCCCAATTCGTTCCTAAAGAAATAGGATCATAGAAAATTAAGTGCTTGCCCGGGGTCACACAGACTGTGCATGGGACGCAAGCTGAGTCCTCTGACCTCAGTGTGTGCTCCCCACTCTCTCCCCACCCTCCACCTTGTCCCCACACAGACCCCTTCCTGCTCCAGGCCCCAGGGAAGGACACAACGTGGGGACGTCAGGCAGGAATCCCATGGTTTCATTCCCCTCCCCTTCCTCCTACTCTTTCAGGTTGGGTTGTTGGAGGTCATCATTCAAGGCTAATCTGGATGCCACGGGGACTCCCAGAACCCTGGGAACCCAGCAGAACTGAGGGAGCCACTGGCATTCCAGGGGACCTCAGCACCCCCATTCCATGATGTGGGAGGGGAAGTTCAGCTCAAAGGCAACTGAGCAGATAGGCAAGCTCTCTAGGACCCTGACATTGTTTAAGCAAAAGTGAGAGCTGCAAGCAGGACTGGTTCTAAGCAGACCCAGAGGTATTTCCATTTTCTGCCTCAGCATCCAGGTGCGCTCACTGGGCGCTGAGAACTTGGGCGCTGGCGCCCTCAGGCCCGGGGGCCTTCCCCAGGCGGAGGCCAGGATCCTGTGCAGCTGGTCCCTGGGGCTAAGTGCTTCCTCTGGCTGGAGTAAAATCCTCACACCTCATCGCTTTGCCTCCAGGCTTGTTTTTTCTTAAAATTCAAAGGGTCCCTTTTAAGCTCCTATCAGGAACCAGTCAAGCCCAGCAAAACCTATTTAAAGCCTCCCTAAGCATAATCCCTCTATCCTGGCCGAGGCCCAGGCGGCCTTCCCCTCACCCCCCACCCTGGTAGGACCACCTTGTGTCCTGCTGGGACCCCTCCTCTCCCTCAGGGCCTTCCCTCACCCCCTACCCTGGTAGGACCACCTGTGTCCTGCTGGGAGCCCTCCTCTCCCTCAGGGCCCACACCCCTGCCTCTCTATCTAGTCTTCCTGCCTCCCCGTCTTCACCTTCCTGACCTTCAGCCGGAGCCCTCCTTCCCGTGTCACTGACTCGAACTGCCCTGAGTGAAACATCTGCTCAAGTCTCTCATCTCTAGTCACCCCCGCTTGCCCACCTCCTGCCTCCGGATGGTACGATGGGTGAGACAACCTCAACCAGGGGCTGGACATCCCACAGAGCAGAGAATAATGTGAATGAAACCTGGAGGCTGAGGCCCCAGAGAAACCAAATTAGATTGTTAGCTCTGTATTTAGGGATGACCACAGAGGGATTAAAACCCAAGGTGTTAACGTTGGGCAATGACAACGTAGATGGTTATAGAACCTGTGCATCTGCTGATGTATTAAATCTAACAGAGGTGATGATGGCAAAGACAAAGGGCACATTTTTCTTTACATTGTACAAACCACTTTCACTTACGTCATCTTCATGTCTTGGGCGGCCCATCCAAATATACTGCCAGGTAGGGATTACTATGCCGATTCTAGAGATACTGCAGTTGAGGACCAGGGAAATTATTTTTTTTAATATTTTTTTTATTTATTCATGAGAGACACACACAGAGAGAGAGAGAGAGAGGCAGAGGGAGAAGCAGGCTCCATGCAGGGAGCCCAATGCGGGACTCGATCCCGGGTCTCCAGGATCATGCCCTGAGCCGAAGGCAACACTAAGCCACTGAGCCACCCAGGCTTCCCGGACCAGGGAAATTAAATGGTGAATGCAAACCTAGGCGGTAATGCAATCCCAATAGGAGTCCAAGGTCTTCCGGTCTCTAAATAGCATTCTTGGTCACAGTATCCCCTGGCCCTCCGCTTTGGTTTTTCCCCTTGACAGAGTCTGAATGATGCTGGTGGTGCCCCTCTTCTGATGGTCAGGGCCAGAGAATCAGGAGTGTGTAGGAGTAAGAAAAGGAGCCCAGCTGCCTGCCTGTGGATCCCAGGCCCCTCATTTTTAATGGCTATATGAATTTAGTTAAGTGGCTTAATTATTTTGCACCTTTATTTCACAACCATAACCTAACCCCACAAGATTCTTGCATTAAACAAGAAAATGAGAGAGAATGTGGCACATGGCTCTCACTAAATAAATGTTTACTGCTATAATGACTCGTGCTGTGGTTGCTGTTGTTGTTATTATTAACGGTGATGATGAAACTCCTATTGAGATCCTGCAACACTTGGGCTCTGTAAAGAAAAGAGGCCTTCAGTGCAGAGCAAGTGTGGTTTTTGAGGCCTGAAAATAATTTTTAGATTTAAACTGAAACTTCTTTTAAAACAGTCTCAGAAGGATAATTACTTCTCTCCTTTGGCTTGCACATTCCGTCATGACAGGGCTATCTCCAGCACTAAGAGTAGACATCTGAGACGTACCAACGTCAAAACTGTGAAAAAAGGATAGCAGCCTCCCCTCCATCTCAACTGTTTCTCAGATGTCTGACGTCCCTGTATGTTACGCCTTTGCTGCCTATGTGGTAGTCCCTGGCTATCAGTGCCTAGTTGAATTTAGACAAACTAAAAATGAATAACATTCAAAACTTATCTTCTCAGTTCTCACTAGCCACACTTCAAGTATCAATAGCCACCTGTCACCGATGGCTACTGAACTGGACAAAGCAGAAGAACACTCCCGTTATAAAAAGTTCTTTTTAAGGTGTGTAGGTGAATCAGTCAGTTAAGCGTCTGACTCTGGTTTCAGCTCAGGTCACGATCTTACGGGTTGTGGCAAAGAGCCCTGTGTGAGGCTCTACTCTCAGCAGGAAGTCTGCTTGAAGCTTCTCTCCCTCTGCCCCTTCCTCCGCTCTCATGCATGCATGTGCTCTCTCTCTCTCTCTAATAAGTAAATTACATTAAAAAAAAAAAGAAAATTATCTTGGCTAGAGCTGGTCTAGACATACCAAAACCTCCTTCCATAAAGATGGAAATGTTAACAAGGTTCTGAGATTTAACTCTCAAGAAGATATGTGCTTCTTAACAGGTAGCAATGCCATGAAGCTGGGTGAAAATTCCAAAGCATTTGAGTAAAATATTCTATGAACTTTCCAGGATCTCATAAACAGCACTATCCTGGCATTGCTTAGGTAAGCTAAGGAAAACCACCACTTATCATTAAAAGGAGCTAAGGGCAGCCCTCAGAATAGCTATATAGGGAAGATCTTCATGAATGGGGGAGAACTAGAAATATCCAAAATGTAAAGCAAATAAAGAATGGTTTATTTAGCTGAGGTAAATCATATAATTGTGGGTAACCATCAAAAACTGTTTTAAAAAAATAATTCTGGAACTTCCACTTCCAACATGATAGAGAACAGACAGTTTTTCTAACTCCTCCTGCTAATTACAACTAAAACCCATGGACATATATATAAAACAGGAGAATACAGAAGGGATGATATGATTGGTAAGGGAGCCCTGCTGCTCTACTTGTATGGCACCCTACAATGGAGGAAACATTAACTTTATATATAAAGGATGGACGAAAGGCTATGAGGATTATGGGGAACCAAACTCCATCCTAGCTACCCTTAACATTGCTACAACTGGGAAGCAGAAAAGTTGACTATTTTATATCAAAGTGCTTTAAATAATCAATATGAAGAAATAAGATGAATTTTCTAAAGAGTCTAAAATACACATTTATGACTTTCATAATCAAAGATAAGGGTCTCTTTTTTAACATTTATATGAAGTATGAACACCTTTCAGTTAATCCCAAGTATAGCCTCATTTACTTCCTGGGATACTTTTAAAATCAAACATCCTCTTGATACCATTGAACTCTATAGAATAGGTCCTCTGCCATTTTGGTCAATAGTTTCTCAAGATCAGCAAAGCAATTTCTGTCCTACACAAGAATACAATGCTGGAGAATTCCATGCTGCCTTTAGTAAATAGAGTGCCCATAAGAAGCGTCTGGTAAATACCCAACATAATTGAAAGCAGTGTCTCAAAGAGACATTTATGCACCCACGTTAACAGCGGCATTAGTCGCCACGTGCCAGGTTCAAACTCGGGCTTCAAGGAGACATGTCCTACCTTCTGGCATCACCATAGGAACACCTTTAGGCTAGCCTGTTGTTGAAGGGTGAGAGACACATGCAACAGAACTGAGTCACCCGTGTCACTCTAGAAGAAACCAGCCAAAATCAGCAGGAAAACCTACCCAATCCAAGCTGAACACATGTAAATGTGCACTAAACGCTTTCTATTATACATCACTGAGCTTGTATTAAGCAAAAGCTAACTGATAAACAGACACTTTTAAATTCTCTCTAAAATGTTTTTCAAGTTTTTCTTTATGACAAAGCAGTAATAAGGAAACTGCATGGGAGGAAGATCCCCCGGTTTACAGGAAATTCTATGATGAACAGAAGTTCCCCCTATAGACACAGCCACTTTATGAACCAACGATAATTGTCCTGTTTCTGCCTCCTTTGCCATGTAAGATGTAGTTGATTTTCTTCTCAACCGGTTCATGTATGATCAGCTACTGCTAGATGGTTTAAGGGGACTAAACAGCACCTATTAAGGGAACTACATTCATTTCCACCTGTTACACCATGGAGGCATATCTGAATATAATACAACACGTATAACAACTAGAAAATAAAGTGATTTTCCTATTCAGCTTGAGATTCCCCATAATCAAACTCCTTAACGCACATACTATGCCCATTTCTGCAAAACCATTTATGTTTGCAGGTGTTTCACACTGGCTATCTGCATGTTCAGCTGAGCTCTGTGCTGCACTAATTTAAAAAATGATAAAGAATGCTTTTATAGTCTTAAACAATTTACCCTCTTCTAAATTGTTTCAGGAGTATAACAGCCAGAACTCTTGTCAACAAGCAAGAGACATTTTCCCCTTTATTAAATTAACCAAAAACAAAGGTTTGGGAAGGAACATTAGGGGGCTGGATGGCTTAATTAATAAAAAGAGAATGTGACATAGGATGAGGTTTTCTGAAAACCACTGTCACTGAACATCAGACACCTGGCTGCTGCCACCACAGCACTTGAACCCTGGATATCCCTGCTGTGGCTAAAATTAATTCTCCACTGACTTCTTTACATCACCGAATACGCAAACTCTAAGGCAGTAGCATATGATTTGCCAAATATAGGAAACATACACTAAAATTCCACAACTTGGAAAAAACTTTACTCCCAATCAAATCAAAATAGTGATCACCCCATCTAAAGGAGCTGAAAAAAATAAACACCTGGTTCTTTTGTGTAAGAGCCAGTAAGTAGGTCCTTGTATACCTCTGAAATATGCAAATCAAAGATTTCCCTGAATACAGTAAGAGCATTTTTAAAAATGACAGATTTTTACAACACTGTTAATATTTCATTTAACACTCAGGAAAAATAAACCTGAAGTTTCCAGGGCAGGCATTATCATATCTGATAGCTAAGGAACAGGGAATCATTTCTCATTCAACAAATATTTTTTGAATGTGCCAGGTTTCTGTTAGTCACTTAGGATGTTTATGAAAAAGGCAAAATTCAGGAGTGCCTGCTATAGTCAGAGTGTTTTCAGTAAATGAATTTATTATATCAGATAGTAACTGTGAAGAAGTCATAAGCGAGGTAAGGGAAGTGTGATCAGGTGGTGAAATGAAAAGGTATCGATTCTTAAAATGGCAGTCAGGCAAGTACCGTCTGAAGAGATGACAACAACCAAATCTTTTTTTTTTTTTTTTACAACAACCAAATCTTGAAATAAGGGTACAAGTGTTACAAACAAATTGAACAAGAACATTCTAGGCAGAGGAGAAGCAAGAATCAAGACCCACGTCTAAAGCAAACCTGGCACGTTTTAAAAATAGCAAAAAGACAAATGTTCCTGAAACACTTGAAGCAAAGGCAAATGAATATGGGATTTGAATTAAAAGTCACAGTTACAAACCAGATCATGGAAGGTCTTATAGGACACGGTAGGCCTACTTTATACACAAACTCCAAGAGCTCAAAAAGAAGCAGTTGAAAATAGGAAGCTGAACTGCAATTAAATTAAGCTGCTTTTCAAAACAGACTCCCACAATCTATAAGGGAAGCTAAAAATATCCAAACTCTCAACACCATATGCACAATGTCAAGTATTCAATTAAAAAAACAATAAGATGCAGAGAATCAAAAAGACATGGCCAAAAAACAAAGAGAAGTCTGTCTGAAACCAACCCCAAAATGACATAAATGATGGACGTAGCAGACAAGGACTTTCAGTTACTGTAAATATATGCAAAGATGTAAAGGACAAAGAGGAAACCTAACAGACAAATCCAAACTCTGAAAAACAACCAAAAGGAACATGTAAAGCTAAAAAATATATAAAATTGAAAACTCATCAAATGAGCTCCATGGCAGAGTAGGCTCTGCAGAAAAAAAAAAAAAAAGATCAGTACTCTTAAAAACAAGGCAATAGAAATTATATTTGAAATGAGGAAAAAGATAAAAAGCTGAAAAAAAGTAAGAGTCTCAGTGACCTGTGGGACAGTATAAAGTAGTCTGAAATATGAGAGTCCAAGAAATAGAGAAGAAAGGGAAGCAAGGTCAAATAATGCTTGATACTAATGTACCAAGATTTATAATATTTTTTAAAGATTTGTTTTAGAGAGAGAAAGAGAGCACAAGCAGGAGGAAGGGCAGAAGGAGAAGGAGAGAAGCAGATTCCCACAGAGCACGGACCCCCCCAACCCATTTGAGGCTCAACCCCAAGACCATGGGATCATGACCTGAGCCAAAATCAAGTCAGATGCTTAACCCACTGAGCCACCCAAGGGCCCAAGATTTATAATTCTTGATAAAACATAGAGCTCACAGATACTGACTTTTGAAAATTTGGGGGGTGTAGAGGGTTGAGTTTTCTTTTTTTTTGCAAACCAAAGGTTTGTGGCAACCTGGCATCAAGCAAGTCTAGTTGCACCATTTTTCCAATAGCATTTGTTCACTTTGTTTCTTAGTGTCACATATTTTGGTAATTCTTAAATATTTTAAACTCTTTCATTAGTATGGTCAATAGGTTTTAGCCAAAACTATTTTTTGATTAAAGTATGTACATTTTTTGACATATGCTATTGCACACTTAACAGACTATAGTATGGTGTAAATATAATTTTCATATGCATGGGGAAACCCAAAAATTTATTTAACTGACTTTATCGCAGTATTTGCTTTACTGCAGTGGTCTGGAACCAAACCCTCAACATCTTCGAACTATGGCCGTGTAGTGATAAAACCACAGATGTAAGATGGACCGCGTACACGCACATGCATCCAAATACACACTTCATTGTCACACTGCAAGATTTTTTCTTTTAAACTTGAAAACACCCAGGAAAAAAGGAAACATTAATGATAGAAGGAGAATGATAAGAATTATAGTCGATTTCTCATTAGAAACTATGCAGGACAGAGGAGTGATATGTTTGGGGTACAGAGAGAAAAACACTGTATCCAGTGAAAAGATACTTCAAAAAATAAATAAATAAATAAAGGTAGGGGCGCCTGGGTGGCTCAGTCAGTTACGTGTCTGCCTTCGGCTCAGGTCATGATGGCAGGACCATGGGATCAAGCCCTGTACCAGCGCCCTGCTCAGCGGGGAGCCTGCTTCTCCCTCTCTTGCTCGCCCTGCTTGTGCTCTCTTGCTCTTTCCCTCTCTGTCAAGTAAATAAATAACATATTTAAAAAAAATAAAGGTAAAGTAAGACTTTTCAGGGAAACCAAGACTGAGAAAATTCATTGTTCGGAGGCCTGGTATGCAGCAAGGGGTTAACTCAGAAGGTCTGGGGTGCTTAGCTTGCAGGAAACAGTTAATTTAGTGGGCTTTCGTGTCCAAACCCTGCACATCTCAAAGAAAGGTCTGTCTTCAGGAAGACAACGTCTGAGCCCTTGCAATACTCTGACTAGAGTATCTTTGTATAGCCAGGGGCTTGAGCCATGCCAGAGAGTTTATTGTAACAACAGGATTCATAGTGGGGACTTTGGGCCACACTGTAGTAGTTTGACCTCTGGCAGGGCTGGAGATTGAGTAATTGAGATCAGTCCCATGCATGCCTCGAGACTCATCCCCAGTAAACACCCTAGACCACCAAGGATTGAGTGAGCCTCCATGGTTGGCAATATTCTGTAGATATTGTCCCACACCATTGCTAGAATTAATCACTGTCAATAGGACAACTGGAAGCTTGTACCTGGTCTCTCTTAGACTTTGTGCCAGGTGCCTTTTACCTTTAGTGATTTTTTTTTAACCTTTGTCGATTTTACTCTATATCCATTCTCTGTAACAAACTATAACCATACATATTTTCTGTTTTTCTAACAAATCACAGAACTATAACCATACATATTTTCTGTTTTCTAACAAATCACAGAATCTATGAGTGATCTTAGTGTGTTGGGGTCACTACAAAATGCACACAGAAAGAAGAGATTCCTCCAAGCAAGTAAAATGTGATACAGAAGGAAACTGAGAACTTATCTAAGGAAATAAATAAGGAAATCAAGGGTACACGTGTACAAGAGTACATTTTTCCATGTATTTCAAGTTTAAAAACAAGTAACACTAAAATTTGATGACAGAAGTTGACTGTTAGGGATCCTGGCCAGTTTTTACAAAACGGTGAATGTTAGTTGCATGTGTGTTGACTTTATAAAATTTTCCTGAGCTGTAGATATATTTGGTGTACACCATGATGATGAGAGATAGAAGGTAGGTAAGTAAATAGACAGATATTACCTTAATTTAAAAATGTCTACAATATGTGATAGACATATAATCTGGGAGTGCCTATGAAGAGAGAGTTTCCTAGGAGAGCAAGGTTATTATGTTGACACAAAAAGTTTCAGTTCCCAGATAATATAGCATCAGAGAGAGACTGTAAGCCTGTAAGCCTAAAGGAACTGTGTGGTTTTTTCCTGCCTAACTGGCTATCTGTTCTCAGGTAATTCCTTAATCTCTCTCAGAATCAGCTTCCTCATCAGGGAAATGGGGAAAATCATATTTACCTTTCCGTGTTAGGTGAGGAATTAATGAAATAATATCCACAGAGGGACTCAACAAAAACTAGTACAAGTCCATGAAAATGCAAGCAATGCTTTTTCACATTATTGTTAAAATGATGGGCAGGAAGGAGGATGAGATGCTGAGGATACTTCAGTTCATGTAAATGTGTAATCAGGTGAATCCTATGGTACTAAAGAAACCCATAGCTGTGCCCACACCCTATAAAACTCCCTTTCACTTTTTCATTAATTTTTGTCCACGCTGTAAACATAGAATAATTCCATAGGTACCAAATGCACTACGGCATGAATGGACTTATGCAGAGTTGAGGGAAAAATAAGGTTCAAGAAACTGGAATGATATCTAGAGATTTTGACATTTCCAAGGAAATCATCTTACCTCAGCACTTCCAAACCTTATGGTCATCGCCCAACTTCATTGCCTTTGATTAAAAAAAAAATATCACCAGCTACTAATCTTTCTCCTAAGTCACAGAAGAAGGTGTGGCTGGATCTGAAGTTCCAGAGAAATACAAACACATTCCCAGAACATGGCAAGTCCAGAACTTGGGGAATCAGCGTAAGGGGTCAGGGTATTCAATGGGAGAGGTCATATGTCATCTAACGTAGCTCCTCATTGGCAAAATACAGAATAGCAACCCTACTTCACAAGAGTGGTTCTCATTTTAAACATCCCGTCAGGTCATTTCCATCAATACAGTCCCACATTCTAGGCTGTGCACTCTGCTTGGGAGTTAACAGGACACCATCAGTACTCTGATGGAATTCTATGGGAAATGATCATAAAGAGCGTAATCTAAACATTAAATAAAATTTAATTTTAAAAGCATTGTGGGGCAGCAAGTGCTGACGACACTTTATGTCAGGATGATCTTAGGAAACTACTATATCCTGCTGTGAGTTCATCAGTTTCCCTTTTCGGCATTTCAACCGTTTTATTGTTCAGGTGCAGGATAAATCAGAAATCACTCTTCTCATCGTCCACTCCCCTTAACAAATGAGAAACAGGCTCAGGGCAGGAAAGTGAGCTGTGTGAACTCCTACAGCTTGTCAGGACTGAACCTAGGGCAACGGCTAGTTTTCCCGACTCCAGGCCAAATGCGTTCTCGATACTAAAACACAGAATGTAAAGTGAAAGCACTGCCACCCTGTTAGAAAATGGCACCTATCTCAAGGACTATGCTCATAACAACTAGAAATAAGGACCCTAACACACTGCACTAGCACATGTGAGATATTAGAATACTCATGAACAACAATCATTCATGGGCAAGAGTGAAATCTTGGCCATGATGATGTCACTGACCACCGTGAATCAGCCAGACACACGATCGCCGTGTGTTTTCCTTGTTGTGAAGCAATGGATCAGAGATGATGAGTTCAAAGTCAGTCATTAATTCCACCCTTCCAGTTGTAGCCGTCGCACACATCATGCTTCTAAATCTGCTTTCTGTGATGAAATATCAGTTCATACGTGGGTCAGAAGAAACGGGGGCGTCTCTGAGGAAGTTCTCAGAGCCTGTGTCCACACTTGAGACTAGCAAGTTTACCTAACCAAACGTTTCCAACAACCTATTTCTGCCATTTGGGAAATATAGTTAACTTGTGTGTGTGTGTGTGTGTGTGTGTGTGTGTGTGTGTGTGTGTGCATTTTTTACATAGTACTGCACATGAGAACACACAGGTCTTTCGTTTAGATCAGAGGAGGAGACATAATAGAGTAAAAGGACAATTGCTTTAGACTCCATTCGACCTCTTCCACCAATTAGCTGTCCAGACAAATCACAGAACTTCTTTGAATCTCTTGTTTGTCTGCTCAGAAATGGAGATAAAGCCACCTCCCACCCCCCACCTCACTGCTTGTGACAAGCAGTAGAAAAGACCTACAGTCTTTCTCTCAATTCCCTTCCTTCTCACTTCTTGGGAAGGAATAAAAACAAAATTCACTGATCAAAGGATGGGGGGTCGGGGGTGGCGGGGAACCAACGTGGAAATGGCTACCGGTAGATGAAATGTTCCTTAGTCTAACTTAATCTGAGGCTGTTGACCTTAGGGAGAAAAATAACCCTGCTGCATTGTGTGAGACCTGGACCGCCTATGAACCTGCTACAGCAAAAGGCTCACCGTTCCTGGAGGCAAATGAAAATAACTAAAACAGCTGCTAATTCAATAATAACAACCAATGGGACACCCATGAGTAGAGTTCAAATCAAAAATAATTGGTTATCAGTCCCTACTTAGCAAAGACCAGTCTTTCACACGGTGTGCTGTTCTCCCTCTTTAGCATGAGATGCCAGTGTTTGGAACAGTCACTTGGATTAATGCGTAAACACGAACTTAGATGTATAACGCAGAAGGGAAAGAAAAACAAATGAGGCAAAAAAAAAGGGGGGGTGAAGATGCGGCCTGGCTTTTAAAAATTAAATAAGCCATATATTATGTCCCACGTTCATTATTTTTAGAAACATTTATTAAGCTTGGAGTCAGACACTGAACTGGATGCCAGAAATACAGAGATTAATGACTTTGTCCAGACCTGCAGGGAACTCATTGTCTAGGGGGGCAAGGCGGTAATGAGGAGGACAGCTCTGCAGGAGCAGACTGTGGCTTGGGGAAAGCTCCCCGCACCGCGCTAACCGGGCCCCACGACCCACGAAGGAAGCTAGACCAAAGGGTAGGGTCATGGATGAAGATTCAGGGCAGCGCAGCATTCTGGAAAATAGCAAGTCATTTAGCGTGGCTGCGGAATTTGGGTAAGGCAAGAAGCCTGGGCCTTGGGGAGGCTATTGAAGTTAATAGGGACAAGTCACAGAAGTCCTCTCATGCTGAGTAGTTTGGATTTACTTTTTTTATAAAGCAGATCGGAAAGCATACAAAAGAAAAAAACCCACGTATTATTTTTTAGAAGTGGGTTATATGGTCAGGTCTACTTTTTAGTAGAGCATGCCTCCAAGCCAGGGGTCTCTGCAACCACCCGCCGGCGCCCGACTCAGGTACTAGGATGACAGTGAGAGGCAGACACAAGGAAGCAAAACGTCTGAACTTGGTGACCAATGAAACAAGAGAAATGAAGCAAAGACCCAATCGCAGGAATTATTCGGCTAATCTCCCCTTTTGATTAGTTCAACGCGCCTTTATGTGAGGCCACAGGTACCCCTTACCCCCGCTTAGTGTGGCACGTGCAGACTTCGCTGTGTCATTAGGCTACGGCTGTTGCCATTCCTTAAACATACCAAAACACCTTCTGACCTCAGGCTCGTTGCATTGGGTAGAGAGGTCATTTTTTCCCCCAAATAATTACTAATCCAATAATTTAATTCCAGTCTCCAGGGCTAGCTCCTCAGACAGAACTTTTCTAATTATCTAAAACAAATTCCCCTGCCATCACTCTCTTTTCTCTTTTTAACTTGTTTTAATTTTTTCACAGCATTTATTAATACCTAAAATTAAATCATGTAATTATTTGTTTCCCACCAGCATGTAAGCTGTCTAGAGCCAGGGTTGGTTTTTTGTTTTTGTTTTTAAGATTTATTTATTTATTTATTCATGAGAGACACAGAGAGAGAGGCAGAGACACAGGCAGAGGGAGAAGCAGGCTCCATGCAGGGAGCCCGATGCAGGACTCGATCCCAGGACCCCAGGGTCACATCCTGAGCCGAAGGCAGATGCTCAACTGCTGAGCCACCCAGGACTCCCTACAGCCAGGTTGTTTTTTTTGTTTTCTGGTTTTTGTTTTTCCCCTTCCACCACAACTACACTCTCACCACTAAGAGCAAAACCTAGCACAAGGTAGTAGGCACTCAACACATGATTATTAACGTATGAGATGTTCCTATGTTTTGTGCTTTCCCAATTAGGCAGCACATTCCTTGACATTCTACAATATTTAAATCAAAGCCGTCACTGCAGGGAGTCCAAATAAACGGTTTTATTTTCAAGATAAGGAAATAAAATCCTGGGGAGGTTTTATTATTCCTTCAAAAATCTAAAAGTTAGCTAGTGGTAAAATCGAGGATTTCTGATTCCTAGTGCCAAATCTCTTCCCTTTGATGATTCTCTCCACTGTAGGTAAAAATAATATTTTCTATTTTGTCTATTTTTTTTCTCTCCCACAGTACCCATACCCATACTAGGTACACTGAAATGTTTACTTCTTATTGAAAAACAATCAAAATATTCGACAATCTCTCCTTGATAATAAAGCTGGCTCACCAATTTCAATTCTACCTGAAATTCTGACCCTTTGCCTTAATAACAGTGCCAAGTTTCAATTATAGGAACAATATTGCCTTTCCTTGAGCACAAATAAAGTCAGAACTACCCCTACTGGCTTTCTATGGCTTTGGGGTAGAGCAAGGAAATACTGCTGGTAAGAAAATCAGGTTGTAGTCCTTCATGAGTAGGACTACAGTAGTTGGAATGGAATGAACTTAAGCTATTAGTCTATTTAAACTATTTAGTATGAATAAAACCAGTAGAAAAAAAAAACAGTAGAATATTATTTATCTATGAAGTTCCAGTGCCCCGAACGTTGCTTTAAAAAGACTTTGATAGATATTATTTCACACCTCAAGAAACAATTGCATAGCTTCCCAGCTGTCCATGGTCACAGTCATTTTGCACTCCAGGGCTGCATGGCTCCTCCAATTTCCATTTAAAATATTGCTCCAAAGCTTAATATATTGCCCCCCTAAATACACAAAAGAGTATTGTAATGATCACATTCATGCCAGACAGTGATATGTAAAGATGTTTCAGCCAGGCTCCAAAGACAAGTAGAAATAATACTATTTCGTAAGTTGACCATTATATGGGCCAATTCTACTACCAACACCTCCTAAATTTAACTTGTGATTTCCGTGTTTCTAGGCCTACTAGTTGACAGTGCTTCTCCAATAAGTTGCATTTTGAAAAAAATAAAAAATAAACAGCAAATTAAAGACCCTCCCTCTAGCTTCTAGTTCAGATTCTTCAGAGACTACTCACTCCCCTCCTCCCACTGTGGATAGGGTGTACTTCTCCAGGTCATTGATACAGAGCTGGACCACGTATCTTGCTTTAACCGACGGAATGTTAGTGGATAGCATGCAAGCAGAGATTTGAAACAGGCTCGCAAGGGGCGGGGGATGCTTTCTGACATTTCAAGGGTCCACCATGAAAAGAGCTTTCCGTGGATAGCTTCCGCTCCTCTAGCTTGGGCTCAAGAACCCAACAGAAGGAGCAGGTTTGAACTCCACTCCCAGCCCAAAGCATAGATGCCCCAGCTGACTGCAGACCATGAGTGAGAAAAACGAATATTTATTTTGAAGGCCACTGAGATACTGAGGTTGTTTGTTAAATAGCAAGATCAATTAATATAGATTACATCCCCAGTCACCTGCTGACATTGAAAGCTTGCTATGATAACGCCCACTATGATGTTCATAACCAAGTGCACGGAATCCAAAAGCAAAGTCAAATAGTCTTAAGTTTAGTTCCTGGCTTGGTCACAAAGAAACTCTATAGAATCAGTCAAGTTGCTTTATGTGGCTCCACTTTAGTGCCTTACCTACAATATGGGACTAATAATATTTTCCCCCAGGGGTTATGAAGAGTATTAGATAAGTTCCACAAATCAACTAGCGCAAGGACTGGTCAGGATGGTTCAGGATGGTGCTGGATGTGGGGATTGTGTCCAAATCCTGGATCTCACAACATCTGATTGAAAGTACCTAACTTTGAAATACATAAATTTTTGAGACTGCCTACATGCATTCTCTCTCTCTCTCTCTCTCTCTCTCTCCCTTCCTCTGGGAACAGCCCTTTATTGGTGGGCAACCTATTCCATATAGTTCATGTGAAAGTGACTCTTTCCCAGCCTTGTAGGTCAGAGGCCTCTGTGTAACTACCACGACCTCTAAATCAAAGTCCTACCCCTCTCGTGCCACAGTGATTGGATCATGGATGGGCACATGACCAAAGTCTGGCCAATCAGGGCTCTTCCCAAGGTCTTTTTCTTTTTCTTTTTTTTTGTAAATAAATTTATTTTTTATTGGTGTTCAATTTGCCAACATACAGAATAACACCCAGTGCTCGTCCCGTCAAGTGCCCCCCTCAGTGCCTGTCACCCATTCACCCCTACCCCCGCCCTCCTCCCCTTCCACCACCCCTAGTTCGTTTCCCAGAGTTAGGAGTCTTTATGTTCTGTCTCCCTTTCTGATATTTCCTACCCATTTCTTCTCCCTTCCCTTCTATTCCCTTTCACTATTATTTATATTCCCCAAATGAATGAGAACATATAATGTTTGTCCTTCTCCGATTGACTTACTTCACTCAGCATAATACCCTCCAGTTCCATCCATGTTGAAGCAAATGGTGGGTATTTGTCGTTTCTACTGGCTGAGGAATATTCCATTGTATACATAAGCCACATCTTCTTTATCCATTCCTCTTTCGATGGACACCGAGGCTCCTTCCACAGTTTGGCTATTATGGACATTGCTGCTAGAAACATCGGGGTGCGGGGGTCCCAGCATTTCACTGCATCTGTATCTTTGGGGTAAATCCCCAGCAGTGCAATTGCTGGGTGGTAGGGCAGGTCTATTTGTAACTCTTTGAGGAACCTCCACACAGTTTTCCAGAGTGGCTGCACCAGTTCCCATTCCCACCAACAGTTCAAGAGGGTCTAAGGCCTTTTTCTGAAACTGTAGAGGTTGAGGCACTCTGTCTTTTCTCATGATCATATGCTGACCCAGTGCAGCATAGACTTAGAGCTAAGCTGGCCATTACTGACAACGTACTGGGGGAGTCTGGGTTCAAATGAAGCCTACATAGAGGAAATCAAATCAGGACATAGAGGGAAAGTCAGTTCTGATTATACTGGTTAAGCTTTCGGAGTCCCTCTTGGGCTGTAGACAGGACCACCAATAGGCATTTTGTAATGTGAGCTAAAACAGTCCCATTTGCTTAGGCTTGTCTGAGATGGGAATCCTCACTTGCAAATAAGAAAGTGTGATCTTGGAAAATCTGACTACCTTCTTTGAATCAAATTAGTTTTCTAATCTGTAAAAATGGAAACAAGACTAGCATTACAAGAATAATATTTGAGTGTGTTGCTGTCATGGGCATGAATAAGGATGTGCCTCACACCCAGTACGAAGCCACTAAGAATTATCTGTCATCATCATGATCCTCTTCACATCCTCCTACTTCACATCTGCTTTGATAAATGGCACAGACTAATAAACCAATAAACACATATTTGTCCTTACTTCTGTCTCTACTAGTCCCAGACAGAGGTGGGGTGTGGTGGAGTTCCACAGCAATGTTCAAAAGTACGGTAAGAAAATGGGGACCAAGAGGTCTCACATGCCCCCAAGAGCTCTGAAAGCTAGACCAACCTAAAAAGGGTGATAGAATATGAAGGGATTAAAAGAACCAATAATTCCTGAGATGATCCTGAGTCAACCCATAGAAAGTTAACAAGAGCCCACTGGTGGGAGAAAGGCAAAAAGCAGACAAAGAGGGGCCTGCTGATACCAGCTTCTGTTCCTCATCCTCTCAGCCGCTGAAAAAGACAAAATGCCACCCAATGAAAGCAACACTCTTGGAGACCTGCAAAGTCATCAATCCTGAGGATCCCTGCCTGCCCTGAATGATGGATGTCAAAGTTCTTCAGCCCCAAGGAGGCAGCAATAACCATCTGTCATCCTCTGCACCACAGGAAATTGGTAGCTGCTTCTGAGTAAGCTTTCCTATAGGCTGCTCAGCAGACAAGGGCCAAAACCCAAACTGATTCTTTCCAAAAGACCCTTATATGTTTGGCAGACAAGTCCCCACCCACGCACACAGCTCTGGTGGAAAGCTCCCATTTTCCATACGTTAGAATCTCTCACCCCCTTGTCTTAGACTAGCGGTCCACCTGCATCCCCTTCGTGCTTCCTCCCCAGGTAACCACACCCCTCCTCCTTCAACCTCTCCTCCTCAGCCACAGGATGCTCAAAAATCAAGGCCAACAGAGTTAAACACCCTCAGCTCTCCTTATCTCCCCAACTATCCTTTTTTTTTTTTTTCACTTTTACTTTTTCCACCCAGTGTCAGAGGAGTGTTCCAAATATGTTGTTCAGTTTCAAGGAAAATTCTTCTCCCATAATTCCAGTATCAACTCCTCTCATCTCTCCAATGTTCATTCTCATTTTCTTGTCCTCTCCTCTTTCTTTGCCCTGGCCACTTTCCTGGACTATTTCTCTTCAGGTTTCAAATCTCCTGACCCACAACTAGACTAAAAAAAAAAAAAAAAAAAAAAAAAAGTCAAAATAACTGCTATCAATAAGAAAAAGTCTTTGGGGCCTGTTACTGTATATGACTATCACTTCTCTGTTCCTCTGATAACCACCAATGATTCTAAAGAGCAGTCTGTTCTCTGCTACATCTCTTCATACCCGCTCTCACTGCTCACTTTCTTGAGGTCTGAATTCTGTCACCTGCTTCAAACTACGTAATGGAAGATGTTAGTAAGAGGAGAAGCTCGGGGGAGGATTGAAGAGGTATATTAAAACTATATGCTCAGCTTCTCTGTAAACATAAATTGCTCAAAAAATGGTCTATTAATTTAAAGAAAAGACAATGCCATCATGCATAGTATTGCATTAAAGTCAGCTGAGATTCTGAGACACAAAACATACACACGCACACACGCACCCGTGTATACCTGAAAGTCACTGGCGAAACTCTAAGCACCAACTCCAATCCCCTTTCTTTATACATCTTCCTCCTTTATTTCTGTACTGTTAGACACCACAAGCATATTTCCAAACTGCTAGAATATAACACCTGGATGCCTGATGGCTTTTTTTAAATCCTACCTTTATAATAAAATTAATAGTAAGATTCTTATGTAGCAGTTGAGAAAACATTGGTTCAAATACATCACAGTGCTAGTAAGTGGCAAATGACTAAAAAAGCATGAAAATTCAAGTAATCTTTCCCAGTTGAGTACTCTTTCCTCCACCACTTTTAAACCTGAAACTCATTCCTCCTCTTGACTGCCTTGTGTGTATTAAAGGCACAGATAATCTCCTACTCACCCAAGAGCAAAACATCAAGATCTTCAATAACATTAGAATTTAAAGTCCCTTCCTATAACACCATGGGTGCCTGGAGGCTATCGCTCACTCACTACCACTCTAGACTAACTTATTGCTGTTTAAATAGGGAGGCTGAAATTTGAGACCAGGGAGGGTGATGGGAAGTAGGACTGTCTATGATATTATTGTTTGTAACAACAGGTTTAGGACTAGAACTTTAGAATTCCTTGCCTAATCTGTTCTAACTTCATCAGACTATAACTCAGAGGGAGATGAAAGACGGACTATAATGTGGGTGGTACCCTCCTGGGCAGGTGAATCATTCTATCAGTGAACTTACTGCCCCAGAAACTCTGCTTATTTCTAAAGACTTGGCTCTCATCAGTTTCATGTAATTGATCTCTTGGTACTTCCTACTTCCTACATTTATAATGATTAAATTTCCCCGGAGTTTAACTAAATTTTGTACAATTAGGCAGATCATCCTTAGGTCAACTTGTGGGTATTAGTTAGATAGTAGTTTTGGTACTTTTCTTTTTCTTCAAATAACGCCCAAGAATGCCCTCCATCCCATAGGTATCATGAGGCCAAAATATATGTGAGCCTTCTGGCTGAGGTCAACAGTACAGCTTGTGCTTGAATAAAGCTAACTTCTGGTGAAAAGTGGGACAATGTAGAGAAGTCATAAGGGACACTTGCTTGAAGAAGAGCATCAGCAGAGAAAATTTAATTAATTTTCTAGTTATTTTCAAATGGCTACACGTCCCATACTGTGCTTGCCATAAAAACCATGACTCAAATATTTATCCATGAACTTTTAAAGACTGGTGGGCTTATAAATTTTATGCAGTTCCTTCATTTTATAAATAAGAAAAGAGAACTTCTTATTTGAAGTACTTTGTTTTTTCAGATTGTATTTATTCATGAGAGACCCAGAGATAGAGGCAGAGACACAGGCAGAGGGAGAAGCAGGATCCCTGCAGGAAGCCCGATATGGGACTCGATCCCAGGACCCCGGGATCATGCCCTGAGCTGAAGGCAGATTTTCAATCACTGAGCCACTCAGGTGCCCTGAGAACTTACTTGCTACAGGCCAATTCCAAGGTCAAATGAATGTAAAGACGAAGCACTAGGTACCTTAAATTATTAAGGCCAGTCCTGGCTTTCTTTTACCCCATGAAATTTAATGCGTTTAAACTTAAACAGTGTAATAAAAAGATGCACAGAGAAACTCACATATATCCACATGCGCACAAGTACAGCATAGTTTTGAATTACTTAGAACTTTTTCTCAGGTGATTTTGTTCTCTTGCTTTTATCCACCCACAGAGCTGAACCTCGTTAGTCCCTGTAGTGCCATTCCTCTCTCTTTCCTATAGTTTGCAACATTC
Organism: Canis lupus baileyi; assembly: GCF_048164855.1. NCBI lineage: Eukaryota > Metazoa > Chordata > Mammalia > Carnivora > Canidae > Canis > Canis lupus. Next base: position 29,377,087 of record NC_132858.1, read on the forward strand.
CCAATTTAGTAACATCTGAAAGCATAATTAAAGTGTCATTTATTCACTTTTACATAACATGAACTGATAAAAGTAGAAAAGTTGAAAACTCTTAAATACAATTGGTTTTGTCTTCTGGTTCCTTCCTCAGTCCTGTGAAGAATACAGCTCTAGTGTCCTTTGTGGTCCTGATGTTCTTTTGAAAAAGATGATAATATGAAACCAAAGTAAGGGAGTATCCTATAAAATAGAAACCTTACTTTGGCTGAGCTGAGAAAAATGTTGAAGATGCAGCACGAGAAGCATGCTAAGGAAGGCAATCATCAAAGTTAAGTATGGAGTCCAGGGCATACGTGGAAATTAAGAAACAGACATCAGCCTCACTCCCTTTGAATTGAAATTACAGAGAACTACTGGGGAAACAGACATGGTGAAAATCAAGAAATAATGTCCCTATTATGAAAATCACATGAAGATTAAAAAGAGAGAAGAGCTGTGGGCTAGTTTTTACACTGAATTATGTGCTTTTACTCTTCCCTCAATTTGACTTTCAGATAGTCTATCCTTTGTCCCTTAGAACACTAAGTCAGCATGCAGCTGTGATCACTATATTTTACAAATCTCTTTTGATAATTTAACAAATTAGGAAATCAGGCATAAAAACTGGTTACATGCTTTCACAACTCCTCCTTCAATGAGATTAAACTAGAGTGACCTTTAAGGTTTATAGTGCTGGCGGTCACTCCCATAATGGGCAAGGATCTCGCAGGAGATAACTTAAATCAGGAAGTCATCCTTGGAGTAAAATATTACCCATTTCTCTAATGAAACTTAAATGAGATGAGAAAGAGTAGTCATAGTCCCATAATGGTTAAGAATGTCAGTAGAGACAAAGCTGAAACAATATAATCACTCTGGGTTGTATAGTAATCCCTGAGATAAATTTATATGTCAAGGAAGATGATTCTAATAAAGAAGGAATTCCTAGAAGTGGGAATTGCCCATTATCTTTTTCACAAATTAAAACTGTAGTTAACGTAAGATTATCAGATAACAATGTCCTAACATTGTAGAGGCCTGTGCAGACATTCCCCCAGGAGGCCAAGATTTCAAAGGAGAAAATTTAAAGCAACATTCCTAACCGGGAGTTTTATGAAGAAGGGCAGTGCTGTGATGTGGGGATAATGGTGATAGTCCGATGTCAGCAAAGACTCTCAATGGAATGTAACTCAAGATTGAATGTTAGGCAGCCAGTGGCTCCTTCCATGACAAGTGAGGATCTCATAGATGAATATAGGACAAAAGGCAAGATTCCACTTGAGAATCAACCATCAGTTACTACTTCTTTTTTTTTTTTTTTTCAGTTTAAATACAGATGAAAGGATATCGAGATAATGCTGGGGAGATAAGTAAAATAAATATAAAACTGGAATAGTTACCATATTAAAAAATGTCAGATGAGACTATCCAAAACAAACAAATAACTGCTTCCAGGAGTTTCAATGGGAATGTGAGACATGTCTCATTCCTGGACTCTTGGAATAGATCCCATGGTATTCCTACAATGGCTGACAATGTGAAAGGATTGGTCTAGCACCTGGTCTACTCTCTTTAATTTTATGTCAGGTGGCTTGCGGGCATTCCTAGGATGGCTCTACCATTTGAGAAGAAATGACCAAAGTTGGGAAGTCTTACACCCATCACCTTTTATTTAGATGGATACTCCCAACGACAGGGAAGAGCCTCAGAGGTGTCCAATCTAAAACAAAAGACCTATCTAACCATTTATTTTAAACATCACTGATAGCTGGTGCTAGTTGGAAATTCTGGTAAACTCCAGATTGTCAGAAGACATCAAGAAAAGACAGGATTGCCCTATCTTAAGTAATAACCCACTTCATTCTTTCTGATTTTCAAGTGGATAGATTTGAGCATGTCAACATGCCTCTGGGTATTATTTAATCAATACAATTGTATCAGGAGTGAATTTTGATAGGAGGAGCAATGAGAAATAAATCATCATTAACTAATTTCTCATAATTTTAAAGAGGATTCAGGTAATGGTTTTACATATGTATATAAACATATACAGGGATGTTTATGTCACTATTTATGTTTAATTTTGTTTGATTTTAGCATTGCATTTTTTCTTTAGGTGTCCTAGGCCACAGTCTAGAAAGGCAAAAGTTTTGAGAAACACCAGTCACTATTTATGTCATTCCAGGATTGATGGTAAGTGCTAAATAGCATAACTACATTTACTCATAAATTATGATTATTACTTTCTGTACTTGACGTGTGTGTTTACGCGCGCACGCATGTGTGTAGAGTAGCTGCCTCTACTAGATTTAATGTCTCTGGCTCTTAATCTAATGCCTTCCTAACTTTATGATTAGTATGTGCCCATTTCATCTTGCTCCTGAGATTTAGATCTTAATCTGAATACATGGATTTACTTGAATTAGCATCTAACAGATTTACCTAAATCAGGAAGAGAAACATTTGCACTCAACAAATTCATTAAATCTGGCATAAAACTACCAAATTTCTTGCCATCAGGAGCTAAACTAATCATAATATAAATTTCTAGAACATAGAATTATAGAGTGTGATTCTTCATCCACTATCCTGAAATATTCTCAGAAGTGCAGGAAGTAATCTGTGAAATTCACATTATGATTACCATAGGTCTAAAAAAATTTTCACTGATTAAATTCTCCCCCTGAATTAGAGCACAGTAACCTCAAAGCCAGATAGATTCTACCTGTCTCCACAGTATTAATAGAGCCAGACCAGAAAGGAATTTCCCTGGATAAAACACACAAGAACATTGTTAAAGTGAAGTGAGAACCTCCTCACCAGAAGGTCCTGAAAAGCAAAGGAAACATATCATATTTGTAAGAAGATGAGAGCTGCGAATGTGGTTTTTAAGTTTCCTATCAGGAAAATACATAAATAAGATTTATTAATTATAGAATCCATCAACTAAAAACAAATATGTCTCTCAGACAAAGCAGTGGTCTTTGCTTCCTTGTCTCTTCTTTTCAGCTCTCCTGAGCTGGCTCAGATTCCCTCTCTGGAGGCTCATCATGTACATGTTGGATCATGGCCTATAGTTGCAATAGCAGTTCTACAATAACAAAAAGGGGAGTTATGCTGCTATTTTTCTAGTTTTATCTGTTGCGGCAAGCTGACACATAAACTAAAACACTCTTAATTTCAGGAAGGAAGGAAGGAAGGAAGGAAGGAAGGAAGGAAGGAAGGAAGGAAGGAAGGGGAAAGAAAATGGAAGGGGAAAGGGGAAAGGGAAAGGGGAAGGGAGAGGGGAAGGGAAGGGAAGAGAGGAAAGGAAAAAAAATAAGTTCTCAGCTCTTTGACATCTAAGATAAAATGTCTACAATCAAAAAGTGAGAAGTGAATGAGCCCTGTATTGTTTAGGTAAACAGCCATCAAAATAAGCCTCCGAAGTAAACCTTGGCTCAGTTTCAGGCTGAGGAAGGCCTATGAGTTCCAAAGCGTACTGAGGAGCATCTGAGACCTGGAGAGAGCAGGGAGATGGAGCAGGAATAACTACTCCTCTAAGGTGTTCCAATCTTCGTGAACCGGAGTTTTCTTTTTCATCAATGTAAGAAACAGACTTTGGAGTTGACTGGAATAGATTCATCTGCAAATATGCTAATATGCTGGTCTCCGTACCTCATTAATGGTGGAAGAAACAGATGGGTATACAGGTGATTACAATGCATGATAAGGAGCCTCAGCAGGAGTAGGGAAAAGACAAGAGCTTTGGTTGCCGAGCCTCTTTGTTATAGGACCACAACTCTGTCCTATATGAGAGAATTAAATAAGTCAACTCGTGCAAATTGCTTGGCGTAGTGCTTGATTTATAGAGTATTCAGTAAATGCTATCTAGTGAAATGCGTGTTTAATAATTGTAGCAGATATGATGAGCCATTCTCGAGACCTCATGACAATCCTGGACAGAATAGTAAGTACTTTACATATACTAATTTAATCTTCATAAAAATTCTTTGACATAGGTGTTTCACCGGGAAGTGAAGCCGTGCGTCCAAGGTTACAAAGTCAGGAAGGATGGAGTAGAATTCAAATCCTGACACTCGAAGTCCAGAGCCAGGGCTCCAAAATACTACACCCTCCTACAAGTAGCAGCAAGGCCGAAATAGCCAGTCAAGGGAAAGTAGAGGATTTTTACATCAACTAGACATTCCTATGGGAGATGAAAATTACTGTAAAGCTCTCTCAACATCCACGTTCATATGTAATTATGTAAACCTTTCTTGTCTAGCACAGGCTGATTTCAGCAGTAGTATTCAACGTGCGATTTGAAGACCTCTCACAACTGACCTGAATGTTTAATTCCTGGCTCCACCCACATCTATGAAATCTTCAGACCAGTTCCTAAGAGTCTGCGTGGAGCAAGCTCCGCTACCTGTCATTTCTAGGCATAACAACACTTGAGAACCACTGGCTTAAATCATTCTAATGGAGAAGGCAAAAAAAAAAAAAAAAAAAAAGTCATATAAGTGTGTGTCATGTGTGTTAGTTCAGGTCCTCCAAGAAGCAGATGGGAAGAAAGGATTAAGTGTGTGAAGTGTTTTACTCTGAGAAAAGCCTGTGAGGCCAAATGGGGAGGAAGCCAAATGACCATGTTGAACTTTACTGAGCTCTGTGCTTCTGGAAAACAAATAGTCAAGCAACCGACCCCGATTTTGTAGTCCAAGAAACGGCTCGCTGCAAAGAACCACCCCTCTCCCTTGACTTAGACGGAACTGGTGAACGAAACCCTTGTTTATTTATGACAAAGACGCACACACCCTATATATTCCCATTTTTGTCTCATAAATTAATGGCTGAACCGCTGGTCACCATTGTCCAACAGGGTTCAATGCCCATGAATGTAACTTTACCAAACTGAAGTCAGGCTTCCCTACTTACTGCCCGGCCCCTGATCCTTGGCCCACCCCCCTGAGAACTGGGACAGACAATAATCCCTTCTGAGCAGTGCCTCCAAGAACCAGCTAACCTCAGAGGATAATGTTCCCTGATTCATTGTCTGACCACACCACTCACTCGTCCCACCTCCCCACAGCTTGTCTTTGGCCTTGTTTCTTCCTCCCCGTAAAGAAGAAGCCTCTTTCTGCCTGACCTTGCAACTCTCATGGTCAGAGAGTGTGCCTTCATTCATTCGCCTTCTCCCCTCACTGAACGTGTCTTTTTCAACAAAGTCTCTCCCTACCTAAATCTGGATTTATTTCTTATTTGACACAAGTAAGGCTGTGAGAGCCATCACACCAGGATGGAAGTCTGTCCCAAAGTGAAGAAGGGAGGGGAGGGGGGCCAGATGGATGGAAGGATCCCTGACTTCTCCACAGTCCTAACAAAGTCTGCATCCAGGGCAACTGTGCTTCAGGAACTGTGTTGTGCCCCATCACTGGTTGGGGGTAACCCAGGGGAAGCGCGCTTAAACACATTAATTGATTTTGCCATGTGTGGCTGGGACCCTTACGATCAGTTATGCTCCTTGAAGCTCAAGTCTACTGAGCACATGCTCAGAATGACTGCAGCGGTTTTCAGACTATAACCCCCTAACCTTTTAGGACTCCTCCACCTATCACGTCCAATACAACGGTGGTAGTGAGCCACTGTTAGGGATAGGTGTGCTCTGAAAGGCGCAGGGCGCGCAAGAAAGGAGAAGGTGCCTACGTGTGGATCCCTGCTCCCATGAGTATGTGCATACGAAGCACTAGAACGCAGAATATGCAATAAATTGTGGGTTTCTAATGGGAGAATAGCGAACAGCTGCTTCCCATAATTTTCACGTTTGAGGCTGGGAATACCAATGGGGAAAGAGAGGTTTGTTTGAAACTCTGCTGTCTCTACTCAGTGTGCTCACAAGGAGAAAAGCATAAATGAGCCAACAAGGTAATACAGGCAGGCAGTGACATTGTTGGAATCGAGCTTTTGTAAACCCAGACAGCTCATTTTGCCTCACTGGTTTCCGCACCTGAATAACAGTCCGTATTTATCGCTATACCTCACAGGGATGTTGGAAACAACATGACATGCCTATGAAATATTTCAATATTCTTAAGAAAAAGACACAGTCTAGATGCAGATTTGCAATCAGTTTGACTTTTTGCAGAGATAAAGGAGAGACATTGTTTTGTACGGGTTTCAGGCATCGTTTTGCAGCTCATAGAAACTGTGAGCCCTTTTTGAGTTACTCTGGGAAGCTGAAGTTTTAAATGTACTATCCAGAGATGGCAAAAGTATGGGAAGACAAGGAGGAAGGGAATGGGTGTGGGGAAAAAAGGGAGATAATTATACTTGTTAAGCTCTTACTCTGGTGCCTGGAACTGTAGAGAACACACTTAACGACACATGATGGCTGTTCAATTAAAGAATAAGCACCACCTTGAAAAGTCATAGCGCTTTTTGGACATTGACTCCCTTACTTTCTGTACGATGACTTTTTTCTTCTTAAAACACATTAAATAAATACAGTATAGAAGGTAATATTTCAACATTATGGCTTCAGGCAATGACATATTCGCCAATTTACTTGACACCAAAGTTTCCAGTTAGAAAATATCATGAAGAATAAATTTGAATGAGTTACATTTTGAATGAATTTAAATGAGTTTGCTTTGCATATAGATGCCAAGCAAGTGTGATGACAGGGCAGTACTGTCGGAGACTCTCCGGGTTTGCTTTGCATGTATTTCGTTTCCCTGTGTTTCAGAGCACCACTGCCGTAGCTTTTATTTTAGTATAAGAATTTTTTCTGCCCTATAAAATTATTAGGTGTAGTTTGAAGGCAAGATCACCGACAGCCTCCAAAGGGTAAATATTTGATGAAGAAAATAGTTAACAAATAATACTCTAGTATATCAAAGTATATCCAAAAAAATGAAAATAGGATTAGAAGAGATATCTGGACCCCCATGTTCACTGCAGCATTATTCACCAGGGACAAGAAATGGAAACTAATCTAAGTGTGCATTGATGATGAATGGATAAAGAAGGTATGAGATACACACACACACCATACATAATGTGTGTAACACATACATTACAGCTCATTATGTATATGCTGTATATAATATATATTTTTATATATGAGAAATTATATATGTATATATAATTTCTGAGACATTTTGTATAGATAATGGAGTCTGAAATCACAACTATTGAAAAATTAGTTGGGGAAAATTATTGGAGGAAATTAGAAGCTTCTAAGCTGATTTCACTTTGTAGTCCCCAAATGTAAGCTAGATGTAAGCTAATATATAACTCTAACTCTAACTCTAACTCTAATTATATATATGTAATATATATATATATATATAATTATATATATATAATTTCTCAGCCATCAGGAAGAAGGAAATCCTGTCACTTGCAAAAACATGGATGAACTCTTGAGAGCATTATGCTAAGTGAAATAAGCCAGACAGAGAAAGACAAATATTACATGGTATCACTTATCTATGAATCTTTAAAAAAAAAAAAGAAAGAAAGAAAGAAAAAGAAAAAAAAGTCAAATTCATAGCAACAGAGAGTAGAAAAGTGGTTTCCAGGGGCTGGCGGGCAGGGAAATAGGGAGAGGTTTGGTAAAAGGGTGTAGCTTTTCCGTTATAAGATGAAGAACGTCTGAGGACCTGATGTATAACAGTGTGACTATATTTGATAACAGTGCATGAATAATTTAAATTTGATGAGAGAGTACAAGTTAAAGGTTCTTGCCAAAAAATAAGAAAGATAAATATGTGAGATGATGGATGAGATAATTAACTAAATGGGGGACTGCTTTCACAATGTACAGGTTTACCAAATTATTATAATGTACACTTTAAATATTTTACAATATTGCATGCCAATTATACCTCAGTAAAGTGGATAGATAATAGTCTCTGATAGATGGATAGATAGATATAGATAGATAGATAATAGATAGATACATGATAGATAGATAGTAGATAAATGATAGAAAATAGATAGTAGATAAAATGCACTTCTAAAAAACAGCTCTTTGCACTCTCTTTTACAACTCTCCATTATCCACCCTTCCCTTCCTCCTTCAGTGAGTAAGCATGCCTCTGTTACATTAAATTTTACATATAAATCATGTTAATTTGTTTTCAAATACTTGTTCATTACTTAAATGAACTTTTTCCATTATGCAACTGACATATTTTTTTCTATCTCTGACAATTTGAAAATCCATGCCTCAGATTGGAATCAAAAGCATCATAATTTTCCCATTAAAATTAATAGAACTATATTTATATTTAATAGTTTTTAGCTAGAGGCAGGGTTATCAGAAATGAATTTAGGTTATTAAGAAAATGACCTGTCAAGAGTACTCTTTCATTTAACTCTCATAGCAACCCTGTGGGCATGTATTACCATTATTATTATTATTACTACCATCATTGCTATTATTACCATCATCACCATAATTACTTTAATTTTTATGCCAATTCCAGATAAGGAAACTGAAGCATAAAACAGTTCTGGGACTTGCCTAAGATCACACAGCTAATAAATGACAGAACCATGATTCCATCTCAAATCTAGCGGACTGAAAGATCAATAGTGAGAACACTCAGATCAACATGAGCAAAACCTAACAGGGAGTCAAATGTACCTTTAGTTTCTAGCTCTCTCATAAGAAGCTCCAGGACGTAATTGATGCTTTGCAAATTCACTAACAAAAGATTGAAATAACCACAACAGAAAATGCAGAAAATAACTGATTATAAAGCAGAAAAAACTCTGGGTGGCTCTCTATCTGCGCTGTAGGCAAGTAAGAAAGAGGCTGAGTAGGAATAAACCAAGGTCACAGACAACTTTGATCACAGCAGTGGTTGTGCCCCCATGTTTCATCTATCGGGATGCTTGCAAGACACCTTGAGAAGAGAGCTGCACTGTGCTGTTTACACAAAATAGATGTGGACATCATCCATTCGAAGTGAACTCAGGAAACCAAATCTGAAACTGTGCTCCTCTGATTCTACCTGTATACTTAGTAGAGCAGCAAATCTCAATCCTGGTAGCTCACACTGCTGACTACTCATTAATTTTAAGATCTTTTATTAGGAATAGTTAAAACAGGGGCACCTGGGTGGCTCAGCAGTTGAGCATCTGCCTTTGGCCCAGGGCGTGACCCTGGGGTCCGGGGATCGAGTCCCCCATCGGGCTCCCTGCATGGAGCCTGCTTCCCCCTCTGCCTGTGTCTCTGCCTCTCTCTCTCTCTCTCTCTCTCTGTCTTTCAAGAACAAATAAATAAAATCTTTTTTTAAAAAGAAACAGTTAAAACATCATGTGAATAAACTATTTAGAATTTATTCAAAGTTATTCCGTTCATTATGTCAACAATCATTTACTTGAATTTGCATATATTTTATTAAGTGGGAGATAAACAAGGGAAGCATAACAGCTCTTAACTTTATAGGTGACACCTTGGAGAATCTAATAGAAGCTATGATTCTTATTACGAAAAAAGAGCACATATTCCCATATATAGTTTGTGTGTGTGTGTGTGTGTGTGTGTGCGTGCGCACGTGTGCATGTACTTAACACATGCAGCTAGCTCCTCAGGAACATCCACAGGAGTCGGTTGTATTTGTAAATGCCATCGCTGACTACCATTAGGATATAAATTTATTTTTGCACATATATTTGAGGCTATAGATGAAAATGATTCTTCCAAGTGGCTAATCTTACCAAAGTTTATGGCACACCGTTACCCGTTACCACCTTTGAAGATATCTTTCACCATCTTCCTATCTAGCTTACATTTGGGGATCACAAAGTGAAATCTGCTTAGAAGCTTCAATTTCCCCCCAATTTTTCAACAGTTGTGATTTCAGACTTGATCATCTACACAAAACCTAGGGCCATTCTTCTTAGGTAGCTACACTGTGCCTAGAGAGACACAGAGCAGATTTTTTTTGTCAGCTCACTGGTGCCCTTGAAAAATTTCTCATTAGTGTTGTTCCAAATTCCCAAGAAGAAAACCAGGTGGGAATTCTTTTGTTGTTTCTTTCTAATTTGGTGTGAACGTGGTATTTCACTGATAAGTGAATCTACCAGTGACAGAGAACAGAACATGGCAATAACTAGTGCGCAAAAATACAAGTTGTAAAGAATTCCAGTTAGGAAGAAAGCACGGAGTTTGGCTTGGGCAGATGAGCTAAGGCATTGGAAAGAAGATATGCGGTTCTCCCACCAGGAGGAAAGGAGGAATACTGAAATTAAACATATGCTATTAATTGGAAGTCATCAAAATCCAAAACCTACCATTTCTTTTACTTGTACCTGTTATGTATACTTGTATTGGGAAACATATATTTATGCTTTTGCTCTTTCTACATATATTTCTCATATTCCAAGACAGAAAGCAATTACTCCTTTCTATTATTTCGGGTAAGATCCTTATTTTTAGGTTTGCCATGTTTAATAAACCTCCTACAACTGCACAGGACAAACTCTAGGACTCCTCTCAACTCCTAGACCCTCATTTCCATCCACCGAAATAAGTACTAGGTCACATTCTGTTGGGCCTATACAGAACACATTCATCCCTGTTTTCTTATTTGCATTTTACAACATCAACATGACACATATTGTTATTTCACCTTTCAAAGAGAAAAGAGAAGTGACGTGCCAAGGTATCAGAGCCACTATTTGCTGTACGAGTCTTTCTTGCAAACTTTAAACTAGACTTTTAAATTCAAGCCTTTGAAAAATATTTAACTTCCATCTCTAATACTGTTTTTTTTTATTCCTAGAATAAGACACAACTGCACCATTTCGTAGAAAAATTTTGACAGAGCTTTATGACCTCTGTACTCAATCTAAACCCCAAACATTCGTCCCACAGGGTCATTAACTCCACGTTTAGTGTCCTCTAAGCAAGAGTCTATTTGGCCAAGCTTAAGTCCCTTGCTCATTCCCTGGGGAGAATATGTACACTATACAGCAAAAAAGATGAAGGTTCCCACCCTATCCACAGAGTGAGGCATTAGAAAGAGGCAGGGACTAGAATGTCCCTTCCCACTAAGAAAGCCCATTAAGAGAAAGTCCTTCAGAAAGGAGACCCAGGTAGGTAATAGACCAAGGGTTAGAGACTGAACGGTCAAAAAACAGAAAAATCCACAGTCCTTCATAAGGACTATGGTAGTGGACATTTTTCACGTACATCTTTCATTTCATCCTCACTGCAACCCTTTGTGGTTAACATGACATGGAGGATACTGAGTTACCAAGAGGGTATTGGTTCAAGGTTACAGAGATACTGTTTGATCAACTCATGATGTGAATCCAGATAAGTCAGACTCCAAAACCTATGATCTTCCCAAAATTCCACAAAGTGAGGCATGTTTCTTAAGTTCCAATATATATGCCTCATATTACCCTTTATTAGATTTTTCAGTTCTTGGAAGCATGAAAAAGCTACTCTAATAAGTATCCTCCTGATTATCTAAAGTTCAAGGAATGTACTATTTGATTGATCTATGTCAAGTATTCTTTAAATGATCTCTTCAGGTATAAAATAAATGTATAAGCAAAAGTAGAGAATTAGTTTTCACTCTATGCAATGCCATTTTTTTTTTGTTCTAGGATATTCTGAGATATGATGAAAGAGGTTAGTAAGTTTACAAGGAAAATGACTTCATAACCTGAATCCATTAGAGACTAAAAGGAAGACAAAAGGTCTAGAAAAGCAGCAAAAAGAGACAACATGATTGGAAGGGTTGAAGAAGAAATTAAAACCTAAAAAGGTAGAGAAGTCCATGCCACCCTCAAAAAGGAAAGGTTACTAGCAGATTAAAGCTGTTTCTAAACTGTTTTCTTTAAAAGCACATTTTAATAAAAAAAATAACAATGGCACAGATATTTTGGAATAATAAACCTTTAAAATGCAAGTGCTAATACTGATAAAGAGTAGGCTTGTAGATGTCAAGACCTAACTGTATAGACCTCAGAAGCCACTGGGTTTGGAGGAGATGATCCTGAGTCTTTAAGAACTTAATTAATGAACTTAGCAGAAGTTCTTAATTAATGAACTAGCAATTAATTGTAAAAAGGTACTTGATACACAGCAAAAGAAGGGAATGGAATATAAGAACACCTACATAGAGGAAGGATATAGTTCATGGACTCTTCATAAGAATATGATAGACCATTAGCAGGGAAGCAGTAGGATGTAAGAAACATTAGACTGAGGAATATCATCATATTTCATAATCATACATTACATACCTACAGATTTTTCCAGGGAGGAACGATGCATCCTATAACTATAAAATATTATGGATCCTTATGTCACAGCCATTACTTTTATGTATCACTAAATTAGGCTTAGATCTTTCTGCTCTACAGACATGCAGAGATAAATAGATGGGGTGCCACGTGAAACACACGCCCAAATGGCTTTATCTAAACCATCCCATGAAAAATCCTAAGTTTACAATTTACCTTACTATTTTTCACTTTACTGTCCCCACCTGGTCAACTCAGTGCTTTTGTATTGTTGTTGTTTTCATAATTCCTTAAAAGAGTTTGGCACTTACCTACCATAGCAGTGGGGAAGACAGTTCCTAGTGGTGGTGGTCTTTAGAATTAGATCTTGGGTGGAGTCTCAACTCAGTCCCTTCATATCTCTGAGATCTTGAGCAAGTTACTTCTCAGATTGGTTTTCTCACTTGACAATGGGAACTACGAAGACTTACGTCACAGGACTGGTCAGGGATGTCATAACGTACCACATGTAAAGTCTTGGAAATAGAAATATTTTGGAGTTAAGGAAAGACCTCTAGACTAGGAGCTTAAGATCTGGGCTTAAGCCTCAGTGATGCTTCATGCAATTTATTTAGTTTCATAACATGACATCTGCTTGATTCAGCGTACTCACCTTTAAAAGGCAACTCATAGCACCAACTTTGTTCAGTAGTCAATGGTTTTGATGCTACACTTAAAGGGTGAATGGGAAGCACTTTGTAAACTGGAAAAAGTATTAACCATAAATTCAAAGTAACTCATTCAAGCAAAGCGCAGTGACTGTTCAGCTGACACACAGCTCAGTGTCTAGGTTCTCGGCAGAATTTCTATTGTTACACCTGTATACTCACCATACTTACACTAATGCTTTCTCTATTTTTAGGTTGAATTAGGGTTCTCTGCTCCTCCTCACATCATTGCCAAACCATTAAGACAAATGCTAAAGCAATGAATGCCGTGCAACTTAGAGTTGTAAAGAATGTAGAATACTAATTCTGTATCTTTCTTTAATGTATGAAGGGACTGAGTCCCAGAGATCCTCTTACACAACAGGGGAAGGTAGAGACAAGATCTTAATCAGAAATCCCAGTTTTATGTAACTTTCCACTACCGTACTATTTAAAAATCTGGTGTTTTTCCCGCCCCCCCCCCCCATGGGCTCTTGTTGCACAAAATACACCTTGAAATAACAGGACATCAGTCAGAGCTTATAAAGTAATTTTTGGAAATTGAGGGAAAAAAACCAATCCTGCAAGATTAATGTATTAGCTAATAGGACCTGACCCGTACTCAGGTGAATTTAATTTTCTCTCTTGGGATGACTTGCTTTCCTCCCTCCAGTTAGCTTGCCTTTTAAGCTAATTTTGTAGCATCTAAGGTTACCTATTTTTATTTTCCAATTTGTAAGCCCCTTTCCATTTTCCAGATCATTACCATTTAAGATGTTCTGATCATTCTTCTTGAGAGTTCCTGAAGTAATTAAAAGAAATCCTCTGGATGGGTCCCTGACCTTTGGCAGGACTCGTCAAATGCTAAAACTGTTGCAAGGCTCAAAGGCCTTATTTACACCCTCCACTGCAGTGTCTCATAAAGCACGCTCTCACTTGTTCATTCGACAGAGATTTATTAAATGCCAACACTGTCAAGCCCTGTGTTCATCATTGGGTTAAGTTCCTACTTAGGGAGAAAAACAACAATTACAATATGTTCTGATAAGTGCTATGATAAAAGTATTCCAAGGACTCTCTGTGAGCCCAACATGATAGGGCTAGGCAAGAAAGGATTCTCAGCAGGAATTGTGACATTTACAGGGCATATCCAGTATAAGCCATAGAGGAGAGTTCAGGAGCTGTGCGATGCTCCATACGCCCAGTGAAATGGTGTTTGCCACTCCCAGTCAAAAAAAAAAAAAAAACAGAAGTAAACCCTTTTTAGTCTACTCTCAAAACCCACCTCTTCCCCAACACTACCACTGTTGTCTGAGCCTCATCTTCTCTTACCTGAATTATTTTCCTGAGCACACTAATTGTTCCCTATGTTTAGTGCAATTCATTCTCCTCCTAGAAGCCAGGATTATTGGTTAAAAAGCAAATCAGATCATGGTCAAACACTTCATTGGCTTTCCACTGAACTTAGAATAAAATTCGTATTCCTTGACATGACCTACAGATCCTATGATCTAGCCTGCCTATCTCTCCAGTCCTTTCTTCTTGCTTTTAATAGTCAAGTCACACATCATCTTCTCAATGAATCATTCTCTTATGATCCTGTCTAATGCTATTTGCCATGGATGTCATGTCATATCACTCTGTTTTTTTTAATGGCAATTATCACAAGTTCATTTTATTAGCTGTTTACTTATTTTTTCACTGCACTAGAATACAGGATCTTACCTATGTTGTTTCCCACCACTTCCCAAATACCTACAAAGTACATGGCATATAGCAGGTCCTCAGTAAGTATTTGCTGGTTGGATGAGAATGTAGAGGTAGGCAAGCACTGGAGAGAAAAGCCCTGTATATGTTGTAGCTAGATGGTGGTAAATAGGATGGACCCTCCCCAATAAAATATGGTTCAGGACACCTGGGTGGCTCAGTGGTTGAACATCTGCTTTCAGCCCGGGTCGTGATTCAGGAAACCTCAGATCAAGCCCTGTATCGGGCTCCCTGCAGGGAGCCTGCTTCTCCCTCTGCCTATGTCCCTGCCTCTCTGTGTGTGTGTCTCATAAATAAATAAATAAAATTTTCATATATCAAGACTCATGATGCCACATAAACACCAAGTGGGTATGTATTAATTATATAATGAGGTTTGGGGGGAAGAACAGGGAAACCTTTCTAAGCTAGTCCAAAAACTGGCTTGAGAGGCTAAGGTAATGAGATGAATTTGAGGTTTGTATTGTGGTTAGGATATGGGACTGGGACAAGGATTGTTCATGGATAGGGGCTTACAATGATTGGATCTCACATTGCTGAAGGAGGTAGCACCCAAGCTTTCTTATGAGTTTGCCCAGATGTGGACAAAAGGGGAAGAAGGAGAGATGAGGCTTAAAAACTTGTTAGTAGTCAAACATCAAAAAATGGAATCAGATTCTGTTACAGATGCCACCCCAAAATGTTCCACTATATGAAAAGGTGTGCATGGGAGATTCTTGAAGTATTTGAAGCATGACGAGATTTATATTTTAGAAATATTAATACGGCCTCACTTGGAGGAACATTGGGACGAGACAGAAGATGAGAGGACATTTTGGCCATTGCAGTGACTGAGAGAGAATGGATGCTCCGAAGTACAGATTCTTGGAGGCTCTGAAGAGATAGTGTGGAGAGACAGGGACAAACTTGAGAGAGAAAACGTCTTTAGGGGGAAAAGATTATATTATTCAATTACATGTCCTCAACACAATAACTGGTTTGGATTCTGACAAAACAGCCAAGCAAGTTCAATAAGCAGATTAAGATGAAATGGCCCCTCAACATGCAAAATACTGAACCCCATGGACCACTTTTGAAAAGAGAGTCTCTGAAGAGTATATGAGGGCATCAAGTAGATCATGTCAAGGAAGGGATGTATTATAGAAAAGTAATTCATCGTTCAGGTAAAATTTTGAGCAGGCTCCACATACTTTTGAGTTTGGTCATCAGTGCTGAACTGTTATTTGAGTTTTTTAGATCCTATTTGAGGCTCTGCTTCCTATTGACCTCAAAATATAGACTGTTCCAATAGGACATGCACAGTTGTACCTACATTTGCAATTGGTAGATAAGGAACCCAAAGAAGCTTGATTCAAACATTTAGGATGCTGGCAAGGGAACAGGCTCTGCTGATTCCTGTTTATTAGTACTGTTGTGCTGTTAAATTATGACTTTATATGGCTAAGCACCATGGTCTTTTAGGTTTTGTAGGTGGTCCCTCCCTCCTGTCATCTTCCCTTGTACCGGACTATCCAGTTGCCACAAATCTTGCGTGTCTTTTCAAGTTAGCTCATCAGTTCAACTATACACAGTGCTTCTCTTTATCTTAATGCCATGGTCCTATCATGGGGCTACATTATTATGTTGATCAGAGTAAATTGTAAAGATTAAGAGACTTATCTGTTCTTACAGTTGGCCATATCTGGTTAGGGTAACTTTACCCCCAAGTATTCCCTTAAAAACCTGTCAAGGATTAACCCTTCCCCCTACTTCTTTGTTGGACTAGTTATTTTCTATAATGTTGGAGTCAGTGATAAGGAGCATGTAGCAAAACAGAAGTCAGTGGGGAAAAAATATGTAGCCAGTTTCATCTTGTTCTCATTAAATGTATTTCCAGATAACATGTTACTTCACAGATTCATTAAATTTGCTCATCTTCAACGGCAGAGACAGATAAAAGCCATTTTACTCTATTGTTTTTTTTTTTTTTGCATCTACCATAAAATGAGTCACCTATATTAGACCAGAAATCTCTAAACACTTTCCAGCCATGGTCAACTTGTGTTGAAGTCACTATAATCTCCATATTCAAAATATGAAAATTATTAATAAAATTCCATTTATAAAGCAATTATCTCATTCTACCATTTTTTTACTCATCAAAATTGTCCTCTCAAAATGAGAGGTGCATGAGGTCTTGCTAAATTTTTCAAAATAAAAAACTCAATTGTTATAAAAGAAAAAAAATATATAATAGCAAAATAACTGTGTGCATGTGTGCATAAAAAATAACAAAAAGTCATATCCACATATAATAAGCTAGAGAAAATTAGCACCAGATACAACAGAGACAACTATTCCATAAAATCCAAATAACTCTTCCAAATGGACCAGAAAAAAAAGATGAATTAATGAACAGATGATAAAAGAATATGAATTTGAAATTCATGAAAGAAAAACATTCAATTGACAATAAATATATGAGAATATATGCAACCTCAATAGTCATCAGAAAAAATCAAGTCAGTAATGAAATTACACTCCCATACTTAAAATAAAACACAATACCACATTTTTGAAGATACAGAGAAATGGCATCTTTAAGTATATTCTTAAATATGCTGCTGGTATGGAAATGAATTCATACAAGCTCTTTGTAAAGTATCTAGTAATATTCATTAAAATTTAAAATAGATAAAACCTTTGATTGAGAAATAACAGTTTTAAGACTCTACCTTCTTAAAATAAAAGTACAAGTTGCCAAGCCAAAGTATTAAGGGAAATTTTATTGGATCACTGTTTGAAAAGGTGAAAAAAGGTAAAGAATCTGAATAACATCAATAAATGAATGATTAAAAAGTACTTCATTTCTATGAAAAATTATGCAGCTGCTTGAAATAATGCTTTAAAGTTACAGTTACTGACTTGAAGGGACAGCCATGCCATATTATTAAGGAACAAAGTGAAATTTCAAAGTAATATGTAAAATATGACACTGTTTTGTGAAAAGAAATAACCCCCACAAGTCTTTATGTGTAATATCTTTCTAAGACCAAGGAAAGCAACGAAAATAGGGTAGGAGAAGATTATGAAGTGTGTTTATTTACAGCATTATGCTACAGTTTCAGTAAATAGAGGTTTACTGTTGTTGTTGCTGTTGTTTCATATTGTGGGAAAGAAATTTAATAGAATAAAAATATGTTTTTAGAAAAAAATAGTTCATAGAAAACTCTGTTTCCAGGATTCTGAAGGGCCCAGACACTCTAGTATGAGAACACTGGAGTAAATAATCCTGTATCCCTTTCTCTTTATAAAATTCAGCTTTACATGATACTGGTTTAATATTAACCTCTCAAATTTCTTCAATTTGATGCCATCAGCCCATAGTTGCTCCAGTTTTTCAACAACCCTTCTATGTAGCTTGATTGATTATAAACTTTCCTCTAAATGCATACTTCTCTCAATTATTATTCAGTCTTTCTCTGAAAACACAAACTGCGATTATAGGTTTCAGGTAGAAGATATATTGATTCATCTAAACAGCATTGCTTTTATGGGAAATGCAAGCTTGCACCACTGGCTTCCATAAAAGCAGCAATTTTCGTACAATATCATCCTACCACATTTTTCACAGAGGTGAGCAACAGACCCTGACTAGGATGATGAGACCCTTCCTCCATGTGAATAGTATTTGGGCCAGAGAGAGTAACAGAACAATCCCCATTCAGTGATCAAACCATAAAACATAAAATTTGTGAGTTGTCAAAAACTAGGTTTCCTACCATGCGAACAGAGCATAATTGCAGGGAAGGGCAATAAAGCAAAATTCCCAAGAAAGCTAAAAATAAAAGAGGGGCAGAGGACCCTAATGGTACTGGAGTCCTTGGTTAGGATGTTTCTGTGGCCTAGCCCCGCCTTATGCAATCAGCAGATTATTCAACCTTCCTTTGGGTTTGATGACCAACATAAATTGGGTACCACCACTTGCAATTGTGAAAGCCCTAACAATATGAATCACATGTTTAATTTCCTTTGGAATATCCCCCAGCACCTAAGACACACTTAGATACACAGAAGGTCTCTAAACCATAAGTAACGAACACATTAACCTACATTATTTTGTGATGAGCAGGGAAAAAGGTAGAGTCCAGAAGACCTACTCCTATCAGAGGAAGGAACCCAGACAGTGGACAGATACATTTCAACATGAAACTTAAAATAACAGGAGGATTAAAAAAAAAAGATGAAGATAATCTATAACACAAAGAAGAAGAAAATTACAACAAGGACACTTGATATTCTAGCCAAACACAAAAAGGAAAAATAGGGGATCCCTGGGTGGCTCAGCTGTTTAGCACCACCTTCGACCCGGGGCGTGATCCTGGAGACCCGGGATCGAGTCCCACGTCGGGCTCCCTGCAGGGAGCCTGCTTCTCCCTCTGCCTGTGTCTCTGCCTCTCTCTCTGTGTGTGTCTCTCATGAATAAATAAATGAAATCTTTAAAAAAAAAAAAGGAAAAATGTTTAAAAGATAATTGTTTAAAACCAAACTCTTCAGTAAGGTGGCCTAATTTAATTAAGTATAAGGAAGACAAAGATTTTGGAGAGTTCAATTATAATGGGTCTGATGGAGTCTATCCTGAGGTATACCTGGCTAGTTTTATAGATCCTGTCTCTTGTCTGTTGGGGAAGAAAAGGTCCAACATTTTCCTTTTTCTTTATCTGCAGTGTGTTGGAATCAAGGTTTAGTTATATGTTCTCAAAGGGATCAAAAACATTCCATTGCACTCTCCACTAAATAGTGCTTGACCATAGAATTATTTATATATCCACTCGAAAAATATTAAGCACCTGCTCTGTGCCAGGTGCTGTTATTATTATTATTTGGAATATACTGGAGAACAAACCACACCTAACAAAAATGTCTTCCCTAAGGGAGCTTATCAACTAGCAGATAGAGATGAAAAGCAAGTGGTGACAGAGGCTATGACTGGAGTAAATAGCAAGTTTAACGATTATAAGCATATCGGAGAAAAAGAAAAAAAAGCTGAACAAAGGAACAGGAATCAAGAGTCAGACGTGTAGAGTGAGAGAAGGTCCAAATTTAAATAAGGTGTTGAGAGTGGATCTCGTTGAGAAGGTGGCATCTGAGGGACGTTCTGAACGAAGTGAATGAATGAGCCATGCAGGTATCTAAGGGGGAGTAGTTCCAGGGAGTATGTGTCCTGAGGTTGGGTTGTCCTTGGAGATTTGACATACAGGGGAATAAATGACCAGAAGAAGAATGATAGGTAAGGTCACAGATGGGCAGAGACCAAGGCCAAGCACCTCATCCTCGGCGCCAGCTGAAATGGAGAGGCAATGCAGGACTTTGGAGCAGAGGAGGGACAAGATTTCACTTAGTTATTGTATTTTTTTATTTTTAATTTTTTAAATTATTTTTTAAAGATTTATTTATTTATTCATGAAAGACACAGAGTGAGAGACAGAGGCAGAGACACAGGCAGAGGGAGAAGCAGGCTCCATGCAGGGAGCCCGGTGTGGGACTCGATCCTGGATCCTGAGATCCCAGGATCACGACCTGAACCAAAGACAGACACCCAACTGCTGAGCCATGCAGGCGTCCCTTCACTTAGGTTTTTTAAAAGAAGATCTCTTTGGCTGTGATGGGAATAGACTGCAGGTGACACAGCAAAGATGTAATGATACTATTTATACGCAACATCGAGAGAATAATCTCAGAGCATGCTGGAAGCAGAGGAGACAGAGACACGGAGAAAGAGACACACGTCTAGACTTTGGAAGACAGCTCTTGGGGAAATACACAAATTTGGGAATCACGAGCGTAGAGTTATTGCTGTCGGCATAAATGAAACCACCAAAAAGAGAGAAAAGGGAGAAAGAAGAAGGAGGAGGATGAGGAGGAAGAGGAAAATAGTGGAAGAAGTGAGGAACAATGTTTCGTTCGGTGCCGGAAGATGAAAATGCACCAAGAAGAGATTTTAGAAATCAAGGCTTTTGCCGATGATAGACAACAATTTCAGAAGGCGGAGGAGAAAGGTTCAGCAGTTAGGGAGGGAGGAGAGAAGAGAACGGAGGATGTGCAGAGCCTTCCGGTGTAAAGAACAGGTAATAGGAGTAACCACGTAGTCTGTGGCTTCTTTTTATTGCTGACATAACAAGGGATACGGTGAATAATGAAATGAGGTGCTGGTCAGCTGAAAGCAGATGGTGGTGGGAAGGTTGAGAACACCAAGAGGGGGATCCCTGGGTGGCGCAGCAGTTTGGCGCCTGCCTTTGGCCCAGGGCGCGATCCTGGAGACCCGGGATCGAGTCCCACGTCGGGCTCCCGGTGCATGGAGCCTGCTTCTCTCTCTGCCTGTGTCTCTGCCTCTCTCTCTATGTCTATAATGAATAAATAAAACCTTTTAAAAAAAAAAAACAAAACAAACAAACAAACAAAAAAAAAGAACACCAAGAGGGTGCAAGTTGTGGTTGTCACAATCCCTTCCATGAGGAAGAGGAGGTCTGGGCTTAGTCTCAGACTGGGCTCCCTCCTCCGTGATCTCTGATGAGAGATCACGGAGGAGGGAGCATGAATCCAGCAAGGACATAATCCGGGAGTGTACGCGTAGAGGAGCTAAAGTACCAAGGTGAAGCAGTATGACTGGATTCGGGCCACCTGACATGTCCTCAAACTGTGCTCCATTAAGAGACTGTACCAGCATTTTATTAGACTCCTTCCGTGGAGATAATGAACACACATCCGTCTGTGTATCAGTTTCCCCATTCGGAAAGCGTTACTTAAGAGGGCACCTACCGATAAGGGCAGCTGGAAGGATTATGGGTCGGTTTTTACAGAGAAAGTAGCACAGGGCCAGAAAACTAAAAGACATAGAGGTCAGTATCATTGATATTGCATATGCCACCAAAATAATTTCAAAAAAAATTAAATCAATAAATCAATAAATCAAAAACAATTCTGTATGTTAGTAAATTGAACACCAATAAAAAATAAATTAAAAAAACAAAACAAAAAAACAACAACAACAAAAAAAACAAAAACAAAATAATTTTCAAATCTGCTACTTTTCCAATTCTACCTATTTGTGTGCGACCCTACTCCCGGCCGCCACTCGCACTCATCTGAGTTGCTCTGTCTCTGAACTGGCTCTCTGTACATGCACTCTTGTCTTTCCAAACATACCCACGAAGCATATAAAGTAGCACTTTTTTAGAAGACCTTTGAGATATAATCCAAATAACATAAAATCCACTGTTTTAGATCACACAATTCACCGACTTTTGGTATATTCACTAAAATGCAACTATCACCATTATATAATTATAGGGCATTTTCGTCACCCCAAAAAAGAAACCCCACACCAGTTAGCAGCCACTCCCACTACTCTTCCAGGCAGCCCCTCGCAACCAATAACCCACTTTTATCTCTACAGGTTTGCTTATTCCAGGCCGAATGGGATCAAACAATATGGGTGCTTTGCTGACCGGCTTCTCAAAATACTATTTTCAAGGTTCATCTATGTCTTCGTGGGTATTAGTACTGCAGTCCTTTTTATTGCTGGAATAATATTCTCTTACAGGGATAAATAACATTTGTTTGTCGATTACTCATCAATTGAGAAATGTGTAGGTTGTTCCTACCTTTTTGGCTCGTATGTGTAATGATGCTACATCATCTCTAGGTTTCTGTGTGGGCATATGTTTTGGTTTGTCTTAGGTATACAGTTAAAAGTAGAATTTCACAATGATACAATTCTGTTTAACATCTTGGGGAACCGTCAAACTGGCTTGCAACGTGGCCCACTATTTTCCAATCCCATCAAAAATATATGACGGTTCCAATTTACCCACATTTTTGTCGATACTGGTAATAACTCACTTTTTGATGTTAGCCATCTCCGTGGGTGTGACGTGGTATTTCACTGTGGATTTGAGTTCTAGTTCCATTATAACTAGTGATATTGGCAACCATCTTTTATCAATTTATTAGCCATATATGTATCTTCTTCAGAGAAATGTCTATATTCAAATCATTGCCCGTTTTTTGTAATTAGGTTAGCTGTCTTCATTGTTGAGTTGTAAATATACTGTATATATTCTAGATCAGTGTTCCTTACCAGATACATTATTTGTAAATATTTTCTACCATTCTATGAGTTGTCTTTTCACCTTCTTAATGGTGACTGGAAAATGTGGGTTATTGATTTGAGATCCTTTTTTTTTCTATCATTATTTACAAGTATATGTTTTCCTCTACGCACTGCGATAGCTGCATCCTGTGAATTTTCGTATGTTGTATCTTCATTTTCACTTATCCTGAGATGCTAATTTTCCTTGCGTGTTCTTCTCTCATTGATTATTTATAGAAGTACATTTTAAAACTTCCACATATGTTGAATTTTCCAAATTTCTGTTTGCATTTGATTTCAACCCTTTGTGGTTTTACAACATACTTTGTATACGTTTTGGTCCTTTTAAATTTACTAATAATTATATTATGTTCGAACATAATGTAATGTACCCTGGGGAATTTTGCTTATGCACTTGAGAAGAATATATATTCTACTGTTCCTGGGTGGAATGCTTTATAATCTGTCAGGCATAGCCAGGTCACAGTGTTTTACAAGTCTATTTCCTTGCTGGTCTTTGACTTATTTGTTATATTGATTATCAAGAGTGTGGTATTTAAGTCTCCAATTATCACATCCTCACTTTTTTCCTGGTCAGTTTAGCTAAAGTTTTGTCAGCTTCATTGATTTTATAAAAACCAACTTTTATCTTTCAATGTTATTTTGCTTAATGTATTTTAGGGCTCTGTTTTTAAAAACATACAAGTTTGTCATATTTATGTTTTTCTTATGGACTGACCCTTTTACCAGTATAAAATGTCCTTCTTTGTCTCTAGTGTAAACATTTGTCTATTTTGTCTAATATGATTACTGCACTTAGCTCTCCTGGTCACTGCAATGATGTGCTTTTTTCATCATTTTATATCCGAACTATGTGTCTTCAAATTAAAAATGTGTCTCTTGTAGAAACCATAGAGCTGGATGATTTCTTCTTTTTTTTTTTTTAATTTTATTTATATGACAGAGAGGGAGAGCATGAGCGGGAAGGAGAGGTAGAGGGAGACAGAGAAGCAGATGCCCCACTGTGCAGGGAGCCGGACTCGGGAACTCAGTCCCAGGGCCCTGAGATGATGACCTGAACCAAGAGCAGACGCTTAGCTGACTGAGCCGCTCAGGATCCCCTGATTTCTTTAATCTATCCTTCAATCTCCGGTTTTTGGTTGGAGTATCTACTCTATTTCCATCTAATGTAATTACTGATGATTTAAAACTTATGTCTGCCATTTAGATAATTATTTTCCATACATTGTATGATTTTTTTTTATTTTTAAATTTCTTTACTGCCTTCTTCTGTATTTAATCTATATTGTTAGAGTATCAATTATTGCTTTATGATATTATCATTTAAGTTGAATATGAAAAGAATATTTTAACACAAAAATACTTCTACCATCATTTATATTTACCACTATAGTCACCATTATGAGTGCATATTTCTTTATGTGGATTTGAATTATCGCTTAATATCTTTCATTGTGGCCTGAGGATTCTTTTGTATTTCTTCTAAGGCAGAACTGCTGACATCAGATTCTCCCACTTTTTGTTTATCTGGGGCTTTCTTCACCTCTCATCTCACTTTCATTTTGAAGCATACTTTTCCTGGATGTGGAATTTTTGGTTGACCATCTTTTTCTTTCGGCACTTTGAGTATATCATTCTACTGCTTTTTGGCCTTGGTAGTTTCTGATGAGAAGCCAATTATTAATGTTATTGAGGATCCTTTGTACATGACAAGTTATTTTTCTGTTTGCTGCTTCAAGATTCTCTACTTGTCTTTAGCTTTTAACAATTTTTTTAATTTTTTATTTTATTTTATTTTATTTTTTAAGCTTTTAACGTTTTGAATCTAAAGTGTATAGGTGTGGAACTCTTTGGGTGTATCCTACTTGGAGAGCATTGAATTTCTTGGATGGGCAAATTGAGTTTTTCATCAAATTTAGAAAGTTTTTGCCCATTATTTCTTCAAATATTCTTAGCACCCACCCCTTTGTCTCTCTTCTCTCCTTCCACTACTACTATGTGTGCTTCTTTGTTTGACTGTCTCACAGGTCTCTGAGGTTCTATTTGTCTTTCTCCAATCTTTTTTCTCTCTGATCTTCAGAATACTTAATCTCAATTAACCTTAAGTTAATGATCCTTTTTCCTACCGGGTCAAATCTGCTATTAAAACCATTCAATGATTTTTTTTTTTTCCCCTTCAGTTATTGCACTTTTCAACTCCAGAATTTCTAGTCAATACTTTTTTGTTGTTGTTTTTAATCATTTTATTGATATTCTCTATTTAGAAAGGCATAGTTCTTACACTTTTCTAACTCCTTAGACATGGTTTCCTTTGGTTCTTTGAACATCTATTGATTGTTTTTTTCCTAGGTGTAGCCACATTTTCCTGTTTCCTTGTATGTCTCTTAAGTTTAGTTTTTTAACCTGGACACTATAAATCATATACTGTGGCAACCCTGTAAATCAGAATCCCACCCCACCACAGGGCTTTTGTTGTTCTTGTTGCTCCTGTTGCTGTTTGCTTAGTGAATTTCTTGGTTCTCATTCTGTAGAGTGAGCACTGGGTGTTATATCAGACTGATGAATCACTGACCTCTACCTCTGAAACTAATAATACATCATATGTTAATTAATTGAATTTAAATTAAACACACACACACACAGCTGAACAAAGGCTTTAGTACAAATCTAGAACTTAAATTGCCTTTTTTTTTATTATTAAAGTTGTCTTGCTAACATGTCCCCCTAAAAAAATAATAATAATTCTGGAAAGTCTATATTCTTTGTTATCTCTAACTACTGATTGGAATATCTGCTTGCGTTGCCCAGTGGTCAGCTAACGATTGGACAGGTTTTCTTAAATACCTTAAACTAATGAGTCTCCCATCCTTTCCTGTAGAGCTCTGCGTGTGTAGTAGGGCCCAGCTTCAGCACTCCCAATGTTTACACATGTGCCTTAGCTTTTATTTCCTGCTTGCACAGACCCTGAAGGTCAGCCAGAGATGAAAAAATAGGGCCTTCTTAGGTCTTTTCTGAGTACATGAACAGCTCTGCCCATGTGCAGGGACTTCTAAATCCCCATAGTTCTTCAAAGCCCACTAGATAATATCTTATTCCCCAGATTTTCCTTGACGTTTTTTGGCCCATCTCTTGTTTGAGTCAACTGGTATCAGTGCCTTAGGCAGTTGTGATATTAAACAATTGCCAATGATTGTCAGTAAACACCCCGGGGAAAGGGCTTTTCCCACTGAATGATCTCGGAGTCAGATGAAATAAAAACTAGCTTTGTGGTTCGGGCTTTTCTGGGGAGCTGTCAGGCAGGTCAGAGAGTTACAACTCTCCAGGGGATAGGGCTGTTGAGAGGCTCCAAACTCTGCCTCCTCCATGGCTGGAGGCTTCTGTATTTCATAGCTAGCAAGCTTGCAAAGCCACTAGTTTTTAAGAGAGCTGGAGGGCTAGGAAGTGGAAGACTGGAATAGGGCAAGTTAAAACACGACAAACTCATGGCTCTTTCTGAGCTTTAACCATTTTTCTTAAACAATCCACAAATTTTTGCAAGCCTTTGCTTAATTTCTAGGGTTCTGAAAAGGTCAGTGTTAACAATCCTTGCCACTGTCGTTTTCGTGAAGGAGAAGAGTTTCCGAGGTCCTTTCTTAGCCATTTTTCTAGAAATTCTTCTCCTAAAGAAGTATCTTTAAAAGCACTAGGCTAAGCATTTAAATTCCCCTTCTTAAAATTATGCAAAAGCTTCCCTTTAATTTTCAGATAAAGTCCCCAAAATGACCTACAAAGCTCTACATTAACCGGTCCCTCCCTCTTAGTGTCAAACTCCACATTCTCCCCTTAGGCTTCCTTCCAATACCTACAATAAAGCACCTTCCCACTGGCCTTTTGCACGGATCATTCCTTCCCCTAAGAAGCCTTGTCCTCTCCCCATGACCCCCACCAGGCTAATTCCTCTCAACCCTCAGGTCTCCCTATAAATGTCACTTCCTGGGGGAGCCTTCTCTGACTCACATGCTCCCTTCTGTCTCTCCATCCAATGCTCCCAGGGCACCCTGCATTTTTACTTCATTGTACTTGGTGCAACTGTAATGACATGTCATTTGTGTATTTGTTGAACTTTAAGATCCATGATGGCAGAGATTTAATCCGGCTCAGAGGAAAAGGTTCAAATAGACGTTTGTTTGTTGAAACAAATGAATGAATGAACAGGAGAGAAGAAGTGCATTATGCAAATATCTGGCCTCTAAAGCTGTTCTGTCTTGGGAAAAGGTGATGAGGAAGGAGGGGGACACAGGATGTCACCAAAGCAGCCCTGAACTGTGCACAAGTGGGCGCCTGCACAGGTGCTTCAGCCAGTATGGCACCTCATGATATTTATTTTAGGATTCAAGAGGATGATGTTATTACTAGGAGCATCACTAATCTAAATCCCTCATTTTATAAAGGAGCGTACCCATTGCAGGTGAGCAAGGACCTAAGGCTGCAGCCCTTGTCAATCCAGGCTACAAATCACGAGACAATTTAAAAAAAAACCATGCCCGGCTCAGGGCTCCAGAAATTCAGCAGTGATTTGCCTTTCGGTGGCCTGGGGGCCTGGGTATTTTTGAAAAGCTCTGGAGGTAACAGTCCCATGTGGCCCGGCTTGAGAATCATCACAGGTAAAAGGGTTTGTCTCGGGTTTGCTTCCGTGGACCGTCCACTGGAGGAGCTGGGCCCGTGCAGCAGGGCGGGGTGGCCAGGTCTGCGGCAAGCCTGATAAGGGATGGCCTGGAGGCTCCGGGTCTCCGGAGGAGCAGCTGAAGCCACGGAGCAGCCGAAGAGCTGGTCCCGGGGAGGATGCAGCCTGTTTGCTGCTGACCAACTCCGAGGTGGCTTCTGGGGCTGCCCTGGTTAACTGGGGACAATGACAATGATGGAACCAGGGCTCAGGGACCCAGGGGGCCGCCCAGGGACACAGGCCTGGGGGTAAGTCTGCGGCTGGAGTCCACGGCTGGGGAGGGGGGAGAGGAGCGGAGGGGAGGGAGGAAGGGGGGAGAGGGAAGGAAGAGGAGAGGAGGGGGGAGGGCAGGGGGAGGGGAGGGGAGAGAGGGAGGAGAAGGAGGAAGGGGAGGGGAGGGGAGAGAGGGAGGAGAAGGAGGAAGGGGAGGGGAGGGGAGGGAAGGGAGGGGGGAGAGAGGAGGGGAGGGAAGGAGGGGGAGAGGGGAGGAAGGGAAGGTGGAAGGAGAGGAAAGGAGGAGAGGGGAGAAGGGGAGAAGGGGAGGTAGGGGGAGGAGAGGAGGGAGAGAAGGAGGAACAGGAGGGGGAGAAGAGGAGGGGAGGGGAGCAGGGGGAGGGGGGAGAGGAGGGGAACGGAGGGAGGGAGGGGAGGGGGAGAGGGGAGGGAAGGGGAGGCGGAAAGAGGAAAGGAGGGGAGGGGAGGAAGAGAGGGGAGAAGTAGAGGGAGAGGGAGGAGGGGAGCAGGGGTAGGGGAGGGGAGGGAGGAAGGGGAAGAAGGGGGAAGGGGAGGGGGAAGAGAGAGGAGAACGGAAGGGAGGGGAGGGGAAGGGAGGGAGGGAGAGAAGGGGAAGTGGGAGCGGGGAGAAGGGGAGGGGGGAGAAGGGAGGAGAGGGGAAGAGAGGAGGGGGAGGGGGGAGGCACTTGCAGGGCCGCCGAGAGCCAGTCGCGGGTGCACCTGCTGTCGGCCCTGCGCTCCCGGAACCGGCGGGCTCCCCCCGGGGCTCGGGGCTCCGGGCTCAGGGCTCGGGGCTCGGGGCTCGGGGTGCAGGGAGCCGGCGCCCGGGGTCGCAGCCGCGGGTCCGCGCGGGGGGAAGGGGGAGGGGGGAGGGGGGAGGGGACTCGGGCTTTGGCGCCAGGAGGCTCCGGCTCCGGGGCTGCAGGCGCCCCCCCTCCCGCCCCGCCGGAGCCGCTCCCGGTGCAACAGCGCCACCGCCCGCCGGCCGCGAGCACTGCCGCCCGCGCCCCAGCCGGAGCCGCCGCGGGACCCGCCCGCAGGTGCAGGTTGGAGGGGGCCGCGCCCAGGACACCCCAGGGCAGCTCCCCGCCTCCCACCCACCCCCGCAGGTCCAAGCTGGAGGGGGCCTCGCCCAGGACACCCCAGGGCAGCCTCCCCGCCCCCCGCAGGTGCAGGCTGGAGGGGGGCCGCGCCCAGCCGAGGAGGGAGGACCCCGGGGTTTCCAGGGCACAGGGCCGCCTTCCCGGGTCAGCCCCACAGCACGCACGACTTCCTCCAAAGGGTGACAGTGGTACCCGCGGGGACAGGCCACAGAGGCCGGGCAGGCCCGGGGGAGCAGCCCTTTCCCAGAGGGGACGAAGGCAGCCCTGGGGAGGGAGCAGCGGGGACAGGGCTGCTGCTGTGCGCTGGGCCTCGCTGGCAAAGGGTCCCAAAGAAGGCCCCTGTGAGTTGCCCTGTCACATCCCAGGGAAAGGGAAGCTGTCCTGATGGCCGCGGCCCAGACCCCGAGCTGTCCAGGGGTAACATGTGCGCATAGCGAGCGGCCACCCTGCGTGTGCACAGCCCCAAATCCGACACACGGGAGTGAAAGGGGCTGTGGGGAGCCTCGGGTATTCCTGGCGGCACAGGAATTTACAGGCACCAGCTTAGCACATGCACACCCACCAGTAGGTCCTACTGGTGTCTCATTTATGGGTCAGGGTAATTCAGGCAGAGGCTCTCACCCAGGGCCAGGGTTACCCTGCAGCCTGGGGTCTATGGACCAGAACGGCTGCGTCTTCCAGCCTCTGGCACATCTTTGCCCACCCTACCGGATCAATGGGGCCAACTTCCTAGCGGAGCACGGTCCCAGCTGTATGTTGGCCGCCTGTCCTTGAACAGGTCACTTGGACTCTCCAAGCCCCCTTTTTTGTTGTCCTTCTCAGTGCACCGATGAGGTTAAGTCCAAGAGTCCAACCTTGGGATGTGGGAACAGAAGTCGAAAATCATAAAAAAGACACTGAAGCTTGAGGCCACTGAGGTCACAAATTGGAAGTGATCCGGTTACCGGAAGGGGTTCAAGCCACCACTGGACTATTCTACTCTTTACAACAACACAAGGCCCTGGTCATCCACCGACCCCCCCCCCCTTCTGTCCTGTGCTTTGGGCAGTGAGCCCAATCGCTGCCAGGTGGGACGGTCCCTCCATCCCTGCCTTCCACCCAGAGAGAAGGATGGAGCCTGGGTTTTGAACTTGATGCACGGGAGTGGAGAGCCCGCGTCCCTCCTTCAGGGTACACGGCCTCCTTCTAGAAGAACCCACATCAGGATCAAGATGTGGAACTCAGAGGCTCTCTGGACATATTTAAGCAAAACCGAAGTATATTCTAGGAATCTTAAATGCAATTTTTTTTTTTTACAATGTCTTTAATAAAGCCACCTCGGACTAGGAGGACATGGCTGGCAGCATTTCCCCAGGGTGTCAACAGCGCCCAGGCCACAGAACTGCTCCCTGACTTGCGCTGCACGGCTCTGCTGTCCCAGCGCAGGCCTGGCCTCCTGGCGAACAACCTGAGCGAGTCTCCGTGAGGAAGCAACAGCGCGGACACGGCAAGCCCACGGGCAGGATGAGAGCTAGGGCAGGCCGGAGAGCACCCCGGAGGGGCACGCCCAGCTCCCGGGGGTGGGGTGCTATGGTGGGGGGCACATAGGGACGCCAGCGGGGGCCTCTGCAGTCACTCCCTCTCCAGCTGTGGTGAAACATCATTTTCATCATGACAGGTGACAGCCACCTGCAAGGCCCTCGGGACTATCTGTGCCTAATCATCCTCCTCACTTTGACCCGGAGTGTCCCAGCTCACCAGGCCCCTAGGCCCAGCCCCAATAGACTCTCTCAACCACCCTCTTGAGCAGGTGATGCAGGTACTCACTGCACAGGCTGCGTTTGTTCAGACAGATGCTGTCAGGTGGGCTGGACCTACTGTCCATTCTACCAGCGTGGCGGGGCGGTGGGGGGCAACTCTGTTCTAGGCGCAAGCGGGGTTCCAGGAGCACAGAGAAGGAAGGAGAGTGCAGAGGGGAGCCAAATATGGCCTCTGCATCAGGGTTTGCAAGGAATTAATGAATCTCAAGAGGAGGCAGGTGGGTAAACAGATAACTCTGATTATATCCAGACAGAGCTGAGAAGGAGGGACACGGCCTCCAGAAGAAGTACAGGGGAGCGGTGATGTGACGCAGAAGAGTTGTCTCAATTCTAAAAGGAAATTTTAAGAAAATGCTGATTCTTAGAAAAAAAAAGTTATAGAATAATTAAGAAGCAATATGCACTTGGAGTACAAAGATCAGGGCAGCCCCGGTGGGTGGCTCAGCTGTTTAGCACCTGCCTTCGGCCCAGAGCGTGACCCCGGGGTCCCGGGATCGACTCCCGCGTCGGGCTCCCTGCATGGAGCCTGCTTCTCCCTTTGCCTGTGTCTCTGCCTCCCTCTCTGTGTCTCTCACAAATAAATAAATAAAATCTTTAAAAAATAATCAGTTGACAGGCTTATGAAATATTTTATTATCGATGATGCTTGTGTGAGGCCAACAGGTCAGGGATTCGAATCTGCTAGTGAACTGTCCCGTGCTCAGTTCTAATCTGGATTCTAAACTGGTGCTTCCCAAACATAACATGTACATCAACCACCCAGGGATCTCGTTCAGTAACCAACTCAGGTTTAGGGAGTCTGGAGTAGGGTCCGAGACTTAGCATTTCTGACAAGCTGCCGCGTCATAGCGTTTCTGCTGCTCCACAGACCTCGTTTTGTGGAGTAAAGATCCCGAGTGAGGACACTGCTCAAAAAGCACATACTAGCAACTAAGGGGGGGGGCGGGGTGCAATCAGAGCACAGGAATGCTAGCAACAGGGTGAATTAGTTTAGCAAAAACTAGAAGGAAAAAAAAAAGTAGAAAGTCAGGGAAATTTAAGGACAGGCCCCGAATTTTGAAGACCAGATATAGCTAAAGAGACGTCAGACAAGACCAGTGGTGCCAAATCTCGAGTCCTCATGTTTCCAGGGATCTAAGAAAGCCTCAGTGGGGATCTCTGAACTCTTTAGATATTCAAAAAAATACCGATTAGAAATGGAATATTTACACAAGACAAGGCTCTACTTGCTTACGAAAACGTGGAGTCGGTAAGATTTATCGTTGCTTTGTTTCTCTTTCGTCTTCTTATTGTTGGTTTACTAGTTATTGTTTATGCTGCACGCTCATATATATATATATATATATATATATAAACTTTCGATTAATTAAGATAGGAAAACAAATTAAGAATCAATAAATGCAGTTCAAGTGGTAGACCGCGATTAAGAGAAGGAATACCTGGTAGTGAAAACACTGGGAACTAACTCAAACCCCTTATTTTATGGGGTATTTTTTTATCTGTTGTTCTGTCTTTGGGTTTTTTTTTTTTTTTGTCTTTTCTTTTTTTTTTTTTTTTTTGCATTGGCTTTGCATTCGACTGGCCACATAAATATTAGGTAACTAAGCAAAGGTTTAAGGGTGAGTTTTCACCTACCAAGTATTCCTTCTCCAGAAGACCTAGCCTCAGAGCCAAATGCTGTGACTCCAAGCTAATAATAACAGTTGCCATTTATGAACAACCTATCATGTGCCAAGTACCTACATTAATCATCACATTAAATCATCAAAATAACCGAGAAGAAAGGAATATCGTATCACCATTCTAGAGGCGAAGAATCGACCGAGTCTCAGAGACCTGCGGTAACCCGCCCAGGGAAACCCGGCAAATGAAACGTTTATCCAGAAATGGGGTCTACCTCCGACCCTAGCACTCATCCTTATACTCTGAATCCTAGTCTCAATTTTCTCAAGCTGCTGTTAGATTCCCGGATCTCCATTCTGTGCATGTGAGCACTGAGTAGAAATCACTGGTTTATCTGAACCTGGACTCTTCCCAAGGACGTTTGTGAGCACAGGAGAGAAGAGACGTTAAGAGAGAGCAGCCTTGGGTTCCATCCGGAGCGATGTCCACGCTCAGCAGCTTACCAGTATGCTGCATTTCTCCTAAAGACTGAGAAATGCAAAACAGATTCTCTACCTTTTGTGCAAAAGGTGCAGTAACATAAGCACAAGTGGAGGGAATCAAATAAATTCGGGTTTAAATCAGACTCCCCAGAGTACTGACTCCTAACTGTTGACAGATCACTGGCCTCTCTGAGCCACTGCCATCATCTGCTAAAAGAATAATAATGCCACGTCTTCAGTGGATGGCAGTGAGGATGACAGAGCCTTGCACAGGTAAAGGCTCAAGTACCAAAACATCCACCGGCAGCTCTCATCAGGTTAGCTGATTACCACCCTGGAAGACACACGTCTGGCTCACCTCTGCCGGATCTCGGGCTGCCCGCGGGAGGCGTCCCCTTGGCTGTAGATAATCCAGAATTAAAAAGCAAAAAACACACAAAAAACCCCCTGAGCATTTGTTTATCCAACCTTATTTCAGGCATATTCCAAAATACTGAAGCTGGGTGGCCCTAGGCTAACGACAGCGTCCGTTCTGGAAATAAACGTCCCTGGGCAAAGCCCCCCAATGTGGACAGAGCAGAATCAGGGTGCCCAGCCAGAGAAGGGGCCCACTTTTCAGAGTCAGTAATACACCGGGACTTCGTCTCTCTAGCGGAGTTGGAGGGAGAGTCTGGCGACGTCATTCTTCCCCACCTCCGGGTCTAATCATGGGTTGCTTACAACTCACTCTGAAAAAGGGGGGGGGGGGGGAGAAAAAAGAAAGAAAAAAAAAAAGAAAAGAAAAGAAAGAAAAGAAAAGAAAAGAAAAGAATCCATTTCCTAGCTAGTACTTACTCCAAAGGCAGGAAGCGTGAGCCGAGGAGCCCTGTAATGCCAAACCAGGTTCTCCAACACCTGGGAGGGTAAACGGGTGGATGGTAAGACACAGCAATGCAACCCTGCCTTTCCTGCGTTTAACAACACAGAGCGATGGTTCTGGTCAGGAAACTAAAGACCCTGGGGCAGGGAGAGGGGGGAGAAAACGCAGCTTTTGGTTTTTAAACATTTTAAACATGTTTTTTAAACCACCTGGGGCAGCCAGAGCTCCCGAGCATGCTCTGTACCTCCCGAAACATGGTCCTCTCTGCCCAGAAAGGGATCTAAACCGATAGACCTCAGTAAGAAGATAATCTGGGGTTGAAGAGGATAAAGAGTCGAGAATTTAGGACTCCCTTCCCAGAGCTGTGAAAAAGTCACGAGTCTTGGATACAAAAACCATGACTTGACTGGGCTCACTTCTCCAGCCTCATGACTGCACCCCCTTAGCCTCGAAGCTCCAGCGGGACGGATTTTCCACGGCGGGGGTGGGGGGAGGGATATGTTCCAAGACCCCCAGTGGACGCCGAGAACTGCATTTCGAATAATACGGAGCTCTATATATGTTTTCGTTTCCTCTACATGCACACCTAGGATAAAGTTTAATTGATAAACTAGGCACAGAAAGAGATTAACAACGATACCTGATGATAAAACGATAGCGACTGTCACCATTGCGAGAGCTGAAATTCACTGCAGCCGCTCACATCACGGGCCTTTAAGATAGAGCTTACCGGCGTCTGTTAAGAAGACGAGCCTGACGCACGTCCTCGCTCTTCCTTGCCAGGCGGAACCATGGACTTTTGAACTGGGCCAAATTGTAAAAATTCCAAGGATTTCGCAAGAACACCTGCAACTTGTTAGAGTCACAGACTTCTGCTTAGTGGCAGCCTTAGCAACCAGCTATGTGTAGCGGAGATGAGCTTCCTCCTGCCAATGCCGATCAAAACGCTTTGTAAACAACCTATACAAGCGTTCCCTTTTGCTTTAAAAATGCATGACTTTTGCTCCCTGGGGGGACCCTATTTGGGTGGCTGCCCAAATCTGTGTACCCTGCGCTGCAAATCCTTGATCCCAAATAGACACTTCTGCTTGACTGTGGCCTTCTGGCAATTTCGGGCTGACACAACAGTTACATGAATGTGGTCTCTCCAACTATTGTACTGTACCCACCCTCCTTCTTCCGGCCATGATCTGAGATGAGGAGATGAAGTGAGGCTTCTGTTGAGCTGATACTCCCTCCGAAGAAGAAGGACCATCTGCTTCCAGACTGCAGGTAACTACAGGCAGCTGGAACCGTAGAAAGCAGAAAGTGAAACGGCAGGTAAAGGGGAAGAGCTGTCCTCACAGTTCTCGGGCTCACCACACCTGCTCGCACACACGTCTACTCAAAATCTGCATCCGCCGAATTACACTCCCTTCGGCCCCTTAATAATAGGCCCTTGCTGATATCTCTGACCGAATGCCAAGTGCATAAATGCAAGAATGAGAAAAGGCGAGGGGCTATTTTTGGCCCCATCGCTAACAGGCCGCTGAAAACACATCGAGCCATACTGTTTAACGAGTTCCCGCTTTGTGCTAGTAACAAGCTAAGTGGTTACGCACAGTGTTCCTTTTCATCTTCACGCTGGCACTGTGAAAGGGTAAGAATTATTAGCCTCATTTCAGCAGTAAAAAAAAAATAATAATAATAATAATTAGAGGCTCAGGAAGTAGAGAAGCTTACATCAGTTCACACATCTAGGAAGTAACAGTCAAGATTTGCATCGCGATGTGCTGCCTCCCTCTGATGCTCAAGATTTGGACAAATGCTGGGGACACTCGGGATGTAGGATATTTAAATCCCTCTAGTAGAGCCATTAATTTCTTTTTTTTTAACTCATTCATCCATCCATCAATTTTTACATCCATTCAATAATTATTTATTTAATTTATTTATTATTTTTTTAATAATGAATTTATTTTTTATTGGTGTTCAATTTGCCAACATACGGAATTTAGAACCCGTTTTAAACAGGGCTCTGTAAGGCTCCAGAGGATGCAAAAATGAACAACATTCCTTATTTTCAAAGAGCGTTGGTTTATTCGGAAAGATGATAACACAGGGAGCTGTAATAAGTTGAGTCCCTCAAGGGCTATGAGATGTATTAGAAATTAAAGGAGAAAAGAATCTCCCCTCGAGTAGTTTGTAGGCAAACTCTTGCCTTTTTCCATCCCACTCATAGTACCGCACTCCCTCCACCGGCAGGGACACCAGGAAGTAGCTCATCTCTTAATCACTTAAAAATGTGTATTTTCAAAGTTCTGTTTATTTATTTTAGAGAGAAAAAGAGCATGCACGCGGGAGTGACCGGAGGGGCAGAGGGAGAGAGAGAGAGAGGGAGAGAGAATCTCAAACAGACTCCCTGCTGAGTACGGGGCCCGGCAGGGGGCTCGATCTTGTGACCCTGGGATCATGACCCAGGCCAAAACCAAGAGTCAGGATGCGTAACCAACTGAGGCACCCGGATGTTCCTTAAAAACATATATTTTTTTAAGAACACTATTCACAAGAGACACAGAGAGAGAGGCAGAGACCCAGGCAGAGGGAGAAGCATGCTCCATGCAGGGAGCTCAATGCAGGACTCGATCCCAGGGCCCCAGGGTCACGACGTGAGCAGAAGGCAGATGCCCAACTGCTAAGCCACCAGGTGTCCCTTAAAAACGTATTTTCATCAAGGCATTGCCCGTCCAAAAACACTCAGCGACCTCTCATGATGGAGCAAGAAACCCTGACCTTATTAGTGTCTCCTAACCCGGGCCCGGCCACAACTCCAGGTGTGTCTTCTCACCTGTCAGGATTTCCCGACTGGGCGTCAGCATTTCCTACGTCTCCGTATGGTGCAGCTTCGTCCAGCTACTTGCAACTGGGATTGATCAGGTTCATCCTTTCTGTGTAGGCCTCTCTGCCAACTATACCCCTCTCTTCCCGGGATTCTTCTAAAACAGTTTGCTGCGCCTTCAGGTCTCTCCTTTTTTATATGGCTTCACCAGAAAACGATCCTGGGTTGGAATCAACTGTTTGTGGGTCGGCGTCCTGTTCTGCGCAATGCACATCGTAGTAACCGCAAGGCTTCCTCGTTGGTCTTTACGTCCTCGGCGTCCAAGACACTGTCACGTGCAGGGTGCTCGGGGCACGTCTCTAGGACGAAGGCACTGACTCATCTGGCGTCACATTTACTTGTTCAAACATCCTCGTTCCCATTTAGCGACCCACGCATCTTTGCATCCTCCGCCTTCGCCTCGCCGCAGCTCCCGTTACAGTCCGTGCGGAGCAGGTGCCCGGTCAATACCTGCTGGGGAAGGGGAGACTGTCGGTCTCGTAACAGGAGTGGGCCTGATTCATTCATCACTGCCCTTTGTGTCTGCAGACTTGCTAGGCATCCAGCACCTGGGTGCCACTTCCCATATATCTAGCCGGGGCTGTGCCGGACACGCTGCTTTGCCCGACCTGCTCCTGCGTTTCTGCCCGTTGCTCTACCTCCCACGTGGCGACTGCAGAAATGACCACCTCACGGGGTGTGTGACCTGCTCCTAACTGGAGCTGACGGGACGTCCAAGGAAAAAGGGACCATAATCAAACTGCTAATCATAGCTCCTTCCTAGGATGTTTGGGCTTGGGACACAGGGTAGCAAGCTGATTAGCTACAACGGTTTGATGAAGAAAATAAGGTAAAGGGATAGTCACGAGGACCCCGAAGTGCTCGAGCGCAGTCGTCTCTTAGGTTAGGTTGCAAACCTGTCCCTGGCCTTTCTACGATGCATCTTGTGCTGTGGGACAACTGGGTGAAAAACTAACACCTTTTTTGTTTTGTTTTGTTTTGTTTTGCTTAAACTTGTTCCAAATGGGTCTTTGTCACACCCAAAAGAGCCTTGGTGATTGCAGAGACCATCCTGGCAAAAGACACAGGAGCTGATAGAGGCCGGAGGACGAGGAGGTACACGAAACACTAACATAACGGAACCAGAGATAACATAGCAACATACCTGGGGCCTTTCCGAATGCAAGACAGGGGGACTCAAACAAGAGACAGAGCCAGCGAGGGGCGGTCTGGCCAAATAAGATGCTGCATAATCATGTCCTGAGAAGTTAGGAGACCGCAGAGGAAGGGAGCTGGGCCAGGTCCCATCAGTGGTACTCAACGAGCAGAGCACCAGCCCAGCCGGAGCCGGTGCGAGAGAGCGCAGGGGAACGCGGAGACCGGGTAAGGGCAAAGAAATGCTCCTCCTCCCTGACCCCCCCCCCACCCGCTCCTTCCCTCCCACGTACTTGTGTACAGAATCCTTCATGTCTCGGCACACGGCTCCAAGCTGGAGTTACGGGGAATGGAAACCCTGTGTGCTTCAGGGATGCTCCCCGTATGGAGGAGGCGGCGGGCTGATGGCAGAGGTGGAGGGCACTGCGCTGTAGGGGAGCAGGGCAGGGGACCGGGCTACTGGGAAGGTCACCCGGGAGCCTCCCTGGAGAGGCAACGCTGCAGGGCCCTAGGATGAGCGACATTCCCCTGTGCCCAGGAGGGTGCTGCCCGTAGGGGCAAGCGTCCCAGGAAGAAGAAACCGCGTATGCAGGGTCAGGGTGGACGGGACGTGTACAGAAGGGGGGACGACTCCTCCAAGTTCATGGTTCGGTGGGACAGGTAAACAGGTAAATCGGCAACTGCCAGGGTAAGTCCTTCGACAGAAAAGAGCATATGGGGGCAGCGCGGGTGGCTCAGCGGTTTAGCGCCCGCCTTCAGCCCAGAGCGTGACCCCGGAGTCCCGGGATCGAGTCCCATGTTGGGCTCCCTGCGTGGAGCCTGCTTCTCCCTCTGCCTGTGTCTCTGCCTCTCTCTCTCCCTGTGTGTCTCTCATGAATAAATAAATCTTTAAAAAATTTAAAAAAAAAAAGAAATAAGCATATGATGCTACGTGAAAATATGTAAGGCAAAACCAAGCCAGCCTGGTAAGGTGCTGAGGTCGTGGAAGGCTCCTGGAGGAGGTGACACCAAGGGTGAGTATGAGTGACGAACACCGGACGCTCGAGCGGGAAGGGATGCTGAGGGAGGACCTGCACGCAGAAGGCACGGGCCGGAGCAGTCCCCGGCCCGCTGGGCTCAGGAACCAGCCCGAGGAACATCCTCCCTCGGTGCAGGAGCAACGGGAGGGGACAGTCTGATCCCGGTTCCTCCTGGACTGTCCTCCCGGAGCAGCCGTCTTCTGGGTCCGAGGTAGCATTCGCTGCAGGGAGCGGGAAATCCGGGCACAGGCCACAACTGGGTCAGATGCAGGCGCTCAGCGGGGTGCCCCTTGGCTCCCGTGTCGCGGGACAGGCCCACCCAGACGCGCGGCACTCTGCTCTTCCCAACAGTCGCCATGCAGACACGTCGCCTCAAAATTTCCAGATCTTTCTGACGGTCAAGCAGACACAGCTGTGAGGGCCGAAGGGGTCCCCTGAGGCCAATTCGACGCTCCTGTGAACGTTGCTTTCTGGATCCAGCAAGACACGCCTGCAAGCCCAGCAGAGTGACCACGGCCCTGCAGCTCGTGACCTTGCAAGTCAACCTTAGATGACAGACATGCTAAAAGCTAAAAGCGTGCCTCCATCGTCTGCCGGGGGCTCTTCCCCTCTCAGTCTGAGCCAGACTTGAGACTCAGCTGGCGGAGGGCACAATCAGCTCTTTCCAAAGGAAGAGCCGTAAAACCTTCCGTCCCCCAACTCTATGTCCCCAGGTCGGCTCTGGGCTGAGATCCGCATCAGAGCTGAACATCAAGTAGCACATGTCACGATGATTTTCTATCTTTTCTTTAAAAGAAAACCCACAAAAGCAGATTTTTGCCTCCACCCCCGCCCCCCAGATCCTGAGGCCCGGCCTTCCTTCCTTGAGTATTGTGTAAGCCACCTGACAGATGGCGAGGTCCCCGAGGGTCACTTAGGTCACCACCCCAAGAGGGGAAGAGGTGCCTAATAACGGTGCGGAGGAGCTACTCTGTTGGAGGGGAGAGAGGGGAGGGGAACCCGGGAGGAGAGGGTCTGGGGGCGCTTCTTCCTGCTTCTCCTGCCACTGGTTCCCGAGCTCCCCGCCCTGACGCTTCCTCCCAGTGACGGCCATTCGCGGGGTGGGAATGTCACAGCGCGAGTGTCACCTGCCTTCCCCGGGACACCCCAGTGCTGCCCGTCACTGCGTTTGCCTTAGCGACTACGCACAGTGACTGTCGTGACCCCAAGACCTGGGGGGCATACGGATGACGCCACCTAGCCCACCAGGCACCCCTCTCTAGCTGAACTCACGTGACCCCGGTGACAACATTTTGGGTACACGGGGCGGACGGTCCCGTCCGCATGAGGCAGAGGCACTGACCACTCGAGGCCGGCCGCCACGCTCCGGGATGCCCGCACGCACGGGACTCGGGAGGCTGCCATCCTGAAGGCCACCAGACGGCTGGTGGCGGCCCAGCCTTGTCTCCATGTAAAAGCTCCCCAGGGTCAGCCCTTCCTGCCACCACTATGACGAGGGCTTAGCACCAAGCAGGGCAGCACCGGCCTCGGGGGGTCCACCTGGGAGGGGGCAGGGAGTCGGGAAGGGCTTGGCTCCATGGAGGACGCAGGGCCTTGCCTCAGCCTCTAGGGCTCTGGGGTCCCCGGAAGGAGTCCCCGGCCCCGGCCCCCACATGAGGACAGGATGGACGGGCCCGGAGCTGGCTTTCGTGCCGTCCACCCTCATCCCATTAGCCAGGCCCCAGGCACCCGGCTGAGCCAGCGCAAGTTGCTGGGGAGCAGGCCCAGGTGTGGGGCCACCAGGGGGCTTTGCCCAGGCCTCCAGCAGGCAGCAGGGACCGCGGGGGCTGTAAAGTGAGTAGAGTCCTGCCTGCAGGTCCGACCCTCCCTCCCCAACAGCCCGAGGTCCTGCACGGAAACAGGAAGCAGGAGTCCTGATCTTAGCTCCAGCATCCTGCCTCCCACCTGGCAGGGGGGTGAAGGCACGTCCAAGAGGTACGTGGGGGTGGCTCCTTCCTGCAGGTGCCCCAAGGGCCCGTGCACTTACTAGATTAGAGCCCCAACCTTCCTCTCTTTTGACAACCGAGCCAGCAGCAAATGGTCCTAGCCGGTGACTGCTTCGCTGAAGTGTCCCCTGGGTGACAGATGGAACTGAAGGGTCCCTTCCGTTAGAGGAGAGCAGCTTCGAGCA
Source organism: Canis lupus baileyi (assembly GCF_048164855.1). NCBI lineage: Eukaryota > Metazoa > Chordata > Mammalia > Carnivora > Canidae > Canis > Canis lupus. Next base: position 29,417,965 of record NC_132858.1, read on the forward strand.
ACAGGTCCTTGCACAGGGAGCGTCTGTGTGCCCGGGTGTGTGCTGCGTGGGTGTGCACTGCGCAGGTGTGCACCGCGCAGGTGTGCACTGCGCAGGAGAGTTGGGCTAGTTTTCAAAGTCAATGGAGCATGACCTCGTTGAGAGGCCCTGGCTGCACCCAGATCCCTCTCTGCTTGCTCTGGGTGTTGCTCTTCTTTCAGCTCTGGATAAGGTCAGGCTCATTCACAGGAGCCCTTCTGGAAACCTCAGCACCCACCTCAGCACCCATCTCAGGCGCTGGCATCCACAGTGGCCAGGTGGACAGGGTCAGGGACAATCAGAGTGCGTCCGGCCTGCAGTGTCACACGTGCCCTCACACACGGCCTGCCTGGGAGACCCAGCTATTACTTTCCAGACACAAAGCCTCTAATTCCGGGCACGTCCCCCGGGGAAGCTGGGGTGCCGGCCTGCAGGCTCAGGGCTGTCCTCGAAGCTTGCACAGTGACACCCACTCCCGGCAGGACAGGCCTGGGCTCCCTTCTGCCCTCAGAGCCAGTCAGGGAGACAACAGGGGTCAGAGCAAAGGGCAGCCCCGCTCCACCTGCTGTGAGCACACGGGGCCTGCCCCCCTCTGCACCCCGCGCCGCTCGGCTGCAGAGGGAACGGGCCCATTCCTGTCTACACGGGCTCCCGGCGCTGCCGCCAAGCCAGGCATCTTTCTCAGCTGGCCAGGAAGTGTCATGGGCCTTCAGTGTCGTCCCCTCTGGAGTGCAGGTGACCGTGTCCACCAGGAAAGTGCGGTGACGGAGGCCTGGGCAGGGCGTCTGCAGCATCCAGGCTGTGTCCAGGCGGGAAACATCTTCACCAGGCCCGGGTTCCCTTTCTGCTGGTTATTTTGTACCCGGGTGCGTCTGGGTGGCTGCGGTGTGGACGCTCGGGGACACCAAGTCCCACCCCACATGCAAGGGGACAGGGTGAAGGTGCATCGCTGGCCGAGCGTGGCCCAGGCCCAGCCCACGAGGGACACGAAGGATCTTCAGGTCCCGGCAGCTGAGCAGGTGGGAGGCGCCGCCCCTCCCTCGGCCACGCGGCCACGGGGCTCGTCGTTCACCCCCAGGGGACCCGGTCACCAGCTGTCGGCGGCGGAGGCGGGGCAGGGGTCCCCGGGGCAGGGGTCCCCGAACCCCGACCTGCCCCCGGCTCTGCGGTGCAGCTCGGCATCCCGCCCTGGGGGGGGGCCTCACACGCCGGCCCCGACTCCACCCATCCCGGGGCGCTCCGGCCGCGCGGGGGCGGCTCCTGCAGTGCTGAGGGGCAGTGTCCGGGGCAGCGTCGGGGGCAGTCCTGGAACCCCTCCCGTCGGGGTGCTGCGCTGCCCGGACCCCGAGGCCGCAAACCACCCCCAGGCCGCATCCCCACCTCAGGCCGCATCCTCCCACTGAGGCCGCATGCCCCCCAGGCCGCATCCCCCCCAGGCCGCATCCCCCCCAGGCCGCATCCCCCACCAGGCCGCATCCCCCCCCCAGGCCGCATCCTACCCCGATGCCGCATCCCCCCCAGGCCGCATCCTCCCCCCAGGCCTCATCCCCACCCCCCCCCGAGGCCGCATCCCTCCCCTCAGGCCCCATCCTCCCACTGAGGCCGCATGCCCCCCAGGCCACATCCCCCCCAGGCCGCATCCCGCCCCGAGGCCTCATCGCCCCCAGGCCGCATCCCCCCCAGCCGCATCCCCGCCCAGGCCACATCCCCACCCCCCGAGGCCGCATCCTCCCCCAGGCCTCCCCCCCACCCGAGGCCGCAAACCCCCCCCAGGCCGCATCCCCCCCAGGCCGCATCCTACCCCGAGGCTGCATCCCCCCCCAGGCCGCATGCCCCCCCCAGGCCGCATCCCCCCCAGGCCGCATCCCCACCCCCCCGAGGCCGCATCCCCCCCAGGCCTCCCCCCCAGGCCGCATACCTCCCCTCAGGCCGCATCCTCCCACTGAGGCCGCATGCCCCCCAGGCCACATCCCCCCCAGGCCGCATCCCGCCCCGAGGCCTCATCCCCCACAGGCCGCATCCCCCCCAGCCGCATCCCCCCCCAGGCCTCATCCCCCCCAGGCCGCATCCTCCCCCAGGCCGCATCCCGCCCCGAGGCCGCATCCCCCCCAGGCCGCATCCCCACCCCCCCAGGCCGCATCCCCCCCCAGGCCGCATCCCCGCCTCAGGCCGCATCCTCCCACTGAGGCCGCATCCCCCCCAGGCCGCATCCCCCCCAGGCCGCATCCCCCCCCAGGCTGCATCCCCACCCCCCCAGGCCGCATCCCCCCCAGGCCGCATCCCCCCCCTCAGGCCGCATCCTCCCACTGAGGCCGCATGCCCCCCAGGCCGCATCCCCCACAGGCCGCATCCCCCCCAGCCGCATCCCTCCCCAGGCCACATCCCCACCCCCCCGAGGCCGCATCCCCCACTAGGCCTCCCCCCCATCCGAGGCCGCCCCCCCCCCGGAGCGGCAGCGCTCAGACTGACCCCGTAGGGCCCTGCGCTGGCGGGTCCCAAGACAGGGCCCCGAGGACCCCCGGGGTGAGACCCCCCCCCCGAGGCCACACAACCCCCCCACGTCTCGCGGTGCACGAGCGGAAGGGGAGAGAGCCCGGTGGCTGCGAGAGGCCGGGAGCGGCGGGGGCGCAGCGAGGAGCAGGTGCGGCCTGGGGGGGTGGGTGGCGAACACACGGCCGCAGGAGCTGCTGGCCGCAAAGCACCGACGAGCTCCAGCAACGCGTGTGCCTCCGTGCGTGCACGCACATGCACATGAGCACACATGTACACACATACACACGCGTGCGCACGCACATGCAGACACACAGGCACAGACACATAAACACAGGCGCACACGCACATGCAGACACACGCACACATATACACACGCGTGCACACACACATAGACTCACACACACACCCGCGCAGAGACATAAACACAGGCACACCCGCACATGCACGTATAGACACGTACACGCGCACATGCAGACAGGCACACGCACACACATATATGCACACGGACAGACACACACATGCACACACATGCACACAGAGACACATGCATACAGACACACACACTCGCATGCACACACGCATGCACACACAAACGCATACACCCACACACAGACACATGCATACAGACACGCACACACACATGCACACACATATGCACGTGCACACAGACACAGACACGCACACATATACACACATGCACACCTACGCACATGCAGACACACCCAGACCCACACAGACACACGCAGACACATAAACACACAGGCATACAACGCAGACACAGGCACACATGCACACCTGCATACACACACATGCACACACATAAACACATGCGCACACACGTGCATGCATGCAGAGACACACACATATGTACACAGACACACGCACACACATGAACAGACCTAGGCCCAGACACACACACATGCACACGACACACAGACCCAGACACACACGTGCACACACACACGCACACAGAGACATACATACACACACATGCACACACACAGACTCACACGCACACAGAGATACGCTCCTGTGAGCAAGTGGCTGGGGAAAAAGTGACCACCGTAGGTTATGTGAGAGTCCAAGCAGCTGCGTGAAGCAGTGAAGTCACGAAGGAGGCGGGCACGGCGGCCGTTCACCAGGAGCGAGCCCGCGCCGCACACCCCGCCACGCTGCTCCCAGAGCAGAACTCACAGAGCAGCTTTGCCCCTCCAGGCACCTCACCCCCCGGCTCACAGAGCAGACGTGGCGCGGAGGGCGAACACCTGTGCAAGACCACACGGCTGCTTACTCGCAAAGTCACACATCAAATCCAGACACAAAGGTGATGCTCCTGGCTCTAGTGCTCTCCAGTCCAAAGCGACGCTCACCTTCACATCGAGCCCCTGCAGTTTTAAAAGGCAGGGCCGATGTTGGCTTCTGTCTCTACAGAAGAAGAAGCCAACGCTTAGAAAAGCGAAGCGAGTTGCCCAAGTTCACACGTCAGTGAAAAGGGTGATAGGAATCCGGATGTTCTGACCGGAGGCAGCTCCTCAGCTACTATTTTATGATGAGACTGGACTCCTCATGTCACACGTCTGTCGAGAGGCCCGCGTCGTATGTGCAAAGGACAGGCTGGGAGATGCGAGGCAGGAAAGGGGAAACCGTCAAGCACAGGGGCACTTGCAGGAAAAGCCCCAGCTCTGGCCTGACCCCGCACGAGAACACTAGACCCAGACGCCCCGGTTCGCCCTGCTCCCCTCCTTCTTTCCAAACACGGGAGCCGGACTGCATCATCCAGGCATTCAGGAAACTGGGGCCCGCGGTGAGGGAAGCTGGGCTGCAAAACTCACAGGACCTTGGGGCTGTCTACACACCCACGGGTAACAAGCTGGAGAACCCTACGTGGCGGGCTGGGGGTGGGCAGGTGGAAGGAGTGACCGCGCCAACAAAGGGAAGGCAATCCCAGGAAGTAGCTGCCCAACTGGCCTTCTACTGCCGGGACGATCTTTCCTGGCGTGGGAATCATGGCCTTCGTCTATGTGCTTCGTGTCCACCTCTACTAGGAAAAACCTATATATTCTTCTGGAGTCCGAGGCAGAAGTCAGGCCAAGGCCAGAAGGGGGGCAACAGGTCACAGGAAGACAGACATTCCAGATTGTGATCGAAACTGGAAGCCCTAGGCTGAAAGCTTTATTAAGCCACCTACAGCATCCATCTCAGGCGCTGATCTCCGCCAAGGGACCAGATCCCAGCCTCTGATTTATTGGCGATGAGAAGCACTGAAACAAGGCAGCAAATAGAGACTGCGAGAGTTGGCTCTTTTATCACAGTAATAAATGCACGTTCCCAGAATTATTGAAACCTTTTTATTTTTAAGTTCTCCACCCCTTACCTAATACAATTAAGGCCGAAATAAATTATACGAGGGATAAACAAAGAGACGTACTGCTTCCCAGAGACTCAAAAGGAAATCTAGATTATCTTCTTGCATTAATGCTACTTAACAAATACATCTCCAGCCCAGGCATAACTTAGTAGTAGGCTTCCCTTGGAAAAAATTAATTTGCCCCCAGATTTTTCTGGTTCCAGCCGATTTCCTTTAATAGTTCTTGTAAAAAAAATTGTTGTTTTTTGCTCATTTGTTTCTGCTTCGCATTTTTCTTTGAGCAGGACATGCTATATCCTAAAGTCATGAGAATAGATCACTGGGTAAAAAGCAAGCAGATGGACACACGCAGATTTCTCCAAAGCAAAAACTCGGAAGGCCTGGTATATCATGGGGAAGACAAATCTTACCTTGTTTCGAGAAAATAAAAGTCCATGCTTTTGATTTTTGGAGTTTTAGTCACGGCACTGGCTTATTTAAATGTGGGAAGCCTAAACTTATGACAAAGATCGCTGGTTCCGAAAGCAAAATTTTAAGATGTGTTTTAAACTGCAACGTCACCAGGAGATACCAGTGGCCAAAACTCTCTCTTGGGAAAGAAACAGTGTGCATCCTAGGCACAAGTCTAGGCTTGAATTCCAGATATGAAGTTGACTAGCTGGGTTATTTTTCACAAGTTCCCTAACTGTGAATCCCCATATCCTTGTCTGTGGAATGGGGGGAAGAGATGTCACCCATGTTTTATTGTACAGGTTAAATGGAATAACCCATGACAGATACTCCAGGAAGCAATGACTATGAAGAGCTCTCAGCAATTACGACGCATTATTAAGGTACCATTTTCCTGGCTGTATGATCCTTGGGTCCGCCTTGAAGACTTGGAGAAACCTAAAAAGGTCCCTAATGTAACAAATCACCAGAGTAGCAGAATAACTGAGTGGTTTTGTAAACCAGCGAGCAAGGATTGGTGGTGGTATGACATTAGCTGAAAACACAATTCTGGAGAAAGTGTGTGACAGATTATTTGGTTGGAATGTATATTAATTTTCTATTGCAGCACGACAAGTGATCACAAATATTGCAACTTGGAACTACATATACATTGACTGACTCACAGTTTTTATGGGTCATAAGTGTGGGCATGACTTAGCTAGGTCCTCTGCTCAGCGTCTGAAGACTGTGATCAAGCACACTTTGGGCTATGTTCTTATCCGAAGGCTTGACTGAGGAAGGATCCATGTGTACGCCCACTGAGGATGCTGGCAGAAACGGTTTCCTTGTGACCCAGGATTCAGGAACTGCCTCCTTGTTGGCTGCGGGCTGGAGGACACCATCAGACCGCAGGGGCTACCTGTGGCTCCCAGAGGCCACCAACAACTCCTTGCCACGTGGACTTCTCCAGTCTGGCCCCTTACTCATCAAGCCTCTAGATGCAACGTGCTAAAATGGGTTCGACATAGTATAATCACAGGAATGATTTTAAAGGAGGTCATCCATTACTTTTCATTCTATTTGTCATATTATTTTGGTTATAAATAAGTCACAAATCCCACCCGCACTCAGGGGGATGAGATTATGCAAGGTTGAGTCTGACTCCGTTTTTTGGCATTTGCTGACAATATTTAATCAAGCCTTCCTCTTTCCATTCTGCCCCATATCTGGGCAGGCTGATAAGAAAGCCTGGGCACCCCCTCATTTGACTCTGGAAGTTCAAACCACAGCAGCCCCAGGCCATACACAGGAGCCTTTACTCCAGGCCTCCCACCCCAAATGCCGTAAAATACCTCAAGCCACTTTGAACTTTCTCAAGATCCACCTTGGCCTCCCCAGAAAGCCTCATTTTGTGAGTAATAAGCATTTTCATACTCTCTTGGACTATGGTGTATGTGTGTCATTGGTCCTGACATCTGAACCAAATTCTGGGTAGAGTTCTTCCAATGGGGAACATTCTAAATTCAGAAATGGCCGAAGTGGTTATTGGTAATATAGACAGGGATCTAAAGCTTTTTCCAGGATGACTATTTGACTGTATCAAGTAAATATTTCAAGCACTGAGTGACCTGAACGTAGTGGTTCTAAGTGCAAAGGGTTTAACGTGAACTTTCTTAACCACTAGAGGGATTAATCTACGTAGTCTGATCACCCAGTCACGATCCCACCTATGCATTCATTCTAAAAGGATGTGTTGAGCATCTGTTGTTAGGTTCAAGGGATACGATAGTACCCATGACATACAATATCCCGACCTGTCTCATCATCTGGGGTATACAGAAAAATGCAGAGAACTGCGCATCAGCAAATGATACACGCTACCACGGGTAAAACGTGGGGAGCGATGGGATCGCCACGGAGAAATATCTGTCCCACTTCAATATGGTAACGTGAAGTGAGGAGTGAGAGATGAGCAGGGATTAGTCAAGCAGAATGTACCAACATAAATGCAGAGAAGAGGGCTATGGAGAAGCAACCAGGAGCACGGAGGTTGGTTCAAAAAGAGAAAAGCATGTGAAAAGGTCTAACAGCAAAGAAGGAATTGGGATAATCAGGAAACTAAAAGTATTTTAATAATTTAGTGCAAGGAGAGAATGTGTCCGTTACTTTAGCCCCTGGAGACCTGCTCTAAAATCACATGAAGAGCGTAAAACATCCAATGTCACGACTAACATAAACTGTGCATTCAGAAAGGTGGAGTTTTTTTTTTTTTCCCTACAGTTTTATGGTGTACAACAGCCAGACCTAGAGATACTGAGTTGGAAACATTCTGGAGTCTTCTCACGATCAATCGAGAGTCCTAACACATGCCTCCTGGATCTCCGATGTAACGTGTAAGATGAGCTTAATTCTCCAATCTTCTCTGGAGTCATCACAGCACGACAGGGAACGCCGCCGTGCTGGCCATCACGGCGAAGGCTCGGTCATGCTCAGCTCTGTGGTTTGATCCCACACTTAAGAGCCGTGTGGTCCTGGGCTTCTCATGCCCCAGTTTCTTCCCTTGTGAATAGACAGTCATAATATTTGCAAAGATACCACTTGTGAGAATATGGGATTTCTTTGATTATACCAACTCTCCCCGTGTCCCACACCCCAGAGCTGTCACTGTAACCCTCTGCACAGTTGGAAAGAGACAACAAAGCTCCCCGGAGAGAGAAGAGCCTCTGATCCAAACTTTGGCTTCGCAGCGAAGGTGTCTTCAGTTGGAGTCGAGCGGGGCTGCCATTGTTGATTCATTCTGTGTCGGTGCCTGAGAAACTTAGTGACTTGTGTTGATATTTATGTTGGCATTTGGAGTCTCAGGAGGTGGGATTGAGATATGAAAAAAGACAAGAGAAAAAGAGAACTTTTTAAAAGCCAGAACAAGTGCCAGAGTTTGTCTTTTCACTCTGGGTTGACTTCTAAATAACTTTCCGGGTTTCTTTCTGCATAATCTCATAGGAAGAAGGATCTTGGCTGAGAGAGATGGGGGGGGGGGTAAGAAAAAATTTAAAGGATGTAAAGTATACTCAGAATTTCAATGAATATTGATAAAATATGTGCAAAGAGTTACTGTTTTAAACTATTATTTTATTTTTCGGAAATAGGTCAGTGCAGAGTAAAATTTATGCAGGGACAAAATTAGACGCAAAAGATTCAGGGTCTCGACACAACTAGGCTTTTATAAGAACCTAAGTGTGTACATGACCCATGTCCTCTGAGAACAGGGAGCAGCACACCAAAGCTAGAGTGATGCGTGATAGAGCCAATCAAAGTGTCATTCTCATCTTTAAAAAAAAAAAAGATTTCTCAATTTCTTGGAGAGAGAAAGGGAGAGAGTGGCAGGTGTGGGGGAGGGCGGAGGGAGGGAGAGCCTTACGCAGACTCCAAGCTAAACACGGAGCCTGGAGCCCGACGTGCGGTTCAATCCCACGACCCTGGTAGCAGGACCTGAGCCAAAACCGAGAGTCAGATGCTCAACTAAACGCACCCCCAGGCCTCTTTCAGTTCGTCTCATCTCTCACTAAAGACTCCAGATATGGCCAGCAGGACCCCCCACCACCCCCTCGCTCCGTCCTCAACCTCCATCAGATGAGCGAGCGTGCATGCCGACACCATCCTGAGCTCATCCAAAAAGGGAAGCTTAACCAATGAAACAACCTATTTGGCACTTCCAGGGCTTCTTCATTCCTGGATCAGCTTGAGGGAGGGGAGAGGGACTGCGTGGATAAGAGGTCTCCTCCGGTGGAGAAGGACCGCGGTGATGGATGCTGCGCTTCCACTTCACTACACAAGCTTCCCGTTTTGGGGGGAAAAAAGAACTATCGCTCCCTTTGTGATCTTTTCCCTTATTCCAGATGTTGCTTCTTGTTGCTCCATACGGTAACTACACACCCCACACCCATTTGCAGAATTGCTCTTGCGCACCCGTGATGGAGCTCTCCCAGAGACGGACACTAACGGCTCCCAGAACGGAGCCCATCCTGCCATTCTATGAGAGCGCAGAGCAGTGATTCCTGAAAGATGACCCAGTAGGCCCCAGAAATCAGTGTAGATGCTTTCCGAAAGTAAGCACTGTCAACAAGGTTCATTTATGGTAATGGAGTTGTAAAATCAACCAATTGTCTAAAAGCAGGGGATCTATTAAACCAAGTATGCTGTAACTTTAAAACGAAGTTCCATATACGCATTCCAGTTGAATAATAAAAGCATATTCGACGGCGCGGGGAACTGCTCCCAGGGTTAAGATGCAGAGCGCCGTGGGCAACAAGACGATCCTATTCTTGCAATATGTTAAGATGTACGTTCCTAGCAATTTCCCCCTCCCCACCTTCTCTCTGTCTCTGTGCGTCTGTAGAAGGTGCTCACTCTTTTCTTACAGATCTCACTCAAAACTCACTTTCTTGGGCATCCCAGGTGGCTCAGCAGCTTAGCGCCGCCTTCAGCCCAGGGCGTGACCCTGGAGACCCGGGATTGAGTCCCGCATCGGGCTCCCTGCCTGGAGCCTGCTTCTCCCTCTGCCTGTATCTCTGCCTGTTTCTGTGTGTGTCTCTCATGAATAAATAAATTAAATATTAAAAAAAAAAAACTCACTTTCTCATGGAAGCCTTCCCTGCACTCTACACTTAAAATCCCAAGCTCTTCTCAAGTACTTGAGTCCCCATTCCCTTGTTTATTTTTCCTCCTTAGTATTTATAACTCTGCAGCATACTAGGTGTACCTGTCAAGGTCCTAGAAAGAAACAGATGGCACACGGAGTATAGTCACTGCGGGGGGTGGGGGGGGGAAGGGGGATAGTGCAGGGAGTATTTGCAAGGGTGTAAGCAGCATGAAGGAAAATCAGCAAGATACTGCGAAATATCCCAAGATGGGCAACAATTGGGGTAGGGACAATGCCATCCCTGGAAATGAGGGGACACGAGGAGAGTGTAGTTATCAGAACCTGGAGAGAAAGTAGTGACCGCAGAAGAGGGCTACTGGACAGGAGCTGTGGCTGCACAACGGGGCAAAGCCCCTGCGGACCCAGGGCCTCTCTGGCCTTCCATTTCCTGACCTCCTGCCGGTGCCTCCCGTGATATGACGTATATATATAAACATACGTGCATAAAACATGTATAGTGGAGTTCTGAACGGAGAACAGAACTTTTCCTGAGATCATTCCTTGGCTGCACGGGACCAACTTTATTTCTCAAGGGGAGGCCCGTAGAGTACACATTCTGAAGCCAACCGGAATGCAGACGACCAAAGAGCTGCTGGATGGGGTCCTTAAAGTCCATTCTCCCACAGAGCTGGGTGGAAATGCCCAGGTGGAAAGCAGTCAACAACTGCAAGGTTTACTTAGTTATTTGGATATTGACTCCCCTCATTAAAATTTAATTTCTGAGAGGATAGGGCTTTTTTTTTTTTTTTTGGTCCGTTTTGGCCACTAATATATTCCCAGCACCTAGAAGACTGCCTGCACACAATATGTTGGCTTAGTAAATATTTGATGAATGAATGAATGGATGCAATAGATATAAAATGTTTGAATTTGGGTAGTAAGTCTATGGGTAGTTTTATTTATTTATTTATTTTCCTATGGGTGGTCTTAATTTCTTCATGTGACTTTTCATGTTTTCTAAGTTTTTTCAATAAACGTACCTGTTTATAATCAAGATATATATATATATAGTGATACACACACACACACACACACACACACAGACCCACACGCACGTACATACATATACTGGAGTCCAGCAAGAAAGCAGAGAGAAGGAAGCCAATTCCTCTTCTGGAATTCATCAAGTAATAAAACGGGTGCTCTGTTCCCTAGCCCTGAACCATGCAGACTCCGTCATGTCTAGGAAATGCTAATCAATATTGTCTTTCCAGGCTTTACAAACATCCCAGACCGATTGCCTATATATTATTTATGCTGTCAAGATAATATTTAGGTGATACATAATTAAACAACAGCCAACTCCAGAGACACAAGTAGAGCGCTGATCACGAAAGAATCCAGCCTCATTTTGACAAAAGGAAGGAAAGATGTCCTTCGGGGGTTTGACAACTATTTTTTAATAAAACCAGACAAGCAGCTTGGAAGTTCCTCTTCCTGGCGGAGGCCCCCAACCTTTAGCAGTAGGTGTCCCAAATGAGCGCCATTACTTTCACTTTTATCTAGCTACCTGTAAATTAGAGTTACCTGTAGCACGAGCCCAACTTGATCTCTGGTCCCTAAATACCAGGCCGGAAGTAGATTCTGGGAACACGTTCCCCATGGCAGAAATTACCCTTTCAGTAGCAGAAATGTTGATTGGATGATATGAAATTGTATTTTATCAGTCGACTCAAAACATATATGGTAAAATCCTGTTGAGAAGGCCCCCTGGAAAAAAAATTAAAATTAAAAAAAAAAAAAGAACGCCCCCCCTGGTACCCAAGTTTCACCTGCCCCGGATACTAGGTGCTGCACCATACATGTTAGGACAACACAGAAAGCGTAGACCAGTTACCTCCTGCATTCGCACCAGTCCTATAACAGGGGCTTCTAGCACTTTTAATGGTATGTAATAGATATTGACTTACACACCCAGGTGTGAATGGTGTGTTTTCCTTTTTCCACTTTCCAGCTTGAAAACAAATGAGCTTCTATTTCTGTTCACCATTACCCCCTTTCTTCACTCTGGATGCTGTTCCCTGCTCTTCTGTACGGTTAATTGCATGTCAAACACTTGAACACTCCCTGAATGCTGAAAACGAAAATACCAGATTGCATGGAAGGGTTCTGTTGATCACAAGAAAATAATCTTAGATGCAGTCTATAAATATTGTTAAATCAATGAAGGTTTTACGTTGACTCGCTTCATCTATGTTATGGAATTTATCAACTACGGGTGTATTTTCTCTGTATTTATCATGAAATTTCACCAAGAGCATCTTTGACTCCAAAAATGATTCCCAATCAGGTAAATGGCAATAAAAATTTAAAGCAAGACATTATGTTAAAAGGAGACGAGTAAGATATAATAGCCATTGCCATCTGATGTTTCACGGCAGAGAGTTTCTGGCTAAAGACCTCCATGAACCGATGTCCCAAGGTTCCACGGAGCCCTGGCCAGGACTTTGCTGGCTCAGGGGCAGTGGCAGTAAGGGCGGCAGCCTCAGCACCTTTGATCGGAGTAATGGACTGATTAATAAATGGTAACCTAGTTTATACAGCGTAAAGATGTCTGATTGGACACACTAATTCATCAGGGTTGTATCTTCACGCTAAATTAGCAGCGGCAGCCCCAGGAAGAGGGAAGGGGCAGTGGCAAGGAGCCTAGACAGCAGCCAAGATGACAGCAGGAAAGGCTCTGCTGCAAGTTGAGACAGAAAAGCAAAGAGGATTTGTTGGTAAATCCTTTGGTCTGTGGTTCAGCATCATTAAAAAACTAATTTTTATGTTCATCTAACTCCGTTTTATGCAATTAGCAAGGGTCACTAAGAGACCCAAAGAAATAGGGAAGAAAAACCTGAGGATGTACCGTGTCCTTTGCCGAAAGTAATGCAAATTTACCGTCTGCTGATTTCGCCACCACAGTGATGCTGGAAACGCGACTGTGTCAGGTGTACGAGGCAAGGCCCTCGCCCGGCAGCCCATCGACGACAGGGGTGGCATTTTCCTAACACCTGTTTTTAAGAGTTTGAAGCTTAAAACTGCTACTTTCCACTGACCGGACTGACGTTGTTACCAAGGTCTCCTTAGCTGAACTGGTACCTTGGCTTATTTAATCCAGAGAGCCCACAGCAAGGTCTTCAAAGTTTCGGGGGACAGTACAGACGGCAACCTCCCACCCTCCCTGGAGAAGAAGTAGGGAGCCGTCCTGCTGCAGGGAAGGCCAATTCTCAGAAGTTGGATCAAGAATTTAGTTTGCAATTTCTTTCTGTGAGTACAGGGTTTATTTAAAAAGAATAGTCTCTCAAAAAAAATAAATAAAAATAAAAAGAATAGTCTCTCTTGCTTAAAATCAGTCATCCCAGTGTTTATTTAAAAAGAAAAAAATAAAAAGTCCCAGGTCCCTCAGTGTATGTGAACAGCATATGGTACCTGGTTGGTTCACGATTAGAAAATAATTGGAACTATTGCTTTGTTCATTGTCGCGCTCCTACGATGGGTACAGAGAAATGCCATAGTACAAAGGCACCGAGCTTTGTGTGAAGCATTTAACAGACACTGTTTCATTATTTTGTTGTGAATGAAGTAGAGAATAATGGAAGCCCAATTAATGAAGCTGGCCCATTTCTAGAAGAAAAGAAGAACTAAAAGCAGGTCTTCAAATAATAAAAGGGTTTTCATGTGGAATAATAACAACATTCCAGTATGATTCAGGGGGCTTGAAGAATATCTAAGGAGGTATCAGCTGTCTTCCCGCTGATGAGTTCAAGGCAATTTCAGGGAAATTTCCTCAAGTTCTCCAACAGGAAAGCCATATAGATCCAGGAAGAACCTTGGAAACTGCACTTGGCTACTGTATTAGACCAAACCTCTTTTAGTTGTCTTTTCTTTAGACAAAATGGTCCATGTCGAGGTCCTCTGATGTGTGGACTTGGCTAGGTTACGGCACCGCGTGATTCCGCCCAATAGTCACAGAGGTGTTGCTGTGAAGATACATGGTCTATGTGAGTAAAGCCCATAATCACTTGATTTTAAGCCAGAGAGACTATTACCACAGGGGAGTCTCATTCGGTCACCTGAAAGGCCTTAAGAAGGAGGCTGAACCTTCTTGGATGAAGAAATTTTGTCTCTGGGAGGAGCAGCCACAGCCTGTGCTGGGGGTGCCAGCCTGCCCTTCCTGGTTGCCCGCCCCAGGATTTGGAACCTTCCTAGCCAGGCCCCACAATGACATCAGCCAATTATCGATTGATTGATTGATTGATTGATTTTTGCAGTAAATCTCTTAACTTCTGTCTCCTGTAGCTCCTCTTTCTCTGGGTTGCATGCCAACTGGTGCACTCAAATTCCGTTACTCTCTTGTGGTTCAATGTGATATAAAGTCAGTTGCCAAAAAAGAAGTATCGTATGTAAGACAAATGTACAGTTGACTGAAAATGAGAAAAATGATTTTAAAATGGGTATGGGAAAGCAGCTACGTTATGATTGAATATATCGTCTCTGTACATTGTGTTAACACTTTGCAGTTCCTTGTTTTTTTGCTATTTTGCTATAGAAGCCTGATCAGATATGTGTAATATAAAAGCATAATTAAAATTTCATTATTTCATTACTTACCATTCGGTGAGACTTAATCTGTCGCTATTTTCTAGTCAATTAATTTTAAGAATGGGGCCAAGGAGACATGAATTTTGACAAGAGGGTTAAGAAAAAGTTTTCAAAATTACAGAACTGCTCAGGAAAGAGAGTCACTGGCAAAGTACTTCTGTGAGAGGGATAAAGGAAACATGTTGCCTTTTTCTGTTGTTGGAGGCAATGTCTGGCTTTACCAAATACGTAGTTTTTTTGGTTTCTTTTTTTAATTATTTTATTTTATTATTATTATTTTTTACAGTGGTTTCTTTTTTTAAAAAAAAGATTTACTTATTTTAGAGAGAGAGAGCATGCGGAGAAAATAGGCAGAGGGAGAGGGAGAAAGAATCCCAAACAGACTCCCCGCTGAGCACAGAGCCTGCCCTGGGGCTCCATCTCATGGCCCTGAGATCATGACCTGAGCCAAAATTAAGAGTCTGAGGCTCAACCAACTGAGCCACCCAGGGGCCCCTTCAAACACATAATTTTGATAAAAGGCCCTATTATTACCCCAGTTTCTTTATTTCTTCCCATCAGTGCTTTATCATCATAATGCTAGTGGAAGCCAGAAAATGTTAAGTATCTGCAGATCCAATATTTTTGCCTCCTTGCACAAAACTATGACTCTAGCAGTCACCTCCAAACACTCTGGAGCCAAACACAGCCATGGGGTTGAAGCCAAACGGCCGACCCTGGTTGTAATGGAGAACAGGAAACTGGAGTCATAAACGGTCTCGATGAAAATGATCAGCAGTGTGAGTGGCACAGGTAAGGAAGGCTCTTAAATGGATGTTTCAGAATCCAATGGACTCCCTTTAAATAAGAATTTATGGTTTTACTGACACAGGACAGTTTAAAATGGACCCACATGCAGGGAAGAATAATGAAGAGAAATACTAAAGGTAAGCTGGAAAGACAGCCGTGGCCCCTGCACGATTTCTCTAAAATCTAGCTCCACTGAATCACTGACATGTTCTCTATTTAATAGGAGGCTGCTCTCTGACACCATAAATCCAGCAACAGTATTTTAGTTATTTACTAAGTGATTAAACTGTAGTAATTTATTCCATTCTTACACCCATATTTTCCCCCAGGATCCTAAAAGATTTTACTGCCTTCCATAAAGCATTTTCACTCTAAATATCGATATCGATTTAACTATATCCTATTATTTTTTAGATTTACTTTCTTATTTTGCATGAAGTTCTAATCTCCACACAGTTTATGAAAAGATAAAGTAGCTCACTTCCAGAACCCCTTTCTGAGGGTCCTTCTATGCTTTTATTTTTTTCCCCCCTGGCTGCCAGTTCTGGGGAAATTACCTTTGACAATAATCCTAATTGTGACTTGACTTTGGTGCTCCTTATAGACGTTTTTAAAGAGGATTGCCACATTAAAGGTAAAAACTGCATAAAAAGGGTAAAATCTCAGGCCTCTGAGTAAATACTCAAGGCGAGATTGAGCTAACCAGCCAGCACACCCGACGAACAACGTCCCCATTAACTATCCCGCACGCCCCTGGGTAGTGGTGGGGATGAGGCCGGGGAGGAATGTGCAGTAAAAGGAGCAGAAACCCCTGGATCAAGTCAACCCAACATTCTGGATAATCAGTTTTACTCACATTCTTAGAGGAAATACTTTTTAGCAAACCAGTGTGAAATCATTATTTTCAATGTTAATGTGTTATGCATTAACATTGTGATAGAGCGTCAAGTATGAAAATTTTTTTAAAAAGTATGAAACTCATACACTGTATCTTACAGTTTGGCATTTCGTAATGTGGGACAGCATGTTAAACTGCGGCAGGAATTTGTAAGACAAATTGCAACCATTACTAAAAGATCAGCCTTTGGGACTTGCCTTCAGGTGCCTTCAGATATCATCGGCATCGCCTTTTACGTTGGACTCACAATTTCTTCCATTTCCTTCCCTCATCCTACTTAAAAATATGCATTCACTCTCTTCTTTACTGAAGGGTACTTTGGTGAGAAAGTTTGAGGAGCATTATGTTAGGGGCACTGATCTCAGGGAAAGGTGTTTCACGCTGAGACCAGGATAAAGCATGGTTACTTACCATGAGTCAGGCGTGTTCTTAGCAGGTGTGAGCTAACAGCTATGGTTCAAATGCCTTAGCTTTCGTTTATAACACCTACAGAATTCTGAGGGCCGGATGAGTGGTCTGGCCGGAGACAACCTGACTTAGTTCCAGCCCTTTCTTCATCTCCTCTTGGTTGAAAAATATTATTTTCTTTCTTTTTTTTTTCAAAAGAGACAGGCTTTTCCTTCTTCTAGGAACATACTACTCAAAAAGCAATGCTGCTTGGAAACATCCTACAGGAAAAGGTGATGTTGACCGGTGCAATGGAGAGTCACTGAAAGCTGAGGGGCTCTTATCTCCTCAACTCTAAAACACTGCTTTCATCCTTTCTGTGCGCCTGTTTCCCCACTTACAAAAATAGAGGCTATGACTCAACAAAACCCCATTGAGATGAAACGCTTGGTGCCTTCCAAAAGGCTATTTAAAAATAACATTCATAGATTTATTTCATAGACATCTATATATCTCCTCCTCAAAATCAATGAAGTTGTGAATGAAACAAGTAAGGACATTTAACATGGTCACCAGAGTCAAATCAATAGCTTTACCATGCAAGTTAAAATTCTGTTACTTGAATTAATGCTTTTATTTATAAGGAGTGATTTTTAAAGAATATCGACTGAGACCAAATCACCATGTTGTGAAGCAAAATGTAAAGCTTAAGAACACCTTTGGATAGTAATATTTTAAGTTGACTTTGCTTATTGAGCTTTGCACTACTGAAAATAAGACATCTTAATCCAAATAAGCATATGATTATAATCAATTAAAAAAAGACATTCTTGTCCTTTACCTCTGATCTTTACTCTATACCTAAGACTGATGTTCATAAGCCAGACTCTAACTCCACATAAATGGTAGCAGCTCATAGTATGTGTCATGTGTTTCCCTTTGCACCAAAAAAAAAAAAAAAAAAAAAAAAGACGGTACCTTATGTAAGGACTTTATTGTCCACCTTCCATGGAACATTTTAGCACAGTAAACCATAAAGATATTTATTTATTTATTTATTTATTTATTTATTTATTTATTTATTTATTTTCTTTAGCCTCACTCTAATGTCCCAAACTAAGTAAATCAGATTCTAACCTAGCAATTCTCTCCTTAGCAAGAAAATGTAACTCTTGGAGCTGAATTCCCCAGCAGTGAGATTGGAGCATTTCTTGGCTTTTTGCACAATAGGCTATTGAATTCCCTAGCACTGGCACCAAAGAGTACTGTATCTCCCCACCCCAGTACTGTATTCTGAGCTTGGATAATTCACACACATGCACATGTACATGTACACGCACACACACGTGCCTCCTTCGTTGACAGTATCACTCTTAAGTAGCCGTGTGTTTGTTCACAGACAAGCCTCTTTTCTTACCCACGCTAATAATCCTATTTTGTGGGCTAAAAGCCACAAAATAAATTTAGTACTTGCGTCCTTATCTAATCCATATTTACTGCACAGATGTCAGGAGTGATCAGATGGAAGAAAAAGGAGATATATTTTTCTGTATTGCAGAAGAAACGATTTAGATTCAGGATTGGATTTTCCATTTATGTATCCTTGCAATACAAATGCAATAATGCTGGCACAAAATGACCTGGCTGCCTTTTTCAATAAACAGCAAGACTGTTAGCCAGACCATTTCATAAGCTTATCTTAAAGGTGAAAAAAGAGGCATTAAAAAACACAACAACAATTATCTTACAGCAGTACTGCACCTTTCCTCTGAGACTCTTAAAACATTCTGGAAATTATGGTCCAAACTCTGCGCTCAGCACATAACCATCCTCCTCTGGTCCTCCCAGTGAGAAATACAGTACATAAGAGTGGATAAAAATGACTCTCCAATAAATACAGTTCATCTTTCTCTCATGAAATACAACTATTTTGGACAGATATACACAATTCGGAAAGCCAACGGTGTATAAAACCTAAGAGGCCCTTCCCAGGAGTTTCAGGCGTACAGGCCCCCCAGGACTGAATCCAATTCACAGATGTTGTTTGCTTGGCCTGCACATGTTTTAAAGATTAAAAAATTTCACATAAAGTCTTGAGTTTCCATCTTCTCTTGAAAGACTTGAGGGATTTGATAACGCTGAGCCCATATTCCTTAGGGCAGTTGTTGGAGCTCTGTCCTCAGGGATACTGGCTTCACCAGTGACTGCTTACCCTACGTTTGCTACACCTGCCCTATTTGCTTTAGCTGCTCACCCTTGGAGGTAATCCACCTTGAAAACTTAGTTTTAATCTGGGTAGACACACTACCTCCCTAACTAGGTTGCTTTTTTCCATGTGCTTCCTAATCACACTTTAACATTTAGTTACTGAGATAACCCTGGGATGACAACTCCTATTGCAACCTGGACTTCATTAATTATTTCAGCAAATGTTTGTTACATATGCCAAGCAGAAGACTGGGATCTGGAGGGTATATAGAAATAAGTCAGACCTGAATCCCATCCTTGGAAAGCCACTGGTCTGATGAGGAAGATGAAACTTGGATAGAAATTTCAAGGCGGAAATATACCAACGCTGTAAGAGGGCTATTTAAAAAGGGTCAAGGATTTCAAAGAAAGGAAAACCCAGGTCCACTGGGAATGGGGGAGGAAAGGCCTTGTGAAGGAGGCTTCCTAGGTCCCCTTCTCTGGGAAGCAGACTCTGAGATGGAGGTTTGCATGCAGGTAGCTTTAATGAGGATGCTCTCAGGATAATCACTTTAGGGGAGTAAAAGAAGCAGGATGGGAAAAAGGTGATGCTGAACCAACATGCAGTCCCAACAACTGGCTTCAGCAGAGCTCATGGGGAGCTTTGGAACTGGGATGGCCTTCCAGGTTGCTCCAAATAGGGCCGAGTGGCCAGGACTTTATAACCTACGCCAGCCAGCCCGTGCATGTGCTCATCAACGGGCAAACTTGCTGGCTCCCGTTAACTCCTTCTTTGTGCTTTCTGGGCTCAGGTATGGCCAACTCTGCTTTATATTCTGTTCCCAGGCAGTGAGCACATAGGGCAGCGCCTACCTTGTAATTTTTTCCGATGATGGCTCTATGGGGAATATGAGGCAGCCCCATGTCCCCGTGCGGTAGGTGGGTAGGCAGACTCAGGCTGCACTGCATGCCCGCACCCATCCGTGCTTCTTTTTCTCAGCCTCATCACCGAGTCTGTCTCACTCCATTCTTGCTCTCACTCTCTTCCTGGGAATGCCTGAATTTGCAGATCCCTAAGTGTAAATTCAAACTGAGAGATAAGCAGCCCCACGTTGGCACTGGGTCCACCATCTTGTTTTAGCCAGCTTTCCCCAGAAAGTCTCATGATGGAGTTAGATTTTTTCCCCCACTATTTTGCTATCTGGCATCCTTGTATGGATGTTCCAAAATGCTAGGGGAGTGGAGGGGTGATTGGCACACCAACCCTAAGGAACAAATGTGTTTGGGCACCATTACTAGTATCACTCCAACCTAGGCAGCCATATTATTTAAGGTATTTTGTAACACTGACTTAGAAAAATCTTCACTGGCCATGGCCAGCTTGATTAACAATAACAAAAAGTCATAGTTACCAATTACTGACCACTTTCTATAATGACAAGTACAGGAATGAGCAATTTGTGCATATTCTCTTAAATTCTTATATCAACTCTTCAAAAAACATATTATTCCCCTTTTATAGATGAGTAAGCAGAGGATAACAAAGACAAAAAAAAAAAAACTTGCTCATGGTCACATAGCTGATAAGTCGAAAGCTAATGTTCAAATGGTAGTCATCTGGGTCCTCGACCTTAGTTCTTTCTCCTACATCTGCTGCCTGTAGAAATGGTAAGCGGTTATTCAGCTCCTTCCAAGTATAATGTTCTTTACATATATTACCTAACTGAATGTTTACAGAAACCCCATAACATTTATTATTGCCTGATTTTTCCACATGGAAAATAAGGCTAGGAAAACTTGACAAAAATCAGCGAGCTAAGTAGCCATGCCTAATTCATGGTCTGACTGTTCCCTGAGCCTGTATTGCCTCCACTCTGTCTCATGCTCTGTCTCCTTGGTGAGAAAACAGAAAGCTCAGAGAAGCCACATGGGAATGTTCAAACAACTCCACAATTTGCAGAAGTCATTAGATACTGTCTACGCTATCTGCTATATAGGCAGATTGATGTCAGGAGCCAAGGGCTTCCTGCTATTAGCAATAAACCAGATTTTAATGATCCCCAGCCTTGGGACACCTGGGTGGCTCAGTGGTTGAGCACCTGCCTTTGGCTCAGGTTGTGATCCCAAGTCCTGGGACTGAGTCCTGCATTAGGCTCCCCACAGGGAGCCTGCTTCTCCCTCTACCTGTGTCTCTGCTTCTGTGTCTCTTGTGAATAAATAAATAAAATCTTTAAAAAAGAATGATCCACAGCCTTTCCTCCAGCTTGAAGTCAATGTGGCAGCCTTTACAGAGACCTCTAGGTCCTTAGAAAGACTCTGGGATTCACAAGGAAGATGGTCTTCACTGCTTAGAGCCATTGTGAGACTCATAAGCATCCATGAAAGTTCTGAAGATGGCAAATGGAAGAGGGAAAGTCCAAGGCAATGTTTTTAATACTTACCGAACCTATCACCAGGTTACCAGAGTCTTTGGGACCCAAATATAACTCCTCTGAATGACGCCAAATACATATAAACCTCCACTAGCACCTGAGAAGAGACCTAGGGGAAATAATATTTGTATGTAATAGCCTCTTCCAACATTCACCAGGATGAGGCCTCAGAAAAGCGACCTCAAAAAGCAATTCAAAGTGCTGGTGAACCAAATGGAATGGAAAAATAATCATGATTCCAAGGTTTTCTCTTTTTTTTTTTTCTTTTTTTTTTAAATTTTTTTTATTTATGATAGTCACAGAGAGAGAGAGAGAGAGAGAGAGGCAGAGACACAGGCAGAGGGAGAAGCAGGCTCCATGCACCGGAAGCCTGACGTGGGATTCGATCCCGGGTCTCCAGGATCGCGCCCTGGGCCAAAGGCAGGCGCCAAACCACTGCGCCACCCAGGGATCCCCAAGGTTTTCCACAATCAGTGTAAAGTTAAGATCTTAATAAATCTGACTTATGATAGGCTATGTAGAAGAATCCAGATACAAAAGACTACATACATATCACCCCATTTATAGGAAATGTCCAGAATAAGCAATCTGTAGATCCAGAAAGTAGATTAATGTTTGCCTAGGGCTTGGTGCAGGGATAAGGGGCACAAGGTTTCTTTTAAGGTGTCAAAATATTCATAAATAAATAGATAAATACAATTAGATTATGGTGATGGCTGCATGACTCCTTAAAAATACTCAAAACATCAAATTGTACATTTTAAATAGGTGGATTTTATGGTATATAAATTATACCCAGATAAAAGCTGGTAAAAAAAAAAAAGGAAGATGATTTACCCCATATCGATGAAGCATTGATAAAGGATACTTTACATAAAAAGAATAATCAAGAAACATTAAAAATAAAAATAGGTATATACAGGAGAAAAGTCAACCTAAGATTTTATCAAAGATCACCAATTAAAATTTAGGTCTAAAGTTCAGCACACATTTTGTCTAATTTGAATTGGTTTTCCTATTTCAAGTCTTTAGTTAAGGTTACTTGAGAAGAGAATCTGAAATCACAAAAGAAAATCAATACCACAGTTGACCAAGGCCAGGTTCAATAATACTGCCCGCATCTGCGTGCAGTGAGGGAAAACAGCATTCATTAGTCATATAATAACTACACGGCCTCCTGCTTAGCTTAGAAATTCCTCCGAGGAACACAACCATTTCCCACCTATTATTCCCTATTGATTTTTGCCATCTGCTAAGAGGCAGAGAAGGAAGAGGAATTACAACCAGCGAAGGTGAGACCAGAGGGGGCGAAGCTCCGTGGTGTGATCGCAGGCGGGCAGGTAAGTCTTCCAGCTCAACTCCTTTTTCTGTGTTCACTTATGTGACACAGCCGTGAAACAGTGGAGGGGAAGCACGAGCCATGGCAGTCTGCTACTTAAGTGCTTGCTCGGAGGCCTCATGCAACTGCCTTCACAGGAGGGGAAAGCTCTTTCAAAGGAGAACATTTCGTCCCGGGCTCCTATTGTTCACAGACAGCTGAGGTGCAGGAGAGGTGGGGATCCCGGTGGCTGTCATTTCCTAAGTCGTGCGATTTTCATCCCACAAGAGAGGAGATGGGGAGGAAGAAAGAGCAATGAATACTGAGAAAGGAATGGCAAGGTGGCAGAAAGGAATACTTGGTAGGAAGACCAGGATGCCCCAGAACAAACTGCTACTTAAGGAAGTGACAAGTCAAAGTGTTTGGGCAAGATCTTATCACTGAAACAATACTGTCTTGAAAAAACTATCAAATCCCTAATTTGAAAACAGAAATGAGGGTGCCTATTGGCCTGCAACATGTGTCAACCGTTGGTCCCTTAACCTGAATATAAAACACAGCACTTAGCGTCTAGAAGCATTGTGCTAAGTGCATTTTAATCAACAGGCACTCTTTGAGTCCTCTCAACTAGACTCTA
The DNA here is from genome assembly GCF_048164855.1 of Canis lupus baileyi. Taxonomy (NCBI): domain Eukaryota; kingdom Metazoa; phylum Chordata; class Mammalia; order Carnivora; family Canidae; genus Canis; species Canis lupus. The sequence goes on from NC_132858.1 coordinate 29,441,210, forward strand.
AGAAAGTGCTGACTTATTAAGAATAAACATGCATATAGCGAGTCCAGGCCCATTCTAAGCACTTCATGTATTCAGGTTAATTCTCACGATAATACTTTAGGAAAGAAATTGTTCACCTTATTATTGTCATTTTACAGAGAAGGAAACTAAAGCAGTGGAAATTTAAGTAGACTGTCCAAGCTCACACAGTCAGTACGAGGGGAATCCAGGGTTTGGACCAAGCAATCAGACTCTGATCTGGGCCATCTACCACCGACCTGTATTGCTTCTGGATAGCACCCTACTAGTCATTTTCCAAATGCTATTAGTAATTATACTAAGCCGATTTTATAATTGAAGAAAATGAGCCTTGGAAGGGTTAGGATATTTCAGCAAGGTCGCCTGGATAGTGAGGGACAGGTATTTTGAACTCAGATCTCTCAGACACCAGTGCTCTTACTCTTAAATATTCAGCAAGTATCATAACCTACAAGATGCAGAGAGAGAAACCAAAGTTACAAGAAGGCCCAGAACTCAGATCGAAGCTTTCGCTAAAAGACAGCATGATCTTGTTCTCAAAAGCAAATACCAATCCCTCTTTATATCCCCTGTGGGCAAAATCCAGCATGGAACTCAGTTTTCAGCCCCGAACAATGGACACCCACTCTCCTCAGTCCAATTTCCAGCCACCTATTTTAAAGGCTCCTAGTCGTTAGGTGTGGGTCTCCACCATTCTTAGCACCTGCACCCACTTTGTTCTTGGAATGGGCTACCCTCCATTATTTAGTGATTTCCCTTTTGGACCAGTTCGGCTTTGTAATACGATATTCACTTGTAGATCATTTGTTATAAGGTGGTATTTGCTCAATAAATATCTCTTGATTAAGTATTAAATGAATACTAGAGTTGTTGAGTGGATCAAATTAGACAAAGCCTACAAACCACTTAGTTCTATATCTAAAATATAGAGCCTGCTCGATAAATCATAGCTGCTGTGCTACTATGCTCATTGCTACTATGACATTTTTGGTTTCGTTATTGCTATGTATCAGCGGACACAAAAATCATATAGATACATAGCAAAGCCCAAAAAGTAAGATGAGTAACTGGGAGGAATACATACAGGAAAAAAGGGGAATCTATTTTCCTCCCTCCTAATAGGGTGGCCAAGGGAGTTCAGAGGGGATGATCACAATTTAACATGGCGTATCTGCAACTTGGCATCTCTCAAGTGTGATCAAGACTCATTATCAGATTAAGATTGGTTTTATACATGCAAATCAATTGAGAAAAGAATGACTTACTCCAAATAATAGCTTAGTAAACTGTTATCTGACTTACTTCAACTGCATAGTTCTGAAATACCTAGTTATTATTTTAGTTATAATAGATGATTATAGAAACTAAAAAATTCAGATAAAACAAAAAAGATAAAATTAAAATTATGATGTTTTCATATATGGATGCATATAGACACACAGATGGTCCCTGACTTATAATGGTGGAACTCATGATTTTTCACCTTCACAATGGTGTAGAAGCAATATGCAGTCAGCAGAAAGCATATTTCAAATTTGGAATTTTTGATGTTTTCATGGGCTAGCAAGGAATGGTAGGATCTTCTTCTCCCACGACGCCGGGACTGGCAGCAAGTGGCAGCTCCCTGTCAGCTGTGTAATCATGAGGGTAAACAACCAATGCACTTATAACCATTTTGTACCCGACAACCATTCTGCTTTTCACTTTCAGTACAGTATTCAATATATTAAAGGAGATAGGCAGCACTTCATTACAAAATAGGCCCCGTGTTAGATGACTCTGCATGGCCGTAGGCTAATACAAATGCTCTGAGAGCACAGGTAAAGTAGGCTAGGCTAAACTCCCGTGTCTAGTAGGTTAGGTATATTAAACAGATTTTCAACTTACAAATATTTTCAATTTATGATGAATTTTTTGGGATATAATCCCATCTTTAGGTCAAGGAAGATCTGTATACAGTTTGGTATCACTATTTAGCATTTAGTATACTAAACTATTTAGCTGTCAGTTACTATTTAGTATTACTAAACCAGTATTTGAGTCATTAGGGGAAATTATATATATTATATATATATTATATATAATATATAAATATATAAATTTATATATTATATATATTTAATATATAATATATATTTTACATATAATATTTTTATTTACTTTTTACATTTTTAAAAATATTTTAGTTATTTATTCATGAGAGAAACAGAGAGAGAGAGAGAGAGGCAGAGACATAGGCAGAGAGAGAAGCAGGCAGGGAACACGATGTGGGACTCGATCCCAGAACTCCAAGATCACACCCTGAGCTGAAGGCAGATGCTTAACTGCTGAGCCACCCAGGTATCCCATATAATATTTTTATATATATTATATATATATAATTATAATATATATAATATATAAATTATATATATTATATATAATCGTTTAATATATTTATATATATTTTATTTATATAATATTTATATATTATATATTTTATATATTATATATAATTATATAATATAATATTTATATATAATCTTTTAATATATTTATATATATTAAATATATAGTGTTAGTTCCTAACACAATGGCAGTTATGATGAGAGATGCTGAAAATCCCAAGAACTGATGGTAATTCCTGAGCCCCTGGATCAATATCTGAGCAATTTTGAACTCAATTACATGAGCAAATAAATTCCTGCTCTTAATTTAGCTGATGTGGACAAGGTTTTGCTTATGGGCAGCAGAAGTCATCTTAACTTCTACAAGCACAAATTGTATAAACCAAACTCAACAAGCAAATGGAAACTAAAATTTTGGTGAACATGAGAAAATCTTACAACTGGATTATAAGGGTTCCCTTGTGAAGTGGCTGCACTTGGAAAAGAGATTTGTGGTTCAACACCATAAAAAATTATTTCCCCACCTGTCCTCATCAAGCTTAATGAATACCTCACACATAAAACACCCCCCTCTTATTACTGCCTTCTTGTACTCATGGGGATCACACTCCCCCCACACATCAAAATGGCACCCCATGCCAGGCAGCATGCAATAGTATCTCCAGGCATCATTGCCATGGGCAAATATGGCAAAGCCTTCCTCAAAAGAAAAAACATCCAATCAAAGGAAGCATACGATGATCTTTGAAAACTAGGGCAAAAAAATAATAATAATAATGTAGTCAGCTATATTCAAGAGGCATACTGAACAAATATACGCTGTTTTACAGTATTTATGTTTTGAAGGGAACGCTTTGTATCTCTTTTTAAAACCTTGTTATGCCCCCTAATCTCCATAGCCTGTCGCATCCATACAATTTATCTGCACCTGTCTTGTGGCATTTATCATTTGCTACGTTTATTATCATTACATGTGTATAAGTCTTATCTTTGCTACAAGAATGCAGACTCCTTGAGGGGAGGGATCTGGTTTATCCTCGTATCTCAGACATGACATAACACAGTAGCTTAGAGATACTGGGCCTTCCATAAATATTACAAACATGAAGAAAGTATGTTTTTTTAAAAGCAGGGTAAACCTGGATGGAAACAGGAAGCTTTTTTCACTTGTTACAGGAGATTGGGTTAGAAGGAACTTGTAAAAGAATATAAGGAGTTGTAGCTAAAACTGTGGTGGAGAAAGTGGTTCTTCATAGAAACTCAATCATTCATTCATTCATTCATTCACTGAACTGTTATCTATATAAGCTACTGATAAAAAATAAGAATACTAGGAAAATTAGAGCAAATTACTTCTATGAAAAGATGGAAAGTTGCTCCATTTTCCCAGATCTCAGTATTTTATGCAGTCAGTGACATCATGGAGTTTATTTTATCACACTTCTTGCTTCATTAGGACATAAGGGAAAGGTAGGATGATAAGGATAGAGAATTTTCGAATGAAAAATGGCTTTTCCTCCAACAAGTTATAAGAAGGAAATTAAAGAGCTTCTCGTTTGTTTGCTTTTTGTGGCAGGAAAACTGAAATAGAAAAAAAAAAAAAGCATAAAAGAGGGAAAGTGGAGAAGAGAGAAAGAAGAAAGAATGATTATGTGAAACCTTCTCTAAATTTCCAAAGAACAAGAGACAGAATTATGAGTGAGTCCTGGAAAGACTTCAGACTTGGGATAAAAAGATACGATGTGGACAAAAGAAGTCTTCCTTTCAAATCTAGTAGCCTCTCCTGGATTAAGAATAGTCAGAATTAATGAGAAATGAGAAGCATGTTGTAACTTGTTCATTGGTTTCATTCAAGCCTAGATCTAAAATACATAAATAGTTTTTAATAAATTGATATCTTCAGAGTCTACACTTTTCCACTAGAAAATGTGCCAGTAGTATTATTTTGCCTTGTTTATGTTCAAAAATAAATTTTTCTATCCAGATATAATGGAATTATTCAAATAAAGTATAAAACGGGAGTCCAGGCCAGGAATGGCACTAGACAAGTCAGAGGTCTTAAAATGTTAGTCAACAAATAGTCAGTTATAAAGAACACTGGTCAATTATACCTCAAAAAAGCTGAAAAAAACAAAAACAAAAACAAAAACAATGTAAAAGTCTTAGAAGTTTCTCTAATATAATTACTTTGTTGAAAAAAAAAAAGAAAACATTTCCTTTGAGTATGCTCCCATTCATAGAAATATTATGAAATCACATATTCTCCGGGAAAATATAAAGAGTAAAGAAAAAGTATATATTGTTAAACAAGTAGAATCCTTAGTTCAATAAATGGCAGGTAAATACATCTATGTTCAAGAAAACAACTGCATTTTAATTCATCCTAATAAAAAACAAGAAAAAACAAGCAACAAAACCCCTTCTTCCGCTTCTCTGTGGAGGTGGTGTGCCTGGACTGTGGACTGCATATAAAAGAAACCCTGTTTTTTTTCTACTTAACATAATTTATCTTTCAAGATCTGCATATATCTTGAACTCCTCAGCCAACCCAATTAACGTTTCTTCTTTTTTCTCCCTGGGGAAGCTTCCACATCCCAAGCAGGGTGTCTACAGGCCGCACGGGTCCAGGTGGGATCCCGGCCTTGGATGTCATTTCTCCATGCAGGCATTGACTGGTAAACCCATCCCCTTCTTTGTCTTTGGTCCTGGGTCCACAGACAGGCCTCACTTCCATTCACAGGAACCCTACAGGGATAGTCCTCAGGGCTCTGGTGCTTCGTGTCCGAGGAGGAACAATTGGGCTTCTGGTTCACTCTGGGGCACTCTCTGAAGCTTCGGGGAGAAGACCTCACTGGGTTCGACTCAACGAGCAGCCACTTAGGGGCACGCTGCTGCGTCCTAGAGTTCAGCGTGGTTTTTATTCCAGAAAAGTTTCTACTCTAGAAAAGATGGTCAGGGTAGTGGAAGGGATGGAACTGTAGAATGTGCAGAGTCAGCAGGGGAGCTGGAACTTCCTCTGTCTCATTATGTTTCTCCAAACATTTTTTTTCTGGGCTTGGAGCTTTCTCAATTCTCTTAAGTGCTTTAGGATGTAAACCAATGCCAAGGAGAGATTGGTAGGCTATTTTTTTTTTTCTTTCTGGGTTGCTACATCCTCCTCCTGAGGCAATGGCCCAGGATGCCCTAGCTGTTTGAAGAAGAAAGTTCACAAGGATGGAATTATCAGAAGCGGTCATAAAAAATAAAAAATTTAAAAAAACACATTGTTTAATATTTCAAACTTTCCCAGGAAATAGGAAAATTTTCCATGAGGTTATAGGGAAGAAAATTAGCATAATGGTGGAGGTTAGGTGTGGGAAATTAGCATAAATTAGAATAAAGCACTCTGATTTTGCTGATCTCTTCGCCTCCAAGCAATCCTATAGAACTGAACTTTGAAACTCTTTCAAATAGAGAAACTTACAACAAAGACATTCTTTCCTATAACATATTCTTCTGCAGGCTTCACAGTACGCCCTGAAACATCTCTAGGGATAAATCTTTGTTTTCTTCAATGGATCTCACTATTCGAAATTGAACTTTTCCCTCTATTAAATATATCCAAGATCACCAACTGGTCATCCTGGCCTTGCCCTTGGATGCCTTTCTAAGTTACACAGATAAAATTCTTTTCAAACTCCTTAATATATCCCTTCTAAACCCATGTCATATATTCAGCTATTTTTCTTCACAGTTTATAAATTCCTTCACAAAGGAAGTGTCACTAAAAGTCAATGTCTACACACATGTCTTGCGTCATGCAATCTCAGAAATTTCTTATTGATTTGGTCATTTTGTCCCACATTCATTACAATAAAAATCCATATCTGCACTCACCTGGGGGGTATAAATAGCTTGATGAAGCTATGACTTATAAATTAGTGAATGTTCCCCTTTATTTGAAAATAGTTCAAACATTTCAACAGCCCAGAAGCCTCCAGTGCGTGTGCAGATCACCTACCTGGACTGCCTCCGTGCTGTGAGCGTGCATCATCTGAGCATCGACAGCATGCCTTACAAACCTTCTTCATATTTTGGTCATTTTATGCTTTTAGGAATCTTGCCATTCCAAGGTAGAGCTAGACAACTTGCATCACCAGACCTCCCTGCTCCCGGGGTACACGTACGTGACCTGGGTTCTGCTGCTCACTCACACCTGAACGCACCTGGGTTTGAAGGATGTGACAGACGGACGCTTCCAAAGATGTAGGAATTGATATTCTGGCCATTGTGGTGACAGAGACACCCGGTTCCTTGCAGGGGGCAGTGGCAGAGCTTCTGGCGGCCACTCACAGAGCATCACAGGCCCCGTGGTGATAAGGTTACACTTTTCCCTGCCGGAGGTCCTTTAGTGAGACCAAGACTTGCCCCTGGACAGGCGATTCGGGAATTCAGTTCTCACCCTCCTGGAAAGTCATCAGGTACCAGCAACCTTCTAAAAATTCCTGCTCTGGTTAAACTAGATGCTGTTTGCAGTGCAAAACACTTTTATAATTACTGAACGAATAAATAATCACATCACATAACATGTATGTGTAAAAAAAATAATCTCATTCGTGTTGACATGTTAATACTGTGATTCTGAGTAGGAAAAAAGAGCAAACGCTCAAAACACTAGGCATTTGCTACACAGTCCAGACAACATGGTGACCCAATCTTCCTTGGCTAATAGATTTTTTTCACTTCTTTTTTTCATGTTTATACTTTGGTGCCTCTATTTCTGACCTATTAAAAAGGAAGGAGTTTTTACAGGTATAGTTTTTATTACTGGTGATTCATTTTAGTACAGTTCTGTGGAAGATGAGATGGGACTGCCTAATGTAATTACTCTAAATCCTAAAGGCATACATTCTGTGAGCAATTACTGCCTACTTACCATGTACGGTGGGTAGCAAAAATAAAATGCACAAAATGAATACAATGGAGATAATCCCAGTTATCAAGTAGCTCTCACTATTGAAGTTTCCTTGGGGAAAAAAAATGGTATCCAAACTAGAAGTTCTCATTATATTTCCATAATTTCTATTCCATCCCTCAAATCAATTGTTCTTTCCCTGAAATTATTTATGACTGAGACGATCCAAGGAAAATGACTTGTTCTGGCCCTGAAAGCTTCACTGGAAGGATTGACAACTACTGTGTTATATGTAAAAGCACTATTATTCTGCTCTCATGGACCATACGAGTCTAACAAATGTCCTTTGGGAAAATGACCGGATGAATCACTTGTGAATGTGCAACAATGACCACGCGCCTTGTGAGAATCCTAGAGCCAGCCGCCCGTCCTACACTCATCCTAACAGAGCTCTGCTTTGTGGTATCGATAACTCATTACATTACAGCTTTGCCTCACTAACATAGATTGATGGTTTCATTATACCATTTAATTAGAACTGTTTTTAATTTATCAGGAAGAAATGGTGTAATTGGTGAAAGAACAGCTGTTGCAGGTCACATGGAAACACAATGATTGAGTAACAGAGACTGGCAAACTTTGCTGGGAAATTCAAGTAGCATAAACGTCTTCTGGAATGCATTACGTGGCAGGAAAGGGGGTCTGCCGCCTGTCATGTTTCATCTAATCAATACCTCTGGACTGGATCACTTAAGCGGCTGGTGCAGGGTGTGTGGACAACAACAAAACGTGCTTCGCAGAACCAAGGTTTACTCTGGCTCAGTAAACTCTATTTCCCCACAACATGGTACCATCTTAACTTTGAGGGATCTGAAGGAGAATGTTGATCCTTTGATGCAGCTGCTTCTTTGACAGTAAATGCTAATCTTCTTGTGTTGTCCAAACTAGTGGCAGGCATAACCATTTATTTTATTAAAGGAATTGGTATTAGACTTACCATACTCTAGCCTGATTTCCTCCTTAAAGATGGGCCCCGTTGTATTAGTCAGAGTTCTCCGGGGAAACACAACCAACAAGGTTAGGGTTTATCTCTATGTGTGTGTGTATGTAAAAGACGTAAAAATCATTAAGGAATTGGCTCTTGCAACCATGAAAACCACAAATACGGAACCTGTTGGGTAGGCCAGCAGGCTAAAAACTCAAATGAGGAGGAGTTGATGTTGTAAGTCTTGAGTCTGAAATCTTTAGGTCACAATCGTTGTTAGGTCAGGCTAGCAGGTTGGAAATTCAGGCAGGATTTTTATGTTCTGTTTTAATGCCACATTTCTTCTCTGAGAGACCCTAATTTTTGACCTTCAGGTCTTCAATTGATTGAATTAAACCTACTCACATTATTGATAGTAATCTAGTTAAAGTCAACTGATTACAGATGTTAGTGACGTCTACAAGACCACCTTCGCACCAGCATCTGGACAAGGTTTTGACCCAACAACTGGGCAACACAGTCTAGTCAAATTGACATACAATGTAACCATCATATCTATTAACCAAAAAACCTCCCAAGGTTTTTCAGACTTCTACCCTTAGCTCTCTAGGACAAGAATGGCATGTTTCTCCACAAATATTTTCCCTCTGTCTTCATGTTCACAAGGAACACATGGTTAATCAGTTACAGTAATCTTTTCCACTGATACAAAAACATTTCTCAACCCAATGCTCCAAATGCCACTTCCATTTTACTAGAGCTAGCATGCAAAATAAATGTATTGACTCTCCCTTCTTAAGCAATTTACTCACCTTGTGCTTTTAGCTTTTGTTTCTCTGCTGACTGTCACAATAGAGTTGGAAGCTGGATACTAAATATATAAGAATCATTCAAAAAGAGACCGTAGTCAGAGATGAATGCAAGAAAAGAAACAATGGAACTGTAAGACCCAACTCTGGGACAAGGACACTAGAGGATCCAAATGATAACATATCATGAGTCAAATAATGCATAGGTCAGTTAACTAAGTGTGAGCCAGTGGAAGACTCGGGGAGTTGCTCCAGTTAACGTCAAGAGTGAAGATCTAACACTTTAGGGACCACAGAGGACCAGGCTGAGTCAAAACAGGATTTCTATGGCAAATCCAAGAGGATTAGATGGTGAAGATGTTCTGCATTTGTGAAGGATCCATACTGGACTTAAAATTGTGTTATTTCCCAGTGAAGGAGCCACTAATAGCGGTTAATAGAATGGCCGCAGCCAGTGCTTTTTTTACACCATAGCTGGGAAGAATCACCAACCTCATAGAATCAAAATACCAAGTTTATCTTTGCCTCAGCATCTTCTTCATGCTCACTGTCAAAGCACCAAATCCTATAACTTCTCTCCATTCCTTTCCCTCATCCCCTATCCTCTTTGTTCATTCATCCTCTTTTCCTACACCTCTCTGTAAAGATCTCCTTGGAGACCATATTTTTGTTCCTTCTAATAGCTCAAAGGCCCTTAAAACATGATTCTGCTAACGCTTCTTTCACTAAAGGCTTTTGCTAAGCCCTATAACCTTACAGGGTAAAATCCAAATTCCCTAATTTAACATTCAGTGTCTCCCATAAACTAACCCGAGCCATCTTTCCAGGACTGTCTCCAACCAGGCTCCTATTCTGAATTATATAATCCAGAACACTGTGCTATTGGCCATTTCCTGAAAATCTTTGGCATTACTCATTTGCATGCCCTTTCACATGTGTTTTGCCTATTAGCTGGTTTCTACCTCTCTATTAGTCCATTCTTCAAAATCCAGGATAAAACTATTCCCTTTACAAAAAGTTTCCCTGTTCTCTTACTTCAATGAATTCTCTTTCTTTTCAATAAATGACTACATCACTTGTAATATATAGCATTTTATCATAGTTACCTAAAAAGGGACTTTCCTTACCATATAAACTCTTGGATGATAAGAATCATTTTTTTCACTTGCCTTTTTTTCTTTTTTTTCACCAGCAGTGCCTTTCACACATTAAATGTACACTGTATGTTTGTCAGTGGAATAATACACTGAAGAGTGAATCAATCCTTGGAGCAAGCTCATTTTCAGCCATCTCTCATAATCCATGTGAGTGAAAGATTTGTTTAAGCAGAGATGATTAAAATCTCAAAAAATCCCTCAACTTCACAGGATACACGACTCTAGCAAATCTTTTTTTCCTGAAGCAATATACAAGTAGCAAAAAATTCAGTATGAGTTACTCCCTACTCTCTATACACAGTCTCATTTATTCTTATATTCTTTCATTCAGCTAACATTTACTGTGTTTTTAATGTATGCCAGGCCTAATGCTGGATTTCAGAATCGTAGAGAACATAGTTCCTGCCTTCAAGGGCTTTCAGTGGGGATGATTGAATAGGTCAACTGTCATAATTACAGTAGAGTATGACGAGGTGTCCAACAGAGAAATACAGGTAGTCTTGGAAGGCAAAGGAGGAGTACCTAAGCCCAATCAAAACTCAATGAGGATTTTGAGACAGCAGTATTCAGCCGAATTGTTAAGGAAAAACAGAAGTTATATAAATGAACAACTTTGGAGGAAGCAGCCCTCTGGAGAGAAGAACTGCATATGTATTCAAGAGCACAGAGGCATGGTGAGCAGGATGGGCTCTAGGATTTGCAAGTAGTTGACTCACAGAAAACAACACGAGAGTAGGTTAGTTTCTTACAGCTTTTGTAACAAACTACTACAAACTTGGTGCCTTAAAACAGCATACATTTATTTTCTCAACAACAATTCTGGAGGTCAGAAGTTGGAAATCAGTTCACTGAACTGAAATCAAGGTGTCAGCAGGACCATGTTCCCTTTTGAGGCTCGAGGGGAGGATCTAATCTGTTCCTTGCCTCTTCCAGATTCTGCTAGTTGTCAGCATTCCCAGTCCTGTGCCTGCATCACTCCAATTTGGCCTTAGTCTTCATATGGTGGCCTAATTTCACTCTGCTTCCTTCTTATGAGGATACATATATGAAGATATTTAAGGCCCCCCTGGATAATCCAGGATGATCTCCTCACCTCAAGATCCTCCACTTAATCACATCTACAAAGACCTTTTTTTCATCTCTAAGTGCTGTAGCATTTACAGATTCAAGAGAATAGACTGTGGACACACCTTGGGAGGCCATTTCCAACCTACTATATAAGTCTTCTGAAATGCCTTGTATGCTAATCTACAAGAATATCCATAGGCACACAAATAGAGAAAAATCATAAGGCCTGGCATGTCCCCCAAATACATGGAACCACAGGTGAAATGCTGAAGTAGAAATATTTAATGCCTATATTCCTCTAAAGAGGGAAATTAATTGAATTCTAGCAATGCTTTGGTATGAGTGTGGAGTAAAAATGGAGTCCCTGGAGGTGTGATACAACAACAACCTCTTTAGGCATAACAAAAAGAAAACATTATATTTGATGCTCCAGGCAAGGAGTGGAAGATGAGAGAGAAGTGACAGATGAGTGAGGTTAGGGGAGAGAGAAAAGCCAAGATTGGAGCAAAAGGTGTGCCTCAGTCAAGATACTCTTAAGAATACAAGAATGAAGACCTAGCACAGAAATTAGATTCTAGACAATTGTGACAGAAGCTGAGAAAGTGATTGGTGAAGTAGCTGAGCAGGAATATCAGAGAAACCTTAACACACTAGTCTGCCTGAAGTCTAGACAGGGATGGATAATGGATAAGTGGGAGCCAGGCTCGTGGGACTCCCTAGGGAGGAGCACAGAGATAGAGCTTATGTAGGGATCTGTGAACACTACCTCTTCTGGGGGAAGCTTCTGGTCCCTCAGTGGGCCCACAGAGACTGGCCTGGTGATGGGCTTGGGGCCACAGTTACCAACTGAGTCAGCAGTTAGGAAGCCAAGTTGGGATGCTCAGGGCACCCATTTATCTACTTGTCCCTGTCTGACCACAACAACCTTCTGAGAGCAATGGTTTCCACTTCCATCTTCTAAATCCCATGGAATTTTTCTTTTGACAAACTCTTACTTCCTGTTACTTTATTTTGTTTCACTGAAAAGCAAAAGAGGTGTTTTGTTTTTTCATTGAGCCAATCATGGCTAGAGTTAGGGATTCCCTGTCTTAGCCCATAGTGGACACAACAGATTCCAGTAGAGCCTACGGAGTAGGCAAAAGCAACTCCAAATCTTTGATGAAGTCCAGGTTCACAAACACTTTCTTTGAGTGAAATAAGACAGCTCAGAGTGGCATATGTGAAAGGGACAGTAGGCAGAGAAAATTCTGAAAACAGAACTCCCCCCTCCAGATTCACCAACGTCTCGAAGAGTGTTGGGCTTCTGCAAACCACGGAAGATTTAAGCTAATCCACCTTGATCTTGACAGACAAAGAGGCTCCTCTCAGACACAGTGCACAATAATTTATCAAACTCTCTAAGTCAGGGCTTTAGGGAGAGATTCAAGATGATTCTAAGCATTTACACTACTAAATCTTGGGAAAGACTCTTTTAATTCTCCCTCAATTCTTCTTTTTTTCTCTATTTTATTTATTTCTTTTAGCTTTACTTGATGCCAAAGATGTTTATTTCTTTTTTTTTTTATTGAGTCAACCCATTAGTCTGCCTTCAAACTCTCAGAACTTTATACTAGTTCCTTTCTGGAACTCATAGGCCAATCCTGCCCCTGCCTCCTAATGGGGAAGTCTCTTTTGAGCTCAAAAAGAGCAGGGGTAGATCATTAATTCCCAGTGTCTCTCATGAATGAATAGATGGGATCTTTAAATAAAAAGAAAAAGAAAAAGTCAACATCTACCAGTCAACACAAACTCAGTCTATGAGTCTATGAACAGCGACGATCTATCCACCTTATCATTACCAGTAAAGAAAAATATATACATATATGTACTATTTTCTGAGTAACTGAGTTTACCAAGTGCTTTTTGAGACAGTGGTGTGCTCTAACAGTCCCTCAAAATAAAGGACAAAAATTGCTACTCCTTTATTAATGGCAGCTACCCTGGGGAAGGAGAAACCAAGACTCTGCCCTCATACGCATAACCAACGAGCATCAGAACAGACCCTAAAGTTTCTCCACTCTAGGTCTGAATGGACACATCTATCCTTTCAAGGGTTGAAAAAAATTCTCAGAGAATAACCACATTTCATTTTATAATATTATCAAGAGAAAAAAGGGTAAGGGGAGATATTTCTCTTCCACAATAAATAGAAAAATCAAGTCCTATACAGGTTAAGTGCTTGAAGATGCCCAACCAGTCAGATACAGGTGGGACTTCAAGACCTCATACTTGAGCTCTTTCTCAGGCTCTTACTCCTAACCACATCAGAGAAAATAACAGGGAAGTGTGGAAAGCACTAAGACATTCCTCCAAAGCAAGGAGCCCTTACACCCAGCCTCAGGGGAGTAATTCCACCATCTTAGCTTCTAATCTGTACCTTAAAAAGCCTAGTCAGCCAAATGACATTGATTTTATTGCATATTCCAAGATATCATAAGGATAATTAATCTCCTGGAAAACAATACAGTCTGTGGCATATCCAGAGAAGCAAGGGCTAAGTGTGTTCTTGGTGAATTACACCCAACGGGTGCCACTAACCTTCAAATGTGCTACTATATTATTTAACCTTTAGACAGTTTAATACAGTTCCTGATTATTAATATGATTTTAATATCTGATAGTGCAAAAGGGTAATAATGTTGTAGAGCTAAGACAGTACAAAAAGGTAAAATAATCATCACTATTGGTGATTCACTGCTGGTGGTGAGTGATGATAAAAATACACTTTTTCACTTGGTTCTAGGTTAACAATTTAGAAGAAAAAAACCTGCCAATCGGGCAGAGAGCCAGGGGAAAAGCGAGTGGCCCTGTTCTCTTATCCCCCTGCATAAGTCAATAAAATTGAGATTACAAAGGTGTTTCAATCATCCAGAGGAACATGTGTTTATATACCAAATCCCTGCTGAGCACCTACTATGTGCAGCGCCCTGGATTAGACACCCAGGCTCTAAGACTCCCTTTTCTCAAATGCTCACATTTTAACTAGGGAGTTGGATGCTATACGCTACAATGAAGGTATGTACTACGTTACCCTGGGGGTATAGGGGAAGGAACTACTTTTCTTCCTAGATAAGCCCAGGAAACCTCACAGAAAAGGTGCAAGCAGATGAAGGATATGAGTTCCTTCACCCAAGAGAAGTACACGTGTGCACCTGTGTCCCGGCCTATGGTACAACTGGCACAGAAGCAGGGATTTTGTCTACCTTGTTCACTGTCTTATCCACCGCCTTGCCATATTTATTATTTCCATCACTCAATAAATATTTATTGGACAGATAGATGAACTCCGGTACAAGGAAAATGGAATGTGAGAAATTTTGTTATCTTGACCCTTATTTAACCATAACTGTATCCTTTCTAATTCAGGTTCGCCATCCATTATTAGCAATGCCAAAACACAAAAACTTCTGAAAACCAGAAGTATTTTCCTAATTCATTTGGTGTCAACATATAGCCTGACTTGACCTCATTTAGTGGAAAAACCTAACCTGGACTGACACAAGGCTATTTTTAATCTTTATTTACTCTAATTATTGTGAATATGTATCTACTCTGCCGAGAAAGTAATAGTGTGTTTGATAATGGGGTGCTGCCCCAGACCTCACTAGGGGCTCTGCATAACATGCACTACAAGTACTGGAGCACTTTTTAAAAATATGAACATTTTTAAATTCCAAAACACAGTTGTCCCCAAGAGTTTAAAATCTAAAAAAAATACAGATTTGTAGAACAATACAATTCTAATAATATAATAGGCCTGATAAAATTCAGAGGTCCTACCAACCTTTGCTTCATTCCCTCATTCTAGACTATTGTTCAAGGTCTGTCTCACGCCGACTTCAGTGCAGGTGGGTGTGTTGTCTCACTGTGACCTCAGATTATTGTCACCTCCTGTATGTGGTCGACGCCAGTCCGACCCCCTACTTGGGGCTGACCTATCCAGGTGCCCCATATTGGCTCAAAATGGACAAAGGAACCTCTCACAGTTGACCATGATATACCGTCACTGTTTGGGTGATCATGACCTGCATAATACCTCTGTAACAGGAACGGAGGCAGGGCTCACACTCTGTGTGCCAAATGGAAAGAGACAGCAAAGTAAGAAATTACCTTCCCTTTAACCCGAATGGACTACTGCTAGCTGCCCCGAAGACCAGAAAAATTCAATACGCTGGAAGAAAAAGTGCAGGAAAGCAAGGAGATCAAGTCAAAGACAAACATGTCTATTGCAAATCTTGCCAAGGACAGACCCTAATGAGGAAACTATGGACAATCTACTTACGTTGAGCAACTAGTATGTAGTGTGAATCAGACGCCACAGCTGATGATCTGTTGTCACATTTAATCCTCACAATTACCCAGGAGGAGCTAGTTACTTTTTTTTTAATTTAAATTCAATGAAGTAACATATACTGTATTCATTTCAGACGTAGAGTTCAGGGACTCATCCGTCTTATGTAACACCTAGAGCTCATGGCATCACGTGCCCTCCTGGATAGCTTTATTTTACTGAGAAGGAGGAAAGCTATATTAAGATTAGAAAACTTCCCCCCAAGCCAGAATTGGGAAGAGGCGAACCTGGGATTGGAACAGAGACAGGCTCCCCACACCTACTAGGCCACACCCCCTCACACAGCTCCGTGTTTGGGTTCACATGCAAAGGGATGCTGGCCTGAAACCAGGAGGGGCCCCCATTTGTGCTCCTAAGTGACACATAACACCCACTTTATCAGTGGTTAGCAGCAGCCAATTATGAAGAGCCCACAGGCCATGCTTGTGCACAGAGGCCATCTGACTTATTCCTGGTGTTATTAGGAGCAGCGGCCTGTTGAGGACCTGGTGAAGCCGGGCCTTGCACCGACACCTCGCTCGCAGTGACCTGTCTTCTCTTGCACCCTGCAAGGCAGGCATGATAACCTCTGAGATCAAGAGAAGCTGAGGGACGTTTCTAGGGTTCGGTTCCTCTGCTGGCAAGCTCTAGATCAGGGATTTAAATGTACAATTATCGGGCTCTGAGACACACGCTCTTCCCACACTTTCAGATGCGGAGCTCTCGCTGACACTGGATCAGAAGGGCCATCTCTTATTCCCGGCGTTTTCCCTGGAGCCAGCAGTGATGGAGAGCACAGGACTCGCTGCGTAGCCGCAGTTGCTCGCTCTCGATGAACAGGAGACACGCAAGCACAAATGGGACTCTGGGGCCCAGAGCCATCCCCTGCGGCTCACCTAGATCCGAGGGTGCACTGTCGCTTCAGGAATATGAAACCTGAAGTGTGTAAACCAGCACCTCATAATGTGCACATAGGGCGAGAAAGCAGGCCCAGGGCCTGGCAGCACTCCCGTCTGCAACGCGTGGAAGCTCTGCTGCACCAGGCCAGGGCCGGGCCGACGGCCGCGTGACCCCACACCTTGCACACCGACGCCGCGGGAAAAGGGGCGCTCCCCTCCCCCGAGGCAGGCCTGCGGCAGGAGCCCCTCTTCCAGCTGCTATCCACGGGGTGCTGAGAAGGGGAGCGGCCAGGGGCCCCAAGCTCCACACTTGCACTTGCCAGCCTTCCTGCCACAGCCACACTGGCGGTGCCCCCAACGGGCCTCAGTGGCACCCAGGCCCGGGAATCGGCTGGCCCAGGCCTCGGCCTCGGGGAAGTGCTGCCCGGGGGACTCACGCAGGCCTTAGGGGGCGTGTGGCTACTGTGCAGGAGCTGCGGTCTGTCCTTCCCGGGAAGGGACCAGAAATCCAAAGGCCCTTCAAGACCCTGTCCCCAAAGACACCAAGACGTCAGCTCCTTCACTGGCAAACTAATAGTTCTCTCATCGAGATCCATCATGTGGTCGCACACTTGGGGGTCACCTCGGGCTCCGGGTTATTTCCTCGTCCCTCAATTCCTCACACCATCACACTCCTCCTCGCACACGAGAGGTGTGACAGGCAGCCGGCACCGCGTCGGGTACAGAAATAAAGCTTAGTTTGGTATTTTCTTAAGACTTAGCCATAAATAATAAATGACGAGGGTAAAGAGTAAATGAGGGAAACACTATGAGAATTCTTCGTCAAAAGTGCAGATGTCACACGTGTGGATGTTAAATATGGCTTTAAAAAAAAAATAAGGGTCAGCCCAGAAAGGAAGATCTCACAAAAAATAATACTGTTCACTATTGTCCGAGAGCTCGTGCTCTTTCTCTCTCCCTTAATTGTGCATCTGACTTCGTCCCCAGATTTAATCCTGAACAGGAACAGACAGGACACCCGCACCTGCCTGTCGGGTTCTGCACACCCAGGGATTTTTGGCCAAGGATAAGAGCGTGCAACGTATTACAGGGCCACCACATGACGGCCTGCAGGTCACATTCAGCCATTGTTTTCAGTCCTGCTTTTTGTATGATCTGGAAGCCAGGAATGGTTTTTAGATTTTTAAGAGTTTTTTGAGAAGAATGAAGAGGAGGAAGAGGAGGAGAATGTGACAAAGTTCATAGGTGGCCTCATGGAGTCTCAAATGTTTACTATCTGGGTCTTCACAGAAAAAGTTTGCTGACACAAGAAAATGGATGTGTCAGTTATTTGTACCTTAAACATCCTTAGAACAGAGATGGTGACTCCGGTGCTGCTTACAGAGCGCCGATTACTCAGCCCCGTGCCAAACGGCCCTCTACCCTGGATGTAACTTCAGCAGTGAAGCTGGGCAGCTGCTACCTGCCCTCCCTGCGTGTGGGCTAAAAACAGTCATCAAATATGAAGCCTCGTGCTCCTTAGCAAAAGACTAAGTTCTTGCTGAGTATTTGGAAGAACGCCCTCATTCGCCTGAAGGTCATTACCGATTGCCCTCGTCTCCAGGTCTTTATTTCCATGTCAGTGATCCAGGAGCCCAAACAGCTGGCCAGAGCTCACTCTATCACTCCTTCCTCAGTTTCCATTAATTCTTTGCCATCGAGTAGCAATAAATTAGGAAAATACTGCCAAGAAGGGAATTATGAAGATCATAATTAACAAAGAAGACAGTTGGAGGATTTATAGCGAAGGCTGATCCCAGTCTAGTTTCACTGGGAAAGAGCATCATCTCGATCTCATTTGCCAGTAATTAGCTCTGCCTTTATTGCACTGTAAATACTGCTTTAATTACCAGGCTCCTTAGTTCACAAGATAGAACTCGGTATCCTTATTGGATTTCATGTCCTGGCATCCCTCTTCATCACTCCCTGAGCCTTTGCTGTGCACACGGATGTATGCAAATCCAACTGGCACTGGCAGCGGGGAGGATTACAAGGGGCAGCGATGAGCAATATGAGAGCTGCATGGTTCTCAGGAAGCAGTTGCATCCCTCTCTAATCATCATCCTGATCCCTCTTATCCTGGAGTCTCAAGAGGAATTAGCCAACTTGGATGAGGCAACCCTGTTGGGACAGCTTCTGAAAAGGATAACTTCAACAAAGCCAGTGGAGACAACCATACTCAGAACTTCAAGACCACAGCAAGGAAGCGGTCATTAGGTATTAATTAGGGTCAGCTAGGAAGGAGGCCAACAGGTACAGTAGCCAGGGTTCACGGGACGTGAACCTGAGGCTCAGTTCATCCACTAACTCAGGGTGGGACTTGAACAAATCATTTCTCTTTCTGGGCCCCAGCTTCCACCACTGAAAAATGGAGTTCAATTAGGCTCTTGTATACGACTCTAGCTAAAAAATTGTATGAATTTGTACACAGTATGGGGGCGCCCGGGTGGCACAGTTGTTTAAGCGTCTGACTGTTGGTTTCAGCTCAGGTCATGATCTCAGGGTTGTGAGACAGAGCCCCTAGTAGGGCTCCACAATGAGTGTGGAGCCTGCCTAGGACTCCCCCTCTCTCTCTTTGCCCCTCCCTCAAAGGTATGTGCACATATTCTCTCTCTTATAGATATATGATAGATAGATGATAGATAGATAGATAGATAGATAGATAGATAGATAGATAGATAAATGATAGATGATAGATTGTTAGATAGATATAGATGATAGATGATAGATATAGATAGATGATAGAGAGATAGATATGGATAGATCATAGATAGATATAGATAGATGATAAATAGATGAGAGATAAAAATTTTAAAATATATAAATTGTATGAGTCTATAAAGACATTTTTTTTTATAAAGACATTTTAAAGAGCATCTGTTCGAATTTTGTGTGGCAGACATCACATCTCCCAAGCCCACCAAGTGATTTTAGCTGCAGCTGTGGTGGACAGTTCTGTGAAAGTTTATGCCTCTTTAGAATTGCCAATTTCCCACCTCAAGCATATGCCCGGCCTTTCCATACCCTGCTCTGGGGTCAAGTCACTGAACATCATGCAAGGAGAGTTCCTGAATGGAGCCCTCAACAAACAGGGGACAGGAGTGGATGGATAAGTGCTCTAGTCTCCCGTCTTTCAGGTGGATGATTCTGGGCCACGTCTGGTATGCTGCTCAGGAGAACTGAACGCTGCTGCCTACACCAGTGACCTCAGTAACATTCCCTTATGTTACGTTAACTCTTCTTCCTTCCTTGCTCCTTGACATCTGCTTCCTAAGTGCAACTAAAAAAAAAAAAAAAAAGTCTTCCATCCAAGTACCTGTCTCAGGTTTTGCTTTCAGGGAACATAAACTAAGATACTCTTTCGGTTGAAAGAAAAAGGAATTGAGGTGAGAAGAAAACGATGTAACTAGACCAAGGGTAGTGTCTTCCCACTGCCTTTTATAGATGGACAGTCCATATGGTTGTTGCCTAACATGCCCAGAAGAGAATGACTATGGTTCTTTCCAGCATCTCATCCAAAAAAATATAATCCAGCAATAGAGAAATATTAGTAATTCTTATTGTACAGAGTAAGAAATATCATAGGTGATGGAAACATCAGCAACAAAAATAAGAACACATGCTCTGATACTAAATACAACTGGATTTTAACCCTAATTCTACCATTTTGTAGCTGTGTGACCTTGTTGTATAAGCTTTTTATACCTTATTTTTCTCATCTTTAAGGTAGTAGGAATAGAGATCCCTGGGTGGCTCGGTGGTTTGGCGCCTGCTTTTGGCCCAGGGCGCGATCCTGGAGTCCCAGGATCGAGTCCTAAATCGGGCTCCCTGCATGGAGCCTGCTTCTCCCTCTGCCTGTGTCTCCGCCTCTCTCTCTCTCTCTGTGTCTATCATGAATAAATAAATAAATCTTAAAAAAAAAAAAGATAGTAGGAATAATAACTAAAATACCGTAACTTCCCAATGAATTATCATTACCATTATTATCATTGTTATATTTAATAATTTTGTGATTGCCATTCAAACAAAAAAGAAAACGTTCAGTGCTGCAAGTGGTAACCTTACTCAAGACTTAAGGTTTTTTAGCTACTCGGTGCCCTTTCAAAACAACCCCCAGGGAGTGTTTTTTTCTTCTTTTCTGATTATTGTGACACCGAGACAAAGGAAAACACAACTGAAAAGGAGTACAGCAAATCGTACGCCCTCGTCCCTCGGTCTGGAACTCTGACAGAGGCCCACTGATGATCCTTGGCACTAACGCACCTCATTCCTTTGGTTTGTGGACTAACCCACCCAGGCTTGATGAAGACAGACACAGAGCTCCACCCCTCCTGGCTCTCCATTTTTCTAAACCTCTTGTGCCAAGTTGTTAGGGAACACATCCCAGATTCTGCAGAATTAACAGGCAAGCATCCAGCGGCGAATACACAGGAATGCAAAGCCATGTCAGACAATCTTCCAATCTCAAAGACGTTAAATGTCATCATATCCCTGCTGCAGCAACCTTGCCAAGTGGTCACCCTGCTTCTCCTGAACATTGCCACATTACAAGATAGTTTATTCTGTATTTAGACAGCGCTGACTTTTAGAAAGCTTTTCTTTATTTTCACCCAAAATACTTTCCCTGTGGCTTACGTTCGTCATTTGCTCTAATCCTAATCTATTAAGTCATCTACAATAGCAGTGACTCTTCTCCATGTGGCAATCCTTGAAAAAAATTGGAAGCCTCGGTCACATCTTCCCTTGGTTGCCCTTTCGTCTGACTAGACAACTCTATATCATTTCTTGGTTCTTCAGGGATCTCCCACCACTCGGGAAGATCAGAGAAATAACTTGAAAGTATCTAAATAGCTAAATGCCTTTGAAAGTACAAATAATAACAACAGGTATGACTTAATTCTTAAACGGGTAATTCAGAGTTGGCAGTAGGGTCAAATAGGGCCCAGGAACACATTAATTACTAAAAAGGAAGATGGTTGTGCAGGGAGGACATGGGCGCTAGAGCCAGACAAACTTGTTGTGCAGCTCGTTTGCTGAATGACCCTAGGCAGATCACTTCAC
The DNA here is from genome assembly GCF_048164855.1 of Canis lupus baileyi. NCBI lineage: Eukaryota > Metazoa > Chordata > Mammalia > Carnivora > Canidae > Canis > Canis lupus. Next base: position 29,462,896 of record NC_132858.1, read on the forward strand.
CTCTCTCAGCTTCAGTTTCCTTATCTGTAAATTGGTCTTAAAACACCTGTTCCAGAGGGTTATTGTGAGCATTCAATGAGTGAAATTACGTGAAGGTGCTTGATTGTACACAAGGTGCTGTAAAAAGACCATGTGCTTTGAAGCCAGGTGGAGGAGTTAGAACCCAGGCCGTCAGGGCGTGATCCTGGAGACCCGGGATCGAGGCCCACATCAGGCTCTCTGCATGGAGCCTGCTTCTCTCTCTGCCTGTGTCTCTGCCTCTCAATCTCTCTCTCTCTCTGTGTGTGTCCTTATGAATAAATAAATAAATAATCTAAAAAAATTTTTTTAAAAAGTACCCCGGCCATCCCACTGCTGCTCTGTGAGAGTTTGCATGAGCAACTCAGGTGTTCTGAGCCTCACCTTCCTCATTTGTCAAATGCCAAATAACACTGAATTTGATCATCTATTGTAAATATTAGAAGTATTATTTGTGAAGTGCATAGCACAGAACCTATTTCTTGAGTTATCTTTATTTTTACAAACTCAAAAAAAAAAAAAAAGGTTTTCTTTTCACTTCTATGGAATCTCATTAGAAGATGCAAATCTGTATAATCTGCTGGTCTAGGGCTTTTCCCAAGATGGTAGTGAGTGGGATGAGTGTTAGGAAAAGAAGATGCCTAGCATCAATTTATGAAATATTAAAAAAAATCCAGAGGATTCCCCAAATTTACCAAAAAAATTGACAAAAATTGACAAATATGCCAAAACAATATTCATTCAGAGTTTTTTTTTTTTTTTCTACATGCTAATGTTCAACAAGAGACCAAAAGAGTTGTAATTACATTAAACAGGATACCGGTGACTTGATGGTTTTTGAGCTTAAAATGCTAACTGAGAAATCCACTGTGTGTGGAACATTGGGAAGAATGTCGAACATTCTGGAAGGTACAAAAAAAGAAAGAGCACATAGATTCTGTCCAAGGGCACACCTTTCAAGAAGTACGGTCTTGCTCAACAGATGTAATAGAAAGATGATTACAGTGGGCTCAGTGCCAATTCATCTCTGCCCCTGCAAAAATATGCCCAAAACACACATCCTTTCGAGAAGGACTGTCTGAGCACATGAAAGACAAATCAGAAATGACAACCTGCAGGATAAAGACACTATGGCTTCCAAGCCCAAATTTAAAAGCAACTCTGAAAACATACAGTGGAAAAAGTATCAGAAGATTTCACTTCTGACCTGTCCTACACTCTACTTTGTACCCTGAGCAAATCACTTCCCCCTCTGTCTCTATGTCTTTATCTGGTAAGATAAAGGAGGGTGCAATGGCTGGTTTCTGAGGTTCCTTTCGGCACCAACAAATGCTGTGTGTCTTTCCCGTATTAAAGGTATTTAAGCCTGATTAGCATCAAGAAGTCAGCAAATTGACGGGATGAGCACTGGGTGTTATTCTATATGTTGGCAAACTGAACACCAATAAAAAATAAATTTATTTAAAAAAAAAAGAAGTCAGCAAATTGCCAAGCAGCTCTTAGCATGGAGCCTAGGACGGTGCAAGTTGAATAAGGAAATACGCCTGGATGTGCACTGTTTCAGAGTTATAATCCATCAGTGAATGTCTAGCTAATGCTCAAAGTGGTTAGTTAACACCCAGTCAATTGAAACAGATCACCTGGAGGCCACTGGCTTTCACTTACGGGAACCAGTTCAGACTGAAACCCAGATCCAGAAACTCAACGCGTCAAAGCGTAACTTCCCCAAGAATATCAGCACCCCTTTCAATTCTTATTTTAAAAGAATTCTCTCTCCTTAAAAAGAATCTAAAGGTGGCAACAAAAGCCACTACCTCCTAAGCCAAGAGGGAAGCCCAGTCTCCTTCACACACGTGCCTACATCCTTCCTCCCCAGTCTCAGCGCCTGGCACTTCTTGATCGTGAGGCGCAGACTCAATACGTTCAAGCGTGTGTCCTGTGCAGAAAGCAGAAGTGGGTCTGAGGGAAGATGATGGTGTCTGAGGGCCCTAAGGACACGAACACAAGGCCACCCACATGCCATCTGCTCATTTGCCATCTAGATACGAGAGAAAAGAAAAATGGGCTGCAGATGCAATCCTCTTAGGCATACGTGCATCCCTTCTCCAGATGCAGTCTAAAAGTTCAATATTAATGACATAATTAGGTAGATATTACACGTAATGAAAATAATCATGTGATTATTCTGACCACCCTCGTCGAACATAAGCACCCTCATTTAGCCACATACACATATGCTGTCATTATGGAAGTTGTAGGTTGCTTCTTCCTGGGCTACTTCCTCATGGAAATGTAGATGCCCCAATGCTTTGTCCTCCTGCCACTTCTAGGGAAGTTAGCTGCCCCATGAGCTGATAAAGGAAGTAACCTTCAAGCCCCTCCCCCCCACAGGGAGCAAAAGCAATACTCATTTTGGACCACCCACTCTCTTACTCTTTATCCCCTTTATTAAATGCCTGTGCCATTCCATCCGAGCAACAGAAGGCTGGGGTGGGCCAGCCGGACGGCGTGCTGCTGAAATCGCTCCCCATAAAAACGTGCCTGCAATGTTACAGCAGCTTTGATGCTGTTGTAATGCACCCATAAAATCAAGGAACATATGTAGAGGCAGCTGCTGGTGGCAGCGAAGGAATGTAAAAAATATGAGGCTGTTGAAAAACTTTGATAGATTTTACTGCCAGCCAAGTATATATACTTTTTATGGTCTGCTATATGAACCTACAAAAAAAAAATCATGGTTTTCTTTAGTGTGTTTATTCATTGCATCGTTTACAACAGATTCCCGAGACAAACTAGGAGACCAGGTGATTACTTTTCCAATCAGTGATCTCTCTTGAGCCTTAAGAAACTCAGAGAGAAAGGGGAAAGGTCTTTAATAACTGGTCCTTAGAAGGCAACAGGGAAGCCCTAGGAAGAGGTCAATGTTACTGCCCATGAACCATTTCCCTACATCGTACCCTCTGAACACATCAGGACCCTCAGAGGATGGCCGCTCAGCTTCCCTCATGCGGCACTGGCCTTGCTGTAATTGGGGGAAAAATCAGATTACCTAAGCCTGAGAGTAGTATCAGGACACAGATAATATACAGGTGCACACGGTGAGTCAATAGGATGTGGGAAGAAAATACCAGAACTGCCCCTATATTTATTCATATGTAAAAGTAACAGGGACTAAAGTATGCTTTACTAATATTTAATATATGCTCAGTGAGAGTGCTCCTATCACTAGCAGATCAATGCAGCTGAGGACTCGACCCAAGATTCATATGTGGTAGATTCATAGGTTGGGATCAGTGCTCCAAAATTCCTTACTACAAATGTGGGATCAAAAAGTTTAGAGATTGCTGAGTTAATGGTCCAAAACTCTTTACCTGACACTGTTAAGAAAAAGCCTAAATATTTAAGAACTAAATTGCTCTTCTATAATAAAATGCTTTAGAGCATGGAAAAACGGCAAATTTCCAAACCGTTGTATTTGCCTGGTACATGAGTTCTGTGTTTGGTTGGTTGGCTTTTGTTTGCTCTTCCTTTACATGTAACACCTCGGTGACCCTTGTGTTGATACACATATTTTTTTTTTTCTGATAGTTTTTATTCCACTGGTATTTTAATGGACATCTGGAAGGGTTAAAATGCATACATGCACGATGTCCCCTCATCTTGCTCTTTCCAGTACACAAGGTGATTCTCCTTGCTGTAAGATACAGTGAAGTTCAAAAGATTAATAAAGTACTAACAGTCATGTCCACGGCTAGAGCAATAGTCATGACTATGAATTTTAATAACAGAATTTAACATATTTAAAAAAAAAAAACCTTGGTTTGATCATGGGAACAGGGTTCATATTCTGGACCTGCCATATATATGGCTGTGGGTTAAGTGTGAGAGTCAGTTATTCTTAGACACAATATAATCATCTACAAAAAAAATGGAGATACTTTATGCATATCTTCATAAGCCTAGTGGTACTTGAGAGAGGGAAACTATGGTCACAAATATGATAAGATGATATTTATTTCCTGTAGCAACTGGAAAGCATCCTGAAGAACAAATTACTCAAAAGATTCAGCATTATCATAGTGAAAATAAGGTTAGGGAATGAGGAAGTAGTAGAGGAAAATAAGAGTAGCCTGAATGAAGAATGAGAAGGAAAGAATTTAAAATACGGTTGAATGCATTTCTAAAGTCCTGCTTAGCACTGCAAGATTAAGGGAGTTGGCACAATCCTGGAAAGAAAGTAATTGCTTTCTTTGGGCAAAGATGCTGCTTGGTTTAAATCTTTCCAATGGACTTCAATGATTTATCTCTTGGCAACACAGGAACCAATGAAACTAGCAAATTCCCATCCCTGACTTGCAGGGCTCAGGTGAAAAATCTATTAATAGGCACGAAAGGCCAGATGGACTGGCCAAGGCCTGGAGCACAAAGGTTAGTTTTCAAGAACCATCTGGGGCTTGTTCTTATGCCTTAGTGAAAAAGCAGTGAGAGCCCAGAACATAACACAGTCAATTAGGAAGGCAGTAGCTGGAGGCCTGCTGGTCCACCAGCCTTTCATTGCTACAGAAAAATGACGTTTTGGAGAAGGGAAAACTTATCAGTTGTTTCCTTCTTCTTTTTTTTTTTTTAATTTTCAAGAACACCTGGATACATTTTGGTGGCTAACGAAGTAAGCAGAGATATTAGGACTCGTCCGGGTACGTGCTTCCCAGTTTCACAGAAGTTTCCAGGACACTCTCCTTCTATCTGACAGGTTGTTCCCATGGTAGGAAGGGAGACAGGCCCGGATCTGGGCATGCACTGTATTAAAATCCAAGCTACTCCGCAGAATTTACTCCACACCCTCGCAGTTTGGTGCTTATCGATACTGTCTACCTTCCCCAAGAGTTCACAGTAAACTTTCAGGTATGCCAAGTTTCTGATGTAAACATAAATACCTGCATCATCATAATGGGGCACATTGGTTTTAAATGTCATCTCTTTGCAACCGAGACTCCGGATTTCAAACAGGTTGCTTAACCATTCTGAACTGCAGTTTCTTCATGTTAGATGATGATAATAATGGTTTTTTCCATGTTAGAAATAATGTTTGTAAGAAATTTATGTTTGGGGCAGCCCGGGTGGCTCAGCGGTTTAGAGCCGCCTTCGGCCCAGGGCGTGATCCTGGAGACCCGGGATCCAGTCCCACGTCGGGCTCCCTGCATGGAGCCTGCTTCTCCCTCTGCCTGTGTCTCTGCCTCTCCCTATTCTGCATCTCTCATGAATAAATCAATAAAATCTTAAAAAAAAAAGAAATTTATGTTTGGCTCAGTGTGTTCACTGTTTGTATCCATCCATTTTTGTCAACATGTGTTCACTGGGTACAATCTCGGTGCCCTATTAATGGCAGGGAAAGATACTATACCAGTTTATAATAGGCAACTAAATTACAGCAGTTATTTTTTAAGAAAGAACTGCAGAAATTTGGGAAATAGAAAAACAGGATGTTTTCTTTAAAACCTATAGCCCTACTGGCAATGTATAACCAATTTTAATATTTTTATATAATTCCTTGCTCTGATTCACTTGAACAATAATGACTTTAGCCTAAGCTTAAAAAAGCATAAATCAACTAAAAATTATGGGTTTTTTTTGAGAATATGTAATAAACAATATTTAGTAAATATTTTTTGCTAATTTTGTATTTTTACATACATATATATATGTGCATGGCCAAATCTTTAGATTATGAGGATATTTTAATTTTGGAGTAAATGAGGCAAAAGTATTATGACTGGAAGCACACGGATCTCATTTTGAATCTAAGCTATTCCTCTAACCAGGTGTGTGATCCTGGGTGAATTTGCTCTTCCCTCTCTAAGATTCAGTTTTCTCATCTTCAAATCTAGTTAAGGGTCTCTATATGATCTAGCCATTACCAGTGTCTAAAAGAATACACATGTTTAGCTATTTTATGAAATTAAAAATGTCTGCCTCTAATTTTATGGTGCGCTTATGACAATTCTGTGGATAGAATTTTAAAGTATATGCTTTGACCTAAAAAGCCAACGAGAAAAATAGATGTATTTTAAATAACTTTGGATTGAAACAAAATGACAGCATAGATCACATGAGATTCAACTAAGGCAGAAGTTTCTCACCCTCTTCTAAAATGTATTTTCAGGTATAACAGAACTGAAACCAACCAATAATGAAGACTTAAAAAAAAAATGAGAACTTGACTATGAATTCTTCATCATGCAAAAGATCCAAGTTATAGGAATAAGAGGCAGAATTTTTATGTTTATTTTTTGTTTGGCTGGTTTTAGTATGAACTTATGCACTTTCCAGGATTTTTCCAACTTCCCTCATAGTCCGAAAATGACACATTCATTTGGTCTAAATAAGATAGAGACAGGGTTGCAGGTAACTGGGGAAGTATGCTGAATGACCCACTGAAGGACAGTGTTCAGCCACCGAGAGCCGCACCCCGTAACTGCGGGTGTCCTGGAGTGAGACTCCTCCCTCTTTTCTCTTCCTCCTGCTTGAGACAGGCATACAGATGGCACACGGAGATAACAGAGATGGGGATAATAATGCCTACCTGCTTCCTCTATCTAAATTTTCTTTTCCTCCCATTGCTGGGAGATCTGCAATTTTTAAACCTCTGACAGAAGATGTCTGCTTGAGGAGATATCAGGATATATTAGACTTCTTCCAATTCTACATTAGTAGGAATTCTAGAATTTTTAAAAGTCTGCATCATTTCCCGTTTAGACCATGAAGCAGCCCTGGAGAAATCTAACCGTGACCTCCGAGAGCCTAACATTTTGCTCCTAGAATATATTCAGTTTGACAACTGATTTTAAATCACTGTGATTTACTGCCCTCTCATCTTCCCATCTAAAGTGTTGACACCTTAAGGGTAGGGACACAACTTTTACTTGTCTTCTGAGTCCCAGAACTGAGCACCTCTGATGAATTGACAAAAGGGTTTGAGACTTCCCAAGGATGGGGAGGCCAGGTGTGCGTGGCACAGGTGCACACAACATAAAGAGAGAAACTGGATCATTCAGTTTCTGATTCTTGCTAAAACACAAAATAAAACTCATATTGACAATTTTAATGTCTTTTGGTAAGGCTGTGCTACAGAACGATAAAGTGACTCTCAAAGCGTTTACTCTTCTCCTGATGAAAGGGCCACCAACTGATCCAAACCCCCATTGCTCGCCTCAGTTCTTATAAGTGAGTATTGCACAGCCTCATAGACTTCCATTAGTCCATTAACTGCATGGCTTTTCCCAGTGAGCATCTGAATAAGGTATTAAAGAGTATGAAAATGGGTTTCAGAAGCTAAAATTAATGTTTACTCAAATTTATTGAAGAATTTAAGTAAATATTCTACAAAACAAAAGAGGAAAAAACTGTCGTCCAACTGGAAAAGCACTTACCATGGCTACACCAAGAGTAAGCACACTTACAAACACTATTGGAATCCTGCTTAAAAATGGGATTCACTGGTCCTGAACCCTCACATGTGTCTAAAGCAGGAGAAAAGTTAAAATGAAGAAATAAAGATGGTAACACTCACGTATATCCCAGTTTATTTTTATTTATTTATTTTTTTAATTTTTATTTATTTGTGATAGTCACAGAGAGAGAGAGAATGAGGCAGAGACACAGGCAGAGGGAGAAGCAGGCTCCATGCACCGGGAGCCCGACATGGGATTCGATCCCGGGTCTCCAGGATCGTGCCCTGGGCCAAAGGCAGGCGCCAAACCGCTGCGCCACCCAGGGATCCCTATATCCCAGTTTAGATCAGAGTCTTTGTAAACATGCTCATCCCATCATTACCCACTGAAATGACTATGAACCAGACAAGGCTGGAGTCAGAATGACACAGAAAAATTGAAACCATTACATAGTGCTGGCAAAAGTGTAAAATGATGCCATCACTTTGGAAAACTGCTTGGCAGTTTCTTAAAAATGCAAATACAGAATAACCATGTGACACAAGAATTCCACTCCTAGGTATCTACCCAGAACAAATAAAAGATATGTCTACATGGAGGTCTATACACACATGTTCTAGTAGTTCACAATAGCCAAAAAGTGGAAATAACCTGAATGTCTATCACCTAGTGAATAAAGAGAATGTCTATCTACTCAATGGCATGCTATTCAGTAATAAAAAGAATGGAAATACTGATACATATTTAAAAAAAAAAAAAAGCAAGACCTTAAAAAACACATGCTGTAGGATCCAGGTATATAAAATGTCCAGAAAAGAACATATCTACAGAGACAGAAATGTAGTTGTCTAGGGCTGGGGATGGAAATGGGAACTGACTATAAATGAGCAAGAGGTTTCTCTTAAGTTTGATGGAAATGTTCTAAAACCAGATTTTGGTAATGTTGTAGAACTTTGTAAATTCACTAAAAGCCATTGACTTGTCTGGTTAAACCAGGTGAAGGATATATTTTATGGCATCTAAATTATGTCAGTAAAGTTGTTAAAAAAAAAAAAAGAAGAAGAAGAAGAAGAAGAAGAAGAAGAAGAAGAAGAAGAAGAAGAAGAAGAAGCTTCCCAGACTTGATTTTGAGCAAAGAACAAGTAGAACAAGGCACATTCTCTGCCAGACAAGAGCAGGTGAGAAGAGAGGGTCCCGTTGCAGAGGTCTGGAAAGATCATTCAAAGTGGATTAGGCCACTACTAGACAAAACGACCTAAGACTCCTTCCTAGATGAGAAAGCAGATCTCATTTAAAACCGGCCTAAGAAAAAAAAATTTAAAAATTTAAAAATTTAAAAAAATAATAAAGCCGTCCTAAGCAGTTAGGAAAGTTCAAGCAGCTCTGTCTCCCACCTCTCTGAGCTTTCACATCCTCACCCTTTACTCTTGAGGGCTGTGGCCCCTTCGTGGACTATCTCCCCCCACTGTGGATTCTTTTACGGTGACTCTCACGTGTTATCTCATTCAATTCTCAGGACAATAGAAGATGTTGTGATTATCCCCAAACCTGGGTGGGAGAGGATACTTAACTTACTGAAAGTCACGTGGTTGCTGAATGGATGAACTGAATGATACGTCAATCAGGTAGTATGAGCCCAGGGCCTGCGAGCTTTTGCCCTTCACTATGCATGCTGTATTTTTACTACTCTCACCCAGGTGGAAAATCTGGGGAGTATTTCAGGAAAAAGCTTTATTCAAAACAAGAGGTAGCTCACAAGGAACAAGGCTCAGAGGGCAGAGAGCACCAGCTTTTGGCCTATTAGAACACTGTGACCTTGACCATGGCCTCTCAGTACGTCACGACCTTGAATCAAATGCCTAATTCTCACACTGTCAACTTTCCTAATATGTAAGATGGAAATAATAACAAAATATATTTCCACGGGTTCTGGTATGAATAGTAATAGCAGTGAAGCATAAAATCTAGTGCTCGGTTTAATCATAAATGTTTATCTTTACTCCTGGCACTGTTACATGAATGTAAAGAATGGTGGCTGGTCAGTAAATGTTAGCTGAATCTAAATCTGAACGTGTTACATGACTTTACATGAGTAACTCTGTCACTCTGGGCCTCAGCTTCAAAGCAAACTCAGAGAACTGAACCACGTGAGCTCTGAGTGCTCTCCTCAGATCTAACAATTAAAGACGACAGTTTATCATTAAATTAACACTTACATTATAAGTTTACTTAGCTAAAAACTCACAAAAACCCCAAAAGACCCTGAGCGCTACCAGTTATCAAGCACCAACTATTTAGGATGTTCTTAGTAATCACCCCAATTTTCCAAGGTAAGTATTCTTATACCTTTACAGACAAGAACACTGGGATCCAGTTGTTTTCACCCTAGAGGGGAGTTAATTAGCCTCTACATTTACTTAGTTGATCGGGGAAGAAAAGGAATTCAGACCCAGGTCTTTCTGGGTCCAAAGTACCCACTACCATCTACTATATCACTTATCTCCTCGGGCTTTAGCTAATAGCCAAGATGATGCTTGTAGTTCGCTCTCTAATAGCCAGAAAAGTCCAGGTGACGGTGACTTGACATCACTGAGATATTGTTCTCCAAAAGCCATCTCCATCTTCAAATTCCTGATGTGTACGCCTTACCCCACAGCTGGATTTACAAAGGAATAAAATGAAGGTGATGGGATTCATGGTGTCAAAAAATGTGTTAGAAGATGGTTAACTTTAAATTTCTTTCAAAAAACTATTAATACTTCATTAGATTTCTATAAGCTCAATTAGCACAGGATTTCAACGGGCCCACTCGTGGTAGCTGGAGAGGCCACCTGCGCCGGCCGAGGCACTGTTGTTGATTCACCGAGACCTCGGGGACTTGTTTTCTATTAGTTTAATCCCCAATGTGGTTTGATTTCCTGGGTGTGAGCTCAGCCCTGGAGAGGACTAACGGCACTTTTCCTGAAATTTCTACCTCCGAGACAGAGGAGGAGCAGGAAGTTTGAACTGGAGGTCGGGAAATTAAGTGGCTCGGGGCTAAGACCCCTTGGCAGACACCAAGGCCCAGGCTGGCCTAGTCAAGAACCTCACATTCTATGCCAGAACATCTTTTGTAGCAGGGTCAGTAGTCCCTCAAAGAGATGCGTCTGAGGCCAGTTTCTTCTAAGTTCTGGGCTTCTTAGGAGCTAATTCCCAAAGCCAGTTACAGTGAAACAAAGAGCTGTTCCTCTGCCACATGGCACCAACCTCACCTGAGGGTTTCTGCAGCCTGGTGACCTCTGAGTCTGAGCCCTACAACCAGAATTCATCCCTTCCCTCCCCAGTTTGTACAACCTAACCACTAGTCAAGCCTGATTATTTTAAAGTTTTTGTAACAAAATTTTAAATATAATAAAACAGTGAAGATTCACATAATAAATCTCCATGTACCTAACTTCTGGGTTTAACAATTACCCCTACTGACCAATCTTATCCCATCAACACCCCCATCCATTCTCCCTCTCTCCCTGGATGGCTGTGAAATAAATAAATCCAGACATGTGATTACCATAAAGAAATATTTCAGTATGGTATAAACCTGTTAAGGACTTTTTCTTAAAAATTAACTATGATGTCATTATCATGTCTAATACAATTTTAAATTTCTTACTACCATCAAATAGTCCATGTTCAAAGTTACTTGACTGTTTCAGAGAGTAGATCTACAATTATTTTGTTCAAATCAGGAGTCACATGAAGTCTAAATACTTCATATGTCTAAGTCACTTTTAACCTATAGTTTCCCCCCAACTTCTATGTCCTTTGTGAAGAGGCTAAGTTATAGGTGCTCTAGAAATTCCATTGTCTGAATGAATCAATGTGATGTCATTTAACATGTTCCTCTTCTCCTCTATTTTCTTTCCAAATTGGCAACTGGATCTAGAGACTCAACCAGAATCAGTTGATATTTTGTCAAAAATATATTATAGACCATGTGTCTTTCTATCAGAAGATAAACACCATAGGCTGTCTTCCTTTTTATGATGTTAGCAGCACTGATGATCATTGCCACATCTATTATTTTATCTCAGATTACAAAATTGTAGTATCCTAAATCTACAATCTCTTCATTTATTAGCTAGAATGTTTTGATAAATAAAAGTAAGTATTCAGTAACTATGTGGTTACTCTCATGTATGGTCCTTAAAGAAAAATGAAAATAAATGCTTAATTCTTTTCTCTAATTTGTTTTCAAAATAGTAATTTGATTCCCTAAAATCCTCCAAGGGTGGTGAATCAGGTTTTCATTTATAGTATCACTATGAATTCATGGATTTAAATATATTTGATTTGTACAGTCTATTTCTGTAATAGTTATTAATGTTCAATCTATCCTAAATTTAGCCAGTGGGAGCTTCTCCAAGTTGATTCTTGAGTTCTTTTGATATTGTCCTAGAAGTCTTCAGTAGCTTTCTTTTTTCTATAAGACAAGATGCATTTCTTAATTTAATATTTTTTGAATTTTTTTACTGAGATATAATTGACATATTGTGAGATATGATTGACATTGTGACATATTGTGTAAGTCTAATCATTGACATATTGTACAAAATGTTGATTTGATATACTTACATACTGCAATATGATTACCACTACAGTATTAACTAACACCTCCACTGCATCGCATAATTACCATTTCTTTTTTATGGTGAGAACATTTAAGACTTAAAAAAAGACAAGAAGTAACAAGTGTTGGCAAAAATGTAGAGAAGAGGGAACCCTTGTACATTGTTAGTGAGAATGTAAATTGGTCCCACCACTATGGAAAAGTACAAAGTTTCCCCCAAAAATTCTAAAAATAGAACTACTTTGTGGTCCAGCAATCCTCTACTTCTGAGTATATATATATATCCAAAGGGAATGAAAACAAGATACTCAAAAGATATCCGCATCTCATGTTATTGCAGTATTATTCACAGCAGCCAAGATATGAAAATAATCTAAATGTCCATCCGTGGATGAATAGATGAGGAAAATGTGGTCTATATGTACAACCAAATACCATTTAGCCATGAAAAAGAAGGAAATCTTGCCATCTGTGACAACATGAATGGATAAACTACACAGAGTAGTACAAACACAGTAGACCATCACTTATTTGTAGAATCTTAAAAAAAAAAAAAAAAAGGAAAGTCAAACTCATACACATAGAGTAGAAAACTGATTGCTAGGGACTTGGGGGTGGGAAAAATAGAGAAGTTGATGAAATAATGTAAACGTGCAGTTAGAAAATGAGTAAGTGGGGCACCTGGGTGGCTCAGTTAGTTAAGCATCTGCCTTCAGCTCAGGTCATGATACCAGGGTCCTGGGTTCGAGGCCCAAGTCAGGCTCCCTGCTGTTTGCTCACTGCAAAGAATCTGTTTCTCCTTCTTCCTCCCTTCATTCTCTCTCTCTTTCTCTCTCTCTCACTCATTCTGTCTCTCAAATAAATAAATAAATAAATCTTTAAAAAAAAGACAATGAATAAGTTCTAGGAAGCTATGGTATGGCATTGTGATTATAATTAATAATATTGTATTATATATTTGAAAGATGCTAAGAGACAAAATGCATTTTAACAATTTAAAAATTATTTGCAAATGTTATATGTTCATTTTTGGAAAATTGAAAAACTAAAAAAAAAAGTACAGAAAAATTAAAATGACACCTAAGTCACCACTGAGAGATTAACCATGTGTTTTTTTTTACTTTATTCTTTTTAAATGTACGCATGTATTTTACAAAATTAAAAACTTTAGTTATAGTAGTAGAAAATTGGAAACAACCTAATAGGATGTGTGATTTTTTTTTAAATTATGATATATCCAAAGAATAGACAATAATGCAACTATTAGAAACAATATTTAGCAAATAAATTGATATATGAATAATCCAACAAAAAGACAGTGAAAATAAGCAACTCTTGATCAATACTGCCAAAGTATGCTCCAAGAAAATATGAATTGGTACTTATGTCAGTAAGACATGAGTGTCCATTTCCATGAAAACTCACTGGGTATTTTTTTTTTTTCCTCACTGGATATTTTCAAGTATTATTTGAACTTCCAGGTTTCCCCTTGGGAGACAAGTCCTACAATCAGCATAGGTCTTCTGCTCCAAAGGATCACAGCCCTTCCTGCCCGGGCTACCACCACATTTTGTCATTTCTCAGAATCAAATCTGAATGTGGTACTCTGCATCTTGCAGTTCCTGGCTTCAGATCCAGCATAACTTCCATCACACTGTGTGGCCTTCTTTACAATCATTCCTAACTTCACTTAAGTCTTAAAGAGCAAAGTATTACCACAATAGAGTTTTCAAATACCTATTTCAAGTTGTCTTAGAAACACATTCTGTGGCTTCATTTTGGTCATTTTTTATGTTAGATGAGATCGGGAAATGTAAACCCAAGTCACTGCAAATGTAAGCACAGCAGCCAATATCAGACTCAGAACATGTGCCAGAAAGACACTCATCTATGGTAAAGTTTCAGATTCTGAAACCTTTGCAGTTCCTTACAGTGAAGGGACCATCAGGTGGGAGGACAAATATTAAACTTGAACGTGGGAGCATATGGACCTAAGTTCTTAGATTGTGTCTACACCAAACCAAATTATAGAAAATCATCTCCAGTGTTCATATATCAACTCGAAGTTCGCCTTCAGTGATGGATTTTATGAGAGCTCGGATGAGAATTGTTTCCCTCCCCCCACCCAAGCATGACACATGATGGACCAAAACAGGAATATAAGCAAACTCCACTGGAGGATGAAAGAGTGCCATCCAAGAAAGAAGAGACTGATTTACATGTTGGATATATTTTTTTAAGATTTTATTTATTTATTCATGATAGTCACAGAGAGAGAGACAGAGAGGCAGAGACACAGGCAGAGGGAGAAGCAGGCTCTATGCAGGGAACCCGACGTGGGATTTGATCCCGGGTCTCCAGGATCGCGCCCCGGGCCAAAGGCAGGCGCCAAACCGCTGCACCACCCAGGGATCCCTACATGTTGGATATTATAAAGAAGAAACATAAGTACCATCTTCTCCTCTCTGATTGACAGGTTCAAGATGAAATATGGCCTGGTTTGAAAAGACAGATCATCACAATCCTCTCAGCTCTCCACAATAAAACTTATTTCTTTGACTAATTCAGGTTATATCGGCTTCCCAGGCACAAGGGAGTCAAATATCTGACCTCTGGAGCCAACCGGGGTCAGGTCCCACCTTATTAGGTGGATGATCCTAGGCAAAGTACCTACTATGCTTCCGTTTCATCATTTATAAAATTGGGATAATGATATCTCACAAGATATCTCATAATGTTATGAGGGATTAAATAAGATAATGTTAATCAAAACACATGAACCTTACCTACAGTTATGGAAGACAAGAGCATCAAGGGCATTTGGGATGGGTATAAAAGAAATTTTATCTTATGGGAGGAAACAGACTGAGCATGTAACTCTATCATAGGAAAGAAATGATTTATTATACCAGACTTTTACTAAAATTATCAATGTGGCTAATATTTCATTCTGAGGCACAGAAGAGAGTTGCTGATGCCCCTCTGCAACACCAAGGAGTCTAAGACATAACAGTGGGAAAGCTGATCCGAAACAAAACCAAACCTCTACTCTTGGTGCTGCTGCCACTTTATAATGCACCTCCTTATTCCACTCTTTCCCATGTTCCTGTATTGCTGAACCAAATAGGAACTAGACCTTAAAAACTGTAAAGTCCTAAGGAAGTCGGAATCATTTAAGATATTTGCCTATGTGTTTTACTGCATGTCTCTTTTTAAAGGGTTACTTGGACATGAGTTCCGCATTTGCATTCTTCTCTCTGCATCAATTTCTGACTCTTGGAACCAACTCTGCTCACTTATCCACATTACTATGCTCTGGGAGAAGAAAGTGATAATATCACAAAGATACTCTATTTATGATGGAGCCAAGATCATCAAACGGGAATTGAAAAATTATTTTCATCAAATAGAAGAAAAACACCAAGAATGTGTTTTGCTAACAGTATGTGTGTGTACGTACACAGGCATGACCACACTCATTTATCTTCCTTCCTGACAAAAAGATGAAAAAATATTGAAAAATGAATATTTTTCTTCCTATTTTTCTCATCTTAAACTTTAAGCAGTCCTCAATAAGATATAAGCAAATTAAGTCTAGAAACTAATAAAAAGGATTATATAAATGACCCAGTGAGATTTATACCTAGAAGGCAAGGTTGTTTTCACATCTGAAAAAAATAAACTGTATCAATAGAATATTGGGCAAAACACACATAATAATCTCAATAAATGCAGAGAAAAGCTTTTGAAAAATCCTACACCCCTTCATGATAAAAACAAAAACAAAGACGAAAAACATTGGTAGCTAGAACTAGAGAACACTCCTACAACTAAATAAAGGTCACCTATGGAAAACTCACAACTAGCATCATATTCAATGTTGAAAAATTTTTTCCCCTAAACATTAGGATTAAGGCAAGAATGTCTGATCTCACCACTTCTATTCAGCATGGTGCTGGAAGTTCTAGCCAGGGCAATCAAGAAAGACAATGAAAAGACATCCAGATTGGAAAGGAAAAAGTAAAACTATCTTTATTTGCAAATGGCATGATTTAATGGAAAGAGATTCCTAAGAAATCTATTAAAAATCTATTAAAACTAATAAAAAATATTCTGTGACATAGCAGGGGATAGATCAATATATAAAAATCAAAAATTAATTATACATCAGGGCACCTGAGTAGCTCAGTCAGTTGGCATCAGACTCTTGGTTTCAGCTCAGGTCATATCTCAAGGTCGTGAGATTAAGCCCTCAGTCAGGCTTGCCCCACTCAGCCTGAAGTCTGCATGTCCTTCTCCCTCTGCTCCTGCCCACCTATTCTCTCTCTGTCATAAAAAATAGTAAAATAAAATAAGATAAAATAAAAAATCAATTATATATCTATGCACTAGAAACCCCAAAATGAAATAAGGAAAAAATTCCACCTAGAAATAAACTTAACAAAAGAATTGAAAAACTGGGCAGCCCAGGTGGCTCAGTGGTTTAGCGCCACCTTCAGCCCAGGGCATAATCCTGGAGATCCAGGATCGAGTCCCACGTTGAGCTCCCTGCATGGAGCCTGCTTCTCCCTCTGCCTGTGTCTCTGCCTCTCTCTGTGTGTGTGTGTGTGTCTCTCATGAATACATAAATAAAATATTTTTTAAAAAAGAACTGAAAAACTTACCTTCTGAAAACTACAATACACTGTTGAAAGACATTAATGAAGATTTAAATAAATAGGAAGATGTCGGTTTTCATGAATCCAAGGACTTAATATCATTGTCAGGATTCCCCCATATGGATCTATAGATTCAACATAATCCCTAACAAATCTCAGTTGATTTTTTTTTTTCAGAAACTGACAAGCTGATCCTAAAATTCATATGGAGATGCAAGAGATCCAGAATAGTCAAAGCAATTTTGGGGGAAAAAAGATGTTTGGGCCATGTACTTCCCAATTTCAAAACTTACTAGAAGTTGATAGTGATAAAGAAGACAAAGTGGTACTAGCATAAGGATAGACATAGATCAACAGAATAGAGTCAAGAGTCCAGATATGGATCTAAAATTATGGCCAATTTTTGACAAGGGTTCCAAGACAATTCAATGGTGCAAGAACAGTCTTTTCAAGAAATGGTGCTGGGACAACTCTGTCTATATATCTCCATATGAAGAAGCAGAGAGTTAGACCTCTACTTCATAGCATACACACAAATTAATTAAAAAATGCATCAAAGAGAACTGAATAATGTATATAATTGTTTTTTAAATAATTGTTGAATCACTATATCACTATACTGTACACCTGAAACTATTATAACACTATGTGTTAATTACACTGGCGTTAAAATCTTAAAAAGTAATAAATTTTTAAAATGCATCAAATATCTAGGTAAGTAAGAGCTTAAACTATAAAGCTCTTAGAAGACATACAGGAATAAATCTGCATGAACTTGGATTAGTCAACTTCTTTGTAGCAATGACATCAAAATCACAAGCAACAAAAGAAATAAATATGTAAATGGACTACAAAAGTAAGAAAATTCGTATGTCAAAAGACACCACCGATAAATACACAAGAGTAAAAAACTAAAAATAAGAAGCTAAAAAAAAAAAAGCTAACCCAAACTATGGGAGAAAATATTTGCAAATCACATATATACAAAAGGAATTTATATCTATAATACATAAGGAACTCTTACAACTCAACAACAAAAGACAACCTAATTTTAAAAGGAGCAAAGGATCTGAAGGGACATTTCTCCAAAGAAGATACCTAAATTGCCAATAAATACATATAAAGACAACTCAGCATTGTTAGCTATCAGGTAATGTAAATAAAAATAATGATGACATAAGCAGTCCCACTGGGGGGATAGGATGGGTATAATCAAAAAGACAAATGTAACAAATGTTGGTGAAGAAACATGAACTGTGTATAGTGGTGATGGTACCATATATAACATGGCACAACCACTTTGTAGAACGATCTAGCGGTTCTTCAAAGGATTAAACACAGAGCTTCTGAATGATCCATCAATTCAACTCCCAAGTATCTAACATAGATGAAAATACATGTCCACAGTAAAACTTGTCCGTAGGAGCACTATTCACAATAGCCAAAAATTAGAAATGACCCAGCGTTCATAAACTGATTAACGGATAAATAAAATATGGTATATCCATAGGATAATACATTATTTAGCAATAAAAAGAAGTATTTGTACATACTACAACATGGATACACCTTTAAAACAGTATTAAAAGTGAAATAAGACAGTCATAAAATATCACATATGATTCCACTTATATGAAATGTACAAAACAGTCAAATATATAAAGACAGGAAGGAAGAAACGAGAAGTGGCTCTAATGAGTAAGCATTTTCATTTTAGAGTGATGAAAATATTCTAAAATTGTAGTGATGGTTGCACAATTCTGGGTATATAGTGAGAGCCACTGAACTTTATGGTATGTGAATTATATTTCAATAAAACTGTGAAACAAAAAGAATTCAGGTACGACTCTGATTTATGAACCTCCAGGACAGACAATGAGCCATTTTCCACCTTACAGAATTTCACAATGTTTGTTTCAGACATCTGAAGACACAAGTGCTATTTCCCTACAGGGAAACCTATTGCTTCCAGAAATTGTTCACCTAATATTGAAACAATATCCTTAATTTTCTTATTCTTTAGATAAGACCGAAGCTAAAGAATATGCTGAATCAAACACTTTGCGGTAGAAAAGGGAGGAAGGATAATACCCAAGAGTTATTTTCTCTGCAGAAGTTTTTTGGTGTTTTCTTTTTTTTTCTTTTTCCCTGTTGTGGTCACTAAATCATAGTAAACGCAGTAGGATATGAAAGTTTAACCTATTTTCTGACACGAAAATTCCAAGGTCATGCCTGTCGATGATACATTATAGGAAATCATTACATACATTCTGTTGAAGAAGGCCACCTTCTCCAGGATGAGAAGAAAATACTCCCTCTTCTCACAAAACAGAAAAGTAGTGAGGTAGTCATTGTGTTTATTTCAAAACTGACCCTGGGTAAAAAATAAGCACTTATGCTGTGGCTGATAGTTTCAGTTTGTTGAAGATTTGAGTTGAAAAACTTCCTGATTGGCTAAGAGCTACTGTGAGAGGAAAATAATATATAAGAGATTAAGAGAAGGTACAGTGTGGAGGGTTAAAAAAGATGGAAATGTAGGAAGCTGAGAAGGTTTGAAGGAGGCAGGCAAGAGAGAAAAATCCCAGGAGATCAGAGCTGGAAAAGTGACCCCGAGGGGAAAATCTGATAAGCCCATGGGTGCCCACAGAAGGTCCACCCAACAGGACTGCACCTGTGTGTAGACATCACGTGGGCACATCCTTTGGGCCACACCAAGCCATCACCATGGGCAGTATGGAAGGTAACTCTGTTACCATTGGGATGTCCCTTACGGATGCCTCCCTGCCATGCTCCGGGGACAATTATAAGGACCAAACAGGATTCTAAGAGAGGGGCTATGAGGCGAGATGGGGTTAATGGGGAAAACGTCAAGACTCATATTCGAAGGGATTGCAGTCAACAACCTTGTCCTTCAAGTGGATTCTCTACATAAATGAGTGTTACTACGGATTAGGTACTTATGGCACATATGTTGTAATATGATTGATCACTTAGGAAATCCTTTGAAAGAGGATTTTATTTTATTTTAAAGATTTTATTTATTTATTCATGAGAGACAGAGAGGAGAGAGAGAGAGAGAGGCAGAGACACAGGCAGAGGGAGAAGCAGGCTCCATGCAGGGAGCCCGATGTGGGACTCAATCCCGGGACTCCAGGATCACCCCCTGGGTGGAAGGCAGAGGCTCAACTGCCCAGCCACCCAGGCATCCCAAGGATTTTATTTTAGAGAAAATATTGATTATGATTTACAGTTGAGTCTGATACTTGAACTAGGGTGAAAAATAAATGAATTATTTTATGGGAGACTCCTACCATTGATTAAAACGTCTATTGAGTGCAAGGCACTATTAGTCTACATCATGGGAGGTAAATGTCATTGTTCCTGTTTCATAAAGTAAACTGAGTGTCTGAGAGAACGAACACCTAACTCGGGGTCACACTGCTGGTAAAAATCTCAGACTTTCATCTCCAACTGGGCTTGTGCAATGTATTGTGACATCATTCTTATTTGGCTAATAAATTGCTTCTGAAGAATAAATGAGCAATAGGGTCATCGGTTTGTTTATTTGGGTTTTTTTAAGTGCATAGTGATGCCTATGTAGACAGTAAGGTAAGAATACTCTACTGTAGAGGCAAAATATGTATTTTTAATTTTTTTATTGAGATGTCATCATATTGGCTGAAGGGAGAAAAAAGGACACGGAGCTGTTTAGAAACTTGTGATGCGTCTGCATGCTATAATCAGAAGCCTTTTGCAGCCCCACTAATACCTTGGAATCCCCATTCCTTTGCTAATAATATGATTACACCCTTCTGCTTTGGTGTCTGATCCCAGCAACACCCCCACAGATAACCCAATTCCGGAGAACACCCAAGGTGAAATTCTATCGCTAGTTCCACTAATAATGAAAGCCATGCATCACAGCTGCAAATTGCCAAGGACCCTGGAGTAGGCTAAGAGGAGATATTTTAATAGCCTTAGGTAATTACTAAGCACAGACATTTGCCATAATAGGAAATGGAAGAAGCTGTATCTCAGGTATAAACTGCATAGCAAGAGGGCTGACCCTTCTTTTCCACAAGCACTTCCCAGCAATTTATTTAGACAGTATCACAGAAAGCATTTTAGGATCAAACCAGCTTTGGTGAGAAATCCCAAATTGCAAGGCTGAACAAACTTGGATATGCAGAATAAAGTGAAGTTTAAGACTGCTCCAATGGAAAAAATCAAGAACTATATTTTTTCTCCACTTGCTAATTCACTTAATAAACCTAATAACCAAGATAGCAGTCTAATGCTGAGAGTACTAAGAGGAACTGCTTTGAGAAGACATTAGGGAGATATCTTAAACCCTTAAATGAGACTCAAAGGCATCCTATATAGAATTACACATATAGACCACACCTTTAAATAAAAGAATATGAATAGTTAATGTTAAAAAAAAAATCTTTCAGTATCAACCAAGTGGGAAGCGAGCTTATTTTCAGCTGTCACTGCCTCTCCAGGATGTGATCGGGAATGCAATGTGAATGCTGCACTCCTCTTAGCTCTTGTTCATCAGGGAGCTCCCCTGGGCAAATTTCTCATTACTTTACCCAATATGGCTAGGCACTTTTTCTGATGTCATGTCCTGTATCTGTCTGTGGCCAAGCATTTAGCTCAATGTGTCCACCTGGAGTTCTATTACTGAACAGGGGCAAGCTCAGCTTAATTTCAAATCATACCAGCTTTTTATTCATTTAGTGTCAAGATCATCAATGACTTTCAAGTTTTAAAACCAATGGACAGTTTCTGGTCCCTAAAACACATTTTGCACTTGACATCCAAGGTCCCAAACTCTCTTGCTTTTCCTCCTACCACTCTGGCTCTCAGAATTCTTTACTGACCCCTCCTCATCAACCTGCCCTCTAAATTTTGAAATATTTTAGGTCTCTCTGTTAAGCTTCCGATCTTTTCTATAGGCATTAATGATCTCATCTCATCTCATGGTCTTAACTGTCATTTAAATACATTCACAATTGTATTTCTCTAGTTCTGACCTACTATTTCCTGAACTCCAGACTCAGCCTGCTGCCTACTCAACATCTTCATTTGTATGGCATGTGAAATTTATAAACACACACACGTATGTGTGTTAAATATATATATAGACAGTTGACCCTTAAATCACATGGGTTTGTACTGTGTGGGTTCACTTAAATGCAGATTTTTTTCAATAGATATATTAGAAAATTTTAGGAGAGTTTGTGGCAATTTGAAAGAACTCACAGATGAACTACATAGCCTAGAAATACAAAAAAAAAAAAAAAAAAAAAACCCAAAAACTAAGAAAAAGTCAGGTATTGTAAGAATACAGTGTATGATACATATAACTTACAAAATATGTATTAATCAACTATTTATGTTATTGGTAAGGCTTCTGGTCAACAGCAGGTTATTAGTAGTTAAATCTGGGGGAATTCAGAAGTTACACACAGATTTTCAACTGTGTGGGGGTTGGTGCCGCTTGTTCAAAGGTCAACTGTATATCCATTCCTCTCTCTGTATCTATAAACGCGTTTCATCACTTTCTCTTACACTCCAAACCCAACCCAGCAACAAATCTCAATGGGCGGCCCCTTTAAAGTATATCCAGAAACTTATCACTTTTCGCCACACCTACCTCGGAATCCAAGCAACTAACCTGCTTACCTAGATTAGCCTAACACACCTCCCTATTTTTGGCTTTGTTCCCTTATATTCTACTCTCAGCACAAGTAGTGTGATGTCTTTTAAAAGCAAGTCATGTTAGTCTTCTATTCAACACATACTGATGGTCTTCTATCTCACTCAAAGTAAAAGCCAAAGTCCTTACAATGGCTTAGAAGGCTTTTAACAGTATGTGTCCCTCCCAACCCACCTCTCTTGACCTTATCCCCAGTGATTCTCTCACTGACTCACTCCACTCTGGCACAACGGCTTCTTCTTACTCTTCACTGAATACAACAGTCAGGCCCCACTTCAAAGCTTTGCACTTGTTCTTCCTTTGCCTAAAATGTTCTTTCCTGTCTCCCTTACCTCCTTCAGTTCTCTGATTAAAATGTCCCCTTCTTTGTGAGACCCTCTCTGACCATCCCATTTTAAATTGTAACGTCCTCTCAGAATTACCTATTCCTCTTCTTTGCTCTTTAATTTTTCTAACACTTGTCATTATTTGGCATAACGTGTATTTTATCCTTGTTGATCTATTGTCTGTATCCTCCCATGTATGCAAGTTGCATGAAGTCAGGGATTTTTTATCTTTTTAAGTCAAGGCTGTGCCCCAGTTCCTCAAACAGTATGTGTCAGATCCAAAACAAGCACCTCATATATATTTTGAATGAATGAATGAATGAATGAATGAATGAGTAAATCCACAGTTATCTGCTTCATATTTAATAGCATGAAATATTTACTTAATGGCTAAGGATCAAAAAACTATAGGGTGCCATGATCTTCAAAATCATCAGTCCAGTGCATCTCCCTCTACAGATAACAAGGTAAAGTCTGAAGTAGACTCATATCCTCTGTTTCTCACCCTGGGTGCTGTCCATGAATGAGCCTACATGGACTGTTGCATAGTCTCCAGTTCCATTAGAGCTACAGGGCCCTTCCATTTTCTTCAAGTCAGCTTTCCTGCTGTTTTGTGTCAATAATGATGACAAAGATGTGATAGCACTAAGTTTATTGTGTTTACTATTCATTACTCATTGTACTAAGATTTTCTTGTGCATTATGTCATTTAATTCTCATAGCTGGTATTATTGACTCTTTCTTACAAATGAACACAAGACTTAGCAAGGTTAAGCAGTGTGAAAGAGCTCATACAGCTAATTAGAAACAAGAATCTGGTTATGAACTGAGATCTGCCTAAGTCCAGAACCTAAGATCTTGGCCTCTAAGGGTTGGCCTTTAAGAGGCCTCTCGCCTCCCTCAGGTCTCTGCCAAGTTGTGCTTGGCCCTATACAGAGGTGTAGACTCCCTTGGTAGTCCTGATGATGGCCACCATGAAGACAAGGCATTTAGAAGCACGCAGGCGATCCCTGTTTCAAAGACCTTTGGGGTGTAAGGGCAAGACTCCTCTCTATAAATGACAAGAACAAAAAAAAATAAAAAAAAAAATAAATGACAAGAACAAAAATGACTGCCATAATTCACTTGAGGTCATCCATCTGGGTCTAAGCATAGCAAAAGTAATTGTTATGAAACATTCAACAGCACCCTCTATTTCTGTTTCTGATACTAGCTACAACATTAGAAGGGAAATTTGGATTTAATGAGACTGTTAAAGCAAATGTACATTCTCTCCTGGCTCATAAACAAGAAATAGAAACCTGCAATCCTTTAAAAGCTCTTGCCAGCTAGAATTGGCTAAATTAATGATCTTAAAAAGCAATTTTGAAAAATTACATAATGAATTTAATTCTCCTTTCATTAAAAGATTTATCTCACATGGACAAAACATGTGCTCATCCCATGAAGCAAAATCTGGTAGACTGTCCAAATCCTGGTTCCAATACTTATTAGATATTAGATACAGATATTAGGAATGGTTTTTAGCCATGATAGGCCTCAATTTGTCCATTTTTAAGGGAATTAATGCCACCTATCATGTGCTTTAAAGACTGAATAATGTTATATATAAAAGTGCCTTGCACAGTAGCTGACGTATAATAGCTTCTCAATAAAGGTTAGTTTGTAAATAGGGTCCCTAAAAAATGCATTAATTGGCCAAGTGCAATGGCATGTTATCATTTGTTAAAGAAGTTTCAAAAGAATTTCTGAAAGTATTTTGTCAATCTTGTCACTTCAGAGGTAGCAAGCCTTTCCGTGGACTCCTGTAGACCTCACAGATCTGTACATATAAAGCTTAGAAGTAAAATAGTGAAGTCCTGGATAGTCACCCACATGTCATTATGAGAAACTGAAAATGATTCTCTGTGTGCGTGTGTGTGTGACATTAAGCGTGTGTGTGTGCCTGCCAAGCCCAGCAGGTGCTCTTAGAGCAAGTGATAGAGTCAAAATGTCTCACAAAGAAGAACAGTGTGCTCAGAGAAACAGAAGTACCTGTTTCTTCATAATAACAGGTATTATGTCATATTCTTCATAATAAATATATAATTATTTTTTTTTAAGTTTTTTTGTTTTTTATTTATTTATGATAGTCACACAGAGAGAGAGAGAGAGAGAGGCAGAGACATAGGCAGAGGGAGAAGCAGGCTCCATGCACCGGGAGCCCGACGTGGGACTCGATCCCGGGTCTCCAGGATCGCGCCCCGGGCCAAAGCCAGGCGCTAAACCGCTGCGCCACCCAGGGATCCCTATATAATTATTTTTAATAGTAAATGAGCCTCTATCATAAGGATTAAGTTCACATGATGATTGAGGCTGAGAAAGCCCAAGATCTTCAGTCAGCAAGCTAGAGACCCAGGAGACCAATGTATATATATTTCTGGTCATGGTTCTGCTTCTCTGATTGAGGCCTAAGTGAGATGTGTTATTATCAACACTGAAGCCTAGACAATGAGAAACCCTGGTGACAGTCTCTTCTGTTTTTTTTCCAGAAAACCAATGAGAAAGCCTGAGGTCATATAAGACCATAAAAACTGATTTATCTGCCAATAGGATAAATCAGCTTAAATATGTCCATACATGTCAAAAGCCATAATGAGACTGAGATGTCATTAAGATGATATGATGATAATATTTCATCAGAGGAACAATGAATATTCAAATCCTACTGTTTGCCTACACACCACCTTTTCTAAGCAAGACAAAGTAACAATTGATGGATTATGGACCTTCACAGCTCTATTGAGATGATGCATAGATGGGTATACGTGTGGTACATGGTAAGAGATGTTGTAAAAGATAATTCAATCTCATCTTCCATAGTGTAAATTCAACAGACCATGCTCAAAATTTAACAAGTGCCAACATACGCACATTAATTAGAAATACAGAAGTAAATACCAAAAGGAGTAGCTATGATAATAGAAAGCAGTTGCCTCCAGGGAGAGAAAACAGTGATGAGGGAGAGGGGTACAGTACAGTGTTGCCTTCTAATATGCCGTACGTATAGCTGATTAAAATTTTAAAATTAATGTAAAAAAGTATACACAAAGATTCCAATCATAGAGTTGCTTATAAAAATAAGAAAATTAACACTAAATATCCATACTCACAAAATGAATAAATTACTATATACTGTATAATGGAATGTACTATGAATGAAATAATCTTTAGAAGGAGAGTTTTAGCAGACATATGCTCATGGTTAATACAGAGCAGCAGGCTTCAAAATCGTACAATCAGCATCATCTCAAATAGGATAAAAATGAACTCAAGTAGGAAAAAGTTAACTGAAGGATGGAAATATCTGGATGTGTAAGTGGTGAGGTATACACAAGTTTGTCCTCTGCTGCTTTTCACGTGTGGATTCACGTTCTCCAAAATTGTCACAATGAACATCAAAAGGAAGGGGGAGGGACAGGAAGAAGCAGAAGAGAAAGGGGAAGGAGGAAAAGGTGGGTGGAAGAGCAGAGGGAGAGGGGGAGGTGATGGGAGCTGCAGTGACTCAAGGAGCAGGTGGAGAAGGCTGGTTGGTCCCAGTGGCACCCAACACTCTGTACCTCCTTGCCACGGGGACGGGGATGACAGACGCCTGGTGCCTTTGGAGTTGCTTTAAAGACTATCCCAGGCCATTCTGAAGGAACTGAGTGTTACTTCCTATGAAGGGGCTGCCCTACTCATGGTCTATATATACTCTTCTGCATCCCCTTTTCTAACTTTTAAAAGAAAAATTCAAATGAATTCATTTGGGGAATATGAAAAATAGTGAAAGGGAATAAAGGGGAAAGGAGAAAAATAAGTGGGAAATATCAGAAAGGGAGACAGAACATGAGAAACTCCTAACTCTGGGAAACGAACTAGGGGTGGTGGAAGGGGAGGAGGGCGGGGGGTGGGTGTGACTGGGTGACGGGCACTGAGGAGGGCACTTGACGGGATGAGCACTGGGTGTTATTCTATATGTTGGCAAATTGAACAACAATAAAAAATAAATTTATTATTAAAAATAAATAAATAAATAAATAAATAAATAAATAAATAATGAACAAAATGCACCCTTAAAAGTTAATGCTTAGATGAGTTTTGACGAGAGCATACACCTGCGTAAACATCACTGCGGTCAGGATATAGAGCATTTCCATCACCCAGGAAGTTCTTTTGTGTTCCTTGCAGGGAATACAACACTCCGCTGGGAAATCACTGCAGGTAACATCGCGTGGTTTATGCTGCTCGTTAAAGACCTTTGTATAAATGTAAGTGCACAGTACGCGTCCTTCCTTGCCTGCATTCTTTTGCTTGGCATATTTTGGGGATGTGCCCATGTTGTTGCATGCATTAATAATAGTTTGTTCTTTTTTATTGCTAATTAGTGTTACATTACTCGAACATACCATAATTTGTCCATCTGTTTGGATACTTTCCGGTTTGACCCATTACAAGAAAAAAAACACTGCTATGAAGAATTGTGAACATGTCCTTTTGTGGACATATGTCTTCACTTCTTTTCAGCAAATAACTTAGAAATGAAACTGCTATGCTATAAGGGCAGATGGATGTTGAACTTTTTAAGAAATCACCAAGCTGTTTTCTGAAGAGGTTATACTTTTGTACTCCCACTAGAAATGTAGAATTATTCCAGGTTGCTCTACATTTCTGCATATATTTGGTATTGTCAGTCTTCTTTCTTTTAGCTACTATACTAGATGAAAAGGTGTATCTCATGATATGGAATATGTTTACTTTTTGGTCATTTGTGTGTCATCTTCTGTGAAACGTCCATTCAGGGTTTTTTGGTCTACTTTTAATGGGTTGTCTTTTTATTGAGACATTGTGGGGATTTTTTAATCTTCTAAATACAAACCATTTGTCAGAAATACGCATTGCAAATATTTGCTACAGACAGTGGCTTGACATTTTTTTTGACTTGACATTTTTTAATGGTGTTTTGTAAGAAACAGTTTTTTTTTATTTTTATTCTTATGAGATTCAGCATATTATAGTTTCTCTTTTTTAGCTAGTGCTCTTTCAGTTCTAAAATATCTTTGTCTGCCCCATGGTTGCAAATATATTATTCTATGCTTTCCTTTAGATATATTATTCATTTCAAATTAATTTTTGGTATGAAGTAAGGATTGAGTCTAATGATTTATTTTGCTTTCCTATATGGGTAGCCAGTGGTGTCAGCAGATTTGTTGAAAATATTTTACTTTCTGCATTGAATTACCTTTGTACTTACAAGAAATAGATTTGCTTTTTATTAGGGTCCTACAGGCACAGCTTTCTCCCACAACAGGGGTGGTCAAGAATGTCTATGCTCACCATTTGCAAGAACAAACAAGAAAGAATAAAGTCAAAATCATTTTGAATTCCTACCCCTTTCCTGAGATGTTCCCTAATGGGTATTAAGTACTTCATCTAAGAAAGGAAGCATTTCAAAGAAGCAGCTACATAATGTACTAGAGAAATCTAAATCTTTGTGCATGTCTCAGATCCTTTCTGGTGCAAATCTTGGTGTTTCTAAAAGTTAAGCAGAGGGAACAAACATTTACGGAGGGTTTAAGTTTTGCCAGGTACTTAGGCAAGCATTTTAAGAACATTATCTCCAGTACCGCTCTTATGGATACTATGAGGTAGCTATCTGAATTCCATTATGTGGATAAGAAAACTAAGAGCTTGGTACAGTCACTTGGCCGGTTGGTGGTAGAAGCAGGATCTGGCTGTGTTTGCTTGCATCCAAATCCACAGTCCTTTAGGATATTTCATGTGACCGTTCACAGAAGAAATCTGAAGGACATCCCATTAGGGGACAAGAAAATAGATGGAGAATGTTTCTAGTATTCTTGAGCTACAGGATCATCAATCCTCTTTCAAAATCCTTAAGTTGTGAGAGGTTTCTTCTCTTTACCAAATTTACCACCTCAATTTTGGGCCTTGAGCTAAGTTTCGAATAATATAATACTCTGAAAGCCACTGGATTGGAGCAGATCCCTGAGTATTCTCAGGGGCATGTGTTGGTAGACTCAATTACAAGAGCAAGGATAGCTTTTATATATTTTCAATGGAATTTTAAAAATAAATATATTTTCCCTAAAGCAAATTTATTGGCTGACAAACTGAGAATTTACTTGTAATTACCGCCTTCCCCACTCATGTACACAGATACCTTAGACACTAATTATTACATGATTCCCTTGACAGTATCTTATTTTCCCATGTACCAAGTAATCATTGTCAGCTGTAAATAACAATAAGAAGACAACATGTGCCAGGGCCATATTGTGTAACAGAGTTTATATGGCTTGCACTCATGTAAAAGAAATAAAAAAGGCAGGCACTGGCCCTGACAATCACAGGAATTTAGGGTTTGCAAGTGAGGTTCTCTTTTGTTAACCTGACAAAATTAGTCATGCTTCCTGTATCTTTCTTGCCACATTTTTGGGGCACTGTTAGATTTTATTTGGGGAGTGTTGCATGTAGCCAAATTTATTCAAATGCATTTGTTTTCAAGCAGACTGAAGCATACCACAACAAAGCTATTCGTATTTGTTACCTCCCTCCCCATGATATTTGCTGGAAATGTGAGGCAAACACACACTCTCCTTTTGAAATGATGGCTCTGAAGAAATGTAAGCTGGCTGCTGCCACTACCATGTCACAAGAACTTATCCATGTGTCAAGTCAATGAAGAGAAAGCAGAGCTGAGAAATGAGAGAATGGATGCTGATCAAATTTAAACTTTGGCTTCGTCCACACCTACGTCAGATTAGGTTTCCATGTCCAACAACGAAACTGTCCCTGAGAAATACTCAAGGTAAGTCCATGGGGACAAAGCGCCAAGCATGTTGCCAACACGCACTGATGCACAAGCATCAGAAATGTCACACAAAGTGGGCATCTAAGAAAAGCAGCCTTGGCTCCCAAGCTGGCTTCTGCTAACAAGATGTTCTCTGAAGATGGTTTTGTTGGGGTTGGACCTAACACCAAAGGGCACACAGAGGAACAGGTTCTATCTGGCTGGCTAGCAGGAGGCATCAGGTGGAGGGGGCACAAGTACATCCTGACGCACCTGTTTGACTTACGTGGCACTTAATCATGCACTGGCTATGATGAGCCTGGTGATGCTGTTTGTAGCAAGTCTTGTATTATGTAGCCTTTTGTGTGAACGTGACTCCAATCCCCTCTTACACTTCAAGCTCCTCAAGAAAGTGCTATGTGTGATGCTTTTCAAAATTCCTCGTGGTGCCTGGCGCAGACCTTGATATACAGCAGATTCTCATAAATACTCACTGAATTAACGGAGGAATCAAACATCAAATGAATGAAATACCGTATCATTGTTAAGGTCACTGTATAAATAAAACTTTATCAAATCCAATTTACCATCTGTTTACTTGATTCTGTTTTTCCCTTCCTTGTCCTTATTTAAAATGACCCTCTCAGGGTATTATGCTGAGCAGAATAAGTCAAACAGAGGAAAACAATTATCATATGATCTCACTCACGGGTGGAATTTAAGAAACGAAACAAAGGAGTATAAAATAAAACAAGACGTAATCAGAGAGGGAGACAAACCACAGGAGACTCTTAATCATAGGAAACACTCAGGGTTTCTGGACGGGAGGGAATGGGGTAACTGGGTGATGGGATGAGCACAAGGTGTTATATCAGACTGATGAATCACTGACCTCTTCCTCTGAAACTAATAATACACCATATGTTAATTAACTGAATTTAAAGAAACCAACAAAAAACTCTAAGCCAAAACATTCAGGAATAAAATATTACACAGGCAAAAAACAAAACTAAACAAAACAAAACAAAACAAAACACCCTCTCCTACTTTTTAAGTCTCTGAACTATATACGAAGTTTGGGTTTAGTCTGAATGTTTAAAACTCAAGCAACCTTCCCCAACTTCTTTGTCTTGGCTCCTACACTTACCTTTTAAGAGTTAGGTGATTTTTCTTCACCAGTAACTTTTTTTTTCATAGGGTGCATCTCCACTATTTTTCAAAACCAGCCCATCACTATGCAGAAAGCTACCCCATTCTAAACCATGAGCCTTGTTCATGGCCAAGACAGAATGAGGACTATATCCTCCAAAATAAATCGTGTACAGGACTTCTGTTAACAGCCCAGACATACAGTCACACCAAAGTCAGATCTCTGGCAGTGGACCTTAGAAATCCCCTCTTTCTCTCTCTCTCTCTCTCCCTCTTTCTCTCCCTTTTTCCAATTATCCCCAAGAGAATTTTATGCTCGCAAAGAATGAGGATCACCGTGAATTACTTTGACTTGAGAAACGGAGGGAGGCAAAGCACCTCCTTACGTTCAAAGGACTCACTATGGTAGCAGGGATGAAGTTAGTTGTTAGTAAGTATCTGCTTCTCCTAGAACAGGAAAACTCTTCAACGCGAAGAATTATTTTGGACAAGCAACAGCATTACAGAGAAACATTCCATTCTAGAGCTGAAGTTTAGAGGTGAAGCCAGAAGCTGTTTAATGTCCCACCATCAGGCCCAGGAATCTTTTCCAAAATTCTTTTCAGGATAATAAAAGGATCTCAGTTTCAATTATAGGCTCAGAACACAGAGGTTATTTTTGGACATCTATCTCCTCTTTGTTTAGGACAGAACCACCAGCATGGGTTTACACTTGATAATTCACTTAAATATCAGTGAGACTATCCTGTCAGAAACCTTCAAACGCTGTGTGATTGGAAACCCTTGGGAAATTTCCCTTTAGGGGGCCTGACAGCCCTGGAAATACAAAATAATGATTTTTTTTCCTTTTTCCAAGAATAGATGTGTTGAATAACTGCAGTTATTTTTTTATGTAACATATGCTATAGTCTCTGAACTCTTTCTAAAATATATGCTACATAGCTACAATACTCAGAAAAATATGTGATCTAAGAAATTCCTCCCTTAAAGTTTCCCTCCATTAAGAAGCCATGTTTGCCTCACTCATTCTCTAAAGACGAGGGAAATTTTTGCCCTATGGTATTGGGAGCCAGGGGGGGAATATTGGGATTATACTACATAAGACCTATGATTTCTGTTTGAGGAGAGAAAATTAAAAAGGTGAGAAGACCTCCTGGCTCCCTAACAATCCCTCAGTGTGGCCCACAGAGTATCATAGAGTATCATACAAAGAGCGAGGAATGCTTGAGCCTCTAGAACCTGGGAAAGGCAAGAAAGTAGATTCTTCCCAAGAGCCTCCAAAAGGAAAATAACCCTGCTGACATCTTCATTTTAGCCCCACTGAGACCCATTTCAGACTTTCAACATCTAGAACTGCAAATAAATAAACTTATGGTGTTTAAGTCACTGAGTTTGTAGTAATGTGTTACAGCAACCATAGGAAACCAATGCATTTCATGATAAGTAATTAATTAGCGACAGGCAGAGGTGGGAACAAATTTTCATAGAAATCAGTTGATAAAAATTACACTGACAGGTAACTTGGAATAAATATACGTGCAACAAGCAAAATGTTCTGTAAACCATAACAAGTACCCTAAAATATATGCCAGTAATTTTGATGCAGCCCATGTAAAGACAAGAATATGAGGGCTTTTTCTGGAAGTGAAAAGTGACTAATAAAACCAGAACTGCACTGAAGATCATTCACAGGTTTCGCACATATTCTGAGGCATAAAACCTCATGGTTAAGAGCATGGGTGCTGAGACCAGACTATTTAGCTCTGTCAGTTGTTCATTCCATTGACCTTGGGCATAAACACTCAAAGCTTGCATTTCCTTAGACATTTAAAAAAAAGGGTAATAACAT
This sequence comes from Canis lupus baileyi, assembly GCF_048164855.1. Classification (NCBI taxonomy): domain Eukaryota; kingdom Metazoa; phylum Chordata; class Mammalia; order Carnivora; family Canidae; genus Canis; species Canis lupus. The sequence goes on from NC_132858.1 coordinate 29,495,504, forward strand.
CTACTTTATGGAAGGATGAAAATTAAATGGGTTAACTCAACATAAAACACAGCACAGTGCCCATATATAATGAGTTCAAAAATGTCATCTATTTGTATGATATTTTCATTCTTACATTGATAGAGTTCTCATTCCAAACATTGGCACTTTAAGCAAATTATTTTGTTGTCTTCATTAAGACCCAATTAAACAACTGCTCCCAGGATGCTACAGTGTCAGGACTGGGTGGACCCAATGGAAGAATCACGGTTCACACTCAGGTACCACACAGTAGGAAGAGCCAGGTAAGCATCTCTGCTGGCAGGATTTTGTCTTAATGAGGGGTATTTCTGCCTGGGTGAACTTCACATTATAGCAGCATCTGGAGCTAATCTCTGCACCCAGCGGGTGTCTGTGGACACCAATGACTCCCATTCCTACCATAAGAGAGAGGAGTAAAGAGTTGAAATCAACTGAAAAGGAAGGTAGCAGAAACACCCGTAGTTCTTGGCATTACTGAGCCTAAAGAATGGCTGAATTGCTTCCTTATGAAGCAGCACAGATGCTAGAAACTTGCACCTGTTCTTAGGTGTGAAAAAGGAGAAGAGGAAAAAAAAAAAAACAGAAGAAACAAGAACATCAAGGGAGAAAGAGACCAGTTTTCAGAAGTCACAAAGACCAAAACTCTACAGTAGGAGAATAAATAACCATTTGGGGACCTATCCTCCTCACCGAACTATGAGTTTTTCACAGAAAATACCTTCCTCACTGTTGTGAGCCACACAGTAGACACCCAACAAATATCTATTCAACTGAGTTCTAAGGGTGAAATACCATAAAATACAAAATTATGAAATGTGTGGCAGGATAATTTAATCATCTGTGAGATATTTTCCTTTCTACAGAAGGTGTGTGTGTGTGTGTGTGTGTGCGCACCAACCAAAGGGAGAAGATTCCAGGCTTTGTATCCTAAAATCCAGAGATCTCCAGCGAATTAAGCTGATTTGTTTTATTTTATTTTTTTATTTTTTATTTTATTTTATTTTTTATTTTTTTTAATTTATTTTTTATTGGTGTTCAATTTACTAACATACAGAATAACCCCCAGTGCCCGTCACCCATTCACTCCCACCCCCCGCCCTTCTCCCCTTCTACCACCCCTAGTTCGTTTTTTTTAAAAGCCAAGGTCTACAGAGACACAGACCCAAAGTCTACGCATAGGGTGCAGGATACAGCCCTGAGCTATGTGAATGGAAGACACAGCTGAAAGGGAGCATCCTAAGGCAAATGAAGCCAGTTAGGGCTTTGGGGGAGACTTCCAGGAATGCCAGGGAGACAAGGCCTTTGACCAGGTGGCTTGCAGGTGTTGGAACCATCAACACGGAGGGCCACAGGGGTGAGCGCTGGGGTTTTGAGGCCTCAGATAAAACTTCCTGGTTCCACGGGATAGAAAAAAAGGTTTCAAGGGCAGCCTGGGGGCTCAGCGGTTTAGCACCTGCCTTCAGCCCAGGGCGTGGCCCTGGGGTCCCAGGTTCAAGTCCCATGTTGGGCTCCCTGCATGGAGCCTGCTCCTCCCTCTGCCTGTGTCTCTGCCTCTGTCTCTGTGTGTTTATCATGAATAAATCTATTTAAAAAAATAAAAAAAGAAAAGGGGAATCAAGACAGCCTCACCAGTGTCAGCTGGGCCTGCGATGGGTTAAAGACTCAGAGCCCTCCATTGCAGGGGGTACCATGTAAATCCTCCGATTCCTTGCAGGACTCTAAGAAAGGAGGACGATGAAAAGGATGCAAAGAGTCATTTAATTTGATTTGGAAAAATAAAAACATGTCATGCTTCTGTCCAGACAGCAGTAAGACAAAATTCATATACCTGTATACAAACGATAAGACTGCCCTGAAGCGTTAAAGCAGCTACCTCTGTTTAGTGCCACTATAATATTCATTTTTCAAACACATACATATACACACACATAAGTACGTTTCTTTTAAAAATTAAAGTATGAAGAATCCACATTCCTACCCTCTACTCTATAGATAATGGTGAAACGATTTTTTTTCCTGGGAGCGACAGATGTCGCCCTTCTTTGGAACAAAGTTAAAGTGGGCGCCTGGCCCTGGCCCCCAAGAAGTGGGGACCCCTTGGGCTTCCCCGTCCCCAGGGCCCGGGCCAGCACCTGCTGCAGCCCACGAGCCAGGCGGCCGAGGCTGGAGGTTGGGGTCTCCCTGGAGAAGACCCCCGCCAACTGCTCCTGCCTCCGCTGGCACCCAGGTCATCCAAGCTCTGACATTAGGAAGTCTCGGTGACTATGGGGGGGCGTCGGTGTGTCCCCAGCCACCTGGGGGGGCTGGGTGAGCCTTGGGGGTGCAGCTCCCAGCTGCTGAGGGCCGCGGGGCCGGGGAGGGCGAGGGGCCCAGGCCGCGGGTCAGGATGCTAGGCCGCGGCCCAGGCCTAGGCCTCTCCCCGCGGCCCTGGCACAGGCCCCGGCCTTGGCCGCCCACGGGCCCCTCTGGGTGGGGGAACAGCCCACCTTGTTCCCTTTTGTTTGTGGTGACAATGGGTAGCATCCAAGCCACCGGACCGCAAAGCATCAGGAAGGAGCCCGCCGCTCCCACACCTGGAGTCTCCCTGACAGAGGGGCCGCCTTACTCCCGGTCCCTCGGCCTGACACCCGGGCCTCGCGGGCGGGGACCCAGGGGGTGGATGGCACCGACCCCCACAGGCTGGGAAGGGGCAGCCACCCGGCCCGGCTCCCTGCCCCTGCTCAGGGCGGGGGCACAGGTTAGGCCCAGACCAACTGCCACCCAGCCCAGCAAGGGAAGCCAGTCGCTGGGGCCGGGGAGGGGGGGGCAAGGAGAGGGTAGCAGCTGACATGACTCAGGGGTCAGTGGGTCTCTGACACCCCCCGGGGACAAGCACGTGCGGGGTGGCCTCCCCCTGCTACAGCCACCCGGCCCTAAGCTTCCCACGGGACCTCGGGGCTCCCCGCTGGCCCCAAGGCCAACCTGACCAGCCGGGAGCTCGGCCGTCTGTCCATCCCACCCGACCGTTAACCCGAGGCCCTCTGCAGGCCCCTGTGCCGAGGACAGGGTTCGTGCTCCCCGTGAGGCATGAAGGTGTCTCCCCCTCACACGTCGGCCCGGGCTTAACGTTTTGAGCTTCATTTAATTCTGCTGTGACCTCCCAGACCGAGATCTCTTGGTGATGATCAGAGAGCCGGTCACAGTGCTCCCGTAGACTTGTTGCCTTCAGAGCACATTTGATTTTATTGATTTTCTTATAATGTTTGTAATTGTTCCAGTTTGTGGGAACTTTTTTCTTTCCTTCCTTTGTGTCCCCCTAATTGCTTTATCTTTAACAAGAAAGATGTGTTTGTGGCTTGTTGATCTCTGCCTTCATTAAGAATGTATGTGGCAAGACAGGCTTGGTAAAGAAAGGCAAAACTCTATTATCAAAAATTTCAATTATGCCTTCTACAGATGTTCCTCTTTCATTAAAACACTGCAAAATGTCTTTGTCCTTCACGTCACGAATATCATGGAGGGGGGAAATCTGTAACGCTCAGCGCTTTGATTCCAATGCCCTGTTACCAGTGTTTGGAATAAAACAGTTTAACTTGGTTATTTGATCCTCTTCGTCCTTCTTAATGCCTCTGCATTATCCTCTGTGTTTTGACAAAGGGAATGAGTAGCCATCCAAGGTCAACCCAAAAGCCCCGAGGAGGAGCAGTCCTTTCTATGCGCGCAGATACAACAAACATTTACAAACAAAATGCCAAGGAGGTTGTCAATTACTGGGAATAAAGAGAACAAAAGACAAGTTTCCCGATGCTAAAGCTGGGTGAAATTGCACAAGGGGATGAGGCCCATCAAAGCCTCCAGCTGTGAGGGTTCAGGTCATTGAGGTTTCAACCAGGGACTCTAGAATCGCACAAGTTGGAGTTCAAGTCTTGGTTTGGTTACGTGAGCAACCTCAGGCAAGTTACGTGACCTATTTGAGTTTCCCCGACCTATAAATATGGGTACCAGCAGGACCTCTCAAGATTTTTGTGACTGTTAAATTGATACTGCAGGTAAAATGCTCATCAGAGTGTCCAGTACAGAGTACGTACCCAATGAGTTTTAACTCTAAGATGGACTCGGATCCTACCTCACTGCCATTAGCCACTAGACTAAACACAGAAGGTTCCCCATTAACGCTTACTGACTGAAGTCAGTCCGGAAAATTCTACGCCCAATCAGATGATGAGACATCACACGTTAAATTGACGATTTCCACCCTATGTTGGGGAAGTTAAACGGGTATTGGGCTTAAGTGGGTGGGAGCATGAGTGTGCAACTTAGGTTTACTGCAGTCCAAATCTCTCACGTTAACGCCAGCCTCAGGTTATTTCTATTCATTTAAAGTCAAGACGATGGTCAACCAGCAGTCTGCAAATCTGTTTATACTCCACAATTCCAATTTCTGGCTAAAGCAAATATAACAGGAATGCTGAATTGGAGCATACTTCTTGGTGCATCCAATTGCATCTTCCATTAAGTCCAGCTTCGGTCCTTGTCCTTAACAATAAAATGGGCGCACAGGACTCCGTGCTAGATTCAAAGTACACCGCGCTGGTCCACCAGGTGTCGCCTCCATGGCAAAAGTAACTATAAAAATAATAACTCCGGAAGAAAGGAGAATCGTCTAAATCTATATTGAAAAGTTTGCAAAAATTATAACATCTTAAAAATCATCAGTTGAAAAAAATAGGCCAACAGCCTTGAGGAAGAAGAATAATAACCAGTTCCAACAAACAATCAATAGCTAATTATTGAGCACTTCCTAAGCATTCAGCATTTTCCAAAAGCTTATCTAAGAATAACCTTCGAAATTCTCTGCCCATGTGGGTAATGACCTGAACTGATATCAGGTATAAGAAATGGAGCAGACTGAACCAATAAAACGAAATCATCAAAAAATGTAGCCCATGTTACACAGCAAGAAGGTTTCAGTATATAGGACACAGAGAAGTGTTGTGGACAAAATCTCTATGGAAGTTTAGAATAAATTTGTTTAAGGCAATGTGCTTAAGGCAGATACTGTCAAAAACAGCACAGAAAAAATTTAGGAACTGACTGTGGTTTATAGAATTCTCCTTTTTTTTGAAGGTTGGTATTTACCATCATCCTGATAAATGCTCCTTTACAGTCTATTCATTCCTTGTCGGCCCATATCCCCCACCTCTAGTATTTATTGCATAAAGGAATGTTTCTCAGGCTATTCAGAGATAAATCTCTTCATTGATGGAAGGTTTTCACACTGCCTATTATGTGCCTATCTAGACTCAGCCAACAATTTATTACCACTTGAAAAAGGAGGCAATGAGGTAAAAGACTGAATTGTTTTTATGTCCGTGTCTATATTTCTTAAAGAGTAAGAAGCTTTATAAAAGAAATTCATCCTGGAACCACATGAACCACCATTCATTTGGAATAAAGTGAGCTTGTTATAAAATATTGAAAACAGAATCAAATTCTAGGAGGCTGTCACTATGTTTTACTACCAGGAGCTATTAAAATCTCCACCCAGTTGCTTTCTGCCTCTTACCAACTAACATAATACTATGAGCCTCCAAATACGAGCTCCTTGCACCACAGATAGAATCCACATATAGCACCGGAACACAGGCCCTCACATCGCTCATTGAGGGAGAGTCCCATCCACTGAATAGGATACGTGCAGTCTTATTAGCCCTGATATATATCGCGTGCTTAGTAGAAAGTACTAGGACGTAGTCCCAGGCTCATCACTAACACACTCTGTTACCTTGGACAAGTCATTTAACTTCTCTTCTCATTTTCCTAATGTAAACGATAAGACTGTAGATGAGATAGCCTCAAAGATCCTTTTTATTTAGGTCCTACATTATCTGAGTCTGTATTTCCCAACCAATGAAAACGCCCGGCCACCAGCCTGCCCCGGACACCACATCCACTACTGACTAATGTACTTTAGTGCTGCCTGCACATGTGCTTTGGTGAGCATTTTCCAAAACAAGACAAACCAACTGAGCAACATCTATTTGAGAACACGAGGTTTTAACTACGACAAAATGTGACTTTACAAAGAGCCATATAAATTCGGTCAAGTGGACCGTTACTACTGGGTTATCCTCCAATCGCGAGATAAAATAACCAGGCCTTCGGCAAAAACAGATTTTTCTCCCTGTCCACAATGTAAGCGTTCAGAGGTAATCACCACCCTGAATCTCAAAGGACAGATTCTAATGCGGTCAGCACTGCCAAACCATGGGTAAGAGTAGTTTAAATATCAATTAGATTTTTGTGCCAAAAAAAAAAAATCATCAGAAACAATCTTATCAATCGATAAATATGCTTATCCTTGACCCAGAGAGAAAAGACAAGGAAGGGCAAGAAAAGAAAATACCTCATTTTTCAACGTATTGTCACTGTCACTATTACAGTTCTGGCCTGCAAGATCCCTGGATCCCTGTCCCTTACCCTTTTCTGAGAGATCTATTTGTAAGCACGAGATGGTTTTGTTTGACCTTAGAACACCAGAGGATTATAGTTCATTTGGATTGTATATTCCTGCGGTGAGACGTATATGGCCCAAACGCAAGCCTTGAGGAAGAGCCAGGGTGTCCTGATAAACACTCTTTCTGGACAAGAGATGATGTGGGTGCATATATGACCATAGGGATATCTATTACCTTCATTAGGCCTCCTTCCATAGGTCTAAGAATAAAGATACCATAGCAGCAATATTTCCTGGTACACCGAGATCTATATGAAGGCACACAAAAGATTTTGGATCCTCTGGCCCCGTGGCTGAAAGTAACTTTATCAATTTAAAAATATTATCTAGTTTTATTAAAGTGTAATGGACAAGCCGCAAAACTGGCTGATTATCAATACGCAGCAAATATTAGCAAATGTAAACCATACGGCAGCTACCGACGCAATCAACTTTGGGACATTTCCATTACCTCAAAAATTCCTTTATGTCCCTTTGCAGACAATCTTCACCCTCCAGCCCCAGAAAACCTATGACCCACTGTCACTATGGTTTTGTCCTTCCTAGAACTTCCTACAAATGGAGTCATCATTTAGTATTTAATTTTATATCCATCTTCTTTCACGTAGCATGTTTTTGAGATTGATCCATGTTATGAGTATTAATTTTTTTATCCCTTTTATCCCAACACAATTTCATACTATGACTATGCCAAAACTTATTTATCTATGTGCCAACAGACGGACATTTGCTCTATTTCCAGTTTAGAGCTCTTATCAATAATGCTGCTCTGAACAATACTGTAAAATTCTGTATGCAGACCTATGTTTCCATTTTTCATGGGAAGATATAAAAAAAAAAGAGAGAGGGAGAGAGAGGAAGAGAGAGAGAGTGGCTGGCTCATTTGGTAAGTGTGCATTTAATTTGTAAAAACTGTAAAACTGCTTTCCAAAGTGGCCACAGTGTTCTTCATTCCCACCAGCAGTGAGGATCTGAAAGTTTCACATCCTTGACAACACTCATAATTTTCAGTCTCTTAATTTCAGTTTTTCTAATGGATATCTGGTGGGATTGCGCTGCAGCTTTAGTCTGCATTTCCCTAAGACCAATAATGTCGAGCATCTTTGCATGTGCTTCTTGCTATGTGCGTTCCTTTGGAATGTGTGTGAAGTGCCTGTTCAAATCTTCTGCTCATATTTAAAATGGGCTGTAGGACTTATTATTGAGCAATAGGATTTCTCTATATATACCCTTGATACAATTTCCTGGCAGATATGTTTTCTGCAAATGTCTACTCCAAATGCGTGGCTTGCTTTTCATTTTCTTAACCATAGCTTTCAACAAGCAAGTTTTAATTTTGATGAATCTATTTCATCTTTTTTTTGCTCTTAGGATTCGTGCTCTTTGTGTCCAAACTAGGAAACCTTTGCCTAACTCAGGGTAAAAGAGATTTTATCCTGTTTTCTTCTAGAATTTTTGTGGTTTCAACTTTTGTGTTTAATCTATGGCCCATTTTTAATTAATTTTTCTGTAAGGTATAATAAAAGGATGGAGGTTCATTTCTTTCCATGTGGATATATAGTTATTCCGGTTCTATTTATTTAAAAAAATATGATTCTTACAATACTAAATCACCTCTGCACCTGTAATTAAAAGTTTGACTTCATTTCTGAGGTTTAACTGTCAACAGCTGTCAAGCCCCACTTGACTCTTCCATTCTGCCCCACAGCTGGGCAGGTATCAGCAGGAAATTCAGACCTTACAAAGCCCCAGCCAGCACGCGCACACTTTTCTGGAGGGCAACCCTGAGCCGCTGTGAAGTTCCAAGCACCGTCTAGGCCTCACTCAAGCCAGCCTGCACCTGTTCGTGCCTCACCTGCTCTCCCAGGAGTCCCTTGTGTGACTAACACCTTTTCCCTCGAGTCCTCTTAGCCTGCGTGGTATCATCATCCCACCTGTTAATTGAGAGGTGGTCCACTCACCCTCTGCCATGTCAGAAAACATCTTTGTCAGAAATGAATGGACTATATGAATATAGGTCCATCTCTTAATTCTCAACTCTTGTTTCACTGATCCGTGTGTCTATTCCTCTGTCAAAACCATATGACCTTATTAGTATAGCTTTATAATTAGTCTTAAAATCACCTAGCCATTAAGTCTCCCAACTTCCTTTTTATTCAAGGTTGTCCTGTATATTCTAGGTGTTTTGAAATTTCATATAAATTTTAGGATCAACATGTCAAATTACAAAAACAATTACTGGGATTGTGATATAGATTATATTAAATCTAGAGACGAATTTTAGGGAAATTGCTATTAATAACACTGATGTTTTTCTTTTTTTAAAAGAATGTTTATTTATTTATTTGACAGAGAGACAGAGAACAAGCAGGAGGAGCAGCAGGCAGAGGAAGCGGGAGAAGCGGGGAGCCCAATGCAGAGCTGGATCCCGGGACCCTGGGATCATGACCAGAGCCGAAGGCAGATGCTTCACCGACTGAGCCACCCAGACGCTCCAACACTGATGTTTTTCTGTGCAAGAACATCATGTAATTCTCCATCTGTTTAGGTTTTTAATTTATCTCAGCAAACTCTTAGTTTGAAGTGATAGGATCTGACACATCAAAATGTATTCCTAAGTACTTTTTGTTTGATGTAATTTTCAAATTTTTAGTTGCCAGAATCTACAAATAATACATTTCTGCATGTTAATTTAGTGCCTTGTGACCTTGCTAAATCCATATATCAGCTCTAATATTTTTAATGTATTTCTGAAGGTTTTCGATAGATTTGACATTGGCATCTTGAACAAAGGCATATTTATTTTTTCCTTTCCAATATGTGTGACTCTTTTTCCCTTTTCTTTATTTCACGGGCAATGTTTTCCAGGTCAATGCTAAATAAAAGAGGTGAGAGTGAATCTCCTTCTCTTGTTCTTGATATTAGATAGGAAGCATTCAGTCTTATATCCTTAGGCAGAGTAGACTTATTGCATTCTGTGCCCCATTCTTCACCTTTCCCTCGATCTACAACCTTTCCAATATAATCTTATAGTAGCCTATCTAACTCTGGACCTAACCATGTGACTTTTCATGAATCATATTTATTTAAATCCTGTTGGCTAAAGTGAGGTTGGAAAAAGTATTTATACATTGCTACTTACTCTCTTACGCTTTCTCTTATTTCAATAAAAACATGTCTCGGTTAACCTCGTAGAAATGAAAGACATGTGGAACAGAACCAAGTTGACCTGAGCATCTTAGCCAAATCTACTGCACCTCATCATCCAGTGACCTTCAGACCTATGAGCAAGCCCCGCCAAAAACAGCCAAACCATCCAGTCAAGCTCCATTTGGCTTCAAGTTTATGAGCAAGCCCATCTGAGATTACCTGAGCCATGTCAGAGCCACTAAAGCTTGCAAATACATTTATTGTTCTGCCGTTGAAATTTCATAATTGTTTGTTATGCAGCATTACTGTGCCGCTGGTTAACTGACACAGTGGATTAGAATCAGCTTGTGCCAATCCCATTCGATTTAATCTAGGAATACCAATAGTCATCTGAAATTCTTCCATAGTCTCAAAGCATCCAACATAGCCCTGTTCTTTCTGCAAATGTTTCAGAGAAAAGGGCATAAGCTATTAACATCTCAGTTTCAATGAATTTTTCATATTCAGAGGCTTCCTGCAATAATATTTACAGTGTCCCTGAAAATAGCATGTATATGTGTTAGGGCCCAGAGAAGGGAATACATAGCATAGCTGGAGAGAACCAGGATTTGATAATATCAAATAAATTGGGCCATTGTTACATGCCAAGAGTGTTAGTCACCTGCCACATTTCTTTCTCCAGCTCCAAAAGCAGGCCCTCTTTCTTGTGCTCCATCATGAGAGGAGTTTTGGCAATAGAAATGCAACATTCCTCTTGTGATTTCAATTTCACAGTTGAATAAGGAACAAGCATGAGCAGAGAGTAGCCTAAGAAAGGCATGACAAGCATGGCAGATGGGGGAGCCTAGTCATTTATTCTGCATCCTTCCTCCTTCCCATAACCCTTTTACTTCGTACAACAACAACAAAAAAATGAAAGTGGGCTTCAAGTCCGTTTGAGGTGCCAGACACAGCCTTTAACTTCCCCAAATGACTAGATTCCAATCAGGCAGAAACATAGGGTTGGTGTCCTTCCATTAATCTCTGATTGTGTTTCTGCTTTAAGGTTTATTTAAAGAATAAGCTTCTTCCCCAGGTCTGTGCCACTGGAGGAGAAGAGAAGAGAGGACAGTGAAAGTGACATCTGTCGGCTAGCAGTAATTAAGCAGAGATGTGTCGAGTTTCAGAGCTCTAAATGGTCCCGTTAAAGTGTTGATGAGCAGTGAAATGTCTGATTAAATTTTAAGCACGGATAAATGGGCCAGCCCCACCATAGGATAAGGCTAATGGAGTAGTAGACTGAACAAATTAAACGAACAATGTGTCAGTGCTAGTGAAGGGACAAGCTGGCACAAATATGCCTCCTCCAGGGTCTAAACATAGCTTCCTGTTCAGGATCACAAAGAACAGATCTTCTGCAAGAACCCCCTCAGCTTCAGAGTATTTCAGTGTAGTGGAAAATGCATCAGTTTAGATATTAATGGATGAGAGTTCCAGTTCCGGCTCTGATGTCATCTAAATGACCTAGGGCAAATTGTACCACTTCTTAGGGGCTCAATTTCTCATGTGTAAAATAGGAGGTTGGTTCATAGATAGTCTTAAAGCTCTAAGAGGGTAGGATCGAATTTCTTAAATGATTTAAGAACCAAAATTTCATTTTTGTGCCAAAGCCAGAAAAATCTGAAGTAGTGATCCACAGCCTTTGTAGTATACGTCAAAGCCTTAAATATCATGGAAATAACTGGAGGGACAAGGTGAACACATGTTTTTTTGTGGCTTCAGAACCTCATTCCATCATTGAACCACAGCAGGTTTTCTCTCTTCTATTTTAAGTTTTGAGTTCCATGCACATTTTTTTTTGTAATAGCTAAAGCTTCTGATGATAAATTAAAAATCACTGTATTATTTTTTCTGATTTTCTGCTCACACATTTTAAGGGGAACAGGCAAATCTGAAAAGGATAGAGGGATGAATATAGAACAACAGAATAGTGAATTGTGCACCGAGAGAATCTTGGAGAGTAATCCATTTCCTTTCTCACTGAGTTGGGAAGACCGAAGGCAGAGTGTCTCGTGACTTCTAATGACAAGACTTCTAATGACAGAATTTGCAGAGGCACATGAGATGTCATCACACACATAAGAAATTCTGAAGAGGCTTGTTCTCACTCTTACTGATCAGAAAAGCACTCAGATGTCCAATGGAAAAGTAAAATCATTACAGAGGCCTAGAACTCAACAGGACCCTGGAGATCACCAAATCTGGATCTTGTATTGGTATTTCTCCCACTCTCTCATTATCTGCAATTATGATCTCACATCATCTCCTTCTCTTTACATTTTCTACCTCCTTCTATCCTCTCTTTCATATGAATGACTTTACCTTATACTTCATGAGAAAACAGAAATTATTAACCATGAATTTCCACAGGTCTCACTATCAAATCTATAAACACGTCGGCACCTTCACCTTTCTTTCTTTCTTTTTTTTTTTTTTTTAACAAGAGAAGTACCCAAAACCTCCTATCAGAACCCTTGGGTCCTCTTCTCCCTTGACTCTTCTAGTAATCTCAGTTCTTAAATTATTCTTTCTTAGATTTTGCTGGTCTCCCTACTGAATCATTCCCATCATCAATCAACATGCTTTACTATTTCTTATTATTTAAAAACCTAACCATTGGGTCAGTCCATATTGCCCCCAACTAGGTACTTCTATTTATGTTAATATTCTTTCTTTAAGATTTTATTTATTTATTCATGAGACACACACACACACACACACAGATGCAGAGACACAGGCAGAGGGAGAAGCAAGCCCCATGCAAGGAGCCTGATGTGGGACTCGATCCCGGGTCTCCAGGATCAGGCCCTGTGCTGAAGGTGGCACTAAACTGCTGAGCCACCTGGGCTGCCCTTCTGTTAATATTCTTAAAAATATCTGTGTACATGAGTGTGCGCACACACATACATATACTAGCCACTACTTCAATTACCATTCACACAAAAGTTGGATGGATGGATGGATGGATGGATGGATGGATGGACAGATGTACTTTACAAATTCTCTCTTACATTATGGCATTCCCTTCACTTTTTTAAAGTCAGACTTTGTTTTGGGAAAGATTCCTATAGTTAAAGCAAAAAAACCCAAAAGAAAGAAACCGCTATTTTTATCAATTTTCAAAGCTGACATTTTTAGAATATATAAACATACAATTAGTTTTGAAGGGCAGGACTGGCCAAGAAAGAAATTGAATTTTCAAATTCTAGAAACTACCTCTACAGAAAATAAAGTTTATGGTCTGAAAATGAAGTCTTACCAGAAACCATGGATTAGAGAGATGGAGCATATTCTGTGAGCAAGTTTTTATCTCCCCACCTGACAGGAAGTGGAAGATGAAACCCAATCTGGTAGGTTCTAGAGAGGAGAATGATGGGAGAGTGAGGGAGCAGGTGAAATAGTAAACACACGTGTTCCGGCCCTCCATTCTGGGTCAATACCATGGATAAATAATCTTGTTTAAAATAGCCATAAAATTTGGGCACAGAGCAGATTAGCTTGTTTCCATACTTCTCTGGCCACAGACTGGGATAGTTTCAGTTTCCTTTAAAGAAGTACTGTGTTCAATAAGCTGTTATCTAAGTAAAAGGCTAACAGATAGCTGAGGGAAGATTCTAGGAGAAAGAATCAAAGAGAGTGACACTAGAGTCTCCCTCTTCATCCATGGGCATGGATGATATCTAGAAATTCCTCTGTACGCTCACTGGAGGAAACCAAAGGTGGCTGAGTCAAGTGTAGCAGCCTACCACAGAACTACCTTAGGAAGTCGTGAAGCACCGGATAGTGGAAGCTGAAAGGTGGTAACTGTGTCCATGCATAAGACAGAAGGTGTTGCCCAAGTCTAGACTATCTGCTATGCCAGCCAGAGATGGGGACAAGGGGAGAAGTATGGGCCCTAACCAAAGACCTGCTGCTTCATCAGTAGCAGGCCTCAACACCAGATGCCATAGGGATGCCCAAGGACCAGATGCCCAAGGACATCTCCATGGAATTTACCCAGGATCCCCAGAGCAGCATAGTAAGTTACACATGATCTGCTGACCCTTTCCCACTTCTGGTCATGGGAATATGTGTCTGCATCTATACTAAACCAGCAATTTATCTAGAAGAAACGTAAATTCATGTTGGAGGGTTAGAAATGCAATAGGCATCTCTATTGTGCGCCATCCTCATAAAGCCAACTGTCAACTTGACATCCTTACTTGTAAATCCCAAAGGCATCTCAAACTTATCATATCCAAATACAAATTCTTGGCTTTCCCTTCCTCTTCTGCTTCTCCCTCAGATTTCATCTTCTCATTAAATGACAAATGGCATGTTGTGAACCCATCTATTCATACATTTGGGAGACATCCTTGAAACTTCTTTTATTCTTATTCTTAGAAATCCCACCAGTGAATCTCCTGCTCTCTGTCTTCTACTACCACCTCTCTGACCCAAGCCAACATCATCTCTCGCCTGGGCTTACTGTCCTCAACAATGAATTCAGGGAATTTTATTCTATTTAAATGTGGGATTTCCAGAAATGCACAGTGGAATTCAACAATATGTCCCTTGCTTCCCTCTGGTCAAGCTCATCTTAACTAAAAAATAAAGATAAAGAAATCACAAACTTCTACATGATGGAAATATGTTGGAAGAGCAAGCAGATCACAAAGGGCCAATTAGTCAGTGCCAGTTGAGAAAAATGCTGATGAGAAACCAATCAACTCAGCAGTTTTTATTATTAATACCCATAAAAAGCTCATGAATAACAAGTATCCGCAGTGACATGCTGGTAAGTATTTAGCAATTGGCTCTCCTGTAAAAACAAGCAAACAAAACCACTGACTTGTACCATTTGCTGATTTCCATGATGGGACACTACCCTGAGACAGTATTTTAATTGCAAACTTTAAGTCAGAACATCCTATTTCCATATACTTACCCCTGTTATGAGAAAAATAAATCAGGTGGCTCCTGAATGTATCCTAGGCCCTGCCCTACTTGTTATAAGTAGAAAGGCTAGAGCTATGGATTTAGTTTTTCACTGTTTTGTTGTTGTTACTGCTGTTACCTGGCTTGGTGCTGCCTCTAGACTAGTGCGTCCCACCCTAAGGATTTCAATTCCTCATCTGCAAAGGACAGATAATGAATGGGTGGTTGTCCCTTTCTGCCTCACAAGAACACTGAAAGAAAGAAAGGAGTACCTTACATCAAGCAGCATAAATAGCTACAATTTTCCAAGCATTTGTTAGGAATTCAGCACTGTGCTAAATACTTCATGTATATGATCCTACTTCATTCATTCTTTGCAAAACCCTGTGAAAGAGATACTACTATCTCCAGGTCACAGAGAAGAGAACCAAGGCTCCAAGAGGGTATATAATTTCCTCAGAGACCAGCACTAGGATTCAAGCCAACCCCTCTCTGAATCCAAAAACAACTACGTGGCCCAGATGGTTAAGCTTCTGCCTTTGGCTCTGGGTCCTGGGACTGAGCCCCAAGTGGGTGGCTCCCGGCTCAACAGGGAGTCTGCTTTTCCCTGTCCCTCTGTCTCTCTCCCCTGCTCCTGCTGCTCCTTCACTCTCTCTCTTTCTCTACCTCAAATAAGTAAAATTTTTAAAAATTGACAAAACAAAAACAAAGAAAGCTACACAAATCCCACCCTCCTGGAGTCTGCAGGGGATGGAAACCACATAAACCCATCATTACTATTTTTTATCTTCCAATGTATTAAAAACACTATTCTTCTTCAGGATCTTCTGGTTCTCCTGGATCCCACTCACAAGAAAAATTTGGCCACGGGTATAACCTCTATGAAATGTTAACGTCTGACATAATTGGAAATCTTTAAATCGATTTTTTTAAATGTGTGAGATACTTAACCCCTGAAAGTTTGGAATTTTGAGATAAGAAAAATGTTCACCCAAAGACCGCTATCCTTACACAGTTACTTATGTGGGCTTTCCTTCATATGCATATGTTACACTGTCACCACACACGTAATAACTGCTGGGTAGTCTCATTACCATTTTTAATGGCTTTATAATACTGCTTTGAACTGCCATGCCAGGGGTTATTTAGCCAACTAACTCCATAATGAAAAGTACTTTATTTCAACTGTTCACTATTATAAATAATTGTCATAAACATTATGCATTTATTCTAAATATAGTTTCAGGTATATGTTTGGCATACTAAGCATTTTCAACTTATTGTGATGCAAACGTGAATTTATAACCTACAAAGTGTTCATTTTCTCACCAATATACACAAATACTCTTTCTTTTTTAATCAGTCAGCACTTGTGTATTAATACCTATTATAGGGATCCCTGGGTGGCGCAGCGGTTTGGTGCCTGCCTTTGGCCCAGGGCGCGATCCTGGAGACGCGGGATCGAATCCCACGTCAGGCTCCTGGTGCATGGAGCCTGCTTCTCCCTCTGCCTGTGTCTCTGCCTCTCTCTCTCTCTCTCTCTCTCTCTCTGTGACTATCATAAATAAATAAAATCTTTAAAAAAAAAAAAAGAAAAAATACCTATTATAATAAGGTCTTGATTATATTTTCATAGTGCCAGATACTATACCATGAGCTTAGCATATATTCAATTTGGCTATAGGAAGAGCCCCATTTCACTAATACCCTATAAGCAAATGTCCTCAGGGTTCCCATAATCATGAATTATCATGAAAATTATACCAAAAAACGGGATATAAAAAGAGAAGCATGACTCTCAGGCCTGTCATCCAATATCCTTTATCTACTTAGAGTTTAATGAGCACTAGGCACAGGGGCTACCCCCAGGAACACTGAAGCATGTGCTATGAATAAACCGGTATCTTGGTCCCATCTTTACTCCTCTGTTTTCAGCTACTTGGTCAGGGATCCTGGGCAAGTATGCTAGAAACTGTGCTACCCCTATGTGATGACAAGCAGTACCCTGAGTAACAAATGAGCCTATTACTGCTTTACAGTAGAGGAGACAGGTTAATCCTTTGTCAAATCCCTGTGCATGGTGTCCTCTTCCTTGTTCCAATTACCCAGGAAGTGATGGCACTTTCTCATCCACAGCCTTTCAACACCTGCTGACATGTATTTAGGACACGTCTGGGTCTGTGAGTCTTAAGCACACTGTGTTCAGAAATTCTCATGGAAAATAAAAGTAACAAAGGCACACAAGAGACTGAGATCCAATACTTTCCAGACTCAGACATGCGACACCCATTTAAAAACCAGAGGAAGAACTAAGATAAGCAGAGATTCCTTTTCAATCAGAATATGCATTTAAATCCAGAAATAAAATAATTACTGAAACAGAACTGGTCATAGAACATGGAATACCACCATTAACCAACATCTTGACTTTACTAATGAGGAAGCTGATTTCCTAGGAATCGTAGCAACTTGCCTAAGCTAGTTTGTGGCACAGTCCCTCTGGAAGATACGCCCTGAAACATCATTTGCCTTTTTTCATTATTAGCAATTCAGATTTCCTCATTTTAAATAGCTTTTTATTCATTCAACAAATAACTTTTGAGTGTCTTCCATAAAATTACTACACTAGGCACTAGAGATTCAGCCAAGGTTGAAATGTAATGATGCTGGGAATGTAAAATCAAAAGTCATGGTTTGGCAAGGAGATAGGCTTACAGACTGGTAATTAAAATGCAGTGTGATGAGCAGAATCAAAACAAATGGAACCCAAAGAAGTGTGCTCTAATGTCTGCCTGGAGACTCAGGGGGATCTTCTCAAAAGAAGTGGCCCTTGAGCTTGACTTGAAGGATGAACAGGACTTAAAAATAAATGAAATAGGGAAAGGCATTGGAGGCAGAGGGAATATTATATAAATGGGATAAAGTATTTGAAAAGCTACATATAGTTTGACCAATTTCATCACCTCTAATAACACACTAGCTTCTTGATACCTCCTTAGCTTTGGTTTCTATGGCACATGTTGGGGTCCTCTCTCTCTCAGCTTAACCGTCAGTGCCCCTAAGTGCTCTGTCCCCAGCCTTCGTCTCTTCTCTATGCTGCCTTGGCTTTCGTTGCCTTGTATGTATCTCCCAAGTCTCTCTCCTGGTCTCCAAGTTGACAAACACAACTGTACGATGGAAGTAGTCACCTAACATAAACGCCTCAAACATTAAATGTCTGAAAATACTTCCAACATTTCTCTACACTTCCAATATTTTTATCTCACTCCTTTGTTACCTCAGGAAATGGCACCAACACCAAGATAATTACCCAAGAAAGAAACCTCAGTATCACTTCTGTTTTCTTCACTCCTCACATTCAATCTGTCACCAAATCAGCCAAAATTCTTTGTGCCATCTATCCCACTGTCCTGTCCAAAGCCAGTAGTAGAACACATATGTACTACAGCAGAAAACTTAATGACTTTTCATGTCTCTAGTTGTATCAGCATCTAAAACTATATCTACATAGTAGCTTAATTTCTGAGAAGTAGAATTAATCATGTCACCCACTCCTAAATACTTAAAACTCTTTGGTAGATTTCCAATTACCTTAGTTCCAATTCCAATTCCTATGATCTGCCCTTTAACTACGTTTCCCACGTCATCTCTTACAATTACCTCTTCAGCTCCTGTGATCCCATTTTATTCTAACCTGCTTAGTCCTTCTACTCCACCATGCCAGATTATAACTCACCTTTCTCCTACTATCTGGGACATATTTCCTTTCCTCTACTTTATATGTTTAACACATTCTTTAACATTAGGTTTCAGATTAAATGTAACTTCCCCAAGAATCCTTTCCTGACAATATCCTAACTCTCCTTCCCATATCATAGCACTCATCAGATTTTGTTAAGGTGTTTCAAATGTCAAGACTGATTTCTGCCCCACTTCCAGTCAATCAATGGCTTGATTTCTGTTGCTATGGGTTAGTTTGCATTTTCTAGAATTTTATACAGATAGAATCAAACAATAGGTACTCTTTTTAGTCTGGCTTCTTTCACGCAGAATGATTACTTTGAGACTTTTCTATGGAGTTTTCTGGCATCCACACGTTCATATCAAGAAGAAAGATCAAGAGAAATACAAACTTTCAGATGATTCCACATTGGAGCTAATCAAAAATTGCTTTTCCATTTTTTATTAATATATTTAAGAAAAGAGTGGAGAATTTTGGCAGAGAAGTGAAAATTACTTTTTAAAAATCAAATGGGTTCACAGAAGTAAAAAGTACTATAATTAAAAGTAGGAGTTCAGAATAGTTTGGCACAGTTGAAGTATGGATTAATTACATTTCTTAAAGGTCTACAGAAAATGTCCAGATTAAAACATAGAGAAAAATGAGCATAAAAGGGAAAAAGAGACATGGATATAGCAAAAAATTTTAACACACATGTAATTATAGTTTGATAAGCAGTAGACTGTAAGAGAGGACAAGAAACAATTTTTGAAGAGATAATGGTCAAGAATTTTGTGAAATCCATTAAAAACATCAGCTCATGAGGCACCTGGGTGGCACAGTCAGTCCAGCATCTGACTCTTGGTTTCAGTTCAGGTCATGATCTCAGGGTCCTGGGATCGAGCCCTGAGTCAGGCTCCAGTCTCAGTGTAGAGTCTGCTTCAGATTCTCTCTCTCCCACTTTCTTTGCCCCTCCCTACCACACACCCACTCCTTCTATCTCTCAAATAAATAAATAAACCTTTTTTAAAAAAATCAACTCACAGTTTAAAGAACCATAATGAAACCCAAACAGAATAAATGTAAATAAAACCACCACTAAGATATATCATAATTGCTGAAAAGTAGTAACAAAAAAGAAAACATTAAAAGCAATCATAGATAAAAATGCATCACTTATACAGAAGCAACACTAAGAATTACAGATGACTCCAGGAGAGAAATGGTGAGATTAAGACAATGGAATGACTTTATGAAAATACTAAAAGTGTCAACTTAGAGTTTTACATCTACTGGGATGCCTGGGTGGCTCAGTGGTTGAGCATCTGCCTTCGGCCCACAGCATCATCCGGGGGTCCTGGGATCGAGTCCCACATCGGGCCCTGCAGGGAGCCTGGTTCTCCCTCTGCCTGTGTCACTGTCTCTCTCTCTCTGTGTCTCTCATGAATAAATAAATAAAATATTTAAAATATTAAAGAAAAAAAGAATTCTACGTCCACAGAAAACCTTTGAAAAGTAAGAACAGAGTACAAACATTTCCAGAAAAACAAAGATTGAGTGAATTAGTTACAAGCAGTTCCTCGCTAACAGCAATACTAAGAATACAGTAATTTTTCAGGAAGAAGGAAAATTATCTCAGATATAAGTAAGGGAATACAATAAGAAATTAACATGGCATTAAGTATTAATAGGTAGCTAAACATATGTAATCTTCATAATGCACAACAATAATAGTAACAATGTCATGCCGGATTTATTCTATACATAGAAGTAAAATGCAGGATGACAGCAGCACATAAATAGAATAGAGTAAATATAATTAAAGATTTGTAAGATCCAATCAGAAGAAATAATAAAAGTACTAATTTATGTTAAATAATAATGAATCAAGAATGCATGTAATAATGTCTCTAAGGCAAACATTAAAAGAAATACAAAAGAATGTATTATTAACAAACCAACAGAAGACGATATTTAAAACAAAATAATCTATAAGTTTAACGGGAGAAAAGACAGAGCAAAGGGACCATATAAAGCATGAGATAAGTAGAAGACAAATAATAAAATGATATTTATAAATACAAAGGCATTAATAATTATACGGCATGTAAATGGAGTAATATTCCAATTAAAATACTCATTTAAAACACCATCTGAGGGGCGCCTGGGTGGTGCAGTCAGTTAAATGTCTGCCTTTGGCTCAGGTCACGACCTCAGGATCCTGGGATTGAGCCCCGCATCGGGCTTCCTGCTTGGCAGAGAGTCTGCTTGTCCCTCTCCCTCTGTCCCATGCTCTCTCGTTCTTGCTCTCTCTCTCTCTGTTATATAAATAAATAAAATCTTTAAAGAAAAACCATTTGATTATAAAGTGAAGCAGAAGCCCCTTTATAGAAATGTGAAATAAGGAAAAAGTATTCCGCATATCAATCATCTTATCATAGAAACTTGGAGTAAGAAAGTTCGTGACCACAGCAAACCACGCATTTGTCTATTATAGACCACAACTACTGAATAACATAATGTGGGCTTCGAGGCTACGCATACCAGGACTAGAACCTTGACTCTTCCTATTACCAGCCATGAGACCTTGAGCCAGTCTGTTATAACATCGTATGAAAGTAGCTCAATGGGTTTAACAGGAGTTAGAGTCTGTTTAGAATAGTCTGATATATCATAGGCCCACATAAAATCACACGGGGATGGTTCAAATGGGGTAGACATTTTCTGTCCATAGTAACTAACATAAAAGCACAGAAAAATGTCGGTGTGAATGAAGAGCAGAGAAAAAAGATTAGATAGATGAGAGAAGCAAGAAAAAGAGGGAGAGATTGTCAGGGTCAGAGAAAATAAGGATTGGTTTCAAATATTACCTCAAAGTAAAAGATAAATGCTCTAGGTTGCAGGCAGTGACTTGTGATTGAGTTACTTCTCACATACACAACCCTGTGTAGATTACTCCCTGATGAGTAGCAGCAAGAATTGATTTAAAATTATTACATTTATGACTTACTCTACAAGCTTTTATTGGTATACACTCAGCACTAGGCACTAGGCTACACATACACATGGGTAAGAGATACGTCCCTCGTTTTCAAGCATCCAAATCAAAAGACATGACTAGTGCACAGAAAAAAGGCAGAAATTATATCATTTTATGACATAGTTGGGGACAGAGAAAATAATACAAAGGACTTAGGAAAGTCATCTCCTCATCATGCATAAGTTCTACTCCTCAGAAAGTCCTGTGATTGTTCAATATTACCTATTAATTGTGGTTACATTTAAATCATGGAAAAGTCATAGAAAGCTTGATTATGGATATATATCTAAGCAACATTTACCAAATTAGCTCTAATCAGTAATAAAGCTGAGATTTCATTCCCCAAAATTGAATATATTACTATAAGGAGTGAAACACAGAGAAGCTCAGGGAAAATGCTAAGCACAGTCTATACTACTGTGCTTTAACTATTAAAAGCATCTATCATTTATTGAACACTTATTATATGCCAGACCAGTGCTAAGAATTTTACATGCATGCACACCACACATACGCACGCACACATGCATGTGCATAGTCTTCCAGGAAAGATATTACTAATTGCTAACCCCATTTTCCAGAACATAAAATTGACACTCAGAAATGTCCTCCAAGATGGAATTTAACTCAAGGGCACACAGCTTTCTATGCGATGCCATCATCCAATGGTGTTAGGAGGTTTAATCTTGTCCCAGAGACCTGTTGATGCTGTTGTTGTTGCTGATGCTGTTGATGCTGTCATATCTGAAGGGTCCTGTGTCATGATTATTAGCTGCATAGTAAGTGATTTTGGGGGGTGAGTCATCTCAAAGAAACCTGTAAGGAAATGAGGTCAACAAGAACACAGCAGAAGCAGTCATGGAAAGACATGGTTTCAGGTGAAATCTGGCCTTAGTCTGATCTTGTAGAGAGATCTGAGTTGTGAATGTCCCCTAGAGTTGTCTCACTTTGAAGGAAGCGGGCCAGGCTATTGTACTGCTGTATTAGTAAGTCCACGGACACAGGACGTTCCTTGGGGCAGAACACAATGGGCACCAGAGCTAGAAAGAGAAATCAAGGGACACAGAGTGCAAAATTTAAGAAGGTCCTTGCTCATGGGAGATCAAGAAAAACCATGAGAGACTCTTATCTGTAGGAAACAAACTACAAGGTGGCAGGATGGGGGGATTGGGTGATGGACATTGAGGAGGGCGCGGGACGTGATGAGCGCTGGGTGTTGTACGCAACTGACGAATTACTGAATGCAAAAAAAAAAAGAGAGAAAGAGAGAGAGAGAGAACTCTCACAAGCTGCTTCTGAACTTATACAACCCCTAGAATGAGTATCCCCTTTAATTTTTGTCTCTAGAGGCCCTGCTGTGTCACTGTAGTCCAGGCCCTATGTACAATTTCCTAGGTATTTGCAGACAAGGTGATTCCTGTTGGCAAGGAGCAGTTCTCAAAAGAAGGATCCCCGTGTCACCCATTAGCAACCAATATTCAACATCTGGGAGATGGACATACCAGTTCAGGAAAGGGGATCCAGGTAGAGTGTCAGGAGTATCCACTACATTCCACCTCCTAGACTGCTCAGAGCCACTTTTACCTTATATTAAGTTTATTCCAACCAGACACAGATTCTCTAGGATCCCGGTTAGTCTTAATTTCTGGAAAAATTTATAAGCAGAAGTTGGTCCTGAGGCAGTAATTTATACCCATCTCTTCTACCACACAGAGATCCCTCTCACCTCTGCAGGTGGAAGACCCAGACTCTCATCTGGGAAGGATCTGAGCATTTGTTTATCATGAGTTTATGAGACAGCAGCTGCTACATTGGCCATTTACAGTTTAAACTTGGCATGGCAGTGCCAAGGGTATGTCAACCATATGCCGCCCCGCTCCCATGGTAGAGCAGCGGCCTTACTTCCTCCTGGTGATCAAGTTAATTTCCTCCTCTAGTTTGGTAACTCCATCTGTTCCTGCTGGAATATTGGCATGAGAAGCCCAAGGCGACCAGACAATAGCCATAACTTTAAGTTTACGGAGACTCTCAATGGGCCCCATGTTGGAAGCATCTCCCTACTAGGAATAAATGCTCTATATCTGTAGATGCGGAGGTTGTTAGGATGGGAAGACCAAATTCCCCCAAGGAAGTCACTGGGAGTGATACAATGGCTGTTGGTTTCAGGGGACATATCACGCATTGAAGGACAGGGCCTCATTCTTGCAAGGTGCTCTCTCCAAGCTGCACCACAGCTGTAACTTCAAGGGACCATACCAATGCTCTCTGTCAGGTCGATAGTTTCTAACTGGTGTGGCATCCCAGGTCCAGGTGGTCTGAAGCCCTGGTGATGCGCCCAGTGATGCACCTTCATTACCACCCTTTAATTCAAGGAGAAGTTACAGAGAATCCCATGCTGGACGCGCCCTCAGGCAGTGATGCTGACTGAGTACTGTAGCAAGAAAGGGCAAACCTATCCCTGGAATAGATGTCAGTCCAAATCTGGGGTGAATGTCTACCTCTTCCAGAAAGGCAAGGAGCCTAATGTAATCAACTGTGCACCAAGTGGATAACTGGTCTCCTCCACGGAAGGTACAGTATTAAACCCTCGGTGTCAGTCTCTGTGACTGGGAAGTCGGTATTCGGCAATGCCAGGAGCTAGGTCCGCCTTGGTCAGCGGAAGCCCAGGTTCTGACCTGTGCAAAACCTCCCGCTCTGTCACCATGGCTTTTCCTTTCACTGGTCCACTGTGCCAAACAGGGGGTGACTGAGGACAGAGACCAGCTAACACTTATGGGAAGTCATTCTATATATTCATTTTTAAAATAAAAAATTCTGCAACAGATGTCCTGTGGCCTACAAAGATCCCCATGATTTGTTTGCTCCCGTAAGTCCAGCCACGTGTCATTCTCCCGGCCTCCGTGTCACTGATCTTCCAATCTTCGCCTTTCAGGTTCCTAACCAACCAGGAAGACGATTCATCACCGCCTGTGAAACTCAGGCCATTTCTTTGTCCATCAGAGGGGATGACCAAGCAGACTAACTAAAGCTCTTCTACTCTTCTCTTTGGAAGGATTTCTACTCACTATGATTTTAGACGCCCACTTACCCATAGAGCTATCATGCAACCACATTCTATTTTGGGTTTACACTAATATATTAGGGCCAACTTCTAGAAAAAGCCAAGCAGTTTGTTTCCTCCTCTAAGGATGATATGGCCTCACTCCAGAGCCCTGAGGGTCTGTGCTGTGGGCACTTGGCAGAGATACTAGAAAGCATCTTTGCTCAGCACAAATACCTCTGGTAACATGGGATCCCAGAGCCATATGGCTCAAGTTGACAAAGCAACAGCCTGGACCTGCTACAAAGGATTTTCCTACTCTGAGCCTCATTCAAAATAATTAGCCTTCAACATCACCTGATAAATGGATGAAAGCAGTATCCACAACCGTAGAACATGCTCTTTCTAAAATCCAAACTCATCACTCAGACTGACCTCCAGGTTTGGGAGAATATATCTCTTTCAAAGGTGTCCAGAAAGGCCATCTGAACTTCCACACGTTGCTTCAAATTGACGATTCACTGATAAGCACTTACAATTTTCGTTCTTCAATGTGTTAGTGGTGATTTGCACCACCACCCAATTCCACAATCCCAGTGATTATTGTTCCAAGGAAATTCCAGCGGGGTTGCAAAAACTAATGTACTCCCTTCTCTCTGTATCCCATGCCAGTTCCTCACAGGTGAAAACCTAAGCAATTCTGTTACTGCTCACTATGCCAGGGCCCATCAATAATCCACCTATGACCTGGGAGGGGTCCTCATTGCCATTCAGCCAGCAGATGACCCAATTCCAGAAGCCCATTCTTTAAAGTTAGCTTTCTAGGATCACTCTTGGTCTTACGTCAGATTCCCAAGAAGCAGAGTCTGAGATGGGGTTTCTGTGCAACCTATATATGGAGAGAATATTCTCAAAAGAAAACTGTAAAAAAGACAGAAAAGGAGGACAAAGAAGGGCAAGAAGCTCAGCAAAGATGTGGCTTTGCTGAACTCTGAGCATTAGACGAATCTCTTGGTGAGTGGTGAGCTCTAGAACATACATACACCTATAAGGTTGTCCTCTTTTGAGATCCTTGCACCCCATACCTGTCAGGAATCGGCTGTGGCCCACCTCAGAAGGATGGGTATAGTCTCCCAAATGTGTTTGAAGAGGCTCGAGTCAGGTAAGGTAAGTTCCCAGGAGGTGAATATAGGTAGGAGCCTTTACCAGCCAACATCTTCAGCAACGGGAAAGGAAGTACACCAGCCTAGTAAAGGATATCTGGATGGGCCCCTAAGCCTCCACCACCCTTCAGTCAAGTAATCAACTCCCTTGCTGGCCACCTGCCTGGGCTGCCACACGGCAGCTTCACCATGCTTCCCAAACATCCACCACTGACAGTTGCTTACTTCCGCCTGCCATCAACTATTTAGATCCTGCCACAATCAGAGAACATGTCTCATCAACAGGCCTGGTGTTGGAGTCAGGGGAGGTCATCACAGAAAAAAAAAAAAAAAAAAAAAATTATTTTGTAGCCCTCTCCCCTTGAAATTTGCTCAGTGGGGAGCCCTTTTTCAATGGCTCCTAAATGCAAACTCAGGTGGACTCTGATTTTTCTCACCCTTGGTAAGCAGACTAGAAATTAAAATATCAAACCCAGCAGTCAAAGCTACAAACTTGCTGTATAGTTCGAGACTCTCCCTCTCCTCCATTTGTTTCCCTGAATTTGGGGATGCGATGTGGTTGGTTTCTCTTTATAGGTTGGTGCTGAGGAGGCAGGAGAGGGAAGAGGGTAAGACAGGAATGTTCTTACTTGGCTGGCACTCTAGTGGGTTTCTTTGTACTCTCCGGGCTCACTGTAGATAAAAGCTGCCTCTTTTCTGAGAGGTACTTTCATAGGATTTTCTTTTAATTTTTTTTCTTTTTCTAAAAAAAAAAAAAAAAAAAAAAACATGACATTCACCAAAGAAACTTTCTTGACCTTGACAAATCTTATTTCAGCTAGTCACTTACTCCTTTGTTGGTCCCTAGGAATCTGGTGACAATGTCAGTTCCTATTTGCTGGAGAATGTTCAGCTATCCATGGAGCCCTAATGTGAATGGAATCCCAGCTCTCTCCTGCCTCCGGTCCATGGAGAACACACATCCATTCTTTCCCAAAAACCCCAAGAATGTAGGATGTTCCCTATGCTACAGTAATACTTCTTCACTCAATCCCAAAGCAGGTGGCTGGTCACACTCTTGCCTTTTAGATTTCTCAAATAGTTTTTAGAAACAGGCCACTGTGTCCTCCAAACCAAAGAGGGCACCTGTCAGGTACTGGCCACTGAAGCCAGTAGTTAGGTTTGCCATACAAATCAGGGACTTTCTATCTTGCTTGGGGTGAGTGATGGGACTCACAGCACAACTAAAGTTTACTCCAAAGGTCCTCTTTATAAAGTTTCTTTCCATTTTCACTCTTTCTGTCCTGTACTTCATAAGCTCTAATGTGAGTAGCCCTTTACCCTACGAGTTCTTCATAATCAGCTCCTTGGCTAAATCTTTTAAAAGTGCATCTGCAGGGATTCCTGGGTGACTCAGTGGTTTAGTGTCTGCCTTCATCCCAAGGCATGACCCCAGAGTCCTGGGATCAAGTCCCACGTTGGGCTCCCTGCATGGAGCCTGCTTCTCCCTCTGCCTGTGTCTCTGCCTCTCTCTCTCTGTGTCTCTCATGAATAAATAAATAAAATCTTTTTTAAAAAAATGCATCTGCATCTTGCACTTCACTTTGAGTATGGTGCCCTCTGTATCTCAGAACTCCTGCAGCACTTCACTTTATGGTCACATCTGGCTTTTAGCTCCAGATCTGACTTCTTCAGATATCTTTCAAAGTTGATGTTCTAAAATCATGCTCCTTTCTCCAGTTCTCTACAGGACTTTTCCATCCAGTTATTTTATCTTTCCTAAGGACAATCCTAAACAGACTTATTAAATAGTCAGCTATTGATCTAGGATCAATTTCTTGCTCTCATTTATTGGTTGTGCGATCTTCAATACATTACTTAGCCTCACTAACTCTCATTTGTGAAATGCCTGCCTTGGAGAATAACTGAGGTGATTAATATAAAAATTATAAAATGCCAGGTACCAGGCTCAACAATATTAGGGTCTCTTGCTTTGACCCATATTTTTCCTTCAGGTTAATTAAGATTTTTGCCACATAGAGGACACCTGGGTGGCTCACTGGTTGAGTGTCTGCCTTTGGCTCAGGTCATGACCCTGGGGTCCCGGGATCGAGTCCCACGTCAGGCTCCTCACATGGATCCTGTTTCTCCCTCTGCCTGTGTCTCTGCCTCTCTCTGTGTCTGTCATGAATGAATAAATAAAATCTTTTAAAAATAATAATATTTTTCATAGAATCCAGTCAAATCCCATCTTCCCACACAGCAATTAGAAATTGACTATTTTCTACAAGGATGTCATCATGATGCATGCAGAAGCAGGAGAGCTCAGTTCCCACACCCCCACAAAGACCAACTACTTGACAGCTATCTAGGAGCAAACCAGCTCTGAGAGAGCTCGGGAGTCCATTTAAGAAACTTCAGGGACACAGTAGAACAAAACAACCTGAGAATAACTACCAAAAAAAGGGGGAAAAATAGCTTCACTTTGCCTGCATTACCCCACTCCCCAGATCAGCTCTGCTCAGTGCCAAGAGGGAATTCTCCAGCAAGGAAAAGTTCCCCTCACTGAGAAGGGTGAGAGGCGTGAGCAACAAGCTTCCTCAGCTCTATGGAGCACCACACAAGTACCCACCTTGTTTTCATCTCACAGATGCACAGAGATGGCTAAGAATAAGGAAGAAGGGAAAGGACAACCAGTATCAGCTACACAGTGGGAGAAACTGCAGGTCCCAGTGACTTTCCAAGAAAAAGAGAAAGAGAGAGAGAGAGAACTCAAATAAATAAAATGAAAAAGGAGACATTGTGACTGATACCAAAGAAACAGGAAGGTTCACTAGAGGCTACTGTGAACAAGTATACCCAAAATAAATGGAACAATCTAGAAAAAAAATGGATAAATTCCTAGAAACATAAAATCTACCAAGACTGAATCAAGAATAAACAGAAAATCTGAAGAGATCAATAATAAATAAGGAGATTGAATCGTTAATCAAAAACCTCCCAAGGAAGAAAACCCTAGGGCCAAATGGCTTTACTGGTGAATTATACCAAACATTTAAAGAAGAATTAATGCCAATCAGCCTTTTTAAACTCTTCTTTAAAAACTACACAGGAGAGAACACTCCCAAATTTATTTACGAGGTCCCCATTACCCTGACAACAAAGCCAGATAAGGATATTATAACTACAGGCCAATATCTTTGATGACTACACATGCAAAAGTCCTCAACAAACTATTAGCAAATGGAATTCAGCTGCATATTAAAAGGATCATTAACCATGATAAACTGGGATTTTGCCAAAGCCATCTTTAGAAAGAAGCTGCAGGCATCACACTTATTGATTTCAAACTATATTACAAAGCTAAAGGTGTGAAAACAGTCTGGTACTGGCATAGAAACATATAGACCAATGGAACAGAACTGAGAGCTTAGGAATAAATCCATGCATATATGGTCAATTAATTTTTTAAAGATTTATTTATTTATTTTAGTGAGAAAAAGAGAATACAGAAGTGGGCGGGGGGGGGCAGAGGGAGAAGGAGAGAGAAACCCCAGTCAACTCCCCACTGAACATGGAACCTGACACTGGACTCCCCATGGGGCTTAATCCCAGGACTCTGAGACCATGACCCAAGCAGAAACCAAGAGTCAGTGGTTTCACGGAGCCACCCGGGAGCTCCTATAGTCAATTAATTTTTAAAAAGAAGCCAAGGACACTCAATGGGAAAAGCATTGTCCCTTCAATAAGTTAGGAAAATTGGATATTTACATGAAAAAGAAACTATCTTACATCACTCCTCCAAATTAAATGAATGGGCTAAAGAATAAATATAAGACCCGGGACTCCTGGCTGGCTCAGCGGTTGAGCGTCTGCCTTTGGCTCAGGGCAGATCCCGGGTCTGGGGACGGAGTCCCACATCAGGGTCCCTGCGAGGAGCCTGCTTCTCTCTCTGCCTATGTCTCTGCCTCTCTCTCTCTCTCTCTCTTTCATGAATAAATAAATAAATCTTTTAAAAAAAATATAAGACCCAAAACTTTAAAACTCCTAGAAGAAAACATAGGGGGAAAAGCTCCTTGATATCGGTCTTGGCAATGATATTTTGGGTGTGACACCAAAAGCAAAAGTAAACAAGTGGGACTACATCAAATTAAAAACCTTCCACACTCTGCAAGAACAGTCAACAAAATGAAAAGGCAACCTACGGAATGGGGGAAAAATACCTGCAAAACATATATGTGATGGGAGATTAATATCCAAAACATATGAGGAAATCATACAACCTTCAATAGCAAAAACAAAAAACAAGAAACAAAAACACAAATAATATAATTTACAAAATGGGCAAACAACCTGAACAGACATTTTTTCCAAAGAAGACGAATGGCCAATAAGTACATGAAAAGGAGTTCAACATCATTAATTACCTGGGAAATAAAACAAACCACAATCACATATCACCTCACACCTGTTAGAATGACTATTATTGAAAACACAAGAGATAACAAATGCTAGCAAGGATTTGAAGACAAGTAAACCCTTGGGCACTGCTTGTGGTAATGTAAATTGGCACAGCCATTATGAAAATAGTATGGGCAGTCCTCAAAAAATTAAAAATAGAGCTACCATATGATCCAGAAATACCACTTCTGGGTATATACCCACAGAAAATAAAATCGGTATCTCAACAAAATATCTGCACTCCCACATTCACTGCAGCATTATTCATAACAGACAAGATCCGGAAATAACCGAAGAGTCCGCTGATGGCTGAATGGATAAAGAAAATGTGGTGTATATATATGTACAACGGAAAACTATTTAGGCGTAAGAAAGTGGGAAATCCTGCCATCTGTGACAACGTGGATGGATCTCCAAGGCTTTACGCTATGTGACCTCAAGTTTCCCTTCTTCTTGCTTTTATTCTTTGTCCAACTTCTCCTCATTTCCTCCACTTTCCAGGCCCCTGAAACCACGGTTTTACTCTCTGCTTCTGTGAGTGCTAATCGAATGTACAACACGGTGGTGACAGTTAACAATACTGTATTATATACTTGAAAGTGGCTGTGAAAGTAGACCTTAAGTACGCTCACCATAACAATGACAAAATAACTTCGTGAAGGACGTGTTAACTAATCTTATTGTTATCAGCATGTTGATATGTTATCTTATTGTTATCAACATGTTGATATGTCATCTTATTGTTGTCAACATGCCACAATGTGCATGTGTATCAAATCATCATATTGTATGCACTTAACTTACACCATTCTACATGTCAATTGGATCTCAATAAAGATAGAAGAAATAAATAACAATCTGATTCCCCATGAGACAATTATGTCCCTAGGATGTGAAACTATAGGCAAACAGTTCTGAACTCAGGGTGACTGAATGAGTCAGGGTTACTGAAACAGGACCCGCTACACAGTTTGTAGAGCCTAATGTCAACTGAAAATGTGGGCCCTTTGTTCAAGTATCATTAACAATTACGAGATACAAGTAGCGGAGTATTAAAGCAAGCACAGGCCCCTAATAGGGCCAGGCCCTGTAAAGCCAGCTCTTCACAGAGGTCTATACTCTGTGATTGAGCCCTGACCTCTTGTTTCCACTCTCCCCGTACTAGCAAAACTTACACAGACAAATGAAATAAACTTGCTCCAACCTCAACACAATTGAAGCTCATCACGCAAAACCTTAATAAGCGAGAGAATGGCCCTCCCCGACTCTCCTTTGCAGAAATAGGGAGTTTTAATGGTTTCCTGCTAGGCCCTATTCAGCTGACAGGCAGTATCAAGAGGCAAATTCTGTGGAAACCTTGCTACTATTTAAAATCTCTATCTATTCTAGGAAGTATGCAGCTAGAGCAACTTGAGGTCTCTTTTGTGAGAGGGGAAAAAAAAAATGAAAGAGAAGGAGGAGAGAGAAACAAGGAGGAAGCAGCAGCAGGACAAGGAGGCAGAGAGTGGTGGGCCTCACCAAACCTCAAGGAATCCCTAAAAGATTCATTTCCTAACCTACAAAAAAGAAAATTTTGACTTGTATCAGCTGGGTGTCAAAACATCAGAAGATTCCAGATCCTCCCAACTTGACCACTGCCCGGAGTCATGTAGACATCAACTTAAGATGATTTCATTTGTTCTGTCTGGATAAGATGTGACAAACGCTGTGAACCCATGCTTTTAATTTGTACCTAGATCTGAACAGTTTTATTAAAAGTGTGGTGTAGTACATATCAAAGATGGCAATCATGCCACAGAAAGAAAAACAGGTCACCAGATTTTGTATTTCTCCACTAGACAAGACCGTTCAGGTTCTCTAGTAAATGAGGTTACCCTTTTGGGCATCATGAACAATACACACATTATTTTGCAGAGTTCCCAAAAGTTGTATAGAGTCTACAGAAATCACGGAGTTCCAAAACATCCTCACAGGACACAGGCTACAGACAGAGTCCCTCACGGTGTGACCTCCCTAAGTCCTTTCATTACCAAAATAGAGACAATAATGGTAAAACACGAGTGAACCTTGAAGAAATCTCCGGTGCTAAATAAGTCAGTCACAGAAAGACAAATGCCACATGATTCCACTTCTATGAGGCATGTAAAACAGTCAGATTTGTAGAATTAAAGAGTGGAATGATGGCTGCCTGGGGCTCGGGGGCATGGCTGAGGGGTCATTAACCAATGGGCATAAAGTTTTAGTTAAGCAAATTGAATAGTTTTACGTGATATAAAACATGGTACCTATAAGTCACGTATTAACATGGCACACTTAAAAATGTGTTAAGAGAACAGATCTCATGTGCTCTTGCCCCAATAAAATAATAATTATGATGATGATGATGGTAACATCTACTTTACAGGGTCATCATAAGTACTGAGTAAGGGAACCTAAGAAAAGTGCTTAGAATGCACTCGATGGGCCTCCCTCATCTTTATCTCTGACCGCACGCTACACTGCGTGGCGCAGACCCTGTGCACTCCCTTCTAGAGCTAGAGCTCTCTTTGGGGACTCATTTCCCCTCCCAACAGGCAGCAAGCAGAGGAGGCTCTCACTGTAGGAGGTCTCACCCCCAGATCATACTCCTCCCTGCCAAAGCTGCAGTCCAGTGAACCCGCAGAAAGGCCTGGTTCTCTTGCCTCCTTTCAATGCGACTCTAAAAAGCAGTCCTAGACTCAGTGTTGCCATAGCCTCAGCTGAGGCCTTCGTTGCAAAGGGAACACGCGTCAACTCTAACCCTGCTTCCTTCATGCCCCTGGAAGGACTCCTCCAAGGAACTGACTGCATGCACATCTCCAGGTGTGAGTTTGCTCTGGAAAACCTCACCTGTGACTGTGTCGTCTCCAGAGCCACACAAAGCCAAGATATGTGAGTCCACGGTCAAGAGGTGACTTCCTCAGAAGACAGTGGCATCCCAACAGGGAGAAATGGCAGGTTCATGAGTGGCCTCAGGTCCGGCAGATTAACAGAGAATGAGACTAAGGACAGTGAGAGTTCCACCCCTAGGACAAGTGAGGAGAGTGATGGTCTCAGCAATGGACGGTCTGGACTCATAAGCAAGGCCACTCATGGACTCGGGTGCAGAACAGGGAAGAGAAAGGAAAGAACAAGTAGCTTCCTGAGTAAGAGAAATGGTGAGAAGCTGGGCCGAGGGGCTCTGGACCCTCTGTCCATCCTGCTGGGGCCGGCTCCCAGGTGCAAGCGGAACCCACAGCAGCGACCGGCCAGGTTCACCAACAAGGGGCCGAGCTGACCTTGAGGCCCAGGGACAGAGCAATTCATGGCAGCAGCTGGGCCTCAGGCTTCAATAGGCCCCGACACTGATGAGGACAGACGCCCCAAAGGTGTAGGCCATACGGTTGCCCTCTGTGCACGTTACCCCCTTGGCTGCAATAGGCCTTACCAAAGGCCTTGTCGTTCTTCAGACCAGAACCAAAACTACCACCATTGCGGTGTCGGTGTGAAGTCTCCCCTCTCTGTAACTCCCTCTCTACGGCTCTTTGATGGGCTGATGTAACTTAGCCCACGCGTAATACTTCACTGACTTAATATGACTTAATATATATGACTGAAGTCGCCGCACTACATTTCAGATGTGTACTATACTGCAGACAGACCACCGAGGGCAGAGATGTTAGCTCAGAAAGCTGTTATTTTGTTAAGGCTACTCAAGGGGACTGTAAGCCCTTGATAACCATGTGTTTCTCGCTTGGCCATCTCCAATCTGATCATTAGCACGTACTAAATTTATCATATTATCTTCATTTTATAAAGAACAGACTGTGCTCTGGGATTTGGATAAGGGCTGGGAACTTTCAAAAAGAAAGCATTGTAGCTACTTTGAATTTTTAAGATTCCACCAGGTTTTAAAAACCACGTTGTACAATCAGACAATATATCCTGACCTGGAGTTCAGGGGTTATCTAATGTGCCTGGGAGGGAGAGGAGGGTGTGCAGGAGGATAATTACTCCTCAGTCTTTCAGTTTCCATGATTTTTCTTAAATGCTCTTGGCTTCTTTTCAGATTCCTTTGCTCCTCCTTTAGAGATAGAGACATACCTGGTCATATTTCGAGAGTAGGGATTTAATATTAGAAAGATCAGTGTTGCCTCACACACCTTATTCTTTAATATCAACTTTATTGATGAATAAATTTTGTTTTGTTCTGTTTTTTTATTGATGATAAAATTGATAGTGGTTTCCATTTACCTCTTCTTTAGTCTCATCTCTCATTTAGCTTAAAATTCAGAAAAGTATTATTTTTCCAGCCCCCTCAAACTCTACCATTAAATAGAGGATACTGGCTTAGGGGAGGTGGAAAGATGAAAGATAATGTTTGGAACAGTTTGCAACTATAGCCAAAGAGCGACACCTCAACAGAGTCCGTATAGGGTATTTCTTAAAAAATAAACAAACAACAACAACAACAACAACAACAACAAAAAACCCTCTAAGAACTAGAAAACCTGAGTTGTAAACTCAGTATTACCTTTGTCAATTTTGCCTCTACTCAGAATAAATGAGAATAAATGAAGTAAAATTTAACTCAATCTCTGAACTAGATGATCTCCAGGTGTCTGTTGAGCTTGTAGTCCCAGAAGACTTTGATACCATTAGGGGACAAGCATTAAGCTAGGCACATGCACACACTTTGCTTCATTTAATTTAATTAAGATCCAAACCAGAATTTAGCATTCAAATTTCCAGCATCATATTTACATTTCATAACCAATATTTCAAATAGCCCATTAACACACTTCATCAGCTACTGGATTTCTGATTTTCCATTTGAAATGATGCCTCCTAGAGTATGGGGCTGATACGTCCTCTAAGAGAAGACCCACATACTCAGAGCAGTTAAATTTAGCTTTACCACCTCATTGCATTCTCTTTCAAGTGCTCATCCCGTCTTCTCAGTTAGTTGAAGCAAAACGGAGCTGGTCTGGTAACAAAGACGCATTGTTCCACAGTCCCAGAAGTAGTTCCTAATGGCCTCATGACTTTTGTCTAATTCATATCTGATGGAGGAAGAGAGAGGGATGGAGGAGAGTGAGACGCGGCCCTACAGATGACCTTGGAGCAGCGTGAATGATGTCTAATGCTCAGCAGTTATAGGCTATCAGACACTAATATACTCTCTGGGCTGAACCGAATAGGACCATTACTCTCAACTGCAATTCGCCATCTGTGAAGTGAGCTGGTGGCTTCAGACAAGACTACAAATTGCACCTGATACTGAAAAAGACAGGGAGGGGATTATGATGTAAAACCAAGGGAAGAGGAGACAGAGACCTAGACTGGCCAGAGGCCATATGAGGATCCGAAGAAACAAAACTTAGCCTTCAGAACAGCTCCCAAATAGCCCTGAGCATTCACAAGATTGGATGCATGGATCCTAACAGACTCTACGGAAGTTTCTGGGATCAAAGGTTTAGTGTCATTAGGAGAGATGTGCACAGCTGGGGCTGACAAAACCCTCCCACTATCCGGCAGCTCCTCTCTGTTGTCACAATTCATTAGCTCCTTCTGACATTCATTTGACATCATTTCAGGAAAGAGATCTAATCATGGCCCAAAGAAAGGAAGAGACTTTGAAAAATATGATGGCTGTGGAGACAGAGCAGTTTATCGTTTTGAATAACAATGATGAGGATGATAATGACAATCCATGATGCTGGCCAATGACACGTTTTCATTCCCATGATGGGCAATGCCACTGGGCAGATGTAGCTGTAAAACTGTACGCGAAAATATGTTTCAACCCTGACTCTACCACTTGTGAGCTATTACTGACTGAACTGTATTCCCCCCAAAATTGGTATGTTGAAGACCTAACCCCCAATGTGACTATATTTAGAAACAGGGCCTCTTAAGAGCTATTTAAGGTTAAGTGAGGTCCTAAGAATAGGGCTCTTGTCTGATGTAACTGGTGTCATTATAAGAAAAGGGAAGATGCACTGGAGATCTTTCTCTCTTTACGTGGACACAGAAGAAAGGTCAGGTGAAGACATGGAGAGGTGATGGCCATCTGCAACCCAGGAAGAAAAGCCTCTTCAGAACTCAACCCTCTGGTACATTGATCTTGGACTTCCGGCCTCCAGAATGGTTAAGAAAATCAACGTCTATTTTCTAAGCCACCCTATCTGTAGTTTCTCGTTAGGGCAGCCTGAGCGGACTCATACGGGAGCAATGCTAGCTCGACAATCGATACCTCAGGCAATTTGGGAGCACATCCAATATGTATTGAATGTTGGGGGCTGAGCATAGTGGCTGGGACACAGCAACTGGTATCTCTCAGCACCTTCTCGGGGACATTCCAAAGAAAGGGACTATGTTGAGAATGCACAAGCTCTGATCTCTGCCTAAACTGTAGTCACCAGGTACCAGAAATCTATCAAAGCTGGGCACCCCCAAAAAATAAATAAAAATAAATAAAATAAAAAAAAGCTGGCCCACCCTGCAACACCGAAGAGGCCTTTACCGTCGAATTTAAGGAGTGTGAAAAAGGACCTGCATTCATTGAGCACCTCTGTGTACCAGATACTGTAATAGGAACCTCCATGCTCATGGTCTTATTTTTATAAAAACTCTGTGAAAGAGACAATTACTGCTCTGGAGAGTTAAGGGGTTTGCCTGAGAACGCACAATGAAGGAGTGGAGATGAGAACTCCAAGGTCACAGACTGCAGAGTCATCTAGTGTAACACACACAGGCCTAGCAGCGAGAACACAGTAGGAAAGTAGGCTCCGTCCAGTACTATGGAGAACGAATGGCCACCTCGTCCACGTCCACAGGAAGAGTAGTAAGTGAAAAGCAGGATATACAACTTTTAAAAAGAATGATCCAAAAAATAAAATTAAAATAAAATTAAACTAAATTAAAACAAAATAAATAATAAAATAAAATAAAATAAAATAAAATAATAAAATAAAATAAAATAAATAAATAAAATAAATAAAATAAAATAAAAAGAATGAAATAAAGAATAAAATAAAACATATAAAAAGAATGCACATATTAGGGATCCCTGGGTGGCGCCGCGGTTTGGCGCCTGCCTTTGGCCCAGGGCGCGATCCTGGAGACCCCGGATCGAATCCCATGTCGGGCTCTCGGTGCATGGAGCCTGCTTCTCCCTCTGCCTGTGTCTCTGCCTCTCTCTCTCTCTCCCTCTGTTACTATCATAAATAAATAAAAATTAAAAAAAAAAAGAATCTAATTCTTCAAAAAAAAAAAGAATGCACATATTATGTATGTGTGTACACACATATGTATGTTGTACATAAACATGTGTATATCCATTAAATCCGTCTGACATGCATCAGACATTATCTCAGAAAAAGACACATCCTTATGGCATGAGTTTAGATAGGCATGTATTCATACATGTAAAAAACATACCAAAATGTTTATTTTGTAGGAAAAAAAAAACTGGTCCTCTTCAAACTTCCAATGTTTTCTATAAATTTTTTTAATTTTTTTTTATTTATTTATGATAGTCACAGAGAAAGAGAGAGGCAGAGACATAGGCAGAGGGAGAAGCAGGCTCCATGCACCAGGAGCCCGACATGGGATTCGATCCCCAGTCTCCAGGATCGCGCCCTGGGCCAAAGGCAGGCGCTAAACCGCTGCACCACCCAGGGATCCCTGTTTTCTATAAATTTAAATAATTTTGTATTATCCCTTTTTATTCACTGAAGTTCATATGTTAATCAGATTTCTTCAGTTTTAACCTAATTTTTTTTTTTTCTATCCAGCATCCTATCTAGACTATCATGTTACATTTAGTGGTCATACGTCCTAAGGCTCCTCTCAGCTGTGACAGTTTCTCAGACTTTTCTGGTTTGGGATGAGCTTAATGGTTTTGAGCACTGTTCAAGTATTTTGTAGGATGCCCCCTAATGTAGATGTGTCTGATGTTTTCTCATGAGAGACCAAGGATATGTGTTTTGGGAAGGAAGACCCCTGAAGAAAAGTACAATTTTTATCACATCTTATCAAGGGAACATACTACCAATGTAACTTATTACTGCTGATTTTGAGGTAGTGTTTGTCAGATTTCTCCATTCTCAAGTTATTCTTCCTTTCCCTTCTCCATGCAGGTCTCTTTGGAAAGAAGTCACCCTGGGCAGCCTGCACTTACTGAGTGGGGAGTTATGTTCCACTTCCCTCAGGGCAGAGTATCTACATAAACTATTTGGAATTCTGTATGAGAAATTTATCTATTTTCCATTATTCATTCTTTTATTTGATCATTTATTTGTATAAGTATGTGCTCATGGATTCACTCATGGATATGTAATCCAATACTACTGAATTTTGAAGTGGTTCCAGCTTGGGCACTGGGAGCTCTTTGCGGGGCTCCTGTGTACCTGACATACTACAGAAATGTGGGCATTTCATTTTGTTTTTTTAGAGCAGTTCTGGGCCTACTTTCTGGTACTAAAAGATGCTCCAGATTCATCTCATGTATTTTCTGTGTCAGTCTTATAATCAGCCATTTTATCCACTCTAACAGTCTCTATCTTTTAATTGGAATATTTAGGCCATTCGTATTACAGTGATTATTGATATAGTTGGTTTAATATCCACCATATTTTTAACTGTTTTCTATTTATTGTATTTATTCTCTCTTTCCCCATGCCCTCTTCTTTCACCCTCTCTGATTTTAATAAAGCACTTTATGTGATCCCATTTTATCTCTTCTTCTACAATATCACTTACACTTGTCAAAGCTTTTACTGGTTACTACAGTTTCCGATGTACTTTTTAAACTAATCTGATTCCGCATTAAAATAACACTGTGCCACTTCATGTGTAGTACAAGTATTTTAAAATAGAATATTTCTAATTCCTCTTTCTCACTCTCTACAACACTGCTGTCAATTATTCATGTACTCATAGGCTGTAATCACCTAGTTGTTACTATTACATTAAACAATTATCTTTTAGATCAATTAAGACTAAGAAAAATAAAACATTTCATTTTACCCTTATTTATTACTTCTCTGATACTTTTAATTTCTTTATGTAGGTGCATGATTCTGACCTATATAAATTTCTTTCCCCCTGAAGAGCAATAATTAACATTTTTTACAGGGCAGGTCTGCTACTGATGACTCTCTCACTCTCATCTGTCTGTGAAATTCCTTGTTCCTCCTTCACTTTCAATGGATCATTCACTGGGTACAGAATTCTAGGTTGGTGGGGTTTACTTTCAACACTTTAAATCAATTCTCTTCTTGCTTGCATGTTTTCTGATATGAAGTCCACTACAATTCTTATCTTTATTTTCTATAGGTATTTTTTTCCCTCCAGCTTCTTTCAAGATATTCTCTTTCTCTTTGGTTTTCTCAAGTTTGAATATGACATATTGGGTGTTGGTTTGTGACTGCTGATACAGTGGGGAGGTGCTGCAGAAAAGAAGCATTCTATAATTTTATGATTAAATCTTGTCTTTGGTAAACCTGTGTTTCTGGGTTGTGACCATCACAAGTGTTGATCTAGTGGTATAGTTTCCTGTTCCCCACCACCACCACCTCAGTTGGGTCATCAAGTAGAAGGAATACTCTTCCCTCAGCTGGGATAAGACGACTGTAAAGTCCTTTCCTTGGAAACAGTCTTTCGTTATGGTGAAGACATTTCACAGGTATTACCTTATCCCTTCTCCTGCCAAAGCCATGGAAGGATCTTTCTCAGATCTAACTAAGAGAACTTGAGAGAGTTTCTGGAGGTACAGCCCACCAGAAGTGTGCCTCTCACTAGAGGCAGCTTATCAAAATTATCACTGAAGTGTTCCTACCAGCTAAGGCTCTAGTGCCTTCTGCTTCAGGTAAGCAGATCTCAGCTATTACTCTCTGCATTTACATGTCTCTCTAGATTACAGGGGGATGGTGTGCCCTACTATCTCGATTCTCTGATAAGTCCAATAAGTGTCATTGAGTTTTCTGTTTGTTAAGCTTTTTTTTGTTGTAAAGATAAGAGTGATGACTTCCAAGCCCTTTACATATAAGAGCTGAAGTCAGATATCGTATATTGCTTTTGTGAAAACAAATACCCACACACACAAACATGTTAAAGGAAAGAAAAGGAAAAAAAAACTTTCACTGCAACCATTGGTTGCAAAAAGCACTAGGCCCAGTTTTAACTACTCTTCAGGGGAGAAAATTAACTACTTTTATTTTGTAAGTAAATTCCTACCTTCTATGGCTTATGTAGCAGCCTAGGTCAGACCCTATATAAATGTTCAGTGTAGCCCTATTGTTAGAGCATGATGTTTGCCTAAAAATACATTCATATTTCTGCCACCTACTAGCTGAGCCAAACACGTAACCTTTCAGCTTCAGCCTCTTCATTTGCTAACTTAGGGTAATATTTATATCGTAGGGATGTTATGATAGCCAAATTATATAATCTACATGGAAAGCACTGCATAAACTTCAGACCTTTTCTATTTCTATACAAGTAATGACTGATCAGAAGACTTTTACAAGTATGGATTCACACACACACACACACACACACACACTTCCTGGAGCTGTGAAGATTCATCTCACTGGAAATGAAAATGCTATTCACCCTTCCAACAAATCATCCTAAGATGATAACTTACCACCCTTTACAGACTACTTTTTGGCCCTTCTTTGGATAGAATTTTCTTTCATGACTCCAAAGACAACCATTTGTCAGGTTCCCAACTGTCATGTCCATGGGCACAGAATAGAGAAGAAGGGGGGAAAAGAAGTGTGACCTGAAAATAAGTCACTAGGATATCCACCTAATCTCATAACAGGCACAGCACAAAGGTGAATGATCATAGACCTAAAGGATTTTGTAACCCATCTTTTCTGGCACATTCCTTAACATCAGACACCCCTCCTGCCATCTCTCCAAATGTTTTCCTTAAGGCCGCCAAAGAAGCAGTGTCTGGGAGTCTCTGATTCCAATTCTTCATGTAGCACAGGCTAAGCCTTCCAAATAAATAAGAAGCTACGAAGTTCCAAGCTCATTAGGAAGGCATCAGTGCATTGGTAATTGTGTGAAAGTGTCAGTGTGCAGAAGCAATTCCACATGTAATGCATTTGGTCTCTTCTCTTAGAAATGGGCGCACAGGTTTTTTGAGGTATGATCCAGTGGCTGAGGAAGGGAACGATATGAAGAAACAGCTCCCCTCTTACTGGCTGCGTATACCTCTTGTTACAGACACACTGTCATTGTTGTGTTGGATAAAGAAAGAGAAAGATAGAAGCAATGGAATTAAATGGAATTATTAAGAGGGAAGGCCGTGACCTTGTAGTCAGGGTTTGGGTCAACTGGAATATTGATCATCTGGAAATGAGGAATATCTCCTAGACAAAAGTTCTTAGTCATCATAATGAGCTGTTTCCCTAATGTTTCACTCTCAAATTGACTGCCCATGATTTGGAGAGTTTCATACAATCCTCCTTCTAGAGGCTGAGGAGTTAGTGAACAAGTCCCTGTTTTTACCGTATCCTAATCTACATTATAAGTGATACTCTAAGTTTCACATACTTTAGTCCTGCTCCTCCTATGAACTCGGCACATAAAAAAAAAAATCTCAGTACACAATAGTGTCTATTTGGTTCACTCTGCTACACACCAGTTCCCCAGGGTTTGGAAACAGAAGACTTGCTCCTTACTCTTCTTTGATTCTCTAATTAATCTGCAATAAATGAAGGCTCCAAGTGTTTTACGGCACTTCAATTTCCCATTCCCCTCTGACATTTGGAGGGAAAATGGAACACACAGCAAGACCTTTGAGCAAGAAGTAATAGCCGTTAAATTGAAACACGATGCAAGCTTTTCCTAACCATGAGTTCATAATATGTGTATTCGTGGAAAGTGATGTGCTTGTTGCCTGCAGCAAAACCAGATGCTCTCTGTTTTCAGCTGATCCGCGTTGCTACAGGGCTATAGTTCAACGTCTGAATTCACAAAAGAGAATGAAAGG
Organism: Canis lupus baileyi; assembly: GCF_048164855.1. Taxonomy (NCBI): domain Eukaryota; kingdom Metazoa; phylum Chordata; class Mammalia; order Carnivora; family Canidae; genus Canis; species Canis lupus. Next base: position 29,537,541 of record NC_132858.1, read on the forward strand.
GGTGGTGTGCTAAGTCCACCTTCAAAGCCCACACACTATTCCTGATGAGTGAAACTGCAGTGAGTTTTGGATTCCATTCAGTGGAATCTAGCATAGAATAATGGAAAAATAAGTATACTGGTAAACTGAAACTTGGGATTGGATTCCATCTTCACTGCCTCCCGGATATTTGACCTTAGGCAAGAAGGAGAAGAATCACATAGCAAAACTGTGCCATTAGATAGAATAATACTTCTACGGGCCCACCCAGTGCCTGCTCAGCAGAGGCTGTTGGCTGAAGAAACCGGTGAAATGGACAGTGTCACATGGTTAACTACCAGGGTTAGGTGTTGCATCTAGAGATTGTATTAGTCCGCGGGGGCTCCCACTACAAAATACCACAGACCAGTGACTTAACAGAGACTCGTTTCTCACAGTTCTGGAGGCTGGACATTCAAGATGAAGCTGCCGGGAGTTTGGTTTCCCCTGAGGCCTCTACTGGGCTGGCAGGTGCTCACAGCCTTCCCTCCCTGCATACACGTCCCTGGTGTCTTCCTCTTCCTGTAAGACTCCTCAGTCTTAGTGGATTAGGGTCCCATCCTTAGGACCTCACCTACCCTTAATCATCTCTTTCAAGGCCCCACCCCCAAATAAATTTATGTTGGGGTTAGAGCTTCCACATATGAATTTGTAAGTCACAGCTGAGCCCACAAGAGAGGTATTAGAAATACTGCTTGATATGATATTCCAAATACCACTTCAAAATTAAAGATCAAATCTAGCTTGTCTCTGAAAAATAGCAAAGCATTTTCTGTATTTTCTGTTCACATCTGATCTCTATTTCTGCAAAGTAAGCATCGTTTTTGGTTTCTGAGACACCTGGATGTCAGCTTCTCTGACCAACTCTGACTGGAAGCTCTCTAGGAAAAAGGTAAGCTGACCAGGCCTTCTCTTACTGCAGTCAGGGTCCTCATCACTCCCTTTTGTAATGCCCTGTAAAACTAAAATTTGAAGGATAGGAGAGAGTCTCAGTAATAAGCTCAGATGTTGGGAACATATGAACAAGACTATCACAACTAGCTTCCATGGTGACCTGCTGGGTGACCTGGTGGTTCCTCTAGGTCTCCTTCACCCTATATTTCCTCTCTTATACTCCAAGGATGGGGAATAATCTTATTCCTTAGAGGACAGATGTATACATATATGGCTATTCATTTATAAATATAAATATTTAACCCCATCCTTTCCCTTACTAGCCAATTGCACTTACTGCTGCTAAAGTAACCATTTTCCAATGATATTTAAATCATTCTACTTCTTCCTACAAGAAAGAAAGAAAGAAAGAAAGAAAGAAAGAAAGAAAGAGAAAGAAAGACAAAGAAAGAAAGAAAGAAAGAAGAAAAAAAGAAAGAAAAGAAAAGAAAAGAAAAGAAAAGAAGAAAAGAAAAGAAAAGAAAGAAAAGAAAAGAAAAGAAAAGAAAAGAAAAGAAAAGAAAAGAAAAGAAAAGAAAAGAAAAGAAAAGAAAAGAAAAGAAATCAAGAACCTACTAGGGCCCTCTCATTTTTTTCTACTAAATTTTTCTCAAATTTCTCTGGATGTCCTCTGAGATCTTTCTCCAAATGCTTCCACCCAGATCACCAGATGACTTCTTATTCCCACATTCAAAGCCCCCCTACCAGAGGAGAGTCAGTTTTCAGACATCCCTACAGGGCACGAAGCCTAGCACAAGTATGCATCAGGCCAGAGCTCTGCTCAGGGACTCTGTCTTTTCTCCATCAATCGCCTCACTGCACCTAGCATAGAGCCTAGCACACAAAAGGTCAATAAAAGGTAAGTGATAAAAGAAGGGAAAACCTCCAAGTTCCTTTTTACCTAGTTAAAATCCAACTAGTCCATCTAACTCATTACCTTTTGACTGTTAGGCCCTCATTTTCTTTTTTTTTTTTTTTTTTTTTAAAGATTTTATTTATTTATTCATGATAGTCACACAGAGAGAGACAGAGAGGCAGAGACACAGGCAGAGGGAGAAGCAGGCTCCATGCACCGGGAGCCCGACGTGGGATTCGATCCCGGGTCTCCAGGATCGCGCCCTGGGCCAAAGGCAGGCGCCAAACCGCTGCGTCACCCAGGGATCCCCCTCATTTTCTTTTTTGTTTGTTTCTCTTCTTTCTTTCTTTCTTTCTTTCTTTTTTTTTTTTTTTTTTTCTGGAGGTAAAATGTAGTCAGTTTTATTCTTCTTACACCACAAAATAAGTCTGGTTGTACAAACATCACTAAAGTCTTGCCGACAGGTCCCAGCTGGGGAGGGGGTGGTAGTTAGCAGACAAAACTCCTGAGGCTTCTCTTTGAAATGCTAACACAGTTGAGCTTCCAATTCTTGGTTTCAGCTCCAGGTCCTGAGATGGAAATCCCAGCCAGGCTCTCTGCTTAGCTCAGTGGGGAGACTGTTTCTGGATTCTCTCTCTCCTCCCTTTGCCCTTCCTCCTAATCATGCTTGCTCGCTCTCTCTCTCAAATAAATAAATATTTTTTTTTTAAATTTAAATTTTTAAAAAAATGAAATGCTAACATTCACTTTAAAAGATTCTGAGCAAGGTTGGTGGCGCAGCTGGCAGGGCTCCTACCCCAAGTTGGGTGTGGTCCCCCATTTTCATACTTTGCAAAGTTAGACCCTGGTGACAAGCACTTAGACAAGTTGCAATGAGAATGTCATTTCATTAGGAAGCCACTTATTAGGAATGTACCAAAAGGAAGAATGAGCCTTTGTGCATGGTGCACTCAAAAGTTATATTTAATCAATAATTTAAATTAATATCTCACTCATTGTCATAGCCCATACCACCGCTTATTTCTGAATATTTAAACCAAGGCAGTAGACACAGAAATTTATTACCAACCGATGTTTTGAAGTGTTTACTTTGTCCTGGAATTGGACTGAGGACTACACATATATTATTTCCATGCTTCCCAAAAAAATCTTTGAGGGAAACTGAACTGAAACCAGTTTACTCACTAACTCAAGGCCAGAAAGTAGGCCATGGAATCACAGGATTCAAAAGCAAACCATGTGACTCCAGAACCTTACATGTATCCTTTTATGTTTTGGCATCTTTAAAATTAGATTGTCTACATATTCCTGTGCCAAAGAAAGATCTTGCAAGATGTTTCTCCTTCACACATTCTACATGGAAAGAAATCAATAGGTTGAATAGACTTACATCCTTTCTCCCTAAACACAGATAACTTTGAAAGAGAAAGAGAATCCTATTTAATGAAGTCAACTTGGTTTGGTCTAATTTGGAAAGGATGCAAGGAGGTCATCTAGGTGAGTCCCCGGCCACCAAATAAAAACATACCTTAAACATCCAATATTAATTATTGATCATCTTTAGACTATTTTAACTCAATAACCTGTGTCAGGAGAGCCAGTAAAATACAGACACACAGGCCTCTGTATCTCTCATATGGGTTAATTGAGCACTGCCTCAGTACTTTAGCAATTTCTGCAGAATTCTCTAGCATTTCTTCAATTAAAGGAGACAAGTAGTTATGTGGAGCTTTTTCACTATTTGGGTCTCTTTCTTTAAATCCAGCTTAATATTTTTCAAGTCATTAATTACAGATCTTTTCAATCTTTGCCCTGGTGAGAGGAAAAGATTAAAAACCACATGGGCACACCAGAGGAGGTGCTTTCAAAAAAAAAATGCAAAGTTTATTCTTCAAGAAGAATCTGGAGAATAAAAGGAAATGTTTTTTTAAATCCATCTGAAACCAAGAGCCCTGACTGAAGTCTGGCTGGGTGTGATTACAGGGAGTTTCTGATTCCATAGATGAGTTTTAATCCTGTTGGCCAAGGGAGACGGGAGCATACATTTGCTGATTTTGTATGTAGATCGTCTCACTGCTTGCTTTTTCATTTAAAAGATACAGAATGAGATATTTCTTTTTTGGAACAATTTGAAGTTGGAGGCAAAGAGAAGATATTCTGAGTTTTGAGACCCCTTATTAATAGCTCCAGGGAATACCTAGTTGTTGGAAAACTAAAATGGTATCACAGGGAGTAAAATGTCTCTTTACACATTGTGTGTGTGTGCATGTGTGTGTGTATAAGTTTCATTGAATTTTTGTTTCTTTCAGATTTGACTACACACTATCAGAATGAAGCATAAAGTCAAGCAGGCCAAAAACCTTTCATCTCAGCAAGTCCTGGGATTGGATACTGAGTCACACTCATTTAGAAAGATAAACATTCAGGATCCCACATTAGTCCCCATCAATCCACATCCAAAGATCAGGACTTTAGTTAAGAAAGATTTCAAGTACAAAACCCAGACAGGAGGTGCTTCAAGAGTGGGAGAAGCTAGTATATTTATATTCATTCTCCACAAAATACCATCTTGACTTTTCTAGTAGTTCAAGTTTGGAAAGGGAAATAAAAAAAAAAAAACAGGGATAAACAAACAAGGTATTCCTTTGCCCTATGACTCTTGCACGTCACTTCGCCATTTGATCTTGCAGTCCCTCCCATTTACAGGTGCAGTGGTATCTTCCCCACCCCTTTTCTTTGGGATCTGTCATATAATATGCCTTAACCAATGGAGAGTTAGCAGATGCTACGCAAGCAGATGCTTGAAATGTGCTTGTAGGGCTGTGCTTTCACTCTCATACTTCCACTGCTGCCATGAAAACAATATGTCCCAGGTAGGTCAGCAGACCTGGAAGGATTAGTGCCACAAGGAGCAGATCTGACCTGAAGCCCTCAACTGGAGCAAAGTCTACGTGGCCCCAACTGACATCAGCAGAATGACCCTGGCTGGCACACAAGCAACACAAGCATGTGAATGAGAACAAATTATGGTGGTTTAAGCCACCAAATTTTGGAGTAGTTTGCTATATTACATATTGTACAATAATGGACTAATAGACACTTAACTTTTTTTTTGTTCAAAGATTTCTTTGAGAATATGATGAAAGCTGTGACCTTCTTCCTAGAAAAAGCAAATGCATAAATTTAAAATTTTGCGTGCAATTTCAGAGTATTCATTGGCCTCCTAAATCAGCCAAGAGACCTGGTTACTAAAAAATTTTTATCATATATCTAAATAAAATGTCTGAGTAAAATGACAGTTCAACTTAGAATGATATTCAGAGGAGGAAAAAAAATGTTATCTGTTTTGTTTTGCAAATGATTTTTAACAATTTCTTTAAGAATGTTCTTTTTGACTGCAGCACCCACATTCGATCCTTGAACAAGACCTACTGGTAGCACTTCAATAGCATATTTTGAAATTTTCCACTATTCTCCACTTTCATGACTACCATCCTAGTTCAAGCCACCATTATCTTTCACTGAAATGACTGCAACAGCTTCCGAACTGACCTTTTTGCTCCACTCTTGCCCGCCTACAATCCAGTCTTCACCCACCAGCCAAAGTCTTTTCAAAAATTTCCCTAGGAATATTTTGTTATTCTAATTCAAAGGGCACTATGCACTTATGTCAAGAAATCACTTCAAAATTTCAGTTAGGAAGTGAAGTTACAGTTTGCCCAGCACACACCACAGGAAAAAAGCATAATGCTTTTAAAATAGGTAACTCATCTATTTATTCATGTGCCTAGCATAGTCCATATAAAATAAATAAGACATTTGGTAAGAAATCTTATAGAATGGAATGGTTTGTGAATCTGCATGTGTGCACATGCAAATTTTTTTGAATATACTATAAATGCAGGGAATTTCAGAAAAATCTATAAAAAGAATGCACAACCTAATATTAATTGGGCAAAGCCACTAATGTGTCGGTAGTTGGGAAAACTCAAACCTAGAAAGACACAGCACATATTTGGGATTCTCATCAGTTTGCAATATTTATTCACTAAGAAAGAACTAGAAAAGAGTTTTTATACCATATTTGCATGCACTTCTGATTAGAGAGGTCTTACCGATAGGCACAGTTTACAAATGTATAAAATACAATTTAAAAAAATCAATTCTCCTGACATCTGCAAGTCTCATTCTTCCAGAAGAATGCCTTGATAAATGTTTCCCTCCTTTGTTGGCCATTCCATCTCTTGAAAATTAGAGGAGGTGATAAGACTATCTGGATTGGATTGTGGGGAAACCATTGACAACACATAAATCACACAAATTTAGGAAGACAGTAGGTCATTATGTAATTTCATAAGTTAAATTATCCAACCAACAAAGAAATGGAAGATACGGCATTATCAGATACTTCCTAGAATTTAGGAAGGCAGATTTCTAAAATTTCAAAGGAAAAATAGATGATCCTAGGGTCAGAAACCCTCAAAAGGAAAGTTTCTCATAATAGAAGAGAGAACATATAAAATGACATCTAGCTCTGCAGTAGTTTGGGGTATATGGGGAACTCTTTGATAATCTCAGAACTAGACAGTGATTCTGGTGATGATCACATGAGGTGTCACTTGTTCAAGTCAAAGCTCAAGAATGTTCCTCAACCTTTTATTGTCCTACCTATAGTGTATAATATGCTTTAGTCTTCCACATATAGCTTTACGCCAATCTTTTTGACACCATTAATAACAGGACCATCCTGTCATCTTTGTACATAACTTTCAAAAATATGAGCCTATTAAAAATGCTGAAGACAACAGACAGTACTTCTAAATTATCTTCATCATTTATTTTACATTTATGTATATATATATATATATATATATATATGTAAATAATATAACAACCACTCATCTACTTGAGGAAGGTGGTATAAAAGGCAACAAACAATATAAAAAAATTCAACATTCATTTCACACCCGCTTTGTACCAAACATTTCAGTAGGCTCTGAGACTAGAGCAAAAGGGGATATAGAAACTGCAGTGAGTCACAACTGAGCAAGAGGAGCTATTTTAATATAAACGGTCAAGGCAGACCTTTCTGATGAGTGAAGTTTAAACTGCTGCCTGAATGGAAAGAGAAGCAAATCACAGGAAGATGTGTGATCAAGTAATATAAAGTCTAGGGAAGTAATAAACCGGGCATGTATCAGAAACAGTCTAATAGCATAAACAGCTGAAGCATGATACGTAAAGGGTAGACATGAATGAAATAAAGTCCAAGAGTCAGGTAGAGACAGCTCCTCTGGAACTGTCTAAAGTAAAGAATTTGGAATTTATTCCAAAGGCATGGGAAGTCACTGGGCAATTTCAATCAAGAAAGTGAGTAACATGACACGATTTTCATTTTGGAGAGATCATTCAAGTGCTACATGAAAAACTGGCTGTAGAGGGGCAAGGAGGGTGGGGCAAAGGGACCAAGTCAGGAAGTCACTAAAATAAATCAGAAGAGAAAGACAGCTTAAACTATCGTGGTAGTAGCAAAAATGAAAAGTGTCACTTGATTCTAAATGTGATTTGAAAGTATCTCCATCAGGTATAAATGATAGATTAGATTATGGGGTATGAGGAGAAGAAAAAAAAATTCAAAAATGATGCCAAAGTTTTTGGTAACAAGAGCAAACAACCAATCAAAGTAGAAACGCATGGGTCAAAACTGATGTAAATAAGCAAATTAAAGAATGAGGAGAGAAATTACTTATTTACAGTGGAATAGCAACTAATAAATGTTTCTTCTAAAGCCTTCAAGTTCTTTCTGTCAACCCAAATTCTCCTCAACCTGCCAGTCTTCTCTATACTTTGAAAGTATAGTCTAGCATCCAGCTCTACATTTACTTCAACTGACCCTCTTCAGTACATGAAAATCTGCCTCCAGCTCCATTATTCTACAAAAATTGTTCTCGCTGGACACCAATGATATTCTATTTCCAAATGCAAAAGTATGTTTTGAACCCACTCCCATAGAAAGCAAGCCTTCCAAGATCGATGTAACTTATAGTGGTATGACTTTTAGCTCTTTTCATCATATGTGTACCCACAGCATGGAGACACTGTTATTAATAGTGTTTATGCCAGTTTCTATATTCAGAACAATTTAGCTTCTCAGAGAATTTAAAATACATTCTGCTTGTGCCATATGATTAAAGAGACTTTGAAAAGGGGAAAAATAAGAAGAGATGAGATAAAGATACATGAAATAAGATGATACATATAGATATATTAGAAAAAACTAATGGTGTGATCCGATTAACCTTGTGCCAGAACACAAGACTATGACAGTGTTTAGATGAAAGGAAGTGATCTTTACAAATGTAAAATGAATCTATGGAGCTCTGAACCAACGGGTATTATTGAAGTAAATTGTTCAGCAAGTTTAAAGGTGGTAATGAGTAACCTTTAAGACAAGGAGAAATTGCAGAGTCCATTCCAAAGGCTGGGATTTTTTAAGTGGTCTCAGTTCACACATGGAAAACAGAAGTAATCACCATCTTAATCCCTCACCATCTACTGTAGCTAGAACTCTTAGCATATGAAATAGAAATTCTTTGTTTAGATGGAGCCCAATTAGATGTGCATATATGTAGTGTACATACATTTGTGCACATACACAAACAAACATATACACAGCAGAATGCTGTTCAGAAGGAACAAAAAAAGTAAATAAATGAAATTTTAAAGAATTAAAGTTATATATCTAAAATTTTCTCTGAAACAAAGGTATATATATGTTTAAGCAACATCCTTTCTATAACATTGTATTAAATAAATTACCAGTATAGTTCCAACCCTTTTTCTAATGGTTAATTTTATAATATGCACTATAACTAGAGTTTTTGGTAGAAAAAGACATCATTGATTAGTTTACCAGTTTGGAAAAGGGTCCAGAGTCCGAGGTCCTAGTTCAGGCTATGCCCTTGACAGCTCAAAAGACTTCAGGTGCCAGTATGTAAGGAATAACAGCCTTGAAGCCACTCAGCCTTGAGTTTGAATTTATCACAGTTTAATGTCTTCACCATTTGTATAAGCTTGTTTAGTTATTTAAATTATTAGCTTATTTTGTATCTGCAGAAGGGGAAACTCACTATAATGACAGTAATTGTGACTAAAAGCTCCTTGGACATTGTAAGAACCCAATAAATAGAACTTGTTTCTTCATTAAACCAGCCAAGGATTTTAGTTCCCACATCTATAAGAAGAACATAATTATTGGCCAACCTATCATAAAGGGTTGTGGAGGGGATAAAATGAGCTTATGTATGTAAAAATACTTTGAAAAGGGAAAACTAATGAAGATGATTAGGGCAGTATACTATCCATATTACTCATTATTGACTTATGTACGGAGATGTCAATGATGGATGACATGCCAAGAATAGAAAAGAACTAAAGACTAAATAAAGCATTTGTGGTCTTTTTTATATTTAACCATTCTTATTTATGAGGATTATATAATAATGATATCTAACTTCAAAAAAGTCTGTGTAGATAAATAAAGTATTGAATCTTTACATTCTTATTTATCAGCAGTAGAATAGTAGAGCAGGTCCCTTGAATGCCAATTCTGTATTAGGGGCAATATTCTAGGTGCATTACAGATACCTCATTTGAACCTCATAACAACTCAAAGATGCATTATTGCTTCTTGGCAATTTTACGGGTAGGAGCCATGTACAGAAATCACTGAACATGATATATAATAAGCATTCCATAAACCAACCCTATAGTTATTCTTACCATTATGTATTATGGAGAACAGGGATTTCATTTCTCCTCTTGATGAGAAAGTCCAGACCAAAGAGAAGAAATGGTTGCATATAAGTTATAAGACCAGTCAGGCCCATATGCTGTCTAATGACTCTTTAGACTCAGATTCCATATTTATTAATTGCTCTTTTGAAAACCATTTCAAAGGCCAGAAAATCTGGATTCTACCTGAAGATTAATCAGATTTTAATCTTTAACAAGATTAAAATTTATTTTTATCTATACAACCTTGAGACTTCAAAAAAAAAAAAAAAGTCAAATTCTAGAGGAAAACTCAGAACTGAATTTTCCTTTACTAGTTCTGGTTCAAAATGATGTGCCCAAAGAAAGCCCTGGAATAAAATCAAGTGATAGTCTTTCTGGGCAATGTGATCTACTGCCAAACTGTCAGTGACACCATCACTTTCAAGTGCTTCCTAGGATTTATTTATTTATTTATTTATTTATTTATTTATTTATTTTTGATTTTATTTATTTAGTCATTAGAGACACACACACACAGAGAGAGAGAAAGAGAGAGGCAGAGGTACAGGCAGACGGAGAAGCCGGCCCCATGCAGGGAGCCCAACGTAGGACTCAATTCCGGGTCTCCAGGATCACGCCCTGGGCCAAAGGTGGAACTAAACCACTGAGTCACCCGGGCTGCCCAAGGATCCTTTTATTATATGGTTTTAAGTCAGAGTTTGCCAGTGAGAGGAACTCACAGGAGATTTGCAAAGTACAAATAAAGCTGAGGTCATTAATCTTAAGAGGTCACACAGGTCAGACAAGGCAGCTTCCACTTATTTGGCAGTTTTCCAGAAGCCCCTCACTCTTTAATTAAAGTGGTTTGGCTGAACTTGCCATGAGCTCCCTCTTTGTAGTAGCCCAACCCAGTCATTTCCCAAGCTTCCTCACAAGATCCCATGAGTCTCCCCATGCTAGTGCTTGGGACTGATGTAGTCAGTGAGGGTTTCTCCAGTCCTTTTGCTATAGCTTTCATTCCCCAGCTCCTTTTGCATTTACACATGCTAATTCCCATAGTAAAACATTTACTTCTGTGTTTTTTGTAGTGGTTCTGTTTTTCTGACCAAACCAGACTGTTACAGCTACCCTCAGAAATATATTTTGAATTAAGCCACTTTAGCTTCTCTTTCTCTACCCATTTGTATAATTATATGTCACTCTGTTCTTTTTGAATATGCAAGCACTTTTGCCACTTTCATGAGTAAATCCTATTTTATTTTAGACAGCAGTCATTCAGAGTTGGCTGTGAGTAAGAGACTTTATTTATTTTTTTTAAGAGACTTTAAATGATTCATTTAACAAATACTTGTTCATCTCCTACTCTTTACCAGACTCTGTGGAAAGCAAGAATGAGACATGGCCTTACCCCCATGGAACTTATAATTTAGTAGGAAAAACTGATATGAATGAAATATTTAGACAGGGAAATGTAAAATTTCAAGCTGACAAGTGTTAGGAAGAAATTGTGCTTTTCTAGTCCATATAGGAAGGTTTCACCCATTCCAAATTCTCAGGGATTTCCCTGAGTGAAGAAAATGGAAGAAGTTAGTAAAACCAGTCAAGAGGGGAGGCAAGGGTATGGCTTGCACAGAGTACAGAAGGTATAATATACTTTGGTGGAAAACCAGGGTACAGAGAACAGTAAGTAGGAAGAACTAAAAAGTGTGTGGCTAGAGCAAGATGGTGGTGATGTACAGAATGAAAATTCTGAATGGTGTGAGGTAGGAAGCGACCAGACCAGGCAAGTCACTGACAGCCACAGCAGCATTTTGTTAAATCCTAAAAGCAGTGGAAAGTCACCGATTATTTTTAGGAAAAATACTTTCATGATCAGATTTATACATCTTAAATTTACTTTATCTATACTGGAATATTTTGCTCAAGAAAGACATTTTTGGAAGACTGGAACAGATACACCTTTGCTCTCTAGAGGATGAAAGTATGATCTCACATAGGTAGGAGTCAAGTCGTGGTGTAGCTCATGAAGATTCTGAATTTTTTTTCACACAAGATATTTTCTTCTTTTTGTAAAGATTACTTATTCATTTATTTGAGAGAGGGTGAGAGAGAGAGCAGAAGGAAAGGGAGAAACAGACTCCCTGCTGAGCAGGGACCCGCCCCCAACACAGGGCTCGATCAAAAGACCCTGGGATCACAACCAGAGCCGAAGGCGGACACTTAACCAATGAGCCACCCAGGTGCCCCCACACAGGGTATTTCCAATGAGTGCTATGCGGTATTTAAATATGATATCAGGATCATAGCTACACAATGAGAAATAATGATAACCGTGCATCTGTCCTCTTACACCCATCCAATTCTCCACCACCTGTTCCTACTTTACCTCTACACCAAATGGTGAATATACACATTCAACCACTACTTCTTCAGATTAGAATTGACTCGGCCTTTAGTACAATTAATCATTATCAACAAAGGATATTATTTTGGATCGACATACTTATTATAATGGTCACTTTAACTGAATAAATGGTTATTTTGACTCATTGTGTCTTCACTACATCTTTAAAAATTTAAAAAAAAAAATTTTTTTTTTAAATTAACCAAACCCTTGTCAATGTGAGAAACCATGTGTTTCCCATGGTAAGCCTAGTCTGGCTAGAGTCACAGAAACTGATACACGATTAGATTTAGATGTGCTATTGTTCATTTGGTCCTTTAGTATTTCTGTTTGTTATGTTCTTGGTCTAAACACTTTGGAAGGGGAAGGAGTATGAGGAGGAGGTATTTACAGTCTCCTACTGATTCCAGTCTAAAGTTCAGAAGGGGAAAAAAAGAGAGAGATATAGAAAACACTTTTTACAAGTGTTTGAGGGCCTATAACTTATATGCTAAACTAAAAATAAGTGTAAGCAGACTACAGATAAGTTATGGGAATTCTTTGGTGCGGTCATGCTAACTGTGGAGTAGGATTATAGACTCTAAGGGAAAGTTGAGTGGATAAGTGGGTAAGTGGTGAAGGAGGCATTACAAACAAGAATGAGAAGATAAACAAAGCAGCGTGATGGAAGAGAGAGGTGAACAGAGACCGCAAGAAGTAGGTTGACTTTAGTTCTGTTAATCCTCACTCTCATCTTGAGGTCTCTGTATATGGTGCCCACCAATCTACATAGAGCCATACCCTGGTAGCTCATGCTTCTCTTGAACATAACTCTGGGGACCCACCGCTTACTCTAGACAAGCTAAGTGTCCTTCTTTCATCCTTTACTTCCCTGGTCATGATATTCATCACTCTATAATAACTGCCTATCAACATGTTGGTCGGTGTTCCCTGCTTGGCTGTGGATGGCTTAAGGGCAAGGATTCTGCAGTAGGCTGAATAATTACCCTCCAAAAGATGCCCATGTCCTAAGCCCAGGAACCTACCAATATAGTATCTTATACAGTAAAAGGGACTTTGTAGATGTTATTAAGTTAAAGACCTTAAGATTGGGAGATGATCTTACAATGGCTAGATGAGCACGATGTAATCACAGAAGTAGTTATAAGAGGTTGACGGGAGGATCAGAGTCAGAGAGAAATGTAATAATGGAAGCAGAGGTCAAGAAGAGAGAGGATACTAAACTGCTGGCTTTGAAGATGGAGGTAGAGGCCAGGAGTCAAAGAATGCAGGTGACCTCGGAAGCTGTAGAAGGCAAGGAAACAGATTCTCCTCCACAGCCTCCAGAAGAAACACAAGTCTACTGACACCTTGATTTTAGCCCACGAAAGCTGATTTTGGATTTCTGACCTCCAAAACTGTAAAATAATAAATGTGTGCTATTCTAACCTACCAAATTGATAGTAATTTCTTGCAGAAGCAATGAGAAACTAATACAGAGTCTATCGCACTTGTCTCCCCAACCCTTAACTCAGAATTTGCTCAAAATAAAAATTAAATTAATAACAGTATTAGAATAAAGAAGAAATGCAATATGGAGATTGAAAGCCAAAGCTAGGAGTGATAGAGGTATGAGTATTATCATAGAGAACCCTGAGCGATCCTGAGATGAATTCCAACATGAGCTGAGGGTCAGTAGCAGTGCAAGTACAGTGACTATTTTTCTTGAAAAGCATTAAAAGAAGAGACAGCTGAAAATGACTGGCTAGATGAAAGCGTTATTTCTCCAAAAGGAGTCAGTGACCATCTGTAACAAAGGACATGTCGTTCACGCTCCTTCCTTCCTGCATCCCTGCATTTGCAGCCTCTGCCTTTACTCCCTCCGTGCGTGAGGAGCAGAAGATCTCTAGGCTCCCAAGTGCAGAATAGGAGGAGGGAATGAGTTGAGGAAGTCCAGAAGAGAGCTCCGCCCACACCAGTCCTTGCTTCCCTTAGGGGACATTTCTGTTTTGGTCGCCAAGCAGCCTGGGGTAGCGTTTCATTTCCGAAGCATCATCCACTGAGGCCCAGCCCAATCTCCAGCACTGAAAGCAAGGCTGGGTCCCTCTCCTGCAATGAAAGAAGGGAGGAGCCAGGGCCCAGCAGTCAGAGATCCATTTATTTCTGCTCCATACTGGGAAGGCTAAAAAAATTGCTTACCACATCCTGGCCCCCTTCTGAGCTGCAGCCTGCCCTTCCAGATGTGCCCATCCAAGAGCTCAATGAGACAGCACCCTTCTGGCAAGACCTCAAAACTCCAAGCTAAGGAATCCAAATGTTGAGGGTCAGCCACAGTGAGAATCGCAAAGACAAAGAAACGACAACTTGACATCTCATGCAAAATCGTCAACCTGAGTTTCTGGCAGTGCTGATGACCACTTCTGCCCACCTGGTGACAAGGGGAGGGCCGCAGGACTTGGAGAGATGAAGAAGAGACTATTAGCTCACTCGTAAGTGAATTCCTGGGCTGAATTCAGTCCTGAATGCCTGAAAAATGCAGAATCTAGAGGAGATGGTTTGGCAGGCCCAGAAGCATCTTGTGCTCTCCTGTGTCGGAGGGGAGGGCTGAACAGCCTGGGAAGGCCCTTCTGGCACACTCTCCATACCAAACTCATCTTCTTCACCATGTGAGAACAAAGGCAGGCAGAGATTGAGAGTCCACCGGAAAGAACTTCCCGGGGTAGGTAGGTGGCCCAATTCAGCCACGGCTCCTCCACAAAGCTTTATTCCTTCCCTCCTCTGGGCCAGATCAGGATATAATAACGACGAGCATTTCTACCTTCACTGCAGCATTAGGTCACTTTTCACATGATTAAACGTGGATTAAATATGATTAAATAAGGCCCAGAAAGTCTGTCACGTGTCTAAGCTCTTGCTAGTAGCAGATGTGAATCCACATCTCTTTGACCCTAGAAATCGCTCTCTCACCCCATGCCATATTACTCTCCCCTGCTTGCCCTTATACGTCTGTTTCTCACCATAAACCATCGTAATTTATTCATAGAAGTCTGTATGCCGGAGGGCAAGACTGGTGCCTTGCTATCCCTCCCATCTCACACAGCACCAAGCATGATATAGCAGCAAATGTGTGCAGAGCACTTAGGCTGCGCCAGGCCCTATTTCCAGAACTTTGTGAAAGCGAATTCATCCAGTCCCCTCAACAACTCTGTGATGCTGACACTATGATTTGTCCCATTTTATGGAGGAGGAAACTGCGACTCCCAAAAGTCAATGAACATGTCAGGGGTTCATTAACACAGCTCCTAAGTGGGGACCCTGTGCAGCCTGGGTCCAGAGTCTGGGCTCGTAACTCCTACATTAACGCCTGTACTATTCTGCCTTTGAAATCAGTACATGTCCATAGGTTGCACATTTACCCCTTTGAGCTCAGCAGTGTTTCTCAGCAAGGCTTCTGCAAAGCAGGTACCCTCTCCGGGGAACATATGGCCAAGGCAAAAGCCTGGTCCAGAGTGGTCAGGCCAGAAAGCAAAATCTAAGCTTTGCACTGTGCCTCTTCCTCATCTCCATCAACAAACCAGCATTCGGTTTCATCATCAGCTCTCAGGCTTTTACCTTGAATGCTTAATATTATCGCTTGGATTTCTGTACAATTGAAGCTCACCTCAATTACTCAGAATATCATTTGTCTGCTTCCTAGGGGTCAGAGAGCTAAATGTTATCCAAGAGACCAGAAGAATCATTGAATAACTAAGAGGTTCAAGGCAGAAAAAAAAAAAAATAAGGGCCTGCCTGCTTGACCCTTGGGTATCTAGCACTTATGTTAATATCTCTGTTATAAAGCTGGTCATGTAAGACAGAAAGTCCCGAAGTGCATCATCGGAAGCCCCGGTTCTGCAGACTATAGCTGATCACTTACATAAAACATTCTGTGATCCTGTAAGTTTGAGAAATCCGCAGTTAAAAAGTAAAGGCAAAATAAATAAATAAATAAATAAATAAATAAATAAATAAATAAATAATAAAAACATAAAAACATAAAAAAATAAAAAATAAAAATAAAAATAAAAAAATAAAAAGCAAAGGCAGATTCCTTCCTGCAGGACTTCTCAGAGCCTTCAGCATTAAGCATGTACTGTGATTCTCCCGGCCTGACCTACATAAAACAGCTTTTCAGAAACTGGCCAGAAAGAAATGGGCACACTGTGTTAGAAATAAGGCTTGCAACTACAGGGTCATAGTG
Organism: Canis lupus baileyi; assembly: GCF_048164855.1. NCBI lineage: Eukaryota > Metazoa > Chordata > Mammalia > Carnivora > Canidae > Canis > Canis lupus. The sequence continues at coordinate 29,553,747 of NC_132858.1, forward strand.
CATCAAAGGAGAATAGAAAAAAAAAAAAAAAAAAAAGGAGAATAGAAGATAACATTGTTCACCGCACTTTTATTACTGGGACTTACCCTGAACCCTGGAACCCAACCATATAGTGAATGAGCAGTATTGATGTGGACACTTGAAGGGACAGACGTAGGGGTAGCTGAAGAGAAAGGATTCTCGGTTGGGGCTGAACACATCAAAAAGCTAAAGACACTGGATTTCATATCTAAATTATCTGGTCTGAGATTGATACGCAGAAATTCATCTGCAAATGCAAGCACATCAGCTGCACAAATTCCAGATCGCACACAGAGGGTGTGCATGACGGCTCGGTAAGAAGTCCTGATTACTACAATTCTCACCCACAGGGTCCCCCCACCTCGAGATGGTCAGAGTACCTCAACTCATAATGAAATTAACTTTGCAAGATAAGAACACAAGGGTGCTACCCTCTATAAAATCCTCTCATGGCTAAAATCTGATTCCTCTCCAGACTCAACCGCAGGCCCCTCACTTCCTGCTAAGAATCAGGTCTAACCTGTTCCAGGGACACCTGCTGACGACAGTCTGTGATCACAGATTCCTGGGTTCTTTGGGCCCATTGTCTACTTCCAGACCCCCCAGGCACAGCGCGGGGTAATGGGGCGGGAGTGAGCCCCATGCCCCGCCCACCGCAGAAGCGGGGAGTCTAGTCTTCCTCTGTGTGGCCCTCACCCTCCTTGTCCCATAATCTCCACCTCGAAAGGCGGTTTCTGTGGCCTCATTGCAGGGCCCCCAGCTCAGGGTGCCCCTGTGTCCCGCACATCCCACAACAGCAGGAAACCGTGCCTCCGTTCCCTGATGCTCAGGCAACTCCTTGCCACGGATGTAAGTGTCCTCCAAAGCTTGAGAAAGAGAATTTCCTCCCTGTGTAATTGTGCCCACTACACACCAACACGGGCCCAGGGCTCCAGGACCACGACTCTGAAACAGGGTTCTCTCTCCTTTGCCCAGGGCACAGACTTGCCCTCAGAAGGCAGACAGGGAATGCGAAGGACCTGGGCCATCATTCTGGCCAGGACATTGGCCTACCCTTCCCCTTTCTTGACGGGAAGCCATGCCCTGGGAATCTGGTCAGGCCTCACCCAGTCTACTCGCCCCAGAGACCTTCCTTATGAGAGTGAAGATTCAGGGTCCCCAGCCTTTCTCCCAACCGCTCATGGAAATGGGTCCATAGAACAGGAGCTTTGCACTCTCGCGCACGTATATGTGTTTGAGGTGGGGGACAAACCCAACAGACCCAAGCAGCAAACCACACAGTTTTGAAAAACAGGCCCAGACTGATGGAAAGAACATCCCGTCGGGAAACACCTCCTCCTCTCACATACCTACTGCTCCTGGAAAAGGTTTCTTTGTCCCAGAACCAAATTTTCCCAAGAGTTACGAAAGGTGGACCCAGGCTCCCAAGCTCTGAGCCCAGCCGGTGAGTACAGAATCCAGCCTGAGCCATTCCCACCGGGTTCCAACACCTCTTTATTGTTTCAGTTTAAAGACTCATCGACGTACCTATTTCTTATTAATCAGCTTTAACATATTTTACAAAGTGTCCTGCTAGCGCAGTCACCAATCTTCTGGATTTATAGAACTCACCTCACTTACTAAATATCACATTTGGCAGAACATGTGTCATTTTCTATAAATATTGAAAAATCAATAATTGCTGCCAGAAACCCTGTATTTGTTCAGACCCTGGGTGAGATAAATGATGAATAGAAATACCATTCTCCCTTAAAATTCAGAAATAAGACACATCTGATTGCTTATTCTTTTGATGCTTCTACAATGTGCCTGGCTTCAACAATCACGGGTGCAGCCCGCAGCGCTTACTCTTCCTTCTGCTGTATTTTTATTATTTTACATCTATTTCTAAATGAACAGTTAGAGTCAGCAGACTACCCTCATCATGCAGGGATAAGAAACACGTGTGAACACTGGGAGCGGGTACTCACAGCCAGCTGGGAAGGAGCATGGAGTTAAGTACAGATTCATCGTCCTAAAGTGATGAACCAGCAGTACAAAGTGTTGAGTTCGGTCTCTATGTGTGTGTCTATGTCTATGTGTGTGTCTCTTTCTATATATATATATAAAAAGTATATTTATCTTGCATTTTATATTAAACACAAAAATATTTTGCAAATATATTTATAGATTTAATATATTTAATGAATATGAATATATTTGTATATTTAATAAATATGAATGTATGTAATATAAATATGATATACGTCTGTATATTTAATATATGTTAATGTGTCACATTAAACATATAAACACTATTATATTAAATATATTTTAATTATATACATTCATTAAATACTATCAGGATGTATAGTACATATTAGAGAAGTTCATTCTTTAATTACTTCAGAAAGAAAATGAGATAAAGAAGGTGCTATATACGCACACACACACACACACACACACACACTCTGGAATATTATTTGGCCATGAGAAAGAAAGAAAATTCCCAGCACTTGCAATAACATGGATAGACACTGAGGACATTGTGCTAAATGAAAAGTACCAGACGGACAAAAATCCCCCAGGGAATCATTTATACGGGGAACCTTAAAAAAAAAAAAAAAAAGGCAAAGTCCTAGAAACAGCATAGAACAGTGGTTGCCAGGGGCAGGGGGAGACAAGAGGTTGACAAAAGGGTGCAAGGGTTCAGCCCTAAGAAGAAGAAGCCCGGGATCTCCTATAAAATGATAAAATGTCAGGTGCAAAAAAAAAAAAAAAAAAAAAACCTCAGGTGCAGCTGAGCTGAGAACGCGCACTGGATAAGTGAGAGCCGGCGGGCGGGCACATGGAGACAGGCCAGTCCGCCCACAGGGGACCCGCCCGTCAGGCCCCACGACCAATGCTCTCTAAACAGCTTGCAATTTGGTATGTTAGTTATATGTCAGCAAAACCGAAATTTTAACAAAAGAAGACGAGAAAAAAGCCCAAGCTGAAATAGATTTCTCCCTCCTCCCAAGGGGCCTTCTCGCACAGGCCCGCAAACCAGCCACTCGGAATCCACTAGTTCCAGCTTTGCTCTGCCAAGGGCCAGGGAGCGCTCTCCGTGAAGGCCAGAGGTGACATTTTGAGCCGTCTGGGCCCTGTGGGGGCTGCCAGGGCTGACCAGGATGCCTCTGTGGCAGGAAAGCCCTCACACACAGCACCCAGGTGAGGGAGTACGGTGCAGCCTCATAAACTCCATGCACTCAGACAGGCAACAGGCCTGGTGGGACCTACTTACCAGCCACTGTCCTTGCTGGTCCTTGGCTTGGAATATGGTGAGGAGATGCTTGGGGGAGTGTGGGGCAAGCTCATGAGAACTACTGAAAAAGTCATGAAAGCTGCCATTTTGTGTGTGTGTTTATTCTCCCTAAAACTCTTTTCTTCCTTACAGCTCCAGACCCATTGCCCCTGACTTAGAACCTGGATCTGAAAAGAAGAGAAAAAGACCAACACGCATCGATACAAGTGGCATAAAGAGGATCCTGACATCATGTCAGGGATCTCCACCCCTGGATATACCTCTATGAACCCAAAGGGACATACTTTCCCATTCTTTCTTAGGTTCTCAGCTGGGTCTGTGTAACAGAAGACAGATTAACAAGAGAAAAGAATAGAAATGTATTTAATATAAGTTTTATGTGACATAGGAGCCTCCCTAAGGAAATGAAGACCCAAAGAATCATTTCAACCTGAGTGCTCTTATACTAGATTTGACGAAGCAAAGGAAGTCACAGAAAAAATGTGATAAGACAAAGGAGTATGAACTAAAAGTAGTAAACTGGGGGCGGGGGGTGTGGTTAACTTAGCAAAACCTGTGCATTCAAATTCCTTTTAGCATCCCTGCATCTTTGGAGATAGGATGCTTCTTTCCTCCATATATAAGGAGGACGCCTCCCATATGAGGGTCTCATGACCTGCTTCCAAGGAAATGTCTGCAAGGCCTTCCTGCACCTGCTGTTTCTCGAATTCCTTCAGCTGAAAATATTCAATGTGCCAAGACACCACAGCTTGGGGTAGCACGTCCTGAACCCTATACCAAGTCCCCAAATTCCCTCTTAGTTTCTGGTAGTTGGGGTTAGATTTTTGTCACCTGCTGCTAACAGTAGTAGTGATACATCCTGACTAATGCAGTATTTCATTTAATCCTCATACAACTCTGTAAGAGAAATTCTTTCTCATTGCGTAACTGAGGGAACTGAGGTACAGAGAAGAAGTTGCCAACGTACACGCCGCTGGGGAACAGCAGGGCCAGGTTCTGTGCTCTGATGGGGCGGATGGCCCCTGCTCCGCCCTAAGAAGTCCAACTGGCCCTATGACACTGCCCGTCCCTCCTGAAAACTCGTGAATCTGATGTAGCCCTCACAAAAGAGTAAACACACAGGATCAGTTCCAGAAGCCACCACTTGTGTCACCCAGTTAAATTCCTATTTAACTAAGAGAAAATGGGTATCGACCACAGTTGGCTTGATTGCAAATGTCAGGCTCTTTGAATTATTAGAAACAGCAATGAAAAATTGATTACATTTAAAACATCCTGTGAAAAGTTTTACAATTGCACATTAAGAAACGGTGTTAAGCAAATAAGAACTAATTGTTCTCAGCTGCACTAGTAACAGCCCTGTCTGCCTTCCCATTACAATGCATATTCATTTTATTTGAACGGGAAAAGTAAATAAAAATAAAAAGTCCCAGATCTCATTCATATTCAATCTGCAATTCTGAGCCTAAGGTTATCCTCTGAAGGGAGGATAGCAATGTAACAACTAATGTTTTCCCCATCAGTTAGCTCCAACTGGTCTAGAAACCACTATCTGCCCCGTGTACAGAGACTAAAAAAACATTCACAGGGAAAGAATACCACACACCATGCAGTAGATGTGCATCCAGACATTTGCGGGAGGATTTGAGGGATGAATTAAGATATTTTAAGGGTCCTTAGGGAATTGACTTGAAAAAAGAAACCAAAAAACAGTCAAAGTAAACTATGTTCTGTGCCTTCGTGTTCATCCAGCATCCGCGGGCAGCACGTTGACCCAGAATGCCATCTAGACTCTGAGGTCAGCTAACCCCAGTGGCCTCCCCACCCCTAACTTCATGGGGAGTCAAAACAGAAAGCTCTAGTCCCTCCCCATACCCACTCTTGTCCTCACACCGTGACTCCTCTCCTCCTGTAGTCGCCCAAGTAGGCCACATTATAGTGTCGTAACCACACCAAGACATTCAGTAGCTTAAAACCACAAAGGTTTTATTACCCATTCGGGCAAAACGTCCGTCATGGGGTCCACAGGTAGGGTGACTAGCTCTCCCCAATTCGCCTTGGACTTTCACGGGTTTTGCACTGAAAGCCCCACAGACTGGGTCACGCTATCCACAAGACAGCTCTTAATCCGATGCTTGCTCCAATGCTAAGTTTTAATTGTTCCTTATGATCCAAAAGTCTTCTGAATTATGTCTTTCTCTGTTTTGGAATTGGGAAGTAGTTTCCTCTTCCAACTGTGAAGTATTTTTGTGTACACACTTTATTTCCTCTCATTTCTGCTGGCAAGTCTGCCTTTATCCCCCACTCCCACCCCCAGACCTAGTTAGCCACCTGCAACTAGCACCTGATACTAAGAGTTTGTTCTCTGAGCTTTTGCCCTGGATCTATACACTCAACATTGCTCTAAAAGGTCATACACTATGATCAAGTGGGATCTGTTCCCGGAATGCGAAGATGGTTTGATAACCACAGATGCATCAGTGTGACACAGCACATGAACAAAACAAAGGATAAAAATCATATGATCATCATATATTGATATCAGTGGTTTGTTCCCCGAGCTTTTGCCCTGGATCTACACATTCGTACGTACATGGTCTGCCTCCCCACCCCTCACCCCGTCATCTCACGTGACCAAATGCTTTAGCACAGAAGAGCATGGATTGACCATTTTCCAGCTCCCGAAGCGTTGCCTTGTTTTTCACCACTCAGTCCTTAACAATGAAATATATTGAATATTCTGCTTTACGGCAGCCCCATTTTGAAGCACTAGTTCTATATTGGTCAGAGCAAGCTAGGTTATGCTGAGGTAACAAAGCAAATAAGCATTTCTGTGGCTTAAAAAAACACAAAATCTTCAGTCCCTATTCCTGCTTCGTGTCTATCATGGGACAGCAGGAAGGCCCAGGTCCAGCACCCCAGGCTGATACAGACTTTAGTATTTTAAATGTCAGGGGTTGCCAAGACACAGAGAAGTGGATATTGTCAATCCTGAACTAGCTCTTAAAGCTTCCATGTAGAAGCGTCTACACTTGTGTCGCTTCTGCTCACTTGTCACATTGGTCCAAGCAAGCCACGGGCCAGCCCTGATGACAGGATGAAGGAAAGTGCCATCGTACCACATGCCCCGAAGAAGAGACAATGCCTGTGGAGAGTCCTAGTGACTACCAAGCCCCACCCCAACCCCAACCTCCATTCTAACCTTCCGAACATACCCTGTAAAACTCTTCCTCGGTCGTTAAAAGATGTAGCTGATCCCAGAGTCTTCTCTTTACCTCCTGCCTCAACCACGATCTGTCTCTCTCTTAGATAAGCAGCCCCATCCCATACGCCTGTCTAAATGTTCCCTGTCCTCTTCTTCCTTCCTTCCTCTCTTATCCATAAGGACACCTACTTTTCTTCTCAGAGGAAGCACTCAGGGTCAGAACAATCCTGTTTCGTATTTCATGATATCCTGCCTCCAGACCATGACTCATCCATCCTTGAGTAACAAACATCGTTCTTTGAGGTTCTTATTTAGGACTCTATCCCTTCTCTCCCATATATGCCCAGATTCTCTGTTCACTGACCTTCTTATCTCCAATGACCTTCTCTTACTTTCTAATCCCACTACTCAAATCCATGGCCACCCTCTAGTTCTTACACTCACCTGGAACCTGTGCTCCGCCTTTGAAATCTTAAGTTGGAGTATCAAACTTTCTGGTCCCAACTCCTGTCTTTCATTCTTGCTTGAGACTACTACTATTGTAGCTCTCAGTTCCTTGCTCCCCTTAGAGTGTTTCAAATGCAAAACTGTCTCTTCCCTAAACAGCTTACCTGCTCAAAGCCCTTCACAGGCTCCCCATAGCACAATGATTTTCAAACTTGGCTACATAGTAAAGCCACTTCAGGAGCTTCTTAAAAATCCCAATGCCAGACTACATCCCAGATAAACTGAATCAGAATTCTTGGGGTGCCAAGCACCAGTATTTCTTTTTTAAGTTCTCAAGTGATCCCAATGTGCAGCCAAAGTTAAGAACCACTGACTTAGAAAATAAAGTCCAAGTGTGAACGGTAAATTACTTGAAAAATGGGCAGGGTTTTTTTCTAAATGTTTTTTTCCAACCATGGAGTAATCAACGTTGCTTATTTTCCTGGGCTCCACCCCAAGATATTGAGTTATGGTGACTTTAGCTACATTCCCAGAATCTAATTTTCAATAACTCTCCAGGTAGTTCTAATGCATGCTGAAAATTAACAATCACTTTCTGACATATTAACTTGTTCACACTAAGCTTTTGATACGTCCCTATGAATACAGTTTATGCTAAGTAAAGTCCTAAGTGATATTCTAAGTGAAGTCCACAATTTTTAGACAAAACTGTGAACTAGAACACATAACCACATCTAAATTTCCACAAATTGTGGAAAACAGGGAAGAAATTAGTAGAGGTAAACAGACACCATAAGAGATCATGATGACCAAGGGGAAAAGTCACCTGTAGAGCCATCCAAGAGTCTGGTATCTCCTGGTCAGGTGTAGGGTATCTTCCCATTAACCCCCTTTCCCCTAAAAAAGCTCAGTGTGAATCTAATCCTTGAATTACAAATCATCTACTGGATATATTCCCCACTTTTAGTCTTTTTCCAGAAATGACCCTCTCCCACCCAAAATAAATATTTGTTGAATCAATCATTCAGTCTTAGTTTTTCCACATTTTCAGTTAAAGGTAAAAGAGTTTCTGGGTACCTCTCTGCCACTATGAGAATCACTGTAACGATGTTATATTGTTCAACTTAGTAGAGATCTGAAGTCAGTTTACCCCTGCCAAAATTATTTCAGTAGTCTCTCCCCTCTCAAAACACAGGACTCTCTTCTACATGCCAACCAAACATTAACAGCATCCCATTTCTGGCTCCCCTAAGCCAAATCCCTTCCTCTCACAAGAGCTACTTGTTAAATATTCAGGAGTTTTTGAAGTGGTTTTCACAAAATGTTTGTTTGAAATCAGCCTTGGTGGGAGTATTTATACCACAGAAATTGGCAAATGCTACTAGTCAGAGCTAATTTGTTTTATTTTGTTCTTTCTGGTAAAACCAGTTTACTAGTAAACTGCTACCTCACATAAATTTCTTATTTATACTTATTTAGAGTTTACAAACTTTTTCAAATCCATTATTACACTGAAATTTGCATGAGAACACTAGGAAGAAGGTACTATGTTCCGTTCCCCATTTTGTATAAAGAAAACAGAAGCTTACCATGCTTAAATAACCTGCCTATTGTCACAGAGATTTGGGGGGAAGAAAAAATAGACCTGACTTCTACTTTATACCTCTTTCCAAAGCAGTACTTTATTGAATAAGGTTAATAACTTGTAAACCTAAGGCAAAAGCTATAAATTCCCTGTGTGATTATTCATTCCTATCTTTCATTCATCAATACACATTTATTAACTGACTACTGTGTGTCAGACTCTATGCCAGATACTGGGATTACAAAGATAAATAAGACACAGTTCCTGTCCTCAAGGACCTGCCTATCTATTAGGAAAGAAAGATATCTTAGCATATAAATCACAGCACAGTATAGTGTATAGAGCCCTGGGCCCACATATATTCACCGTGGCCAGGAAGAAATCAGATGTCTGCCAATGAACCATACTCTCGATGGTAATGAAGCTTATCACATTTTAGGACAACCAAGAATAGCACTTTAAAAACCTCATGGCCTCACTCCCAATATATGGAGCAGGTGACATGACAGTTCTACAAAACATATCACTACCTGTACAGCATGTCCAAAGATCAGGGACAAGAAGAAAATACCCATTTTTCCCTCTCAGATACACATCCAAGCAATGCAAGCATATTATCATTGGTTTCCTTACATCTGCCAAGAGGCAATATGTCAAATAAATAATTTAGACCAGCTGAGGCACCACAAGAAAACAAAGCCATCATTCATCCCGGCTGCATTATTGATTGCCAATAACAAGATACTTGCTAAGACAAATGACTCAGCTATTATACTAGTGAGGCTTTAGCCTATCTCAACTACATAAATCACATTGAACTGTTTGTTGTTTCAAGGTGTACAAACATATCTATAATAATTTTTGCCCCCCATTTTCACTGTATATCTTAGGTGGCTCTTCATATGCAGAATCTAGATTCATTATTTCCTCATGCAATTTTTCTTTCTCTATGTGGAAGTTACCAAATGTCTGCTGCATCTATTTAATGGAGAACTACATTTGTTTATGCCTATTCCTATAAGACCCAGATATTTGATTCAAGATAAAAGAGAAAAATATAATTAATTCATTAACCAAATTAATTCACTTCAGATAAATCAAGGTGTGACAGGATAAATCCATAGCAATTGGAGTCAAAGACACAGGTTTAAGGATAGTCTATTGGTTGTGTGACCCAGGATACCTATTTCTTATTGAAGTTTTGGTTTCCTTTACAAATTTGAAATAACACCACCTGACCTGCCTATCTCAAGGTTATTTTGAGAATGAAAATTTGAAAATTGTAAAGCACTCTATATAGATGAGGAAACTATTTCAACATAAATTTGTCCTTTTATGAATTACCAACTATGGGTATATCTGTTTGGTATTCCAAGCAGAAACAGAACATTCAAATTAGGATAATTGGGCGGGGGTAGGAGGTGCAATTAACCAAGGGACTAATTATACAATGTTGGTGGGAATAGAGAAACCGCAAGAAATAGTGCAGGAGCTTGAGACTGGCAGTATCATGACTGTGATTTTGTCTAAGCCAGAGGATGTAAAAGTGGGAGAGATGACCTAAAGAACCTAGAATGACAGACTCATGAAGATCCAGTTACCCTGAAAAGAGCAAAGGTCTTCTCCCACAAACATAGCCAGCCCTAGGTGACCTCACAGTAAGGGAACCAATCGGATTCGTCCCCATTGACTATACCCTTCCAGCAGCCAGGAGACACAGGCACTTTTGTATACGTGACTCACGTAGGTCAGGATTCTAGAGCAAAATGCAAGGTAGAAAAGGAGGAAAGTATCTTACGGGACAAAGGCAGAAATTCAGCACAGAGGGGAAAATCTGTGATGTCCTGGACATCGGCCCCAAAGCCATGCCCTACTTTTCCTCTCCAGAGCTCCATTTCAACTCAGGTATGAAATCATGTCAACTTTCTCTCTCCCATTTCCATCACACCCATCCCCTGGTATCTAGGTCTATTGCCTTTGTCCATGCCTATCTGAGGCAGGAATCTTTGATTACGAGTAGCAGAGAGAAGCTCAAACTGGCTGAAGCAATAAAAGAAACTTGCTGGCTCATCGATTGAAAACTCCAGAAAAATTATATCTTCAGCCATGGTTGGATTCACAAGGTGAATCATTTCATTAAGATTAAGTCCTCTTCCTCTCCTCTCTGTGTCATCCTTCCCAGGCTGTGCTTTATATTACTGGCTTCCATGTTGGGTAGGCTCTCTTCAATTGGGGGATTCAAGTGCCTTAAGTCTACTGTGGTTGGGGACCCTGAATCACAAAGGCAAAAGGAGTCTTGGTGTTCTATAACTATTTACATTCACATTCAACAGCATGGGAGGTTATATATTGATTTTTAGCCAAATTCCTAGCTAAGAATTATTAGTATTTATTTCCCCTAATTCCTATCCTGCTCATGTCCTTTAAGGAAGTGAATGACAATAGCACTGAGAGATGGCACCAATCATTATAGATGGGGAAGTAGATTATACATTCATGAATTCTGGTTCATCTTAAAAATCTATTTCACCCTTGACCCATATTAGAACTCTTCCCAACCTTTTTGGGTAGAAAGACGGGAGAAAAATCCTGAATATGTTCCACAGTTTAAATTTCAGTGTATGTGGCCAATCTCTAGCTGCCTTATTGTGAATATTGAGTGATATCCTTCAAGTACTCACAGAGAAGGTAGGTCAATAAATATTAGTGCCCTGTGCTTACATCTGTCTTATTAATACTCTAAAGACACAGCCAACAGTACATGTTAGAACTCTCACTTCACAAATAAAGAAACTGAGCCTTTCAAAATTACTCTGTTGGGAAGCAGAAAGTCATGATTCAAGTCCATATTTGCCACCAAATCCCTAAAGTTTTCTATTTTACCAAGATGCCATCTTTATGCCTCTATTGCTAAGGAACAGTCAAGCATCATTTTGAAGCATGATGTATTTAAGTAATGATACCGGAGTGTAATATAGAAAATATGTATTGATCTCTGCTCTGGTTCCTGGCACAGAGCTCTCGAAACCCTTGTATTTTCTCAGTGATAGGGGTGTCTTTTGTCCTAATGAGGTGACTTTGGGTGGGCTCCTGGATGAGTGCCAGGCACTGGAAAGAACAAACCATGATTAGAAGGTTGGAATTTTCAGCCCCGCCCACCTTCTCCTGAGAAAGAAGAAGGGCTGTAAATGGACTCTATGATCAGTCATGCCTACATGATGAAGCCTCCATAAAAATTCCAGTAGTATGAGGTTTGCAGATCCTCCAAACTGGCAAACACATCCAACACTGGGAGGGTACACATCCCAATTCCATAGCTCCTGTGCTCCGGACCTTCCAGATCTCACCAGATGTAACTCTTCATTGGGTGTTCATTCACATCCTTCATCATACCCTTCAATAAACTGATAAACAGGAGTAAGTGTTTTGCTGGGTTTGTGAGCCACTCTAGCAAATTAATCAAACCTAAGGAGGGAGTGATGGAAACCTTCGGTTTGTAGCCACATCAGAAATAAGCGGTGGGTAACCTGGGGACCTACTACTTGCAGCTGGAATCTGAAGTGAGGTGGGAGCAGTCTCGTGGGACTGAGCCCTTAACCTGTGGGACCCGGCACTACCTCCAGGGAAAAAGTGGCAGAATTGAATTAAAGCATAAGACACCTGGTTGATGTCACAGAGAATTGCTTGTTTTGGGGAAAAAACCTTCACTTAGAAGACTCAGAAGTGAAGCACTTGTGAGTGTGGTAGTACAGGAGTAAAAGAGAAACACACAGGAGGACAGTAGGTTTTTCTTTAACAGCTGGGTATATCCAGCATCATGGGGAGAAAAGGCCACTTAGGTCAGGATATATGGAGGCCCTGGAGTGAACTACAAAGCAACTGTTTATACTTTAATTCACAAATGTACCCTGGATACTTCTTCAAAGTCACTCAAATTTATCTTGCTGAAAGATAAATGAATGCATCAGAATACAAATTTACTAAGTGATCTCTCCAATTGGGTTGGAGTTCCTTTCATTCAGCTCCTTTCTAAAAGATGCATTTCATTTGTTATTTTCTTTGGTTATTTATTAATTTATTTATATTTTTTTATTTTCCAGTTTTGGGGGTGGATTTTTTTTTCTATTTCATTTGTTATCATTTAAACAACCAAGAGTGGCATAATTACAGCTATAAAACAATTCTCCTGCTTACCAACATGTTTCCACTCTAACCCACCATCAGCTTCATCCAAATCCAGACTGCTATTCATCTCACATAGACTAGTGGAGAAGTCAACACACATCCAGAGAAGCAAAGCTTTAATATGGATCCAGTTTTAATATAAAATCACACTACCCATACCTATCCCGGGTCATAGAACAGGTGTTGGAGGAAAATGAGCCCTCCACTTTGACTGTATTTTGTTTCATTTTCACAAGAAAGAGGAAATGGAATGAGCTTTAGATTTAGACAACTCTAACTTTAAATCCCGTGTACTGTCTTTATGATTTTGAGCAAGTTACCTTCCCACTCTGAGCCTTGGTTCCTATATCCCCCCCACAAAAAATAGGAATGATACCAACTTCTGCTGTGAGGTATGCAAAATTCATGGCAAAAAGTCAGTATATAGTATTACCAATCATCAGATGGCTTTAACAACTGTGAGGTTAGTTTCTATTATAGAAAGGTGAGTCTAGGGGCAGCAGCAAGTCTAGAGGCTTCCTCATTCCATTATATCAGGTCTTGAGGGCTGAGACAGGTGATGGCCTCATGATGTAGCTCCCTGGTAAGCCATTCACTCAGCTAAGGCTTGTGAATAAATAATCCTTTAGAAACGGCACTCCCTAGGAGGAACGAATTGGCTGAGAGATTCATATTAAGTAGATAAAGTTGTTTTTTCCCATTCCTGTTTTTGTTTGCTTGCTTGTTTTTCTCCTGTGAAGAGGATGCTTGACTAGAATAAAACTCCTGCCATCATCCCACACTCCGTCTTCTCTAGAAAAAGCAAAGCTGCTTAATCTCACTAGTGAGTTGGGAAAATATAACTGGATATCTATAGACCATTCTCTTCTTTTTTTCTCTGTCCCATTAAGCGTCAGCTCTCTCAAAAAGAATATGTGTACAGCTCTGCCCTTCTATGTTTTGATAGTTTCACAAGAATCCAATACAACCCACAACTGGGCAAAATAAAAATCTATATAATTCTAGAGTTCACTATTAAGATCACATGCCACAATCTCCACTGGCTTCATGAAAAATGAAAGTGGTATTTTTGTTTCTCATCTCCCTTGTTTTGGGGGTATTTTTAGTTTTATTTATTTATTCAATGAGAGAGAGGCAGAGACATAGGCAGAGGGAGAAGGAGGCTATGGGATTTGATCCCAGGACCCTGGGATCACGCCCGGAGCCATAGGTAGATGCCCCACCACTGAGCCCTCCAGGTGTTCCTATTCTTTTGTCTTCATTCTCTACTGACACAGTACTTAGAGCAGAAAGAGGGAGTCTTCTTAAATATCAACAATATGTTTACACAAACAAAACTTCATTGCCACACCCATTTACTACACCAAAACCATTTCCAAGTTCCTAATTACAATGATTCGCCCAGAACAGACTTCAAAACTTTTTTAAAAGAGTAACTTAGTAAGTTGAACTCCAATAAAAGTAAATAAATAAATAAATAAATAATAAATAAATAAATAAGATTTTTTTAAAAAGAGTAACTTAGTGTCTATTACGTTTGTTAGGATATTCATCATGGAAGCAGCACTGATTTCCAGCTACCTAAATCCCAGATCCAATTCCCTAACTTCTTCGTTAGACCTTCTTCAGAGGTGGAACATCAATGTATAATTTTTATATCAAAAAGACATAAAAAACTATAAATGCCTTATTTCTACAGCACTTTTATTCCAAAAAAAAGCTTTTACATTTATGTTGGCTTTGCTTTCAATTTGCTTTCACATTTTTATTTATTTTTTATCTTCATTATATCTGCAAATTAATGATAAAGTGGCAAATATTCACCTAATAATTTTACAGATGAAAGAAATAAGCCTTAAAGAGGCAGTGTTGATCAAGATCATACAGATTGGAGCACAGTCAAACTGAAATTTAATTAATCCAATTCCTTGTCCCCAACTGCATACAGCCTAGCAGGAGAGAGACAAAGAAGAACTCAGGACCCAGAGAGCAGATGCCATGACAGCTTCCGTGAGGGACCACACAGGAAGGACTGATCCAGCCGTGGGGCCTAAGAGCATACTCGGTGGAGGAGAGAGAAGAGATGGGTTTTAAGGTATGAACGTTGCAGGCAAGAGGAACACTCACGTTCAAAGGAGGAGAGAATATGACTGTTCAGGAAACCACAAGTTGTTCACAATGGGATTGGGGTACAAATCACCAAGTCGAGCAGAAAGAGATGAGCCTGGAGAAATAAGCAAAGACCAAAAAGGACAGGCTTTCCTTTTTTTTTTTTTTTTTTTTTTTTTTTTAAGTCTTAGAATACAAGCTTCATTATAAAAATATGGAGGCCTCACAAGCTCATCATCTCATCAAATCAAACTAAGTATCTGTCAACATCTCTTCTCCTCTTAAACCCAAACTAAGATTGAAGGCAACTAGAATGTAATCCCAAAAGAGTCAAGATTGGTCCACCAGGGCATTACCCCTAGTTGACCTAAAAGGAGCATTTTCGTTTTAAATGATAGACATAAACCTGAAGAAAATTATCCATTCTGTGAACCATTCTGTGTTCAGAGAATGGCACTTCCCAGCATGCTGCACACACACAGTGGTCACAGCCTCCCAGGACTAATCGGTGCTCAGCCAGCTGTGCTGCGGCCTTCTGGGGGAAAGGGAGTGTGCGATCGTTCAGTTTTCAGAACAACTTAAGACATTTCTTTCCCCTTTCCTTCTAGGAAATGAGTAACTTATCAGAAGGCATTGCATTTTTAAACATATACACGTTTAATTCTCCCCCAAACACACACACACACACACATATACGGGCACACACAGTCATTTGGAAGTAGGTGCCTTCCTATGTGGGCAACCACACGCTCGTACTACCTGGATGTATATATGAGAATGACCCAGCCAGGATATACAACTGTAATAATTCCTTATATTTGCATGGTTCCTTTTATTTATAATTCATACACAGCTGCTCCCAAAAAGAATGTGCGACAGCTACGGCATTTCATAATTTATAAAGCATTCTATCTTACGACAACCCTGTGAAGCAGGAGGACCAAAGATTAAATAGACTTGTCAGAGAAAAAAGGACACCGGGGCTGCAAAGGTTAGGGTGACTTGTCCAAGCCCAGGACCAGAACCCTGAAAGCCTTGAGCTGTGCTCTTTCCCCTGCGTCAGGCCTCTCCTTTAGCAACACGCAGCCACTGGCTTTCCTTAGGGACACCCTGAGGAATGAGCAGGTGAGAAGGCATCACGAGTATGAGAACACATTCCAAACAGTCTACCCTTAGCCTCCTTGTCCCCACTCCCAGGCCCCCGAGTATTATGAATCCCCGCCAATATTTACTGAGTTCCTAGAATGTGAAGAGCAGAGTCTTAAGTGTTTTACAATTAATTGAGCGCATTATCCCCATTTACTCCTCACCACAGCTCTATGAGGTGGCTGATACTAATTCCATTTTGTAGATAAGGAAAGCGAGGCAAAGAAAGGTGAAATAATTAGCCCATATAGATGTAACTAGTAAGGTTTTTTTTTTTTAATACTTCATAAGTTTTAGAGTCAGATTTAATACAAAGGCCGTTTTCATCGGAGGGCTTACTTATTTCACTGGTATGCTATTCTTGTTTTTTTGCCCCAGAAATTTCTTCCAAAAAGCTATGTCACAAGAAATAGGTTTTGTGCCCCAAACCAGGTTTGTTTATATACGTAGGTACGTAAACATATTTATAAACATATTTGTTCATATATATATATAACACACTTGTATATATATATGATATGCATATATTGCAATATGTTGTGTAGTGTGCTCCTCTTTCCCACATACCTCAAGGGACTAGTGAATCTTCTAGATGACCCACACGGTTTTCTCAAGATACTTCCAAACCTCCTAAATCCACATGCAAGATTTTCTAAGAGAATTATCTCCTTAATTGCAAACTTCTATCCCCATCATAACCAATCAGACCAGAGTCACTGACTAGAGAGGACAGTTTGATTGGACCCATATGTCATTTTGGAAATGGAAAAAATATCAAAAGACTTTGTACTCAGATGGCAAAAGATTTCTATATAATAACCTCCAGATTTATTTTCAGAGATGTAATGATGAATCACGATGCCCCTTTGCATCAGTACATCTATACTACAGTGCCACCACCCAGCCACCTACTGCTATACCCCCCAAATCTTTACCTTCCCACTTCCATCCCTGCCAAGGACAGGTGGCCATGAATCATTACTGTATACTTTGCAGGGTTTCCGAACCTCTAATAACTACTACTCAACTTTGTCCAAGCATGCTTAACCAGGTAAGAAGCTGACATACCCAAATTGATTCTGGGTCATTAAAGACACCAGAAAGAGAAAAAGAGTTAGAGATTAAAATAGAAATAAAAGGGACAAGTTTCTTGGATAATAACTGACAGTAAAAAAATAATAATAATAATAATTCCAGGGAGAACAAAAGAGAATTTTACATTGATATTACTTTTGGATAATTACAATTGCCAAGAAAGAAACTGAAACTAACAATGGCTGAAAGGTACAATGATTGAAGAATTTTTTTATTGATCCAGGTATAATAGAGACTGCTGGTTGCCGACCAATACCCAAATTTTGTTGGGAGCCATAATATGTCTAGATACAAGGACACAGAAGAGAAAGAAGAGAAATAGGAGGAAAAAGAGAAAAAAGATAAGGAAGAAATGAGAGAGGAAACTGCATTTCCCAGTCTCCTTTGAATATAATAGCATTTATTTGAGATGTGACACAGTTATGGCCAATAAGATAAAAGCAGAAGTTGCTGGGGAGGTTTTTAGGAAAAGTCCTAAAAGATGGCCCACTGCCTTGGTGAATGCCCTTTTTCTTTGCCCCATACCTTCTTGCATGGAATCCAGACATGAGACCAGAATGAATGACCTATCCTGAGACTGAGGAGACAGCTAAGAAGCTATATTCTGACCTAAACAGGCTACCGTATCAGTCATGGGTACCAAACCTATCTTATGCTAAAAAATAAAACTCCTAATTTTTCAAACTGTTATTTCTAGAAGTTGTATTTCTCACAGTGGAATGCAATTTATAACTGATGTACCATACCATGCTAACCTCTGCAAATGTCAAGATAAATAAACTTATTCCAGCTGGAGAACAACAACCCCAACAGGATTTTTCCTAAAATGGACATCATCACTAGTTGAGTTATGCTGGACTACTTACAGGTTTCCTTGCTTTTATTTTCTATCTTGATTAAAATGATTAAAATGTTGTGATTTCTATCACACTGTCAGAGAACAAATAGTGTCAGGAATGATTTATAATACATGCACATAATGACTCCCAAGTATTTCTGAAAATTCTAATATGTATTTGACAATTACAGTTTCTTCCTCCAGAGACAAGTGCTGAGTGGCACATTTACCTTGTCTCCCTGTACAAACCCCCATCCTCCACTGAAATTGTATTTATGCTCTCTGGCTGTCTTAGGGGTTTAAACAATCTTGCCCTTAAATGGCTAGGATATTTCCAGAGTACTAGCCCACCACCACCAAGGCTTTCTGCACATAGGTCATCTTCCTACTGATTATGTTTCCTGAAACACAGGTAAGTGACATGGATCAACCATCACCAATTCACAATCTATTCCCTCAATGCAACATATATTGTTTCATTTAGAATACATGCCTAAATGCTATTTACACCTGGGTGGCTCAGTCAGAAGAGCATGCAACTCTTGACCTCAGGGTTGTGAGTTCCCATGCTGGGTGTAGAAATTATAAAAATATATAAACAGACTTAAAAAAAGATCTTCTAATTTTGTAGCAAAAATATATGATGGATACCAGTTCAAATTATCGATATCAGAATCAATTCCGTGTGATTAAGAAAAAACATTCCCTTCAACTTTTATTGAGAATGTCCTTGTTTAACTGAATAGGAGTAATCCAAGTATTAACTGATATTTAAGAATGTCAGTGTTTACATAACAAACGCAAGTCATGTACTCAATGTACTTGTCCTATAAAGCTGGAGATAAAGGCAAGAGTAACTAAGAAAAAAAAATAGAGTATCTTTAGCAGAAAATATTAACAATTATTAAGAACATACACCAAAGTTTTATATTTGGGGCACCTGGGTGGCTCCGGCCTTATTAAGCATCTGACTCTTGATGTTGGCTCAGGTCATGATCTCAGGGTGGTGGGAACAAGCCCTGAGTAGGGCTCCTTGCTCAGCAGTGAGTTTACTGGGGATTCTCTCTCTCCCTCTCCCTCTGCCTCCTCCTCTCCAATCCTTTCTCTCTCTTTCTCTCTCTCTTTCCCTCTCTCAAATAAGTAAATAAATCTTTGGGGAAAAAAAAGAAGTTTTTATATTTAAATATTTAGAAACTGTTGATAATATTTTAAACAATATTGAAAGCTTACTGAGTGCCAGGAATTATGCTGTATCATCACACTTATTTGTTCTGCCTATAAGGTAAGTAATATTTTAGACCCATCTCCCATTTTAAAGACAAAGTATCTCCAAATCAGATAAATTACTTGTCTGGTCACACAACTAGTAAGTGGAGGAGCCAAGAGTCTAACAAATCAGACTGATCCCTCAGTGAAATTAAACATTTCATTCTATCTTCTCAGCGAGCTAAAGGAAATTAGAAAATAAATTAAATGCTGATTATTTTAAAAAATTGATTTTAATAGCAAACAAACAAACTAAAATTCCATTTAACTGCAACATGTATTTTGGCAGAGTGCTAGCAGGCAGAGAGAAGTAAAAGTGTGCTATGTTTGCCTTGTTTGATAGAACCGGATATGAATGAACTCTGAAGTTTATTAGCAAAATATAAGTTTACATACTTTCATTATGAATTTTTAATCAATCACTGGTAAGCTAAAAGTTAAATGTATAACTTTGAAGCCAATAGCAGAGGAAGATAGAACAAAGCAAACTATATCAATTTAATAAAATATAGAAAAATAAAATAAAAAATATGAACCAGACATAGCAGACTGTATTTTCCAAAGGTGGTCACACCACTATATATACCAACTGATATGCTCTTCTAAAAATGTGTTGTTGACACATCTCCACCGAGGGATGGAGCCTAATGTTGCCTCCCCTGAACCTGCATAGAAATGTATGAACATCTCAAATAACAGAGCTCAGTGGATGTGATGTTTCATAACTTCTGAAGCTAGGTCATAAAAGCCAAAATGGCTTGTACCTGGCTCTTTCAGTACCTTTGCCCTTCAAACCCAGGCACTATATTGTAAGAAAGTCTAACATATGAAGAGACTATGGGGAAGTTCCATCAAAAAGCTCCAGCTAGATTCCTTGCCAACACTGGCAACTACTAGACTTACAAATGAATGAGCTTTCAAATGATTCCATCTGAGAACATCAAAGAACAGAGGAATCCCACCTCTGCTCTGCTCTATCTGAATTCCTTACCCACAGAAACTATGAGAAACAATAAAACAATTATCACTGTTCTAAGTCACTAAGTTTGGGAGTAATTGGATATATAGCAACAGATGATAACTCATAAAAGCAGAGAAAATAAAAATACAAAATTAGATGGAAAAACAAGTCCAAACATATCTGAAATCACAATGAATAGAAGAGAGAGTTACACTCGTCTATTAAATGGAGAAGAAAAATTAAAGACATCACAAGATTGAAAACAAATGAACTGCAAAAAGAAATATCAGGCAAATCCCCTCAGAACAAATACTGTAACAATACTAATATTATGAGTACTTTATATTGTTAAAAGAACAATTATACAGGTCATGAGAAATGTAAATGTGTATTCTCCTAGCAACAGAATTTTGAAGTATACAAAACCAAATTATATTCATATATATATATATATATACACACACACACAATCAGAAAAAATATGGAAATCCATCTAATGTACTCATAATAGTGGCGATATCTGTGACAAAGATGAGGGGACTGGTTTGATGATACTGATTCCAAGTAAGCCAATCTCCACAACACACACACACACACACACACACACACACACACCTGGGATGACACGTAAGAAATGCACACAAGCTAGAACTTAACGTATTTGAAGAACACAATGTTAACAGCCTCATATGCCTCATATAAATGTTGTTCTTTGTTAACTAGATGAAAATACTCTGAGATAAACCAAACTGTATTTCCGATATTACTTTCATCCCAGCAATATGCCAACAAAATAACTTTAAGGGAAATGCAAATAGGAATACGTTGACACAGACATGACACAGGAAGTGCACTGTCCTTGCCCTACAGTCATTTATTTGTTCAAAAATATTTGAAATTATGCCATACACCTTGCACTGTGTTAGGCAGTAAGGATACAAAAGTGATTCTGACAGACTTGTTCTCTGCTTGAGGCCTACTATTGAGTAGTGGACATTGACTCTGAACAAACAAACCTGCAAATGACTCTGAAAAAACAAACCTACAAATGAACATACAAACCTACACCTTCAAACGGTGTAAGGATTCTCAAGGAAAGTAAGAAAGTGCCATGAGGATGGGGAGCCTACCTTATTACCTCAGTTCATCAGGAGGGGTGTACCCACAGGAGAGAGATTACACCAGGGACTACAATGGTGACAAGAATTAGCCAAGTAACTACTTTTTCTGACAAAGATAGAGTAATAAAGACCAGCTGTACCTCTGGTCAAAGTAATTAAGAAACCAGACAATTATTTTCAGACACTGAATGTTTGGTAGCAGAGGAAGGTGATGCGGTGGGCCATATGACTGCCCAGCTTATGCCATCACAGACTCTCCAGTCCTCAGGGGAAGGAGGGGGCTCATCAGGGATCCTACTGAACTGAAGAGATTTTGAAGATTCCAGATGGCAAGACGGCTGAAATTCACTGGGCAGAGCTGCACAGAGAGAGAACCTTGGGATCTACAGAAGTCCCCACTCAAGTCTCATCCAGGGAGGAAAACTACTCCAGACCAGATAAAGAATGACCTAAAATAAACAGAAGGAGTCAATCCTAGAGAACACACACAACCACCAGATATTTCTATTCCCACAGCTCAGAAGGGAAAAACTTTATTATTAACCAGGCTTGGAGTAGAATATTCAGCAGGGTACTGGCTCATTATAAAACTAAACTAGCTCTGGAATAAAGACTGCTCTGGTCCCACCCAGCAAAACTTAACAGAAAGTCTTGAAGGGGCCAAACCATTTGAAAGTCAACTGAAGGGACACCCAGGTAGCTCAGTGGTGGAGCACCTGCCTTCGGCCCAGGGTGTGACCATGGAGCCTGCTTCTCCCTCTGCCTGTGTCTCTGCCTCTGTCTCTCTCATGAATAAATAAATAAAATCTTTTTTGAAAAAATGAAAGTCAATTAAATACATCTCAAAACAAAACTCAACAATATTTAGAGGAATACAAAAATATTCAGCGTTTAACAAGGTAAAATTCACAATGCCTATCATCCAATCATAAAGTTAGCAGGTATACAAAAGAAGCAGGAAAATATGACCCAGCAGGAGAAAGTAAAACATCTTTAAATTACTGAAAGAAAAAAATGTCAACTGTTAATTGTATTGCAACAATAACAAATCTTCCATAAACAAAGGAAAATAAAGAATGTTTAGACATATGAAAACCAGAAGACTTAATCACCAGCAGACTACAAAAATGTTTTCAAGACGTTCTTGGAAGAGGAAAAAAAATGATAACAGATAAAAATCTGTATCAATACAAAGGCATGAAGGGACACCTGGGGGGTTCAATGGTTGAGGGTCTGCCTTCTGCTCAGGTCATGACCCCGGGGTCCTGGGATTGAGTCCCACATCGAGCTCCCCACAGGGATCCTGCTTCTCCCTCTGCCTCTGTCTCTGCCTCTCTCTGTGTCTCTCATAAATAAATAAAATCTTTAAAAACAACAACAACAACAACAAAGGCATAAAGAGCACTGGAAATCATAAAAATGTGGGTAAATAATAGAGATTTTTTTCTCTTATTTTTAATCTAAGATAACTCATTAGAGAAAAATAATAATGTTTTAAGGAGTTTATAACATATATAGAAGTAAAATGTCTGACCAAATGGCACAAAGACCGGGAGGAGGAAAAACAGGAGTGTGCTGTTACAAAATTCTTATACTATACATGAAGTGGTATATTACTCAAAAATGCAGTGTAATAAGTTAAAGCTATACACCCTAAAGTAACAACTAAGCAAACCAGCTAAGGATAAAAGGGGATAATAAAAGTTATTCAATTAACTCAAAAGAAGGGAAAAAAAGGAAAAGGAGAACCAAGAGCTGGTGGGAAAACCAGAAGCAAATAGTAAGATGGTGACTTAAGCTCAATCATATCAATAATCATGTTGAATGTAAATGGTCTAAACATCCCACCTAAAAGACAGAGACTGTCAGGGTGGATTTCAAAAAGAATAATAACAAATTATATGCTTCCTCTAAGAAGCAAACAAGCAGAAAGATAGAAACATATACCATGCTGACACTAATGAAAGGAAAGCTGAAGGGCTACATCTCTCTCAGACAAAGCAGACTTTGAAACAAAGAATATGAGCAGGTATAAAGAGTGTCACTTTATAAAGGTAAAGAAGTTAATTCAGCAAGAAGATATAACAATCCTAAATGTCTATGCCTGTCCTCTAATAACAGAGCTTCAAAATGCACAAAGCAAAACCGGGTAGGACTAGAAAGAAAAAGAAGTCTGTGATTACCGTGGGAGATTTTAACGCCCTTCTCTCTGTAACGGATACGAGTGGGCAGCACATCAGTGAGGATATAAAAGACTTGGATCACACTATCCAACAAACGTCCACTGACCTCATCGACATTTATAGAACACTCCATCCTAAAACGTCTGAATACACATCATTTCCAAGTGCACACACAACACTTACCATGACAGACTATACTCTGAATCACCAAATAAGTATATTTGAAATGGTTCAAAGCATACAAAGTATGTTCTTGGAACGCAATACAATTAAAGGCCAAAAACAAAAACAAAACAAAACAAAATTGGGGGGAAACTCTCCATTTTGTAAAAACAAAAAAAGCAGATTTCTAAATAGCCCATGAGTCAAAGGAAAAATCAAAAGGAAAATGAGAAAATATTTTCAACTGAATTAAAATGAAAATACAGTCTATAAAAATTTGTGTAATACATGTCAATCAATCCTTGTAGTGAAGCTGTTCTTCCTTCAGTGATTACTTTGTTTCATGTCCCTTTATTCACATCAGTGATCTTAAAAGAAAACTCTGAGCATTGTACATATCTCCTTGACTTCTCTTTTCCATTAAAACAAGGTGTTCCAACTATTTTTTTTTTGTAACCCATATCCACTACTCACTACCTTACTTCTTAAGAAATTAACTTTAATGAATTATCATTACAAAATACATTAGGATAATGGAAACATTATCGTTTAATATGGTAAATACCAGTGTAATCACCACTTAGATTTTTAACAATAAAAATGTATGAAATAAAATCCCTTGTGTGCCCTGTCTGTTCCCATTTCTCTCTATCCCCAGCCCTGGTAGTCAATCATTATCTTGAATTTGTCCATCATCCCAAGGCACGTTCTAAAATGTTTCCTGTACACCTATGCATCTACAAACAAGAAGTAGAACTGTATTGCAGATTTTAATATTATAGAGCCAGAATCATACACTTGCTCTTCCTTGTGGTAGAGAATGTGCCACCCAGATCTCCTAGCTCTAGGATAGAGCACCCGCCTGACCACCACACAGATGCTACTCTGTGTGTCCACCCTGCCCTGCGCCAGGCTCCCCATAGGTTACTCCTAGCCACTAACTGGGGACAAGAGAGTTGCTAATGCAGGTCTAGTCCTACAAAATGTAGGACTACTTTAACAGGTAGGACTACTTTAACAGTTCAGTGGGTTCCTGAACTCCACAGATCTTGTTCCCTTACAGGACTGGTTCCCTTACAGGACTTTACCTTGCATCATAGTCTGAAAGCTCCCCCCACCTTCTCCAGGTCCCTCCCTTCTTCCCAATAAGTTACTTTCACATCGAATTTTGTCTTGGCACTTGCATTTTAGAGGACCTGACCTAACACAGCACTCTTTGGCAGTTTGCTTTCTTCATTTTGCCTGTTTTTGTGACTTATTCATAAGGATGCATTTATTTTTAGTTCATTAATTTTAACCACTGTAAAGAATTCTTGTGTATGAATATAGTAGAATTGATTTATCCTTTCTCCTTTTAATAGACATTTACGTTGTCTCCAATTGTTTCACCATTACAAGCAATGCTCCAGTGAACGTTACATCCCACTACATAGGTCACAGGGCAGGTGCTCCTTTGCCAGCTCAACTTCAGCGGTGTATGCAGGTGCCCATGGTTCACTCCTTTCCAACCACTGAAATCATTAATTCTTTTAATTTTATCAGTCTCATTGGTACTAAGTGATAACTCATTGTACTTCTAACCTGCATTTTCCTGAATACTATTGATATTATGTATTTTTCAAATGTGTTAGCCTTTTGGGTTTTTAATTTGGTGATTTATCTGATCATATTCTTGGTCTACTATTAAACTGAATTGTTTGTATTTGTCTTCTAGGAGTCGTCTAAATATGCTGTACAATGATCCTATATCTGTTATTTTTGCTTTAAAAAATCTCTTATTCTGTGACAAATACCTTCTTACTCTGTTTTTGATATCTTTTGATACAAACATATTTAAATATTTAACACAGTTCATTTTATCAATCTTTGCCTTTAAAGTTTTGCTTTCATTTTCTAAAAAATCCTTTCCTATACCAAAGTCCTACTAATATTTTTAAACACTGTTCTAAAAGCTGTTAAATTTTGTTTTTCGTGTAGATTTTGAATCCAAATAGAATTGATCTTAAAATATAAGGAATGGATCCAATTTCACTTTTTTCATAAGGATTAAACTAATTTCCCAGAATCACTTAAATATCCTCCCATCCCCCTAACCTGCTACATTACCTCAGTCATCCATCAAGTTTTTATATGTATACATCTCTGTATAATCTTCCTACTATGTTCAATGTCCCTATCTCTGAGCTAACAGCACATTGTTTTAATAAAACATCATAAGGATTCTCGATACCTGCTAAGGTTGAATCCCCCTATTTTGTTCTTCAAAATTGCTCTGACCATTTTTGATCCCTTGGATTTCTGTGTAAACTTTATAGAATGAGCTCGTCACAGTCCATTCTATTTGTCCTATTTGGATGGTGGTTGGAAATAATATGAATTTATAAATTAATCTGTAGAGAATGAGAAACTTTATGATTTGAGACTTCCCATTCACAATCATACCATATTTCTCCACTTATTTGTGTCTTTAACATCTTTGAGCAGAGATTTAAAATTTTCTTCATAAAAATATTATACATTTTTATTTGTATATCATAAACATCATCTTTTATTTTTATTACATTTTCTGTTTGTGGCTGACATAAAGAAACTCAAGATTTTTGTCTTTGGTATTGTATCCAGTTCCTGTATGGAGCTCACTAATTCTATTGTTCATCTAAAGCTTCTCTTGGATTTTCTACGTAGACAATAATAGAATCTGAAAATACTGATTGTTTTGTTCCTTCCTTTTTCATTGTTATACTTTTTACCTCATTTTTATAATAGATGCAGATTGGTAGATCCTGGTGGTTAGAAGAAAAGATCTAATATTTTCCCCTCAGGCATCATATTTGTTCCCTGATTTGTTACACCTTCACATGGTTAAAGAATTCCGAAAAAAAAAAAAAAAGAATTCCTATTATTATTGTTAGTCTGCTAAGAAGTTTGGACTTTTTGCTGTTTGATTTCTCTACACCTAATATATTTTATCTCCTTTCATCTATTAATGAGGTAAATTGAAGTAAGAAATTTTTAATAAATTCTTTAAATAAACTCAAATGCTTCATAACGTATTGTTCTCTTAAACATGTCTACATTCATCTTACCTCTTTTTTTTACTTAAGACTATTTAATCTTGATTTATTAGTAAGATTGGTCTCTAATTTTTCTCTCCCACATATGATTTCAATATCAAAATTATACTTGATTCTTAACTGACCTGAGAAGCATTTTCTCTTCATCCCTAGAATAGTTTGCATAAACGCTTCCTAGAACTTTCTTGTAAAAAAGTCATCTGGGGAAAAAAACAGTCATTTGGGCAGGGAGCCTGGGTGGCTCAGTTGGCTAAGTGGTTGCCTTTGGCTCAGGTCATAACTCCCGGGTCATGGGATCAAGCCCTGAGTCAGGCTCCCTGCTCAGTAAGAAGTCTGCTTCTCCCTCTCCTTCTGACTCTTTCCCTTACTTTGCTCTCACTCAATATAATTTCATTTTTTAGAAATTTTTAACCATTCATTTGCTTTCTTTAAATATAAATGTAAATATCCCACTTTCCTATTTGTTTTTGAGTGTAAAATATAGCTTTTTAAGAAATTGTCTATTTGCCTACTTTTAAATGTATTGCTATAGAGTTCTTAATAGTTTACATTATTTTTAAATTTCTACTATAATTGCAGTATGTTCCATTTATAATTTCTAATATTTTTATTGTGAGCCTTCTCCCTTTTGTTCCTGATCACTCATGTAGAACTATATCAATTTTATTGTAATCTCCAAATAACTTCATCTTAATCCTGAGTTTTTGTATTATATCTTGTTTTCTTATTCATTAATGCCTGCTATTATATTCACTACACTCTTCCACATTCTTAGAGTTTCCTCTGCTTTCTAACTTTCAGTTGCAAAGTCAGCTCATTAATTTCCAGTCTTTCTTCTTTCCCAATATAATCATCGAGGACTTACTTTATTGACTTAGGTGTTTGATGTGCACTTATTTTGATTTATAGTACAATTTTAGGGATTCTTCTGATGTCCACTCTGCTCTATTCTCTGATTGTCCTATCCATGAATTGTTTACAATGATTCTGTTACGTTTTCAAACCCATGTTTGGAATCTCTCTCTCTCTCTCTCTCTCTCTCTCTCTCTCTCTATATATATATATATATATATATATATATATATCAGTTTTCTTTAAGTTAGTGTTTGATGTGTCTTTTCCCAACCTTTCACTTCCAATTTTTTTTTTATTTTAAGACTAATATTTTGGGTCTGTCTCTTACAAGCAGCAAATTACTAAATTCCTGTTTTAATTAAATACAGTAAATTAGAGCTACACATGTCTAATTCTAAGCCCAGTGGACTCTTTGGTAGTCCTTATTTCTCTCTGCTTAAATACAACAAACTCTCTTTAACTGGCAAGTCCATTTACAGTTATTTACTTTATATTTTGACCTATTTATATCATCTTGTTTTATACTATTTTTTCCTTTTCTATGGTTATCTTTCTCTTCTTCCCTTCTTTCCAAACTTGTCTTTTTTATCTTCTTAGTATCTTCCAATACTTAAGAAGATGTATAACTGTTTTCCCTGGTGCTTTACTTTTTTTGAACAACAGGATTTTAAACATATTTAAAGAGTTACAAAATCCCTTCTCCCTATATTCAGATATATCTCCCCATGGGAGCATTTCCACTGTGGGGGACCACCACTTTGAAATGTACAAAGTCCAATCCATCTCAAACAAAATTTTTGGTGTTATCCCTACACTTCCTTTTCAGAATCAAATGACCTAACACTTGTGCAGAGACTCCTAGGGGCCAAAATATAAACTTTGCATTACTAGTAGGGAAATGGGATAGAAAGCTTGAAAGACTTGCCCACGTTCACACAGCTGCTAAGGGCTGGAACTGGGAGTCGGAGCCGCACCTGTCTAATTCTAAGCCCAGCAGACTCTGGTAGTCCTGCTTTCTCTGCTTCTGAGAAGTAAACACGGATACAGCTACTCTTGTTATGAACTCATTTCAATATTCACAATGTCACTGAGAAAGCAGCAGAGGCAAAGGGGAGACAAGAAATCAGCATAATCAGAAAACTGATGTGATGAAATGCTATTTAAGCCTTTCAAAAAAAAAAATCTCAAATTTGAGCTGATCACTTGAGAACATATAGATGTTAGCTTTGCCCCCTTGCTCCTTTTGAACAGGACTGAGGAGCTCAGCGATGAGACACCAAACTTCAGGAAGCAACAATATGCTTGAAATGGAGACCGACAGAGAATGATTCTGGATGCTGAGCAGCTGTGCTCACTAATCAGAGTGTTATTGTGTCCAAATTTCACCAGTGTCATCTCATTTGCAAATTCTCCACATGAGCTTGACCCCGTATTAGCCCAGTTGTCCTGAAGGCAATGTGTTGACCTGCATGTGTTCTATTACATATGATTTCATTTTTTCCTTGCTTGTGAAATTCAATTAAACCCACATTTTATGGTCTGAACAAAGTAGAGAGTAGATGTGCAAGGCACGTCAAGCCCCTAGTTTACTATTTCCACTAAATCAGTTACAGCAACCACTGTCGACAATCTTTTTCACAACTTCCCATCCTACAGAAGACTCCTTTCCCCAATTTGGGCTGTGTAGGTCCTATGTCCTTACTACCCAAGCTTAGGGACATTAGCTTTGACTCTAAAGTCTGGATATAGCTATAGCCTTATTTATAAGGCTATACAATTCAAAATTCAACAATTCAAACAGACAAGGTATGACTAAGGGCATCACATCAGGATATGGTTTGTAGCATAAAAATATACGGACCAAAGACACAGAAACAATTCCTAAATAACTAATATGTAGGGAGGGGCCAGGAAGTGTTTCCCTTACAAGTTTCTGCCCAAGTGAAGTATACACATTATTGAAAATAGGTTTTTTTTTTAAAAAATCGTTTCCCAATCCAGAAAACATCTCCACAAGGTAGAGGAAAGAAAACAATCTTATTATTGAATAAGCTGAAACTAAATACGATCACAGGCAATCTGTCAGAGATTGCAAAAACAGGAAGAAATCTCACCCTTTCATATACCCAAGCAGATACAACTCATTACATGCTTGCAAGATAAACAATAACTTGTCCTCAAGTAAGAAGACTTGACAGCACCATTTGTCATACATAGTTTATCCTAAATTCACTGGGTAATTGTGGTGACCATCTGTGTTAGCTAGTTGGATTTATCCAAAGGAAATATAAACTCATATGTTTATGACAAGAGTAGTTTTGCAACTTGGACTCAGGCATCTGCTCAAATTAGGTTTCTACCCTCCCACAGAAACTGAGAAGTAGGGGTACTATCTTCCTTGATGATTCCATTTCAAAGATTTTGACCCCAGGTCCTTGAGAAAGACATTCTTGGGTTGTGAGGTTGACAAGAGGTTTATTTAACTTCTAAAAAAGATTTACACATATCTGAAAGAGACAGAGAAAGAACTTGCAATCACAAATTTCCAAAAGTA
This sequence comes from Canis lupus baileyi, assembly GCF_048164855.1. Taxonomy (NCBI): domain Eukaryota; kingdom Metazoa; phylum Chordata; class Mammalia; order Carnivora; family Canidae; genus Canis; species Canis lupus. The sequence continues at coordinate 29,583,837 of NC_132858.1, forward strand.
ATTGCTCTAAGAAAAGGGAGGTGGGGTCAGTCCCTTCCTGATTTTCATTAGGAAGAATTTTCTTTTTCAAACTTTTCTGAGATATAAATGACAATGTAAAAATTCTAAATTTTTAAGGTATATAACTTGATGATGTGATATTTGTATAGATTGTGAAATATTCATCACAATCAAAAGGGAGAATTTTTTATTTGCCCTTATAGTGTATATACCCTGCATAGGTACTACTGTTTGAGCAACCAACAGGAGGAGGCTGGTGAAGTGTTCACAAAGAAAGGGAATGTCAGGTTTTCCATCGGCTGATGTTCCTAGTCTCAGACCATGGTTCTGGTGCTCTTAATTCTTCATGCTCTCACATTTAAATATTGTATTTCAGCAAAAAATTCAGTGTTTTATCTCAGAAAATTTGTGCAGATGCAGCTCCTATACCCTTGGAATGCTTCAGCTAGTTTGTCCTGATTTGCAGTCCCTAATCAACTGGCAAGACAACAAGAGCTGCTGCTGCAGATCCAACAAGTTCCATCTACTTCAGAAAAGTGTGTATTTTGTGAGGTTAATGACAAATCTTACATTTAGCCACTGCATATAATTATGCATGCATATTACTGACACTACAGTGTAATATTGAACGTGCTTTTCATTAATAGGATACAACCAGTTTTTATATTAATTATAAAGAGAACAGCAAGATCTCTGATAAGAGGTTTCACTTGCAGGTGTGTACAAGCATAGGGAGGGGGGAAGCTGGAACTAATCATATTCATAAGTTAAAACATAAAGGGCACAATAGGGTATGAGAAGGCAGGATGATCTCATGGGTAAAGTGCGGGTGTGAAGAAAAGAAGTCTTGCATTTCAGTCCCAGCTTGACCATAGATTAGCTATGGGTATCTTATGCAAGTGATTTATTCACTACACACACACACACACACACACACACACACAGACCTTAGGACTTGGTTTCTTTATACGTCAACAGAAATAGGGGCACCTGGGTGGCCCAGGGGTTGAGTGTCTGCCTTTGGCTCTAGTCATGATCCCAGAGTACTGGAATCGAGTTCCATATCAGGCTCCCTGCAGGGAGCCTGCTTCTCTCTCTGCCTGTGTCTCTGTCTCTCTGTGTGTCACTCATGAAAAATAAATAAAATCTTAAAAAAAATAACTTTCCTATCTGATAAGTTGCTCAGAAGATAAACCCATTGATAGGAGATAGTTTTGAGAAAAATAAAAGTACTATACAATATAATAATGTACTATTATAAAATTAACCTTTCTGAACAAATGCTATATCCTACAGGATTTCGAAGCTGGAATGTGGCTGGGATTTGGCAAAAGCAGTGAAAAGGGTAGGTACAATGTCTGATGTATACCATATTTATTGATAAAACCAAAATGTTAAGGAGCAGCATTATCATACAAGTATGTTTGGTTGAACACTGAGAAATGCTTTGCCTCCAAATAGATGGAGGTGAGAAGAGAAGGAAAAAGAAGTTCCTAAAAAGGGGAAAAAGCAAGAGCCAAAGGAAGCATCATTTGTACGATGTGAAGGGGGAGAAACCTAAAAAACCATCATTGTTAAAAAGTACCCAGGTTGCACAAATGCAAATGGCCTCCTGAGTACAAACAGCCCTGAGAGGACCTGTATTCACTTAAATGGGTGCCTCGATTGCATCTGTAGGGCTTAGCATCGAGACTACAGGCCCCCTGTAGTCCAGTAGGCTACATGGCAGTAGCAGAAATAAAAAAAAAAGAAGAAGAAGAAGAAGCAGAGGGCCAACAAGGGTCTTCAGGCAATAAAACAGGGGTTTGGAGACTTTCAAGCAAAAGTTGGGACTCTATGCATTATGTACTACTGTGCACCTGCAGTCAGACATGCAGAAGGAAATACCAGGGAGACAGTAGTAGGTAAGTCAAAATGATTATCTAGGACCCATCACAAAAATAAAGAAAAGAACAGAAGTCAGCCCAGAACTGAGAAATGGCCAAAGGATCTTAACAGTGGAAGGCCTCGGTTATCCCTATAGGGGATCTCTACGGGGTTGAAGATGGTCAGCAAACTGATGGTGGAGGTGATGCACGAGCAGTGGACCTGGCGAAAAGCTAACACCCACACTTACCCAGTCTCCTACGTTCACTATCGCTCATCTTTACAGCATCCCTGAAAAGCAATTATTACCTAAAACTTAGGATCAATGATCCCAAACAACTCGCACAGTATAAATGCATACTGTGTCCCTGGGACTTTTCCAAATGCTTTCCTTTCCTAACTTAGGCCTTCTCAGAATAAGCCAATGAAGGTAAGGGTACCTGTGTGGTTAAATCAGTTAATATCTGCCTTCGCTCATGATCCCAGTGTCCTGGGATTGGGTGCTGCACCTCGCTCCCTGCTCAGCAGAGAATCTGCTTTTCCCTCTCCCTCGAGCCCTCTCCACCACTCATGTGTGCATGCTCTCTCACTAATAAATAAAATGTTTTTTAAAAAAGATTTTATTTATTTATTCATGAGAGACACACACAGAGAGAGAGAGAGAGGCAGAGACATAGGCAGAGGGAGAAGCAGGCTCCCTGCAGGGAGCCCGATGTGGGACTCGACCCCAGGACTCCAGGATCACGCCCTGGGCCCAAGGCAGGCACCAAACTGCTGAGCCACTCAGGGATCCCAATAAATAAAATCTTTATTAAGAAAAAAAAAGCCAATGAAGGAGATTCTAATAATTATTGATTTCATATATAAGGAAACTGAGGCACAAAGTGGTGAAGTCAGAGCTGGTGTTCCAAATAAGGACAGCCTGCATCCTTTTGCCGGTACATCACTACCTCTAAAAGAAAACTAATTAATGTTCATTTTCATGAGTAGAAGAGGTGCTAATTCTAGGAACTGGAACATAATTGACTAGCTCCATCCATGAGAATACTTGCAGACACCCTCTGTACTCTTCTCCCCCATGACCCTGCCCAGGCACCCACCCACATGCCCGCTCACATGAACTTGTGCACCGGGGCTGAGCCCTGATCCCTTCTTACAATATGTCATATCACAGCTGTCGTGGGAACCAGTAAGTTTTCACGGACTCCTAATGAAAGTTCCATTTCAGACCCTCATTGTGCAATCTCCAGTTCTTGACAAACACAGTAAAGAGGCACTGAAAGTGGTTCATAAGGACTCTGTCCACAGGACAAGGATTATAATGAAAATAGACAGTGGTACCACAGTAATGTTCTTGTGACAGAGATGATGACAGGCACAGAAGCAGGTATAGAGTATGTGGTTCCCACTGAAGACGTGAGCAGGCACAGGCATTTGGGGAGAGGGCAGTCTACTTCTAAAGACTCACGGTTGCCTTCCCTTCCACAGTGAATCCCAGGGAAACAAGTGAAGTCACCAAAGAGTCCTTCGTGAACGATGTTACATATAAAGGCACAGTTTGGGTATATTTGCACCGGATAGAGTTTTAAAAGTTGGATTTTTACTTGACCTGCCCTCTAACAGAGCTGTTCTGAATATTAATTTGCTTCTACAGGTGAACAGCAACCAGACCTCCTGTCCCAAAGAGTAAGAACACGTCACTACCCTACTCCTAATGAAGACCATCTTCGTGGCTACTTTCTCACTCTCAGCCTATTAGAGCAATGGATTTGTTCCAGATGGGACAGCATTTTAATAATGATTGGATTAATTGAATATAAAACATACAGGTGCTGTTCCAAAAAAAGGCAAGGAGGAAGCACATTTTAAGTTTTCAAATGTTGACACAAAGGACAGTCTTCCCTTCCATTTAATTAAACTTGTAAACAAACACCTAAAATATTCTGACCAGCAACGACAGCAGCTTTACATCCGGCCTTCGTCTGGTTTATTTTCACAGGCGTCTTCCCTAAGCTTTGATCCAAGCTGAAGATTTCTAGGGTCTGTTTTCTTGTCTCTTCCTGTTTACTTTTCTAACTACATTGTCTTCTTCAGCAACCTGTTATTTGCTGAGCTGTTGAACCTGTTTTGTCTTAAATTAACTCCAACCATCTGAGAAAAGAACAGCAGGTTCTAGAAAACACAAAGCCACAGTGAAAAGTAATGTAGTGGAGATGCTGGACAGGTGGCTGGGAAGGCAGCGATAATAAAGAATAGGAAAGCCAATTTGGATAAAATAGAAGAAAGCAACACCTGAGCCTTTTACCCGAACACCAGACTCAGGCATCAGCTCCCTAGGGACCGTTTAACTCTGTTCTGTAAGCTTTCTTGCTCTCTTCTGGAACATTCTGACTTCCTTTTGAAGCTTACAGCAACATTAGAATGTCAGCAAAACCTTCATTTCACAGAAATCTGAGGCTCACAAAAGTGGCTTTCTGAAGGTTGTGCAGCCAGTGAGGGGAATAACACTGGGTTTGAACTAACCGCATACATGATCCTAAAGATGAAGCCCTATTTTGCTCTACCTCACTGCCTCCCAAATCAAGATGAAAACGCTAATATTTATTTAATCAGTGGGAAGCATTCAACTCGACGATCACGACTTTTTGTGGCAAACGTGACTTCATATCTGTTCAACTACTAAAATAGCAAAACTGAAAGCCCCAACTGAAATGATAAATCTGGATTATCTCATTTCTCCTTTGCCTTGTGTTGTAGATATAGATACAAAAATAGATACAGATATATGAATAGGTATGGAGATACATACAGTTTTAGATGATGTAGATACAGATGAATAGATCGGAGAGATAGAGATACAGATATGGGTATAGATATACCACGGAGTTAGGATGATATAGATAGGAGATACATAGTTCTAGATAGGAGATACAAATATAGATACAGATACAGCTATAGGTATAAATACACATGAGGTTATAGGTGATACAGATAGATGTAGACTTAAAAACATTTAAATATAGATAATACAGATAGATTTAGATACAGAGCATCCAATATATTAGCGGATATAATTTCAGCTCTGCTTTTTGAATTTCATAATGTAGTCATTCATCTTTGATATAATGGATAAAAGCAGAAAATACATATTTGTCAATACCTTGGAAAAGAAGAATATTGGTGGGAAACACGGGTCCCGTTTTACAAAGAAGTGGAGTATGAGCACCAATCTCCCGCCCCTCTCCAGCTGGGCTACTGCAGACTTTTTAACTGACTGATCAGACTGTTCAGGTATAAGCGTCCCTGTACCTGGGGAATTACTTTGCAAAGCTAGTCCCTGGGATCTCCGTGCTATTATCAGTCACCCACAAATTCCACAGCTTTCCTTTTGACTCTCCCCATCACAGTGTCTTAAAACTGCTTTAATGTTCGGCTGTCATCGTGACTTTTTCCTTTGTATAAATGAAGGTCAATCATATCCAAAATAGACGAGACTGTATAATAGTGTGCAGCTGTACATATAATGTGACGAACCTTCTAGCTGCCTTGACTCTATCTGAGATCTAATAAGGGAGAATGGAGAGTTTTCAGGCTTGCAAATGAAGTGACACCCAGTTAGAGCTTCATCCGTTTTTAAGAAATACCTGTTTTCCTTCTTCAGCCCACACGTTAGTGTGTGCAACAGTAGCCAAACTACAAATGCCCAGGCTGCTTCTCATGGGAGTCACATCTCAGGGTAGGACATTTATTTTTATTTAAAAAAAAGAAAAAGAAGTTTTTAATAAAAAAGAAAAAGCTTTGTGGCAGTCCTCAGGCCTCAGGCTTCTTTTGGTTGGCCTGCTACAGCAACAATGCTCATTTAACCGGATGTAGGCTGTATCCCTAAAAATCTGACATCACATAAGATGGGAACAAAACACAAATAGAGTCCTTTAACAAAGATGTTATATTTTTAAGATCTAAATTTTGGATAACTACAAACAGAAACCAATAACCCTCTTCAACTATATTAACTACTCTGTTAAAAATAAAATAATCAAGCCCAATGAAAATTTTCACTAATCTGAGTAAGGCACCAAAAGAGGTCTCTTAGGATCACGATGGTGAAAGAAAAGCATTTAGGTTAGAAGTAGGACAAAGAGTTTCCTCTTATCAACACCTAATGGAGGATTTCATCAGAGTCCAGCAAAGCCAGTTGAATGTAAAATTATATTTGTAATTATGAATAATTATGGAGGTGTTCCTACGTGTTCTTAAATTAGATATTTAATTCTATAATGTATTATCATTAAGAATAGTTTTTGGCAGGTATAAAAATCGTCCCAAGGATTTGGTCACCCATAACCTTAATCGCTTCCCCCATAAGACTGCCTCTAGGCTCTGCTAGATCACTTCCTCCTACAAATTAAAAATTCGAGTTTCCCTGACCACTAAAACCCTTTCAACTATTAGCACCATCTCTCCTCACATACCCTTCCCAGAGAAGCTAAAGGAATAAAATAAAAGTAAACAAAAACAAGAAAATCTGGACAGTCCTGGATCATATCAAGTCTCAATGAATATTCTTAGGAAAGATGATAAGGATGATCAGAAAGACGAGATTTATATTTTATGAAATATAAATGATTTTATAAAACCTTGCCATCCAGAGTGGATAGACAAGGTCTTTGATACCTCCAACAGGTGACCCTTAATAAGAATCTGTTCTACTTTTAGCGTGTCACTGTGTTCCCAGAAGCTGGACCACTATCTGGCATTCAGATGCTCAATTAATATTTATTGCATTAAAAAAAACAGCCAACTTTATCTGTCTGACTTCAATTTTCTTAACTGAAAAACGTTGAGTAGCTAAAGTTTTGCAATGTTTTATTTAGCAACAAACTTCATTTTATTTTTGAAAAACCCTTAAGCTTATTTACAATGTATGAAACAGAAAAGGTAGCTGGTGAAAACAAAGAGCCTTAGAACTCACCCTCCCAGCCACCCCTTGCCCTCATGGCACTTGCACAGAGCTCTAGGATGCCAAGAACAATGATCCTAAAGGTACCTCTTCCCAGATCTCATATTCCATGACTCTATGGCATCCAACATGAGGCAAAATTTTATCCTGAAGCCTCAGAGCCCCAGAGGGACATACCCTTGCCTTATGCAGGCAAGATGGACTTTGACCTGGAGCATGGGAATTAAAAGATAGTCATCAATCTGAGATTCCCTCATTCTCTCCTACCTGGCATCTCCAGCCTATAAAACAAAAGCATTTTCTGTCCAGCCTTAGCCTTTTGATAAACTTCAGCAAAGCTAAAAAGTAATCAATTGGGTTCCTGGGTGTGTAATTGCTCACAAGTGATTTAGGTTATATTGACAATGGTTGCAATCAAACTTTCATTTCAGACCAAGTGTCAGCAGACACCCAAGGCTAATGTCAAAGAATAAAATTACCTTACTAAGAAAATGTCAAAGCAGAGAACTCGGGGCTAAGATATGCATGCAGCATGGCTGAGGATGGGCATGAAGTGAGCGGGGAGAGAGACGCGAAAGAGATTTATAGTAAGGGAAAAGAGTAGGTCCGTTCCCCAGTGCGCAGACTGGGATCAGCTTTCTAGAAAGATCTCAGGCTCAACAAGATCCATATTGTCTGCATCTGAATATTATTATTAATAGCTAAACTTCATTGACTCCTTTTAAGTGCCAGGCATCATCTGGAGTGCCTAAGTCCATTTCATATTTAATCCATCCAACAACCTGTGAGCTCAGCGTACTTATTTTTATCTCCATTTCATAATGAGAAAAATGAAGCTCAGGCTTGTTAAAAACAAGTTCAAGGTCACATAGCTAACAAATAGCAAACTGAGATTCAAATCCAAATCCAATTCAAATCCATTCAATCTATCTAACGTGTATGCTCATTCACATAACATAACCTCTCCACTCTCGGTCTCTTTAGGATCTAATCTGGGTACGAGTGTCTGCGTTCCTGACACCAAGACCCCTGAAATCAGGCAAACTCTCTAACCCCATCCCCATACACCCTGCCTTTTCCTGCCTTGGATCTTCTGCCACAATCAGGTACAAGGTCTCACGAAGGCTAGAAAGCCACTTCATGTTCTGTGAACTCCTCTCAGTTTCCCATGTGCTTAATTTTGTCAAGCAGGTAACGGTAAAGTATGCAGCCCAGAGTTCATCTATTACTAAGGATCAAAAATGTGGCAAATGGTCTACCAACTAGATGCCCATCCAAAAGTTAAAAATATCAACCAAGCATAAGGGTAGCACAGTGGAGGTTAGAAAAAAATGCAACTTGGGCCCAACTCCTCGTTCGGCCATGGAGAGCTGCATAGCTTGGGAAAATCAGTCTTGTTATCTCAAGAGAGGGACCAGCACGCCCACATTAGGACAGTGAAATGAGATGAAGCGAGCCTGTTTCCCAGACTTAGAGTATATCCAAAGACTGTCATTCTTAAAGTCATCGGTGTATTGACACTAAGCATCCAGCCTTGAAAATACCTTGCCTCAGCTCAGACTTTATTTTTTTTATTTTATTGCTCTGTGATTAGGGACAAGCTTATCACACTCTCTGTACCTTGGTTTTCTGAACTATAAAACGGTGTAATAGCAATACCACATAGGATTGCTGAGAAGATGGAATGCAGTAATAAAATGATTACCACAATGATGATAATGATGATTTATTGAGTGCATACTATGCTTTAGGTATTATACTTTGTAAACATATAACATCTATACACTATATATATATATTTAAATTATCATTTTTTTGCTCTCATGGATTTCTGTCTTAGGAACCAATGATTTCAAATCCCACTCAAACAAGTTTAATTAAAATGAAATATATTCTGATATCATCTGAGCCTCTGAACCAAACCAAGACTCGTGCCAGAACTACCATAAACCTTTCAAGGCTATGAGCCAATAAATAGTTACAGCTGTTTAAATTGCATGTTCTCTCTCTTAGAGCCCAAAAAGAGTCCAAATTGATAGAGCTGAATTCAGTCAAACAAGCAGTTACTCTCCAATTGTGTAAAATTGATTAAAATAAAACACAATCCAATCATGGTTTTCCTTTTAGACGGTTTTGAAATATAGACCCTGTCACTGACATTCACCAGCTGGAGAAAAGTCTGAAGCAGTTGCATGTAATGAACAAAGACAGATTCTATGTTAATATCTGGTCTGAGGCCCACATTAGATATTAAGAAAATTACAATGTTATGATGAGCAAAACTGAAAGGGACCTGTAAGGAGTAGTTTCTAAGGATCTAATGTCTGGAGAGATTAGATGGATCTGATGTCTTAGGAGAGAACTATGCACAGAGAGGCTGCTCTAAAGAGATTCATGGGTTAAATCCAACAATAAGGAAAGAATATACACTTGATCTTCCACTTACAACAAAAGACTGAACTCACATAATAGTCTCTACTCACTCTTTAAACCCTATGAAAACAAAAAGAAAGAAATGCTTAAAAGACATAGCCCACAAGAACATATACTGTGGAAGAAGAGACAACAGCAACACAATTTTATAATTTTACAAACTGGAAAATGGATAAGAGATAACTGATTTAACAGAATGGGGGACAGGGGGTAATTTAGTCAGCAACAGGGAAAGACAAGTTATTTTATATCTCATGATCCTCCAAAAGGCTCAGCAATTAGCAGTCACTAGGTATCCTTGGAAATGAAAGTGAATATAGGATAAGAAAAAAAAGGGAGAAGATGTGGTTCAACATATTTATTATTTTTTTAAAGATTTTATTTATTTATTCATGAGAGACAGAGAGAGAGAGAGAGGCAGAGACATAGGCAGAGGGAGAAGCAGGCTCCATGCAGGGGCCCCGATGTGGGACTCGATCTTGGGTCTCCAGGATCACACTCTGGGCTGAAGGCAGCGCCAAACCACTGAGCCATCTGGGCTGCCCTGGTTCAAACATATTTAAAAAGTGGTTTGATCCCAACATTTCCTCTCTTATCTCATCATGAAGGTGAGGTTTATTCTCTGGAAATACCAAAACATGGGACATCTGGGCTTACAGCGCTAAGGCATGGTTAAGTCAGGACCACCATGGTGAAATGGGGCCATTACTAGTAAAAGTATCCATACTGACGGATGCTGTCTTTTCCTGCATCTGTCTCTTCTGTAATGCTGGAAGCCACCCCTCTCCCTACTAAACAAAAAACCAGAAGACTCTTTTCTGAGAAATCTGACCAGGTTAAAAGAAAAGAACTTGAGATAGGGACATAGGAAGTTTTTCAAGGAAATACCCCAGCCAGATAGCCCTCTGTTGAAACCTGGAGATGACAAGCCTCAATTTTATATATGTATTCCCAGACAACTTCTGAATGTCCCACTCTTAAGTATGAGCTACTGATCACCAGCTATTAATGGCATGCTTCCAGAATAACAGACAGAAACTAAAACAAGACATGAAAAGGGGGGATAAAAAAGCACACAGAACAAAACAACCATAACAAAAAACACCTGGAGGAAGAATAGGTAATGAGAGAATAAAACAAAAGAAACTAAACCAAAATCTAGCACTTAAATCATGAGTTTATAAAAGCAGACACTGCATTGATAAATCAAGAAAATGTGGTATGTAACACAAGAACATTTTAAAAGTGAGGAATAAAACAGTCTTTGGAAATAAAAATATCATAGCAAAAAATAAGCAGAATAAAAAAATGGAAGATTTTTTTAAAGGGAACAGGACAAGGAAATGGAAAATAGGAGGAAAAAATTTTAAAAACTGGAGAACTCATCCAATAGGTTCATGTCAGAGTAACAGATGTCCCAGAAAGAGAAGAGTGAGAAAGAGAGAGGAAAGGAGGATAATCAAAGGAATAATTAAAGAATATTTAAAATTAAAGAATAAAGACAATGTTCCAGAACTGAAGGAAATAAGTTTACAGATAAATAGGCCATCATAAGACCAACATAGTAGAATATAAATAGACCCATTTCGAGACATATCATGAAGTTTGAGAACACTGAGAAAAAAAGAAGACATCCTAAAAGCTTCTAGAGAAAGGGAAAAGAAGAATGGTTTCCTACAAAGATTTTAGAATCAGAACGACCCTGAACTTTTCAATGGCAACTTTGGAAGGTACAGGAAAGAATGGAGTCATGCTTCAAATTCTGAGGAAAAGGGAATTTCCAATCTAGGATTGCATACCTAGCCAAAATATCAATTAGGTATGAGGACATTATGAAGATACTTCTAGACATGCAAGGTCTCAAAAAATTTGCTTCCCATACTCCCCTCCAGGAAACTACTGAAGGTCACACTCTGCCAAAATGAGAAAGTAAACCAAAAAAAGAAAAAAAAAAAAAGGAACATGCCAAATTAATAAAAAGAGAGGGAGGAAAGAAGCAAGAAGCAAGAGGCTAATAGTAAGGGGGTATTCCTAGTGCAACAAGCTGGGAAGCAGACTGGTCAGAAGGTTTGGAGAAAATTATTCCAAGAAATAAGACTAAAAGTAATTCCTAATGTATGTGACCATATTCAGAGGAAATTTACTCAATGGAAGAGTGTAGGGATGAGTGAACTAGAGAGTCCTAGAAAAATAAACAAACCATGAAACTACATGAAAAATAACCATTACTTCACCTAAGGATAAAATGTTGGATATAAAAGGAGAGGAAAGCAAGGCACAAAGTCTGGCTGGGCTACGAAGAATATTTACATATTCGTAGCAGTGTAGACACTAAAGAGTGACCTGAGTACCATTCTAAGGGTAGCGACTGAGGAGGGTGCAGAGGTAAGAGGTATGCATGTCACATGGAGTGGCAGTGGTAAGAAGGGGCCAAATCCTCATCTTCCACTGAAAGAAATCAGTATGGGTCATGACCAAGGGTTGAATATCAAGAAATTTCAATAAAATCATGCTATTTGAAGCTATAAAGGTAAATGCCAAAGAAAACGGCTGAAAAGAGTTGAGATTGGTTGCCTCTGCAGAATAGGAGCTGCAGAAGGGTTGAAGGTGATGTTTTCATTTAAAAAAAAACAAAAAAACAAAAAAGGTCTAGGACGATTTGCCTTTTTAAACTACATGCAAGTGTAATTTTGACTTAAGAAAAGGAAACAGAAATTAGAAAATAAGACAAAAGAGACCAGGAACACGTAACAAACTGAGAAAGCACTAACTCAGAAGAGCATTGGTTCAGGTGACAAAAGTCAAGATAACACCAGGGCAGATGGGGGATATGAATACAGTTAAACAGGTAAGGCTTGTATTTATTCAATACATGTTTACTGTGTCCCTTGGGTGGTCTCCTCCTCCTCATCATCATCACAACAAAAATAATTAAGCAATGACTCCGTACCAGATATTTTATCAAAAGCTTTATGCAAATAATGCCATTCGATGCTGACAATGACCTCACAATAAGAGGTATTTTATTACTTTCATTTCACACATGAAGAAACGAGGGCACAGAGAAGTTGCCCAATGTCACACATCAAGTAGGTAACAAGCCAGCATTCAACATCTGGCAACTACGCAGTTTTCTTCCTGAACCTCAGGTCTTAACCACTGGCTAAGCTACTGAGCACAAAGAGGAGACTCCATAAATTACTGGTGAACAAAAATCAGACAAGTATATGAGACAGGCACTGAGAATACAAGGATGACAAAGAAGTTCAGTCCGTGAAATCAGGGAGCCTGCTGCCTAAAGGCCTGAACGTATGACTTTGAAGCCAAGTTGGCCCTAAAAGGTTAATTTTCATAGCCATCTCCCCCCACCCCCCACCCCGCCCCAAGCCAACCCTGCCTGTCTGCGTTCAGCACCAGCACTCACAGTCTAAGCCTTGTTGGAGAGCTCATCTACTCTCCCACTTTGCAAATAGGAAAACTGAGGCCCAGAGGGTTTTATAACTTCTGCAAGTCATGCAGGAGGCGAAATCAAGATTAGAACCTGGTCTCTTGGCTCCCACTTGCGTGCTCATTATTACTGAATCAGAACCTACATAAGCAACAACCCCCAGCAATTAACACTTCCCCCTTATGGCACCACTGCCGGCCATTATCCATCGAAACTCACCATGAAAGAACAGGAGAAAAAAAAAAAAAAAAAAAGAACAGGAGAAATGGATTTGAGCAGGTGACATTCCAAGGACATTTTTAAATAAACAATGAGCCTTTAAAGTAATAGAGGCCATATTTATTCTGCTGCTCAAATTGATTGCTGGGATGTGGTTCATGATATTAAAATATTTATAAATATATATTTAATTTCCACCCACCTCTACCAGGAACCATAATATAAACTTTAATCAGCATTTTCCCTAACATCTGAAAGGCAATTATAAGACTATATTAACATTCATCTTACACAGCTTCTTTAAAAGCCTCAATTGTTTAGCATGGCTGTTAAATCATTAAGCAAACGCACTGTGTGATATCATAAACAGCTGATCAGAATTCACTATTTGCTTATCTAAAACATTTTCCCAGAGTTGGATTAAAGAAATTACCTAATTATCATATAAAAAGTCAGACACAATTCCCTGATTGATCTGTCATCTTGGCGAGAATATGATCTCACCACACCGGTCCAGTCAGTCATCAAATACCTTAAATTATCTTCATCAAATAAACCTTTGTATTTAAACATTCAAGATACTTTTAACAATATAATAAGGGAGGTGCAAGGATGCAAGGGGCGAGTCAAAGAAAGAAATAAATAACCTCTTACCACGATAAAATGGTTAAAAGACAGAACCCCATGGACGAAGTTCTGGAAAAGATCTTCATCGTAGCCTAGACTGAACTTTGCACGCGGGATCTTGTGGTGTCTTCCTCTTTGTCAATGACAGATGACTCGGCTTTCTTTCAGGACCTTATTGGCCTTCTAAAGAAGAGGCTCTCCATCTAAGTTAGAGTCCCGATTCTCCCCAGGCATGCAGGCTAAAAAAATCTATCAGAGTCATCCTTCCCTTTAACTACCTTCTCTCTTCCTGTGATGTTCCTGGTTGAGTCCAACTTTGAAGTCCCCCCTTTCCATTCTTCACTCCTCCAAGGCTTTGTCGCTTCTTAGTGTAATTCCTGCATTTCTAACCAGTCTTCCCCTCATCCTATCGCACCTGGCCAAGTCATATTTTGTATTACAGCCACAAACAAGTTTCTAGTATTTCCCTCAAGTCCACATTCTTTAGGCTTGCATTCAAAGCCATCTCCAATTTATCCCCTTCAACCAAGCTTAATTCCCACTAAATCCCTCATGCCAGAGAACACAAGATATGCGACACGTATGACGGAGATTTGCGGCTATTTTGTTTTCTACAGAAGCTCCAATGCCTAACACGATAGAAGATACTCAGTAAATATTTGCCAAATGTAAAAATGACCGTGGTCTACTCTCACCTTACACTGAACAAGCCACGGCATAAGTACACTAACTTTTTAAAGTCTTAAACTCTAATTATACCAATCAAAAAAATCCCAGCAATCTTTCAAAACTCTCTTCAAACAATGCCTCCTCTGAGAACTATTGCTGATACTCTTAGTCAAAATTACTGTTATTTTTTATTATTATTACCTCGTTTGTTCCCATAGAACATTGCTTATTTTTTTAATATTGTACTCTTTTATTGTGGCGAAATCCATAAATCATAAAATTTGCATTTTAAGTGTATAGTACAGTGGTCTTCAGTATGTTCGCACTGTTGAACAGCCATCATAATTATCATTTCCAGAACTTTTCGTTACTTCAAACTGAAATTGTATACCCATTAAACAATAAATTCACGTTTCCCCGTGCCCCCACCCCTGACAACTACCATTCTTTCTGTCCCAATGAATCCGACTGCTATAGGTTCTGCATATGAGTGGAATCACACAGCATTTGTCCTGTGTGTCTAGTTTAACATGATGTCTTCCAGGTTCATCCATGTTGTAGCAGGTATCAGAATTTAATTCCTTTTTAAGGCAGAATAATATTCCATCGTATGTTATACCACATTTTATTTATCCATTGATCCATCAATGAACATTTGGGTTATTTCTACCTTTTGGTTATTGTGAATAATGCTGTTATGAGCATGGATATACAAATATCTATTCAAACCACTGCTTTCATTTCTTTTGGGAATATACCCAGAAGTGGAATTCCTGGGTCATATGGTAATTCTATGTTTAATTATTTGAGACACCATCATACTGTTTTCCACAGCAGCTGCACCATCTTACATTCCCACCAGCAATGCACAAAGGTGCCAATCTATCCACATCCTCACCAACGCATGTTTTATTTCTGTTTGTTTTGAAAACAGCCACCCTAATGAGTGTGAAGTGCTATTCCATTATCATCTTGATTTGCATTTCTCTAATGATTAGTGATGTTGAGCATTTTTCATGTGCTTATTTTTTTTAAGATTTATTTATTTGAGAGACAGAGAGAGAGAGAACAAGCATATACAAGTGGGATGAAGAGCAGAGAAAGAGGGAGAGAGGATCTCAAGCAGATTCCTGAGTGCAGAACCCAACCCAGGGCTCAATCTCATGACCCTGAGATCAGGCTTTTAGCCAAAACCAAAAGTCAGACACTCAACCGATGGAGCCACCCAGGTACCCCTTCATGTGCTTATTGACCATCTGCATATCTTCTTTGGAGAAATGTCTGCTCAAGTCTGTTGTCCATTTTTAACTGGACTGTTTTCTTAGTGTTGAATTGCAAGAATTATCTGTATATTCTGGATATTAATCTTTTTCTAAAGATTTATTTATTTGAAAGAGAGAGAGAGAGAGTAAGCACAACTGGGGGGAGGATGCAGAGGGAAAAGGAGAAGCAAATCTCCCATTGAGCACCGAATCCAATGTGGGGCTTGATCCCAGAACCCTGAGATCAAGACCTGAGCCAAAGACAGAAGCTTAACCAACTGAGCCACCCAGGTGCCTCTTAATCTCTGACCAGGCATATTATTTGCAAATATTTTCTTTCATCCTGTGGGTTGGATTGCCTTTTCACTCTGCTGATGTCCTTTAATACACAAATTCTTTTATTTTGATTAAGTTCAATTCATAATTTTTTTCTTTTGTTTCCTGGGTTTTTGATGTCACATCCAAGAAATCAGTGCCAAATCCAATGTCATGAAGCTTTTTCCCTATGTTATTTTTTTCTAAGAGTTTTTTGTTGTTGTTGTTGTTGTTGTTTTGTTTTTGTTTTTGTTTTTGTTTTAGCTCAGGGTCTTATATTTAGATCTTTGATCCACTTTCAGTTTGTTTTTGTACGTGGTGTAAGATAAGGGTTCACTCCATTCTTTTGCCTGTACTATCCACTCTTCCAAGCACAGTTTGTTGTAGATTCCTTTCCCCATGGAATGGTCTTGGACACTTGTTGAAAATCCCTTGACCGTATATATACATGAGGGTTTATATCTGGGTCTCTGGTCTATTCCATTGGACTATATGCTTGTATTGGTGCCAGTATCATAGTGTTTTGATCACCATAGCTTTGTATTAAGCTTTGAAATCAGGTTATGCAAATCTTCCCACTTTGTCCTTTTTTAAGATTGCTTTGGGCTATTTGGGGCTTTTTGAGATTCCATATGGATTTTAAAATGGATTTCTCTATTTTTGCAAAAAAATATATATATATATAGTTAGAATTTTGACAGGGGTTGAATTAAACATGTAGATTTCTTTGAGTGGAACTGACATATTAACAATATTAAGTCTTCCAATTCATGAATTCAAGTGTCTTTCAAAGTGTTTGTGTCATCTTTCATTTCTTTCAGTAATATTTTGTAGTTTTTGTCAACAAGTCTTTAGCTTCCTTGGTTAAGTTCTTTTAAATTTATTTTTTGGGATTGCCTTCTTAAATTTCTTAAACTACTTTTTTAGGATTGTTCGTTGTTGGTTGTATAGAAATGCAACTGATTTGTGTGCACTGGTTTTATATTCTGCAACACTGCTGAATTCATTTATTAGTAGGTATTTTTTTGTGGAATCTGTAGAGTAATGCTGCACTTTTATCTTTCTTATATTATAGTTGTGTTTATGTGTCTATCCTTTCCTGGTGGTAAATTACTTGACAGCATAAATCACCTTTCTCTGCAGCCCATGGTCTACTGGTTTTTGTATGCAATAATACAATTTAAATGAATAAATCAGTATTTTGAAGGAATAGCTATAATTCTGAATTATGGCGGTATTCTGAGGGACATTCCTGGGTTGATCAACAGGAGGTGTCTTAGGTCCTTTGCTCTTACAAACCCTCTAAGTCTCCCTAGGCCATACTTTAGGATGAGGATGGAAAGAGAAAAAAAAAAAAAAGATGAAAATGTATTGAACATCTACTCTCTGCCAAACAAATATGAAATGGACATTTCATATTCACAGCTGTGATGAAGCAGGTATTGCTCTACTCATCTATATGATGAAACTACAGAGTTTTAGAGGATTGAGGTTATACATGCAGGAAGTACAAAAGCCAGAATTCTATGAGGAAATTATTAGGCAAGGAGAATCTCTAAGAGTTGGAATGTATGGAAGGAGACTGAGAAGATGCCAAATGAGGACTGGATAACTGTAGCATCCAGAGTCTCAGAAGAGAAGAAGTTCTAAAGAGAAATGTAATTCTCAGTGGGGGAACAGGAGAGGAATCTGAGCTGTGTTTAGGGGGTGTGATAGTATAAGATTAGGTCACCTTATCATATTGTGCTGGGCTTAGGTATGAGGTATTCATGGGCAGAGGTGAGGTTGTATTGCCCACCCCACTGAGGCAGGAACTGGGAAACATCCCCTGGAGGCCCATGTTACACTAAGTGGTGAATATAAGTTGCTCAGAACTTCTGTAATATGGAGAATTCCGGTTACCCTAGGAGTTATGAGCTGATCCATTTGAACCCCTGGTGTATATGACTTTGAGACCTGCTTTTACTTCATCAGACAGACTTAAGACTCTGTTTCCTAGAAATATATCCTTCCCATCAAGATACTTTATCCTCAAGATACTTCTAACATAGCCAGAATCAACTGTATTGTATTATGCATTATTGAACCTTGCAAAATTGTTTTAGCATACTCCCAAAAGGATTTGCCTTTCCTCTCTGCCTATGTTGTTCCTTCCCTTTAACAGCAACTTCAAGGGAAGGAAGAATTAGATAAGGGATTCATTTTATAGCACTCTGCTATTATGATGTATAATAAATACTAAATAATATAATTGCTAAATATGGGCAATAGCTGCTACAGTGGATCACAGCTCTTCTCTGTTAAAAAAAAAATTCATTAGATTTGTTCGATGCTGAAATGACATTGTGGGTTCTTTTGTGGATTTTTTGTTGTTGTTGTTTTTAGTTGTGAAATGAATAATCACAGAAGAGAATTAACTGCAGAATACTACCTATTGCCTGGTCTTGTTTTTTTCTAGATTCAGTATCACATTGGGGATTTGTTTATTCCTCTTTTTATTCATTTTCAAGGTCATATTTTCCTTCATATGTTTGGTTGGAATGGGCAGTGTGTGTGTGTGTGTGTGTGTGTGTGTGGCCATGCCCACTTGGAGACAGAGAATAAGTAGGGATTAAATAGTTGATCTATTTCCAAATACAATCTAAAAGAACTGCTGTTTGTGATCCTAAGGGCACAGATAAAATGAATTTCAGTAAACATCATATGTCCCAATCTGTCAGCGACAGTAGTCCTCATTTCCAAAACCAGACTCTCAACAGTAAGGCTTACAAAACCAGAATTCTAACTTGCAATAAAGCCATCTCAACATTCTGCATGCTTTGGAAATTGCATAAGTTCCTCCTTCCCACAAACTACTTATCTTTGATATTTTTTAAACTCTGACATTTAAAAGATAACTTTGCACAAGAACTTCACTCATTTTCCTACAAAATGACTCTTTCTTGTCATGAAAATTGCCAGGGGAAAATTTACAAAGTAATTTCACATACTAAAAAAAAAAAAAATTCCCTGATCTTGGAGAAGGAAGCTGTATTTTTACAGTTTTGGCAGTCCTGGAGCTCCCAAAACAACTCCCAGTGGGGTGAGCTCTCTATTTGCTTTTCTTATCAATAAGATGATCGCTAACTACGATTTCAGAAGTGTGGATGGAGGATGGAAGAGTCCAAAAGAAGGCAACATGATTTTCCAAACCCAGGTAGAGAGGGTGTGACTGTTTTTCTTCTCAAAGCCCTGCAGAGACTCTGCCCTGGAATCCACAAAACCCTATAAAGAGAGTTTGGCGGAAACTAACTCCTCAGCCGCTCAGTACTTCCTGCAGCAGAGTGGCACTCTTACTTTGAATACCAAAAAAGGACAGCGCCGAGGTGGAGGTGCTGATGCCACTGGGAGGGGTTCTGTGGGGCTCAGTGTGAGCCTCCCCTTCCTTTGGATTCTAGCTTCAGAGGGAGTAAGGCAGTTCCCTGTTGTTAGGACAACTTTGCTTCATAGCACTCAAGTCTACAGGGGAGCAGGGTAGGGATGTGAAGACTGTGGTAACAGAGGAAGAAGCTCACTGATCTGCAGCGTGCTCTGGCCATGAAGGGAGCAGTCAACAACAAAGCAGCCAGTCTGCTCTTAACTGCCTCAACTTTTATCTTGGAAGCCACACCTGACTCTGAGGGGGTGGCTGGGAATCTCTCGCCGTCTGCTCTGGCGGCCCTGATAAGCCAGCCGGTCCTCCGGACTGGCAACCAGACACCAGGGATGGCCACTCGAGATTGAAAACAGCAGAGGAGAACAAGTAGGACAGCCTCGCTGGTCTGCAGCTAGGGCTGCTGATGCACAAGTTATGGACTTGAGCCTCAACTTAGGTCAGAAAAGAACAAGATCTTAACATACAGAGAAAGCGGCGTTGTATGTTACGTGTACACACGAGGATGTACATATTACATATATATCTATGTGGCAGAGGGGAACTGTGTTAGGTGGAGAGAGAGATGAATTAAAGAGAATTGATCATTGAGAATTCTCTTTCTTCTTTCGAAAAGAACCGTCTGTTAATCTTCTGGGTGGCAAGTGATCTCGTTTACTCGTACTTGCACTGGATCACGGACTAACAATCCATCAACACCATTCAGAAGAAGACATGGGACTAGCATAAATGTCAAAAGAAAAAGGAATTGTTCACAATACATGACCTTTCCACATTTAAAAGTGACCTTGATATTATCAAAGCAAAACGCTCACTCATTGTTTCTACGTGCTGTTCTTCTTTCCAAGCCCATTTTGTTCTTGATTTCTTTCTCCTTTTTTACCTTTCTTCAAGCCTCGAGGCTTTTTGTCTAAAAAGTGTTCAATTCTGCATGGACCTGTGAATCCAGAAGGTCCGAACCATGAGAGCAACCACTTCCTGCTTAGGACAGGGTCAGACTGAAAAGGAATTACCCCGAGGCTCAATCTGGATGGACACTCAGCCGAACTTTGCAAGACCCAGCTCTGCCATTAACTCTCCTGTCTACACCTCCAAGTCCTCATTTGAAAACAACTCACTGTGGATTAGTCTAGCTGATTTCCAAGTTCTTTGCATCCATGTGGAAGAGCCACAGAACTTCCAAGGCAACCTTATTATTGTTGGTGATTTCAACCAAATCCTAAGATACTAATTTTTTAAACACTTTAAAATCGTAAGAAGACGAGGGGTAAGACTAAATTAACACAAACTCCTATTCCAAAAGCCCTCCTGCCCAGGTGATTTGAAATGACTGTCCTGATGCAAGAAATTCAATGTCAAGAATACTTCTGCCCCTGTACTGTGTCGAATTTAAAAGGTTTCAATGCATTTGTATTGGATTCTCTGTTCCTGTGCTCTTTGGTACAGTTACAAGTGGGATATTGATTGAGACTTTCTGAAACAAAAAGGGAAAAAAGACTTTTGTTCTCTCCCCAACGGCCATAAGTCATGGTCTCACATCCGACCTTACCTATTCCTCTGTCTGAGGTCCAAGTACAGATAAGGTATTTGTATGGAAGCAGGCAATTCTTTTTCTTGGCCTAGATTTCTGAAAAATAAACGTTTTGTGCAAGAAAAACAAGGTGGGGGGCAGGGATCTACCCTCAAGGACCTGTTCTGATCCCAGACTAAAAGCATGCCTAACAAATGAAGGGACTTGGTGTGATTTAGTGTAATGCCAGCAGCAAAAACACAACTGTAAATTATTCTTTTCCAACACGCTCTCTGAGGCTCAAATTGCTGTTTTACTGTCTGCATCTTTAATGATGGCTGATACGTCCCCTGGGAAGGAAAGTACTGATCCTCTCTCTTGATGTAGTAGCTGAGCTGATTACGTAGATATAGGTATGGATATACAGATACGTAATTATTTAGTAGTCACCAAAGTCAATGAAGGCAACAAAGAAAAAGGGTGGGATAAATAATTGGAGTTCAATCTTCCATAAGTGGCAGATCATTTCCATAAAGAAAAAACTCCCTCGTTTTAGTTTATTAAATCTGTTTTGGATTTTAGCAGTGAAGAACACTAGTGCTTAGGGGTTTGCAGCGGGGGGCGGGCGGCGGTGATTGCTTTGCTTTGTTTTGCTTTTTAAGATCAGAGCAGTTCAATGCTTTTTGTAGTAATTTGAAAAGTTCTGACAAGCCAAAGTGACACCTTGAACTACAACACAGAGTATGATACATGTGCCTGAGCTGTTTGCAAACGACAGGGTAGCCTCCCGAGACTTTAGACAGATAAGCCTTGACCTATCAAGGGAAAAGTAGCAGAATCAGAGGTTAAGAAAGTCTTTCCTCCCAGGAAAAAAGATAACAGCTGAAAACTGAAAAATAAATGGAAATTATTGGAGAAAGACCTATTGTAGTCTCCTCTTGTGCAAAGATGTGGAGACACTAAATATCATGGGTTGTTCCTAAGTGAAGACAGAAGACACTGCTCATCAAACCCATGGGCAAGAAAGCTCTGAGGAAGAGAAAATATGTTCTACAATAAAACTCTCCACCCCATGACCACCAGACGTTGAGTAATGGGTCATTTTTTACAATAAAATTTATTTATTTATTTATTTATTTATTTATTTATTTATTTATTTATTTTTATTTTTTAAAGATTTTATTTATTTATTCATGAGAGAGAGAGAGGCAGACACACGGGCAGAGGGAGAAGCAGGCTCCATGCAGGGAGCCTGACGTGGGACTCGATCCCGGGTCTCCAGGATCAGGCCCTGAGCTGAAGGCGGCACTAAGCTGCTGAGCCACCCAGGGATCCCCTACAATACAATTTAAAAGGAATAAATGTATAACCCGACATGTGGGTTCAAAAAATGTCTTTAAATCGTAAGCACTCTTCTATAGGGCAGACACAGCTGAGCAATAACACATGTTCCAGGAGATGATACATGTTGTGGCATCAAGAGATACAGAACCTTCTGAGGTGGAGGAAGGTAAGCATCTGCTCTTCCTCCCCTGCTCTAATCAGATTGTTCTTGGAATGATGTGCTGTGTTCAGCTCCTCGGGAGACAAGCCAAAGGGATCAAGAGAAACCGGAGCACAATCAAAGAAAAGTGACTAGGATTGTTGTATATTTGAAACCATGTGATGAAATAAATCTGGTGGTGGTGGTGGTGGTGGTGGTCGTGGTGCTCTCAACATATACGTACAGAACATTTCAGCTAAGCACTTTCCCATTCCATGCTCACTTTCTCTCTAGGGTGGCAAATGGGTTTCGACTGGTTGCACAAGAAGTTTGGTCAGTTGGTTGTCACTTCCTAGAGCGAAGTGTCGAGGGCGCTAAGTATGCAAACTCAGCCAAGAAATCCATCGGAAGTGACCGCCACAGCCAGGGGGCGGAGTGGTGGCACTTATCCGAGGTGCTGGCTCTGCCTCCCTCCTCAGCTACAACCTTTAAGCAGCAGAAATTCAACTCTGGGCCGTGGGCTCACCTTCACCCCAGCCTCACGGTGGCCGCTCCTTAAGAACTCTGGTAAATCCTTTTGGAGAGTAGCCAGCCCAAAATGAGACCATAAAGCCACCTTAACGAGCACCAGTGAGGCCGGAGGCGAATATTAAAAACTGTGCTGCTCTCCTTCACTGCCCTTCAAATGAATTAGAAAAAGCATGTCTGAGCGGGTGCCACATGTAAATTGCCTTTCTGCAGACGGTGGGGACTGAATTCTAATAAGTTTTCCTGTGAATGTAACCAAAGAGATATGACTTTAAAAGATAAAGGATATAACCCCCCGGATAAGATAGGGAGGAGGTCAGTCCTTGGGTGGTCCCTATGGTAAAGGCTGCCCCTTCTTTTAGGCATTTTCTTCCCAGTCTTTGACTCGTAGGCATCCACAAAGTCCAGACGAACCCACCTTGATAAGGCACGAGAAGAAAATACCACAGAATGGTGTTGTGACTGATGGGGTCCCCACAGGAAGTGGGAAGTGGATGTTAAGAAGACTTAAGCCTTTGTTCTCCTTATCACGATTAGTCCTTATTCAGTGGGGTAGAAAGAGTCAGAAGACCAGATTTGAGTCTCGGTGTTGCCAGATAAGATCTTAGACACATATTTAATCCTATTAGACACTGAAACACTGAGATATTAATATCATTTATATTATAGAGCTGTTTTAGGGATTAAATGGTAGCTCTCTCCCAATTATTTTTCCTTTGCTTTAAAGTAACAGATGATCACTGTTAAACGAAAAACAAAAAATAGGGGCACCTGGGTGGCTCAGTGGTTGAGCATCTGCCTTCAGTTCAGGTCATGATCCGGGACCCCAGGATCCAGTCCCACATCGGGCTCCCCGCAGGGAGCCTGCTTCTCCCTCTGCCTGTGTCTCTGCCACTCTCTGTCTCTCATGAATAAATAAATAAAATCTTTAAAATATAAAATAAAATAAAATAATAATTAATGTATAATATAATATAAATAATATATTATAATATTATAATTATAATTTATAATATAATATAAGAATTTATAATATATTATAAGATAAAATATATATATAATATAATATAAAAACAGGGAAAGAAAAATCGTTTCTATATCCGACAAACTAGAAATAATAACCATGGCTATTTCAGTGTAAAATTTTTACCAAAAATGAATAGAAGAATCACATAGTACACACACACACACACACACACACACACACCACACAGAGTACAATGAACAATAAGCCTTTCTTTTGCCCCGGAATCCTAGAGTAACCAGAACCCAGAGTGACGGAGTGGCAACAAATATCAATAATTTCTCATTTAGCCTTCCAAAATTTTACTATGCAGCTATACATATGATATATACATTTGTATATTTTATGAGTCATTTAAATGTGTTTTAAAAAATTTTTAAAGTTGGCAAATGCGCAACAGTGAGATGCTATTTTTATTGATGAGCCAACTTCTGATTGGACAAAATGGTGGACATTGTTGGGTATGGAATCCCTGTCACATTATCAGCAACCACAGAAGCTTCTTAAGTACTATATGCCCAAGCGATGCCTATCATTATTAGGTGAACCTAGGCTCCAAATCACGAGCTGGACTTCTGTTTAGCTTCTCACAAGCTGTGTCATGTATGGCCTTCTTGTCCTCTCTCCTCTACAATTACATACTGGTTTGTTCTAGAATCTCAGCACTCAGTGGAAGGAGTACATAAAACAAATCTAAATAACAAAGTCAGCAATGTCCACAATAGCCAAACTGTGGAAGGAGCCTCGGTGTCCATCGAAAGATGAATGGATAAAGAAGCTGTGGTCTAAGTATACAATGGAATATTCCTCAGCCATTAGAAACGACAAATACCTACCATTTGTTTTGACATGGATGGACCTTGAGGGTATGATGCTGAGTGAAATAAGTCAATCGGAGAAGTACAAACATAGGGTCTCATTCATTTGGGGAATATAAATAATAGTGAAAGGGAATAGAAGGGAAGGGAGAAGAAATGGGTAGGAAATATCAGAAAGGGAGACAGAACATGAGAGACTCCTAACTCTGGGAAACAAACTAGGGGTGGTGGAAGGGGAGGAGGGCGGGGGTGGAGGTGACTGGGTTACAGGCACTGAGGGGGGCACTTGACGGGATAAGCACTGGGTGTTATTCTGTATGTTGGCAAATTGAACACCAATAAAAATACATTTATTATTAAAATAAATAAATAAATAAATAAATAAATAAATAAATAAATAAATAAATAAATAAATAACAAAGTCAGGCAAATTTCGAATAGATGGGACTGAGACACTATTGCCTATCCTGTCCTACTGAAAAAAAAAGGCTGAACTACCCAACTACAATGAACTTAGAAAGGAAAGAGCCACATTTATGATTTAGATAACATCCTTTTGCTTCCCACCTTCTCTTAAACCTCGTGTTCAATCACGTGTCCCTGAAAATGCCTTTTTATTCCTTTCCTCACCTGTGACTTGCTCATCTATGAATGCAGGGGGTAAAGTGATGTCGTGAGCTCCATCTAGAAGTCAATCAGACTGATGACTTAATACTATCTTTTCCAGCTCTGATGCCATGACTGTTGCTGCAACCTACTCAGTCCACAGATAATTTCCTTGAGAGTAGAGTCACATTGTCTGGCTGTCAAATAGAATCAATTAACCAATGAAGTTATAACCATCCACAAGGGACTACTAATTAGGAGGAATACAAAACTAAGTCCAATGCCATCCCTTGGCACTGACCCTGACACTACACCAAGAATAATAAAGTCTTAGAAATCAAAGACAGAACTGACCACTTCAATCATGTGTGCATTTACCCAACCAAGAAAGTTATCTACACACATTTTCCAGCAATTCAGGAAAATCAGTTTTAAATGGCAAACTGAGGAGCCAGTAAAGTTGAGAAGAGTTGCCTCTTTCATAGGCACAGGTAGCAACAAATCTACGATCTATATAGGCGAAGGCGCTCTTTTATCTATAAAGTATAGAAAATATTTGCCTATAATCCTATAAGTGGTTTTTGTCAAATTTTCTCTCAGTAAATTTTTTATTTGTTTATTGTTGCAGCCCTGAAAAGTGTCAACAATAGGTCAAGTGGTTTTCTTATCTTCAAATAATTGAAAACTTTTTCTATACATTTAACTTTTTCAGACCTGTTTGCCTACCATGTGAACACATTGAACTGAATGAAGCATAAACCACTAATCTTAATTAACTTGACTTTAAATCAATGAAGATTTTTAAACTGAATCATATGAATTTTAGTTGTAAAGGTTAAGTAATGGGCAAAGATAGGGAGTTTGGAGACATTTGTGGACTCGCATTCTCTGATCCAACACTCCAAAGTCAAACAACAGGAAAGCAACCACTTTCTTGAACAGTAACATAAATATCTGCTTGTTATTCATTTCCTACCTTCAGTCAAGCATTATCTTAAGCCCTCACAACAGCCTTTCAAGATTAAGTATTAATATCTTCATTTTATAGTCGAGCTTGGATAAATCAACTAACTTTGCTCAAGGTTTTGAAGCAAATAAACAGTAGAACACACAATTTGAGCCGGGAAGGCAAAGTTCATGATCTTCTCACCCATCTAAAGAGAAAAAGTCTCTATCTTTTGAGAACAGGATGGGAATTTCCTACAACTGATACATACCCCTACCTCTTCTCTTTTCAATGAAAGTGTCAGTAGCAGTCATAGCCATCATCTATGACTTGTGCTAGTGCATGGACCATCTACAAGGAAGTATTTCTGATTTTGTTGGCATCTTCTGGACAGTTGAAGTCTTCTGAAAACACTCAATCTGCTGGGCTTTCCTTGCCCAGCATCATCATTCTTGAAGAAGCCTTGGTCTAAGCGATGGTTCTGAAAGTGTGATCTCCGTCAAGCAGCATCAGCAGCACCTGCTGCAGATCTGCCAGATCTGAAATTCTGAAGGTGGGGGCCCAGGATCTGGGATCTGGGATTCAAGAAGCCCTCTGCGTGATTCTATGCCACTGTAAGTTTGAGAATCACTGATCTACAGGAACAATCCCCATAGGTCTTCCCATAAGTCCCCTGGACCCTGAAACATGCTTCTCTAAGATCTACACAGAAATATTAATTAAGCCTTTGAATTCAAATAACTAAGAAAGTGCCAAGTCTAAGTGTGTTTGACGGTTCTTTTCCTTAAACATAAGGATTCTCTTTCCATCTAAAGGCCCGTGCAGAATGAAGGACCCCTTGTGTTCCCATTGGAGGGCTTAAAGAGCTGAAACTGGAGTCATGGGTTTCTGTGAACACAGGCAATAACACACTCAGGTGCACACATAAACACTCAAATACACAAACATGAAGGGAACTCCGCCAAGGAACAAGGCAGGCTTAAAGGTCCAAGGGATCCTTGTGAAGGATCAAGAGCCCCAGGGTAGTGATTCACTTCAGAGACAGAGCGAAGCTGCCTCACTGTGCATCTGCACGGAACGGACGACTCTGGATGTCGTCACACCACTGGCTTGCTGCACCATCTCAGGTGGCTAAGTGGCCTCTTATTCTTGGTATCCTCATCCATAAAATGGGATAGTAAACCTTTATTGGGCACTTTCCACACACTGAACATTGTAGTAAATGTTTTAAACATTCCACATTTAATACTTATGATAACACTTTGAGTTGGGTTTATAGCCTCTTTTTACAAGTTCGAAGTTCAAAGAGGTCAGGCCAATCATCTGAGATCACACAGTGATTTAGGCAGGACATAATCCTTGCCTGTGTCTCTAAAGCTTGTGCTGCTAACCATGATTTTCCTCCAAAACTTTTTCTATTTCCATCATTCTCCCATCTGAGGACTCAAGTGTCCCTTCCTCACTCTACCTGAAATGCTGGTGTTTTCAGTTAAAATGGATTATTTTTAATTGCACATAGAGCTGAAAGGGCCACACTTTAAAGAATTTCCAAGGATTATTTTAGGCACAGAAAAGAAGTAAGTCTTTTATATGGATGTTGAAGGTAAATTTAAATATATGTAGTACTTATATTTACATCCTTTATGGATTTAATGTCATTTTGCTAGGATATACACATGAAATACATAGCTTGATTTATTCATAAAATTGCCGTATGTGGAATACCCCCCAAGGACTCGCCTTAAGTTGAGGAGAAAGTAATAATTTTATTGTTCTCTGATTCAGCCCAAAAGGTTTTCCAAGTTTGTAAGTGTAAATTCCTTGACGGGATGCTGGGCAGCTCAGTGAGTTGGTCATCCAACTCTTGATTTTGGCTCAGGTCACAATCTCAGCACTGTGGGATCAGGCCCCCATCGGGCTCCACACTCAGGGAGAGTCTGCTTGGGATTCTTTCTCCCTCTCCCTTTCCCTCTGCCCCTCCCCCTGCTCACACTGTCTCTAAAATAAATAAATCTTAATAAATAAATAAATAAACAAACATATGTATGTGTGCATATAAATTCCTTGAAACTAAGAACTACTATAGCTCCCTTATTCTGTATCCTTATTGACAGGATCAATAAATGATTGTTGAATAACCTAATGAAGAAAGAAGTAAATACAGAAATTGGGTAATCTGCCCTTTTAATAATATTCTTAAGATGAATTTGTTCAGTAAGATTATTTTCTCACTACTTAAAACTACTCATTTCAGTATATGAATTTTAATTGGGAAATGTCAGAGTAAAAGAGATTGCTTTAGAACCTAGTTTTTGAGGCATGCTGCTGTTGTGGCTGAGAAGTCCTGTAACAGTCTGGGGCATCAGTTTGCTAGGACAGGAGGGACGTGGCTTAGAGGACAGAAAGACAAGACAGGGTCTAATTCAACCTCAGGTCAGGTTCCTTGCCACCCTGCTCTGCTCCAAGCAATAAAGAGACTGTCTGACTGTCTCCCTACAGGCAGGCATGGAACCAAAAAGGGGTCTAAAGCCATTTAATAAATAAAGCAGGCTCTAAACTCCCTGAAGGTAGGAACAGTGTCCGCCCATGTATTCCTTCCCAGCAACCAATCAGTCCTAGGCACAAAGCTGAACCGAAATCAAGGAACGACACCTTGACCCACTACTCCTGGAAATGCAAACGTAGGCTCTCGGATCCGGGACAGAGACTAACAACTTAGGGCTAACAAATTAGCTTTATGTTCCCGAGCTGCAGAGTTCCAGGACAGTAGGGGAAGGGCATGGCTGACACCAGAGAGGGACAAGGGGATTAAGCTCATCATCACACAGTAACCACCTGTCTGCCGGCATAGTCATTCGCTCCTGCCCTTGCTGCTTGGCATCCCCCTCCTCATCCCACAGGTGCTGCCTTCCCACACACTTGAATGTCAACTCTGGAAGTTAGGAGCAGAACACAAGAGACTCAAGGAATGCTCAGCGTGCAGAGGGCCCCAGCTGGTCCAGGGTCCGCCCCCGCCTACTCAGAACCAACGGCCTTGCTGATGTAGCCGCCCAGCCATACATACAGATCTTGACCTTTTCACCAGAAATATGGTCAGATAACAGAGCAAGCGCTGCAGGAGTCATGCTTGTTATGATTAGTTTTATTAATTATCGACTGCCAGACAGGATGTTGGGGGAATACAGTTCTCTGGCACATCGACTGTGGTCAATACAAACAAACAGCAGCCCCCCTTCCCTGAGGCCTCCAGGGTGACAATCATTATGCGCTTACAGCCTGATTACCCCCTCATCCAATATTTGTGTTCATTATGCAGAAACACTGTTCCCACTCTGCCTTTGGAATCCTCGTGAAATAAAGGAACAAAAGAGTTGACATCAATTACCCAGAAGTTCCTGCATCAAGTGGAACCCAATATTGATAGTGGCTTCAAGTGGATTGTTTGCCGGCCATCTATCGCACGTGGTGTATCTGAAAGGCTGATGGGAGAGGCTTGCTGCACGTCAGTCCCAGGGACGAAGGGAAAGGGCTGGGGTGGGGGGGCAGTCTGGTGTAAGCCACTGTCCTCAAACCTTGGCCGCGTGGGAGAGGGGGCGAGGGGAGCTCAGAGAACAGAGGACGGAGTGAGGGAGGCCAGAGGGAACAAGGGCAGGATTAATTTCCTGGGCTGCTGACTTCCATGGTCCCAGATGGCACCAGTGTGTTCGGTAATTTTTGTAACGATCTAGACAGTTCTGGTACAAGAGCAGGACTGAACCACTGAAAGGAAACAACCAAAGTGGGGAATCAGAGACCAAGAAAACCTGAAGGCACAAATCAGGATTCACGACTTATCAATAACTTAGTAAGTGTCCTGTTGTAAAACGTATACATGATGCATTTACAGTACGTGTAAATAACCACAGTAAAAGGTGAAAAGTGATAAGCACCATAAAAAGGAGAAATTGAATCTTGGGGGACCTTGGTGTGAAGAAGAGATCACAGTGCCTCCCTGGGGCAGAGACGAGAGGGAGGCTTTTAGGGGAGTTTCATCATTTCAGCTATTTGAATAAGGTTGGAGTTTTCCACGGGAAAAGTCTGGATATTAAACCCAGTTGAAATGATTATGAATTTCAAAAGCCACAAGTGCAAATGTAAAAAATTCAATTTTCTTATATTTTTCTTACCATTGAACTTCGGTTCTATCTCAAATATCTATTCTTCTACCTGGTAATTGAAATTTTATCTAGTATTTCCAGGTATATTCAGTCTTTTCTACGTAAATTCAACCAGCATAGGTTTCAGATGGGGTAAGTCAGGATTTTCAGGCCCCTGAATGGCTTGGCCGGGGGAGGAGCTTAAGTAGCATCAGGCAGTGGTATGGTGAGATAGTGGCCCCCATGGCCACCCTTGGATTTCCATGGCCTTCCGTTAACATGTAACTTGTCCCCATGATCTACAGTCTCTGCTGCAACCAGTACTGATGCCCACAGGCCTGTCGTGATCTCCAGGCATCAGGCCCCTGCTGGAGGTCACCCTGCCCCTTCCAGGTCCAGGCTCCTTCAGGGCTGCCGGCCCTCTCGTGGCTACCTTCTTGCCCCTGTCCCCATATTGGGTATATTAGGACCTGTGAAAAGGTCACTGGGCTCCCCTGGTCCCTCTGCTTCCTAGACACAGCACACTGTACTTCCCACAAACAGCTGCTATCTCAGATGAGAAACCCTAGGTCTTTGGTCACTTTCCAGGGCCTCATTGAGGGACCCAGCATAGGTCCATTCTGCTCACAAATCTCCTCTCCAAACTTCAGTGGGATTTCTATCAATCCTTGCCCATAACTGAAGACTCAACAGTGGGGAGAAAATAGGGGCTCACTCACTGGAGCCAAAGCAGTGGTCATATTTCTTCTGAGTGAGCCCTCCCACCCCCCAGCCCCAGCCCTTAGCCACCTTCCAGAGATAAGGTAGGTAGTCTTCTTACTTACTTCTCCTGGATTAGCCCCTAACTCTATTATTTAAAAGGTGGACTTCAGGTGGTTTTTTTATGGAAGGAAGGGAAGGAAGAGAAGGAAGGGAAAGAAGGGAAGGGAAGGAAGGGAAGGAAGAAAGAAAAAGAAAGAAGAAAGAAAGAAAGAAAGAAAGAAAGAAAGAAAGAAAGAAAGAAAGAAAGAAGAAAGAAAGAAGAAAGAAAGAGAAAGAAAGAAAGAAAGAAAGAAAGAAAGAAAGAAAGAAAGAAAGGAAAAGAAAGAAAAGAAAAGAAAAGAAAGGAAAAAAAGAAAAGAAAAGAAAAGAAAAGAAAAGAAAAGAAAAGAAAGAAAAGAAAAAAAAAGAAAAGAAAAGAAAAAAGAAAGAAAAGAAAAGAAAGAAAAGAAAAGAAAAGAAAAGAAAAAAGAAAAGAAAAGAAAAAAGAAAAGAAAAGAAAAAGAAAAGAAAAAAAAGAAAAGGAATGAATGAACAACAAAAACAAAAAGCATGTTCCGGGAACACCCCTCACACACACACGAACACACACACTGTCCCAGATATACTGTCTCTGCCCTGGGCTTCAAAAGTCAGTTTTTAAAATCAAAGACCAGCCTTAACCCATTTCCTTCCCCCTACATTAAGCATGAACCCTCTCCAGAGGGCGAGAGAGGAGGGGGGCAGGGCATCACAAGGTACTTCTTTGCTTTAAAAAAGTGAGCAGAAGGGGTTAATATAACATTGAAATATGTTATCAATTATGCAATAAAAATCAAGTCATAAAAACAACAACAACAACAACAAAACTGGTCTGCTATTTGGAAGTTTCTGGGGGTCCGTACCCCGGTTCAACACACAGGACAGCAGAGCCCTAAACAAAATGTGAGGCTGGGATGGGAGGTGGCCTTGACCGGGCTGAGTTCTGCTCAGAGCTAAGTCCTGGGGTCCCCGGGGAGTCTCGGAGGACGTTTTTCTCTCTTATTCAAACCCGTATCTTTTATGATTAAATAATCAGCTCATCGGAAGCCCTGGGTGCCTTTCCCTTGGGATGCAGTGAAGCAGCTCCAAGGACTGACTACGAGGCCAATATCATTTTGTTCAGGAGCAGAAAGACCACCACGCCACGAGCTTGAGCTGTGACAGAACAAATGTTTGCTAATTTTCTGTTTGGGGATTTTCAGTTTTCCACTTGAGTTGCTGCTGTCGAAATGAGAATTTTCACATTTTGAATACGGCATAATTTATGCGGGAGACATTCGGTAATGACTCCAGATAAAGCCAACTGTAAAATTAGCCAAATATCCTTGGGTCCAAAAACAAATGCTAAAAACAACTGCTAATTGGGCCATTTGGGGTCTTTAGTCCCCCTTTTCAAAGACAGAAGCCCTCAGTAAAATCCATCCACAGAGAACTGTAGGCATTTGTCACCCAGAGGGTCTAGGATTAGAACGCCCGTGTTGTCTTGCTTCCGAACCAGTGCTGAGTGCCAAGGAGGAGACTAGGGGGATGTGGCAACCAAAAATGAGCCAGTGTAATAAACGGACCCACATCCACCCCAAACCATGCTCCCTCAACTCAAACCATCTCCATTCAGGAGATGTCCATCTGTCTGTTCAAAACTGGAAATGTAAGAAATAAAACCTTCCATGGGAACCCCAAATCGCTTGCTGACTTTATTCTGGTTGCACCACAACGCACCACTTTTCCACTGGTTGCTTTAAAAACCGGTTTAATAAGGAGCCCAGAGAAAAATTAGAGAGGGAGACAAACCATGAGACACTCCTGACTCTGGGAAACAAAGGGGTTAGGAAGGGGAGGTGGGTGGGCGGATGGGGTACCTGGGTGACGGGCACTTGACGGGATGAGCACTGGGTGTTATATGTTGGCAAATTGAATTTAAATATAAATAATAGTGAAAGGGAATAGAAGGGAAAGGAGAATAAATGGGTAGGAAATATCAGAAAGGGAGACAGAACATGAAGACTCCTAACTCTGGGAAACGAACTAGGGGTGGTGGAAGGGGAGGAGGGCGGGGGTGGGGGTGACTGGGTGACGGGCACTGAAGGGGGCACTTGACGGGATGAGCACTGGGTGTTATTCTGTATGTTGGCAAATTGAACACCAATAAAAAATAAATTTATTATTAAAAATAATAATAATAATAAATAAATTTAAAAACTGAAAAAAAATTAAAAATGCAAAAAAAAATTTAATTTAATTTAAAAATAAATAAAAAATAAGGAGCCCAGAGTATAAACCATGCGGGCCCTAATATTCCCTTCCCAGGACCATATTAAAACTTAAGTATGTCTCACTTCTTCGCCAAGGACAGACATGCCCCACAAGCCTTAAACGTGTTTATAATCGAACAGAATTATTACATTAGATATAAAAATTTGCTAACCTGGATGTATTGGAGAGAACAACGGATTATGGATTAGATCGGAATTTGAGACTTGACCGGCATGAGCTGTTGCAGATTATTCACCTACGTCTCTATACTAACTCAGTTTGACACACAGAAGACACACCAGCCGCCCTGGTGATGGAACGCCCAGTCTGGAACTTGCCTCTCCACCATTAGAGTTATGAAACCAAAAAAAGGGGGATCCCTGGGTGGCTCAGCGGTTTAGCATCTGCCTTTGGCCCAGGGCATGATCCTGGAGTCCCGGGATCGAGTCCCACGTCAGGCTCCCAGCATGGGCCTGCTTCTCCCTCCTCCTGTGTCTCTGCCTCTCTCTCTCTCTCTCTCTATGTCTATCATAAATAAATAAATCTTTAAAAAAAAAAAAAGGAAAAAAGAAACTCTCTGAGGCACCAGTTTTCAGGAATTGAACTACAGTCAGAATAGTACTGTAACCACTGAAAGGAAGAGACACAGGAGGCAAGGATGTCCCCCCCTCCCCCGTCCTGTTTGGGCCACTTTCAGAACCAAAGAGCTGGAAACAATGGGGCCAGAGGTCTGCACGGAGGTTCCTAATCCTTATTCCTGAATATGGCCACCATGCACCTGCCACTATTTTCAGCTTGCGCCCAAATACTGAGCCATCCTATCCACTCAGCAAACAAACTCAGGGATTTTCTTCCTCCTTCAATGGGTTTTATGAGATACCCCATGTGGTCAGAGGTGTGCGTGCAGAATGTGGCACTGGAAGGAATTACTTATGGCCTCCAGCCCTGCTTCAGTCGGCCCTGGCCCCATGCCTCCCCTGAAGGGACCGCTGCTGGTGCTTCTCAGTGATGACCTGACTTATCCAACAGCATCGAAGTCGTGCCAGACACTTGGTCACATGTGCCATGTGCCAGGGCTGAGGCTTACAAGGCCCTCTGTTGGGAAACTGCTCCTGAAAGGGAGGATGCCATCAGCCTGCATGCCCCCCCCGCCCCCGGCACCACACCCCGATCCTCCCAGAAGTTCTTGCTGTAAACTCCACTGACTTCCCTTCTCACCAGAACCTCCCAAACCGTGGAGTCTGCTGGGACACTGGTCCAAGGGGCAGGCCTGCCTGCACTACAGCCCAGACCTCTGCGGACCCTTCCCGCTGCAGGCGCCGAAGTCGAGGCCTTCACGTCACCAATGACAAGAACTGCAGTGACACACCTGGGTGTGCGAAGTTGCCTTCAGAACCCAAAGAGTTTTGCGCTGCTATGTATCAAGCACTATACAGAAAAGGTAAACAGCTGACACTACTACTTTATGGCCCGCCACGTGTTTGCAGGTGGACTTCCAAGTGTTTCACAGGGCTCACCTCATTTGTGTCTCTGCATTCCCCTTCGGAGGGGGCTACTGCTATTGTCCCCATTTTAAGATTTTTTTTAAAAGATTTTATTTATTTATTCATGAGAGACATGCACAGAGAGAGAGAAAGAGAGAGAGAGGCAGAGACACAGGCAGAGGGAGAAGCAGGCCCCATGCAGGGAGCCCGACATGGTACTGTCCCCATTTTAGAGATGAGAAAACAGAGGCAGATAATGTGAATTATCTGATTTCACAGAGTCCATAAGTGTCAGAATCCAAACACAGGGTCCATGCTTGTTAACCATTATACCATGTTCCTCTAAAACATGCATGAAAAATGAATTTTGACAGTAAGGTAGCCAGACTCCAGGAGTCTTCTGGAAATCACAGAAGTTTTAGTCATCTATTTTTTTTAAAGATTTTTATTTATTTATTCGTGAGAGATACAGAGAGAAAGGCAGAGACCCAGGCAGAGGGAGAAGCTGGCTCCACGCAGGGAGCCCGACGTGGGACTCGATCCCGGGACCCCAGGATCACACCCTGGGCTGAAGGCAGTGCTAAACCGCTGAGCCACCCGGGCTGCCCAGTTTTAGTCATTTAAAGAAAATGTATCTTTTGCTATCTTTTCTCACCTTGCCATGAGTCAGGCTCGATTTTATTCCTTGTTCCTCTAGACTTGGAACATACGCACATTTCTAAAAGTGGCGAGGAGCCATAAGAGTGCTCTGTGACAACAGTGACCAGCTCAGGCTGAGGAGCTTGGGAAGAAATACTGTGGATTTGAAACCAGAAGAGTTAAGGTCCAATCTTGACTCTGAGTAGGTCTGGTTTTCTCATAAAACCTCAGACTGCAGGGGCTGCTCCTTCCACAAAAGTCTGTACGATACATGTAAATCCAACATTGTCTAGCTAGTCCCGCTCATAGCTCTCCAGGCTCCTACCCCTGAGAAGGGCTGTAAGGAGAAATGCAAACCACGTCAAGTATTCCAGGATGTGCCCACACCACAGCAGGAACAAACAGTGCAAACACAGGGGGAGCTGCTTAAGCTTTAACTTCCTAAAGTGCACAGATGAGTCTATTAAATATTTTATATAGTGTTGGGAAAGTGGGTTATCTTTTGGGGAAATAAATACATCAGCGATAGATCGAAAGCTAACTCTTAAAAAAAAACACAGGGGTTCAAACTCAAATGTTTGCAAGGGGTATAACTTTTCACATAGACTTATGATATTAGCCTCATATAAAATAAAAAGTAGGTGCTAAAATGTTTATATTGCACTTGAGCATAATAACAGCCTACTTTCACCATCACCATGCCTTTTGAAGTAATTCATAGTCCCAACAAAAACACCGTAAGCAAATGTCTCGTCATCTCTAAAATGAAGGATAAGGGCACTAGAATAACATATAGATCATCTAAATATCCACGTATTTATTCATATTTATGCATGTGTACCATATGTACACACACACATCCAACCTCAGGGTAGGAAAGGCTTAAGAGAAATGAAAATGTAAAAAAGGATGCATTAACAAGCTTGACTCTCAAAACATTTAAACTTTCTAAACACAGAAGACTATAAACCAAATCAAATGATAAGACACAAATGAGAAATATTTATGGTACGAGTAGAAAACCAAGGATCACTTGGGTCAATATCCAAAATAATACATAAATAGCTTCAAAAACCAATAACTAAGCCCTCCCGGGTGGCTCAGCGGTTTAGCGCTGCCTTCGGCCCAGGGCCTGATCCTGGAGACCCGGGATCGAGTCCCACATTGGGCTCCCTGCGTGGAGCCTGTTTCTCCCTCTGCCTGTGTCTCTGCCTCTCTCTCTCTCTCTCTCTCTCTCTCTCTGTCTCTCATGAATAAATAAATAAATAAAATCTTAAAAAAAAAACAATAACTAAAATGCAAACAAATCAGGAAGAAAAAAATACACAAGCATTATAAACAAGTTACTTGAAGAAATGAAAACAGTATTAAAAAGATACACAAATCTCCAGAGAATGAGGCCTGATGGAAAAAAAAATCCCCAAATTTTACATACCGTATGATTCCATTTATATAACAATCTTAAAACAACAAAATTATGGAAATAGAGAACGGATTAGTGGTTGCCAGGGTCTAAACTGGGAGTAGGCGGGAGAGAATGGAGAGCGATTATAAAAAGGTGACAGAAAGGACCCTTGAGGTGATGGAACAGTTCTGTACTTTGGCTGAATTAATGGCAATATCCTTGTTTTGTGAAACTGTACTGTGGTCTTGCAAGAGGTTAACGCTGGGGGACACTGGACAGAAGGCACGTGAATAGCTACTCTATTATTTCTTACAACTGATGGGAATCTGCAACAGTCTCAAAATTAAAGTGTAATTTAAAACACACAACACACAATCCCACTGTACTGAGGGATGCATAAATTAAAACTATAGCGGGAGAGCATTTTTAACCCAAACAGATGGCATAAATTATAAAGGTAACAAGTGTTAGAGGAAGAAAAGGAAGCATTTACTATAATACTCTTCTGGCAGTGACATAAATCGGTATGGCATTTTTGGGAGTACATTTTAGCGACGTCTATTTTAAAAATTAAATAAACATACACTTGGACACAACTGTGCCATTTCTTGGTATCTAGTCAGGAAAGCAGGACGGGAGGGAAGGAGATGGGGGTGGGCGGTGAGGGGAGGCAGCGAAGGAAGAGGGAAGGACGGCCACACAGCGTAACAGGTGGAACCTACCAAGACAGTCACTGCAGCATTAAAAATAGCAACTACTCATCTAAGACTCATGTAGCTGGTATGACTCTAAGCACCCTAAAATATTAACTTATTTTGCACCCCAAAAAAGGGCTCGTTTTTCCCTATCAAGAAACTGAAGCCTGGTGATACGTAACTTGCCCAAAGTAACTCAGCCAGTAACTCGGCTGGATCTACGGTCTCTGTTCTTAACAGCCACACAGGCCCATAATGGCAAAATATTGGAGAGAGTCTAAACGTTCACCAATCGGGGTATAATTAAACTACAGAACGTGTGAACCACGAAGTATAAGGATTTTAAATGAGTTAAATGAAATGCAAATTTGTAAAATAACATAATAAAGTAGGATACGTTTGTAGGGGGGGAATTTCACAAAATAAAATATGTTCCTCAAACACACACAACAAAATAGGAAAAAAATATCTTAAAGTCATGTAACAAAATGATAATAATAGTTGCCTTAGTTGGGGGAGGGGGGTTGAGGTTTCCAATCATATAAAAAGTAACTCATTTTATTGGTATGGTTTACATCTTTTTTTTTTTTTTTTTTAACCAAAAAGTAAAACATAAGTTATCTGTTTACTTTAAAATGTTTCAAGTAAGTCCATCTGGGTGACTTGCTTCAAACAGGCTGGAGGATTTCCCCTAAGATCTTTAATAAATACCCAGATTCAAACTTATATCACCAAAAGTGCTTTCATGAACTTGGCCACATACAGTCAATCACACAGTCTTTCACGTGCGCTCCAAACAGCTCCAGCCTCGGCCACACATGACTGTGGTCCAGGAATCACGACTCAGTAGCATCCATAGTCCAGGAGTGTAGCATCCGAGGCTCCGGATGCTTTCAAGAAAGAGTCAGGGGCCCCTAGGTGGTTCAGCGGTTGAGCATCTGTCTTTGGCTCAGATCGTGACCCCGGGGTCCTGGGATCGAGTCCTGCGTCAGGCTCCCTGCATGGAGCCTGCTTCTCCCTCTGCCTGTGTCTCTGCCTCTCTCTCTGTGTGTGTCTCTCATGAATAAATATAATCTTTAAACAAACAAACAAAACAAAAAACAAAAACCACTGTATCCAATCAGCTCCTAAAGAGATAGGATCAGAAGCTCCCACTCCCAACCTCTCACCTTGGCAGGACCCAAATACAAGTCTGATCAGCTCAGCCTTACAGAAACAGAAGCCCAGAGCTTTCAGACTAAGAAAAAGGATCTTGTGTTGTCTTGAGGCATTATTATAATATTCATGACATATTCATGAGGCACTTAAAAAAAAAGATGAAGAAAAAAAAATAAAATAAAAATAAAAAAAAGTGAAGAGCCAAGACCCTATTTTGCCACAAATACAAAAAAGCCTGACTAAGAGAAAGTGAGGACAACTGTAAAGAGAGCACCTCTGAGTCGCCCAGCTGAAAGAGAAAACTCACATTCCTATGTTCAACTGGATTTTCACACTGATTATTTTTTAAGCAAAATAAGCTGCAGGACACAGCTTACTGTAGGGTCTTCTTTCAACACAGCTCTGTTGCAGGGTTTTCTTTCAGAACTCTATATATCAACTTGTAAAGAAAAAATATAATAAAAAATACACATAAAGATGTAAGGGTAGCTCCAGTTCACTATTTGCATGTCAGTATTGTATTAATCATCTTTAAAGGTGTTGCTATTCTTGTTTTTTCTTTGAATTTTAACCTTTTTATTTCAATTCCAGTTTGTTAACATGCAGTGTTAGATTAGCCTCAGGTGTACAATAATAGTGACTCAATCTTCTTCAAATTCGTACAACTTTGTAAAGTAGTATTTTTATCTTCATTTTACCAAGGGTTTGAACTCATTAGAGCCTAGTTATTAACTGAGAATGAGAAAACCAGGGCACCAGGGTGGCTCAGTCAGTTAAGTGTCTGCCTTCAGTTCAAGTCATGATCCCAGGGTCCTGGGATCGAGCCCCGGGTCAGGCTCCTTGCTCAGCGGGGAGTCCTCTTCTCCCTCTCCCACCCCCTCTTGCCTGTCCTCTCTCTGTCAAATAAATAAATAAATAAATTCTTTATATAAAAAAAAAGAACAATAAAACCAGTCTATTTAGTACTCATCTTTTAGGCACTGTACTGTATGTTTTACGAAGTATTTGTAGTAGGCATAAATTGTACTTCATAATAGTAGGGTGAGAAATGTCCCCTTTATGTCTCTTAATTTAGTTAAATATGGTTCGCTGGAGGAAAATTCAATTTCCATTGGGGAAGACGGAGTGCTGTAGGAATCCTTTATCTTCCTAGCATCACGTAAGAATCTGAAGTTCTTACACTGGACAGACTATGAAAAGGGCCTGTGGTGTTCAACCCATCGTAGCCGCGGCCAGCATGCTATCCAAGCCTGTACTGCTCCTGTAAGCGGGTGATGTTTGTGCTCTTACTTCAAACTTGAACACAGAAGTCATTGCCAAAGCCAAGAAGCTGAGAGCCACGATGCCAACCTCCTTAAGTCCATCACAAGGCTCCTTGGATGCATGCACCTATTGCCCCTGGGTCCTGCAAGGATGCACAGTGTCACTTCCCACCCATCCCTCCCACTGGATCTGTCTCTGTGTCCTTTCCCAAATCTCAGAAGTTCCCCAAACCAACCCTAATTTGTGTTTCTCCCTTTCGTATCTGCTGTTACCGCTGACTCTTGACTTCTGATGGAGGAGACAGCATCTCCCATAACACACTGAAGAGTCAGCTCTGGCTGCGTTTGTAGGTCCACAAGGAAAAACCACCCAGATGTTTGTTGTTGGCCTAACTTGTCCAGCATCAAACTCTGAGTGAAGCCCTAAGTCCACGCTTCACAGGGCTTGAGACTTCATCTAGCACAGCCTTCTCCTCAAAGCATGAACAATTTTATAACATGCCTGACCCAAAATATCCTCGGCCTCCTCTAGAAGGAGATTTTTAAATAAGGCTCAATAATAAGTCAGTTTTATGGGAGCCCCCTTCCTGCACTCAGAATGTAGAAAATTTAGCTCTAATTCTTGGACATGAGAACCTCGCTGTGTGTCTTTGTCATATTCCTAGAAAGTGACATGCCTGCCTATCGGCTGTTTAGTGACTTGTTAACAAATTTTAAAAAGGAAAAGCAAAAAAAAAAAAAAAAAAAAAAAAATAGGGCATTTAGGTAAAGGAAGGTCAAGTGGAAAGAAGACTTCAGCACAAAAAAAAATTATTTTTTTTTTTTTTTGATCAAACCATTTTATTGTGGGGCTTCAGGGTAAAGGTGGGAGGGGAGGAGGGCAGGAAGCTTGGACGTCCTCGGCCCAGCCGGAACCTGGCTGGCCCAGCGTCACAGTCCCTGAAAAGAGCACAAAAAAATTCTGAGTCAAAAGGACTCATCGTTTTTTTTCTTTATAACAGGCACATTCTTCTTAGTAAATCCGCCAAATGAGAATGAAAGCAGATGCTCCCACTGGCTGGTGCTGGCTCACAGGCTTGCTCTCCATCGCTCTTCTAAGGTCTCAGAAATTATATCCAAAGATGTCTCTCTGCCTTGGTATATTTTAGTAGAAGCAGCGGTCACATTTTCATGATTCGGGGGGCACGTCAGAGAACGGATGATATCACGCTATGTATAAACTACCCTAGATGTGTATGAGCACAATCAAAAAATAGAGAAGGAACCATTCCCTGAGGGGCACTGAGTTCCAGCACCACGTCCATTCTTCAACTAGAGGTCAGGGGCCACAGAACTGTCCCAACGGGGCCAGTGGAGCAGATTCTAAATTACAGCTTTATAATTACGGTTGTAACTTATTTTAGTCTTCTACTGTGGAAAATATTAAAAGTTGCTTGATACGCTGGGGGTAATTGTAAGTCAATTTAACCGTGTTAAATTAAGTGACATTATAAACATGCTATGAGAATTACTTACAGAGATTTCCTGGAAACATTTTTTATAGTACAAAGAATCCATGTTTGGTATGAATAATCCCATTGCATCATATTGTAGGCTTTGCTGTTTCTTCTATCGGAAGTGCACGACATGGTGCTCACTGGCACAACTGAATGGAGTGAAGGAAACAGGGCGTCTAACACTCATAACCGGGGGAAGAGGAGGAGTCAAGGAACAAGTCTATGTGTCTGAAAGCTTAAAATTCAGAGGATCCATGAGTTTCCTCCTCTAAGGTCAACTACCAAAGGCATTTAGAAGTCAGCTTGTAGGGGATGCTTTTACTACTAGTATTTAATGCTGTTCTTAGGAAAAGAAATCAGCTTCCCCCGTGCTTTCTAGTGTCCCCCAAAGGAAAGGACACTGGCCCTTCTCCTTGTAAAAAATTTATATTTTAAATGTGTGTGTATATGTGTGTGTGTCTATATATACATATGTGTATGTATATATATACACACATATACACACACTATATATATATTCATTTCATTTTAGTAAAAACATAAATTATATTTCCCCTCCTACAAGCAAGATCTTCCACATCAGAATTAGGATTTTGCAGTGCCTT
This sequence comes from Canis lupus baileyi, assembly GCF_048164855.1. Taxonomy (NCBI): domain Eukaryota; kingdom Metazoa; phylum Chordata; class Mammalia; order Carnivora; family Canidae; genus Canis; species Canis lupus. The sequence continues at coordinate 29,625,876 of NC_132858.1, forward strand.
AGAAATAGTAGCTGTCACCACCCGGGAAAAAGAGAAAAAAGAAAAAAAAAATTAAAAGCAGAGCTAGGATGCGTTACCATGACTTTTTTTTTTTTTTTCAACTATGTAAATGCTTCGAGAACACAGGGAGGAGTTAGGCGTATGCCCTCCGAAGCTTCACCGTCCAGGGAGGGAGGCAGACCCACAAGCAGGTCAGTGCGCGCGGTGGGCCCTGGAGTAAGCGCACCTGCCTCGTGGAAACCCTCAGCTCCTGGGAACGGCTCTATCGTAGGATGGAAATGACAACTCATGATGCGCAACGGATTGCAGACGACTCACCAGCTCCTTCCTGTCCATCGAAAAAGCATTTTCTTTTCCCTAAGTGCCCGCCTGGCGTCCCATGTGGACAGAAAGAAGAGCTTTGGTTGGAAGCTGCCAGGAAGCAGCCCAGGAGTGGGGGGGGGGGGGGGGGGGCGTCCAGGAGAGTCATCGCTATGCCATTCCAAAGACAGGAAACAGCAGACCCATTCCCTCTAATGGAGAGACCGTGTATAGTTAACGATGGTTTATTAGCTTCCAGCTTATGATACACGAGAGCTATTTGGGTGCATAACTCACCTTGCCGGGCCAGAGCCAACCCCATAAACCTCAGCATGCTTTTTCCCCACCTTTTTGACTAAATAGAAGTTACTGTACAGTTAGAGCCTCGTTATATATGGTGTTAATAAATGTGCCACCCCGACTGCCCGCTCTCTTAAGTGCCTCTGCTAACCTGGACACATTATGTGAGATTTATGCTGCTGCATAAAGTCTGGGGGGGATGCGGGGAGATGGCGCTGGAGCTACAGCCAGAGCGGTTTTCTCTTAAACATCTCAGACATGCGGGAGGGGAGCTGTCCAAAGGCACTTGAAAAGGAACGAGAAAGAAAAAAGATAAAATAATGAAACACAAAGACTTTGAGGAAATCTTGGCAGTTATGCCAACGTGGCGGATTCTAAATTAGGCCTTGGTTGTAGAAATCACTACTTGCAACTTAATGAAAAAAGAAAAAAAAATCTCTGGTGAAAGCCAACACGTTATGCCCTTTGGCCAACTCTTTATCTAACCTATTTCGAGATTCCAGTTCATGAACTGAAGCCTGGTACTAAGTTGCTTAATAAATATCTGTTGTATGAATGAGTAACAAACCTGTAACCCCCCTGAAGTCTGTGATCACTACTCTCTCTTGCAACCAGAACGGGGCCTAGTACCTGGCAAGTATGTGAGAATTATTTATTTCATAAATGGATGATATAAACTGCAATATGTCTTACTGTTCACTAGTCTTATGCAGACTCCAATCAGCCCTGAATCTGATTCTAAAAGGTGACAAATATGGGCAGCCCAGGTGGCTCGGCGGTTTAACACTGCCTTCAGCCCAGAGTATGATTCTGGAGACCCGGGTTTGAGTCCCATGTCGGGCTCCCTGCATAGAGCCTGCTTCTCCCTCTGCCTGTGTCTGTCTGTCTGTCTGTCTGTCTCTCTCTTTCTTTCTCATGAATAAATAAAATCTTAAAAAAAATAAAAAATTAAAAAATTAAAGGTGACAAATAATATTTTATTGACATTTCCCAAGAGATCAAGGTAAAAATAAGTGAATTGATTTATAAGCACTAAAAGTTATAAATCTTTATAATTTATATATGATTATATGTATCAGTAAATAACAAATCAGTAAAAAAGAGAGAAACAGAACCCTAGGATTCAACAATGTAAATAAACAAGATAGCAGCAGGCAAAGTTAAGAGTGAGATGGCCATGTGGGGTTGGCTTCAACTTCAGGAGAAAAGTCAAGGACCCCAACGTCCAGCCTGGCAGCCATCCCGTGCATGTAAATGTGAGTTAGCAATGTTGGACCATGACCTTATTACCGATCGTGCTTCCTGGAGCTTCGGTTCTTTGATTTGTCTTCTTATCCTCCAAAAAGGGTGAACTCTAAGTCTGATACTGTACCTCCGATCCCTCTACTTTCACCATACCCTCATCTCTTCACCATCAGCCACAGTCCCCATATAGGTAGACTTTGATTTTTAAAAAATATATATAATACAATGGAAAAAATATCCATATGCACGCAATACTCATAGTTTATTAAGTCAGATATGGCTTTTGGGTTATCAATTGATAACCCAAATTTGAGATGTATGGCCAATGCTTACCCATACTTTTCTTACTAGTTGACAATGCAATTAGTCCTATAGTTTACCAACACTTGCGACAAATTCTTTCTCTGGTTCACTTTAACCGATATGTACCTCTGTCTGGATGTCATGCCTGGATAGTATTTTTCCTCCACCGTACACCTTTCTCTTACTCCTATTGTGCTTTTCAGGACACTTTGTCTGAACTAAATCAACTAGGGAAAGACTTAGCTCAAGTGTCTGACTTTACTTTCAAACTTTCAAAACCTCCCTTTATGATACATTTATTTTAGCATCTTGTATCAGTTAACTTTTGCTACGTAACAAAACACTCCAAAATTTAGTGGTTTAAAACAATGATTATTTAACTGCTTATGATTTTATGGGTTGAAAATCTGAGTAATACTCAGCTGGTACAACTCTTCTCTGCTTCTTATGATGTCAGTTGGGCTCACTCAAATATCTAAGAACCTCAGGTGGGAATGCTGGGATGGCTGCGACATTTGGGGAATCCCTCCACATAGTCTCATGTCCATCAGGGTAGCCCAAGCTCACATTTAGGGTCACAGGATTTCTGATAAATACAAGCACAGCAAAACCTCCAAGGCCTATGCTTGAAAATTGCCCAACATTCCTTCTGCCATTTTATTGTTTCAAAGAAGTCACCAGGACAGCCCAGATTCAAGAGGTAGAAAGAATAGACTCACCTCCTGGTAGAAGGAAATGCAAATAATTGGTAGCTAATTTTATTATGCATTTATTATGCATTATGTATGATTTATTATACATTTTAATTTTTAAAAATCCCACAAGCTTTAAACACAGCTAAAAGTAGTAATTTTAGCAAATAATTATTATAATTTCTTAAACACTTTACATAATACATCGTATTTCATTCTTACCCAGTGAAATAGGTAAAGGGTTGGCAAATTATGGCCTGTGGACCAAATCCAGCCTATTGCTTCCACCTGTTTTTATTATAGCCCACAAGCTAAAAATGTTTTTTACATTTTTAAATGGTTGGGCAGAGGGAATTCAAAAGAAAAATAAGACTTCATAACACATGAAAATTATATAACATGCAAATTCTAATGTCCATAAATAAAGCTTATATGGAACACAGTCATGCCCACCTATTTACTGTCACCTATGCCCACTTGCATACTACAGGAGAACTGAATAGTTTTCAACACAGACCTGCAAAGTCTAAAATTTGTACTATCTCTCCCTTTACAGAAGATTTGCTGACCTCTGAAGTAGACACTAGTACCATCTCCTTGATAATCATTGGGAAGCCAAAGTTTTAAAAACCAAAGTAACTCAGAGATAGGGTTTAAACGCAGCTCTGCATAACTCCCAAACTCCCACTGTACTCTCAGCACGACGACAATAACCGCCGTTTGCTGAGTATATACCTGTGTCATGATCCTAATCCTCACGACAGCCCTGGAAGAGGCTGTGATTATCCCCAGCATATAAATAATGAGCAGAGAGATAAGATGTAGCATAATTTGACCTATTCTCTATGACCAGTGAATGGCGAGCTAAAACGCAGAATCGGGCATCTCGTGCATCAAAGCCCGAGCTCCTAGGAAAAGGTACCTTTTAATGGAGAAATATGACAGATGCCACCTTCACCAAGTTGTCAAACTCAATATAACCAACAGCAGGGCAAACAGACCCCGTAAGCCTTCAGATGTCAGACACAGAGGAGCTAACGTCACCCGTGGAATGCTCCAGTAAAAACTGTTTAGCCACAATTAGCTTATAAGAAAACAATTGGACACATAGGGCCGACAACCAGCTTTGGCTTGGCTCCTCAAGAAGTCCTAATTATGAAAGATAATAAAAGACCAGAGAATGGTTCTCAATGAAAAAAAAAATTAAATAGCCACGATGAGTAAATGCTATAGGTGACTCTTGACCAAACGGAGGATTAGAGGAAAAATATAAATGAGTAAATCGAGACAAGTAGAGAAATCTGAACATGGGTTGTGCTTTAGAATAATACTGCATCTCGGTACATTTCTGAGTGTGATCACTGGGTTGTGATTATGTAGGAGAACGTGTCTGTCCTTAGGATACCATTGCTGAAGCATTTATTGACAAAGTGTCATGATGTCTAGAACTTACTCTCAAATGGTTCAGCACGCACACACACACACACACACATCCCAAGTGTGTGTAGTATATGTACACACTGTCTATGGAGAGAAGGAGAGAGAGAGATGGAGGGGGGAGGAAGGAGGAAGGAAGGAAGGGAAGGGTAGGAGAGGAAGAGAAGGAGGAAGGCAAAGCAGAGAACAATTACAAGTGAGTCTTGGTGAGTCTAGGTCAAGGGTATAGGAACGTACTATTCTTACAGATTTTGTGTCCACAGTTTTGTTCTTACCACTGTACCACTTAGGCTTTCAAACACACGAAGAAAACCCCTAGTCTGCTCTCCACACTCTTCTCCTAACCCCCTGTGCTCTCAAACGCAAACACAGATTTTGTGTGATTCTGAAGCTTGATGGGATGTATCTCTAAAAATCTGGAGTCCAGGCAGTTGTAAAGGGACTTCCGCTCATGCCTTACAAGAAACTTTGACACTTTGAAGAGGTTAGAGTTTCCATTCAACTTGTCACACTGTGCTAGTTTAAAACCTTTAAGTACACTGACCCCTTTTTCCACAAGCAATTTCCCCAAGGCATCTGTGTTTGGAACACACAGAGACAGGCTGTTATAAGTGCCCATTAGTCTTCAAACCTGAAATGCCCCCCAAAATGAGTTACAGTGAAAAACACCTACTACTTCAAGTGAAAAATAGCAAAATACATCAAGAGTTCAAAAGGCAGGAGTTGAACAAGATGATCCCATTTCATGCTACATTAATACGTCACTCTAATTTTATATAGGAATGAGCCTTCATACTTCCCATCCAGAATTCTGAAATATGTAGGTATCCAAGCAAGTAAATCTATTTCATAAATGTGGGTGGGGGGTAAGGGGATGGGTTATGTCTACAGTTTTGGAAACCGTCCAGAGTTTTTATGCCAATGATAAGGGAGAGAGAACAAAAGGAAAGAAGGGAAGGAGAGAAGGAGGGATGCTGTCCCATTCTAGCATAAGCAGAATTATATCTGAAACTGCATTTGTTCTCCTGAAGAGAATACATGGTTGGTCAAGAGCATGGGGCTAGAGTCAGACTGCCCGGGGTTTACATCTTGGGTCTGTCACTTACCAGGCATGGAGCTCTTGGTCCTAGATAGGACTTAATCTGTCTCTATGCCAGTTTCTCCATCATAAAATGGGAATAGCAATATTACCTACTCCTAAAGTTACCCGGAGAATCAGACTGAGATAATTCATGGCAAGCGCTTAGAACAGTGCCTAACACATAGCAATAAATTTTGAGCTATTATTATTGCAATAATTTCAGATTGAGTATGAAGAAATTGCAAATCATCGCAGGACCGAGTGTCAAAATTAGCATCATTTCATATAGCCATCAACTTGTCTCACCAACAATTTTTAAGAGGAAATGGCTTTCTGGGTCTCTTATTACTACTTTCCTTCTTCAAATGGCTAATCTTTATATGACCAATTTATTCCACACTAAATCCCACAAAATGAACTATAAAAATCCGAATTCCATGCATCTCTTCGGTCTGTACCTGCAAACTAAGGCCTCATTTTCTTTTAATGACCAATTTCTTGAAGTGCCAGCCCCCTAACTTCTTTGGTAAACATTTATTTGTTGATGTTGTTGTTTTCTGCCCCCAGCTATAGTGCCTCAGAGTTCTCTTGGTGAACCATGCCTCGATGACTGCCACTCTGGGCAGGTGGGGTGGCCTTGTTGGAGAACACCAGTATGTGACCCCATTCAGACCAGTACCAGGCCCAAGGCTTTTGTAACAACTGCTGATGAAAATAAGGGGTTAAAATGAAAACCTAGAGGGCAGCCTCAGTGGCCCAGTGGTTTAGTGCCACCTTCGGCCCAAGGCATGATCCTAGAGACCCGGGATGGAGTCCCACGTTGGGCTCCCTGCATGGAGCCTGCTTCTCCCTCTGCCTGTGTCTCTGCCTCTCTCTCTCTCTATGTCTCTCATGAATAAATAAAATAAAATAAAATAAAATATAAAATAAAATAAAATAAAATACAATAAAATAAAATAATAAAATAAAATAAAATAATAAAATAATAAAATAAAATAAAATAAAATAAATAAAATGAAATAAAATGAAAACCTAGGATTGCTGGCAGCCACCTTTCCATTACAAAAGAGTCAAACTAAGACCTTTGAGTAGAAAGCCAATACAGAGGAAAGCCAGGTTGGGTACAGATACCAAGTGGGAATGATCTAATTTGAGCCTCTGGATCCAGCCATGGCTGAACCTACAAGAGCTAGCTCAGAATATTTCTAGTAAGAGAGTTAGTAGATGTCCTTTTCGCTTTAATTGGTTTAGGTTGAGTTTTACTGTGTTCACACTGAAAGCATTGCAAATAATACCGCCTCTTATCTTTGGAATGCCAGAGACTTTCTGGACGTCATGCAGACGGGATAAAGAGGGGCTTCCTTCTAAACTCTATGCCCAGGTTAGTCATGAGGCCTTGATAAAGCTCTGTGAATATTTAGGGACTTCCAAAAATCTGATCATTTTTGATTAGGACCATTCTGGTCCTACTTGTCCTAACTACAGAATTTCAAAGTCAACCCAGTTGTCCGGACCCAAACCACACTATAAAATATCATTCTGTCCTCTTCTGTTACCAACCTGACCCCCTCCACAAAGCAAACATTCTTCCCTCCAGACCAGTTACAAAACAGAACTTGTTACACGTCTCAATGGATAGAAAGAGACACCGGAGAAAGATGGCCATGAATGGAGACTATTATTTAGCCTCTTAGAAGTGCCCCGGGACCCAGCCTTGCTCATCTTTCTACTGTATGAACTACCATTTTTTGGTCTGATTACCATGCGCCAAGACTATGTGCCACCCAACTTTCCCATGAAGTTCAGTCTTAAAATGGATTCGCCCACTACTAGGTTTCTAGAAACATGGCTCTCTAGGGAAGAAAGCACAGAGAATTCAACTTAAGTATCACAACAAGTAGGACTCGGTTAAACATGACTCAGTCACATGTTGCTGTTCAAGGCAAACCTACACTAGTATTTAAATCACTGAGGCTTTCACATAAGCTTGAAAATCAGTTATTCCTCCATTGATTTCTCTTGTTATCTACTGGAAAACTCAGGATTTAACTTTTAATAATAATTATCATCACTGGCTACACCACCATGGTACAAGATCCTTGATATTCTTCCGTTTGATAAACTGAATGAAACAGTGGAGCATATTGATGTTTCTGCCCAACATCAATTTTTCTAGCTATTGAATTTCATCCTTTGCCTATTTTCCCATTTCTCCCAATTATTAAGGTCATTTTCTATTTCAATCCTGTTTCCAAGGCATTAGCCAACACATCCAACTTGCCGTCAATGGGATATTTAATAAGCACGCTCGTTCCACTATCCAAAACATTAATGAAATTTCTTAGTACCACAGGACAACTCCTCTCAAGTATGTCTTCTCTTCCTACTTTCAACTCACAATGACCTGTTGACAAATACTTTCAACTTGAGCCACTTGTGTACTTAACAGTGAAATGAGCTAAACTCTATTTTTGTAGGTTCTTGATGAAAATGACATTTGGAACAGGCTTTTAAAAGCCTCTTGAGGCATAATAAAGGGTTGAAACACATCCATTTGTCCTTACCTGACAAAATAAAGAATAGCAACCCTAACAGGTAGTAAACCTAATCTTTCAGATTTTTTCTATGATTTCTAAGGTCCTTGAATATTTAGGTGTTTCCTGAATCAAAACTCCCAATCTGTTGGAGGTAGTATGAGTTTGGGGCCAAACATACCCGGGACTAAATCCCACCTCTGCCACTCCGTGGGACTTTGAGAAAAAAAGAAAAGAAGTGGGGGAAAAAGGGAAAAGAAAACTTTTTTCTTTTTTTGCCCCTGAGCCTGTTTTCTCATCTGTAAAATGGACATGACTCTTAAATCTTAACTTTGCTTCAAGGACTAGCAACATGCCTTGGTTAGAGTAGAAGTTCAATTAAAAGCTGGCCTTCTTCCTTCTTTGTCCCATTTGAAAGGTTGTGTCTGTATTATAAAATCTCACCATAATCAAGGTAACTTCCGTAATTGCATAATAAATGCATGTGAAGCATGACTATTCCAGTGGATTTCATACATATAGACCCTTTCTAATTTCTTATACCCTGGAGTTTGGTAGGGGGAAGCACAGTTGGTTCAAGCATGGTCCTAGAGTCAATCGGGGTAGCCTGACTATGTCACTTGTTAATCAAGGGCCTCAGAAAATTTTCTTAAACTCTCAAAGTCTGCTTTTCCTTCCAAAAAAGATGAGAATATTACCTGGCCCGTAGCTTTCTTTTAAGGTTTAGACTAGATTTTGCTCACAGCAGCAGTCAACAAATGGATGCTGTAACATGGTGAGGTAACTCTTGTTGGAATCTTACCCGTGTGGGATGAATTCGGATGTATCTGCTCAAGTTCCTTCCACTTCCCAACTTCTCTCTGATTAAATAGTACACTTCATGCAAATATGGACCAGGCCTGTTTAATTCAATGCTATAGATCCCGCTCCTAGAACAGTGCCTGTCACATAGGAAACAATAAGAAATTACTGATTAAATAATGGATGAAGGGATGAATGTATACCTCTGAGTTCGTGCCAACAAAGTCTGAATACCTCAATATTCAGTAACTCAGTAACACTGAGGACCAATGGCTCCAACCTACTCTAGTAGCGACGCCATCACAAGACCCCTTAATTTGGGCTTTTCAATTTTCTAAATTACATCATAATTCAGCACAAAAAGATTTCAGGCAACACAGTACTTATAGTTAACAACATGGTATTGTGCACTTGAAATTTCTGTAGATCTCATGTAAAGCTTTCTTACCTTAAAAAAGGCAAGACCCCAAGGGAACTTTCTAGATGTGATAGATATGCTCATTAACTTTAATGTGGAGACAGGCACATGTGTAGGCACGTGTCCAAACTCATCAAATTATATACATTAAACATGCATTTTTTGTAGGTCAATTTTACCTCAAAAAGCCTGTAAAAAATAAGACTTTGGGTTTACATCTCTAAATTTAAACAGCATGATTTACTTTCTGAAAACTTGTGAATTCTCTCATCCCCCCCCCAAAAAAAGGTTTATTTTTAAAATATAAGTACACACAAGTGTAAAGTGATTTCATGATGGTCTAATAGAGAATGACTGAGTGTCCCTGGGTGATCCAAGAGCACACATAAATATACTCTCTCCTACACACATACCATATGTCTTTAAGTGTCATATTTTATCCCAAGGATATAATCAGATGCCACATTATTTTCATCACATTATTTTTCATAATCAAAAAATGAAGGTGATCTAAATATACATAAATATATAAGTAACCAAATTAGTTTATCCTAATTATAACATTCTATATAGTAATTAAAAACTGTATTATCTTAAAATACCAAGATACATGAAAATATTTTCAAAATATACTGTTAAATGCAAGAAGGTGGTTACAACTTACAATTTCTAGTTATTTTCACTAAAATGATAATAAACTGATTTTTTTTAAAGATTTTATTTATTTAATCATGAAAGACACAGAGAGAGAGAGAGAGGGGCAGAGGCACAGGCAGAGGGAGAAGCAGGCTCCACGCAGGGAGCCCGACGTGGGACTCGATCCCAGGTCTCCAGGATCACACCCTGGGCCGAAGGAGGCGCTAAACCACTGAGCCACCCAGGCTGCCCAATAAACTGATTTTTAAATCAAATACCCAGTGAGGCAAAGACAATAGGATAAGACAAAGAATTGTAGAAGATGAAAAGTACATGAACATATGGTACCTTCCTGGTACCCCAAATGAATCTAAATTTAAGCTGGCCCTGGGAAGCCCTAGAAGTAGATGACGCCTGGTACAAAACCCCAGGATTGCTCAAGAATAAGAACCATCGCTTAACTCTGAAAGAGGAGGTGCCTGTAGTTCAGAAAGCAAAATTGTTTGAATATCCTTACGACAAAGCATTTAAATCCAGGATAGCTCTCAAAACCCACTATCATTCCTGTAGAAAAACTAGGGATTTACTTTCTGGAGAGACTGATTCAAAAAGCCTCTGGACTTGGGGTCAATTGACACAAGTGAGGTTAGAGTACCATCCTGAAAATGTAGATTAAGTGAAACCTGGATACTGAATCGTGAAGGCCCCGGCCCCCTTTCCCACTCACTTCTAAAAATGCTAAACTCTCAAGTTCTTTCCAGCCTCATCTATGGCTTCACTCAGCTTTAGTTTCTCTGAATTTCTTTTGCTCGACAAATTTCAGGTTTAAACAAGATCTCAGAGGGAACGTTCAACCTGCTAAAGAAAATAAGTGTTTTAATCATTTAACAGCACTCTTTACAAACAACTCTTGCAGTATTAGTAAAGGTTTATAGCTTTGTTACTTACTGCTGATTCTTCAGAAGGCCTATCTGGAAATATTAATTTTTCCAGATTAATTAATTTTTTTAAAATTCTACACTTAAGCTGCAAAATGGCTTATCCTAGAATACAGTCCACAGTTTACACTTTGCACTGAGCCTCATTTTTCCTTTTCCAGTGTGTTTGCATTAAAGTAATTGTATTTGGGACGCCTACCTCAGTGGTTCTCAATCAAGGAATGGTGAGGAAGGACCCAGCCCATCAATATGCCAACTGTCTCCCCAATCGCCAACCAACATGTGAATCAGAAACCCAAACAGGTGGGGACACCTGGGGGGTTCAGTGGTTAAGTGTCTGCCTTTGGCTCAGGTCATGATCCCAGGGTCCCAGGCTCGAGTCCTGCATTGGGCTCCCTGCTTCTCCCTCTGCCTGTCTCTCTGCATCTCTCATGAATAAATAAAATATTAAAAAAAAAAAAACTCAAACAGGTCTTTTTAAATTATACATATAGAACCCTGCCTCCAAAACCTCTGTAGATCCTTCAACTATCTCCTAGTAGAAAAATCACCACACTACCTTAAAGAATGTCATGGACATGTCAGTGGCTCAGAACATAAAATAAGGTAAGAACTATTTCACTACACCGTACAGATACCCGATGAACTGAACAATTCTATAAAATTTGAGTTTTGGACAACACTGAGGAAACATGTCTTCTAAGGCCCGTTTCCCTTTGACAATTTGTAGAATTCTTTAGTGGAATTAGTGACTGTCCCATTCTGTGGGAATTGGCACATGACCCTGGTTAGACCGATCACCCCTCTGGCCTGGCGGGCAGGCACGAGACTCACCAACTGAAGCACTTCCCTGGGATTTTCTTCAACGTGAAGCTGGCATGTAAGTGCCCTTTTCACTTTGGTCATGGAAGTAACTATATGAAAACAAAGCTTCCAGAGGGCACATCCTGCAATCTAGGGGTAAGCCAGGTTAAGAAAATAAAACTGGTGCACAGAGAAAATTGGAGATTGAGGAAGATAAGAAAGAATTCTGGGGGGATTTGGGTTTCTGATTATAGGCAAGCCTACAAATTCCCCCTTTTTCCCCTTAAATAGTTTTGAATTGGGTTGAGTTGGAATTTTGCTACTTCCATGCAAGAAGGTCTTGCCAATTCCTATTGTTTTAAACTGTAAACTCTGGGAGGGTCAAAGCCAGGCATCAGAGACACCATAGATAGAACATACTGTCTGGATGGTGGCGGTCATAGTGACAATGGTGAGGATAATGACAATAATAAACAGACTCGGTCCCGTGACCACTGACCATATGCCAGGCAAGCAGTATAATGTTTTATACTTTTTACCCAGGACGGCCGACCTAGAAGGTCACAGAGTCAGGATCTGAGCCAAGCACCCTGGCTTCGGAGCCCACACTCTAAACCACCACAGCATTTTTGCACACCGGGACTCGTCTGTTAACTGGGTTGTTAACAACACATCCTCTAAACTAAAGCCGAGACCAAAATTACCTCAACTTTGAGAATGTTTGACCTTTAGAACATTCCAATTGCTTTGACATTTCAGATCTTAGTGAAAGGAGCCCCACTTCCACTACTGAGATTTACATGTGATAAATATTTCTTGGAAAACACCCTGAGGAAACAGCTCCGTCTGTAAGTAAACGGAACATGATAAATGCTGACAGTCTAATGGGAAGCGCCCTACAAAGGCTGAAAACCCTGAACTGTTTCTGCTTGACTTGTGGTTTGACCTAGAGCCAGTCACTCCACCCGTGACCTCTCTGGGCTCTGTTTACTTCTCATTTAATAAGTGGTCATTTCATGGTCCCTGCAGAACAAGAGGAGGGCATTTTTAAGGCAAATTATGGCAATGCATAATATTCTCCAAGTCTCTTACAAGATATGAGCTAGACCTGAATCTAAGGGAATTTTGTAACCTCACTGCCATAATAATGAGCTAAAATCTTCCAAGGGTTTACCACGTGTCATCACTCCACAATGTGTATGCATTAGCTCATTCAAGCCTCATGACAGCCTTACACAAGACTTGGAGGGGTCAAATTATTTGTGGAGATTTACGTAGTGTGGTGATTTATTTTATGTGTCAGCATGGCTTGGCTATGGTGCCCAAATGTTTAGTCAAACAGTAGTCTAGAGGTTGCTATGAAACTATTATCTAGATGAAGGTAACGTTTCAATCAATAGACTTTGAGTCAATGACCCAAATGACCCGCCATACTGTGGGAGGCCTCTTCTAATTAGTTAAAGATCTCGAGAGAGACACTAAGATCCCCTGAGGTTGCCTCCAGACCGTCCCGAGACCCAAGCTGCAATACCGACTCTTCCGGGGTCTCCAGCCTCTGGACCTGCCCAGTGGAATCCAGACTTGCCAGGCCCCACATTCACGTAGGCTAGTTCCTTAAAATCTCTCTCCGGGTCTTAGTCTCTCATGCGTATGTATACACATGAACATCCTCCCGGTCCTGTTTCTCTGGAAAACCCCAACTAATACACAGATAGGCACAGCAACTGAAAGAGTTTGGAGTTCAACTGAAACAGCCTTGCTATAGAGCCCACACCAAGCTTTCTTTAACTCACAAGATTTCCTTGAGCCATTCTCATACTTGATGGGGCCATGACCATAGGGTCTCTGAAAACTGGCAGCACCACTGGCTTAAAAAATAAATCAATAAATAAAAAATAAAAAATAAAAAAAATAAATAAAAATAAATAAAAATAAAAAATAAATAAAAATAAAAAATAAAAAACGAGAGGTGTTCTGTTACTTTCTTGTAAGGGATTTCTTTTGCCCATAGTCTAAATCTAATTAAGCTCAACCAGGTGTCTTTGGATCCTTCCCCCCAACCTATGTGACTTGTTGTCAATCAGTGTTCAATTTACTGTCTAGAGCTGTTTAGCATGTCATATACCCTCTTCCTCACGCAGGGAGACGGGAGGGAAGACTGCTCTAGCGTTTCAAGGCCACTATGGGATTCCCTTGTGGGCACATGTCTCCCGCCACGAGAGGAGTAGAGCTAATAGAAAGTAGACTAGCAAAGTAGACACAGCAGCTTCTGAAATCAGGCAGATGTGAGCTCATTTCCTACCTTTCCTCACTTTACAACCTTGAACCTCACTTCTCCTCCCTGCAAAACGGGGACAGCTATACCTGTCCCCAAGCAGTGTTTTATTTTTATTTTTATTTTTATTTTTATTTTTATTTTTATTTTCATTTTTATTTTTATTTTTTTTAAGCAGTGTTTTAAAAGCCAAGGAATACACAAGACAAAAGTACAGAGAAGGTATTTAAGAAGCCACAGCCCTTGTACTGGGAGTACTTCCACCGTAGAATTTAAAGCCTAATGTCTGTTTCTGAAGCTCACTTATAATCAGACAACTGTTGTTGTTTGGCCATATTTCACTGACATCGCTGCGATCTGGGGTGAAGGCTAAGTCTACAATTATTCCATCTCCTATCTGACTTGGCAGCGTGTCACGCAGAATGCTTTAAAAACCCTAGGCCCCCTTTAGAGACCACACGAAAAGGTTAAGGGTGGAATCAGAAAATCAATTTAGATCCCGTCTAGGCAGCCTTTTGCTAGAACGTTCCTTGAACAACATAATGGCTCTGTGGAGCTGATGACAGAGGGCAATGCAAGGAACAGCCCCGTTTTGATGCAAGCCTGCCTGTCGCATCGTAGCCGGCATTCCAAGGACAGCAGTTTCCTTTGCACTAGGGGCCATCCTGGGGGAAATGGTGCCAATCAGCCCAGCCCTGCCATGCCCTGCACATCCATGAGCCGAGCCCTGAGCTAGGCAGATGGCCTTCTGTCTTTCTGTAATTCTGCAAATTGAGTTTGTTTGTTTTTCTCACTATACAATAAATTCATAGTCCTTATAAAAAAAGTCTGGAAAAAATTAAAAAGTAGACAGAAGAAAAAATATTTGTAGTCCCGGTAATCAAAGACAACTATTATCAACATTTCAGTGAATTCTTTTCAGTTTTTATTAATTGTATTAGTGAAGCTGTGATTATAGATGCCATTATTTATCCCATCACGTTTTACCCTAAAACAGGAGTGGGAAAACTACAGCCTGAACCCACTGCCTGTTCTCCTAAATAGAACTTCACTACGATACGGCCATGCCTACCCATTTCCCAGTGTCTACGTCTGCTCCTGCAGTACAATGGCAAAAGCTGAGTAGTCAAAACAGAGACCGGATGGTCTGGAACGCCTTAAATATTTACTCTCGAATCTTTGCAAAACAAGTGTATTAACCGCAGCCCTAGATGAACGGTCACTGAAGGTGCTTACCGCAAGGTGCAGTGGGTTCCTAGCCCCACCCCATTTTCCACGTGCCCACATCCTAACCATCCCTCAAGCCCCAACACAACTGTTATAGCTTCGGGGAAGCTGCTGCCTCTACTACCCAGTGGAAGTCAGCTCTTCCTCTTCAACAGCCCCACAGATATTGATCCCTATTTCTCCTAATATCTTCTCCATTTCCTACCATTTGTATACATGTGTATTTTTATAAAGTATATTTTCTCATCTATTAGACTATATTTCCACATCGCTGAGCTCAGTGTCTAGCAACCGAACATATAATTCAGTGTACGTTTGCTGAACAGAAGTTTTAAGAGATGGTCCCCATCCTTCAAGCATGCACAGCCTCATTGGGGGAAATACCACCAACCACATGAAAACTACTAAGAACGGTTTGAGGGCACCTGGGTGGCTCAGTTAGTTAAGCATCCAACTCTTGGTTTCATCCAACTCTTGGTTTCGGCTCAGGTCATGATCTCAGGGGTGTGAGATTGAGCCTGACGAAGAGTTGGACACTGGAAATTCTCTCCCTCTCCCTCCCCCTCTGCTCCTTTCCCCACTCACACCCTCTCTCTCTCAACAATAAAATAAATAAAATCTTAAAAAAAAAAAAAAGAATAGTTTTGATACAAGAATTGTCCAGAGAAGTAGCTGTGGTTTGCGCTGGTATAATCAGGGAGGGCTTCTTCAAAGAGGCAAGAATGAATTGAGCCTTAAAGGGTGATTTTGAACTGCGGAGAGAAAAAACAGGTGGAAGGCAAGAATAAAGACAGGAGGAAGGGAAGCGTACAGCTTTGTCTAACAGTGGAGAAAGATCTCTACAGGGTACAGCGTAAGTTCAATCGAGAGAGGAAAGCAGTAAAGAGAGACTGCATATGGCCAGAAAATGTAGGACCCTGAAAAGCAACCGTATAATCACTAAGCAGGAGCCTGAGCTCAGTTCCCAAAACAGCGATGACCAACCTGTATGTGCCTTAGTTGATAACTTGTTTATGATTCTACAGAGGAACATCATCAGTTCCCTTCTGCAACACTATGTCTTAATGAGCATCGTTTGTAAGACATCTGAACGAGCCCGGCCCCCAGCTTAGAAACGATGGGAAGGTAAATACGAATCGCTCGCCCGGTGGTCTCCCGTAGGACTCGGGACATAATCTTCCTGGTGTAAACCATGCCCTGCTGCAGTTGTTTCTGTTTCTGTTTACGTGTTCATATTCCTTGCTAGGCACGAACTTCGCCAGGATACCTTAGTCACGGATTGTTTAATTATAAGGAGAAAAAAAAAACACTCTAAAAATTTGTTTTAAAAAAAAAAAACAAAGCTTGGACAGCCTGGGTGGCTCAGCAGTTTAACACCTGCCTTCGGCCCAGGGCATGATCCTGAAGACCCAGGATGGAGTCCCCCATCGGGCTCCCTGCATGGAGCCTGCTTCTCCCTCTGCCTGTCTCTGTGACTGTCTCTTTCTCTCTCACTCTCTCTGTCTCTCATGAATAAATAAATAAAATCTTTAAAATAAATAAATAAATTAAATAAATAAATAAATAAATAAATAAAAAGAATAAAAAAGCAAAGCTTAAGAGCAACTTATATTCAGCTGCAGTTCTATCTGCTGGGCCATGACTTGGGGAGGACAGACAGTGGTCACCACAAGTGGGAAGTCTTCAGCCTCCCCTGTGTTGTCCTATCCGCCTGCCCCTGGACCTTCAGCCCTCTGACCCCTCAGGAGCTCATCTCCACCTCCGAAGCGAACCATATTCTTGGGCTCCCCAGAATTCAAGTTTTCCCAGCTTTACTATCCCTAAACCTCATAAAATGTTTCACTTCCAGTGTGACATGTGATACATGGGGGGGGGGGAAGCACAGCACCCAGACTTAATAAGAATGCTATCACTATGCTAGAGAGAAGTTCTGGACACCACAGTGGGGCACAGCAGATGGAACGGTACAGGAAAAGTGATTCCAAACAGGTGGACTCTGAACATAACATTTTAAGAACATCCTAATGGTTGATTTTACTTATGCTTTCCTGTGTGCTACAAATAAGAAAATTCAAAAGTATAACCTATGAGAAGACACTATAACTAAAAAAACCTAAAGAAGTTCTTTCAATACGCAGAAAATAAGATTGGTAAATGATGAAAAGGCATGATGCCGTAGTATAAGTGGCAGGTTTTTGTCTTTCTGAGCGGCAGGCTTACAAGTGACTTTCATTTAATGATGCGCTGCTTCCCTTTGACTCCTGGTTGGAAGGTTTGGGGTTGCCAGGTCTTCAAGCCACAGCTCTAAAGGATGTAGAAGCACGGGCCTAATTCCGTCTGGCAGTGCCAACCTCTGTGATTTGCTTTCAGATTCCCAGGAGAGCGAGCACACTTGCCCCAGCTTCCAGCCCAAATGAATCAACTGGAAGGAAGAGGAATAGAAGGAGCATAGATTCGGTGGAGGAAAACTTAGGAGAATATCATGGAGACACAGGACGCCCCAAAAAAGGGGAAAGAAGTGGGTCTGGACCAGAAGCAAATGAGGCACACGTCTCTATCCCAAAGTGGTGGAGAGAGAACATACCAGAACCAGCCTCTTCTTTTCCTTGGTATTATTATTATTTTAGGGGGGTTTGTTTGTTTGGTTGGTTTTGTTTTTTGGGAGACTGTTAGTAGCTCTTAACAGACCACAACTGGATTTTTTTCACAGACTCAGTTCTCAACTAATTCTTTGGGTTTGGCTTGAAATGAGTTTAAACAACCCCGATACCAGATATTATTTGGTGACTCTCTATACCATCGCCTCACCTGTATGAAACAGGCGGGAGAGCATGGAAACTATCTTGCTCTGAATTTTTTGCTGGCACAATTCCACTAGGATTCGGCCCGGAAGAGACCCTCATGTGAGATCCAGAGGGAGAAGAGAAGGGTGAGCCAGTACCGCCACAGCAGGTGCAGGCAGCTCTGCAGGAGTTGATGGATGGCAGACACGGGATGTGCTGGAGGCTTCCGAAATCTTCCTGAGGGTCACCCAGCCAGCTGAGATAACTAACAGCAGCTGACCTGCCATTTTTGCACGTTGGGGATTTCTGGAAGCTTGGAGTGGCCATGCTGAATGGCCTTTCAGTGGCCAGTAATCCTTTAATCCTCTGTATTCCATGCTTTCCTATTCAAATACCTAAGGTGGCTTCTATTGTCTTGACTGAATCCTGATTGATACCTCTTTTTAAGGGGCGGTTCTCAAACTTTAACAGACACAAAAATGACTTGTAGGACAGTGTAAAAATTCAGATTCCGCAGTGCTGGATTGAGCCTGGAAAGCTGTATTTTTAGCAAGTATTCCAGAGGACTCTGATGCAGGTGGCCCAGGTCCTCACTAGGAAGTACTGCTTTATATATAGGTGAGGACCCGTGAGCCCTATAGACTCAACCTCTTTTATTGGAGAATATTCCGATGCCCAAATCAGCACCCTCTGCAACCCAGTGGCCAAAACAAAGTTTATTCCTATCTGGAAGTGTCCTCATCATATTCTTAAAGTTTTTTACTCACCAAAAACATGTTATGTCTGAGCACCTCATCTATGAGGTGCAATAGAATCTAAAGATGAAGGGGGCAGGGTCAGACCTGGGATCAAATCCTGACTCTCCATTGGTTGGTATATGACATTAGTCAGGTCACTCCACTTATGTGAGCTTCAGCGCAATCTGTGAACAGCCGCCTCGTGGAGTTGATCATCACCCACATAACAGGACCGGCTACGTCTACCTTTCCCACCTACATCGTGAAACCCATAAAAACGGGAATTATATCTAATACACTTATTGCTTTATCAACATTCGGCCTTTGTTCAATAAATAATTATTGAGCATTTAAGATATGTCAGGCTGTGCACCAGCTCCAACTGAGGATCCAGGGCCTGACCCAATGTGGAGAACAGGCCACGCTTACAGCATTTTGCTCAACAGCATCATCAGCTAAGATCAGTGACTCACTTTTAAAAACCTATTGTAAATGGCAGGTACATTAGCAACTTGTAAAGGGCAAACAATGTGATAAAATAATATTTCATATAAATAGCAGCAGTCTATTATATCAATAGGACAAAAGTGATGGGAAGGAAGTAGTCCTTACACTTAGGCTAACCTATAGGCTCAACAGCAGCCGTACAGCAGCTCGGCTCTTGGGACAAGACCAACAGAAAACGATCGCTGCCACTCACTGGGAGGGAGGTTTTCTAATTTGGAGGTTTAATTTCTCATTCTCTATCTTGTGGAATGCTTCCTCGATCAGGCTTCCAGGACCTGGGGGGTACGTCCCACACCCCCATGAATCTGGAAGGAAGCAGCAGTTCACAACCCTTGTGCTTGCCACCGAATGGCTGCTGCACTCCTGGCGCCCAGTCGGACCTACAGCCCACGATGCACGAAGGCAGAAGTCACCCCGTGCACTGAAGGGAACGCTGACGGCATCCAGCGGCCTGCGTGGGTGAGCACACGCCACCACTGGTGCCAAGGAGCCTGCACTTGCATCTTCCCACACCGCAAGTGACCAGGCCAGACGCTGGGGGACATGGGGCATCACTCGTCGCCCGCACGAGGCCTCTGAGGCGGGCACCTGCCACGTGCTTTCCCCCCACCCAAGGGCTCGGCTTTTCATGTCACTCACAGAGCAACCTTTTCACGTTTACAAACAGCTAATAGCAGCCAGGGCTTGCTAAGAGACAGGCACCACACAGCACCCAGCACGCAGGATGAGAGCGACTCTTGGTGGCACCCTTAGGACCCGGCACAGTCCTCACCCCCCTCCACGGAGGACCCAGGAGCTAAGCCAGGCGCCCAGCAGCTGCAGCCCTGGCTCTGAGCCCGGGACCCAAGCCCCACCACCCCGCTGTACCCCCTAATCTCTACCTGGAGTCCGAGCCCCCCACCACCCCGCTATACCCCCTAATCTCTACCTGGAGCCCGAGCCCCCCACCACCCGCTGTACCTCCTAATCTCTATCCGGAGCCTGAGCCCCCCACCACCCCACTGCAGCCCCTAATCTCTACCTGGAGCCCGAGCCCCCCACCACCCTGCTGCACCTCCTAATCTCTCTCTGGAGCCTGACCCCCAACCACCCCAGTGCACCTCCTAATCTCTACCTGGAGCCCAAGCCCCCACCACCCACTGCACCTCCTAATCTTTATCTGGGAAAAAGCAAGTACAACACTGAGTGAGGGCAGTTGCTGGGAACTCTTCCTGTAAGGTCCAGAGAGGGGTGTCCCAGCCCTGGGTCCCCAAAAGCCCTGGCCTGGGACTGAGCTCCGCGGCACAGGGTGGAAGCGCCCCAGGCCCAGGGAACCCAGGGGTGTGAGGTCTGCACCCCCTAACACTGCATTTCCAGAAACAGGCCGGGGCACACTTAGCCCACCCCGGCGGGAACCTCCGAGGCAGAGGAAGGTGAGGCCAAACCCAGAGGGGCTGCCAGGCCGGCCTGGGGGGACCCCCCTCCGTGTTGGGGCGTCTGTGCAGGCCCCTGCTTCCCCTCTGCAAGCACTGCAGGGGTGAGCCCGGGAACTTCCTGGCAGAGAAGGAGGGAAGCAGGTCCGGGGCCCTAGAAGGTGCCGGGTCAGGCTCCCCTCAGCCCCTCGCGTGCATGGAAGCTGGAGGCGCGAGAAGAGAGAGCAGGGTGGGGAGAGCCGGAAAGCACCTGCTCTGCTGGGGGGAGCAGCCACCGCATGTGTGTGCACACACCGTTTGCCATTTACGCCTGATAACCACGCAACATGCTCACAATTACGAATATTGATCGGGAGGTAGGAGCTTTGTGGTCCGTTGTATCTGATTACAACAATGAGCTGTGTCACGTCTGGGCCTCCACAGTTTGTTGCCCATGAGGCATGAGCACGTCTGTTCACAATTAAATCTTGTGGTACAGAGTGCCCGTCCCCGTCCCTAGTTTTCGCTCACATTTTTCAGGTAATCCATATAACGTCTGTACTAATAAAAGAACAAATCTTGCTGTAAGGAAGCATATTGTCCCCGTGAACGGAACCCGGGCCTTCAATACTAATTGCGAGCCATTTGTCAGCGTGTCAGGCACAGTACTACGCAGATTGCATAGATTATCTCACGTTAACCTCGGCGAGTTCACGACGTAAGTCCTATTATTGCGTGTGCAGGCCTCATGAAGAAAATGAGGCTTGCCCTCGGAATAGGTTATTTTTCTGCTGCCTTTGTGACAGTAAAGGGTCTTGCTGTCACCACACACACACACACACACACGCACACACAGGTTCAGTGTACCTTCAGGAGCTGACAAACAATTTTTAAAATACCCAGGCCTCCTGTCATGAGATCAAGACCTACATAAACTGCACAGGCGCTCCTCTGGGATCATCAATCATCGCTGGACTCTGATGTCAACCTCGTGTGAACAAGCTGAATGAGCTGAGTGGGGCGGCGTGCCAGACGCGGACGGTCCACTTCAAGGTCTCAGGAAGAAGCAAACAAGCAGCTAGGGGCAAAGGACTGGAGGTCCGTCCACCCACCGACGCAGGCAGATCTTAAGAGCATAACATGGATTTTAAAAAGGAGGCGGGGGGGAAAAATTAAAAAAATTTTAAAAATTTAAAAAATTTTTAAAAAGTAGGCGGGAAAATGCGTGACATCATGTGATTTACATAATCTAAAAGTACATGCATGTGAGACAGCAATGCACATTTTGGAAGACGTACACACACACACACACACACACAAAAGAAGGACAAATTAAACAATCAGGGGGATCCCTGGGTGGCGCAGCAGTTTGGCGCCTGCCTTTGGCCCAGGGCGCGATCCTGGAGACCCGGGATCGAATCCCACGTCGGGCTCCCGGTGCATGGAGCCTGCTTCTCCCTCTGCCTATGTCTCTGCCTCTCTCTCTCTCTCTCTCTCTCTCTGTGTGAGTATCATAAATAATAAATAAAAATTAAAAAAAAATTAAACAATCAGAACAGTTGCTATAGTGAAGGGAGAGGAAGGACGGACAGGAGGGTAGAGGAGGCAGCTATCACATCAGGGGAGACGCGAGGAAAGAAAGTAAATAGCAGGGGTCTTGCAAAGAGTAATACAGATCATGTACCATTAACTGAGACGTGTCATTATTCAATCCATGGAAACTGAGGTCTAAGAAAGCAGAAGAAGGAAAAAAAAATAAAGCAGAACAAATGCCTTCCATCCAAAGAAGAGCCAAACAATAAAAATGATCCTGATAAAGAGACCGTGTGGGAAGAGTAGGGGTTGATCCTGTTGGAATCAGCTGCATCCCCAAAACAATACAATCTGGACTTCTGGAGAATAAAGGACGTCCGTGGTGCAGTCTTGACAAAAACAAGGGCACCGCCGTCGGCAATGCAAAATTACTCTTATTGAGCAATGGTCCCGGCCCCGTCATATTTTCCCAGGGATAAAGCGACAGCTCGGTAATGGATTGAAGACACACGGCCATTAATACACCCACTGTACTAATCCATTTCTTAAATTAACACTGTATAAAATTAAATGTCACACAAACAAGATATAGTTGTTCATTAAATATAGTCGAAGAGAGGGACAAGGTAGTGATCTCTGAAGCTAATGGGCACCCTTAATCAGGCCCGGCGTCCTGGGAATCTCTGCAGCCCTGACCAGTGCAAATGGGGGAAAACCGTGTCATGTCCCAGCCAGATATTTTTTTATAGAAAAGGTTAGATCATGGCATGAGAGGAGTCTTTGCTCCCTCTCCATTTTCCAAAATCACATGTTTGTTCATCCCTGGATGAGTCACTAGCTGTCTTAAGCTGCAGAGATGACACAATAAAGTGAGAACAGAGAGAGAGAGAGGGAGGCTGCTCCCTGCATGGCTTAGCCAATACAGGAGAGAACACGTTTCCTTTGGGGGGACACCGAGGCCAGCCTCCCCTGTAGGGCGGGCACCCCGTTGGCTGTTTGCAGCCCCGGCTCAGAACTGGGAACCTCAAATGCGGCTTCCCAGGAAGGACGCTCGGCCTGTGCACCGTGATACCAGCCTGCCAGCGAGTAAGGCAGGTGCAGGGAAGTTGAGAAATCAGAGAACAACTGAAAATAAAGGGGGGGGGGGATCATGCAGTTGTCTGCAGGAAGCAGGACCTTATGACCCTAAGGGAGTTATTACTTACCTGAGGACCTCCCAGCGCCGGGCCTGCGGTGAGTGCCCTGCCCTGAAGCCTCCCCTGAACCTGAGGGCAGCGACCCCCAGGGACACCCCAGGATCCCCACGGCCGAGAAGATGGGGCAAGAGCCGGGGATCCCGGGAACATGCCCCGGGACCCACCAGGGACACGTGCTGGAGTGACTTAGGCCCCGGCTGCAGAGGGCCGGTCAGCCTGGGCCCAGCAGGATGCTGCGCCGCCTCCCCAGCTTCCGAGTTGGCGACAATTTAGGTGTCATCTAATCCAACTCCTCGTTGTATAAGGAGGCAACAGGCCAAGGACGCAAGCCAGCACGCCTACTACCTACCCCCCCCCAATTCTTTAATAGCAAAACCAGGACCCAAATATGGGCTTCGGGCCTTCCAGGCAGCACCCCCGACAGGGTGACCCTGGTCCCAGGCCATGACCCGAGTCTCTCCTGAAGGAAGCGCAACGAACAGGTCTGTGCAGCCTGTGTGCTGAGGAGGAGACACCCTGACGCTGGTCCCCCACTCCGGGATCCCCGCCCTACCAAGGCCCAAGGCTCGCGCAGTATTGAACAATCCCGGCTGCTTCCCTCCAGTAGAGCCAAGGAAAGGAAACGCAGACGTAACACGCCTCCTCTGAGCCGACTGGGGGTAGCACTACCTCCAGAACATCCTCCATCCCGGTCTCCTTCCAAAAGGACTCGGATCAACGGATGGATTTGGAGAGCCCTGAACCCCTGTGCTGTCCCCGCTAGCCACTTAGTTGGACACCAGGGTCACAAACACAAATGCCTGAGGCATGTGACACAAATGAGTGATGGGGACCAGGTGCGAGATAGGAAGGGGTGGTACAAGCTGTGCCTGACTGGCACCCGGAAGGGTGAGCTGTTACTGAGTTCTCGTCCACTGTTCCCACAGGGACACAGAAGCCCTTGTCGCCAGTTTCACTAGCATCCAAAGACACGTTGTAAACATGCAATTTGTGTGAATGTTTCCAATTTTTCAAATATATTATCAAGCTAAACATGCCTCATAGGTTTCCAGCTTTCGAACTGGGGTCAATGTATTCTGAGCTCTCACACCTGCTAAAAGCCCTCTCAGACACTTTTCCCAAGATTGCATTTGTTTCTAAATGTCCACCCTAGAGTAGACGCTTCTGGAAAACTGAGTTCTTTCATAACTCCAAATCTAGTCCAGTGATCAGTACTTAAAGGAAAGGGGTTGATCTTTCCTGAAAGATGAAGCTATACATGTTCATTAAACCAGTCGGCAAGTATTCCTTGGGCGCCTTTCATGAAAGCCAGGAAATGTGTTAGCTGCTGGAACCACAGCAGTGAAAGCTCTGACATACTCTGAAACACCCAGGTCTACTGGCACCAGGAGAGGCTCCCCAGTCTTTACAGCACTTACTTGTACACTATAGTTCAGCATTCGGGATCATCCACAGCTCTGGGGGACAAAACTCTGCTGTACCCGAGTTGACTGAAAGTAGAGATATTGGTCAACACTCTTTCAGTTCACAGTAGCAACTGGAATCTTACTATATCTACAAGCAAGAAAGGGAGGAGAAGGAAGGAGGGAAGGAAGGAAGAGGGAGGGAGGGAGGGAGGGAGGGAGGGAGGAAAGAAGAAAAGAGGGAAGGAAGGAGGGAAGGAAGGAAGGAAAGAGGGAAGGAAGGAAAGAAGGAAGGAAGGAAGGAGGGAAGGAAGGAAGGAAGGAAGGAAGGAAGGAAGGAAGGAAGGAAGGAAGGAAGGAAGGAAGGAAGGAAGGAAGGAAGGAAAAGGGGAAGGTGAGGGGAGGGGAGGAGAGGACTGATTTACTCATAAAACCAAAAACTCTGGGGATCAGACTTGTGACTTCAGGTACAGCAGGACCCACGGACTCGAGCACTGTCAAGGGCGTCAATTCTTAGGCTCCAGCTCTGAATACAAACATTAGCATCACTGGCCGCACAAGACCCACACTGTGCACCTGAGCAGTATTGGGAGACCGGGGCCACCTTTATCCAGCCCCACTGCTGGAAGCCCCCAGGGAGGAGCCTCGGTGACCTAGACTGGCCGCATGATTCATCCATGAACAAGACTCACAGGGGAGAAGGAAAGTGAAACACAAAAACTGCATAAGCCCCCCAAGTTAATAATAAAGCAGCAGCCATCAGAGCAGCATGATATTGTCTTTCTATCTTGAGGAAATGAATCTGGACCAGGAACTTTTCGGTCAAGTCAAAATACTCTGTGTTAAGTCGGCAGAAAGGAAATATATTCAAGAAGGAAAATATATTCATTTTTTTTCTTGGATGTAACGATTATGTCTGATTCCAATATAGTATCAGGTTTTACATTTAGTTTCTACCTTAGAATCTCAAGGATTATTTTTTTAAAAGGGGGAAAATCTTACTTTTTAGAATGGTGGGGGTGTTCAGGGGTCAATTAAGTTCAGGAAACTTTGGGTTATACAAAGTTAAATATATTTTTAACTGAAGAATACCTCGGAGATAGAACTAGACTAATGTGTATCAAGAGTAGTGACCTAGGGGCCCCTGGCTGGCTCAAGGGATAGAGCTACAGGCTCCTGATCTCAGGGTCTTGAGTTCAAGCCCCATGTTGAGTGTGGAGCATATTTAAAAAAAAAAAAAATGAAGTAATGATTTAGTTCACTCCCAAATTAACTCAGCCGTGGAACCCAAGATTCCTAATAGGCCTGGTTCTATGGAAGGCGGACTAGAGCCCTCCCCTCCACAGTGAGATGAAGGTGACCAGTTTTCTCTTCACTTGAAACCTACTACCCGGTGTTATGAAAACAGCATAGATTTTCACATCAGCACCGTCTCTGAATATCAATTTGCTACCTTTTTTTCTAGATCAAATGACTTACACCTCTCTGACCTCAGTGTCTATATAAAGTGAGGTGATACGACTTGTCAAAGGATCTAGGATGACACCCAGCTCACAGACCACACTAGTGGCTGCAAGTTCCATTTGGTTTGGAATTGTCCTAGGCCAGATATACACCTCTACCTACTGTAGCAAGGGATGGTAATCCTGCAATAAGCACGTGCCTCTGCTTCTTGGTATTAATGCAAGTCTTACCAGAAGAGTCCAGGAGCACAGGTTCAGATGAAGGTTAGAGGAGAAAAAAAGCCAAATACCTTTGGATGAATTCAAAAAGGATGAACTAGTAAAGAAGAGCATCTGAGTCTAGCATAACATGGTAAGTCCAAGTTCAGGAGTTGGACTCCGAGTCCGGTTTGGATGACCTGATGTCTTTGTGCAAGTTAAGAAAACCTGCTGAAGCCTTGGATTTCTGGTGTATGAAATGAGGGTAATTACACCAATTCAGATGGTTGTTGTCAACATACTGAACATGAAGCGTTTCCTTCCTGAGCCTGGTATATAATAAACACTCGGTAACGCTATCCCAAGGCCAGCTCTGTTCAGCTACTTTAATAATCAACCCTCAAAGCTGCAGTGACTGGAAACAATTACAATTTAGTTCTTTATCCCACTACATGTCTGTATTATGCAAGCAGGGGAGTTTTGCTCACCAATGTCAGCCTGGACCTCTTAGACTGAGAGAAGAGACGCCAACTCAAATGTTGCCAGTTTTCCAGAGGGTATCAGGCTGGCAGTTAAATATCTGGCCTGGAAGTGACACATGACGCTTCAGCTCACAGCTGCATGACCAGGACTGATCACACTGCCTCAGGAGGGCCAGGAAGTGCAATCCTCCCTGGTGTCCTGAAGGAGAAGAAACACAAATGTGTGCTGAGAAGCGTTACTGCCCACCACAAGCACGGTAGCGCTTATGATCCAGAGCTCGCCCAGGTACGCACATCATGAGTATTCAATGATTGCCTTGAAATGGTCAACAGACTGGAAGAATCGAGATTTTGCATTCAGTCAGCAGAATCATCAGGATATCTACAAAGAGGTCCACTCTAAAAATAACTGTGCAAAGGCAGTACACCACAGGAGTGAGCTCACATGGGAGGGCAGGACCAGCTCAGGCTGCAGTTCGGCAACTAAAATAGGTACAGCAAGACCTACTGGGTCTGTTTCGTGATCTTTTCCTTGGTCAAATGACTACGCCTCTCTGGACCTCAGTTTATTCATCTATATAAAATGAGGTATTGGGATCCCTGGGTGGCGCAGCGGTTTGGCGCCTGCCTTTGGCCCAGGGCGCGATCCTGGAGACCCGGGATCGAATCCCACGTCGGGCTCCCGGTGCATGGAGCCTGCTTCTCCCTCTGCCTGTGTCTCTGCCTCTCTCTCTTTCTCTCTCTGTGACTATCATAAATAAATAAAAATTAAAAAAAAATGAGGTATTGTGGCTTATACCATAATGTACATCAAAAACCCTAGGACAATCCCCTGTTTGCAGAACACGCTTGCTAATGCTAATTTCACTTCCTTTTATTTTATTTTTTTAATACCAAATTTATTTTTTATTGTTGTTCAATTTGCCAACATACAGAATAACACCCAGTGCTCATCCCGTCAAGTGCCCCCCTCGGTGCCCGCCACCCAGTCACCCTCACCCCCAGACCTCCTCCCCTTCCACCACCCCTAGTTCATTTCCCAGAGTTAGGAGTCTTCCATGTTCTGTCTCCCTTTCTGATATTTCCTACCCATTTCTTCTCCCTTCCCCTCTATTCTCTTTCTCTATTATTTATATTCCCCAAATGAATGAGACCATATAATGTTTGTCCTTCTCCGATTGACTTATTTCACACTTCCTTTTAAATTGACCTGGTCAACATAAACTTCCACCAATGTGGCAAAGTCCTGAACAAAATCTGCGCAAAACTCCAATGACACCTTCTCTGATTCCAAAGATCTCCTTTTCTTGATAACAGCATATTTAGACAACTTTAAAAAAAATGATATATGTAACTCACAGGGAACCTTCTACTAAATTATTCACCCTATTTGTTTATAAACAGCACAACCAGTCAACCATGAAGTTTAAATTGAGAAATCAATTTCCCTGCAAAATATTTCAGGTTATATGCAGTTGTCGTGGAGACCTTGATGGCTGCAATGATGAATTATTTTTATGACATCACTCACAAGCAGAAAACACTGCTGCAATCCTGAGTTACAAGGAGGATGGGCAGATACATAGAAATTGACTTGTTCCTCTTAGGAAAGGTTCCCAAAATTCTTCCACCTTCCATAGTCATTATCCCCAAGGCTAATAGGTCAGGCAAGTAAGAATTGCTAATGTGATCAAAGATTAAAAATTACACTTGATTCAAGCTCAGATTCTTACTAATCTAATAAGCATTTTTAGAAATTTACCTGTCAAATTCATCTTCACGGAAGTCATAACTCAAAAATCAGCTGAAAAATAATAAACTTAACTGTAGGTTTTCCACATATTTTAGAAGATACTATAGGTTCTCTGTCCAACGTCTACCCTCCTCTCTCTCCTAACAAAATATTTTCCAGCTTCTACCCAGCCCATAAGCTTCAAAGGTAGCTGACTCCCCATCCCCAGCTCCGAGTTGTAGATAATCCTCTGTAGTCTGCTTAACCTGCTTCACCATACTGGGTGTAGGAGTGAGCATGTGACAAAATTCTGGCCAAGACATGAGATGTCCATTAAAGGTTTTCTAGATGAGGCAATCTCATTGAGGGAGGAAAAAAAGGAAGTAAGGAAGGAAAGGTCGGTCCCTCTTCTTCTCACTGATGTTGCCATGTGTAGATCTAACACGTGGACCTGCTGCAGTCACCTTACCTCCAGCATCTGAATGAGGACACTAAGGATGGAAGAGAAGAGAGATGAAAAGAGTCTAATTCCTTGAGATGTCCTTGAAAAACTGAATCAACCAACTCTGAAATCTGACCTACTTCCAGATACCTGATGTGGCATTAATGTTTCCTAAATGTTTATGCCAATTTGAGTTGCACGTCCTGATTACCGTGGGACAAAGCATCCTAATACAAAGGCCTTAAAGAGAATAACAAAAGCTTGGTGGACGCTACTGTGAACACCTACTGCCCACTGTCCCTGTGCACCCTGCTAACATCATGCTAACATTATTCTCCAATCTATGTGATGTAGCCCAGCTGCAGATACACAGCCATGTGCAGGCAATCTATATGGATGTCTACTCTTGGGGCTTACAAGGAAGCTATTATTCGTCTTATAAAAATAAATTTGAAAAGGAAAGATGGTTCTTGGTGCCCTTTTTCTTTTGCTTTTTTCTGCTTCTTACTGCCTGGTATGTGGATTACGTGCTCATAGGTTGAGGAATCAACATGCTAAGGGTGATAGAGCAGGAAATCAGAAGGACTGTGCATTCTTGATGCCTTCCTTGACCAGCTCTGCTCTTCCTAAAAGACTTCTCTCCAGACTTTCTTGACAAAGGAAGAAAAGAAACCCTTATCTGAATAAGCCCCTATAGTTAAGTTTCCTTTATAATGCAACCACAATTTAAAAAAAAAAGATAGTTATTTGTCAGCAAATAATAAACATTGGGAGAAGTATGAGTGAGTGGATAAATGTGTAGGCTCTAGAAATAGACTACCTGGGTTTCAAAGCTGGCTCTGCCTTTTGTAAGCAGTAGGATTTTAGACAAGTTATTTAAGTTCTCTAGGCCTTGGTTTCCTCATTGGTAAAACTAGGAAAATAATAAAAATAAATTTACCCCAAAGGATTATTATGAGAATTTTGTTAAGATGATGCATGTGGAAAAAAAAAGCCTAGAACTCAACATATTACTTCATTCAATAATTTTTTTTAAAATATTTTATTTATTTATTCATGAGAGACACAGAGAGAGAGGCAGAGATACAGGCAGGGGGAGAAGTAGGCTCCCTGTGGGGAGCCTGATGTGGGACTCGATCCCAGGACTCCAGGATCAGGCCCTGGGCTGAAGGTCGACATTCAACCACTGAGCCACCCAGGTGCCCCAAGAAATTGAACATATCACCAGGTATCAAACCCTGTTCGAGGTACTAAGACCTAACAGTGGACAAAACAGACAAAAAGCCCCCTTCCTGTGGAGTGTGCATCTTCTTGAGGGAAAATAGATAATGAACAACATAAGGCAAATGCACAACATGTTAGAGGTTAAAAGCTATTAAAAATAAGTTAGGGAGATGAAATGGGGAGGAGTTGAGTGTGGACTGTCGTAAGGTTACATAGAATGGATGAGGAAAGCCTCACCTTTACGTCACCTTTATAAGGAGGCATCCTTACTAAGAGCTGAAGTAGATAAGGGAGTCATGTGAATCCCCGGGATGAAGGCGTTTTAGGCAAAGCGAAAAGCTAATGCAAAGACCCGAAGCAAGAGTTTCCCTGGTGGGTTCTAAAAACATCAAGGAACACAATATGGCTGCAGCAGAGATTTTAACAATTAGCTTTTAACAATTTATCCACTCTCAGAAGCTAGTCTAGTGGATTTAAATTTCAAACCAACCCTTCCTAGACCATGAGGATATGAAGTGAATATGAAAACAGAAAAATGCTTTTATGACAATTTCCCCACTTCCATTTATCTCCACTGACTATAGACTGTCTCTGTCATACCAAATGATTGGCTCTATCTTAGTCTGCTCAGGCTGCCGTAACAAAATGCCATAAACTGAGTGGCTTCAACGACAGACATTTATTTCTCAGAGTCCTAGAGGCCTGAAAGTCCAGGATCAGGGTGTCAGCTAGTTCTATTTCTGTTGAGGTTTCTCTTCCTTGCTTGCAGATGGCTGCCTTCTCCCCATGTCCTCACATGGCCTCCCCTCAGGGTGTGTACGTAGAGAAAGAGATCTCTCGTTCAAACTCTTCTTACAACATCACCGATCATATTGGAGTGGTCTTATAATCTCATTTAACCTTAATTTTCTTCTAAAAGTCCTATCTCCGATTGAACCAAAATAATCAGTTATTTAGAGACATATAGATCCAACCCAAAGTTAATTGCCAAAAAATCCTCCAAACACCTGAGTTTTAGAAATTAGGGAGATTTTTCTGGAGAACATCTGGCCATGCTGAAAAAGAGGAGTAGTGCTAGCCAGCACTGGGGAGTCAGCCCTGAGCCCAGGCTTGTGGCCATGTGGGAAAAGTGTTATCCCTTCCCAAGCAATATGACTCTCTCGATAGATCTCAGGAGAAAAGTGCTCATTGTTGCTCATCCCAAGGAAGACATTGCCTTAATGTCTTATTCCAACAACATAAGAGGAGCTTTAACTGGTAGGAAATAATTCATACCAATAAGCTACATTTTTTAAATGTTTTATTTATTTATTTGAGAGAGAGAGAGAGCAGGAGCAGGAGCAGGGGAAGAGGGACAAGTAGACTCCCTGCTGAGCAGGGAGCCCGATGTGGGGCTTGATCTCAGGACCCTGGGATCATGACCTGAGCTAAAGGTAGACACTTAACCGACTGAAACACCAAGCACCCCTAAGCTACCATTTTAATACAACTTCCATTGACCAATATTTTGAGAGAGACTGCGGTGTAATAGCTAAGAATGTGGAATGAAACTGCTTGGGTTGAAATCCCAGATCCACCACTAACTAGTTGAGAAGTTATGTCACCTATCTGGGTCTTCATTTCTAATTACTAGAGTATCGATCGAATAACACATCTAGCTCATGGAGGTGTCATGAGGATTAAATGGAGTTAATAAATATAAAGCATTTAGTAGAGTGTCGGCTATACAGTACCTGCTCAGATAATGTTAACTGGCAGTAATGATTTATTAGGGTAAGCCATTATTTTTTATGTATAGAGTCATCCATATGTGTTGGTCTGCTGCTATAGGGCCAAACCTGTTGGGGGTTATTTCTGTCACACCATACAGTATGCAGAATAACGCAACCCCCTCCCCATCTTAAGATGTCTAGGCCCTCATTCTCAGAGCCTATGAATATGTCATCTTACATTGCAAAAGAATTTTGCAATCAGGAGATTATCCTGGAATATCCAGGTTAGTCCAATCTAATCACATGAGTCCTAAAAAGAGCCATATAAAATAGTGATTAAAGGTACAGGCTCTAGATGCTTTCTGAAAACCTGGGTTCAAACCCCAAGTGTCCATGGGCTCCTCTCTCTCTCTCTCTCTCTCTCTCTTTCTCCCTCTCTCTCTCTCTCTCCATTTTTCCGTTTGAAGATAATAATTATACCAACCTCATGGGGTAATTTTATGAGGGCTCAATGAGTTACAATACGTAAAATCCTTGGAACAGCATTCGGCTCAGTATAAGGACTATGTAAGTGTTAGCTAAATAAAACAATGTTATTTGAGTACGTACAAAAAAACTAGGTAAAATATCTTCGTACTTATATTTCCTATAAATCTTCAGAATCAAAATAAATTAATACATTATATTTCAACTACAAATCAACTAATTTAAATGGTATCAATTTTGTGTGTCGGATAATGTATTTTTTAACACATGACACCAATGTTCACGATAGCTGATCAAACTGCTCCACAGCTGATTCTTTTGAATCTGGTTGCTTTGTTTTTTGTTATTTTTTTTAACATGATATATAACATAAGGTCATTCCTTTTTCCAATGTTTTTCCTTATTCAAAAATCACTGCACAAACTGCCATATCATTTGGCCTTCCTTTGGAGCAAACGCATCACATGTATGATGTCCACCTCTGTGCTTGATCATTTTAACTTGAAATGTTTTTAAAATACTTACTTGATGCCTCACAAATGCAAATGAGAATCCTGAAAGGGTTAAACAGATGGTCTAGAATTTGCCTGTCTGTTCTTTTTGGATTATTGCATACAATTAAATAATTCTGTAAAAGAATCCATGCACCTCTGAGAATGCATCTTTATCCCTCAGTTTGAGAAACACTGTTCTACCCCAGAGTCTGCCTGCTACACCCCTTTCTTGGTTTGTATGTAGTTTGTCTCTCTTCCCACAAAGCCCTGCTCACTCTGCCTCTCTGCCCTAGATCTTCTCCCACCTACTCAAACCCAAGAAGTGTTGATGATGTGATCTGTCAAGGTTAAGGACATTTGATAGACTCCTCACTTGTATCTAGGGTCTGTCCCTCTTAGAATTTGTTTGGTGTGTGTGTGTAAATTTTCTTATTTTCATTCACATTTAGGAAGTTAGCTGGGCTAAAGACTGCTCTCTAGTCTTACCTAGGTCACCACCACCCTTTAAGAAGGCCTTAGTTGGGTGGCCCACCCCTCTTCTGCTCTGGGTAGTGAGGTAAAATTCTTCCGTCTTCAATATGATCTTCCTTTAAAGATCATTCCCAGGATCACTCCCGACTCCCACTATTAAGGCCGGGGAGGGCCCAGGAAAGTGTACCCCTAGCCAAGACAAAGGAAACCTCCTTCTACTCCAGCATCAGGAGAACACCACATGGAGGGTGAAGCAAAAGCTTCAAAGATGACTGTAAGGAATGTGCATTTACTCAGCTTTATCCTTTGATGGGGACTGCTCTAGAGCAAGACTAAGACAGGACAAGATTCAGGTGTCCAAGACATTTGAGCCCTGCTCCACTCCCATATGTGTATTATTTTAGAAACTCCAGAAACAGAGAAAATATACCTTTCATAAAGCTGCCCTTTGAGCTTCAGTGCCCCTTCAGCTTTCCAATGGAGGGCTTCTTTTCCACATGGGCTATATATGCATCAGACACAGACGATCCTGGGCTTGTCCGTGGGGCCTCCCCACACACCAACAGCCTGAGGGTAAGACAAGGACTGAGGTCACTCACTGACCCTGCAGCTGGGACAGCTCAAATACAAAATCAGGTCTTGCCCCCAGAGTGGAGCTGCTACAGCATCTGGTGGGAAACAAAAGCACAGAATTGACGAATGGAACGGAGAGGTGGCCCATCCCACCCTTCCTTTCTATAAGCTCATTCCCTCTCTGCAATAAGAGTAACAGTTCACGTGCATTGACCACTTAACTCTGTACCAGGCATTGCTCTCAGCCTTTCATATTTACCCTACAAGGTGTGTGGTTTTATAACCCCCATCTACCGGGGGGTGAGAGGAATTCGGCACAGAGAAGTTAAGTAACATAGCCAAGACCTTGTGTGTAGTAAGTGGAGAAGCCAGACTAAGAACCCAGGACTTGTGGTTCCCACCACACCAGGGGGCTGCTGCTGCTTAAAGCAACATGCATTCCAACGTCTGGCCCTTGAATGTCACACGAGGCCTGTATCACCCTGGGCAGGGAGTGGCAAAGTCATAGTGACAAAAAGACAAAATGAAGAGAACAAGACATGGTGGGGGAGGGGATACGGGGCTGGTCATCTTTCTGAAGCACAGTGGTGTTTTCAGAGGAAAGATCCCCCTGTCCCAGGTTTGAATTCCTGTCATGCTAATAATAAACAGGCCATCGAAGCAGGTGGCTGCCCTCTCCTTGCTGCCACCGTGGGAGTTATTTATGCTAATCCTCTCCCTCGTAGCCAGCCTGGACAAGGATGGAAATCCCGGGCATCAGCTATTAAGAGAGACAGGGGAAGCACAGAAACCAATTTACGAGGTTTCACCTGGCCAGCTCCCTCCATGTGAGCCCTATTAGCTGGGATACTGTACCCCTACTATTAGCAGGCCGGGAGAGCCAGGTAGCTGTGTGTGTGAAGGCGGGCGCACACGGCCTTCAGTGCTGCTGACATTCTAGCACAGAAGCCAGGAAGGTAGACACCAGCCACATGATCCTTTCAGGTTTCACGAAGCATCCGAGCAACCAAGTCGGTGACTATTCCAAGGGAATTTTCCGGGGTGCTGGCGTGGGGAAAGTTCCCCGCAGCTCTGCGCTCCCTCGCTGTTCTTGGTGTGAGGCTTTGTACCTCTCCAAGCTTCCGTATCTTCAACCTCAAAATAGGCGAAGCTGTGTACTTTGTGTGGGAGCTGTGAGGATCGATGAGGCATGGATATCATGGTCTTGGCACAGTGGCTGTCACAGTCAAAGGCTCTCGGTAGCAACAAAAATAACAACAGTGATAATCGTACTGGCTGTCGTCAGAAGTTGTATTTTTCTGACTCCCTGCTTCCTATATGGCCTGATTCAATTTTAAGATTGAAACTTCAAAGGAACCATAATTCAGAAGCACATGAATCACTTCCTGTGACCCTTCCCCCTCACACTCAGGTCTAACTTTCTCTTCCTCTGCTTGTCTCCTTTCACCCCTTGCTAGATGACAGTGGTCCAGACCATGAACGAAAAACTGGGACAGTGATGTGTCCTTTCCATGAATTCAAGAACATCCTCTTTTCTCCCCATATTTGTATCCTTCTGGGATGTCATCTCTCATACCTCTCATTTCCCTGTCCTCTTCATTGCCTTCAGCCCAGCATAACAGAAAAGTACAACCTGATTATTTCAGAATGAGAGCTCCTATTCTTGCCCAAGGATTCCCATTTACGACCGTGACGATGAACCCAAAAGCCCCTGAAATGGAAAAGTTTTCTGGATCTGAATCAGGGTTGTTCTATTAGTCATTTCAAGATCTCAAGAGAAAGGGTCAGAAAAAAAACTTGAGATTCAGAGTTAATATCAAGCAGGAATGGCAGAGTCAGAGAGGCACAGGAATCTTCAGCAAAAAAAAAAAAAAAAAAAAAAAATATATTGCTAAAAAACATGCCACTACCACTGACTTCATTAAACACAGAAAGGTCCAGTAAATGTGAATACGGCGGATTAAGAGTTTTGGCTTAAGCCAATCTGACCTAGTATAGCACTGGTACATTCTAGTGGTATGACCTAGCATGAGATATTTAATTTTCCTGAGCTTTTGTCTCCTCGTTTGTCATATAGATACTAATATTTATTTTATGAGGATTAAAGATGATTTGTCTAGAAGTGCTTAGCACATGACTTGACACATAATAGAAGCTCAGTTAGAAGTCTTATTTAGCCAAAGTACTAAGCTTGCAGCTTTCAAGTTTCATAAGATGCTCCAACTTTCTCTTCTGCATTTTTCATAAATATAAATGTTAAATCTTTATCTAATAACTAGAACATGTGACAACTGTGCTGGCAAAAAGTGACAAAAGATTAAACTTATCTAGAATAGTCCTAAGGAAAACCAGGGTGAAAAATAGATGGTTCTGGAAGATGTATTCAGTTCACTGAAATATATAGAAGCCTGAAGAACCAGAAGAATCATCTGCCACAGGATATTTCCAAACATATGCTGGAGGACCACTTATTCAGGTGGAAATATCCAGCAGAGAGTTGGATAAACTGATCCAACATGCAGAAGACAAACGCCTTAGCTTGCATTTTGGAGCCATCTACAAATATCTATCCAAGGATAGGCCACCCAGATAAGTACACAGAGTTAGACAAAAAGACAGAAAATCAAACACTAAATGCTAACATTGAAGGTCCATTGAAAAAGACAGAAGGAAAATGTTTCTATGAAAGGATTAAGGACTGCTCCATACTCATTGGCCGGGGTCATTAGATAATCCATTCATTCACTCATTCAACTAATATTTATATTGTGCTTGTACTGTGCTTTATATTATGCTAGGTGGGGAACGGTGATGAACAAGACAACCCAGACTCTACCTGCATAGAGCTTACTACCCAGGAAATAATTTAAATATATACAGAAGTTAAGTCCACTGAGAGGCCTTTCAAGGAATTAGAAACCTGATTTAAAGGCCTAAAAGAAAATGAAGACAAAGTAAACTCTCTCAATAAGAGATACAAGATAAAAAGAGAGAGGATGCAGGGTCAATGTTTTGGAAAGACTTCAAGCATCACATGGAGATGGAGGGAATTCCAAATTTGAGATTCAATTATTCTCTCATCAATTCCTGGGCTTCTCAAAATCCAAATAATAGCATGAGTTATATCTATGCTGACTATGATGGAAGCAGCTGCCTGAGCAGATGACTGTCCTTTTGTGTCTTCAGGAACGATGGGTCCAGGTGCTCTCCCCATAGTCCCTACACAGCAGATGTTCTCTTCTGCAGTGTGAGGATATCTGCATTCGCCTAAGTACATACAACAGGCCCTTTAATTAATGCTCAATACGCTTCACATATTAGTAAATGCCACTATGTCCCCTTTGGAACTCTAAGGCCTCTGGTAGACTTGTATCTCCCTCAAGATCCTACTTGTTTCTCTTATAGTCAAAAGGTGCAAATCACACACTCTTAACTTTACCACAAAATCATGGTAAGCCCTATCTCCAAACATCCTTTACTCTTCAACCTCTCATTTGTTGACAGGTTTAACTCTAAGGAGTTAAACCATCAAATTCATGGTTCTTGGTCTTACTGTCTCCATGACTTTCATGATCAAAGATACTAAGATTTTTAATAGCACACTCAGAGGGATTAAAATGTAAATGCCAGCTTTTAAGATATATCTTTTCAAAAATGAAATAAAAATGTATTACCACTACTCTATTTGGTTGGCTATCCTTAGGCTTTCCATTGTGATTTGAATTAAATAGTTGTTTACATTAATTGATTTCATGTACATACACTCCTCAGGTAAGGTCTTCTCATAACAGTACCTAGCCAGCTCAGCTCTGGCCAGACATTAAGCTATACTTCCTCTATCTTACTTGCCAAAATGTACTCTACTCTATAACCCTTCATCTCAATAATCCATCTCTCAGATATCATTGTACCATATATTTCTTCAATTAATGGTTCACTTGCAGAAGTCTGCTCAAACGCCAGTCTGCCATGATGCACAGGTTCAATAGTCAGCTAAACTCTGCTGCAAGCAAAGAATATTTAAGAATTCAAAGCTAGGGAAGAATTTTTCCAAAACACAAAAGATAGTTCATTGTATGTATTTTGGTTGAAAGGCAGAGATAAATGACTCAGAAAATTTATCTTCCCTCAAAAATAATGGGATGTACAGCTATAGGTACAACCACTAAAGCATCTAGAGGAATCCATTTAATTAGTCAAAGACGGCTGACTGTACATCTTAGTTTTCCCAGGACAATGTCAGTTTATGCCTATTGTCCAAGCATCTCAGTGTTCCAATGACAGCATCCCCTGTCATTCTTAAACATGTCCTAACTCTGAACAGTGAATGATTTGGTGATCACAAAGAACATCACAAATCTTCCAACCAGCTAAACGCCTAAAGTTTTTTCCAACGTTTAGCCAGCTTTAAAATTATGTAACTATTGTTGCACAGAAACCGTTGTCCAATACATGAGTAATGGAAGCAGGCACCTTTCAGAAAGAAATGTGAAAATTTCAAGTACAATAGTGCATCACGGACAAACAAGCATAAAGAAGTCAACTATCATTTGATGCTAAGACTGGAAGCAATATAAATAAGGCTGAAAGAAGTATTCAGAGCTTTAGGTCCACACTGTCAAAGTAAATCAAGGCTGCAAAGATTTTATGAGACTCTGAAGAACACATCAAGGTCATGAGGAAAACCCTAGTGTTTTTTTTAATTATTACTATTGATTTTAATTTTTTAGAAGTCCTGCGATTACCAGAGGCGCCAGATCAGATACCATAAATGAGTTGAAACAAATGTGTCTGGCTTTAACCACTTTGTAGGTTCTGATCTGCCTAAACCACAGTCTAACACTCATACTTACACCCCTCATTGAACAGATATTCCATTAACCCACATGCAAACCAGAGTGGGAAGTGCTGAATCCTGACATTCGGTTAAATCTTGAGGCTGTTTGAATTGTCTTTTTTGCGCATTTGAATTTATGGTTATCTATTTTTATTGTCTTATTAGCATCCTTTCTGTTACACCTCAGTCTCTGCTCATGCTTGCAGCACTGAAGCTGCAAGGACAAATAACCCACGCACTTTCTCACTCTTTACTTCATCCTTCCAAGTATTCACAGAACTGTGCATAGGACTTGCTGTATCCTTTCTCTACCATCTATCCAGCGTCTTCTGGATATTGCCCTAATCCAGAATCCCTACTATTTCTCATTATCTTTTGTTTACAACCTTCTAAGTGATTTTTAAGACAGTGGGATTCTGTTTTTAGCCAAGACAATTCTATTCAAATCTGCAAGTAAAATTTCATGAGAGGCTGTATCAAATGCTTTATTAATCTCAAAAATATACATTCTAAACTCATCATTAATTTCATGCCCTTCTTTATTTACTAGCAAACTTATTTTTTCCAAGTCAGTCTTTTTAATATATATGTAAAATTTTTCCTCTTCTCTTTTAACCTCCCTGCTATGTTTTCTGCTGGTAATAGATTATGTCACTTGGTATAACCACGGAGTTATGCTCTGTTTTTCTATTTAAAGAATTCAAATGAAAGTGACCAGAATGGTGTGGAAATATTCTTGAGGGCATCTGAAGAAAATAGAAACACTTGGCCTGCCTGAAAAATGTTTAAATAAAGACATAATATCCGCCTGCAGATATATGAAGGATTGTCAAAATGTAGCATTAAGGAGCAGAAACAAAACCAAAAGATAAAAATTATAGTGGCAGCATGTGCCTTGTCAGAATTCATTCATTATTTCAGCAAACAGTTGCTAAGAGCTTTCTATGTATAAAGCACTATTTTGGACCTGTGAGGATGCAAAGCAGAATTAATTAAAGTCCCTGTTCTTGAGTCCTTTACAACCTATTATGGTCACATAATGCACGAAATAAATACAACTATCCAACTCTGAAATGGACTGACCCATGGAGCAGGGAACAGGTGGTCAATAGAGTGATACAGGTAGAACCTGAATAACCACCTGTCAGATATATTATAGAAAAGATTCCTGTATTGGGTATTTATTTATTTATTCTCTGCTTTGTTTCAGAAAGGACTTACAATCCAGATTTTTCTTGCTCCTAAGAAATACGTTCTATGCATAACAAAGCTATTAGTTTTGAATCTTGCTTTATAAGTAAGCCAGCATCTCTTCCAGAATCTTTTTGCCATTAAGGACCTAGGCAAAGAAGCAGAAGTAGAAAATATAAAGAAGTCCTTGCCAGAAGAAGAAGAAAAAAGCAGCTCTATTGGCCCTATGGAATATGGAAAGACATCTAGAGGGAAAGTGAAAAGGTCATATGCACAGGTCTTCATATTGTCCTCATTAGACTATAACCATAGAAAGAGGGTAGAAGCATCACAGTTCTTGTGGGAAATCCTTAGCACTAGAGGGATGATGGAAGGATTCACCAGTTCAGCCCAGGGGAAGACTAAGTCTCTAGGAGAAACCCCAACCACATCAAACATGCTGCAAGATATAGTTCTTGAAAGACAGATATGCTAGGTATATGAGTTTAAGGAAATACCCTTGGGTTTCACGCCTAAGTATAACATGCACATATGATCCAGAAATAGCCAGGTGTCCCACTGAGGAAACACAGTGGTGCTAAACAGGCAGGGAAATTCAAAGGCCTGGGGTTGGAAGACAATCCATAGTGCGCAGGGTTATTATAATTGGAGGCGGATGGCCACAACCATAGACTCCATTTGCATGTACCACCGTCATGTTTCAAAGGCCAGACAATATCAGTGGGAGACCAAGACAACCAACACATCCATGGATGACTAATAGATATCAGAATACCCTTTCCTCTAGCACCAAAGAGTAACATAAACCTCCTTTTAGTTCCTAGACACCAACTCAGAAAGAAGCTGAGAAAGGAAATCTAAAAGAGTAATTGTATTCAACAAAATCAGAAATCCAAAAGGGACAGTCGAAACTGGAAGAGACTGAAATACCATCAATAATTGATAAATTTCAGAATTCCACCCCCCCTCTCCACACAGTATCTTCTTCCCTTATGCTCTGCATCTCTTCCCAAACCTCAATGAAGGCTTCCCTTTAAGACATTCTTGTAGTTTTTTGTTGAAATCAGAGACCACAGACCCCTGTTTCATGTATATAAGCTGGATGTTACTGGGTACCATATGTAATCATCACCATCAAAGGGATATTTACTCAATATATATTACAGCTACATAGATTTCTCCAATCAGGTACATTAGAACAAACTACCAAATCTTATTACCTAGACTCAATAAAGGCATATGAAAGACTACTACCAAAATATATCCTAAATGGCTGGTATTTCATTTCTTGAGGAAGAAAAGGAAGAGAAAAAATTTCTAACCTCTCTCAATTTATCATCTAGTGTTCCAAATATAATATAAAATGTACTAGCAGAGCTGTTAAGAAAGCAAGGCTGTCACATCCATGAGGGCTAGAGGCAAGGGCAAAGAATTACTGTGGGTAAATGAGGCCTGGATCAAGAACCCTGGAACTCAGGGTGGAATGAAATTAAAACCCTGTAATGGTAGCTCCTTCTCAATTTACCACATACACATTGATTTCCAATTCCTCTGGATTCTCTCAGCTTTCTCTAAATATCAAAGTCACCGAGAAACATGACAATGGTCACAACGGGCTACAAAAAAATTTCTCCCCCTTTATCTTTAACAGGGTGGGGAACTGGTTATAAAGGTTAGTTTGATTTGTAACAGAAGATCATGGTATTTTTACTATAATGGGTTAAGTGTTAAGTAAGGCAGGAGGTTTCATGTGCCTTTGAGTCCAGCCAGCACACACACAGTCAATCCTGGTCATGTTCCTTTTCTTACACTTGTTATTGAAAGGCTCTTAAGTCTCTGAAGAGCTGTATCAAATACCAAACAAAACCCTGAAAGATGGCAAAATTGAAAGGGGGACACTGAAAGAAGTCAGTCAATGCCTGAAGCCCAAAGTCTTTGTCTGCACAGTTGCTTCTTTTCATCATCTCTCAGATCATAAGTTGTTTAAGGGCTGTGAAAGGTGTCAGAAAGACAGCCTGCTTCTAAAGTTAGGCAAAGTCTGGGATGTGAATGCATGAGAATTCTATCAGATTGCTTACTCTCCCCAAACCCCTTTAGGGGAGTCTTTAAAAAAAAACACATTTGAAGACCTAATACAAAATCATTCACATAGATCTAAAGAATGTCTAAAAGATGTCTTCTCTCTAGGTGAAAAATGAAAATGCAATTTCAGGAGAAACTTCTCATTTTTTTTCTTTCTTCTCCAATCTGTCAGGGAAGAATTAAACTGAAGGCCTTATTTTTTACTGCTGAACCTCTGCTTAAAGAAGACTTGATAAATACAATTCTTGTTTTTCCACCATCAGGGAACAGAAAAAGAGGAAGGAATAAATTTAAATTGCATAAAATGGTGAACTCATTATTGTTTGGCATGGAAATTTATTATTTTTCATTAAAATTGCAGCTAAGACTTATTTTAGGATGATAACTCTGGTCCATAGGATTCAATGAGAAACAAAATAAAAAATGAATCTTTGTCAAATGTTAATAGACTTTGTAGCATTCTTCATGCCATGGGAGTTAAGCAATCTGCTGAACCAAGAGTGACTTAGAAAAAGGCTTTCAAAAAGTTTTCATAAGTGACATAACTTCCAGTGTGCCTCATCACCAATTTTACCCTCAAGAGCACCACTCTACCTGTATCTACAAAGGAGGAGGGAGACATAATCTGAGAAAACTCTTACTGAACTAGATAGCAATCTTTACTCTTTATCCTGGAAAGCTGTGTTACTACTTTCTAATTTCTCAGTAGGTCATAACAAGATCACCTGGGATCCTAAGAACCTTCAAAATTTTTCAATTTGCATACTAAATAGGAGGAAGAATGAATTTTGTTCCCGAATAATATTTTAATTCAATTGGCTTATATGAGAAAAGAAAGAAAAACCTTTGTGCCATTCAAATCAATAAAAGTTGAGGAAGGAATAAAGAGAAAGATGTCAGACCTAAAAGTTTCTAAATTCTTGGACTTAATTAATATCAGCTTTCTTTATATCAGAGTTCAATATGAGTTTTTATTCAATGAATTTGTATTCACTCAACAATATCTAATTGGAAGAGATTTCCGCTTCCATCCTTGAAGGAGTAACAGGGAGCAGATTTATATTCCTGCATTAAACAATTTAAAAACACAGAAGAAATATATGAAACAAAGGTTTTCACACATTGAACAACAGGCAGGATGGCCAGTGATCCCTTCAAAAGAGAAAATAAATAAAGTGAGGCCAACTGTATTAGTCAGTTTGGGCTGCCATAACAAAATACCATAGATTAAGTAGTATAAAAAAAGAAATTTATTTCTCAAGCTCTGGAGCTATAAGTCAAAGATCAAGGTGCCAGCATAGTTGAGTACTGGCTGGGGCCATTTTGTGGCTCTCAGCCAGCCATCTTCTTGCTATGTTCTCACCTGGCACAAGCAGAGAAAAAAGAGGGAGGGAGAGGGAAGGAAGGAGGGAGGGAACATGTGAGTCAGAGCATGAGAGTGGTCTGGTCTCTTTCTCTACTGTTACAAGAAGAATAATCCCATCATGAGAGCCCCACCTTCATAACCACATCTAAACCTAATTACCTAACAATGGCCCTATCTTCAAATACTGTCATATTAGAGGTTAG
Source organism: Canis lupus baileyi (assembly GCF_048164855.1). Lineage (NCBI taxonomy): Eukaryota > Metazoa > Chordata > Mammalia > Carnivora > Canidae > Canis > Canis lupus. The sequence goes on from NC_132858.1 coordinate 29,669,373, forward strand.
AGCTTCAACATACAGTCTTTGGGGGGACACAAACATTCAGTCCATGGGATCAACCGTTGCCCAAGTTTGCTGAATGGCATTAGTAAAGTCTGGAACACTTTCCTACTTGAAGATACAGAGTTCAAAAGTTATACTACAGCTAAAGTTTACAGGGAAGACAATTAGGAAAAAAATATGCTACATATACGGAACTCCAGAGATCTGCAAAGGGTACCTAATAACTGTTATCTAAGTAATAATAAGTAACTGCATGTAAAGAAACTATGCAGTGCTTGGGAAGAATCAGCCCAACGATCAGAGAGATAGTTTTTGGAGTTTATAAAGGGCCAAGAATAGTTTATGTTCCAAATTTAACACACATGGAGTATCAGGTAGGATCCTCAGGAGAGCATTACTTCAAAATCTGGCCAAATTAGATATAGAGGAACTGCCTACCAACCTAAAAGGAAGTCTCAAATGGATCAACTGTTTCCAAGTAACGTCACTGTTGCATACTGTAACAAAACTCCCAAAATACTTACAAAAAAGCTCCATCACCCTACAAAAATAAATTCACAATGTCTGGCATCCAATCAAAAATTATCAGGCATGCAACAAAGCAGGAAATACATAAATCCATAAGGAGTAAAATCAATCAATACAAATAGACTCAGAAATAGCATCAATGACAGAATTAGTAAACAACAACAAAGCAGCTATTATAAATACACTTCATATGTTTGAGAAGCTGGAGCAAAATGAGCAGGAAAAAGCAAGATACAGGACGTATTTTTTTAAAAATCAAAACTTTTAGAAATGAAAGATTCAGCAACTTAAATGACAAATTCACCTCATAGGAATAAGAGCATTTTTACAATGAAGAATGATTAGCAATCATGAAGACATAGCAATTAAGACTATATGAAATGACACACAGGAGGGAAAGACTAAAAGTAGATAAATATATACGTATTTATGTTTATTTACTAAATAATGCACTAAAATCCACATAATTGCCCTTCAGAAGGAATAAAGAAACAGGTAAAACAGAAGGGAAAAAAATTAAAATAATAGCCGAAAGTAATCACAATATAGCAAAATTATAAACTCACAGATCTAAGAAGTTCAATGAACCTCAAGCACAAGAAGTATGAAGAAAATTACACCAATACCTATCATAATCAAATTTAAAATCCATTTAAAGAGAAGATCTTAAAAACAGTTAGAGAATAAAGAGGAACAGAGGAACAAAGCCTAGAGTTACAGAAGACTTCTTATCAGAAACAATGCAAACCAGAAGACAATGGAGAAACATCTTCAAAGTACTGAATGAAAAAAAAAAACTAGCATATTTTCCAAAAATTAAGACAAAATGAAGATTTCCTTTAGACATACAATGCTGAAAGAATTCATTGCAGACCATCACTATAAGAAGCATTAAAGGAAACCCTCTGGATACCGATACTAAATAGAAATCTGAATCTATACCAAGAATGAACAAAACCAGAAATACTAAATATGTGGAAAAATATATGGCTTTTTTTTCTTATTTTGTAAAATTAATTGAAATGTGGATAGATGATCCACATTGTATTAGTTAATTGCTGATTAATAAATCACTCTAAAACTGAATGGTTTGGAATAATTAGTGATTTCTATTGTGTGTGTGTCATTTAGATCATACTACTGTTCTAAGCCATGTTTGCTGATCTTGGTGAGCTCACTCATGCATCTGGTTAGTCAGTTTACAACTGGATAACCTAGGATTGCCTCAGAACAGATGACTTAGTTTTGCTCTATGAGGTCCCTCCAGCAGACCAACCTTGGCTTATTCTCATGATAATGCAGAGGTTAAGACTGAGTTATCCCAATCGTGCAAAAAGGCAAGAGAAATGTACACTTTTCAGCCTCTCTTTATGTTAAATTTACTAATATCTCATTGTCTAAAACAAGTTACATGGCCAATCTCAAAGTGGGAAAGGATTGCAAAATTTTAAAACCTGAAAGGTAAAAGTATGAATACAGGGAAGCCATTAATTAGGAACATTAAACCAATCAATCTGCTATGCACATCTACTTTGGTGACAATGAATTAACCTACCTATCTAGATCACTGATGAAAATTCATATACTAAATAATCTATATAAAGGTAACCTTAGAATTCACTCCACTTAGGTATTTCTTAAACCTCTTCTTCATTATGAGTGATAGTCACAAAACTATGGTTGGCAGAGAATTAAAGATACAGGAAGAAAGGAGAATGGGTGTACAGAGAAAGAAAAAGGAATGAAGGACAAGAAACTATGCTTACAGCAAATTAAATCTGGGATATTTTAGAGTATCGAGAAATACAACAAACCAGGCAGATAGAGAAGCAATGACCAAAGGGGAAGAGGGAGGCAAGAAAAGAGATGCAAGACATTATAATCAAGAACCACCTGACAATGAAACCAAAATTTTCTGGCCAAAAAGTTTTTTTTGTTGTTGTTGTTGTTTTTATGGGTTCACAACCTGAACCAATACGTAGAAGTATTAAGTAAATGTACTAAGGAGAATTCCAGACTGACATCTGTGAGATAGATAATAATATTTCAGAAAGAATCAAGTTTTATACTAATAAAATAGGGTATGGCCCTTCTACTAGCCACCAGTCTTCAGAAGAGATAAGTACACAAAGAAAAGGAAAGGGGGAAAGGGTCTCCAATCTACCCTTGGAATATAATGGAATGTTTCTATGAGGTAGTAATGAGTTTGGTTCCTTCTACAACTCACTTAATGATAGAGGCCTAATAGTACGGCACTTCTGCCCAAGTAATGTAACAAGGAACTCTGTTGTTGACCTTTAATAAAAAATATATTTAATTGCATTAAATGCAATTATACTGTAGTTATGCTTGAGTGATATAGACAATGAGATCCATTTTTATGTTTAACACAATGAATTTAATTCACTAGTGTACTATTTCATACAAATTGTAATTGTCGACTTAAAGTATTTTTTTCAAAATCAAATTATATTTGAGATGCTAAGCTTTTTATGTTAAATGATGGTTTGCATGAAGAAAATACCATTCATCTTCTTCTAAATTTAAATCACTTGCGCTAGTATTGAATATAGGAATTCCAAGAGAAACAGAGAAAATGAGAGTGTAAGAAAGAAAGCAACGAAGGAAAGAGGAAATGAAGATTAGAAGGGAGGGAGGTTGCAGAAAAGATACAAGGTATATTCTCCTTTGGAGTGTGTGTATGTATTTTTTGAAGGGTACGGAAACTATTAATATTAAATCTAGGAGACAGAAATGAAAGCATTCAAACAAAAACTGGGTAATCAAGTCTACTCTAGTATCTTGTACTAGTCTATTCCAGTATCTTGAGTCCGAGTCAAAACATAAAGTACAAAGAAGTCATTCTCCAATGATACAGCTGACCAACACCATCAACTATTGGTCATCAACTTATTTTCACATACAACCTATACCTACACATAGAGATTACTTTTAAAAAGAATAATAGTAATATTTAAATATGTCTTCATTTTAAAAACCATATTCTTCAAGAGAAGCAATATGGTTTACTGCAGGAATCGGCAAATTCAACCCACTACCTCTTTTTGTAAAGTTTTAGCGGAACACAGCTACATCCATTCATTTATGTTTTATCAATAAATGCTTTTGCACTACAATGGCAGAGTTACGTAGCTGCAATAGAGACTATATGGTCCATAAGGCCTAAAATATTTACCATTTGTTTCTTTACACTTATCCCTAAGGGAAGTTTATCCACCCTTGGTTCAGTGGAGTATAGCTTTAAAGTTAAACAAACCTGGATTCTAATCTTTATCTTGTTACCTGTGTCTCTGAGCTCAGTTTATTCATCTTCTTTAAAGAGGGTAGGCGGGAAAGACAGAAATAAAAATATGTACCTTGTAACCGTTGAAGGGATGATGGGAAAAGTACCTGACACACAGAAAGTGAGAAACACTAGCAAACACATTTATGAGAAGAGATAAATAACAAAGGAAACAGCTAAAAGAGAAAAAAGTTTGTTTCTGGACAATGTAAATTGGAAGTTTACCAGAAAGCTATCTTGTATTATCTATGCATAAGGCTATTGGACTTATAACTATCTCTTTGATTAAAAATTATTTTTTTTATAAATTTATCTTTTATTGGTGTTCAATTTGACAAAAAATTATTTTATTTAAAAGAGCATTTATAGATTCAAAGATTTTTAAGTATGGCATTTATGTAGGAACCAACAAACAGCATTGGAACAACACACACAGAGACTTTATATATGATAAAGGTGTCACTGTAGGTAGAAATGATGACTTTTAATAGAATTAAGAATGTAGTCTTAACTACATAAAACTTTTAAAAAAGAAAAATGAAATCACTCTTTATCTTACACTGTATAAGAAGATGGAATCCAGGGATCCCTGGGTGGCGCAGCGGTTTGGCGCCTGCCTTTGGCCCAGGGCGCGATCCTGGAGACCCGGGATCGAATCCCACGTCAGGCTCCCGGTGCATGGAGCCTGCTTCTCCCTCTGCCTGTGTCTCTGCCTCTCTCTCTCTCTCTGTGACTATCATAAATAAATAAATAAATAAATTTAAAAAAAAGAAGATGGAATCCAAATGGAGCAATTTCCTAAATATGAAAACAAAACTAAAAAGCTCAGGGAAAAAAATGTAAATTCCTTTGTAACTTAAGGGTTTAAAAAGACCTCTGAAGACAACCCAAACTGATGGCTTTGACCACAAATGAAGTCATTTACAGTCATTTTCAAAAATGAAAATCAAGACGATGGATTTTTTTTCTACTAATGACAAAAACTAACAAAGCTTAGTAACTGATATATATAAGGAATTACTGCAAACCAACAAGAATAAAAGACAATAAAACCAGGTTTTAAAATAAATAAAATGTATTAATAGGTCATTCATATGAGGAAATTTCCAAATTACTAACACATGTACAAAGAGATTCTCCTACCTACTAGTAATGAGGAAAAAAATGCAACCTAAAACAAGCCTTGTCTATTTTATAACCATTAAAATATAAAAAATTAAAAGGGTTAATAATACTAAATGTTAGTATGGCTGAGGAGGAAAAGGACAGTCACATATTGCTGGTGGAAATATAAACTGCTACAGTCATTCTGGAAAGCAGTCTCACAATGCCTGATGAAAATAAATATGCATAAATCCTATGACCTATTCCTGGGTATGTAGTCCCATAAATTCTAGCATAGATTAACATGGGGGACATACCAGAATATGCATTACAGCAGTGTTTATAAAAGCAGAGACATGAAGGCAATCTGGGCACCTCCATTACTAGAGAAATGAATAAAAAATGTTGGAAGTAGATTAAGAAATACTGTGCAGCAGGGAGAAAAGTAATATTCACTTTTTAAAATAAAATCTCTGGTACAACATTATGTAAATTTGAAAAATATGCTTAAAAAACATGTCACATAATTATTGTACAGATAAAAAGACCACAGTGTAAGGACCTCTTGGGGAAGAGAACTGGAATGACTATCATCTGCAAAGGGGAAAAGTATTAAATGTCAAATGAGAGAAGAAGCTGGCACAGATGGATAATAAGAGTGAGCTATAAACACTGAGTAATAACGTTCCCCTTAGCTCCTTACATATGTGATCCAGTAGGATGAAAAGCGGGGAAAGAAAGATGTTGGAAAATAGTCTGTGCCTGGAAGATGTTTTTTTCAGTTTTGCCCATTCTATAACTTCATATAAATTGAATAACATAGTTTGTACTCTTGAGTCTTCCTTCTTTCACCCAGCATAGTATTTCTGAGGTGCATCCATGCTGTTCCATACATCAGTAGTTTGTCCCCTTTTATCAATTAGAAGTATTTTATTATACAGATATAGATATACCATAAATGTGTTTATCCTTTTTTCTGTTAGGGGACACATTTTGGTTGCTTCCAGTTTGGGGCTTTAAGGCATAAAGCTACCATTAACATGATTGAACAGTCTTTGTGTATATAGACATATGCTTTTATTTCATTTTACACACTTCTAGGTATCTAAAAATGGAATTGATGGATCATAGGGTACATGTTTGTTTGACTTCACAAGAAATATCCAGATTGATTCACAAAGCTGATTGTACCATTTTACAGTCCCATTTAGGAATGTGTGACAGTTCATTGCTCCAAAATCTTAACAACATTTATTTTATTCTTTTTTATTTTAGCCATTCAATGAGTATTCAAGAGTAGTAGTATCTCATTTTTAAGTTGAATTTCCCTAATAACTCATTTGCATTTTCCAGATGATGCTACTTTTTCGTGTACTTAACAACCATTTGTAAATCTTTGTGCATTACCTGCTCATTTTCTGCCCACATTTAATGTCATTATCTGCCTTTTTTATTAATTTCTACAGTGTTTACATATGATGAGCACAGTCTGTCAGATATATGTATTGTAAATAAATTATCCAATCCATAAATTGCTTATTCATTTTGATGAGCAGAGTCTTAAATTTTGCTAAAATCATTTTGTCATTCTCTTTTTCCTTTAATGATTCTTCCTATTTAAGAAATCTGTGCCAACCCCAAGGTCATAAAATATTCTCCTGTATTTTCTTCTACAAGATTTGTAATTTTACCTCTTACACTTAAGTCGATGATCCATCTAGGATTAAATACTGTGTGTGGAGGGTGGTATGGGATAAAGAACACCTACTTCTTATAGCCAGTTATTCTGGCACCACTCGTTGTAAAGATCTTTCTTAGTTCAATTGTTTTGGTAACTTGATTGAAAAATCAATTGATTATATATATAGCATGGATCTATTTTTACTTCTCTAGTCTATTTTCATTTCAGTAACCCATATGCTTTTGATTAGTGCAACTTTATAGTAAAGTCTCTAAACTAGAAAGTGAACACCTTATTTTTAATAATTAGTTTGCCAATGTCTAACCAAAAAAAAGCCCGCTGTAATTTATATAAAATTGGGGAGGGTTTACATCATAACAATAGTGAGGTTTTCAATCTATGAATATAGTGTCACCATTTATTAAACTCATTTCTTTCAGCACTGTTATAGTTTTCAACGTAAAGATCTTTAACATTATTAAATTTTTCTTTAAATAAATTTTATGGTTTTTAGATAATTTTCAATGGTATTTTTTTCATTTTCCAATTGTTCATGATAGTATATAGAAATATGATTAGTGTATATACAAATGGAATCTTGACAACTTGTTCGATTCACTTACAGAATTTATGAGAGAGAAGACACACTTATTTGTTCTTTATAATGAGAATGGGAGTTGAGACTTTCAACTCTAAGTGTGATGTTATCTGTAGGTAATTTTGGTAAATGGCTTCTGTGAGGTTGAGAAACTTCCCTTTAATTCCTAATTTGCTGAAAGTCTTTATTATGAATGGATTTAAATGTTGTCAAACGATTTCTCTACATTTATTAAAACGATGACATGATTTATCCCCATTATTCTATTAATGTGGTGAATTGCACCGATTGATTTTCAAATGTTAAGCCAATCTTGAATGGCGGGGATAAATCCAAGTATTACGTATTATGCTTTTTATGTGTTGCAGGATTTGATTTGTTAATATATGGCTAAGAGTTTTTGCATCTATAATGTATGAAGGATATTGGACTACAACACTATTTTCTTGCAATATTGTTGTTTGGCTTGGGTATCAGTGCTACACTACTCTCATATAATGAGTTTATACAAAATGGATACTATTTGTTCTTTAAATATTTGTAGAGCTGTATAGACTGGAAATTTTCTTCGTAGAAAGATTTTTAATTATAAATTTTAATAAATTGGGCTACTCAGATTTTCTACTCTTTCTGTTAATTTTGGTTATTTACAATTTCAAGAAATTGTGTACTTCCTCACAATGTTTAATGTATTAGCATAAAGTCATTCATGATAATCTTCTAATATTCTTAATTATTTGTATGCTACTTAGTGACGATCTCTTATTATTCACAATATTTGTAATGTATGATTTTGCTCCAGTTTCCTTTATCAGTCTAGCCACAGGTTTGTCAACTTTTCAAAGCATCAATTTGTATCTTCAATTTTCTCCATTAATTGTTTTCTATTTCATCAATATTTACTCTTATCCTTATTACTTAGCTCCTTATAATATTTTTATTTGATTTTTAGTTTTTTAAGGAGAAAGTTTATACAATTGATTTAAACCTTTTCCCCTTCCTACTATAAACATTGGGAGCTATAAAACCCTTTAGGAATTGTATTAGATGGCCTCAAACTTTGATACACTGTGTTTTAATTTTCATTCCATTAGAAACATTTTCTAATTTTCCTTGTGATTGTTTCCTTGATCCATGAGTTATTTAAAAGTGTGGGGTTTTTTGGCTTCCAAATATCTGGAGGCTTTCCAGATACTTTCTCTCATTAATTTTCAAATTCGTTTGGTTGTGATTAGCTAACATACCCTGCATTTTTAATAATTTTAAATTTATTTAAACTTGTATTATGCCTCAGTATATTATCTTTCTTGATTAATGCTCCATAGGAGCTTGAATATACTGTTTATTCTGCAACTGTCAGGTATAATATTCTATAAATACCAATTAGGTTGAATGGGTCTATAGGACTGTTCAAATCCTCTATATCCTTACTATATCACTTACTGAGAGAAGAATATTTAAATCTACATCTATAATTGTGGAATTGCTTATCCTTTCCTTTCTATTAGTTTGGCTTTCATGTATTTTGAAACACTGTTATTAGCTCTATATACATTTCAGAATGCTCTATCTTAATAAATTAACCACTTTATCATTATAAAATATTCCTCTTGATCTTTTATACTTCTTATCTTGAGAAATATTTTATATAATATTAACACAGACACTACAGTTTTCCTATTATTAGTACTTGCACAGTATAACTTTCTTTCATTCTTTAAATTTAACCTATCTGTAATCTTTATATTTAATGTGTACTTCTTCTGTATAACACATATTTCGGTTTTGCTTTTTTTTATCTAGTGTGAGAATCTCTGTTTTTTAGTTGAAATGTTTCCTTGATATTTAAAATGGTTATTTACATCATTGATTTTAAGTCTAATATCATGGGGATTTTTTTGTCCTGATGTTCCTAATTCCTTTGTTCCTAATTCCTCTTATCTTTGCTTCTCTGGTTTTCTCTTTATTAATTAAGAAATATTTAGCAACCTACCATCTTGGAATGTTTTATTAGCTATAACATTGTTTTGTAGTGGTTTCTCTAGGGTTTAAAATATATGCCTTTGTTATATCACATTCCACCTTCAGATAACATCACACCGCTTTAGTTAACATTATACCACTTCTCTTACTACTTTACAAAGTTCTGCTTTCAACCCTCTCATTCTTCTGTTATTCTGATGTTTTACTTCTTCACATATTATAAGCTTGTAAGTACCTTTTTTATCATTTTTCTTTTCTTTTTTTATGGTTTTATTTATTTCTTCATAAGAGACACAGAGAGAGAGAGAGAGGCAGAGACACAGGCAGAGGGAGAATCAGGCTCCACGCAGGAAACCCAACGTAGGACTCGATTCCGGGTCTCCAGGATCACACCCTGAGCTGAAGGCGGCGCTAAACCATTGAACCACCCAGGCTGCCCCATTTTTTCTTTTACAGTCAAGTATCATTTAAATAAATTTTAAAATAAGGGGAAAACATTTATCCACTTACTTACTACTTTCATTACTCTTTTTTCCTTGATATACATCCAATTTCCATCTACTATCATTTACCTTCAACATGAAGAACTTTAACATCTCATGTAGTGTAGCTCTGTGGGGATAAATTCCTTTGACTTTTGTTTTTCAAAAAATGGTCATTAATAGCTCTCATTAGCCATAATTTCTGAAGAATATTTTCACTCTATATAAAATCCTACATTGTTTCTCCTTTCAGTTTCTTCTTTCAGTACTTTAATGTTGCCATTTCATTATCTTCTGGCTTGTATTTTTTTCTAATGGATAGAATCATTCTTATTATTATTTCCCTATATATAATTTGCTAGTTTTATCTGGCTGCTTTTAATATTTTCTCTTTATCAAATTTTTTAAGCAGTTTGAACTTAATGTGCTTGGATATGGTTTCACCTGAGTGCATCTTTCTGGTCTTTTTTTATATTCATAAACATATGCTCTATATTTTTTTATCAAATTTGGAATTTTTTTCAGCCCTAATATCTTCAAAGGTTTTCTTTCTGCCCCCAAATCTCTTCTTCCACTTCTGTTTTAACTCCAAATTAAACATAGGACCACTTACATATGGTCTGGTATAGTCTGACAAGTCACTGAAGCTCTACTCATTTGTTTTCAGCTATTCTTATTTTGGCTTCAGTTTATATAGTTTATTTTCCCTTTTCTACTAATTTAATAATATTTTGTTTGGCAGTGAATAATCTGCTATTAATGTTATCTGGTATTTTTTTCAGATATTATGTTTTTCATCTAGACATCCCATTAGGATCCCTTCACATCTTCCATTTCTCTAATGTAATTATTTTCCCTAATATATATATTTTATATATATATGTATATATATTTTCCTTTATATCCTTGAACATATTTTTTTCAAGATTTATTTATTTTAGAGAGAGAGAGCATGCACATGGTGGGAAGGGCAGAGGGACCTGGAGAATCCCACAAAGCCTCACCACTAAGCATGGAGCCCGATGTGGGGCATGCAGTACTGGATCTCACGACCCTGAGATCATAACAAAGTAGAAAGCAAGAGTCAGAGGCCTACCTGAGCCACCCAGGCACTCCTATATCCTTGAACATATTTATAATAAGTATTTTAAAGTCCTTATCTGATCATTCTATCATATCTATAATTTAGGGACAGGTTTCTGCTAAATGATTATTCTTTTAGTTATAGGACACATTTTTCTGCTTTTTCACATCTCTCATATATTTTAGCTGTATTATAGACATAATGGATGTTACACTGTTATGTGACTGGCTTTTCTTGTTTTCTTTAATAGGATATTGTTTTTTTGTTCTGAAGGCAGTACATTTACTTGTAGCGTTTAATCCTTTTAAGGCTTGCTTTTGTGATATATCAGAGTGATTCCAGAATATCATTTAGTCCAGGACTAAGTCAGTCTGGCTTCTGGAGCATGACCTTTTTAGGTTCTCTACTGGACATGGAGGGCATTCAACAAGGTCCTTCTGCTCTGACTGGACGGAACACGAATTGTACAAGCTTAGGTCAACTCACAACTCTCCAGTATTTCTTTCTCCAGCGGTTATTCCTTGCTGAGCTATATGGAATTTCACTCTGTACATGCACAGATTAGTATTTCACCAAAGAATTAAGTGTACCTTTATGCAGATTTCTGAACTTCCTTCCCTATATAATTCTTGTCCCCCTATACCTCTTCAACCCCACAAATTCCAATTTCTTCCTTAGCCCCAAACTCTGAACCTTGAATACTCCACTTAGTGATAACACTAGGCTCTATCTGGGCTCTTCCTTCCTGCACTACAGTCTGGAGAAGGGTTCTAGGCAAAAATTCACTGTCTTGTGGTAACACAAATGTCTCATTTATGGCATGGCTACCATATTTTGTCATTTAGATGAAATTTCCTAGACCAGCCTCACACAACTCATTTGCTTTTTCTGTGCTGTTGTAAAAGCTCTAGCCAGATGTTCTTCATCAAATACTGTCTTGTAAGCACTTTATAATGTAGAAAAGGCCATTTTATCTTTTTTGCATTTAGAGTTCTCACTATACTCTTCAGATAGCAGTTGGTTTGGGGATAAGAAGATGAGCTGGAGACAAGCCTTCCAGTAGGTAATTAATCACTTGTAATCAGCACTTATAGACATTCACAGAAGGTGAGAGAGTCAAGTGGAGAAAGAAGTGACTTCACCATCTTTGTAGGGTTATTACAAATCCTGCTAAGGTTACACTCATTAAAATTGCTATTAACTTTTCTTCCCCCATCAGGATAGTTAATTAATTCTTCCTCATATTTTAAGATGAAAGCAATTAAGGAGAAAAAAAATAAGAGTTAACATGTCCATACATAGGGCAAACTGATTCCTTTAGGAAGTTGTTTCTAGAAAAGCTTCAAAAAAAGACATATGAAAACAGAATTGTGATTACTCTGAGCTCCAGTTTAAAAGGCAGAAGTTGGGGATCCCTGGGTGGCGCAGTGGTTTGGCGCCTGCCTTTGGCCCAGGGCGCGATCCTGGAGACCCGGGATTGAATCCCACATCAGGCTCCCGGTGCATGGAGCCTGCTTCTCCCTCTGCCTGTGTCTCTGCCTCTCTCTCTCTCTCTGTGACTATCATAAATAAATAAAATTAAAAAAAAAATAAAAATAAAAAATAAATAAATAAAAATAAAAGGCAGAAGTCAATAAACAATGGATATTTTATATATCCACCTCACCAATTTGGCCTGAATTTCTCTACTGTTTTATTTTCCTTACTACTGTTTTTCACTTATTAAATCTTAAAGTCTATATAATTCAAGGTAGACTTTTTAAGAAAAAGAACACAGAATTATAAATACATAATTGGTAGGACCTTCCCAGGACCCAGTAAGGGGCCGGTGAAATGATAAACCTACTCTTATTCAGATCTTCTTTAACAAACTGCATTTATTTTCAAACTTTTTCAATGTCTACAATGACATTTGTACTCCATTATACCTTTAGTGGTTCTATATTATCTATGATTAGTTTATCCTTCATACTTCCCATACTCTTCTGTAACATTTATGTAATCCAGATGAATGCTTAATCTTTGAGAGTAAAATAGCCAATATTTTTAAAGCATTTACAATGTGCTGGATAATCTTCTAACTTATTCCTGTATATTAACTCATTTAATACTGTTAACACTTTATGAAGTAGATACCATACTATATTTTCCACATCTTATAGATAGGAACATTGAAGCATAGGGAAGCACACAGCTCACTGAAATGGCAAAGCTGGCCTCCAAACCCAGATCCAGGCTCCAGAACCTGGGCTGTTAAACATTATGCTCTTCCCTTTGATTTGTGGGTGTGGAGTGTTGAAAAGACACATAAGATTTTGAGCAGTATACTAGGCCCCAAGGTATCAGGAATGTCTGAACCCAAGAACACCTAGTCAAATGCTGATTAGTACATGCTGCACATTAAGAGCCCATGGGATCGGGATCCCTGGGTGGCGCAGCGGTTTAGCGCCTGCCTTTGGCCCAGGGCGCGATCCTGGAGACCCGGGATCAAATCCCACGTCGGGCTCCAATGCATGGAGCCTGCTTCTCCCTCTGCCTGTGTCTCTGCCTCTCTCTCTCTCTCTCTGTGACTATCATAAATAAATAAAAATTAAAAAAAAAACTTAAAAAAAAAAAGAGCCCATGGGATCAATAATGAGACTCCAGAGGACAAATCTGAGTATATTACACCTTTCTCTAACCAGGTAATACCTCGCCCTACTCTTATTATCAGATATAAGTTGGTATGGTGATGGGAAAAGGATGAACTAGAATGGACAGTGAAAGATGTAATGAGAAATTGCTTTGCATAAGCTATTGTGAATATTTACCTTTTTGAGCTTCACTTGAGATGTCCTTTTGTCTACTACCGGGACCCAGAATGATATCTCCTTCCAGGATCTGTATACGATGTCAAAAATTTTTCTTTAAGCAAACTAAATAGATCTCTGTCTTTATGACATTATCCTAGTGACTCCAGTAAGGCCAGGACAACTGATAAGTATAAGAAACAGTCTTCAGGGACGCCTGGGGGGCTCAGTGATTGAAGGTCTGCCTTCAGCTCAGGGCATGATCCTGGGGTCCTGGGATGGAATCCTGCATCGGGCTCCCCGCAAGGAGCTTGCTTCTCCCTCTGTCTGTGTCTCTGCCTCTCTCTGTGTGTCTCTCATGAATAAACAAATAAAATATTTTATTAAAAAATGGTCTTCAGTATCAATAAAGTAAACAGATGCATATGACCAGAGCCTCTCTTCCTAATGTACTTAAATATCAAATATTACTAGTGGTAATTATATGATGGACACTATCTACAAAGTAAATATCTACACACAATCTTCAAGATTCAGATGCAATCAGTCTGAGGTGAAACCCTGACAATTATCTTTTTTAAAGCTTTTCTGTCATTTGACATCCTGCCTGAGTGGAGAAAGGTCTTAGGGGAGAAAGGGAAGTTCAACAGTGTAGGAAGTATTGGGGGCAAGGGAGAGAAGCGCAGAAAAATTCTCAGTCTAGTGAGGGAGGTGGGATGCAGATGACTCTTTGGTAGGAGAATTCAAGCTTAGACTGGAAAGATGAGAAAGGTTAAGGAGCCAAGAGGAAACAGGGTAAAGAAAACAGCACATTTGAGAGCCCTTAGGGCTGAAATAAGAATACCCAGCAGAAGCTAATTACAACTGGTGCTTTGATCCAAGGGCATGAGTGAGGCTGGAGGTGGCCAAAGGAGGCCCCTAGTGGGCAAGCTCAACAGAAGAGCGTTGCACACTCATGCCTCAGCCCACTTACAAAAGAACTCCGCTGCCTTTCCGTGATTCTGACCTAAGAGTGAGCAAGTTATACCAGACGCATGCTGGGGAATTTCCCCCTCAGGCTACTACCTATAGCCTCAGACGTTCCTCAGAAAAATGAGGTCGGCCCAACTAACACTCTGTGCCTCCTGGCCCTAGTGAAAGCTCGCCTGCCTTTCCCCAGAAGATTCCAGCAACGTCATGAAGGGAAAAAAATAATCCCACTTAACACAGAGTTGTTCAAAATAATTTCTGTAAACTCATCCTATTTCTGCATTTACTTGATTTAAACTCCTAATATCATAATCATGTCCATATGGGAAGCCATTCTACAGGCAGAAATAGTCATTTTAAAATTAATTTTTAATTACACAAAGAATACATGAAAACGTTTTCTATATAATTAAAACATTAGACATAAATTTTCTTTAACCTCTTTTCCTATCTTAATTCTTTCCTCAGATGTAACCACTGTTAACCAAATTGCTGGGTGTTTTTCCAGACTCTTCTTATATGTATCCACAGAAAATATGCACCATTATTTTGTGGGTGTTTCTCTTAAAAATATACATGAATAGGGGCACCTGTGCGGTTCTGTCAGTTAAGCGTCTGGCTCTTGGTTTCAGTTCATGCCATGATCTCGGGGTCTGGGCTGGAGCCCCATGGCATCCAGCGCCATGCTCAGTGGGGAGTCTGTGTGGATTGTCTCTCCCTCTCTCCCTCTGCCCTTCCTCTTTCTCTCAAATGATAAACAAATAAATCTTTAAAATATATGTGTGTGTATGCATACACACACCCACACACGAATAACATCATTTTGGACTGCCATTTTTCTGATACAATTTCTTGGAGATTGAGCAATGCTTTATGCAAAATAAATACCCAGTAAAATAAATAATGAATAAATGCATGATAATTTCAAAGACTAATGATTTTAGGCCCCTCAGTGAAGGAGATCTAAGTGTAGATCTTAGCTTTACTTTTTATTCATACTTTGGGCAAATTTTAACTTCTTTAAAGCTATTTCTTTACCTTTAAAATGGAGTGAGTAGATTTATATCACAGGATTATTGTAGTAAAGCACCCGGAACAGTGTCTGCCCTAGAATAAAAGCTTGTTGACTTTATTTCTGCCTCATCGCCATTCACTTGTAATGCTTGTTACACACTGCATTCCTCTCCTATTCAGGCAGGTGGGTGGGGGTCTAGGAGCAGTATCTTGCAAATGCCTCCTGAAAATGTCCACTGAGGTGTCCCGACCAGTGTGTCCAAAATCATGATCCATCTTCAACAGGCTTCCCTTCCTAAAAAAAACACATCTACTGAGTCACATGGTCTCCTCTTTGCACCTTGGTAACTCTTTCCACATGCTGGCCTCCTCTATCCATCTCTGCAGTTCAGATCTTCACTGTTGCTTTCCTGGATCAAAGTCCTAACCCTATGATGAATCTCTCAGTCTCCAACATCTTACATACTTACTCCAAATCTTCGTTAGCCCTAATTACCAATAACTCTATCACCCAGGATAAGAGTCAGCATCCTGAGCCTGGAAATCAGGGTTTTTCACCAACTGGCCCCATGTGGTGTTTCCAAATCTGTATCTTCTTTCCCATATACCACTATCTCCACCTCTTTCTGTTGTTTCCTGTGCTTTCCACTCTTTGTATCTTTCCTCATGCTGCTCCCACTATCTCAAATACTCATACCCTCCTATATTTTATTCCATTAAGACAAAATACTATAGATAGAGTGAATTTAAAAAGTTTAAAGCCAAACATACCTCAGTTCAAATCTTCGAATCCTCAGGTCCAACCCCAATTAGGTATATGACATATCTTTTTAATTAATGTCTCTCTTTTTCACTTATTAAACAGAGATAATAATTGAAGCTACTTCACAGAATTAAGATAAATGTAGATAACAATTAAGCAAACAATACCTGCCAGGCAATCATCAGTTGTCACTATGCATATTATTTCAGCTCCACTTCAAACACTATTGCTTCCATAAGTTCCTCCCTGATCCTGCAAGATACTTCTGAAAAGCAACAGTATTTCATTTGCACTCCTTTTAAGATATTTAAAACTTTATACTTTACTGTATAGTTTACACTTACTTTGATTACAAATTTTTTAACCCAAAACTGCAATGGGTTTTCCAAAGAATTTTTGTGTCTATGACAGCAGTATAAGAAAGTTTCAGAGAAGTAGTTTAGATATAGGAAATAGATGTTTCTAAAATATTTTGATCTATTACAGGGAATACGGTACAGACTATTTGAAATCAGAGGTATATTTTAAAAACTCAGAACATGAGGCCATTGTGTACATATGAATTCCAACTTCCTTAGTGATAGGGACTGGTTTTCTTTTTGAGCTCATCTACACCTCTCAACACAACATTCACAAAATTCATATGAATGAAGCCCTGTTTGTAGTAAAAGAATGAAATAAACAACAAAACACCTTAAATAAAATATTCTTTCCAATGCTAATTGTGTCTCTTCAAGTCCTCTACTTAATCAGAAAATAACATTACATTAGATAATGTTCACAAATTAGCCAGATGGAAAGGTTTATCTGCCTGGATTGGAGGAGAAATTAATTTTTACAAAGCTTCTCTGGTGACATAAATGATAATTTTGGTGATCTCAATGACTCTCTCTTTTTTAAAAAGATTTATTTATTCATGAGAGACACAGAGAGAGACAGAGACA
Source organism: Canis lupus baileyi (assembly GCF_048164855.1). Classification (NCBI taxonomy): domain Eukaryota; kingdom Metazoa; phylum Chordata; class Mammalia; order Carnivora; family Canidae; genus Canis; species Canis lupus. The sequence goes on from NC_132858.1 coordinate 29,686,613, forward strand.
CAGGCAGAGGGAGAAGCAGGCTCCCTGTGGGGAGCCCGATGCAGGACTGGGTCCTAGGACCCAGGGATCATGACCTGAGCCAAAGGCAGATACTCAACCACTGAGCCACCCAAGTGCCCTCCCACCTTTGTTTTTTTTTTTTTTTTTTGAAAGACTTTATCTCAGTGGCTCTTTATATTAATGATGATTCTAAATAGAGCATCAAAACCCCTAACTATGGGGAACAGCATTTTAAAGGAATGATTTGGTAAAACCTTCCATCTTAAGCCTTCTCAAATAACCAGACTTTCTTTATTTGACCAAGCAACACATTAGTACACCCAGGTTTGTTTCTTTCTTTTTTTAAGACAATTAGTCAGGTATGCCTGGGTGGCTCAGTGGTTGAGTGTCTGCCTTCAGCCCAGGGCATGATCCTGGGGTCCCGGGATCGAGTCCCACATCGGGCTCCCTGCATGGAGCCTACTTTTCTCTCTGCCTGTGTCTCTGCCTCTCTCTGTGTCTCTCATAAATAAATAAATTAAATCTTTAAAAACAGAAAATTAGTCAAAAGCCATAACAGAATTTTAAACGTTACCTTGGCTCTCTTTACTCATTGTACTTCCTTTTCATGAGCACTGAATAGAAAGCAATGCTCAGAATGTTCTGCTGCAGATAGATGTATCTTGTAACATTTCACTTTTTGGAAGCTGGAATCATAGAACAAGCATGTCTCTTGGAACAGGAAAAAAGAGCAGCTATAAATATTTGTGTGATAGCTTAACAACTGCTGAACAATGTGTGTGCCATGAGCTAATCAGAAGAATCCTTAGCAGTCAATATAAGCAGTAAATGTGTGTAATTTATATATACACACATATGTAATCTGTGTGTGCATGTCTGACTTCAGTATGCTCGCCTACACTGCTGTATAATATTCTCTACATTTATTATTACATAATTCATATCATAAAATTCAACAATGAATTACGTAAGCAAAGCCTATAAACTACTAGACGTTTTCTTGAAGAAATGCTTTAAAAAGTGAATCCTGAGAAAAGGGGTAGTCACCTTTAAGAAGGTGGAACTATGTTTCTACAGAGCCTTCACAGATAAAGAAGTGTTGGTAAGTACTTTTATTTTTTTAGGTCCTACCTTTCATGGGTAAGAAGCTGAGCAGAAACCACAGGTCAAATACAAAAAAAGATTCTATTGAGTAAAACCACCACCACCAGTACCACCACCACAGTAAAGCTGCCATGCTAGGAAGTGTAGTGCATGAGAAATTATAGTCATTCCACTCCAACCATATGACCTCACTCATATGTGGAATTTAAGAAAGGAAACAGGTGAACATATGGGAAGGGTGGAAGGAAAAAAAGGAGAGAGGGAAATGAGCCATAAGAGACTCTTAACAATAGAGAACAAACTGAGGGCTGATGGAGGGAGGTGGGTGGGGATGGGCTAGATGGGTGATGGGGATTAAGGAGGGCACGTTTTTGATGAGCACTGGGTGCTGTATGTAAGTGATGAGTTACTGAACTCTATTCCAGAAACCAATATTCTACTGTATGTTAACCAAGTAAAATTTAAATTTAAAAAAAATTGTTCCACTCCATTTCTGACCCACAAAACAGTGATTACAGTAGAAGACAAAACTAGTTAGGACAACTCTCAAGATTCAAATTTTAAAAGATAACTATACTTTTGGCAAAGTCCCTTCTCTAGGACAGTCACAAATGGCAAAAGAAAAGTCAAAGGGTACTTTAATTCCAGGAACGGCAGAGCTTTGGTATAGATAGACCCAATGGTTAGATAAAGAAAGAATCACAAAAAAAAAAAAAAAAAAAAAGAAAGAATCACAGTTCAATATTTAAAGCAGAAATTGTACATATTAAGTGTTCATAACATGGAAGATTAGTGTAAAAAGTGCCAAATTGTACTTAAGTTCTTATACTTTGATGAATATTACTAAAAATTGTGTATAAATGTTTCATATGTTAGAGATGAGTTCACTGTTATATTTTCATACAAAAAGTGTAATTTCTGAGCTAAGAATAACTAGAAAATTACCTAATCTAATCCTCTCATTCTACAAATGATAAAAAAAAAATAGATTTCCTGAATATTTAAATGTCTTATCCAACGTCACCCAGTTGGAGACAGGGTTGGAACCAATGTATGCCTCTTACGTTTTAGTAGCACACTATTTAGCATTGAATGGTGTTGTGTACAGGCTTAGGCCCCAATCATTAGATATGTGATTTTGAGTAAGCCTCAGTTTCCTGAAAAAAAAGGTGATAACTATTTGCCTCATAACATCACAGTAATCTTCATAAAAGTGAGATATATGTTCTACACAGATACTTAAAGTAGCTGGTATATAATAAGTGTCCAACAAGTATTATTATATTAGTTATTAGTATTGTGTTGAAATCTAAAACTCCGTCAAGCCTAAACAGGATATCTACCATTTCGACCAGCGTCTCTCAACCCAGCTTAATATAGGGATATCCTAGGAGCTTCCTTAGGAACACAGGTCTTACCCCATATATAATTTATCAGAAATTCTAGGGAAGTATCCTGGGATTATACTTTTAAATAAATTCTCTCCGAGAATTTTGATGCTGTAGAGCTGATAGTGGCTCACAGATCAGCATTTGGGAACCACTGGCAAGATTACAGGGATGTGATCCAGGAACACGTTTCTTTCCAAAGAGATCTATCCAAATGGATATCCAAGTGGAAAGCCCAGTGGTCTAGAAAGAAGTAAGAATTAAAAATAGCCCCATAAACCAAAATAAATAGTGACTGTCATAGCTATTATCAAAACAGCATAGGGAAATATCCAGAAATTCTGCAATGTTCAATTTCATGCCACAAACATCATAAGGATCTTCATATAGCTCTGTAGTTAGTTTCCTAAATCCTGTCAACATCAAGGAGACACTCATCTCAGGGTCTTGGGACCCCAGGGATGTGGCATTAACCATTATTTGGTTCTTGTCTTGATCATAGAAGACATTCTTCCCAATATCAAAAAAGACATCCTGAAGCAGAACAGGAAGATCCTGGCTTCCAAGTTCTCAGGCACCAAAAATCCATACATTGGCAATTAACAGTTTAAAAACACAGAAGCAATACAAGCCATATTGCTAAATTCTAATTGAAGTAGAACATCTGTTCATGAAGAACTGAATTTGGAAGATACATTAAAAGAAACACAGATCTCTGTTATTAGCCGAAAGATGAATAATAAGAGTAACTCTGGACAAGGATGAAGCTCAAAAGTGGAGAAGGCATGGCTGGAAGAGCATGAACAGAAGCTGCCCAAGAACACCACCTCACCACCCACAACAACCTGATTAGGAGGCACTAGCAGTCAACCACAACCTTGTAAAAAGGTACATTAGGAACACTAACTTGTAACAAAGTTTACGTATCTCCCTCTAAGGTAGGAGTCCACCCTTCCCAATGATATTTTTGTGATTTTTAATTAAAGTCTGTTTTAAAAGAACTCCAGCATGGGACGCCTGGGTGGCTCAGTGGTTGAGCACCTGCCTTTGGCCCAGAGCATGATCCTAGAGTCCCAGGATTGAGTCCCACATCAGGCTCCCTGCATGGAGCCTGCTTCTCCCTCTGCCTATGTCTCTGCCTCTCTCTCTCTCTCTCTCTCTCTCATGAATAAATAAATAAAATCTTAAAAAAAAAAAAGGAACTCCAGCATGTATTGTCAGGCATGAACCTGAACTAAGAAGATCCAAGAGCTGTCCCCAGTCACTAGACTGATGTGCTAAATGGGCTGATGAAGAAATAAGGACCCTGATGCCCAAACAGAACTATCCCTAACTTACTGAACAAGTCCTCATGTGATACCTTCTCCTAACCTCTTTCAGGCCCATGCCATGAAAATTTGATCATAGGAAATGAAGTTTTTAAACAGAAGGTTATATTTTACACTAAGACTATTCTAACTATGTGTCAAAATATTTGGAGGCAGGATATGTGAAAGAAGATGATATTGCTGTAGTATTACATACATCCAGCAAAAGGGATAAGCTTTTGGACTAGGGAAGGAAAGGTGGAGATATAAAGATGAAATTAAGAAATACTGAGGTAGAACGAGACAAGGTAGGCTACATTTATCCCCTTCTCCACGTTATAATGAGTGGGGAATTGGAAGAAAAGAAAGGGAAGGACAAGAAGGTCATACAGAGCAATACAGCCTTTTTCTTACCCAAGAAGCATGATTATAGAACATGCTCCTCAACATGTTATGCATGAAGAACAGGTCTACTTGTGCACATCACTTCCTGTACCCAAAGCAAGTACTATGCAAGGGGTGACGTGCAGATACGAGAAAGCCTCATGGGGACAATAAAAAGACACTTGAGCAAGTGACAAGCGACCAAGACCCTATTTCTAATTCTAATATAAATTACTGGATGACCTTTATAACTCAGACTACAGTTTTCATCATCTACTAAATTAAGTAGTTGAAATAGATCATCTTCGGGATCTGTAACACATGAATACAAATTAAAAACAGTTTAATGAAAGGCTGGTAACCAAAAGCTTAGAGTAACCAAGAAGATAATATAAATAATATTAGCCAAGAGAATTATAGAGACTGTGGCAGACTGGAGGCGGCTTCTAATGAATGCCCCTTAATTCTGACCGATGGGACTATGGGCCCTATATTGTGAAGCTTTCTGATACTTTTGAAAGAAAATGTAAATATAGGTAACCTGAATATACCTATATATAAACTAAATAAGCCAAATTTGTAGTTAAAAACCTTCCACACACAAAAAAAAATCCACGCACATACACCTTCTCTGAGGGCAATTCCACTACACATTTCAGGAGAAAACAATACCATTTACACACAAACTCTTCCAGACTATTGGAGAAGATGGAATATTTGTAGCAATAACCATATAATTAAAGCTGACAAAAAATTAGAAGAAAACTAAAGACCAGTATCTCTCTTGAACACAGATATGAAATTTCTGAACAAAATTTTAGCAAATTGAATCCAGCAACATATAAAAATGAATATATATTATGACCAACTGAGGTTTATCCCAAGAATGTAAGCATTATATAGCATTTTGAATTTAATCATTATAATTTACCATATGAACAATCTAAAAAATAAAACCAGATGATTCAATATATACAGAGAAATCATTTGACAAAACCTAATATCCATTCTTAGAAAAATCTCCACACACTAGAAATTGAATTTTCTCAATCTGATAAAGGGCATCTATTACGATCTACAACCAACTTCACACTTAATATGAAAGATTGGATGTCTTCCTGCTAATATCAGGAAAAAGATAAGAATGCAGTTCTCACCATTTATACTCATTGAGCTGGAGGTACTAGCCTCTGCATTAACACAGAAAAATAAAGATAACCAGTTTGTAAAACAAGAAGTAAAACTGTCTATTCTACCAAACAGCACGATCATCTACACAGAAAATCCACTGGAACTTATACCAAAAAAAAAAAAAAAACTAGTAATTAAGTTCAGCAAGGTTGCAGGATACAGGGCCAGTATACAAAAATAAAAGGTGTTTCTTTCTAACAGACATGAATGATCAGAAATTGAAATGGAAAAAAAAACACTTTAATAACATCAAAAAAATAAAACATTAGAGATAAATCAAGAAAAGTATATTATGCAAGACCTTTGGCAAAAACAGTGCTGAAATTTTAAAAGACCTAAATAAATGGAAAGATATAAAATGTTCACGGACTAGAAACTCTATTTTTAAAATGTTGGTTCTGTCTAAATTGATCTATAGATGTAATACAATCCCAATCAAGCTCCTGGCATTTCTGGTAGGATTTGACAAGCTGATTCTAAAAGTCACACAGAAATGCTAAGGACTAAGAATGATCAAAACAGTTTTGTGAAAGAACAAAGTTAAAGGATTTGTGCTACCTGATATGAAGACTTATTATAAACCCATACTAATCCAGACAATATGGTATTTATGTACAGATATAGACAAATATATCTGTGGAACAAGACAGAGTCTAGAAATAAAACCACACATATATTGACAACTGATTTTTTAATGATACATATATTATTCAATGAGACAAAGATAGTCTTTCAATAAATAGTGCTCGAATAACCACACATTAATATGCAAAAAAGTGAACTTCAATACATATCTCACACCATATATAAAGTTCAAATCAAAATGGATTTTAGATCTACACATAAAACCTAAAGCTATGAAGCTTCTAGAATAAAACATGGCAGAAATTCTTTAAGCAAAGACTTAAGAGATAAAAGTGTTATAATTTATCTTTGATAAAGAACAATCTATTAAAAAGTTATTAAATTGGGCTTCATCAAAATCAAAAACTTCTGCTTTTTGAAAGATGCTATTAAGAAAATGAAAAGACAAGCTACAAACAAGGATAAATTATCTGCAAATAATTTCCTGATGGACTTGTATTCAGAATATATAAATAACACTCAAAATTCAATGATGAGAAAACAATCCAGTTTTTTAAAGGGGCAAAAGAATATGACAAAGAAGGCAAATAGGCACAAGATGTTACACACTATTACTAGACATTAAGAAAATGCAAACTAAAACGACAAAGACACAGCCTTGCGCAACTCTTATAATGATTCAGTTGGAAAAACTCTTCCAACCCAAGTTTTGGTGGTTATGTGAAGGAACTTAAACTCTGACACACTGCTTGTAAGGATATAAAATGGTACAACCACTTGAAAAAATACTTTGGTAATTTATTAAAATGTTAAGCATATACCTATGTTATGACCCAGCTATTCCACTCCTAAATTGTTACCTGAAATCATGCCCTCACACAAAGACTTCTACACAAATGTTCAGAGCAGATTTATATAAAGTAACCAAAAATTGGCAACAACCCAAATTTCCATCAATGGGTGAATGGATAAAAAAATAATGTCATACATCAAAAACTACTCAACAACAAAAAGGAATAAACTATTCATACATGCAATAACTGGATGAAAATAACTGTGCTAAGTGAAATAAGCTGGACAAAATAATACAAATAGTATTATATGTATAGAAAATTACAAAAAATGCAAATTGATCCATAGTGATAGAAAGCAAATCTGTGATTACCAGGGGATGTGAAAAGGTACAGGGAGGAACATAAGAGAGATTTTGAAAGTATCATCAGGAGATAATAAAAATGAGTATAAACTAGTTAATTGAAAGACAAAAATATAAAAGAAAAAGGCACAAATGAGATATTAATAAAAATGATATAATTATGATTGGACTAAAATTTTTTCAAAGAAATTATGAAAAATATTCTATTATTCTATCAAATGTGAAAGTGTATAGTAATGGTCTAAAATTGACTCTAAAAGAAATTAAAAACATGTATTTAATGATTATGTTAAAGAAATGAAATCAGTACTTCCATAAATAGACACCGACATACACAGAGATACTTGGCCTATGAGTATTTAGAGGTAAATGCTGTCAAAATTTAAGAACAGATAACATTGATCTACACAAACCTTTCCAGAGAGTAGAAGAAAAAGGGAAACCCCACTCATTTTATAAGCTTAGTATGTAAAATATCAATATCAAATTCTGATGTCAGTATGAACAGAACAACACAGGTGAGGAGAATAAAAATTCACTTATGCTCTCATACTAAACACTACTAGCAAACCAAATTAGCAATTTTTTTAAGTCATATCCAAGCTTAATTTAACCCAGGAATTCAAGAATGCTAAGCAATAGTAGATCTAATAGCATAATTCAGGATATTAAAAACATTAAGGATGAAACGCCACGTCATAGTCTTAATAGCTGCAGCAAGGGAATTTGCCCCCAAAAAAATCAACATTCATTCATAACTAAGCCACATAGAAATATGTACTCATCAAATTCTAAAACTCTTCTCAAATTAGAAATAGAAGGTAATGTCCTCTATCTAATAAAGGACACAGAAAATGTCACAATGCTAAAACTTTGAAATGTTTATTTTTTTAAACAACATCAGGAAGAAACAAGGATGTCCACCATCACTGCTTCTATTAATCACTGTATTTGATGTCTCTGCCAGTACAACATCAAAAGAAATGCATCTCACTTCAGTTACTGACTCATTTTTCTGCTCAGCTTTATCACAAACCTCTTTCTAAACTATGTTCTCTCTTTCCAATTTTTCTACTCATATTTTTTCTATATGGAAATAAACAAAAACCATCCAAATGAGACCGAGGAAAGGCGATTTATCCAGAGCTTGCTATAACAAAGGAGTCAGCCACCACCATGGGTCTCAGGCAGAGACTCGATGGCAGGAAGAGGAGTGGGAAAGCTTTATGGAAAAAAAGCGAAGGCTTCAAGTATGCCATGAGTGGAGGCTGCTGGCATGAGGAAGGGGCAGGATGTCCTCCTATATGACAGCTAGAGGTGTCTGTCTGGCTTCCTCTAATTGGCCTGAAGTTTAAAACAAACAAATAAATAAAAATTAGGGAAGCTGTCAGTTATTAACCAAGTCCTAGCCATTTGGCACTGCCATAGAGATAGTGGCCTGACTTTCTAAAATTCTGAGTTGGAGATAGTAGGTTGACTTCCTGGACTGCTTAGTGTAGACATTGGGTTGGCTTCCTGGGCTGTTTGCTGAAGATGTGGGTCAGAATTCTACTTTTATGTATTTTCTGACCATTATTCATTTATATATCCAGCCCCTCACCTAGAACTCACTCCAAATTCACACCTTTATCGCCATTACTGCCCTGAAACTGCTCTTGTCAGGGCTGCCGGTGATTAATTTTGCTAAAGCCAATGGTCAGTTTTTACTCTCATTTCACCTAATCTATCAGCAACATTTGAAAATTAACCCCTCCCTATTCCTGTGAGCAGTTTCTTCACATGGCTTCCAGAACAGCACACTTGGATTTTTCTTCTATCGTCTATATTTTTCCTTCTACAGTCTGTTTTGTTCACCTCTGTATCCCCAGGGTCTTAGACAATTTAGGCTTATAGGAGGTGCTCAATACATATTTGATTTTTTTAATTGCTTAAGAATCATAAAAAGCGCCCCAGCTAGTCCTCAACTCAGTGTTTAGAAATGAGAAATATAAATCCTGAAGAGGTGTGATCTCTTGTCTCAACTCATACAATAGGTAAATAAAAGAAACAGAATTCTAACCCAGATGCCTGAGTTCAGTTCAATGCTGTTTCCAAATATAAAGGGCCACCTCTGATGCTTTGACTTCAACTTATTCTGATCTTCGAGTCTGATGAGATATATCTTATTAAAGTGGCACCTTATAAAAACTGTGTGAATAACCATGCAAATCATCCTTCATTTTTAGGGAAAAAAAATGCATTATCAACCACAAAAAGATAACATCTGGGCTTCTGAATCTAAGCATTTTATTAATTGGTATTTCCCAGTTGGGAAAATATATGTCTTAGCCTATCATGTTCATTTAAATTCACCCCTTTAAATATAGGAACCCTCTAAGAGAAGAGATGTCTTCCTCATGCATGTTTTCTTAGCACAGAAGTCTGTACCTGGCATATAGGAGGAGCTCGATAACTGCCTGATGAATAACTGAATGATGAATGAATGGATAATGATCTCTCTTAGATTAAAAGCTATTGTGAGAATGAAATTCCCTAATTAGAATTTAAAGTTTAACTGTGGAACCAACCGCTTCTGAATTTAGGAAATCAGAATTTGTTAACTGGATCTATTCTCTTGTTCTGATCCCTTAGGCGACTTTTCACAAATCCTTGTCCTGCTCCTGGTCTTTGCTTTTACATTTAAAATAGTGGTCTGAAAAAAAAAATAAAATAAAATAAAATAGTGGTCTGAATGTGCTTCTCTGTAATCGTAATTCTATTCAAGTGGTATTTTTCAAGTCCTTGCAAATCCTTAAGTGAAAGGGGACACATTCACCAAGAATTATTATTTTATAATAGTATAGAAGAGAAGGGTTCTTCAAATCAGTTTGCAAAAACAGCCATTTCAGCGGCTTCCTATCTCTGCCCCAGTTTTCTAAATCAGCCAATAATAATTATTCCCTATAAATCAGACCTCCCTGAAGTTTTCTTCTTCTTTACAGTTGCAGCAAGCTGGCTGCTTTTCCCTCATTACATTTTATGTCTGTGTTTTGTTTGCATAGTCCCCTCTCTTCCTACCATTGTAATTCTCACTGTGTCAGAAGATACTAAATTTATGGGTGGAAAAATGTTGGTTTCTAGCAGCTCTTAATAAAAAATGTATCTTAATTACAAAAAAAAAAAAAAAAAGGAGGGGGTGAATTAAAAGTCAAAACACTCCACTCTTTGCAAGGACTGATCTACTTGCAAATTTTGACAAACTACCTGTGAAGTGGTAAATTACCCTGAAGGGAACTCTATTTCCCATTTCCTGGCCACTCAGAGATCTACGTGCAGCAACACTCAGTAAGAGAACTCTTCCATATTATGGGAGAGAAGTTGTTCTATACATATGGTTAACATCCAGTAGGAAAAAAAAAAAAAAACAAGAAGATAGGAGAGCAAGGCGAAGTGCACCTTCTCAAAATACTGATCACCTCTCTAGACCTGAACCTTAAGATGCAGCCCTCTAATGTCATATAGAACTCGGGGATCAAAGAAAAAAACTAGTGACTGATTCCCCAAATGCACTATTTAAGCAGAGGGAATGGTTATATAAACATTTCTCTGAGAGATTAAATATCAATTAAACATTGGGAAACCTGATTTCTGGTCTAATCAATCCTCCCTTTTTTGCACAATCGCTGTATTTTGGACATATATTATTACGTTTATCACTCTGGCTTGACGTATGTATATCCTCTACCCCAATTAGGCTGAGAACACTTCAGAAGGTCCAAGAATTCATCATTTTGATCACAGAGACAGGTGTAAAAATAGCATGTTACTGATGCGTATGTGTTGGGTACGTGACTTTAAAGGGACCTTGCCAATGGTGACTCTTTAAAAGACAACCAAGGTAAAGACAAAATTGCTTTGACTTAGTTCTCAATTTCAATCCACTAACTAGAATCACATGTTGCCTATGTGTCCTCTCCCATTTAAGCTACTTTTGTTGGCTCCACATGTTGCCTATGTGTCCTCTCCCATTTAAGCTACTTTTGTTGGCTCCACCCAACTGCTAAATCAGAACATGTTAGGAAGATAAATCAATGTGCTATTTTTTAAACTGATTAAAAAAGGAAATTATATTTTGGGTTCCAAAGCCCCCAACATCTAATTATGATATTGTGATGCTTATTCAACAAAACTAAACAGATTATTTTAAAGTGTTTTTACTGAGCTTCCACAAAACGTGAAAGGATAATCTGAGATTAAAGTGACAGTGTATTAATATCAAACAATTATTTGAGGTGACGAAAAGAAAATTATAAAGACTCACTAGCAACAGTGCCATTAATAAATGAACAAAGATACGAAACTGATCAGCAGTAGCTGAATTATTGAGTCCCAGGCCCATCTGCTCCAGATTTCTGAGTCAAAAAATCAAAATTGCATGAACTGGTGAATATTCAATCTTCACAAACATCAGAGTCAAATTAAGGAAATTACCCAGCACACCAAATGCAGCTCAGCACATCATCAAACCATTAAAACAGCAACTTTATACCAAAAAAGAACCAAACACACCAGGATCTTGTACAAATGGAATAATAATAGCCAGATGGAACAATAAACTCTGATGGTAGGCAGCATGAGCCTTGGCACAGTGACTATATGTCATGTGGAAAATCAATAGGGGGTCATCACAGAATCATCAAAATGAGTCTCAGGAAATTCATCCTGAGCAAAGAGTAGAAGAAAGGCCTTGGATTTTCAGAAGTCAAGATGATCAGATGATACGGGTATAATAGAAACAGTAGGAATACTGAAGTGGGACAGAGCCAGACACTAGCAATAAATTTTCTATCTCTTAGGTGTGGCATTAAATTCTTAGTTCTTTTGTTTCTTCAAGAAAATGAGAGTCACAGCACTCATGAGCGTCACAGAGTTGCCAGGATGAAATATCAGATCCTAATCCTAATCTTGGACAAGTTGGAGCGCACTCTCCGGGAGATCCAGCCTGTAAGACATCGTTGGCTGTTTGAGAACACGTGAGAACTCCTGAACGGTGTCTGTCACTGTCAGTGACAGCTTTTCATCGGTAGTATTACCCTCATTACAAAACCATCTGGATTCCTGGCTTCCAAGTTGTGCAACGTTCTGGATTTCAAAGTGGCTGCCTGTGACAGAGACCACACTACATGTTCAGATCACTCTTCCTCCTGGACACACAGGGGCAGGTTCCTGAAGCTCACAGACGTCTAGGTGGATGTCGCGGGACTGGGTTCGGGCCAAGACAGAGAGGGTATGCCACATCCAGGCCTGCTCTTACTGTCGCTTCGGGAAATGGTTTCACATCTTTCAGCGGCTCATTTTCCATCCTGCTACGTTAAGCTCTCCACACTCCCTTAGTAATATTTTTTTGCAGATTCTATAACTTTCTGGTTATTTTTAATTATTAAAACATAGTCCAATACAGATTAAAATTTCAGCGTTCAAAACTTTGCCTGCCCCCTTTCCCAACACGAGCAGCTGCAGAGACGGTGGGAAGTGCTGCCCCTCCTAGCCCCCCCTCCACCCAGCTTCTCTAGGTAAACACTCGTGTTGGGGTCAAGGAGGTAAGGGTGGGGATGTGGGGTCTTCTACAATTACGGTCCACCTATAACTTGTGAGGGTGAGTCCCTTGCTTCACTCTGGTTCTTTCACATTTTGTCTGATGTTTGTAACCTCCTCTGATGTTTTGGTCGTCACATCAGCACACAACTTTCTTGACCACAGTATTTATCTTCCCTCCACCTCTCTCTCCTGTTCAATGCAGCAACTATCACTCTCATAATCTGGCCTGTTGGACAAGCCCCCTCTCTCCTCTTTAGGCTAGATGTCTCCTGGCAAGGCCTACTAGCCACCTGGGCAGTCCTCCTCGGCTGCTGGCTCTTCTCTAGCATCTGAATTCTCCTATGGAAAGCCCCATAGGATCCGTTAGGTCTGAACCCTCTGAGGGCAAAACAAATGGAATGTAGTACATCAGCCCTAAGTTCTTCTCAAACATACCTTATCATAGTCTTCGAAGCCTGTCAATCTATGTTGTATCAATGGTCTCCCACTTCCAGATTCCCACAGCGAAATCGGGTAACAGTCTGTACATTAGATTCACCGTGTGTTTTGGAACCAGCACCACAGTGGGTCACCCAAACGGGTATTTCGCCAAGGAACCAGGTGGCTCTTTCTTTCAGCACTCCTGATTCTTATGGGTGATTCTCTTGGAGCTCCTTCACTTGGCTCCTCTGCAGTCCCAGAGGATAGGGTTAAAAGCTTCTTTCTAAAAAACATGACTAACACCACCAGGTCAACCACTTGATGGTTCCAGCCCACACTCTAGTCCTCTTCTCATTCAGATTCCTGAGGGAGTGTAGGAAGATCGATCATTTCTTCCAATTCTCAAAAAAACCTTCAGGGAGGTATTTAGCTCAGCAATGGAAAGTTTCTTATGGCTCTCCTTAGAAAATGGGGCACGTGAAGCTTTTTGATTTCAGCTTTGACTTTGGTCTGATTCTGCTACAAAAGCAAAAAACTGATTCAAAACATCCCGTTAGCTTAGGGCCTCAATACCAAGTCATATGCAGCATTCTTAAAGCCAAATTTCCAAGAAAAGAACATTTTATCTCAAGTATTTTACCATAAATATCTGTTTTCCAAATTTTGAAGAGCTTTATCTGATCTTATGTCATCTCTCAACTAGACAATGAGCTGTGTAAAGGAGGGGATCATATTTTACCCATTACTATGTCCTTAGAAACTAGCAAATCCTCAACATTCAGTAGCTACTCAATAAACCCTGAATGAATGATTGAATGAATGAGAGCTCTTTTGAGCTCTCTGATTTCTTTATCTCTGCGGTAGCCCAGGTCATCTATGAAAGCAAACCTCATGGCAAGGACTAGGGGCTGATACTTGAAGAGGAGGTGCAAGACCTGAGTGGTAGAGGTCAGGAAATAAGAGGAAGCAAGGCAAAGAAAGATGTGGCACAGCGAGAGGCAGTGTGCTACCATGACAGCCACTGCTTCATGGTGAGCCACCAGGAGACCCTGCACATCTCTCAGCAGGCGTGCTTCTTCACCAGGCAGGTCTTCTCCAGGAATTTGGCAAAAAGAAAATCTACCTTGGAACAGTCACATAAGAGAGGAGAAGAAGGGTAAACTATCTCCAGAGGTTTCCCATTCCCCCAATGGAAGTCTACTTCCTGGGAGCTCTGGGATCTGTCATCTGATGCTCTGAAGGTAGTGCAGAAAGTCTGGTTCTATGCTCCGTGGTGTGGCATGCTATCTGTCTAGCGGGGAAGAGTGCCTCGGTATGGAAACATCTTGGAGGCTCAGGGCTTTTGGTCAGTCTCCCATCTGCATAGGGCACTTGGCCACAATGCTCGGAGACATGGGAGCTGCAGCACACCCCGGGAGGCACTCAGCAGCTTCAGAAAAAAAAGGAGGCATCAGTAAAAAGCGCACAGGTTTATACGTGATGCATTCACTTACTACATTTCCTCCTTTGAATTCACTAAGGAAAAAAAACAATCAAAATATTTTGTGACTTAGAGGTTTTCAGAACCGTACTTCAATTTGAAGATGGAGGGCTCTAAATTTGACTTAGTGGTACACCATTTTGTGCTGCCTATAACATGAGGATATATTTACCTTCTTCTGGCAGGAAATTAAGCTTTGCTAGTTGCCCACTCTGATTCTTGGAAGTTCTACTCACTCTGTGCTCAGAAACGGGAATGGAATTGCTTTTGATGAATTAAAGCTGCAATAACCTCTGCCTATTCCTGACCAAGCGAGGGCACACTCTGTCATTCTTTGATTGCTGCAGAGATCTCCAACCTGCCATGTCCTTTGAAGACATCCTCTTGTCCAAGTTTCATTTCTCATTTGAGGGGTGGGAATGCCAGGGGCCTCCTGCACCATAGTTCGGAGGGGAGGCAGCAGAGCATATAAACCAAACTCAGAGTGGACAAAAGAAAGAGGGCAATACTGAAAACATGTAGAGCCTGGGTGGTTCTCTCATTCATCTTTGGCTGATGGAAGAAGGTCTGCTGCTAAGTGAAGGATGGGCCCGCAGTAATGAAGCTGTCTGCAGCATTGAGAGCTGCTTGGCCATGGCACAGAGTTCAGAATTACTGCAACCGCCTGGGTGTCAGAAGCCATCAATTGTCCCAGACTCACCTGCTGGGCTCAAAGCCATGGACCATGGGGCTAAAACATCATCATTCTCCCAGATGAGACCCACACTTACTTCTTCATCAACAGTGTCCCACCCCTCCTCCCACCAAACATTTCCATTGATCAAGTCCTGTTATTTCTCCAGGTACAAAGTCATGGAACATAGAGTAGCATCATCATTCTTCCTCACCGTTCACATCCACCGAGGAGTTATTTCCTTCTCTTACACATGAGTTACTGTCCAACAGCCCAGATATTTGCCTTCTATATGGCCTGCATGCAGAGTGAAGGGTTCAGAAAGTCCAGGAAGCTTTATTCTGAGCTAAGCAGTGTCACCATCACTTCCGTCACTTGGTCAAAAAGTCTTTCCCGTATATCCACATCCACAAAATCCTCTCTAGCCATAGACCATACATTGAAAGAGCACCTAGTCTTTGAATTGGAGACCACCTTAGAGCTCATCCAACTCCAGTCATCTATGCTTATCAGAGCTCCAGTGTGATGACAATCATCCTGTTTTTGAACTCTTCCAGTGAAGTAAGGTGAAGACAATCCCAAAACTGTGACTTCATTGATGGAAACTGCTAATTGCTATAGATTTTCAAAAATAGTGACCTAGCATCTGCTTCCTTATAACTTTCACCCATTAGGCCATAAAACATAGGCTGAATTATCCATTAATAAAGCTGGCCTTTCAACAATGCAGGGATTAAGGGCACCAACCCGCCAGGCTGTCAAAAATCCATGTATAATTTTTTACTCCCCTAAAATTTACTACTAATAGCCTATTCTTACTAGAAATCTTACCAATAACAGTCTGAATCACACATTTTGTATGTTATGTGTATTAAATACTATAATCTTATAATAAAATAGGCTAGAGAAAAGAAATTGTTATTAAGAACATAAGGAAGACAAAATACATTCACAGTACTGTACTGTTTATTTTAAAAATCCACATTTAAGTGGACCTGCCTAACTCAAACCCCTGTTGCTCAAGGGTCATCTGTGTAACAGGCATTCATACATTAGAGAATACGGCCATCACTTCCCTTATGAGGACACCTCTCCTGTGGTCTAGCCCCAATCCCTTCTCAATTCCCATAAAAATATAGTTTCCATAAACATTTTCTTCCAAATTCTCCAGCATTATCCTTTTTAAATATTATATATGGGACTGTACCCAATATTTCAGCCATGATCTCATTAGTGAGACATCAGTGGGATCTTTGCCTTCATGTACCTCTTCCTTTTATTTCAATAAATACTATCCCAAAATCACATTAAATATATAATATACTAAAAGCTCTATCATAATTTGACTCACAATAAGCTTATCAACTAAAGCTTTGGCAAGATCTCTAACAAATTCTTTATTTTAAGCTATGCCTTCTCCTAATCTGTAATTCAGTTGATTTTTTTTAACCTAACTATAGTATTTTGTATTTACTCCCAATTAAATTATATTTGGTTTATCATTTTAACTTGTTCCTCTCTCTGTGGATTCTGACTCTCATCCAGCATACTGACTTTCCCTTCTGGCTTCCTATATAACTCCAAAATGTAATCCATGAGTTATATGTTATTCCAGTCATTGATAGAA
The DNA here is from genome assembly GCF_048164855.1 of Canis lupus baileyi. Lineage (NCBI taxonomy): Eukaryota > Metazoa > Chordata > Mammalia > Carnivora > Canidae > Canis > Canis lupus. Next base: position 29,703,505 of record NC_132858.1, read on the forward strand.
ACCTAGAAAGTAGTAGTCTGAACCTAGAAATACCTCATAAAGAAATAATTCAAAGCTGACACTAACATTTGAGTATATATTTGATCACTTATGAATCCAGGTAATTCACATTTAGCCATCTTCATTTTAATCCATTAAATACTTTGTTAGTGTCTATGTCTACTATGTGCCAAGAAATACAAACATCATAGAGTCTATTCTCTACCCTTAAAAGTTTCATAGTCTAGTTGGGGAATAATCACACAGGCAATACAGCAGTTCTCTATGATGGGTGCTATCATAAGAGTGGACTTGGAGTTCAAGAGGAGCTCAAAAAAAGAGTACGGGACTATACCGTACTGAGGCTGCTGAGGAAAGCTTAAACCAAAATTGAGACTTTTTTCCTTGCCTCTCCCAAATTTGTCTAAATTAAATCTCAAGAAAGTGAAAAAGTAGAGCTTCCTAACTGCAAGGGTATTTAGGTCTACCCAAGTGCAGGTCCATCTACACAACAAGCTTCTCTCTAGGCTCTCGGTTTCCTATCCTCCAGCTCTGAGGCTTGTCTTAGGTCCCAAAGGAGGAGTTGCCTACATGGGATGATGTATACATGACACGATCAGGCTTCATTCATGCCAGGCTATCAGTGGCTGTTGAAGGAAGATCATAAAGGTCTATGGGAAGGTCAGGTGGCAGCAAAATGCTATGTGGCAGGTGTGACAGAGTGCTCACTAGCTCTGTCCTCTTTATTCCAGGCCTCTACTCTTTAGTATCTAGTCTCTACGGGGGAAGGTTTTACCTTTATACATCAAAGTATTCTTACAACCCTTTTTTTTTTTTAAGATTTTATTTACTTATTCATGAGAGACACAGGCTGAGGCAGAGGGAGAAGCAGACTCTCTGAGGGGAGCCCAATGCGGGACTCAATCCCAGGACCCTGGGATCATGATCTGAGCCAAAGGCAGACTCAACCACTGAGCTTCCCAGGTGCCCTCTTATAAACCTTTTTTTTTAGCCAACGGTCCTTCTGTTTCCCTAAAGACTTAAACTTTTCAAATCCAAATCCAACAACAAACTATTTTTTCTGCTGCTTTTTTGATGCGTCATCACTTACTTAAAGTGATGTTGCAGACAGCCTAGCTGACTCAAGGAGAGCCAACATTGGAAGAAAAAAAGGAAATGTTGGTTAGTATTCCAGAAGTATTATCCTGCCTTGGATGAGTGGGCAATCATCAACAGATGAGGAGAGAAAGAACTTCTAAACAGAGAGTACAGCATGTGCAGAATGTACAAGAAAACGAAGCTTATGGGCGATTTGTGCAATATCTTACTAAAATGCGGGTATTTTTTTATCTAGTCCATTTCCCTAATCAAATCATTCAATGACAAGACTGAACAAAGGAAATCAGATTAGTCTAGCTAGACTTTGTTATTTGGAACTCATTGTTTTCAATAATTTCATCGTCCTTTCCAGAGCACTCACAATTCATCTCTAAATACTTTGTTCCTGAATTTGACCGGAGATTGATGTCACATTCATTGATGTGTTCTTTTCAGAACTCATCTTTTTCTCCTTTTTGAAAAACTGGTGATTTAACCATTTTGATCATCCAGCACCTTTTTCATTCCTGGAAACTCTACAGAAAATAATAATAATAATAATAATATGGAAATTTTAACACATTCCTTAGGCACTTACTACGTTGCAGGCACAGTCCTAAATGTTCGCATGTATTAAATTCCAGGTTGGTAATAATGCCTTTCTGCTCTTTCCAACTTGAAGATCATTTCCTTAATGTAGAAAACAGAAGCAAAATAGACATTGAATCACTACCTTCCTTTCATCAGTCAGCCATATACCAAGCAGTGACCCCATCCCTTCCTTGTTCTTTTTGCTTTAAATATGGATAAATGAAACCGTCTGTTTTCTGTAATAAACATTTCACTAGCTGCACTGATTCTTCATACTTTTCTCAATATTACCCTTGCAAGTTTATTCTATTCTTTGATATCTATTCTTAAAATGCATATTTCTGACTTCCACAAATAAAGTCTTTTCCAAAGTCTGAACCTAGATGTCCATTACTAGAAGGAAATGGTTTGATTAATTATGGCGCATTCATGACATAAAGTCATTTGCAACCATTTAAAAAAATGAAATAGCTCTCTGTCCTGACATGGGAAAATATCTATGGTATTTTGTTTGATGAGGAAAACAAGTCAGAAAACAAAACATGTTCAATCCTGTTTGAGTTCTTTAAATGATGTACAAGTAACCTCTACTTTTCAAAAGTTTGAGTTATACCACTTGGCTTTTACAATAAACCTACATTAGTACCCATTTTTGCTAACCAAAAGGAATCGGAAGAGGATTTTCACTTTTATGGAGAAAGGTGGAAAGTGACAATAGCAGTCAGTGTCTGTTTTTGCAGCAAACCACTGTGGAGGCAGCACACACCCCAAGCAGCAAGAATGGCTCCACTCAGGTCCTTCCTAGGGAACTACAACTCAGCCTCTCAGTATCAGACACCAGAGTTTTGAACTGTGTTTATGAGCATCTGTGCTTTATCTTGATTTATTTTGTGTATTCATTAGCAAGATGAATCCTAAGGTATCAGAAAAGCCTCAAAGAGATTATTTTTTGGGGAACACTCAAAAATATTTCCATGTAAATTAATGGCAATTGCTTCTTTGCTTTACATCATTTTGGCTTGCAGAAGGTTTTATAGGAACACTCTACTTTGGGATAGTGGGAGAAACCTGTATTATTAGGGATAGTATTTTACAAACATTACACCATTAAATTACAAATTTCCACCTTAAAACACTGACCTCTTGCAGCCTTGAACAGTCAAGATGAGGCCATTTGTGAGGTTCCTCCTGCCAGTATAGGAGAAGGTGAGTACTTAAATTTTTTAGTAAAATAATAGGGTTGAAAGCCAGACTTGATGGATTATTCACCAGAGAGTGTTTCATGAAAGGAAGGCCCAGACAGGATGAAGGAAGGGACAATTCTAATGATACTGGACTAAGGAATTATAAGAGCCAGAGGTCAACTGAACTGCTAGAAAAGAGAGCTCAGACAGCTGGGTTCAAGTTTTCATCCAAAAGCTTGAGTCTGAAGAAGAAAAGATGACTTCTAAAAGTCAAAGGGAAACACCAGGTTTAAGGGATTCCTCCCATGCTCCCCATTTTGGATTCGGTGAGAGGACCACTATACGGGGGACCTTGAGTCACTCTGTTAGGGTCAACATAATCAAGAGGGAGTAATATAGTGGGAGAAAGGGGAGGGGAGGGAGAGAGATACAGGAGCAGGGCCAAGAAAGGTGGGAGGGAGATCTAGTTTAAACTCCTTAGGGCACCCTGGGTGGCTCAGAGGTTTAACGTCAGCTTCAGCCCAGGGCCTGATCCTGGAGACCCAGGATCAAGTCCCGTGTCAGGCTTCCTACATAGACCCTGCTTCTCCCTCTGCCTGTGTCTCTGCCTCTCCCTCTCTCTCTCTGTGTCTCTCATAAATAAATAAAGTCTTTAAAAAAAAAAAAAAAACTCCTGGGTCTCCCATAGTTCTCATGGACACTCCAAATGGAGGCTGGTCTCATGAGCCTGCCATGGGGTCTACTATGATGAAGAGTAACATAACTCTACAACCAAGGCTTCCCTCAGGGTCTTGACAGAGGATTTGGCAGAGATGTGGAAGTGTCAATGGCATGTTCCACAGCCAGGAAGACACTGAGCTGGACAAAGCAACTGCTTGGCCTGAAAAGACTAGATCATGAGTTACATGAGCCACCAATTTTAGAAACCAGGAGGACAAGTGACATTCATTCAAAACCCAGAAAAAGCATTTGAAAGACTATCCATTTCCTGCCTGTGAGGTCAACTAAATCACTTTCCTCCTCTTATCCCATTTTAGGGAGGACAGATAACCTTCTCACCCATTTGTCTCTGGATGGGGTGACCAACCTTCCCGGTTTGCCTGATGTATGTGAGTGGTGAGGTGTTCACACACAAGCAACAAGCAGTGCTCTGGCATGAGGTGGGTTCCTCCAATTCTGACACTACCTACCCAAAGATGGCATCAGATTGCATAGGGGAAGGATTCGGTCTTAGAAGATGGCACCCAACCCAAATAGATACCGGTTGCAAACCCAAGTTGTTCCCTGTGCTTCTGACCAACTGGCTACAAACTGAAGGTCCAACAACACCCTCCAATTCAGATGCCAATTACAAGTCCAGGCTGTCACCTGTACTTAAGACCTACTAACTATAAATCAGAAGCTCCCAAGACCCCCTCCTCAGGTTCAACGCTTTGCTGGAGTGGCTCACAGAACTCAGAGAAATATTTTACTTACTACATTACTGATTTATTATAAAAAGACAGAGCTAAGAGCAGCCAGATGAAAGAGATGCACAAGGCAAGGTATGGGGAAAAGGTGCAGAGCTTCTGCTTGGCTTCTCGAAACACGCCACACTTCCAGCATTTCCCATGTTCACCAACCAGGAAGCTCTCTGAACTTTGTCCTTTGGGTTTTTATGGAGGCTTCTAATGAAAGAGTCTCTAATGGAGAATCACAAATGATTTAAATCATTGGCCACTGGCAACTGTTTCAGCCTCCAGTCCCTCTCCTCTCACCAGAGGTATTGAAAATGCCAACACTCTAATCAAGTGGCTGGTTCCCCTGAAAACCAGCCCCCATTGGCAGGTAACCTAAGGGCTTTCCAAAAGTCATCTCATTACCATAACAAAAGATACTCAATCGCTCTTAAGGCAGAAAATTCCAAAGTTTTTCTTAGCTCTGTGCCAAGAACTGGTCAAAGACCAAATACACATTTCTTATTATAAATCACAATATCATACCCACATATCCAGAAACTTCGCAGTCCTGGGAAAACTGAAATGATTGATTACCCTGCTATATAAGTAACTATATGTTCATGTATATGTATGGAGAACAGGTCTGCAACAATACACACTAAAATGTTAGCTGCATTGCCTCTCCGTAGATGAATAGAGTGTATGTTGGGGTGCAGAAGCTGAAGAGAAATTTATACAGTAATATATATTCCTTTTGTGACAAATTAAATCCAAACACAGAGATGCCCATGAAGTCACACTACCAGTACTTTCTTTTTCAAAGGAATAATATGTAACCTCAATGCTGGCTTTTTCTCTTTTCTAGACTCCCCTGTTGCTCTTAACCATCTTTTATCTGGACTATTTGAAATATATCCCCCCTCCTACAACCCAAGATGAATACTTGACTTGGATCACCTTTTGCTTTCATCACTATTAGAAATACTGTTGTTAATTTTCCTCGTTGTCCTCCACTTCTACTTCCATTCTCTTGACTAGAAAGAAGTCTAAAATTAGACTTATTCCCTTCATTGTTTTATATTTCCAGAGATGAAATCCCCAACAGGACAAGTCAAGGATTCACCAGATATTAGTGAAACCATGTTAATGGCAAACATGTTGAAAGAAACCACAAAGAAAAATGTGAAAATTCTAAAATTCCTTATGGCCTAAAAGAACACTTCTGAAATCACAAGCAAGGCTCAAACTTGAGGAAAAAATTATTAAAAAATACTAATATGTTCCATAATAATGGGAATATAGAACTGTTCTCAAGAAATCTAGATTCTAGTCTCAGATATGCTGTTTAATGTCTATGTGACCTCAAACAAACTGCTTAACTTCTGTGGAATTCATATTCTTCATCTAGAAAGACCTTCATATTTCTGAAATATTCAGAGTATCTTTGTTAAAAATCTCATGAGATCACATAAAAACACTTTGGAAATGATATTTTCATATAAGACATTATTAGTATCACGTTACTGAGTATATGCCTTCCTCCTTTCCTTAAGCCATCAAATACTCAATAATAAGTTCTAATATTCTAATGAATATATTCTTTTGGGTCTATAAGGTGACTGCTTTTCCCCAAGGGATCATCATTATGACATTATAAACTCCAATCTAGAAAAACAAATCTTGTTCTTCAATATAATCTATGTTACCAGGAGTTATGAGCTCAATGTTTGTGTCCCTACAAAATTCAAATGTTGAAACCCTACCCCTCAATGTGATAGTATTTAGAGGCAGGACCTCTATGAGGTAATAAGGATTAGATAAAGTCAGGAAGGTGGAACCCTCATGAATGGGATTAATGTCCTTATAAAAGCCACTAGAAAACTTGTTTCCCCTATGTACTTTCCACCATGGGAGGAGACAAGATTGATCGTAGACTTTCAGCCTCTGTGAAAAATACATTTCTGTTGTTTATAAGCCACCCAGGCTGGGGTGTTTTGTTACAGCAGCCCAGATGTACAAAGACACAAGGGGAACATATCCTATAGCCTTTCTTCTCTTCCAAAGCTGTGACCTAGCTAGGACTAAGAATGCTGAATCCACCCAAGGTCTTTAGTTTTCCAGCCAAAGCCTTGCCATATATATATAAAATATATACATCCCAGTGTTTTTTAGTGACAGCTTACCACCACATGGATCAGAACCAAAGGTTGTGAACTTGTTGAGTTTGACTACTCTCTGTAGGTCTTTCTGACTTCAACAACTATATTCAAACAACCTAGGCCCCCCCCCTTCTTTTCTCCTGTCTTCCTTCCCTCCCTCCTACATTCATGCAGATAAACACCATCAAGGATAATTCTGGCTTAGTGCTCTTTTAGGAAGCATAAGGAGAAAAAAAAAAAACACTGCGGAAGCAGCCAGATCCCAACATTAGACTTCAGGGGATTTAGCATCATTCATAGAAAGTCATACCGTTCCCTGAAAAAACCTGGAAAATTCTTGAACATCTAGCTTTCCTTAAAATTCAGGGCTGAATTCATAACCAGGCCACATCATGAACCTGTTAGCATCTACCTGGATCACAGGTTCACTTCTTACAAAGTATCTAGGAGGCAGACAAGGGTTCACTTTCCAAACACAAGCCAACAATAAGATAATATAGCTACTACAGGAATTAAACGAGTAGATTTAGAAATAATGTGTTTACCAATTTAGAGAGTATTAAATCAAATCATAAGAGTAATTACCACATCCAGGGATTAACCACACCCACGGGTTTACATGCCCTATCTTCAATCCCCCTTTGTTTTGTAATGTTTTATAACACATGATCTAACCCCAAGGTGCAAATGAGATAACAGCTACACGCTAAACATCATAATTAAAATAATAATAATAGCTAGTATTTATTGACCAGTCCCCATGTACCACTATTGGGGGGCAGGGGGCGGCTAGCAAGAATCTAGCCATATGTAAATTGAAAGCAGCTCCTCATCAAAAGCCAACCATGTAAAAGTACACTATAAAAACTGTATCAATTAAATTTCTCAACAATCCTGTAAGAGGAATTATGATTATATAAATCAAACAGAGGTTAGATAATCCACCCTTAATTGGTTATTATTCCTCATTTTCTGGAGAAGCAAAATAAGATTTGTACAAGTAATTTGCTCAGGATTTATTATTAAGTGAGTAGCAAAACAGAATTTCACAGCCAGGTTGTGGGGACTTTGAACCACAACACCTAACCACTCTCAGATTTTGTAAAATGGGGCATGGCATAAGAAGGGGTAGCAAGTCTTCTATTTTTAAGCAGTCATGAAATCAAGACCAAAACTGGACATGCCCAAGGATGTCCATAACCCCACATACTGTCAACTCATGTTGATCAGCAATAGCACTGACAAGATGAGCAAAGGAAAAGACTCATATTATTTATATAATAGTATTATGCCATACAATACATAATTTGATTAAATGAGCTATAGGATATGATTATCTAGCACATACCAACTATTACACATTATATGTCAGTATGGAAACTCAGCCAAGGAGTGTGGTATGCAAGGCTCACAGATGGCTATCTCAGGCCCTTCTGTCTTCAGCCAGAAGACAGACCAAATAGAACTGGAAGTTAGGCTTTCATCTTTTCCATGATTACCGAGCAACAAAGGTGTCACATAAGTATGATAAGCCAATCTGAGTGAACTCGTATTATATACGTGGCTTAAATGTGCTTAATTTAAGTGAGAGATACAAACACAATAAATGTGCTAATCAACCACTTCCCAGGACTGACGTTTGGGGAAAGACTAAACAAACATGAATAAAATAGCCAAACACACATAAAACCGCAAACACTGTAGTCATGGCAGAGACACAACAACTTCCTAGCATCTGGGCCAGCACCAGGGGGTTGGGCTTTACCAAGTTTGGCGGGGAAATAGCGCATCCCTTTGGAGAACTCCTCCACCTTGCTCATCAGTATTGCTTTCAACCAGCTTCCGCAAACTTCTTTTTAGTCAACATTTTAACAGCTCTTTCTTCAACATTTCATCATTAATTAGAAAGAGTTGTGAGAGAAGAACTTGGTAAACTTATTAACTTTTTCCTGCTTTGACATTTCAGTTCATTGGATAATTTTTTAAGTGGTAATGTGATTCCCGACAAAAGCAGCACAGGTGAGCAAATGAAAACAACTCTGAATGGCCCGTGATTTGCATGGAAGAAGGAGTTTCTGTAGCAGGGGGGAAGAGCAGAGAGTGGGGAAGCTGAGGCCATCTGGAATCAAATACACCGAACCACAGGCTTATCTTGAGTCATAATACCAGAGGGGGAGTTGGAGCAAGATAGTATTTCCTCAGTTTCTCCATCAACCAAGAAGATACGAACAGACTAAGATGATAAACCTAATACAGAAATAGCATCCCTTTCCCAGACTGGCCCAGCCTGCTCACCTAGTGTCAGCAACTACCACCACCCTATGTTACAGGTACCATAAAAATGTCCCGATCTGTCATACTCTCTCACCTCCATTTCCTCACATGGGCTGTTATCTCCCTGGATACCTTTATCCACATTTTTATCCAGAAAATTCTAACTCACCTTTTGACCCCAGGCTCAACTACTATTTCCTCTATTCCAAAAGTCTCTTATTTTTTTTAAGATTTTATTTTTTTACTCATGAGTGACACAGAGAGAGAGAGAGAGAGAGAGAGAGAGAGGCAGAGACACAGGCAGAGGAAGAAGCAGTCTCCATGCAGGGAGCCCGATGTGGGACTTGATCCCGGGACTCCAGGACCAAGCCCTGGGCCGAAGGCAGACGCTCAACCACTGAGCCATCCAGGGATCTCCCCAAAAGTCTCTTCTGCACTTTCATCGGTCCTTGTACCTACATCTCTTCTAGCATTCACCATACAACACTACATAGGATTGCAGGCCTCTGGATTCAGATGGCACACAGATGGCACACAGACACAATCAAAGATAATTTTATCTGAATGTTTGGCTTAAAACCACATACAGAAAGGCATTGAAAAAGCAGCCAAATCCTTATCCAAGACTTCTGGGAATTTCACATCATTCACAGAAACTGTGCATTCCACAAAGAGAAGAGGAGAACTGACATTTGTTCATCTGTTAAATGTGTTCAAGTACGAAGACAAAGCCTCATTCATCTTGTACACTCAGCACTAGACCTGGCACTTTGTATACTCAAGGTGTTCAACGAGTATAGACCGGATGAACTTTTGGAGATCAAGTTAAAGGTCATGATGTTCCTCTGATCTATGCTCTGATAGTCTTCCCCAAAAAGCTGATGTTGAAGCAAATTGATTGTTGACACGCCTTGGGTCATTGTTGAATAACTGGAAATACTTTGCTAAAGTTTTATAAGGTAGGACAGAACACCACTGAGAAATCACATGCCATTTCCCAGAAGCAAACTGATACTCACTGAGCAGTGAACTTTTTAGACTCAGTTTTGTAGAGATAAAACTCTTTAGTTCTTAAAAGAAAGTAATTGTTCTCATGACTTTTTTTTTAATAGAATTTGATCTATTAAAGCTGAACAAGAGCTGTTGGCTTTGGAATGAGTAGATATATGTAATTCCCAGCAATGTCATTATATCGCCCCTTAAAGTGGATGACCAAGAGACAGAGCTTGAGTTATTATGCAGGCAGCAGGAAATAGTGAAAGTGATAGATTTCTTCATCTTCAGTGATAATAATAATGATGATGATCATGTCCTGGATTCCATCCCACAGAATGGCAAATGGATTTCTAGGGTCCTCTCTAAAGAATTTGAGGTTGAAGCAGAAAAGTGAAATATGATGCTATCTGAATGATAGTTGGAGAAATATTACTTAGGACAAAAGCATTAGTAAAAAGACCAATTTCCTAGGCCCTTGTTTTTCTCTTGCAAGTTGATCCTGCTCTTTGGTGGCAGGAAATCTTTGAGTTATTTATGAGAATTCATGCTTTCCTATCTCCAGGCTTTAAGTTACTCCATGGTCGCCCCCTGCCTACCTTCACTTGCGAATAAAGAGAAGGAAATTAGCTCTGTGCTTGGACTCCATGAACACGTCCACAAAAAAGGAACAGCTCAGTTTGGTTACTGTCCTTTTCCTTCAGAGAATAGACTCATGTGGTTTTTAAACAGTTAACTATGACTTGAGTAATGCTATATACTAAAATTTTTAAGTGTTTTTCCAAAAAAGATACTATAGTGCTGTCTTCCTTTTGTTGCCAAACACTGACTGTCTTCTCTACAGTGTACCCTTATTCACAACTTTCTCCCCAGAGCGGTGAAAAGAAGACCCGTCAGGACTTGAATTAGCTGCCAGAAATCCCCAGTTGTAGTCAAGTCCTACTAACCAGCTAGTAAATCCTTTAAAATATCACTTTCAAGTCTCATGGAGCCATTGTTTAATTTGATCCTCCCAATAGCCTTAAGAGCCAGGATGACTACAACTGCCATTTAAGGGATGAAGAAATGTCAGCTGCAAGAGATTATGTATGTGGGGAAAGGCTTAAAACTCTGGGATTTGTAATGTCACTGGGGTGAGCAAGAATCATTGTCTACCTTAGGGGGCAGAGGTCTGTGATCACCCTGTAGTAGCCTAGTGTCCCTTTTTCTTTGCTCCCCAAGGTACTTTAATCACTACTATATATTTCCGTTCTTTCATATCAAGCTCCACCTTTACAATTTTAGATGGTCCAATCCTATTTTTTCTTTCTTTTTGCCATCCTTACCTTTGTTATGTAGGCCTATGTATGGGTGCTAGATATGGGGCAAGGACTGATTTTTAAAGCCAAGAACCCAGATGGAAGCTTTCAAATGTTAATTGACCCACGGATATGAACCTTCAGGAATCACCAAATGAGAACATCAAGAGAAACACTTTCGGAACAGGAACAGAGACTGAATTTGCCAAGGTCTTGTTAGAACTGTGTTAGGAGACGAGGGCCGTTATGGGGATCAGACAGACGGAACTGCAAAGAAATGTCTCAATACACAAAGAAGGTCTGACCTATCGTTTACATTCGGAATGCCAACAAGTACCAGGAATTTTGCCTAAGATTCTGGAAGTCATAGTTGGCCTCTAAGCGTTCCACACTGTCTCCAAAAGCCCAAGAAGGTCAGGTCACGGGGGAAGGGGACTGGCGTCAAAGCTCAGCCACAGAGAGCGATGCAGGCACAGCTGGTACTTGACTCGGCCCTTCAGACTCCAGCCTTCTTTCCGTGCCATCATTCTGTGTCTTAGCCCCTCTCCATCTCTGTTTCCACGTCTGCTGCATGACAGGTTGCAATAGATGCTAAGATCGCTACCGCTTCAAATTCTGTGATTTATTTTCCTTCTAGAAGCTTCTCAGCCTAGCACAGACCCTTCCCTTTTCACTGCAAACAGGAACATTCCTTTCTCCCACCACACTCTCACTCCCTTCCAACCCACGACAAAGGATTAAAAGCAAACCGAATTTTCCTACTCAGGGCTTAATGACAGCCTGAAACTTGAAAGTCTCAGTGAGAAATCCCATATACTGGTTTTATCGTGGACAAAAGATCATTACATCTGTTTACCTGGGGCCGGATGAACCTCTCATTAAAGTTTAATTACCAAGGAGTCAGACAACTACTTCTATATGTTGAATGCCTGAGCTAATGTGGTATTTCTTTTGCCGCCATTCAAATTCAATATATTTTCCACCCTTCTCTTTCCCTTTCCAATGCCACTGGTGACTCATCACACACTGTTTGAAAAATCCATGTATTTCCCAAGCAAGGCCAGGTAGCTGGCTGGAGACTCCTGGTCACCAGTGGGTCAAGCACGTGTTGCTTCAGAGAATCACTAATGGCATCAGGAAAAAGAGAAAAGAATACGTAATAACTTGGCCATTGATTTCGTTTAAAAGAAAAGACAAGTCAAAAAAAAAAAAAGTCAAACCAGGGTAACTGGGCACTTCATGAGAGACACAGAGAGAGAGGCAGAGACCCAGGCAGAGGGAGAAGCAGGCTCCGTGCAGGGAGTCTGATGTGGGACTTGATCCCCAGGATCAAGGACCCCAGGATCACGCCCTGAGCTAAAGGCAGGCGCTCAACCATTGAGCCCTCCAGGTGTCCCAGGGAGAGTTTATATGGACCTATAGGAAAGGCACTTCTACTGTATCCAGGACAGGTGACAGTTTTGAGGGAGAGGTGAGGGCAAAGCCATTATTCCTGACCCACGGTCTTGCTGGTCTGCACCCTGCCACGGGCTCAGACCAGCGGGGAGACTCTAACATAACCCAACCCGAACCCTCTTCCCATTTGGTTGCTTGCAAGTCTCATTTGGTTGCTTTACTCCTCCTATAAAGCGAACGTCCTGTAAGCGCTGCTGCGACACTATAGGGGATCCCAATGCCTTCATTCCCCTGTTCTCCACAACGCTTATGTCTGGGTCCCTTTGCCATTCTGGGGCCCTCAGCTCCCACCACAGAAGTTTCCAACCCACTCACATCAGTCACAATTTGCAATTGCTGATTTGAGTTTATAGTCAGAATCCTACCCTCCTCGATTCCAAAATACAGTCTGGAAAAAAAATCCTAATTAATAAAACTGAATGGCCAAGAAATATGTTCTGGTAATTAATGACATTCTTGAGATAAGTATCAATAGGAACAAAACTGCCTCATGGTTCCTTTCTAAGATGCTCATTAATTTGGAGCAGAAGCAGGGGCCCCGGGGGATGTAAAAATACCCACAGAAGCTGGCAAGAGGAATGCCTGCCCAGGAGCAGGCACACGGCCACGGAGATGCACCTCTTGGTTCTCCCTTCGAGTGAGAACCTGCTGTGGGGAGGGCAGTTGGCTGTCGGACAGTCCCAGCTGCAAGCCTTTGGAATCCACCACAGCATCTGGGCCAAGGCCACATCTCCTCGGGGTTCTAGAACCTGGCAATTTCTGCCCAGTATGGGACTCCTCTAACAATTAATCACTTCATAGATGAGACTTTCTCAGACTTGCACTGAAGTCTGAGGCTCTTCACCCACAATCCCCCTTCTTTTCCCCTCACCGTGCGCAGGTGTCAGATCCACATCATGGTCCGGGACTCACTCTGCCTACTGTTAGTCCCTCTCCTCCTTTATCTTTTGTGGGCCACCAAAAAATTCCTTTGCATTTTTAATTTTATTCCTGCATCTGCCTCTTGTAGGCCCCAAACTGACATACAAGGAAACGGTGAACCTCACCAGTGAGGAGGGAGCCAGAAAGACTGCAAGAGGACTGACTCGTTTACCATTTTACCCTCAGTGTCCAGTAGAATGAACAGGACATCCATGGGCCACAGTCTGCAGAGGAGAATAATGAACAGAGGACATGCTGGCATTCCCGGAGACATGGGTCCCCATCTGGTCCCAGTGAACAAGCCACCCAGGTCACCACCTCGTATGTGTAGGGACGCTGAGGCCTCTCCAGATCCACCAGTTACTTCAAGGTGTGAAAAATTGTTAGATATTTTCCCATGATACCCAGGGGCCATAGGAAAGCTACTGTAAGTTTCAGCCTCTCTCTGTGTAGACGCACTGTGTCACTGCTCATTGTCTTCTATTTACCCCGGATATCTGAGCATGGAACTTTCTATAAGATTTGCTCCCACTCTAGGCTTTATATACTTTAAAAAAACAATCAATAAAATAAAAATTCATGTGTTATTCCCATCTGCTTTCAAATTCCCAAATCTATCCAATATTCAGGTAGGGACTTCTTGTTATTATTTTAGGTTTCAGCTCAAACAGGTCCTTCTAGAGAAAGGTCTCCCACGGATGTCTAACCTTCTGTCGTACCCCTCCACCCATTGCCCTCTTTTGTCTCTTCCTCTTTTGTCTCGGCACCACCTGAAATTTTGTTAATTGTGTGTTTATTTACTCTTTTTTTTTTCTTGATGACCACAGCTTTGTAGTACAACCTGAAATCTGGCGTGTTTATTTACTCTTTATTTCTTGCTCTAGAAAGCACACGTCAGAAGAGCCAAGACGTTGACTGTCTTATTCTCTCCTATGCCCTTAAATCTTAAAATATGCCAGGCATACATTTAAATGAGTGACAAGAAAGTCAAAAACTGAATAATTAGACATTTTACCATCTCATTTGGGAAATCTGAGACCCAGCTCAGAGAGCTATACATTTCTCTGAGCAGCCTTCTTGTCCTTCATTCACTATTACATTTGGTTAAGAAAAAAGTCCATGTGTAAACAACCACACCACTTTCACCCCAGAGGAAACTGCTTTTGGTGATAATCTGAATCAGTAGTCTAAAAACTTCTTGGTCACTTATCTTTATTAGTAATCAATTTTTAAACAATCCCATTATGTTTCATTATTTATAAGTTAAATGTGTATAACCTCAGTGCTAATGTATTATGTGCATTTTAAAACATAAAAATCGAAATGTAAACAGAAACTATTTTCTTTCTCGCCCACCCCTACCCCACCAAGTTTGGGTCATCTTGTGTGCCTCCTACAATATGTATGGCGTATTTTGAAGATCACTAAGCAAAGCAATTTTTATCTGGAGACAAGAGGTTTTGAGGGGTTAGAAGTGAGAGAGGGGCTAAGGACAAGGAGGGAACACAGGAACATTCTTTGGGACGTTGGAACTGTTTTATATCCCGTTTTATGGCAGCAGTAACAAGAATCTACTCAAGTGTTAAACCCCATCAATCTGTATATACCAAAACAATGGATATATTGGATATAAATTCTTTATAAAGGCTTAAGAAAACAAACAACAAAAAGGGTCTAGTATGAAGTTAGACATTAAGCATTTATTTTTTCTGACAAGTGAAAAATCCTGGAAAAACCCACATGTCCATCCTTGCTCTGTATTTCCCTTCAGAGATCAGCATTACATGAAAGTGAAAGAAATAATATATCTGTATAGACACGTCATTGATCCTTGAGCCCTACAGCCAACCGTGGCACATGGCTACAACATGGCCCACTCCATCCACATGCTCCTTTGAAGCCCCTCATCAAGAGGTGGGGTTCCTCTGCCCTTGAATCTGGCCTAACCTTAATGACTCACTTATAACTGATAACATATATGAACCTATAGGCTAAGTCAGAAAAGGCCATACAGCCTTTGCCCACGTCTCTTAGGGCATTTTCTCTCAAAATCTAGCCTTTTTAGTGAGGAAGGCCCGGGACACACAGACTGGCTTTCTATCGAGTTTATAGTCCCAAATGAGGCCAACCTTGAGTCATCCCATCCTGTAATGGTTACTTTTGTTTGTCAACCTGACTAGGTCACAAGGTGCCCAGATATCCAATTAAACATTATTTCTGGGTATTTCCAGAATAAATTAGCATTTGAACTTGTGTACTGAGTAAAGCAAGTGGTCCTCCCCAATGTGGGTGGGTGGCTGTCATCCAACCCACTGAAAAACTGAACAGAACAGAAAGGTAGAGGATGGTTGAAATCACTCTCTGCCTGTTTGAGCTGAGACACCGATCACCTCCTACCTTTAGCATTCCTGGTTTTCAAGCTTTCAGATACTCAGACCAGGATCTATACCACGGGGTCCCAGCTCTCAGACCTTCAAACTGCACCACTGGCTTTCCTGGGTCTCCATCTTGCAGATGACAGATTATGGGACTTCACAGTTTCCATAATCACATGAGCCAATCTAATTTCATTCAGTAGATAGACAGACAGGGGTACCTGGGTGGCTCATTTGGTTGAGCATCGGCCTTCAGCTCAGGTAGTGATATCAGGGTCCTGGGATCAAGCCCTATGTAGTCAGGCAACCTGCTCAGTGGGGGGTCTGCTTCTCCCTCTTCCTCTGCCCCTTCCTCCTGCTTGTGTACTCTCTCTCTCTCAAATGAATAAATAAAATCTTTTCTTAAAAAAAATAGATACAAAGATAAAATATCTTTCTATCTACCTACCTACTGACCTACCTTCCATATTGGTTTTGTCTTTTTTGCACACCTTAACCAATGTACACCCCAAGCAGGAAGTCCTAAGAGTTCCGGCCTCCAGGTATTTAGTAACCCCCAGATATGTGAGTCTTCCCAGTTAAGGCCCCAAGTACTGTGGAACCAAAGCAAGCCAGATCCATTATATCTGTGAATTCCTGACCCAAAGATCCCATAAGCATTATAAAACGGTTATTATAGTATGCTACTAAATTTTGGGATGGTTTGATAGATAGTACCTGTGTCCAGTCCATTAACAATTCTGCCCTTTTTCTTTAGCAATAAAATACTGATTTTGTTTGGAGAGCTCTGTTAAAAATACTAACTCTCCCAGCTTTCTTTATACCAAAGTATGGCCAAGTAAGTACAATTACGGCCAATGAGAAGATAAGATGAAATTGCTAGTTAGAGTTTCTAAAAATAAAAATAATAAAATACTTTTAGTAGATAGATGAGATGGCTGGTGTCTTTGGCATTTTACTTTTTTCTTTTTTATCTTTTTAACTTTCCTCATTCTCCCTGCCTAGCATGCAGTTTTGATACCTGGAAGAAGGAAGAACAGGAACCACCTTGCCACCAGGAGGGTGAAAACCACAGTCTAGAAATGATGGTACAAAATGATATCCTGATTCCATGATGATTTTGTAGAGCCATTACACCAGACTGAACTTCCCACCTAAAACCTCTTGTTATATATAAGAAATAAACTCCTCCATGAGAAAGCAACCTTTAATTAGTGTTTTTTTGTTATATGCAGGCAAATACACTAGGTACCAAAAAAACAATGATATAGGAAGTAACAGAACCTAAAATTATGCTTTGTTAAATGTGGCTGAGAAGGACTGGCTTCAAGGGGGGCTCAGCAGGGCCCAATACTTGGCATAACATTCTACTATCCTTATCTTGACATTTTTAATAAACTGATATTTGAACTTACATTTTGTAAGTGAAGTCTGATGGGACAATGGAGCACACATATAAGCAGAGGAGATACACAGTACGTGGATCTGTTGTTTTTTGCCACCTATTTGCATAGAATGCTCACAACGCCCCAGGAGCAGAGGACTCCACAGAGCCACAATGCATGGAAGTTCAAGGAGACATACAAGATGCTGCAGATAAAGGTGTTACAGCTAAGACTGCACAAGCAGGTTGAGAGGGAGGCACTCACAGCCCAAAGGCTGCTCTTTATATTTAAATCAGAATTTAAACACAGAAACGTGGCATTTGCATTCTGAGAAAAATGAATGACCAAGGAACCTTCTCATATCTTCCTCACACATGTTACTTCTCTCTAACAGCTAATCAGTTATTCTCAAAGTGATGACATAGAATGTTATGGATTAAACTGAGCCAACACCACTCATCCAATTTATATGCTGAAGCCCTAACCTTCAATGTGACTGTATACAGAATTAGGGTTTTTAGGAGGTAATTACAGTTAAATGAGGACATAAAGGTAGAGCCCTAATCTGATAGAACTGTGGCTTTATAAAAAAGAGAGAGAGAAAGAGAGAGACCTCTCTCTCTCTGCCATGTGAGGATACAGCGGGAAGGCAACCATCTAAAAGCCAAAGAAAGAGCCTTCGCCCAAAACCCAACCATTTCAGATTTCCCAGCCTCCAAATGGGAGCAAATAAATGTCTGCCAAGCCACCAATCTATGGTATTTTGTTATGGCATCCCAAGCCGACTAATATATAGAATGAAAAGGAAATATAGGGCAAGCCATAGCTCCTTTTCCTTTTAGTCCTTCCATCATTATCAGTGAGGAGAAGGAACAGAGCATTGGTATAATTTGGATGTACTGAGAAGTGCAAGTAAAACAGCTGAGTTACTACTGCTCTGCATTTCCAATGCTGTGGTAAGAAGAAAATATATGTGTACGTGAACAGGCAATGAAATAGAAATGTGCAATTTCAGTAATTCTAGGTAACAAATTAAATGCTCTTCTACTTGCATTTAAAACTGCCGTTGCATAAGACAAAAACTGTGGGAGAAAAGAAAAGCCTTTGTGGTTTAGTAGTTTGACAGCACCTTTTCCCAGCCAAGGAGACGCTTAACACATCTTTGGGAAGTAAGGACCCAGATTTCACTGAATAAGCAAGCTGATGATCCGTTTCCATGCAATGGCAAACCAGTGGTTTAGACGTCTGACGGCTACACCTCAGGATGCATACCAGTTGTCATCCAAGTCATAAGTTCTATGGGAAATGCTACGAAAAAGTCAGAATGTGGGATATTGGTTCAGTTTTCCTCGAATGTGGAGAGCTGGACAGGGAGGAGGTGCTGCTGCTTTATTTGAGAGAGAGAATCCCAGTGCCGAATGAAGGAAAGGAGAAGCAAGAGGGAAGCTCAGGAAGCAGGACAAGGTGCTCGATCACCATGGTGACGACTGCTGTGTGCGAAGCCACAGACCTACAGCTGGTATCCAGGCTGCTATATGTCTCAGCAATGGGCACTACCCCAGTCCACTGGAAAGGGAAGGAGAAGGAACGTGTGTGCCTGTATCTCCGCTGCCTCCTGTTTCTCAGTGGACAAAACTCATCCCTTGTAAAGCTAATTCCCCCATATTTCCAGGATATATCATATGACCCTGTCAGCTGCCACCCAAGAAATCATGTCCCGCATTTCAAGTCAATACACGAGTGTTAGGAGGAGCCAGAGACTCTTGGCATGTGGCTGGTTGGTCCTGGAAGTTGCTGGGGTTGAGCTGGCATCTGAGAATGTGGGAGGGGGGAACAGGCCATCAACACCCAAGATGCGGCCAACAAAATGAATGTGTGTCACATTCCGCAACATTCTGAAAGACAGATACAATGAGTCTCAAGGTCATAAAACCACAGAGAAAGAAGAAAGGAAATACCAACTTGTTCAGGAAAAGACTCTCTGGCAGCTGATCTTAATTTAAATTAGGTGGGGACTCCACAAAATCTTGCAGTTGAAATATCCAGGCTCTTCAATAACCCCAAAATTGATTTTAAAAACGGGGGGGGGGGCAGCCACCAAGCTGCAGGCCTTCTGCAGGCACCTTTCCTTAGTTCTCTGCAAGGGAGAGAAGGCTAACCTGCTGGCAGTGAGATTCAGAGGTTGTCCTGCTACGAAAGCCTACTGTTAGGAATTGCCTCAGATGGAAGCCATTAAGCTAAGAGGAAGGATGGCAGCCAGGACACAAAGAGCAACAGGCAAAGGGAAAATAATCTCAGGCTTAAAAACACCTAAACAAGGTGTGTGCTCTTGTTACTCTCACAGGTAATGAATCAGCTGGATGCCAGCTAGGAATTTAGAGGGAAATCATGCAAAAAACAAAACAAAACAAAAAAACAAAAACAAAAACGAAAATTAAAAACAAAAACAAAACAAACCTCCATTCTTGGACACCAGTGGTCCATGGCTAAATGATTCCCGGGTCCTTGGCTTCAACAAGAAATGGACTGTGGAAGCACACATGACGTCCTTCCCAGCACCCTCCTCAAATCTGGCTTGGGAGGTAAATAAAAGACAAGGACTATAATCCCTTGGATAATGCCAAGGGTTGCCAACTGGCCGCCAAGGCACTTAGAACCACTACGTGCACCAGGGCCAGAAGGCATCACTCTTACCACCCAGAGGATCTGATGACTGCTCTAGAATGATGTGTCTCCAATTCTCTTTTCTGAGTTGTAGTTTTATTCTTGCCATCCTCTTCCTTTCCCACAATGGCATACAGGCATGCGTAGGAGCCAAACAAAAATTGTCATTGAATTTATTCATTGTGGGAACTCAAAGACCTGGCAAATACTTTGGGTCCGTGAGTTGAATGTTATAATTAAATGAGACTTCAGGGGTGTTGATTGATATCTGAAAGGAAGGGGGTCTGTGTGGATGTCGTTTAACTAAGGGTAGACTATGGCAAACGCCAATTGTTACCCACACACTCTTTGCTTCCCGTTCTTCCTTAACTAGAGAACCCTATTTAGGATGGAGTAGCAACGGCCATGACCTATTGAGGTGACCTGTGCCACTCTCCTGGCCCCTGGGATACTACATTTTTAAAAGGAAGACAGAGTCATTTGAATTGTTTCTGTTGCTTTTGCTTTTTGTGTTCCTTTTTCCCTATCCCCTCTTTCTTGTCTGGAATGTCAATGTGATGCATAGAAGTCAAAGAGCGATCTTGTAACCTTGAGAATCAAAACCACACCACGGACAAAGCAGAGTAAAGAGAAAAAAAACGGTCTGTATCCTTGACAACTTCATGGAATTACTGAATTTTTTAAATTTTACTTTATTTGAATTCAATTAACTAACACGTAATGTATTACTAGTTTCAGAGGTAGAGGTCAGTGATTCTTCAGCCTTATAGAACACCCAGTGCTCATGGCATTACATGCCCTCCTCAATGCCCATCACCCACCCCCGTCAACCAGTGACCACATCACCCACCCCCTCTACCTCCAGCAACCCTCAGTGTGTTTCCTATCGTTAAGAGACTCTTGGGGCACCTGGGTGGCTCAGTTGGTTAAGCATCTGCCTTCAGCTCAGGTAATGACCCTGGGGTCCTGGGATGGAGCCCCCCCCATTGGGCTCCCTGTTCAGCATAGAGTCTGCATCTCCCTCTTCTCCCTGCTTGTGCTCTCTCTCACTATCTCTGTCTCTTTCTCAAATAAATAAATAAAATCTTTTTATAAAAAGAGTATCTTAGACAAAGAGAGGTTTGTCTCCCTCTCTGATTTCGTCTTATTTTTTCCTCTCTTCCCCCCACCCCGCCATGATCCCATTTTGTTTCTTAAATTCCACATAGGAAAGACATCATATGATACTTGTCTTTCTCTGATTGACTTATTTCGCTTAACATAATACCCTCTAGTTCCATCCATATCATTGCACATGGCAAGATTTTTTTTTTGATGGCTGAGTAGTGGAATTATTGAATTGATTAAGGTATTTTTGATAAGAAGGGGTTATTATAAACCCCTATGTGATTAAACTACCATTGTTTAAGGTTGTAATGACATATAGTCAAAAGCAAATCCTAATTAGTGCAAACCCCAAAATGGAAAGGCATAACGAACAAGCTTTTAACCAACAGCTAAAAGCAACCATTCTGTGCTGAGGTGTAGTAAAGCTAGAAATAGGGGCTTAAGAATTTCTCACCAATGCTTCAGAATAATCAGAAGCCTCCAAACTGGTAATTAGATGGGTTTTCTCCCCTTGCCAAGTTGACACTTTGTGCCCTTCAGTGGCATTATGTCCACATTTTTATGCAGGAGCCCCCTGACGGCCAAAAGCACCTTGCAACATTAATACGGCACATTTCATACAAACCTATTATCCCTGTTGCATGTGGGGTTTGGCTAAAAAACAACAACAACAACATAAACTATGAGAGAGATTAATATTTGAGTATTGCCAACATCCTTTATTAACTATGTAATCTCAACAACTCCTAACTTCCTAATTTCCTAACCCCTAACTTCCTCATCAAAAAGTTGGCTTTCTTGGTCTCTCTTTTATTAATTTAACCAAACTTCATTAATCACTTCTCTGTGCCAGGCACTAGGTACACAAAGAAAAAGCAGGTACAGAGCCTGCCTTGAGGAGTTGGCCCAGTTACTAACAACACTGGATGGATAATAGATCAAAAAGACCCAAGGGACTAGGCCAATGACAAGAAGTCAACATCAGGTAAGATGAAGAAAGAAGAAGGAAGCCCAAGAGCAAAGGCTGCTAGAGACTTCCATCTTAAAGCCACATATTCTCTGGTCCCGCTCCCATAATTCAAGATTGGCACAGAATTTATCCAACTGCCACATGATCGGCTGAGAAGGAAACACCATTTTTGAGATGCGATGAAAACGGTA
The DNA here is from genome assembly GCF_048164855.1 of Canis lupus baileyi. NCBI lineage: Eukaryota > Metazoa > Chordata > Mammalia > Carnivora > Canidae > Canis > Canis lupus. The sequence continues at coordinate 29,725,588 of NC_132858.1, forward strand.
AAATAATTTTCCAATTCCCCACTGCTAGACATTTACTCCAGAACTGACTGTCCAACACAGTTCAGGAAGATTGGGAGTGGGGTCCAAGGAGGGAAGGATGTATAATGAACAACTTGGGAACAAGGAAAACAGTGGTCCCTTCTATTCCAATCCACAGATCCATGATCCAGGCTAGCCTGGCTAGGGGACGTCTTTTATGTGAGATGTTCTCCCAAACTACGGCATGAATGCTATTTAATGACCAAGGAAGAAAACGAAAAAAAATAAAATAAAAATAACATAAAATAAAAAAAAAAAAAAGGAAGAGTCCACCATTCTGATTGGCCCACGTATGCCACTTTTCCCCCAGAACACAGCATCTGAATCCTAAACGATCACAACTACTGGTCAACTACCAAACATACCTAGTTGTAAAAGAGCACATGTGGTCATTTCCACTCAAGCCTCTTCAGTCCTCAGATTGTGGGAATGAGAAAAGACCATTAGAACTAAGCTGCTGTCCTCTGGACACTGACAGCGGTGGATCATGACTTCTCTCCACAGCTGAGTCCTTACTTGTGCCGCAGTGATTGAGCCTGGCCATCTTGAGGCCCCTAAGAGAGGAAACCAAGGTCCTGACACAGTGTGGTCCCTAATGCACACATGGTGCTGGTAACTATCTAAAAGGATTACTTAAAAAGCAGTTCTTTCTTCTTCCTGATTGCCTTGAAGGAAAAAAGAACCTATTTTTGTGCATCATTTACCAATCATGCCATACAAACGTTTATTTTTAGTGCATTTTATTTTTTCATAAAATTGCTAATGCCAAAGCTTTGTATTAAAATAAATAAATAATAAAATAAAAAGACCATGAAACAAAATAAATAAAAGGATTACTTAGTGACCAGATTTCAGAAGGGCACTACTATCCTGTCCTTTCAAAAGATGATTCTTGTCCTTTCAATGATATAAATTACTCAGGTTTTCCACTCTAAACTAGTCCAAGTGGATGACAATGCAAGTCAAAACATTTACCAGATGAGAGTCGGTGACGAGTCACTGTCGTTGGTCATATGGCCTAGACAATCAAAAACCCGGACTAGCCCCATTAGAATCATTACAGGATGAGAATATGAGAAATGTCTGGATAAGTATGTGTCAACAAGTGTCTTATTTCCTAGATAGTGGCACCATTGTCTTACATGCAAAAAAGTAGACGGAGGAGGTAAGAATCAATATTCCTATTTTGGCCATATTCTTGATGTACTTATTAGACATTGAGTGGAAGCTTCGGAACAGCTGCTAGAATATAAATCTAAAAGCTCCCTCCCAGGATGCCCAGGTGGCTCAGCCTTCGGCTCAGGTCATGATCCTGCGGAACAATTCCTGCAGCCCTTGTTCCTTTAACTTTAATCAGTTCATCTTCTACATCAATAAACGGACTACCTCAATCCTGTAGTTATTCTCTAACCATATGCAGCTTCATTTTTCTTCAAATCTCTCCAGTGCTTGGTCAACAGCCCTCCTGCACCACTCGTCCTACTCTGCATTATAGTACAGCCACTTACACTCTTGTCTCATCCCATTAACTAGATTACGAGATGCTCGAGAAAAGTCTCACGTTCAACTTTTTAGTCCTCCTCTTCCACTCCCTGTAAGGAGGGGTGGCTCTACAGCGTTCCCAGAATTGGTCTTTGAGAAGCTTGAGGTCTCTAAACGTCAGAAGATCTGTTGAAGGAACAGGTTTTGTAAAATAGAGAGGAGACTCATTAAGGAGTTCCAGCTTTTTAAAGCCACTTGTCCGTTCACCGCCACAGCTACTATTTATTGAATGCTTTCTCCTCACAAGGCTCTGTAAGTGAAGTATTACTAATCCTTTCAGGAATACTGCAAACTGAAGAGTAACATCTCCATTTTATTGATGTCAAAATTAAAGCTCAGAGAGCTTATGGGACTTGCCACCAGCCACTAAATTATCAAACTGCAGCTACCCCAGGTCTGTCTCATTGCAAAGCTCATCTTCTCACATCTTCACACTGACTGCGTCTACCATAGGCTGCCAGGAAATAAAGCACCTCTGCGCTAAGGGCCGACTTAGGTACAACCTATATAGGGCCCCCCTCCTAGGAGGGCTCATATTTGGTTTCCTGCTCCACTGTTACTGTTTTTAAATTCTTAATAATTTGAAAACCTAAGGCCTTGCATTTCTGTCTGTGCTGGGCCCCACAAACTGCGTAGCTGGTCCTGTCTGTGCTTCTATGTGAAACACTTTGATGTACTACACTAATGCTGTCACACAACTCGGTTTCTGTTTCACAAATGTGGGGGCTGCTATATATGTAGACAAAGTGGGTGAATTGTTTGGGTTTTTCTAGTTAAAATTCTACACCCTCCACCATACATTTTTCTTCAAAAACACTGCCCAAAGACACTTATTCCCTTTGGTTAACAAAAGACTCTCCCACCGAGTTTTTTCATCCCATGATCTCACTTGACTCACCTTGAATACCCGTTTTAGTTCTCTCCCCCTAGCACAAATAGTTTCTAAAAACACTCTTTTAATTCCCCTTAATGCTGCTACAAGGACATCCTTTAATAAAAACTCCAAATCTATACTTGTGAGGAGATAAATTATTGGGTGATTATTCACAACACAAAGGATTACTCACCATGGACTCCTTTAAATGTACACTGAGAGCTCATTCCTTGTTTACGAGCCATTAACCACTTGAGCTTGATGGTGCAGAGAAACAAACTGGAGGATTGGCTACTCCAAGGCTGAACACAGGGAAGTGTGGGACCTAAATCGCTGATGTGGGACAGTTGATGGCAGGGAAGTAGGCTGGAGGGAAGACACCAGCGGGGAGGCAGGGGGACCCACCACATCTACACGACATACAACAGGTGCATGTGGGGCCCAATTAAAGATGAATGCTAAGGCTCAAACTAGGTGTAGGAGTAGCATGTCATTCCCAAAAGGAAATATTTAGAATATTTAGTGAATCATATAGTGATTTGAAAATCTTGACTGACTAAACAATGGAATCTTCCTGAGATAACTACAATATGAACAACCAGGTCTCTATACATCTCCACCTCAATCTTCTTGCTCAGGCAGCTTTCATCATCCTCTGATGACAGGCGGGTGGGTGCATCCCAATGACGGGAGAAACTCCAGGTTCTAGAGCAACAGCTTTTGCTTTCAGTGTACTCCAGGCAGCTTTTGAGGCTAGCCCTTGATTCAAAAGTGTATGAGAAATCTTGGCCCAGGGCCGTTAGTTTTGAATGACGTATGGCATGGTATCGTTCTCCCAACTCCAGTGTCGTGACACAGGGCACATGAGGTTCAGTACCTACCCAGTCATCTGCAATAAGGAAAGGATGACTTAGAATAAGAAGGCCCCCAGTACGCATACAAAAACCCAACTAGAACACTTCCTACCTCCAAAACCAAGGTAAGAGAGAACAAAGATATCACTCACATGTTATAATTTCCATCATACACGCTTAAAATCGTCCATGGGTTTCCCATTAAACAGAGTAAAATCCATCTTCCTCACCATGCCTTATCTTACCTGGCCTAGCCTCCCAGCCTTACCTCTTCCCACTCTCTCTCTTTCACACATTCTACTCTACATACACCATTCTTCTTGCTATTTCTTGAGTAGATCGTACTTATACCCACCATGTGGCATTTACACTTGATCTTCTAGCTTCCAGATCCCCTCAGACCCCAGACTTTCCATGACCGACTACTACTTCTTGCCATTTGGAGCTCAAATCCAATTCATCACTTATTTATTGGTACATTTTATGTCTGTCTCTCCCTCTAAAATCTAAGCTCCATGAGAACAAGAAACTTGACTGTCTTGTTTACAGCTAAATTTCTACTTCCTAGAATAGTGTCCTGGCACATCGGATGCAATTTATAAATATTTGTTGAATGAATAAACACATGAGTATAGGATCAATATTCAGTTACAACCTGTAGCCTAAGTACTAGAAATTGGTGTACAAAGCAGAGTGTGGCACTGATAAAGCTGAGCTGGGATGGGATGGGATGAAGAGAAAAGGATACAGAGGACAAAGGAGAAATATACCTCTTGCAAGAACAAGATGAAGGAATCTCTGATGACCCAGTAGACCACAAGGAAATCTCGGACTTCAAATGTTTATTCCCTGGAGTCTAGCATTTGGTTGGTACACACTGCAGAGCCCTATGCTGCAGTTAGAAGCAATGGACTAGGTGCACAGATTGCCACATGGATGGCTATTACAACAAAATGCAGACTGGAAAAATAAGCCAGGAACAGGATGATACATCATACAACACCATTTCTATAAATTAATAATACAAAAATATAAAAGAAGAAAGCACATTTTATAAGATCATGTACAAAATTATGTATATACATTAAAAACATAAGCATGGTTGTCTGTGGGGAGGGAAAGAAATGAGAGTGGTGAAAAGAGAAGAGAGGAAATGAAGAAATTAAATAAAAATGACAGAGGCCTTATGTAGATCAGTGACAATGATGTTCCATGAAGTAAGGAACATGCTTAATGCAACCCTCTGCAGTTGAAGTACAAAAGAAACCAAAATGTGATTTTCTGATTCAGATCACTTTATATAGAATGCTGAAATTCAGGCAGAGGAGTTTGAACTTGTCAAAATACTTGAGTATCTCCGAACTTGTACTGATTGAAAGCTCCTTGAGATTTCTATAGAGTCTAAATATGAAGATAGATTAAATATTAAAGCTACTGACTTTGAGGGTGGGAAAAAGGGGACCCAAGAAGGCATTCAGTGGATAAAGGTCATGGTCTATCCCCATATATAATCCTAATAAGCCACAGAAAAGAGAATGGGAACGAGATGGGTATCAACAATTGGAAGCTCCATGACAGTCAATAGGGACTCATTTCAACCATGATGGAGGCCATAGAGATGAGAGAAAGTAAGATGTATTAAAAGCCTGCCAATTGACAGGTGCAGATCTGGTATTCAATATAAAAGATTCTCTCACTTTTTCATTCATTCAACCAATATTTATTGAACACATGTTAGTTGTCAGGTGTTTTCCAAGTCACCAGGAATACAGAAGTGAATAGTCTCATTCATTTTCATGGCTACATAGAGACATAATAAGCAACCATCAGGTTAATGAAATAAGAAAAAAAAACAAAACAGAGATGGTGGCTATGTAAAGAATTTAAACTAGGTGATGTGAAAGAAGGTAGTCACCTTCTAGATGTTTTCTTAAGTTTGGGTGGTCACAGAGACACAATGATCAAATACTAGTTTCTGGCATTTGTTGAGGCTCATATTTCAGCTCTGTCTCAGGTGGGTGACCTTGGCAAGTCACTGAACCCTCCATGCCTCGGTTTCTGCATTTGTAAAAGGGGAGTAATAATTGAGCCCACCTCATAAGGTTGATATGAGGACCAAATGAGTCAACACACTTACAATGCCAAAAAGTAGCTCTGGGTACTTGATAAATACTTGGTAGATGCTAATACCAATGATGATGGTGATGTAACGATGGTGGTGGTGGTGGCGAATAAAGTTGGGACATGTCTGACAAGACAGCGGCAGGCAAAAACTGGGAGCACGAACACTGAGGCAAAGGGAAAAGCAGTTACAAAGTCCTTGATACACTGGAAGAAGTTCAGCACGCTGCCAGAAGAAAGAAAAGAGAGACAGTAGGGTATTCAGATCATGATGGACAACGGAAAAGGGATAGGTAACAATGTCAGAAAGGCAGGGAGTGGCAGATTAGAGAAAAATACTTATCAGGGTGAGGGGGTAAGCTTTTTTCCTGAACTCTATGAGAAACTGGGAGTGCTAAGAAAGTAATATGATTCTTATAATAACCTTGTGAGGAGCAAATACTGTCTCCATTTCGCAAGTGGGGTAACAAAGGCTCAGCGTGGTTCCAAAAATTAACCAATGCCACAGAGCTATTAACTGGTGCACCAGAATTCTGAACCCCGGTCTATCAGTCTTTCCTCTTGCCCAGGATCATACTTTATACCAAAAGGATCCCTGAGTAGTTCCCCTCCTGCCACGATTGGCTTCCCATTAATGGAAGCAACACTCTGCAAACATTTGGCTAAAATCAGCATGGTAGGCACTTCGCTTTCTGTGCTCTGCTCTCTCTGAGTGTCTACAGAGGATACCCAGGCTCAGGGGCCAGGCGTTCATGCATATGAATTTCTTAACACTTCAAACTGGCCTCTCTGAGATGCCAGGCTTCCAGTGACATCACATGTGCCTTAATACCACTGGTGCTTACAAACTGCCACCCGGCTCTTGGGGTCTGGCAGTCTTCCCTTTCTAATTGGCATGTTTGATTACTTGAGAGAAAATTGCTCCACTTCTGTTTTCTCCAGCCAACTCCAAGTGGGAGGAGAGGGAGAAAAGGGACAAGAAACAGAGAGAAGGCCAGAAAATGTTACCATAGTGATTAAGTGAGCCTGTCCTTAGTTCCCACGCTAAACCAGGCATTCAAAAGAATATATTGTTCTTGTTTTGTTTTATTTATTTATTTTTCCGCTTTAGCACTGTGAATAACTGTTATCAGAGACTCCAAGGCAAAGCCTGAGGACTGGTAGCCGCCCTTGAGATTTCACTGTGCGGTGGTACTCTTCGACTCTTTCCGTTTGTCAGTAGATCTGCAAGCCCATTTCAACCTTTCAGCAATAAATGACTACAATTAAATTCATAAGACAGTTATTAATAATAATTGCAAGCATTTTGATATGCCAGGCACTGTGCTAAAAGCTTCGCATGCATTATCTCATTTAATACAGCATCCTACAAGGTGCAAGGAAATGGAAAGAGCTGAGAGTATATAGATGGGGCCCAGAAGGGTCTTCCGGGGAACGGACTTCAAAAAGCATATGCTGCAGCACTCATAGCACTGAGAAACTCTGCTTTCCTCTTCTTATGTTAGGTCCCACGGCGGTGGGGGGGGGGGGGGGAGGGGACTCATAGGAGCATTTGAATCTTCCCTTTCAGGGAATCTCAAACATAAAGATATAGAATCTCAAAGCTAAGAGAGATTTAGCTGTAGAGAAATGACAAATACAGGGCCATCCTCCACACCTCTCTCTACGCAATCCTCACCAGTCAATCCCAAGCCTCTACCTGGCATCGGAACTCTTCTCAATACAGCCTACTGGTCAACCATGACCATTAGGTCAGTGATTCATTTCCCAACAAACAGTTATCTAATATCTACTATGGTCTAGGCACTAGGAATACAGAGATGAAGAGGTCACTGGCTCCTGAATTCCTTCCAGATTACATTTTTACTAAGAATTTCTCTGTGGTTCTCCTCACACACCACTTTCTGCTGCAGTTACATCTTACTTGACAAGTATTTTTTACCCAGAAACAGTTTCATGAGTTACTCGTTATTTTTTTCTTGATAAAGCCCTGGATGATCAAGTCCATATCACAGAGTGAAGCCATGACCTGATTGGGCATTCTACTATAATTTATCCCAAAGGCTCTCTGTTTCGGCTGGGAATCTGCGTAATGCCTCCAACTGTGGAGAGAGTAAACTACCTTGTTTCACTGATGGTGTGGCTACTCCTATGACTGCTTTAGCAAACAAAATGTTAGCAAACATGATATGAACAGCGGCTTAGATGTCTTGTCTATTTTGCTTCGCCCTACAGTGCTCCTATGATGTGTCATGAAGAGAACCTGCCCAGGAGAGCTGCTAGTCCAAGGAGAATGAATAAACATGTGGAACCAACCTGAACCCAACTCACGACTTGGAGCCAAGCCCAGACAATTCCCAGCTGAACACAGCAGAGATACAGCCACCCTGCAGACCCGTGAACATTAAAAAAAAAACAAAATGTTTATTTTTATAAGCCACTCAGATTTTGAGATTGTTGTACAGTCAAAACTAAACAATACATAACTCTCATTTCCTTGGAACTTTATATTCCTTTCACTTCCATTTTTAGGCAGGGACTATTGCTTTTCCACTGGGCACCAAGAAACTAAGTCTCACCTCCTTGTAAGAGCTATTCTGTGTAAGACTATACCGTCGGTTTACAACAAAGCTAGTCTAGGATGTGATACTGGTCTGTCCATGAGGTGCGCTCACTGGCTAGGAATACATGCATTCTCCACTATGAATAATTCAAATCAAAAGATTAAATTGCATGTCACAAAGTTTAAGGTCAGGCAGTCAACAGTCAACTTATTTTATCAATCAGAGTTTAATCAGGCAAAGAATAATCACTATAGGTATTTAGAGTAGGAAGCGCATTACTACAAACAAAGCCCTGCAGAACAATTGGGAGGCTTCAGGAACAAAGGGCAGGAAGGCTGCTTTCAGGAAATTCTGAAGTGCAGAGACCCCTAGCAGTTGTGTACTACCTACAACACCGAAGGAAAGTCATGGGTAAAACATCACCCCTGCCACCTCCGATGCCCAAACCCTGCCCACCAGAGGAAAAGCAGCTTCTCTTTCACTTTCCAAATCTCACATGAGGGTCTCTCATGGCTCGAATCTAACCAGAATCCTGCAGACAAAGGAGTCCAGGCTCCAGGCTTATTCCCTCTAACACAGGAGAGAACCCGGAAGGGTGAGGATGAGACCCAGCATCAATAAACAATCTCACATATTTACCAAACCCTTGTTCTTGTTCAGACATAATATCAAGATCGAGAGACTCCCCCTCAGACAGAACACATACAACCCCTACCTTCATGGAGCACACAGTCCAGGGGAAATTCCACTCAAAGCCACTCAAATCTGGTAAATATCAAAGATAATTACAACATGATGTGGTAGGCACCAAGCATTAAGGAACAGAGAGGGCATGATTCCTACCCATCTAAGGGGATGGACAGAGGGAAATGTAGAAAATTTCTCAGTTTCACTCACTTCCACTTGGAAAAACACTGTTCATCTAACATACAGAAATCACCGTGTAGAGCCCTAAGGACGAGGATGAAGGACGGACAACTAAATGGAGTTCTAGTGTATGTGGGGTCCGTTACCACAAAAGTCATTAGAATTAGCTGCCCTTAACCCAAAATTTATTCTTGGGAGCAGCATCAAAGTGTCAATTCATATTCTTTGAAAGTATGAGCTTCCAAAAAAAAAAAAGAAAAGAAAAGAAAGAAAGTATGAGCTTCCTGTGGTATATTTTAAGAGTCTGGGAAGGAGCTAACGTCAGTTTAAAGATAGCTGCTTTCTCAGGGCAACCTGGGTGTTCCATGCTAACCCACTATGTGGCTACTTTAAATTAAACTTTTTTGATGAAGGGTTTGTCCTCATTTCTTTTTTCACCAATTACTTTTCAGCCCTAAAGCCGTGACACCTTCAAGAAGTCCTGAGGTGTTATATGTTAATAAAAGCACTTCCAAAATGGACCGTAGGTGGGTAGGCAATTAATTGGAAACTGTACAAAATACTGTGCTTTAAGAAAACCCCTGCCATTTCTACCTCTGTGATCTCCCTGACAAACAGGATCCTTATGTTTTAAGTTTTAAAAAGCAGATATTAGAAAGCCACAGAAGTCCAGTTTCATTTAACATCTTCTTTTTCAACCAACCCTCCAGAAACACAGAAGACACCCTTACCGAAATGGAAGACAGAAGGATGTGTGCGTACAGACGTCATTTAAAATGTCCGTGCATGCTTCAAACCAAGTTACTTGAACTCTCACACGAACAAAGAACGTCCACGTTACCATTTACTAGGACAAAAAATTCAACTCAGATTATTTTAAGAGAGGAAATCTCAGGTCTCCTGTTAGATAGGAACCAAGAGACGTCTTGCTTCGGGCATGCCTGGGCCCGGGGCTCACACAGTGCTAGCAGGAATGCACCTTCCAGCTCGGCTTCCTTCGGTGTTGGTTTATTATCGAGTAGGCTCTTCTAAGCAGAGGCAAGCCAGCCACTCCAGGCTTTTGTTCTACCACAATTACCTATGTCAGGCACAGAGAGTGCTTCCCTCCTGAAACCTCCAGGGAAAAGTCCTGGAGCTGGTGCCCCTGTGACTCACTTGGGTCCCTACTCTGACTGAACAGCCACAGGTCACTTGTGCCCACCTGGGTCAGCCTCATGAGAACCACCCAGAGGAGGGACACACATACATACACCACAAAAGACACCTGCTACAATTCTTAAAAATGATTAGTAGTCAGTCTCTACTCCATAGGGGATTATGTTCCAGGTACTGTCCTACTTAGTCCTCATAATCACCCTGTGAAGTAGATTCTTTAATTATCTCCGTTTTAAAGATGAGGAAACCAAGACGCTGGACCCACTGGCAAGGTCTCCCCTCCTTTTAGGCTGCCATTGCTCCTTCCACATCTAGATCATGTCCATTTTCAGCAAAGGAATGGTAACACCTCAGTAAGAACTCCATTTGACGACCTGGCTCTCCGGGGCTGATGTTCACTTTAGCCCCCCTGGAGCGGGGCGATGCAACATGTTATCCCCCTGTTAACAGAAGTCCTGGCATCAGCACACACAATATTGGAAATGGGAATGGTGAGTAGTTGGTCCTGAGATCCCACAGTGTATGATTTTGCTTCCCTAAAAGGCAAGCCCTTTGTTTCAATCATCCTGCAGAGTCTGCTTTCTGATTTTTTTTTCTTTTGAAAACCAGACATTTGAACTGGGTAGAAGAAAACAGAAAAAAAGGGAAACACAGAAGAGTCAATGATTTAAATGCTGCCTGAAACGGAACACAATCAAGTCAACTCAGTAAGTAGTTCTCAAAGGCACTCAGACTTGCAGGCAGGCCTAACGGAAAAGCAGTCGAGCACAATAGGTGCAGACAGAGATTTATGCACACGAAATTAGGAGTGGGGGTACTTACTTCATAAAATATCTTCTCATGACAGAAAATGAACTACCTGCATTCTTTGTGCAACATTTTAAAAGTTATTTGATTGACAGGAATGATTTGAGCATATCTGCTCAGAAATCTGCCTACTCTATAATAGAAGACACAAAAACGCAATAAAAGTGAGAGAAGACTACACGAAATCACTTAGTGAATGGCATGTGGAAATGCCATGTACAAAATCTTCAGGTAGATTCAAGACCTAAATGTAAAAAATAATAATAATCCATGATAACAATGAGAGAAATCATGGGTGGATATACTATGCCTTTGAAGTTGAAAACTTTTTTAAGACAAAAAAAGCCTTCTGGAGGAATTAAGATGATAAAACAGTAGGGGGGACCCTAAGCTTGCCACGTCCCTTGAACACACCCAGATAAATATCAGATCATTCTCAACACCCAAGAAATCGACCTGAAGCCTGAGAGCACAACCAGCACACCTACAGGTAGCGAAATGACATCCGGGAAGGTGGAGCCTCTAAGAGTTGATTTGGGGAAGAAAAGGCTGTAGGTGCTGCGAAGGAGAGGGAGCCCTAATCACAGAGGAATGGGAGGGAAGGAGAAATGGGGAGAAAGAGTGGAAAGCGCACAGAGGGTAATAGACGGGGAAAACTCTTCCCCAAAAGCAGAGTGGGAAAAGGAGAGTGCTTGCGTTGCCCAGCAAAGTTAGAGTCCACAAAATCCTGACTGCTGCCAAGGTCTTTTTTTGTGCTTCCAAGCCTTGGAGCACAAAAGTCTGAAGCGCTGGAGGTCCCCGTCATTGCCCGGGTCCCACCGGGCAGGCTGTGCGGTGCTCTGGTAGGGAAGGAGGGCAGAGACCCAGGGGAGGGCAGCGCGGCCTGAGGATTCGCTGGGTCACACGGGGAGAAGCTGTGCATTTGGGATTGGGGGCACCATCTCTCCCACCTCTCAGGGGACAAAAGACCCTGGAGGAGGTAAAATGTGCCCCCCTAATCACCCAATCCTACTCCCGAAACCAATATCACACTGTATGTTAGCTAGCTAAAATTTAAATAAAAATTTGGGGCAGCCTGTGTGCCTCAGAGGTTTAGCTCAGAGGTTTGACCCAGGGCGTGATCCTGGAGTCCCGGGATCGAGTCCCACGTCGGGCTCCCTGCATGGAGCCTGCTTCTCCCTCTGCCTGTGTCTCTGCCTCTCTCTCTCTCTGTCTCTCAAAAATAAATAAATAAAAACTTTAAATAAATAAATAAATAAATAAATATTTGGAAGGAAAAAAATGGTTATCTGACTAGATTGAAATTTAAAACTGCTGCACAACGAAACACAAACACCATTTGCAGGTACAAAATAAACTGGGAGAAAATATTTACAACATCCATTACAGACAAGAGGTTAATGCCTCAGCTACCCGAATGAGTCCTAGAAATCAATACAAACAATTCAATAGAAAAATGAGCAAAAATACGAACAGATAACTCACAGAAGAGAAACTATGAACAGTTAATAAGAATACAAAAGGATGTTTAATCTTAATGGTGATCAGGGAAATGCAAATTCAAACAATGATGAAATACTTCCCTTTACCTATTAGTTGGGCAAAAGGTATTAAAATGTGCCAACACTAAGCACTCATGAGGATGAGGGGAAATGGAACCCTCACACGTTGCACATGCAAGTGTGAGTTTGCACAGCCCCCTCGGAGAGCAGTTCAGCAGTGCTGATTAGAATTTCAAACGCTCATATCCACATCGGAAAAAGAGGTATATAAAAACATTTATTACAGCACTGCAGTCATACAAAATATTGGAGACTATCTAATCATCCATAAGAAAGTGGTTAATTAAGCTATGCCGTATCCAAATTACGGAATTGTACGCAGTTTTTAAAAATAAAGACGATCCACAAGGAGTGACACAGAACCAGCGCCACAATACATTTTGAAAGAAAAAAGCAAGTTGCGGAGTGCGTGCCTCCTCATACCGTTCATTGCACGCACGCACGCACCGTTGAGCTATGTATTTAGTAAGAGTGCACAGGTCATTATTGATTGTGATGATACAGAGATAGAGATGTTGTTTGAATACAGATGTAGCTAGGTGGGCCTGGAATGATACATATCAGAGCACAAGAATACGCATGAAGAAAACGGGGGCAGTGGACAGACAATTCCTGCCTTGTCTGTTAAGGTATTCAGTGTTATTCATCTCTTACTTATGAAATTGTAAAATTCATTGTTATATGGCTATTTTATTCATCTCTTACTTATGAAACTTGTAATTAATATTACTTTTCTCCAGGTGGTTAAAAAAAAAAAATCCCATGCACGCTATTCAATTCTACAAATATTTTTTCACTCCTGTAAGTATCATGCAACATGCAGACCCATAGACAAAAAACACACAAAGTGTCTCAATCTTGCTCATTTATTTATTCCATCATTTTTTTTAATTCATCCAGTAACAATATTACTGACCCCTACTACAAGCCAGGCCAAGACTCAACAGTGTTGACACAGGAAACAAGCAGGAGTGAGGGGGTGTGGGGCCCCGTGCTCATGAAGCTTCCATTGTAGTCGAGGGGAAGCTAATAAATAATTAGCTAAAGGAACAGGTGGTGATAAATTATAAGAAAAATAAAGAAGATAAAAAATAAAGAAAAATAAAGACAGAAGAACAAGAGTCCATTCCTTGTGATGAACAGAATTATTTATCCACTCAGCTTTTGGGAGCAGTTTTCAACAGTTCCATGATAATCTCCCTCCAAAGAGAAGCTTAGAAGGAGGACACCAGGGATGAACTGTAACCCCTCGCTGCAGGTGCTCTTGGGGCCAGAATTAATATTCAACCTCCCCCTCCTCCAGGCTCCGTGGAATCCCCCTCAACTATCACCTCAGCAGGTCTTGGTGACTTGCCAACAATGGGATTTCCAAGTCAAAGGAGAAATCACTGTATGATTCTGCTAACTATTGTCAAGTTCCCCTCTGTTCTGCTTGGACCACACTGAGTTCCCGGCAGTAGGAAATGAAAGCCCCTGCCTCCCTGTAGCTTTTGCAAGAGTCTCTGGTCAATACTGGTTCTCTGTCTACTGGTTTTATTTATTTATTTTTTGTTTGTTTTTTGTTTGTTTTTCATTTAATAAATTTATTTTTATTGGTGTTCAATTTGCCAACATACAGAATAACACGTCATCCCGTGTGCTCCCCTCATGCTCATCCCGTCAAGTGCCCCCCTCAGTGCCCGCCACCCAGTCACCCCCACCCCACGCCCTCCTCCCCTTCCACCACCCCTAGTTCGTTTCCCAGAGTTAGGAGTCTCTCATGTTCTGTCTCCGTTTCTGATATTTCCCACTCATTTTTTCTCTTTTCCCCTTTATGTCTACTGGTTTTAATCTGCTGTGTCTCTTGTGGGTGCAACTGAGCATCTTTTATATGGTGAAAAGCCATTTGAATTTCTTTTCCTATGATCTTTCTGTTCACATCTTTATCCCACTTTCTATAGGGCTGTAGGCCTTGTTTTTCTCCATTTTTAGAAGCTCTTTTTATATTAGAGACATTAATCCTTTATGATAAAAGTCGCAAATAACTTTTTAAAAAGTGACATTTTCATGGAGACATGAAGAAACCGAGTGACTGTGGCAGGCAGCTGTGTGAGCTGAGCAGATACAGCGAGGTGGAGGGGGGTGCTTACGTGTCCGCTGAGAGGTTTATGGGGCTGAGGCAGAGTCCTCACTAGAATGAATAGGTTATGGATCATGTACAATGTTGTAGGCAACTGAGAACTGATTTTGAGATTCAAGAAAGCTGCTGAGACTGGAGATATAAATTTGGGAATTGCCAACATAGAGATGATGTCTAAAGCCTGGAGCTTCAATTACCTGGAGCGAGAAGAGGTAGAAAGCACATAACTCTGTCGTCACAAACGTACATAGAAACATACCTTATGTGATGAGTGACACCTGCGCTGCATCTGTAATCTAAATCACAAATTCTGCTTCTGCCCACGACCCTAGAGAGCGGCGAACCGGTACGCCAAGCTACACTTATGTAACGAGTCTAGCAACCGCGTGGAAGATTCACCGGGTTTTATCACAATTACTCCTTTTGAAAGAAAAATGAGAAAAATAAGGAGGTCACCAGAAGAGAGGGCTGTCTAGAGCACTGTTGCCAAGACATTACAGGATCTTCAGCACTTCAAGAAGGAGAGTCGTTTAGATCCTTCCCAGAAACCAGGGCAGAGGGGGAGAAAATCTGCAAAGCACCGTGTGGCCTAGGAACCTCTGCACGTTTGATCACCAGCCACCTCCTCTTCGGCTCTAAGTGTCTGGAACATCTGTTCTTATCGCTGAGATGTGAGGTGTCCTGTGTGGAAGTCTGATCGGGGGGTGGGAGACACCTGCCAGCAGAGAGACGGAGCCAGGATGCCGGAGTCCTGGAACCAGCTTCTCCTGACATCTGGAGCTGGTAACTAACCCTCTCCCAAGTGGACGGTTGTTTACATCCGTCTAATGGTCAGGAGGCTATCTCGGGGCAAAGCACGGCGCATCTCCGACAAGCACCGTGAATACTACACAGCATCCTTGGACACAGCATTCCGGGGTAATGACGGGGCTTTCGCTCGAGCATTAAAACACAGGCTTGGGGGGGAAGCTCAGGGCATGCGGAGCAGAAGTGACCCGCACCAGGGAGTCAGGAGCCCGGATTCTGCTTCAGCTCTGCCTCAGCTCACGGGACATCCTCTGCTAGCTGGTGCCAACACCAAGGGGGGCAGCGAGCTCCGCCTCTCCACTCACAGTCACAGAAAGCAAGGCTCGCCCTGCCTGGGTTCTCTCTGGGAAGTCAACATCTTGCCAAAACACGTTTTCTAGTCCATTCTCTGCCATGAAATTAAAAAAAAAAAAAGAAAGAAAGAAAGATAGAAAACACCCCACTGTCCCTGCAAAAGTCTCCTGCAGCGCCGATGACTGGGAAGCTGCGTCTGTTGTCTTCCTTAATGAGCCGTCAGCAGCTCAGTGCCTGCAGGTCCGAGTGTGCATGGGCAGGACACACACGGGGGGTCCAGGGGTCACTGGCTCACCTGAGTTCCCGCCAGCACAGGTAGGAGGGATGGTGCTTATCACCAAACCCCAACAATGTTCAGGCGTGAAAAATTAAACATTTCTGACAAAATGCAGGTATTTTACTTGGAAGGACTGCTATGAACACACTATTAGCACATACCTCCCAGTGCCAGAGAGTCTCAGAGAAGAGAGCACCCCCACCCCCGCCGGGGGGGAAAACAGGACCACAGAAGAAGGGACACGCACCTGCCAGGTTAGATGTACTGGGGTAGATGAGAATGATCTGGAACAAGAATTTAAAGGCAGACCTGGGATGCCAACCCCGCTGGCGGAGCTGCGCTGCTAGAAAACATGTAGCTTGAAAATCGCACCCTGTTCAACATTTTCTCCAGAAAGATTTCCCCCTCTGGGAATTTGCACGATCTGTGTGTGGCCTGGGGCCCCCCTGCTCCATCGTTCAGTGGCCACATCACGCTCCACATCGCTGCACCTGTAGCACAGCAGTGCTGACCACCTACGTGTCCTCCACTGGGAAAGTAATAATGACTTCACATTGCTTAGGGCTTTCCACATGGCCTTCCGTGGTCTCCTCCTCCTTGGGAACAGGTGTGTCAAAGGAATTAATCATTTAAATTTCACAAAAGCCTGATGAGGTGGGCATTACTATCCCCATTCCACAGATAAGAAAAGTGAGGCCCAGAGAGGTTAAGTAACTTGCTCAAAGTCACACAGCTAATAAGGCAGGGGACACAGTTTAGACCCAACACAAATCACAATTGTGATTTGTGAACCTTCTTCTTAAGTACTCCGTAGGGCTTCACCTCCTTCACTACCTCTCAGAATGAAGTTCCACGAAGGCACAATCAGAGAAGAGCAAAAAAAAAAAAAAAAAGAGAGAGAGAGAGAGAGAGAGAGAGAAGAACAAAGGATACTTTATTAAGGGGCGCCTGGGGGGCTCAAGGGTTGAGCGTCTGCCTTTGGCTCAGGTCGTGACCCTGGGTCCTGGGATCGAGTCTCGCGTGGGGTTCCCCACAGGGAGCCTGCTTCTCCCTCTGCCTGGGTCTCTGGCTCTCTCTCTCTTTCTCTGTCTCTCATGAATAAATAAATTTAAAAAAAAATTTTTTTAAAAATAATACTTTCTTAAATACTATGCCAGGCTGCCAATCCAGGGCCAGGGAGATGCCAAGCATGCCAAGATGCAAGGCATTTAACCCCCAGAACGAACTAAGTAAATAACCCTTGTTCCCCCTCATAGATTTGCTCAAAGAGCTTCTGCAACTGCAGAGGGAATCACAGCAGCCAGGGGCACCCACGTGCGGAGGAGACGCCCTAACGCGTGGGGAGGACCACACTGTGCAGAGGAGGGACTGTGAGGAGAGCTCCCCGAGCCCATCGGCTTCTTGCGGTGGCTGCAGCAAATGACTACACACAAGCTGGGTGGCTTAAAACTACAGAGTCCGATGGGCTGGAGGTCTGAAGCCGAGGTGTCCCCACCTCTGGAGGCCCCAGAGGAGCATCTGTCTGTGCTTCCCGTCCTGCAGCCACATCCCTCCCATCTCTGGCCCTCTGGTGCCCGTGCCGCCTCCTCCTTTGATGTCTGCCTCCCCCTCCCCACGCTTCTTCCAACAATATCTGGATGGCAGTTAGGACCTACCTGATAATCCCGGATGGTCTCCTTAAAATTCTCAACTTAGTCACCCTTGCCGAGATCCTCTTCCCAAATAAGGTAAAATCCACAGGTTCCAGGGGCCTGAAATGGGGATCTCTGGGAGGAGGAATAGGAGGGTGGAGCCTTTGGGGGCCTACCACCCCGCAACGATGTTGTCGCTGTTACAAATGGACGCCACTGGAAGAAGCTCTACAGATCACACCTGTACAAAAATAAAATAGTCATCGTGTATTCATGTATCATATGTCAGGCCCTGTGTTAAGCACTTCTGGCATGTTACCTCATTTCATCTTCAAAATAATCCTATGGTTCTAGGTCAAAGTTTGCTAGACAAAATCGCTCAGTGCCAGGACCCTATAAAGAGCCTTTTCCTGTCACTGGGATAGTCCACCCTCCCAGGGCCCAGATTTCACCAAACTTGCCATCTTCATGAATAAGATGCCCTGTTACATGGGTTTAAAGATTTGCACACTCACAGCAAGCACCCCGGCCCTTTGCTGGCAAAAGCCCAGACGGTGCACTTCAGGGAGGCCATCCTTCTGAACAGACTGAGGCTTTGAGGCACAAGCTGCTGCACTGTGTAAGCAGCCCTCCAAGAATGCTGCAGGGAGCTACACATGATGCCAATTTGCAGCTTCTCAAATGTGCTGCTGATCTCTGGTTGCCTTTGAGCAGGAGAAATGGCAGCTTTTTGTCTGTGTTCAAAAGCCAGTCTACCCTGACCTTTCTTATAATCAAGTCTGCTGTGGACTTTATGAAAAGTGCGTGCAGGGGAAGGCTCTGACAAAATGCAGAAGGCAAATCCCGAGGCTGGTGGCAGCCAGTTTGGGGAAATATCAGGAGCGATACGCCAGCCCAAAGGCACCCACCAGACAGCAGTTAAGACCTTTGACAAGCCCGACTCCAAACAAAGTGGAAAAGGGACGGGAAATGGCATCTTCTCTTGAGGGGAAAAGGAGCTAAGTGGAGTAGCAGATGGAACATGGCCTTACACTAATCCAGGTTCCATAATTAAATTCCGGAAGCACGCCAGCAAAGGAAGACGGCTTTCAAAAATAGCAGGTGCCTCCTAGAGATTTGTGCCAGAGAGGCTTTTGTAAGCCATCGGGCTGGTAGCCTAGGGGATGGAAACGCTGGTGAGGCTAAGTACCCAGCTAGCTCAGCAGAGGGGACCAGAATGAGCTGGTGCTGCTCTTATACCCACCGGGGAAGTACGGCCTCCTCACTAAATTTAATTGCCTCTGGGGTCCTTCAGCTGTGCACGGACTTTGGCGAGGAGGAGGCAGGCCCCTGGCAGCAAAAATAACTGCCCACCTGCCCACATCAATATACCTCCCAGCTGTTGGGCATCTCAAAGCTGCAGCAGGGAAAGGACTTCAGAAACAATGCCCAGTAATATGGTCCGGCCAATTCTTCAGCATTGTGCAGGACGGCAGCACGCCCCACTGGTGCTAGAGCTGGGCCGTGGCGTCAGAGAGACCTCAGCGGCTGTCCAGGTCTGTATTAGTGCGTGATCTTAGGGAACTTACTAGGCCTCCCTAAGCTCTGAGGGTTTTTTTCTCTCTGTGAATGGAGATTTTAATGTTTCAGGGCAATGGTATAATGAGTATCTGCACTTAGTTCATGGTGCATGGAAAAAGTATTCAATAAATGTTAGAGTCTTTAAAATAATAACTGAATGGACGAAATAATGTATGTGGCTACCAAGAGCGAACACTGAAGGCCGGGCAGCCCCGGTGGCTCAGTGGTTTAGTGCCACCTTCATCCTGGGGTGTGATCCCGGGATCCTGGGATCGAGTTCCGTGTCGGGCTCCTTGCATGGAGCCTGCTTCTCCCTCTGCCTGTGTCTCTGCCTCTCTCGGTCTCTCATGAATAAATAAAATAAAATCTTTAGAAAAAAAAGAAAAAAAAAAACCACTGAAGGCCATCATACATAGAAACTCACAACAAGGGAAGAAGAGTCTGCAGCACTCAGGGATGTTTTTATGGCTTTTATTTTGTAGCCTCAAATTTGAGGGATGCTTATGCCTTCCATCGGGTCCCAGCAAGGAAGGGGTGTACACAGAGAGCATGTAAGTGCCACACCGGGCGGGCTGGGACTCCCAGGCAGGAACTCTGCAGCAGGACAACGCACATGGCCCACCCTGCTCCCCGCCGGGTGCAGGATGGCGTTAGGCACAGCTGGGTACCACCAGCTGTGCTCCAGGAAATGAGCCCCTTCCCGGCTGCTTCCTCTCTTTACAGGGTTTTCAAGGAAGCAGCCTTCCAAGTGCAGAAAAACAGTGTGAGCTTGGACATTGCTGCTAAGGCAAACTGCACAACAGTGCTGGCGACCCCAGCTGACGGCACCCAGAACGCTTGTGTGACTTAGAGGCACAGCCGCTCCCTCCAGTGGAAGGGGCACCACCCCTCCCAGTCACCTCATTTCTAGACAACCCTGTGAGAACCATCCAGTGGACAATCCTGCCTGTGTCCCCGCAGTCCTTCTTCAAGGTAATTAAACACGGATTTGTCAAACACCTATTTTCCTCCATGTAGAGACACAGCTGATCATCCCAGTTGAAAATTCGTTGAGCTGTGGAACCCAACAGTCCCAGATTCAAACCACAGCTTCGCTGTGAATTATCTATGTGATCTTGGGCAAGTCAGAGGGCCTCTCTGCACCCCAGCTTCCATGTCTGTAAAAGGGGGGTAAAAACTGTACCTAGAACCATAGGATTATTTTGAAGATGAAACGTGGTTGGAACTGGAGGGTATTATGCTGAGTGAAATAAGTCAATCGGAGGACAAATATTATATGTTCTCATTCATGGGGGAATATAAATAATAGTGAAAGGGAATATAAGGGAAGGGAGAAGAAATGTGTGGGAAATATCAGAAAGGGAGACAGAACGTAAAGACTGCTAACTCTGGGAAACGAACTAGGGGTGGTGGAAGGGGAGGAGGGCGGGGGGTGGGGGTGACTGGGTGACAGGCACTGAGGGGGCACTGGACGGGATGAGCACTGGGTGTTATTCTGTATGTTGGCAAATTGAACACCAATAAAAAATAAATTTATTATTAAAAAAATAAAAAAATAAATCGTTAAAAAAAAAAAGAAACGAGGTAACATGCAAGAAGTGCTTAACGCAGGGCCTGACATATGACACACGAATACACGATGACTAAACGGAGCTATGTGGAATTTAAAGAGTGCTAGGCCAGGTCTCTTCAACTCAATTTGATACTTACAGCACTACAACATTACCTATGTTAAAAATACATATGTAGGGATCCCTGGGTGGCACAGCAGTTTAGCGCCTGCCTTGGCCCAGGGCACGATCCTGGAGACCCGGGATCGAATCCCACATCGGGCTCCCGGTGCATGGAGCCCGCTTCTCCCTCTGCCTGTGTCTCTGCCTCTCTCTCTCTCTCTCTCTCTCTCTCTCTCTGTGTGTGTGTAACTATCATAAATAAATTTACAAAAAAATACATATGTATTTCATCATCATTTCCTTCCAAACCACAGAATATTTGCAGTTGAAACTGAAGATAAAAGATCCAACTCAACCTTCTCCATCCACCTCAAAACCTTGGCCAGAGTTTATCAGTGCAGTTTTGGAGACTTCCATTGTGTGATTACTGTGATTTCTCTGGTTCCTCTTCTATTTTTCCACCCTATGGCATTCCATCCTATATTCCCTTACCATAATTCCAGTCTTCCTGTTTTCCTAGTGCCTCTCACGTAAGCTATTTCTGGAAGTGCCGGTTATTCAGTCATTCAATCTTCTAACAAATACTGACCTATTCAACAATTAGAGATCTATATCATTTTAAGCCTGGAATATAATAATGAGCAAAATAGAAAGGTCTCTGCCCCTAAAAAAAAGTCTATAATCTAGAAAGGGAAGCAGGAGCTTACCATTAGTAAAACCACAGTAACAGTAGCTCAAAGCAGATGCAAATAACCTGGTCTTGAGTGAGTGGACAAGGCTGACGGAGGAAACCTTCCAAGAGGAAGTGGCATTTGAGCAAGATAAAAAGAGTGGTCAGGGATGACCCGAGGGAAAGAAGAGAGGAAAGAGTTCCAAGCAAAGACAATCCTACTATAGTTCTTGACATTCATTTCAGGCCCAACTCAGGTTACAACAGCCTAGCGAGAACTATTTATCACGAATCTTCCCTACCCTCTAGAAAACCTTGAAATGTTAGAGCTGGTATCGTGTTGAAATGTCTGCACCTAGCAAACACTAATGCCTCTCGCATACAACCTCAATTCACTCAGAGAAAGAGAAAGGAAAATGGGTTGCATTCAGAAAAGCTCAAGGGCTCTCTGGGAGCTGTGGGGGATACTTGTTGATCAGATTGCCAGAGAAAACCAACAGAAATGCAGAGCCACTTTCCTTTCCTTTCTCCCTTTCAAGACAGGAGCCCCAAACTGACTTCAAACCCAAACAGAGAATGACCCAGTTGAAAAGGTCATGCTATTTCTTTTCCTGTCAAAAAAATGGACTTTCTCAGTTTCCACTATGGATGAAAATGTAATATTTCTGTTTGCAATTTCAATTTCACAGCTGACTGGCATCTGCAGGGACAGAGAATTCTAATAAAATCGCAGAAGCATTTAATACAATGACTGGCAGATGGGGAAAGGGTTTGTAGCAACTCCATTTTTCTGATTATGTTAACAAAACATGGCATGTGCTTTTCTAATGCACTGACCCTGTTTCATTTACAATTTAAATCTGATGACTAAAAAACAGTGATTAGGACTTTGGGGGTGGGGGGACGATGTTGTTTACTACCTGAATGGTTTAATAATATATAGATCCTTCCCCCCCTACCCCTTCCCAATCAGAAAAATTAGCATTCCCGGTTCTGCACTTAATAAAGTTACACAGGGCAATTTCAAAAAATTGTCTGAGTGCAACATTGCGTCAATAAATTATTTATGCACACTTGATTTGGAAATTAAGCAACAATGGAATATTTTTTAACCATAATAGAAAGCCCTGTAAATAGAAAGTAGGCCCAGTGGGGCATTATAAAACTAAAAGCCATTACTGATAGAACAGGATGAGGATAGTGATTCAGAATTGCAGGGAAAGTACCACTGGGCTGGAGAAGAAGAAACACGTTGGCACCTTCTCACTTAGAGCACTGCCAGCCCGTCAACACTTTCTACATGGTCGCCGTGACGGAAAGGCTGACGATAATCATAAAGCCCGTCCTGAAGGCAATTTGCTTACAGTCTTGAAATATGACTGGCTAAGTTTCTTGGGCCTAAGTTTCAACATTTATAAATTTAAAAAGTAGTAGACTGGTTCCCAAGGGCTGGTCCTTGGACAGGAAGCCAATTGGCTGTATGAGTATTGCATGCAGGGTTTTGGTTCCAACAGAGTCCCAGGATTACTGGGCTCCAACTACCAAAGAGTTTGACTCAGTGGGGCTGGGGTAAAGCCCAGGAATAGACTTTCTTAAGCTCCCAAGAGACCAGGTTTGGGAACCATTGGCTTAGATTTACCTTCAGGTCTAAAATGTGAAGGTCCAAACGAACAATGAAAAACTCAAGGTACAGACTCACATTTTACTAAAAATGGAATTCTACAGAAGTCTATTTCTAAGTAACTGACTTTATAGGTCTAGCTAGATGTTCTAAGACCAAGTGTGATATCGAGCATTTGTCAAGGTCACTTTACCTAAAGCTGGGTTTGGTAAGCTCTTTCTTTGTCTTGAGACCCAACTGTCAGCTCCATGCAGCCTGCACGAAGCACTGGTAGGCTGCACTGAACAGAAAGGAGAAACTGAATTAAAAGTCAAGAACAAGGACAGAGAGCAGTTCACATGGAGCAAAGCATGCTTTTCTCAAGGCCAGGACAACTGGAAGCCCCGGCAGACTCTGAATATTAACAAAAGGTACTTTGAGGAAAATAGTTCTTTGTCCTACACTGGAACAGAGGCTTCTCCTATGGATGCTGAAGCAACTCATACCAGGTGGTCCTCAAATTGTGCTTTGTCACGTATTTTTTAGTCTTTAAGAATTATAAAATGCGCATGGAGCCTGCTTCTCCCTCTGCCTGTGTCTCTGCCTCTCTCTCTGCATCTCTATGAATGAATAAATAAAAATCTTTAAAAATAATATTTTAAAAAAAAGAATTATAAAATGCAATATTCTCAGAGATAAGAAATAACATCTTAAGCTGCATAATGTATCATCTAAACTCCTCACCTTGATAACCAGGTCAGAGGAGGACTCTAAAAGAATGAATGTCAGGATAAGAGAAAGGGAGAAAGAGGGAGAGGGAGAGAGGTGGCAAGGGCACGCAACCATGGAGGGCTGAGCAGCAAGACAGATACCAAGTTCCATCTCACAATATTTCCAAAGAACAGCTCTGCCATCCATAAAATAAGAACAATGTCATGCTGTGCCTTCCCACCTCTCAGAAGGCTTGCAAGGTTGCAGCTGATGTTGTCATGATGTGTCCCAGGACGATGAAGAAATTAGCCATATTGATCCACTGTGATCACCTCTCGCCTAGGGCACTCTGGATGCCAAGTTTAGCCAATGATTGGCGGGAGAGAGCACTTAAAGAATGCCATTTCTGTCATTTTGTTACCTGACCTGCTGCCAGTTGAGTCGTCCCAGACTATTTCCAGTCTCATTAGTTGCCATGGATGCATCTCTTTATCTAAATGATGTTTCAGTCAACATCTGCCCTGTCAAACAACCTGGAGAGAGGAGTGTGAGTTCTCCAAGGAGAGCTCTGGAAACATCCCAGCTGTTTCATCATCAACATCAAAGTTATTATTATTATTATTATTATTATTATTATTATTATTTCATCAGGTAGTTTCCAGCTCATCAGAAGCCTATGTTTCTTGTTAAATAAAGATTCACATAATAAAAATCAATGAGTAATTTAAATTGGACCTCAGAAAAAAATCCCAACTTGACACCTCTAACTTACGCACATAAATGCAGAGTGTGGGTATATGGCCATCCTTCAAAACAATGGATACAGACGTGTCTCACTAATTCATGAGCTGAGTACCTTCCTGGTGATGCCAGAGAGTGCACTATACCTATTATGCCACCACTTTAGGCCTCCGGCCTTATGGGAGACTGTATTATTTAGGTTACGCAGGTGAGGAAATGGGGGCTCAGAGTGGTGAAGTATGACGGAAACTACCACCTCCATAAGCCTTTAATATGGGCCAGGCCCATTCTCGGAGCACTACATTCATCAACACGTTTGACCCTCACAACCACCTCCGAGCTGGGTTTAATGCTACAGATGAACACACTGAGGCAGAGCGAGTTACACAGCGTTGCTGTTTCACGCAGCTCGTCAGCGCGAGAACCAAGAAGTGCAACCTGGCCTGAGTCTGTGCGCTTAACCACTGCTCTGCTTCACTGACACATGGCCTGAGGTCATGGAGAGAACAGTTCATGAAAACGGATTCTAACTCAGCCAGATTCCAGGTAAGGCGTCAAATCTGTATGTTTCCACATATTTTACCAGAAGGCACTTGCTTTCAACTCAGATCAGAAGATAAACTCTTCCGCAGCATCGACTTGGACCCAAGGAATCATCTAATCTATACATTTAAGTCATGGATGCTTATTAAGCACCTGACAACTGATTTAAGGTGTTACATTCAGTCCTTCCCAAGCTATAATTTAAGAAGAGACGTGCATTATAAAATCCCAGTACCACACACCTGGGGGTTTCCAGGAAGATGTGCTTCGGACTTACATGATGGGCCAAAGTTAGCTAGCAGGAGGACAGGGGAATGGAAGGGAAGGAAAGGCCAAGCAAGAGCAGGAAGGAAATAATGAGAAAGAAGATGAAGACCATTTGTGGAGTTCTACGTTCCAGGAACTCTGCTGGACAGTCCACATGCTACTGCACTGCACCCTCGAAACAACCTATAAGGAGCATAATCCTATCTGCAGGATTACTTTGCTAGCATTCCACACAAGTCAAAATCAAACTAGTGTCTATCTGTCTACCCTCAAGACCAAGCTGCTTCCTTACCCTCATGCTGCCTCCTCCAAGCAAGTCAATTTTAATTCCGCAGAGGACAAAACAGCGCTCGCTCGCTCTCGCCTCCATTTCCCCAACTATAAAATAGGGATAACAACGTTTTTGTTTTTGTTTTTTTCTCCTCAGAGTTCTTCTAAAGGTTAAATGAGATGGTATTTGTCGAGCACTCGGAAACGTGCATGGGCACACAGTCAACGCCCGGGTATCAGTGCCGCTCATGGAGGGCGTAATAGCGAGGAGGAGAGGGTTCAGGTCCTGTGCTAGGTGCAGAGTGAAGAAGTTGCACCAACCTGAACAAACACACATCAGACCAGCACAGCCTACAACCCCCCCTTGAGCATCGCCAAGACCAGCAGGAGACATCCTGGAGCAGCGCTTCTCACACTGTATCATGCACAGGTGAATCACCAGGGGATCCTATTAAAATACAGGTTCTGATTCAGTAGGTCTGGGGGAGGCCCTGAGAGTCCACATCTCTAACAAACTCCTGGGTGGCACTCTGGCCCAGGGACGACACTTGGAATAGCCAGGACCTAAAGAATTTCTTTCCCATTTCCTAGTCTCTAAATTTTCCCTCTCAAGTGCCCGAGATAATGAAAACAAGCCAGAGAACATAAATCATCTTCAACAACCAAATGTCAAATAAATTAAAGTCTCAAGCACTGAGACCATAAAAGCTATTGAAAGCAGCTTCCCGGGGCTCCTGGGACCAGAAATCCTTTTTCCTGGCGGCCAGCTAATCACCAAGAAGAGAGAACGCCTCCATTTTCTCCTCCTTCCTCCTAAATCAAACGGAGAAATGATAAATCTGTTGTGTGGCTCCAGGTCCAATTTGAAGGCTAAATCTCTCTGCATTCCACTTAAACTCCTGGATTTACCCAGAGAAGAGGGAGGACTGGTTTACTTAGGTTGGCTGCAATATTTGTAGTCTTCCTCCTCTTCTCATGTTCCTTCCCAGCGACTCCCTCTAGCTGATCTTTCTCCACCAGCAACTTTCCCATCTAATTTGCACCATTATGAAGACAGATGCTACAAAGTTCATTTGTTATTAAGTGACCACAGGAAACGGCAGGGATTCTGATAAGTAATTGAAGCTATGTCACGTTAACAGCCAACCAGATCCTCTTCACTCGTGCCCCTCAGGATCCTAGGGTAGCATCAATTAAGACAAATTAAGACAAAGACACTTGGGTTGGAAGAAATATTATTTCTTCCAAGAAATATTATTGGCCTCGTGGCGTGATTCAGGCCACAAGAGTGAAGAAATATCTCAAGTCTAACTCTGAGAAAAGCTTTCACAAATATTTTATGAGCTCTAAAATTACAATAACTCACCAAGCAGCTCTTCCCCCTTCTACCTCTTCCCCCAGCACCACACCAAGACCAGCTACATGCAAACGAGGGAGGTGGAAGGAGCTAGCGTGTGCAGGATGCTCCTTTCCCTCTGCCTAGGCAGCCACGAGTCCCACCTTGTCTTGGTCCTATTAGGATTTTATGATCCTCGCCCATCCCACTGCAACGAAGCCGGTCTATACCAGAAACCTAAAGGCGGCACTTTGCACACAACTCGCCTCGTTTGCAGGGCCTGCTCCCCTCTCCTTCAAGGCACAGGGGAAGGGGCATTGGTTAAGTCATCCTCAACCCTGCAATCAGATTTCCTGGGCTCCGACACTTACTATCAGTGTGATCTTGGATGAATCGTAGCTTCTCTTAGCTTGATTACTTATTCATGATCCGTAGTTCATAAAAGCACCGACCTCTAAGGTTGCTGTGACAATGAAATAAGATAATGTGTGCAAACTGCTGAGCACAATGCCTGGCACGTGTAACAGCTATCACTATCCTGCCTTGCAGAGCCCCAGAGTTATAAGTGAAAGAGGAGGGATCCCTGGGTGGCGCAGCGGTTTGGCGCCTGCCTTTGGCCCAGGGCGCGATCCGGAAGACCCAGAATCGAATCCCACCTCGGGCTCTCGGTGCATGGAGCCTGCTTCTTCCTCTGCCTATGTCTCTGCCCCTGTGTGTGTGTGTGTGTGTGTGTGTGTGTGTGTGTGTGTGACTATCATAAATAAATAAAAATTTTAAAAAAAAATTAAAATAGATAAATGAAAGAGGAAACAAAACTTGCAAGTTTTTGTCCCCTGTAGTTATACCACTGGTTCCACTTAAGATTAAGTCCCCGGATAATTGATGTAATTCAACACCCGGAGATAACTGTCTCTTCACTCCTTGGAACTCAGCATTTTGATCTATAAAATGAGTGGGTTGTATTAAATTGCATAAATAGGCCTTCTCAGGTCCACTAGGAGCTGTCTAGATATCACCGAGCAATGCTTCAGGGATGCAAAACCCTCAACGACCCTCTCTTTTAGGCTGGGGTGGGGGCTGAGGCCCCAGTAGAGCTGCACAAGCAGTGACTGCCTCCCGTTATCCTACCTGGCATTGTCTTGCATCTTTCCATCCCTTCGTCTGACAAGAAGGTTACTACCACACATTGAACACTAACTGAGGTGCCATGGTGGCCAGGATGCTTTGAAGGGTGAGATACAACGCCCTAGAACCAAGAGACTCGCAGGTCAGTCACAGAATCAAGTCAGGGAACCCACGAGTGCAAAGACTAGGGGTGCCGGGCAATGCAAATATTTGTTTTGCTACCAGTGCCATAAAAAATGATGGTGGTGCCCTTCAGGATATCTCAGAAACCCCAAGACTTAAGTAAAAGAGAGCAACCACTACAGCTTCTGTGACCAGAGCTGCTTCTTTTTTTTTTATTTGTTTTTATTTTTTAAATTTATTTTTTTATTGATGTTCAATTTGCCAACATATAGAATAACACCCAGTCAGAGCTGCTTCTACTATTGCCCGTGCTTAAATGTCTCCGGACCAAGCCTAGACCACCTACACTGAACCCCCTACAAGGATCTCCTCAATCAGGTTTTGTTATTGTCAGTGAGCTACAGACATCAATCTTCTTCAACTGACCCACTCTAGCTTTTTTTAGCCTAAGAGACTATAATTAATCCATTAACCCCTCCTGATTACAGATGTCTAGACCACAGACAAGATCTTGATCTATGGCAGCTAATTCATAGACTTGGCCAGTTAGATTCTCTAGGCTTTCAGAGGTTACAAAGCAGAATTACCTGGTGACTTTTCAAACATACGTGTACCAGGCTGTGTCACAGACCAGTGAAATCGGGATGGTGGGGAGAGGAACTAGATAGATATATTTTTTTGCAAAGCTCTCCTGTTGATTCTGATATAAAGCCAAGGATGAACAACGGCTGCAGTGCAACGGCTCTCAAAGTGTGGTCCCAAAGTAGTAGCATCGGCATCTCTTGGAAACTTGATAGAGATCCAGACTCTCAGGTCCCACTTCGGGCCTACAGGATCAGAACTCTGGTGGCCGTGCCCACTAATCTTCATTTGAACAATCCCCTCAAATGATTCTGATGCTCAGTAGTCTTAGCATCACAGTTCTAACACCGTGGGTGATCAAGGTGTGATCCACCAACCGGCAGCATTGGCATCACCTAGAAACTTGCCAGAAACACAGTATTTTGTCCCAACCTACAGTTCATAAATCAGAATCAGCTTTTTAACAATATCTCAAAATGACTGGCAGGCACATTAAGGTTTGAGGAATACAGGAGAACGCTTTAAGGAGTTTCTATGGAAGAAGTTAAAAATAGCCAAAATGGAAAGTAATGATTCTCAACTGGGGAGGTGTGCTCTACCAGAGGGAATTCATAAGACCAAACTAAGGGATTTTTTCGGCCTATTCTTACAGACACCACCCAGGGAAGAATCGCTGCTACCAGTGAGAATATGTTGTATTTGCCAGTGTAGGAGATGAAAACCAGGCTTATAAAGCATAAAATGAGACAGGCCGGTGGGGAAAGTATGATGGGCATGGCAAGACAAAGACATGGAAAAGGAGAGGAAGATAGAGAGAAGCGACTGTTCTCTGGAGCTGCCTTGGTGGATCCAAGTTGGATCCAACTTCCCGTTGTGGGTCTAGTTCAGCAGCATCCTCATAATCAACATTTTTCTTGAGATGATCTGCAAGGGTCTCCATCCCTGTGGCTATAATCAGTCATCTTGTGTAGTGACATCCCAAGAAGGTTCACTGACTGGAGGGGAGGGAAGAGGCTGACCTCACCGAGCCACGACCCCCTCCAGGTCCCTGCTGTGAAGGAGGAATCAGACAGCAATCACACTTGCCTTCCAGACATCCACTCTGTGCCCCAAACCAAATAAATACCTGGGAGAAGGAAAGATCAAAAGCAAGTGTTGGCCAGATGGTGGAAAATGCACACATTTTCATTCCAGACAGGAATTCAGGAAAGGCTTCAGCAGCCAGGCTCCTGTGTGCCCACACACGTCACCTCACCTGGCAACACACCTGCCCTACCTACACCTCATGCTCTGCCAAGGTCAGATGAGGCAGATTGGGGTCATGAGGGGGAAGGACACAAAAACAAAAGAAAGCCATCTAAATGGAAGAAAGCCACCTAAAATCCTTTCCTCGACACCCAAGAAAAGGATTTGCCAAAATAATGTAAAAGGATGTACTTGATAAGAAAGCAGACCCTCCTCGCCTTTCGTGAAAACATGAAAACAAAAAGCCCTGTGGATAGCTAAGTACATGACTCATACTGTCTAGCAGAGAATATCCCTCAACAAAAGGGCAGGATACAAAATATTGGTAAGAGAGATCCCCATGAGCAGCGTATCCACACGGTTGTAACGCGTGGCAGTGGACCAGTGTGATCCATGTTCTCAAACCACGGAATAGAAAATTATCAAATGGAGAAGGCTGCCGGGATCCATTCAGCTTCAGCGAAGAGCTCAGGAGGCTCCATGGGAAGCCTTATGTTCCCCAGAACGGCCAGCTGTCAGCCAGTCGTCCATGCGAACCTGTTCCGCAGGGGGCTCACACCTACAGGACCTGGGTCCTCGCAAGTTCTCCAGAGACAAGTGGATGTTGTTCCTTTTTCTCGCTCACCCAAGAAATCACGGTGGGAAGAGGATATTACAATATGGATAACCTTGATTGTGCTCTGAATTACCTTTAAGTACACGATTTACAACTTTGGAACTTTATTTAAAATTATTTAAATATTTAAAATATTATTTAAAATAATATACTTTGGGCAGCCCGGGTGGCTCAGCGGTTTAGTGTTGCCTTCAGCCCAGGGCGTGATCCTGGGGACCCGGGATCGAGTCCCACTCCAGGCTCCCCTCATGGAGCCTGCTTCTCCCTCTGCCTGTGTCTCTGCCTCTCTCTCTCTCTCTGTGTCTCCCATGAATACATAAGTAAAATCTTTATATATATATATATACACTTTTTAGGGACACCTGGGTAGCTCAGTTGGTTAAGCATCTGTCTTTGGCTCAGGTCATGATCCCAGGTCCTGCGATGGAGCCCTGCTTTGGGCTCCCTGCTCAGTGTGGAGTCTGCTTCTCCCTCTCCCACTGCCCCTCCCCTCACTCATTTTCTCTCTCTTTCCTTCTCTCTCATCTCTCATATAAATACAATCTTTTTAAAAAAAATAAAGTAATATACTTTTCATTCAGTCATTCAACAAATATTTATGGAGCATTACACTTGTACCTGAAACCATGCACGGGCTGAACGAAGGTGAACAGTTCTCTGTTCTTTTATTAATTAATTAATTAATTTATTTATTTATTTATTTATGATAGAGAGAGAGAGAGGGAGAGACACAGGCAGAGGGAGAAGCAGGCCCCATGCCAGGAGCCCGATGCGGCACTCAATCCCGGGACTCCAGGATCGCGCCCTGGGCCAAAGGCAGGCACCAAACCACTCAGCCACCCAGGGATCCCCAGTTCTCTGTTCTGTCTGAGGACAACCATGCAAGCAATTAGGGGGAAAAAGGGAGACTAAGGAATAACACGTGTAATATAATCTCCTTTCAGAAAAAATACACGCACCGAAACATCGACATATATGTACATATAAAACACACCAAGAAACGCTCTGATAAGGTATCGTATCGATCAGAGGTGAGCAAACATTTGTTGCAGAGGTTAGCCTGTGACTATTTTCAGCCTTGTGGGCCAGACACTTGCCACACCAACTACTCAACTGTAGCTACAGAGGGAAGGCAGTCACAGAGCTTTCACACTTAAATAAGCATGTCTACGTTCCAATAGCTTTATTTACAAAAGTAGGTGGCAGGCCAGATTTGGCCCTCCCTCGGGTTGCTGTTTGCTAACCTGTGCTTCAAATTATTAAAAGTAGGTTTCTTCAGAGGAGACCTCAGGTAGAGATGGAGGATTTAAAAGAGAACTTTTGGGCAGCCCGGGTGGCTCAGTGGTTGAGCGTCTGCCTTCAGCCCAGGGTGTGACCCCAGGGTCCCGGGATCGAGTCCTGCATCGGGCTCCCTGCATGGAGCCTGCTTCTCCCTCTGACTGTGTCCCTGCCTCTCCCTCTGTGTGTGTGTCTCTCGTGGATAAATAAATAAAATCTAAAAAAAAAAAAAAAAAAGAGCATCAAGAACTGATCCCAAGAAACTAGGATCCAAGCTCATTTCAGATCAGAACTGCATACGGTGATACCCGGATGGGGAACACTGAGGCCTCACAAGTGCACAAACCAACAACCAGGCCCCTGTAACCAGCATTTGAGCAAGCAGGCAATCAGTTGAAGTGGGAGCCTTAGAAGTGTCTGGGTGCAAGCTGCGCCCCACCAGGACAGCTCCTAGGGGCTGCACACCATCCTCCCAGACCCCAAACAAGGCCACGGCGGGACAAACGCCGGAAGAAGAGTCCGGCTCCCCCACTGGGTGTAATGCCATCCAGGCTCAATCATGCAACAAACAAAATGCGGAGACTCTCAGCCTCCCTGCTGGATGGGGCTGGGAGAACAGTGAGAACTACAGGTGAGAGCCCTTCCCCACAAACCTCCGTCGTGGGCAGTCACTCCTCCATGGCCACCAAAGCATCGGTCACTTCTCTTAAGAGAACAGCCTGTGAACCAAGACAAGACAAAGCTGTCAGTCTTTCCCAGGAGCTCCTACCACACACTAGAAGCCCAACAGTTGTCAGTCACACAGTCCGTGAGGAGGAGGAGGATTCAACCCTCCCTCTGTCACTTCTAGCTGCCTTCAAAAGAAATAAAACCCAGCCTTGCCATTGAAGTTTATTTTCAAAAGACTGAAATAGATAAATTTACTAAATGACAATAGACCACAATGTTTCAGGTGGACCATACTCTTTGTATTAAACAGATACTAGATTTTAACCAAAATCTGTGCGTTCACATGCAGAAATCCTCCTTGACCCTCTGTGAACTCTCGTTATGTGCTGTAGCTCTGGAAGGAAAAAAAAAAAAAAAAAAAAAAAAAACATGCCACGTTCCTTCAGGATTCGTATGTGGATCTTTGGCTCCACTAGCTGGTAGTAATTTAAACATAAATGAGAGCAAAGCGGTGGTGGGTAAAACGTGGCTGGGGCTAGAGAGGCGAGAAGCGCGCGCTACAGGACCAGACCCCCTCGGGACGGTGGGATCCACACCCTCAGGAAAAGCTCTACGTACTAGCTGTTACAGACCCCTGGCCCTCGTCCCCCGGGAGTTCTACGAAGAGCCCAACATGCTCCAATATTGGGGCAAAGGGCCCTTCCCTCCAGGAGAATGTCCGCAGTCTCCCTCTGACCCCAGCTTTTCCCGGTGCCCCCGCCCAGATGTTCTGTATGATGTTTTAGCCCTCTTGATGTCATGAAAGAGCTCTAGATCCTTCTGCCACTCATTCACTTGTCTCTTGACATCACATCCCGAGAAGGGCGCTTGGCAATCCGCATCTACTCCAAGCTCTCCACTAACAGCTGGACTAATCCACAGCAAACCCCTGAAGGATTTTGGGGTAGCCTTCAGCTGCATGTGCGAAGAAGACGGTGGGTCACGCATGTCAAACTCTGAGATTCCCATGTCGACCCCGAGACATGGTGGGAAAGTGGGGACGGAGCAGAGGCAGAGCCAAGGGAGAAATGAGGATAGACACAGCCTATTGGTCTACCGTTCAGAGACCATCTCAGGGAAGAAGACACCCAACACTCTCAGTTCGAGGTCTTCCATTTTTCTTCAAGTGTTGCCTCCATAGGTACAGAGTAATTCATACAAATTAAATCCCAGAAATGGTGTGATTCATTCAGGCCCCCTGAAGATCCTTATGACTATGAGGGGTTGTTGTCATGTAAATTAGGGAACACTCTAGTCTCAAAATAATGAATTCTCTCTATGGAGGTTGCTGTTGTTTAACATGCTTGCCTCGAGGACAGAAACAGCGACACCAGTCTCACTATTCTCTCAGCTGTTACCACAGGACTCAGAATATATACTCTCAGAAAGTTTGATGGATGAATGAATGGATCACATTTGCAGTAACTCCAAGTTAGATGACCCCAGAATAATTTTTAAGCCCAGTCCCATTTTTGGTGAAGGCTTGTTTCAGATCTTAATCATCTACTGCACTCTCAACACAATCATAGACCATGCATTTCTCATACATCCTTTATAACTATGCATTACTAAACTTCAGACTTAGTACTGACTTTTCGTAGAAAACCTACATCCTGTGTTGCGAGTATTCTCGGGGATTCCCACATCGTATATCACCTTAGCCTGTCCCCCTGTGGGAGGCATCCAGGGCATGGCACACACATTACATACTGGGGAGAGTCACCCATTTCTGCCGTGTTCCCTTGGGTTCCTGAGCAGGAGAGATATTCTGGCCAGATACGCTATCTCTTAGACAAAAACCCTGACTGCCTTTCCCTGAGCCCAATCTCCGCCCATCAGCAGGGCTTCCTTGATGTCTCCAGCTCTTTTCCCCTTCTTTAATCACTTGAACTTTAAGAAATATTAGAACTTTCTTACAACCCTATTATGGGCCTTTATGGAGGTAATCCGGTTAAAACGGGATCATTAGGGTGGTCCCGACTCCCTTACGACTGGTAACCTTATAAAGAAGTAGTGTTTGGAGACAGACATAGGAAGAACACCATGTGAACATGAAGACAGTCATCTACAAGCCAAGGAAAGAAGTCTAGAACAGACCCTTCCCTCACAGCCCTTAGAAGGAACCAACTCTGCCAACAGCTTGGTTTTGACAGATAATCTCCAGAACTGAGACTGTAAACTTACATTATTTAAGCATCCAGTCTATGGAAATTTGTGTTGGCAACCCCAGGAAATTCACACATGCCCCCAACTCCCCCTCTTCAGGTCCTGTCTATAGGGCTCATGGGCACATGGACACCACTTATACAGGAGGTAACTACAGGGACTGAGGTCAGAGCCAAGAGTCAAAATGCCAGGGCTCAGAGCTTGCTTCCACTGCACACTAGATGTCTGACTTGAATCTCGGCTTTTGTATCTCCAAAAAGAGACTGGCAAAAAGGCAAAATAATACCTCAAACTAGTTCTAAGGATTAAATAAGTAAATCCAGTCCAGTGTCCGACACACAGTAAGAGCTCAATAACTGTCAGTTGTTGGTTTTGGTGGTAGCGGTGATTCATGGTAGTTGTGAATGCTATGCAGGTATGTGACACATATTAAAAGGAAAAGTGTTTCGATCCAAAAAGACCTGGATTCAAACTCCAGTTCCATTTTTTAGTAGCTCTGCGACTTTAGGCAATCACTTTACCTCTCCAAGCCTCAGTAAACTGGAGAGAATCGTGTATCTGTCATCAGGTTGCTGTGTTCACTAAATGAAAAAATTAATAGAAAGCATTTAGCACCGTCCCTGGCTCAGAGCGAAGCCCCAACAAGTGGCCACATTTAAATACAGATGATCTGGAGCCACCTGGGGGTCTCAGTGGCTGAGAGTCTGCCTTTGGCTCAGGGCGTGACCCTGGGGTCCTAGGATCGAGTCCTGCATCAGGCTCCCGGCATGGAGCCTGCTTCTCCCTCTGCCTGTGTCTCTGCCTCCCTCTCTCTGTCTCCCATGAATAAATACATAAAACCTTTAAAAATAAAAATACATAAATACAGATTATCTGATTCCTCACCTCAGCTCCGTTTCACTTGGTTTTTTTCAACCACATCCTTTCCCCAAGCCAAAAAAAATACATAATTTTCCAAGGCAGAAAGACTGAAAACAGCTAAGCAACAGCTGTTCCTTATCAAGTAACCCTAGTGCGGGCAATAGCATTAAAATGCATCAGTGCCCCGTTCGAGAAGGCAGGCTCAACCCAAGAGGGCAGTTCACTTCCAAGCCCACATGTTCTCCAACCAAAATGCACCACACGTCCCTCACAGGCGCTCTGAACAGCATTTCAAGGTCACTTCCTGGGACAGGAAATTGTCCCCTCAGCAGCCACAGAGCTGGCATTTCCTTCCTTTTACCTGGAAGGCCCCGTAAGTCTTGGGAGTGACATCTTTGTGCCTTCAAAGGCTGTGCTGCAGGTGGAAGCTACCGACTGCCACAAGCCTGGGGCACGGGGAAGCATGCTCTCTAGTCCAAATGATTCATAAAACATCCCTGTTTTTTAAACATACACATAAAGGAACTAAGAAGGTTTCATAAGGAATAAAAAAATCATATTCCCTCTTTCAAACCATTTGAAAACCTTGAAAATCTGCTCAAATATTTTGTCGAGGATTCGGAGCATTTGCCATTATTCTACACATAAAAGCAAATGCTAGCATGCAAACAAATTTAGCAAAAATGTACAAGGAAGGCCGCTTAACCATTTTTTTCATAATCTTTGTAACCCTTATATCCTGAAATCATTTCTCTAGCAATAACTAAGCATTCCTAGAAATTATCCTTGAAAATTACTATTATAAATGCTCTCCCCAAAATTTAGGTAGGGTGATTCTCTTTTTACCTGAAGGAAGGGGAAATCAAAGTTTAATGCCTAGTTCATACTCTACATGGCACTAAGTGCCATCCTCACTGTCATTCGATTCCTCACCCTACCAAGTTTCTAAGTACTTAATTGTCGCTGTGAAATTTGCCTCAGTTTTTATAGATTCAATTTACAAGGAGTACTTGGAGAACCCCTCAGCAGCACAACAGTCCCCTCCAGAACCTATACCTGAAG
The DNA here is from genome assembly GCF_048164855.1 of Canis lupus baileyi. Lineage (NCBI taxonomy): Eukaryota > Metazoa > Chordata > Mammalia > Carnivora > Canidae > Canis > Canis lupus. The sequence goes on from NC_132858.1 coordinate 29,762,238, forward strand.
AGATTATATGGGGGGAAAATGCTATTTTTTTACTTGAATTTTGTCAGTTAACAAACACTGTAATATTGGTTCTGGAGTAGAATTCAGAGATTCACCCCTTACACACAACATCCAGCGCCCATCACAAGTGCCCTCCCTAATATCCATCACCCATCTAGCCCATCCCCCCCACCGCCCCTGCATCAACCCTCAGGTTGTTAAGTCGCTTACAGCTTGTTTCCCTCTCTCCTATTTTTCTTTCCCCTCTTCCCTATGTTCATCTCTTCTGTTTCTTAAATTCCACATGAGTGAAATTATATGGTATTTGTCTTTCTCCGACTTATTTTGCTTGGCATAATACACTCCAGCTCCCCCCGGGCTGTTGCAAATGGCAAGATCTCATTCTTTTTGGTGGCTGAGTAATATTCCATCATATACATGTGCCACACCTTCTTTATCCATTCATCGGTTGATGGACACTTGGGCTCTCTCCACGCTTTGGCCTTTGCGGTAATGCTGCTATAAACATCGGTGTGCACGTGCCCCTTTGATTCTGTATTTTTGTATCCTTTGGGTAAATACCTAGTAATACAGTTCCTAGATCATAGAGTAGCTCTATTTTCAAATTTTTGAGGACCCTCCACACTGTTTTCCAGAGTGACTGCACCAGTTTGCATCCCCACCAACAGTGCAAAAGGATCTCCCTTTCTCTGCATCCTCGCCAACATCTGTCATTTATTGACATCTGTTATTTCTTGTGTTGTTAATTTTAGCCCAAAAAAATATTATTTCTTAATATTAATATTAAATTAATATTAAACTGAAGGCATAAGGTTGGGGGACAAGTTCTAATGTGAATTAGGCTATGAGAACACAAATGCACCTGGAGCCAGCCAGTGAGCTCCATGGGAACGAGGGCCATCTCTGGCTCATATTGTGTCGTACCCCAGGCACGGGGTACAGTGGTGACTCAGAGATCTAGAAGGATCTTGTAAACATCTGATAAATACTGAGCCTCAAAATATAAGTAAATAAATAAATAAATACATACATACATACATACATACATAGTGAGGCTCTTTGACATAAGGTGCATTACTTTATTCAGTTTTGTATCCCACACATACTTAACATGGTGTGTTTTATAACAACCATTTGCCTATCTGGTCACCAATCTTATTAAATGTTTATATTCCATGCTCTGAATTAGGTGGTAGGCTATGCACTATCTCATTTAATATTCACAAAAATCTTATTTGGGCAAAAGTGTTACAGCCAATTTACAGAGAGAAAAACAGAACTCTGGTAAACCAGTTGCTCTAAGTCACAGGGCAGTGGGTAGCAAGAGTTAAGTTGGGACCTGAGTCTGCCTAACTCCAGGGTTGTGATTTCCTCCACCATATAGTTCCTGACCCGTAAGTGTCAGGAGCATTTGTACACACTACACATGCACAAAGGTTGCACAGTCAACATGGTTCAAGAAACTTAAGTTTTCTTTACTGCAGGTCTTCTCAGAGCCTCTTCCATGCTGATTCAAGTGTACACCTCCAAGAACATATTGAGATTAAGTGGCTTTCCCCAAACTGTTCAACAGAATCCTTCATTCATGGAGCATCTCAGGGGACCACTGTTCCATAGGACACTTTTAATAAATAGTGTGCTGTACCACCCTGTATCTTACCAAACACTTGTTGAATTGAAATTATCTGGCCTTAGGTCTCAGAGAAGAATAGCAGTTACCTGAAAGAGGACAGAGCAAGAGGGACATCTTCCTGTCTAGCATGCCAGTAAGCCCCCAAATCCCTTAACTTTTCACAGAAATTCAATAACAGGAATTTCATTTTGTGGAAACTATCTAGTGAAAGTCAAGTTACTGTCATAAAAAAAAAGTGAACCCCTGGCTTTCTTGGGCCATTAATATGCTCAGTAGCAGCTAAATCATCAACCTCCAGAAATAGACTAGAATGCAAAGGTAGAGGAGAGGACTGATTCACTAAAGGTGAATACTTTCTCATTTTTCTCCCTTCTCCTACTCCAAATATATCCCGTTTTTGAGATCTCTTGAGGTTCCTTATCCTTTTTCTCTCTCTTGATCAAAAATTTTATATTTAATCAGATCTCCAAGACATCTCCAATAGGAATGATGGCCTTCATATTTAACAGAAGTTGGAGACTGGGGAAAGTCTAAGCTGACAGTCTTCTAAAATCGACATTCTAGGTTTCTGATCCTAGAAGTGACCTCAATTACTTTCCCATAGCACTTTTGGTCTTATTTTTGTTTCTGTCATTTATTTTTTTTTCAGTGTGACACAAGACAAACCTCAAATGAAATCCGTATGTCACTGAATGTCTCTCGCTGTTTCCCTTCCTGCCCACCACCATCCACTTTCCTACCACAGAGGCTCTGCCCCAGGATCCACCGCATTTACGGACAGGATCCGCTCACTCACTCACTAAATACCCCCTGGCAAGTCACAGACACTGGTCTGTCGTTGTTTACAATTTAGCTTCTCTCTGTGATCAAAGACTGGAGTGGCACCGGAAGTACCACCAAGACACCTATTTCAGCCCAAGGGGACACAGAAGTGTTCCCAGAATAAGGATATGAAGATCTTAAGCTAAATTTCTTCATTCATTCAACAAATATTACAGAGCATTTACCATTTGCTGGGACTACTCCAGACATTAAATAAGTAAGACACACTGGGGGCGCCTGGGGGGCTCAGTGGTAGAGCGGCTGCCTTTGGCTCAGAGCGTGATCCCAGGGTGCTGGGATCGAGTCCCACATCAGGCTCCCTGCATGGAGGCTGCTTCTCCTTCTGCCTGTGTCTCTGCCTCTCTGTGTCTCTCATAAATAAATAAATAAAATCTTAAAAATAATAATAAATAAATAAATAAATAAGACATGCCATGTCTCTTTTCTCACCTCTGAGTAGGTGATATTAAGCTGTGACTTAAAAAAAAAAAAAAAAAGTCAGGGCAAACATGCAGAGATCCAGGGCAGCAGTTTTTTCAGCTTGTTTTCCAGCTAGTGCAATGCCTCAAAGTGCAGACAAGTTTGGCCTGTTCCTAAGTAGAAAGAAGTGCCTTGCAGCTGGTGAGGAAGGAAGGAAGGGACTAGGGAGCGAGCAAGCAAGCAAGCAATGGTGTGGTGACATTATGCAAAACTTTGTAGGTAGGTCAAAGGAAGAGGTTTGGAGGTTTTTGTTAGATTCATCAGGGTTTAGCAGATGCTCTTCAATTGGTGACAACACTAACCCCTGCTATTCGGAGAAAGGATTACAGGAAGGTAAGAGCCCCCCTTCCCTCCAGTGGCTCGCAGCAGTAGTCTACACAGTGGAATCGCGATCTGTCTTCCTTACCAAACCATGATATGCTGCGGTGACACTGGAAGCCTTTTCTCTCGGATTTCTCCACTCTCCCTTCATGTCTAACTCAGCCTTGAGTCAGTGACCTTTTTTTCTCTAATTATAACTTTTTATTAGAAAGGCTACACATGCTTATTATAAAAGAATTAGGAAATAAGAAAAAATAATAACACTTCAGTTTCTAATAACCAAAAATAACACTATTGAAACTTAGTGGTGAGTGAATAAAGAAGAGGTAAGATAGAGGATTCCTGGGTGGCTCAGCGGTTTAGCGCCTGCCTTCAGCCCAGGGCATGATCCTGGAGTCCCGGGATCGAGTCCCATGTCGGGCTCCCTGCATGGAGCCTGCTTCTCCCTCTGCCTGTGTCTCTGCCTCTCTCTCTCTCTCTCTCTCTCTCTCTGTGTCTATCATGAATAAATTTTAAAAAATCTTTTTTTTTAAAAAAGAGGTAAGATAATATAGATAGATATAAAATGGAATATTACTCAGCCATCAAAAAGAATGAAATCTTGCCATTTGCAACTATGTGGATGGAGCTAGAGTGTATTATGCTAAGTGAAATAAGTCAGAGAAAGACAAATACCATGTGATTCCACTCATACGTGGAATTTAAGAAACAAAACAAATGAACAAAGAGGAAGGGGGGAAAAGAAGAAAGGAGGGGGAACAAACCATAAGAAACTCTTAAGGACAGAGAACAAACCGAGGGTTGGAGGGGAGGTGAGACTAGGTGAGTGATGGGGGTTAAGGAGGGCACTTGAGGTGATGAGCACTGGGTATTGTATATAAGTGATGAATCACTGAATTCTACTCTCGAAACAAGTATTACACTCTATCTAATAATTACAAGAATTTAAATATAAATTTTTTTAAAAGAAACTTGGACGTGTCACCTTTTAGGCATATAGAAAGTTTGATAGATGACAGACCCACCGATAGGAGGTTAATATGCTTGTTAACAAAAATGGAGGCACACGTCACATGTTACCTAATAATCTATACTTTTCACTTTATATTTAGCAGATATCTTTCCATGTCAATAAATGTTTACCTTAATAATATTTTTAGATGAGATTTGCTCATTTTCTCCCCACCACCCCCAACACACACACACACACACACACACACACACACACCTCTCTAAGGACCCTGGAGGAGCACCTCCTGAAAGAGACTTGCCTCTTTGCTCTGACCCAGTGGGGCACCTTAGAGAATCCCCTTCCTCAGTCTCACCTCTAGCTCCGCATCACTGGGCAAGTTTCTTTCCTTATCTGTGTCGCAGGTCCCATTCTAAAATTAAATATGAATGCTCTTTGTATTATTATGACCAGCACTCCTTCCTAATAATGTAGAAAAATCAGAGTATGTATCTTCCAATTATAAAGGACATAGTTTTCCTGTTCCATTTGGCCCAATGAACAGGGGTACTCACTAATGGACAGATACAGATTGATTAGAAAATACCACACTAGAACAGTCTAATCTGAACTTCTCCTGAGCATGATGCTGACATCTTCAGATGCTGGAGTGGGGTATGGGGAGAAGGCAGGGAGTTAGATCTGGGGCCCATTATGTTACTACTTCTGATTGATAGCAAGCCCTACCCTGCAATTTAAGGATTGTGTATAATATGGAGAAGAAAATCCAAAAGACTAAACATAATAGCAGAAACCACTGCTGAAATCCCCCAAACACTCAGGGGTTTCACATCTGGACAAATGACCTCATTAGGATTTCACTCAGAGTGGAATAGAAGATGATGTCTCTGATTGCTAAACTAAAACATCTTTAAATTGTCCTTTACCAGCTGCCTGGCATTATCAGAGAATAAGAAAAGGCCTCATCTGAAACAAGGATTTAGGGAGGAAATGGGACAGAACTTCCTAACAGCAAACAGAATACTTCAAGATTATTATATAAGAGCAAAAGGAACGGGGGTGAAGGAGAGACAACCAAAATGAAAATATAATAGCAACCAGTTCAATAAACCGCTACTTTTATAACAATGGGCTGGCTACTGAGCAGCCTTCAGAATCAAAGTTGCACAAATTTATAAATCTTATAAGGTGTTTCAGAGTCTGTGGTTAGCATGGAAAAGACAAATGACAAATCAACACGTATAATACAATTCTCCCTTTTCTAAAAAGAAAAAGTCTTCAGGGGCACCTGGGTGACACGGTCTGTTGAATGTGTCCGACTCTTGATTTCGGCGCGGGTCATGCTCTCAGGGTCAGCAGATGGAGCCCCACCTGGTATCAGGCTCCCTCCTCACCGAGGAGTCTGCTTGCCTCCCTCCCTGTCTGCCCCTCCCTCTGTTTACACTTGCACACACGCTCATGCTCTGTTTTTCTCTTAAATAAATAAATCTTTTTAAAAAAGAAAAAAGTCTTTATTTACATTTTTGTAATGAGATTTATATCTGGGTAGTAGGATAATAAGCACATTTTTTTCTTAAAGATATTTCTAATGTTTTATTTATGTGCTATAAAAAATGATGGAAATTTTAAAAATTATATACATCTACATTTTCTTTTTCTGGAGAATTTCTGCTAAGGGCTAGATATTTCCTTCTTCCCTATTCAACTGAGACAGACTCAAACTGCTTTACGAGTAGCTCTTCTGTGAGTGCCTTTCATCATTTCTACTTATAACTTGTTTCTCTCTTTCCTGGCCCTTTTTTGTGTTATAATCTAGTATCTGAATTGGAAGAGGCCTTAGATTTTATGCATTTCAACCTCCAACTCAGCATCAGGTAAGATGTAGATCAGTTAAGAAGCACAAAACCTCAACTCACTGTATAAACCAGGGTTCTGCTAATCACCACCTGAGTGACACATACCATCAGCTGCTTGTTTTCATAAATAAAGTTTTACTGGAACAGACATGTGTGTTTGTGTTGCATCGCCTCTGGCTGCTTTCACACGACAGTGACTGAGCTGGCCTGCAAAGCCTAAAATGTTTACTGTGTGAAGCTCTACAGACAAAGTTTGCCAACTTCTGGTTTAAACAACAACAAATCCAAAGACGGGCAATTCCAGGATTGGTTGATTCCACAGTTCAATGACGTTATCAAAGATGTGGTTCTTTCTAAACGTCCACTGTACCGTCCTCATTGCATCAGCTTTATCCCCAGACCAGCTCACCTCTACAGTGTGGTTCCAGGCATCAGCACATTCTGACCTGGACAGTATCCAACAAAAGAAGATACCGTCCCTTCCGATAGGCTTTATTTTAGGAGTGGGGCAGCTTCTCTCATTGGATCAAAGCATATTCTTCCTTATGTTTCATTAGTCAAATTTCATTGGCTGCCATCATAAGCTTATGCCAAAACCAGTCACTCAGGAAAAGTGTGACTTCCTGTGGCTTAGACTAATCAGTTTACAAATGAGCTAAAGCTGCAGATGTGCTCTGATACATAGACTATGTCCTAGGGAGTGGGGTTGGCTTTGTGTAACATAATACTCAAATCATAGTCACCTAAAGTGGGGCCCATCATTCTTTCATGTTACAGGAAATCCAGAAGAAATGCAGGACTGATACAACACCCAACAGTCATTTTTGCATTTCTCTCAGTCTGTACCTGTCTGTCCTCAGTCTGTACTTAACTGTCTCAAAACGGTTACAGTAACTCCAGACATCATGTCTATGTTTTATGGATGAAGAATGAAAAAGTGGGGTAAAAAAAAAAAAAGGCCAAATGACCCTACTCCCTTTTTAAGAGCTTTTCTAGAATCCCATATATCAAGTTCCCCTTTTGTCTTGTTGGCCAGAATTAAGTCATGTGATCACTCCATCCATGATAAACCCACAGCTAACATACACAATGGTGAAAACCTGAAAGCTTTTTCTCTAAGATCAGGAATAAAATAAGGATGCCCACTCTCTTCGCTCTTATTTAATACAGTACTAGAAATCCTAGCTAGAGCAATTAGGTAAGACAAAAAAATAAAAGGCATCCAATCAGAAAGAAGTAAAACTGTTATAATTTGCAGGTGATGTGATTTTTGTATAAAGAAAATCCCAAAGACTCAACTAAAAAATTGTTGGATCTACTCAACGATTCCAATTAAGTTGCAGGATATAAAATCAACATACAGAAATTAGGTGCACATCTGTATAATAATTAAACATCTGAAAAAAGAATAAAGAAAGCTATTGGCCATAGTATCAAAAGTAGTGAAATAATTTTTTAAAGTTTTTTTTTTTTTTTTTTATTCATGAGAGACACAGAGAGAGAGGGGCAGAGACACGGGCAGAGGGAGAAGTGGGCTCCCTATGGGGAGCCCAATGCAGGACTTGATCCCAGAACTCCAGGATCACGCTCTGGGCTGAAGGCAGGCGCTAAACCACTGAGCCACCCAGGTGTCCCAACACTGAAATAATTTTAACCAAGGAAGTGAAAGATCTGTACAATGAAATGAAAATTACAGTACTCTGTTGAATGAAATCAAAGAAGACACAAATAAATAGAAAGGCATCCTGTGTTCATGTACCAAAAGGATAAATACTGTTAAAATGTCTGTACTATTCAAAGTCATCAATAGATTCAATGTAATTACTATCAAAATTCCAATGGCATTCACTGAAAATAAAGACATAGGAAAAAAATTCTAAAATTTGTATAGAATCTGAATAGAAAGAATCTGAATAGCCAAAGCAATCCTGAGGGGGGAAAAAAACAAAGCCAGAGGCATCATATTTCCTGGTTTCAAATTATACTACAAAGTCATAGTAATTAAAATAGTAGGATACTGGCACAAAATGGATACAAAGACCCCTCAAAAAGAGAACCCAAAATTAAACCTAGACATATATGGTCAAGTAATAGTCCACAAGGGAGCCAAGAACACTCAATGGAGAAACAACTGTATCATCAACAAATATTGTTGGGAAAACTGGATAAAGACATGCAGGAGAACAAAACTGGATCCCTATCTTACAGCACTCACAAAAATGACCTCAAAATGGATCATTTGAGGATCATTTGACCTCAAAATGGATCATTTAAACTCATTGTGTAAAAGAGTTAAACATAAGACCTAATACTCTAAAACTCCTACAAGAAAATATGGGAAAGAAGCACCTCAACATTGGCAATAATTTTCCGCATGACACCAAAATCACAAACAACAAAAGCAAAATCAACAAATGAGATGACATTAAACTTCTACATGGCAAAATAAACAACTAAAGGAAAGGCAATCTCCAGAATGGGAGAAAGTGTTTCCAAACCATTTATCAGATAAGGGGTTAATACCCAAAATATACAAAGAACTCCTACAACTCAACAACAAAAAACAAACAATCCAACTTAAAAATGGGCAGAGGAACTAAATAGACACTTTTCCAAAAAGACATCCAAGTGGCCAACAGGGACATGAAAAGATGCTCAACATCACTAATCCTCAAATCAAATCAAAACCACAATAAGACGTTGTTTCATACCCAGTAGAATGGCTATCATCGAGAAGTTGAGAGAAGAGATAATGGAGATAAAAGGCAACCCTTGTACACTGCTGGTGGGAAGGTAAATTGGTTCAACTTCTATGAACACTGTATGGAGATTGCTCAAAAAATTAAAAATAGAACTACCAGATGATCCAGCAATTCCACCTCTCAGTATATACCCAAAGAAAATGAAAATAAGACATCGAAGAAATATATGGACTCCATTTACTGTAGCATTTATTCACCGTAGCCAAAATATGGGAACTACCTTAGTGTCCATCAGTAGATGAATGGATAAAGGTGTCACACACACAGAACTATTATTCAGCTACGAAAAAGAAGGAAATCCTGCCATTCGTGACAACATGGATGAACTTTGAGAGTATTATTCTAAGTAAGAAAAGTCAAACAAACACTGTATGATATTACTTATATGTGAAATTTTAAAAAGTCAGCTGGTGGGGCATCTGAGTGGGGCAGTCAGTTGTGTCCACCTCTTGGTTTTGGCTCGAATTGTGATCTCAGGGTCATGGGATTGAGATCCATGTTGGGCTCCATGCTCAGCCATGAAGTCTGCTTAGGGCTCTCTCTTCCTCTGTCCCTCCCCATCCCCGAAAATAAATAAATAAATATTTTAAAAAATTTAAAAGTCAACTGGTAACAACAGATGATGTTTAGCAGAGGCTGGGGAGGGGAGTGACAGGTGGAACAGGAGAGATGCTGTTTAAGGGTCCAAACTTGAAACTACTAGAAAAATAAACCCTGCAGATATAATGCACATAATAGTGAACAGACAACAATATTGTATTATAACCTTCAAGCAGGCTAAGAGACTAGATCTTAATTATTCCCACCGCAAAAAAAGAAATGATAATTATGTGACTTGATATGGATGCTAGGCAATCATATTACAACGTATAAATATATCAAATCAACATGTTACATACCTCAAATATACACAATGTCACATGTCAAATACATTTCAATTTTTTAACAGGGGAGGCTGAAAAATACAATTGTTTAGCTGGGCATTTTTACTTCTCAATATCAAATTTCTGTGAGTAGATAAAACCTGATATTGGATAGCAACTCAAAGTCTCTGACAGAGGTGGATCCTTGAACAAAAACAAGGTGTTGATGAAAAGAAAAGAGGAATGAGGATTGAGCAGGTGATCCACAATAATTCTTAGATTATTTACAACATCTCATGAGAAAAAACCTATGGCATCTCTGATAATTTTATTTTACCACCTATTCATCTCACATTGCCCAGTCAAGACAAGAAAAAAAAACTATACACAAAGCTCTTGTTTCCCTCTGTTTCGATAGAAAATATCTAAACCGCACTGGGGATTAATGTCCCCGTGTCCTCTGAACATCTTGGTTTAATAATACTGCAAAAGAAAAAGGAAAAAAAAAAAAAAAACCTTGACCATGTCCTTTCTTTCTGGATCCCTCATTTGGTCCACCTCCTGGGCATACCATTCCTTAATTAACATTTGGAATGAAAGGTGATACAGAAAACAGCAGTGTCACAAAAACAAACTGAAAATATTTTCTTTATGGCACAGAGTAATTTTTTCCCTGAATTTCTATCCATGCCACTGGAAATAATGTTTAAAAATCATTTCAATTTCATTCATTCCATCTGACAAGTTAGTGTAGAGATGGTTCTTTAAATATTTAATAATTGCTTGAGACATTTCCCTTTATTATAATTCTATGGTCAGAATCCCTTGGCTCTTTCATCAATCCCAGGGTCTGGAACAAACAGAGGCAGTTAATTTCCAGGCAAACGTTAAGTCATGTGATTTCTATTCCAATTTCCTGAAGGTCAAATGAAGCACTTAGTTGAAGGAGACGTGTGCCGTTCCTCTCCTTCCCTTACACCAGTCATTCTTTTCCTGCCCACCTGACTCTCCCCACCTCCAGCCATGCACACCCTCCCAATCAAATCAAGCCAGGCTTCCCTTAATCATCATCAGGGAGACAAAAAGGTATAGCTTTGGAGCATCAAGCCACAATTTCACACTCCATTTGCACAAGAACTCAGAAGGCCGTTAATGTGCTGTTTGCTTTTTAGCAAGCATCTCAGCAGTCATCACAGAAATGTGTTTTGGCGCGCCTCCCAGGGCATGGGAGCTATTTATGAGCGCTTGTCTTCAAGAGCCTACATGCAACATTAGGATGTCCACTGCCATCTGCAAACTGGACGTGGCCCAGAGACATTTGGGAACAGACCAGGAGAACTTTGATATGCGAGGAAGGTGAAAGTAAATGTCGCTTTTCATTTATTTCAACCCTGCTTACCTCTCCACCAATCCATTCCCATTTGCCAGGGACTTGTAGGTTCACCTTTTGCCAACTCTCTTCTAAATCACTTGACGGCATAAAATCTTATGTTTTAATCTATGGTGATGACCCAAGTCACATCCAGCTCTTCCTTGCTCAACTCATCAATTTGGAATGAAAACAGTCTCCAGCTTTCTCTCCTTCCTCCCATCCAACACCTCCAGATCAGGAAATACCCTTCACTGACATTCACCACATGAAACATTCAAAATAGAAAGAAAAACCCAAGCCAAAGGATCACCCTTGTATCACAATCTGCTCCCCTCATCCCCATAATGCTAACACTTCCTGCCACACTCTTCCTGGGTACTGAACTCCTGCTGATTCCAAGTCACTATGAGGTAATTTATAAGCAGATGCATATCTAATTATTGAATACTAACTATGCCAAAATAAGGAAAAATTCCTCCTCTCTGGGAGAACTTGCAATCTACCAAAATCACGGAAACAAATTACACTTACACACACACACACATACACACACACACACACACACACATATCAAAGATACATATATCTCTGTTTTAATGATACAGATATTAAATGCTAGGATGGTGGTATGCATATGTGAATACATAGGAGCACAGAGAAGGGACACTTCACAAAACCAGAGAAATGAGAAGTTGCTTCCTGGGGAAGAATTTATATCATGAGTTATATCTTGAGTAATACGTAAGATCCCTTTTAGTCAAGTGAAAGTAAGTAATAAGGCAGAGGAAATCATAGGAGCAAAGATGTACGAAATGTAAGGGGAGGGAGAAATTGGCAGTTCTGTACTACAAGACTGAACAGGTGAGGCCAGAAGTGAAATGAGATGAAGCAAGAGAGACAGGTAGGGCCAGGTCATAGAAGGCCTTGTATACCATACCAAGGAACACAGATTTTATTCCACACAGAGGACCAACTGAAGGGGACTTAGCATGGGAGTGATGGGATGAGATTTATGCTTTGGATAGGTCACTCTGGTACCTGAGCAGAGGAAGAATTTAAGAGGGAAAAGACAGAAGCAGGTGGCAGTTGGGAGGCTGCAGCAGCAGAGCAGAAAGGAGGTTACGAGAGCGGTCATCAAGGAGACAAAGGGAAGGGCTGGATTCAAAAAAATATGTGGGAGGAAAAACTGGCAGGATTTGGTGATTATCTGGATCTATAGAGTAAAAAAAAGAGGTAGGAGATTAGGATGACTCCCACATTTGTGACTTCTGCAACTATAAATGTAAATATAGAAAAAGGAGTTGGTGTGAGGAGGAGAATAGAAATTATGTTCTACTTCGTGCTTATTGAGTTTTAAAAGATGTTTATGGGACAAATCAGCGAACATATCCAGATGATAAATGGCTATTGGGTGTGGAACTAGGGGACATGGCCAGGGCAGGAGACACAGGTGTGTGAGTTATTTGCCTAAAGGGGTTATTAAAATCATGAGACAATAGCAAGGCCACTTTATTAAAATGTGTTAAGACAAGAATGGAAATGGAAGCAATGAGGTAGGGCTGGGAAACACCACTTTTGAAGGTGAAAGCAAGTTAAGAATAGCTCATAAAACCAGGGAAGAGGACCAGTCAGAGCTAGAGGACGATGATCAGGGGAAAGTGACAGAACAGAAGCCAGGGAGGTTGAGAGTTTCAGGAAGAAAAATGGATTTGTGGAAAAACAAAGCAAATTCAACACATACATATACCACTTTTCCTCAAAAAAAGCAAAACAAGGACCATAAAAGAATGTTTTTTTTTTTCATTTATAAACACACAAAAACTTATGAGATATCAGTAGATTGGACATTTTGATAAAGTTTTGAAAATTGCTACAGAGATAGGCAAGTATCGTGAACTTTGGAGAAAGCTAAAGCACGGTTTACAAAAGCTTTGGGATGAGAGTCAAAAAATAGAAAAAAAAACATTTTTGTAGCATACTCAGGTACTGGAGTGCAAGAACATTTGCAGCTCTAGTATGATTGGGCTGAAAGCTGAAAGGTAGTTTGTAAGTTTATAGAAGAGTCAAATTGTTGCTTCACAGCTGGTGATTGCCCTGCCCCATCCCAACCCAATACAGACTTTAAGTCTCTGGAGAAGGAAAATAGGACATGTTCTAGTCTGAGGAACATCAAGTCTGGGTGAGAGTAAGAGCAAGGCATCTCACTGAAAAGAGGATGAATGAGAACTTTGGTATTGAACCAGGAGGCTCCTATTTTCCTCCGCTCCCAGGCTCCCAGAATACCAGCAGTCCTCCTCACCTCTACCTTCTAGGTACATACCACTCACAGCTCAAGCAGGATATAGCAAACTCTTCCTCTGTGGAAAAATAACCTCTACAGGAGAAAAGAATTATACATACTGACAACTGAAGATGCACCAATGAAAATCCCAAGTCATCAACTTATTAACTAACCTTCATTGAGGCTTTTCCATCCACAAGAGCTTCCAATTATTTCCAAATACTTCCCTGTAATTGAAATGTGCAGTATAAATAAATAAATAAATAAATAAATAAATAAATAAATAAAAGAAATGTGCAGTTAATCATTATCATACATTTGAGGAAAGCTTCTAATGTGAGAAAGAATCCAAATAAAGTGTTTTTTAAGGGAGGATCTTTTAAAGGATATAATATCTTCAGAAGATTAAAAAAAAAAGATATTGCACCTGTGATGAAAGAACAATATGTATTTTTCAAAAGAAAATTAATAAAACAGAAATGGTGACTGAAATGGTATGCATGATATCAGAAATTTTAAGCTATATTCAACAGATAGGATTATAAGATGAAATAAAATCTCCCTGAAGTAGAAAAACAAACTAAAATGTAAAAAGCTCTAGTCACAGAGAACTAAGAAAAACACAAGAGAAATTACCAAGGAAATAATGCAAGGAAACTTCTGGAACTGAAAACCATGAGCTTCCAGAACGAGAGAGTCCAAAAGTGCTCAGCACAAAGGATAAGGAATAACCACACTACCAGAAGTCCTAGCCACAGCAATCAGACAAGAAAAAGAAATAAGAGGCATCGGCATTAGTAAAGAAGTTAAAAAGAAGAAAAGAGGAAGAAGAAGTTGTTGTTAAACTATCACTAATTGCATATGACATGATACTATACATAAAAAATCCTAAAGATGCCACAAAAAAACTATTAGAAATAACAAATGAATTCAGTAAAATTGTGGGATATGAAATTAATACCCAGAAATCAGTAGTGTTTCTATACACTAATAACAAACTAGCAGAAAGAGAAATTAAGAAAACAGTATCATTTCAGTTGCACCAAAAAAAATTAAATACCTAGGAATAAACCAAAGAGGTAAGAGACCTGTACTCTAAAAACTATAAAAAAAGAGTGATCGAAGAAATTGAAGATGACACAAACAATTGGAAAAATATTTCATGCTCACAGGCTGGAATAATTAATATTGTTTAAATGACCATACTACTCAGAGCAATCTACAGATTCAAATCCTTTCAAAACACCAACACTGCTTTTCACAAAACTAGAACAAATGATACTAAGATATTTATGGGACCACAAAAGACTCTGAACAAAGAAATCTTAACAAAGAAGGACAAAGCTGGAGGTGTCACAATTCAAGATATAATACAAAGCGACAGTAATCAAAACAGTATGGCATTAGCACCAAAAAAAAAAAAAGACACATAGATCAACAGTACAGAAATAAACAGCCCAGAAATAAACCCACATTTATATGATCAATTAATCTGTGACAAAGAAGAAAGAATATACAATGGGGAAAAGACATTCTCTTCAGTGGTGTTGGGAAAACTAGACAGCTACATGCAAAAGAATGAAACAGGACCACTTATGCCACACACAAAAATAAATTCAAAATGGATTAAAGAACCCAAATGTCAGAACTGAAGCCATAAAAAAATCCCAGAAAATAACACAGGCAGTAATTTCTCTGATATCAGCCATAGGAAAATTTTTCTAGGTATGTCTCCTTAGGCAAGGGAAACAAAGCAAGACAAACTCTTGAGACTACATCAAAATAAAAAGCTTTTGTGCAGAAAAGGAAGCTATCATCAAAACAAAAACACAACCTACTGAATAGGAGAAGATATCTGTGAATGATACATCCAATAAGGGGTTAATATCAACAGTTTATAAAGAATTCATACAACCCAACACCAAAACCAAAAAAAAACAACCCAATTAAACATGGGCAGAGTATCTGAGTAGACATTTTTCCAAAGAGGACATATAGGTGGCCAATGACGCATGAAAAGACGACCAACATCATTAATCACCAGGGAAATGCCAGCCAAAACCACAGTGATGTATCATCTTATACCTGTTAGAATGGCTAAAATCAAAAAGACAAGAAACAAGTGTTGGTGAGGGAGGATGTGGAGAAAAAGGGACACTCGTGCACTGTTGCTAGGAATGTAGATTAGTACAGTAATTGTGGAAGACAGTTGCAAGTTTCTAAAAATAAAAATATAAATATAAATACCATATGATTCAATAATTCCACTATTGGGTATTTACCCAAACAAAATGAAATCACTAACTGAAAAAGATACATGCCCCTCCCTCCCCATGTTTACGGCAGCGTTATTTACGGTAGCCAAGATATGGAAGCAGACCAAGCATCCATCAAAAGAAGGATGTATAAGGAAGATGGGGGAAGGGTGTGTTTGTTCATAAAATGAAATATTGTGCAGCCATAAAAAAGGATGAGATTGTGCCATTTGGGACAACACGGATGGACCTAGAGGCTATTACATACAGGAAGGGAAGTAAGTCAGATTGAGAAAGACATATACTGCATGATTTCAGTCATAAGTGAAATCTAAAAAAAATAAATAAATAAACAAACGAAAAGCAGAATCAGACCTACAAATACAGAGAACAAACTGATGGTTGCCTGTGGAGAGGCAGTTAGGGGGTTGGGCAAAATACGTGAAGGCGAGTGGGAGTGGGAGACATGAGCTTCCGGTTATGGAATTAAAAGGTCACAGGAAGAAAAGGTACAGCAGAAGGAATATAGTCGACAATAGCGATGTATCTGGACACATGGCAGCTACACTTGCGGTGGACAAGCATCTTGTATATACTTGCCCAATCACCGTGTTGTACGCCTGAAACTGATGTAACAATGCATCAACTATACTCAAAAAAAAAAAAAAAGATTAACCCCACTAAAATACAACATTGTGAAATTTTAGAATATCAGAAGATATCCTACAAAAATCCCAGAGTGAGGTAAAATAGGTCAACTACTTATTCATTTATTCAACAGACATTTATCGAGAGCCTACTACGTACACAACTTATTCCTAAAATGGCCTGAAACTACAGATCAGAAGGAAATTTGGGAGTGAGCCTTACAGATGTGAAGACATATAAAGGCAGAAAGAATAGCAAGTGCAAAGGCCCTGAGACGTAGCGTTGCTTGACATAAAGCATGGAGGCCAGTGTGGTCAGAACACGGTGAGTGAGGAGAGCGGGGAGAGTGAGGTCAGAGAACTAAGCAGAGGCAGATGCAGGAGCAACTGAGGACTTTGGGTTTTACTCTCAGTGGGCTGGGCAGCTATCAGAGCAAAGGAATCGTAAAACTGATTTACTCCTTAAAAAAAAATAGGGCAGCCCGGGTGGCTCAGCCTTTGGCCAGGGCACGATCCTGGACACCTGGGATGGAGTCCACGTCGGGCTCCGTGCATGGAGCCTGCTTCTCCCTCTGCCTGTGTCTCTGCCTCTCTCTCTCTCTCTCTATCATAAATAAATAAATAAATAAATAAATAAATAAATAAATAAATAAATAATAAATCTTTAAAAAAAAAGTCTCCTCTTGCTGCAGTACTGCAGCACCTGGCAAAGCGGAGGCCTGCTAGGAGTCCACTGGGCGAGCACGTGCAGAGCAGCATGGGACCCCGTTTGCGGGTGGGTTAGATGCAGGGCGTAGAGGAAACGGGCGGCCCACAACGCACGTGTGCTCTCGGGCCGGGACAGCCTATAAGAAGAATTGCCATTTATGATGACGTGGAAGACCGTAAAGAGCAGATTTTGGATAACATTTTGAGAAATGTTAACGTAGAGATGCCTGTGAGACATCCAGGGGAGATGTCAGGAAGCCTGGAAACCCCCAGGGAGCGAGGACTGGGCTCCCTGCAGCATTTGGAGAGCAGTGTTAGAGTGACGGTGGCTGCTCTCACAGATAGATCTCAAACTTTCAGCGGTTTAATAAAATAGTTTATAGGGGATCCCTGGGTGGCTCAGTGGTTTGGCGCCTGCCTTTGGCCCAGGGCGCGATCCTGGAATCCTGGGATCGAGTTCCGCTTTGGGCTCCCGGCATGGAGCCTGCTTCTCCCTCCTCCTGTGTCTCTGCTTCTCTCTCTCTCTCTCTCTCTCTCTCTCTCTCTCTCTATCATGAATAAATAAATAAAATCTTTAAAAAAATAGTTTATGTCTCATGAGTGACACCAAAGCAAATACATATTCCCGACTTGGTGGACAGCCCTTCTCGTTACCCGGGCACCCAGGCCTCCTCCAGCGGTGGCTCGCTGTCTCACAGTCCTCTGCCCTGGGTCGGGCTGGGGAAGGCGCCGGATGATCATGTGGGGCCAGTGTCTACGGGCCACGCAGGGAAGGACGCAGACCACCCGGGTCACAAGGCCGCAGCCAACCGCAGGCAAAGCTGCGACGGGCCGGTAGGCTGGGTGCTCCAGCGGAGGCCCCGCTCTTAGTCAACGGCTTGCTGGTCTCTGCCATGGGCAACCCTCACCTCCAGAGGACCAAACAGCCATCTCGTTTTCTTCTACGCACTCACAGGTACCTCAGGTTCCACCCGTTCCCTCCATCTAGCTCAGATCCAGACACTCCAAGCCCGTACAGTCCTCAACCCTGAATCTGGACGTGGCACCTTACAATCTGTCCGTCCATGAGCAAGAGAACGCATTGACTGCCCTTCTGCGTGCCCTATTCTGGAGGAATGGGGATAAGGTGACCACACTTAAGCCTCCCACTCAAATAAGGGAAGACCAGGAAAGACACTACAGTCACTAAAATCCCGCAGAGGAAGACCCCTTCCCTGGAAGTGAGAAAAGTCTCTGATTATTCTCTGAGTGTGCTCTCTGGGGAGAACAGTCATCATCATTGTCCACGGCAAGATCTGAACCGGGTGCTGTTGAGCCACATACCGTTTTGGGTGGCTATTCCACATTATCAGCCCACTTGCTCCCGGTACCATCTTGAGTCCCCACACACAGTGTTAAAAGCCTGAATAGGGCAGCCCGGGGGGCTCAGCAGTTTAGTGCTGCCTTCAGCCCAGGGCGTGACCCTGGAGACCAGGGATCGAGTCCCACGTTGGGCTCCCTGCATGGAGCCTACTTCTCCCTCTGCCTGTGTCTCTGCCCCCCCGCCCCTCTTTCTCATTAATGAATGAAAAAATCTTTAAAAAAAAAAAAAAAAAAAAGCCTGAATAATCGCAGGTGCTTTACTCTGGGCATGCATTTCCACACCAGCACAATTTCCTCATAATTCAGGAGGCCAAATTCCACTTGCCACCTGTCTGTACGCCTGTCAGTTACGACACCAAAAGCTCTTCCCTAAATTTCATTCTCAGGATGTTGCTGACCTATGACCCGACTTCCTGGCCTCTTTCTGCTCCATCTCTAGTAAACAACAGCTGGGAGAATAGGTTTGGGGAGAGAAGTTACTTTCTTGATCAGATCGTAGCTACAAGGCTCAATCATACTGGGCCTATGTCCCCCAAAACCCTGTTTAACTTTATCCGTGGGCATTCGGGATCTACAAATAGTTGGCTCCTCCACCCGAATTGCTAGATTCGTTCAATGTCTTTTACTCTCCTTGTAGACCACGTGGCTCTTTCTGGAGCTCACCTTTGTCTGCTGGTTCCTTGTCCAACACAGCCAATAACAACCAACAGACTTTGTTGGTTCTACTTTGTCTTTCCCCAAAGCTACAAGTTCTTTACCAAACAAGTCTGCTTTCCAAGTCATCCCAGAACGTGCTTTAGACAGATGTTTTCCTCTTAATTGCGCAGAAACCATCATTCCCACCTGGGACGTCAGCCTCCTTGCTGCGTGCTGCCCAACCGTTACGGGGCGTCACATGTCTTGGGTTTTTTTTTTTTTAAGATTTATTTATTTATTTATTTATTTATTTATTTATTTATTTATTCATGAGAGACAGAGAGAGAGAGAGAAAGAGGCAAAGACATAGGCAGAGGGAGAAGCAGGCTCCATGCAGGGAGCCCGATGTGGGACTCGATCCCGGAACTCCAGGATCATGCCCTGGGCCAAAGACAGGCGCCAAACCACTGAGCCACCCAGGGATCCCCATGTCTTGGGTTTCTATTGCAGCAGATCCCATTCCAGATACTGACTCCAGTCTCAGGTAAGGTGATGCAAGCTAGTGTAATAGCTAAGCCCCCAAGCCTCAGTGGCCTCATACAAAGTCTGAAGTTTGTTCTTGATTGCTGGGCAGCCTTCACCTGATTACTCGGAGATTCATGCTCCTCACAGTTGCGGCTCTGTCCTTGGAGCCCTGCGCACCCCTCCAGCAGATGGCAGAGGGAGGACTGAAGACCACGTGTGGGACACCTTTGTGGGTCAGGCCTGGAGGTGCTACATGTCACTCCTCATGCTTCTCAAATGGCTATTGCTGAATGTAAAGAAGGCTAGGAAAGGCAACCCAACTGTGCCCCTTGGATGGAAAGGAGCGGGTTCCAAGAGCAGCCATGTAGTCTCTGACACAGAAATAATCAGCATATAAATGGATATTTAAAACCAGAAGACCCCATGAGACCATAGGGGAATAAGCATAGATGAAGAAGACCTCTAAGGATGGAACCGTAAGGCAGTCCAGGATTTAAAGGTCAGAAAGGTAAGGAGAAATCTGAAAATGACACCTAAAAAAAAACCAAAGGTAAAAATATAAATAAATAAATAAATAAATAAATAAACAAATAAACCAACAAACAAACAAATCAAAGGTGAGTTAGGAGGAAGACAGGCAAGCACGGGCTCCCCCGTGCAAAGGGAAGACATGCTCCAAGGCAAACCGAGATCAACAGTTGCAAAACGCCTTTGACCGGTCAAGTTTGTGAGATGAAGAATGAAAACCGAGCGTGGCCTGTAACACCATGAAAGTCATCACCGCACGTGACGGAAGCTTTTGTACTAAGTGGGGAAGGTGAAAGCCTGGATGAGGACGGGTTGGAGATCGTGAGCACAGGTACGTCTTTGAGAGGAGTCTATGGCAGAAGAGAGCACATAAACGGGCCCACTGAATTAGGATGTGTGATCAAGTGAGGTTACGGGGCTTGTTTTGGTAGTTACTTCCTCAAGCTGCGAACTGTGACCCCATTTCTGAATACGAGTGGGAGTGACGGGGGAAACGGGGGGAACATTAGGATGCAGCAGATAGTAGGGGACGTTTGCTTGCAGAAGATCCTGGGGTGGCTGAAAGGGGATAAGATCTGAGGCACAGAGGAAGGCGTGCTTACGTAGCTACAGAGAGAGTTTCCAGAAGCAAAAGGGAAGGAAGAGTATGTGTGATACACATGCAGGGACTTCCCGTGTCCAGGCTAGCATGTGAGGGGCCTAGAAGTTATCACTCCTGGGCAGCCCAGGGGACTCAGCGGCTTAGCACCGCCTTTGGCTCCAGACGTGACCCCGGGGTCCTGGGATTGAGTCCTGCGTCGGGCTCCCTGCATGGAGCCTGCAGCTCCCTCTGCCTGTGTCTCTGCCTCTCTGTGTGTCTCTCATGCATAAATAAGCAAAATCTAAAAAATAAAACAGACTGGGAGCTAGTTATAGAACTAGAGAATGCTTCTGCTCCCCTACACCTGACCGTCCTGCCAACAGTGATACAGGAGAGCTGGGTTCTTGGCCCATGGAGTCCAAGAAGGAGTCTCGCAGACACAGGACAGTGAGTAAAGTGACAGGAGCTTATTAAGCAGAGATAGAGAGAAAGCTCTCAGAAGTGAGAGGGGCCCTGACAGGGTTGCCCCTGAGGGCTTTTCGGCTGACCTTTTACTGGGAACCTAACCAGGGAGCCCAAGGCCTTGAGATTTCTCTGTGCTGTCTCAAGTGACACATACGGCTATTTTGGGGTCTGGTGAATCTCCGGGATTGTAGGGTAACCATCAAAGGGGGATACTCCCTAACACTTTGGAACCAGGGAACTTGACCTTTTTTTTTTTTTTTTTTTTTTTCTGTTTTTACTGTCTTATCTGTTTCCCTGGGATGAGTAGGAGCCTGACTCTGGACCATTCAGTGTCCCTGGGATTTATGAGAACCCACAGATTTACAGGAGCCCGACTCTGAGCCTTTCCCTTATCTTTCCCTGCCTAGTCCCATTTGCCCCTAACTCATTCCTACATCTACAGGGCTCCTGGATAATACAGAAATACAAAGGAAAGAATGGCACATCTCAACTGTTATTTAAGAAGTTTCTAGGGAGGGGCGCCTGGGTGGCTCAGTCGGTTAAGCATCTGCCTTCAACACCTGTCATAATCTCAGGGTCCTGGGACTGAGCCCCCATCAGGCTTCCCGCCCAATGGGGAGCCTGCTGGTCCCCAGCCCCTGCTCATGCTCTCTGTCTCTCAAATAAATAAATAAAAGCTTTTTAAAAGTTTCTAGGGAGGATCCTGGGTGGCGCAGCGGTTTGGCGCCTGCCTTTGGCCCAGGGCGTGATCCTGGAGACCCGGGATCGAGTCCCACGTCGGGTTCCCGGTGCATGGAGTCTGCTTCTCCCTCTGCCTATGTCTCTGCCTCTCTCTGTGTGACTATCATAAATAAATAAAAATTAAAAATAAATAAATAAATAAAAGTTTCTAGGGAAACACACAGACAATCAGAGAGACAAAAACAAGGACATGAAAGGACACCGTACCTGTGACACATTTAGTTACAGCACACAGTGAACGTGGCCTAACTCCTAGCCCATAAACATAAAACCTCACTTGAAGGGCCTATTGGCCTCAGTTCCTTTTACCCACTACACATGCCCTGCTTTCAACAAAACACTACAAAGCCTACTTAAAGACAAAAATATGATTGGAAAAGACAGAGCAAGCAACAGAACCAAACTCAGACACTGCGGAGATTTTGAAATTACCTGACGGAATATGAAACAACAATGGTTAATATGCTACGGGCTTTAATGGGGAAAAAAGCAGAAAACATACAAGAACAGACAGATAAGGTAAGCAGAGAGATGGAAATTCTAAGGAAAGAATCAAAAGAAAATGCCAGGAATCAAAAACACTGTAACAGAAATGAAGTAAGCCTTTGGCAGGCTTATCAAGAGACCAGACATGGTTAAGGAAAGGATCAGTGAGCGTGAAAAGGTTAACAGAAACTCCTAGAACTGAAATACAGAGAGAAAAAAAGAATGAAAAAGATGGAACAGAATATTCTGGAACTGAAAAAAAAAAAAGAATATTCTGGAACTGTGGGGCAACTGCGAAAGGTGTAACATACACATAATGGAAATACCAGAAGGAGAAGAAAGAAACAGATGCTGAAAGTTTATTCAAAGTGTTAGAGAATTAAAACATTCTTTTAATTTCTTCCCTTTTTTTCAGGGAACTAGGAAGCAAGGTCATCCCCGGGGGTGGGGAGGCGGGAAAGGAGGTTTAGAGGTGTGTGGAGAAAGTAGAGGAGAAAGGGGTGGAAATAGAGAGAAAGAGAGAGACACAGGTAGTATCTGTCACACATAAACAACCCAGAATCCAGACAGCATCCATGTCCCAGCCACGGACTGGAACTCTCAGAATTCTTTGGAAAAAAATATTTACTACCTAAAATTTTGCATCCAGCCAAATCATAAATCCAGCCTGAACAAGGAAAATATCTCCTATGCACTGCTTCTCGGGAACTTTCTAGAATATATGCTCCAGCAAAATGAAGAATCCAAGAAAAAGAGAAAAAGACAAGATCCAGGAAAAAAAAGAGATAGAAAACGGGAGAAAAGATAATTCCTAGAATAATACTGGAGAAAGACTAGGATGACATCTGGGTACTAGGCCTAGGGATGAATCTACTGCAGCAGAAGAACGGAGGTTCTAGGAAGGCTGCTTCCAAGTAAGATTGAGACTGATGTTTGAGCACATGGATAAGAATTTTATAGTTCTGATTCATAGTTTGGTAAAAAAAAAAATTAACGATAGGTACACAGAAAACCAGGCAAATGAAGGAAACTGTTATCTCTGATAAAAACAAGAAATTATCCTAGAATGGAGATATAATAATTTAAAAAAATGAATACACACTTAGTTGAACATTGTGGTATTATGACAATAGAGGGTTGGGAAGGATAAGTATGTGGAACAGAATAGGGTGGAGGAGACTAAATCTCCATCTTCCATAGTAAAAGGTATTAAATAATATTCGAAATGGGGAGATCAAGAAATACTTGTACAAGTTTGTTGTTTTAACATATACATGTAGAAACTGATAAAATAGCTAAAAGTAAAAGTATTCATTTCAATTGAAAGAGCTTGCAGATAAACAAACTGATTGCTTGTTTTCAACAGTGATTGAATCGTTTGATTTTAACCTTTTTTTTTAAGATTTAATGTATTTATTTGACAGAGAAAGAAAATGAAAGAGCACAAGCAGGGAGAGCGGGAGAGGGCAAGGGAGACGCAGACTCCCGATGAGCTGGGAGCCTGATGCGAGGCTCCATCCAGGACCCTGGGGTCACAACCTGAGCCAAAGGCAGATGCTTAACCAACCGAGCCACCCAAGCACCTCTGAATCATCTGATTTTAAAGTTTGTACAGTTTTGATATAAATAGATGATAGATGGTAGAGACAGATAGATGCAGATGGCTATCAAGTGAGTCAGAACTTTTTACTTTATTAACGTAGCAAAGAAGTCAAATAAAATAAAAGCCAAATGTTTCCACTGAATTCATCCAAAAGGAATTTACTTGGTGATAACAAGAACATTTCAGAAGCACAGTAGATTAGAAACAAACATTGAAAGTGAGGAAGGAATAGAAAGTCAGGAGACAGTAACAACAAATCTGTTAAAAATTACTGAAGAAATTGTATTTCTCTAAACACTGGGGGGCAGGTGCCCCTTCGGAGGCATCCATGTCTTTGGGGTAAATGCCCAGCAGTGCCACTGCCGCTCGGGGGGGCAGCTGTCTGTCACTCCTTGAGGACCCTCCGCAGCGCTCTCTGGGGCGCCCGCCAGCCCGCGTTCCCGCCCGCAGTGTAGGGCTCCCCTTCCTCCTCATCCTCTCCTACACCCGCTGCCTCCTGTCCCGTTCATGTCAGCCCAGCCTGGAGGTGTGACGTGCTGACCCGGTGTCGATCTGACCCGTGTTCCCCTGAGGTCGAGGGAGGAGGAGCATCTTTTCCTGGGTCTGTTGGCCATTTGTTGGCCTGGGTCTGTTGGCCATCCTCTTCGGGGAAATGTCTGCGCCTGCCTTCTGCCCATTTCTTGACTCGATTATTTGGTTTTTTGGGAGTTAAGTTTGATCCGTTCTTTTTCTTTTCTTTTCTGTTTAAAAAAAAAAGATTTCTTTATGGATTTATGCTGACTGAAATAAGCCAATCAGATAGAGACAATTACCATATGGTTTCACTCATATGTGGAATTTAAGAAACACAACAGAGGAGCATGGGGAAGAGAGGGGAAAATAAAATAAGACAACATCAGATAGGGAGACAAACCATAAGAGGCCCTGAACAAACTGAGGGTCACTGGAGGGTACGTGGGTGGGCGGATTGGGAAACTGGGCGATGGGCATTAAGGAGGGCATGTGATGTGATGAGCCCTGGGTGTTATATGCAACTAATAAATTATTGAACTCTACACCCGAAACTAATGCTATACTATATGTTAACGAATTGAATTTAAATAAAATAAAAAGAAAGAAAGGGAGAGAGGGAAGGAAATTGTATTTCTTGGGGTACCTGGGTGGCTCAGTTGGTTAAGCGTCTGATTTGATTTTGGCTCAGGTCATAATCTGAGGGTCCTGAGAAGGAGCCCCATGTTGGGTTTTATGCTGAGTGCGGAGCCTGCTTAAGATTCTCTTTCTCTCTCTCTCTCCCCCTCAGCCCCTTCCACCCACTCGTATGCTCGCTCGCTCTCTCTTTCTCAATAAAAAAAATTATTTCTCAAAAAAGAAGTACAGGTATGCCGAGAAGAGCAAAAGTTACAGGACAACACGGAGTCAAGAATGAAAGACCCTAGAGCATATTCACAGACAAAAAAAAGAATCAGTGAAAAAAGAAGAAAAAGATCCAGTGATGAGAGTATGAAGATGCTGGGGGAATGTGGCATTTGGGAGTTGTGGGAGGTAATTGCTGGAGCGAGGCATCAAAGGAGAATGGAGACCATAAGTTTAGGAGAGGATCCATCCAGTCTTGGCCATAAGTAGGACATATGGTTCATCCTCTGAGACTAGAGAAAAGGGTGGATACAGAAGGTGCATAAATGGGTTGGGCGGGCTGGGGTGTGCTATGGGATGAACTGTGTCCCCAAAATTTGAATGCTGAAGCCCTAGCCCCCAGGACTGAAGAATGTGACTAGATTTGGAGATAGGGTCTTCAAAGAGTTAATTATGTTTCAACTAGCCCGTTAGGGTGAGTCCTGATTCAAACTAGCTGTAGTCCTTAGAAGAAAAGGAAATTTGGACATATAAAAGGACACCGGGGAGACGTCCAGAGGGACAGCCCTGTGAAGAGGCCAGAGGGCAGACTTCTGCAAGCCAAGGAGAGAGGACTCAAAGAAAAGCAACTCTGCTAGGCACCCTGATCTTGGACTTCCAGCCTCCAAAACTGTAATGAAGTTCATCATTTCTGTTGTTCATGCTGGCCAGTCGGTAGTGCTTTGTCATGGCAGCTCTGGCAAGCGATTACAGGGTGGGTATGGCAAGGCTCCTTAGTGACTTAGAAAATAATGTAACCTACAAGCTAAGGGAGGCAGCAGTGGCAGCTGGCTAAGCTCGAAAAATACTGGTAAACGTTGGAAAAGGTGGCTGTTTAGGATTGTTTGACTTGGGGTATGTCCTCTCTCAAACAGAAATGCACTGGGGACAGAAGACAGAGTGAATATGAGATTCATACTCCAGGTTCATGGTTCTCAACCACGGGCAATTTTGATCCTGCAGGGGGGCAAAAAAGTTGAAAACATTTTTGTCCAGACAAAGAAAACATCTTTTGTAGAAGAGAAAAGATGCTACAGGCAACTTGTGAAGTGGACACCAATGATGCTAAGCGTCCTGCAATGCACAGGACAGACCCAACAACCAAGAGTATCCAGCCTGGAGTATCAGCGGCGTTGAGGTCGCAAAACTCTGCTCTGGATGGTTAAGCATCAGATCCCTGACACAACCACAGGCTCTGATACATGGGTTTGCAATTCATAAAGTCAAACATACCTAGGGAAGAACCACGGAAAAACCTGAACAATTTTCCCCAGAGATTCAAGTTCTAATCGACGACAGCTTCAGCCAGGTCATACTTCTAAAGGGGCAGCACAGTGAAAAGAACAGAGATTTTGGAGTCCAACAGAACTGAGTTCAAATCCCGACCCTGTCACTTCATAGCTCTATGATCTCGAAGATGTTACCCCACATCAATGAGCCTCACGGAGTTGAAGGGAAATGCCTTGAGCTAACATGTGGATAAAATAAGATACTATATGCACAACAACGGCCACAGAATAATAATAGCTATCTTTTTTTAATGCTAACTATGCCCCAGGCATTCTTATAAATTCTTTATAAGAATTAACTTACCGAACTCTCACAACAACCTTATGTGGTAGATACTCTTAAACCCATTTTACAGAATAATCTAGAACTGGAGCTGCCCTCTAGAACTAGTCCTCACATAACACATAAAAATAAATATATTTACCCCAAAGATACAGATGCAATGAAATGCCGGGACACCTGCACCCCGATGTTTCTAGCAGCAATGTCCACAATAGCCACACTGTGGAAGGAGCCTCGGTGTCCATCGAAAGATGAATGGATAAAGAAGATGTGGTCTATGTATACAATAGAATATTCCTCAGCCATTAGAAATGACAAATACCCACCATGTGCTTCGACATGGATGGACCTGGAGGGTATGATGTTGAGTGAAATAGGTCAATCGGAGAAGGACAAACGTTATATGGTCTCATTCATTTGGGGAATATAAAAAATAGTGAAAGGGAATAAAGGGGAAAGGAGAAAAAATGAGTGGGAAATATCAGAAAGGGAGACGGAACATGAGAGATTCCTAACTCTGGGAAACGAACTAGGGGTGGTGGAAGGGGTGGTGGAAGGAGAGGTGGATGGGGGGGTGGGGGTGACTGGGTGACAGGCACTGAGGTGGGCACTTGACAGGATGAGCACTGGGTGTTATTCTATATGGTGGCAAATTGAACACCAATAAAAAATAAATTTATAAAAAAAAATAAAAAATAAAAAATAAATAAATAAATAAATTTATAAATATATATATATATATTAAGCATTTATATTACATATTTGAACTCTACCTAGACCACAGACGCAGCTCAGCTCCTACCTTCCCTTCTACAAAAAAGTCCTATGGAACACGTACCAGCTTTCAAAATTCAAACAGATGTCGAAGCGGAAAGTACATTTCTTCTCTTAGCTCTACCCAAAGGGACGACTTCTATGTGAGATTTATACATAAGATTTATCCTACAATTGTCAATGTCACTATTACAGTCATAGGCTACCTTGGGTGCCTACCTGGGTAGCTCAGTCAGTTAGGCATCCAACTCTTGGTTTCTGCTTGGGTCATGATCTCAAGGTCATAAGACTGAGCCCCACCACAGGCTCTGCACTCAGCATGGAGTCTGCTTAGCCCTCTACCTCCTTCTCTGCTCCTCCCTCAACTGCGTACTCTTTCTCTCTCTAAAAATTCATCAATTAATTAATTAAATCTTTTTTAAAAACAGGCTTTCAGAGAGGGGTGTCCTAAAAATGTGTTTCTTTGACTTCTCTCCTCAAAGCTTTGAATTCTTACCACTGCTTAGCAAGATCTTTAGAAGGCAGGAGGCTGAAAGGGCAATGCCCCACCCACAAATTGTTCACAATGCCAAGGAAAGCAAAGACTGAGAAAATTCACTCATTTCAGCCAAGGGTGAAAAGTATAATTATAGGGAAGTAGATAAAGTACTTTAAGAGAAAAAAGTAAAAATATGGAAGGTTCTGAATATAGAGGTGATGGAGATGAGAGACTGGTAGCAGAAAAGAGGTACAATGAGGTGAGAAAATGCGGACAAAATCAACAAAAATCTACCCTTTGAAACAGAAACTATCAAAAGTCAACATGTAATAACTGAGACTGGCCATCTGGAAAAAACAATTCTGAGAAATGATCATGGTCCAGCTGCTATACCAGATACTAAAGACAGAGAACAACTGTCTTTTGCCCTCAAGAAGTTTTCAAAAGAGCGGGGGGAAACAGATGAGGACATCACAATACAATGCAGAATATGCCATAGTAGAGGCCAGCACAGGATGCTATGCAGCACTTGGGCAGGCACTTTGTCCCAGCCTGGGGGGTCAGGGAGAGGCTCTGGGGGGCCTCCTGGAGGAGTGACCGCTTCCTCCGCCTCTTAAAGGATGCGTAAAGTTGGCCAATCACAAGGCCTGAGCAGAAGGGCGTTGTAGTCGGGGTGAACCCTGAAGGATTTCAGCCAGAGGAGCCTCCTAATTAGACCTGCATTTTAGAGCTCACTCTGGCTATGGGATGAAGAACCAATCAGAGGCATAAAACAGGCAGGAGCAAGTGACGGGACTATTGAGGTATCTGAACTAACGGGACAAGGCATCTGAACTAACAGAAAATCAGTGAGGATAAAACATGCATATTTGAGTGGTGTTGAGACATCATAATCGATGAGGCACCCAGGTGGCTCGGTCAGCTGAGTGTCTGCCTTTGACTCAGGTCATAATCTCAGGCTCCCATGTTGGGCTCCCTGCTCAGTGGGGAGTGTGCTTCTCTCTCCCCCTCTGCCTCTCCCCCCACTCATGTGAGCACTCTCAAATACATAATTTTTTTTTTATTGGAGTTCGATTTGCCAACATATAGCATATCACCCAGTGCTTATCTCATACAGTGCCCCCTCAGTGCCCATCATCCAGTCACCCCCACCTCCCCTTCCACCACCCCTAGTTTGTTTCCCAGAGTGAGGAGTCTCTCATGTTCTGTCTCCCTTTCTGATATTTCCCACTCATTTTTTCTCCTTTCCCCTTTATTCCCTTTCACTATTTCTTATATTCCCCAAATGAATGAGACCATATGATGATTGTCCTTCTCTGATTGACTTACGTCACTCAGCATAATCCCCTCCAGTTCCATCCACGTCAAAGCAAATGGTGGGTGTTTGTCATTTCTAATGGCTGAGGCATATCCCATTGTATACACAGACCACAGCTTCTCTATCCATCATCTGTCAATGGACACCGAGGCTCCTTCCACAGTGTGGCTGTTGTGGACATTGCTGCTATGAACATCGGGGTGCAGGGGTCCCGGCGTTTCACTGCATCTGTATCTTTGGGGTAAATCCCCAGCAGTGCAATTGCTGGGTTGTAGGGCAGGTCTATTTTTAACTCTTTGAAGAACCTCCACACAGTTTTCCAGAGCAGCTGCACCAGTTGACATTCCCACCAACAGTGCAAGAGGGTTCCCCTTTCTCCACATCCTCTCCAACATTTGTGGTTTCCTGTCTTGTTAATTTTCCCCATTCTCACTGGGGTGAGGTGGGATTTCATGGTGGTTTTGATTTGTATTTCCCGGATGGCCAGTGATGCGGAGCATTTTCTCACGTGCTTGTTGGCCATGTCTATGTCTTCCTCTGTGAGATTCCTGTTCATGTCTTTTGCCCATTTCCTGATTGGATTATTTGTTTCTTTGCTGTTGAGTTTAATAAGTTCTTTATAGATCTTGGATACTAGCCCTTGATCTGATAGGTCACTTGCAAATCTCTTCTCCCATCTGTAGGTCGTCTTGTAGTTTTGTTGACTGTTTCCTTTGCTGCAGAAGCTTTTTATCTTGATGAAGTCCCAATAGTTCATTTTTGCTTTTGTTTCTCTTGCCTTCATGGATGTGTCTAAATAAATAAAATCTTAAGAAAAAGAAATCATCAACTCTAAATATCTATTTAAATAAAAATTAAGAGCTAATACTTTTTACTGAGTGGTTGCTATGTGCTGGGCCTTGTTTTGAGTGCTTTCTGAGTATTCATGTGTTTGTCACTCAGAGCAGCCACATGAAGAGGAGATGAGTGCACGGAGGTGCACGTGGAATGGAAAACCTGGAACTCAGTCTGAGTATTTGATCTAGAGTCTGCATCCATGACCACTACCCCACACTGTCAGGATTTGAACTAAAAGTGTGTCCAGTGTCTGGATATTGCAACAGCAATGTAACAGGACAGATGGTAGCTACACTTGTGGTCCACATGGCATAATGTATAAAGCTATCAGATCACTAAGCTGTACACCTAAATTGATGTTACACTGTTTGTTAACTGCACTCAAGCTTTTAAAATAAAAAAAAAAAAATGTTTAAAACAGGCCGTGAGATTTGCCCCCTGGTATGAGAAGCATGGAGAAGGGGTAAACGGGCCAAGCCAGAGCCAGGTACTCCATGTCAGAGAACTGTGCAGAAGGGGGAAGTAGAGACAAGGGATGACAGCGCCCTCAGAGCTCTCTAAGAACTCAGACTTGTGAATCACAAGAGATCCAGTGTGGTTTTTTTTGTTTTTTTTGTTTTTTTGTTTTTTTTGAGATCCAGTGTTTGGATGCTGCTTCTCAGAGGGATGATAACGTAGCCAGGACTAGAGCCACAAGAACCACCCAGGAGAGGATGCTAGACATGGACGCTGAAATGAGTGGGCATGTGTCCTCCTCTAGTGCCTCCCCGCTGCCTCGTCTAATGGGGGAGCTAAGCCAGGAAAGGGGGTGGGGACTGCAGCAGCAGCCTCACCCCACCCTTCAGCATTTAGGGTCCCTTCTCAGTTCTGCGCACAGAGGAGGAGGGCATGGAATTTAAATCAAGATCGAGACTAGCAGGGACGCCTGGGGGCTCAGCAGTTGAGCATCCCATTGAGCGTCTGCCTTCTGCTCTGGGTCGTGGTCCCAGGGTCCCGGAATCGAGTCTGCATGGGGCTCTCTGCATGGAGCCTGCTTCTCCCTCTGCCTGTATCTCTGCCTCTCTGTCTCTCATGAATGAATAAATAAAATCTTTAAAAAAAGAAAAAAAGATCGAGACTAGCAATTTGGAAAGCACCATCTTTCCTTGTCTTGTTATTTTTAAGCTTTAAGTGACTGGGAAAGTATGGAATCTGCCTACAATACTGTTGAGGGTGTTAAAACAACAGACAATTCAACAGAGCCAAGTGGGAGAGGCAATGATTAGAAGATACTGAACCATCTTATGTTTATACACCGAAGTTTGAAGACTCCTTAATAAACTGGTAACAGTTTCAAAAAATTAAAATAAATAAAATAATAATTTAATAATAATAATAATAATAATAATAATAATAATAATGTGTCTGGAAACACAGAGGGGAAACCACACTTGTATCCTGACGCAGCCACAGAGACCTCGTACCCAATGAAGCCCTGATCAGTCAGGAGGCCGAGCTCTCTTTCTTTTGAGTCAAATAAAGTGAAACACGCAGGACTGGGACGACAATGCCCAGGAAATATCAGAAAGCTGTCATCAGGGGCAAGGAGACGAACATGTCCTCCATGTCTTATCAACTGTGATAAAGGTGTGGTCAAACTGAGGTGGAGAGATCCCACTAGAAAAGGCCAAATCTGAGACAGCAGAAAAGCCACACCAGAATGGTCCTGATAAGTTGCTTAATAAAAATATGCAATTACAAGGGAGAAGATGACCGTGATCCCATTTTTGTCAGACACATATATATGCTAACAGTGGGTTACCTCTGAACTGGCAATGTATTTTTTAAGTTTTCTTCTTTTTGTTTTTTCTTTCTCTAAAATGACTAATGCATTTTTTTTGGTATGTTTTTTAAAAATTTTATTTACTTATTTGACAGAGAGATTGAGAGCGCACATAAGTAGGCAGAGTGGCAGGCAGAGGGAGGAGGAGGAGGAGAAGCAGGGTCCTCACTGAGCAGAGAGCCCCACCCGGGGCTCCATCCCAGGACCCTGGGGTCATGACCTCAGGCAGACCCAAAGGCAGACATTTAACCCACTGAGCCACCCAGGTGCCCCTAAAATGATTAATTTTGCAATCCTGTGGTTACACTTGTGGTGAACATGGCTATCTTGCAATAAGCTTGCGAAAACCTTGAAACTGGCTGAAGGTGCAGGAAGAGAAGACTGAGGCAGCCAGTGAAGTCATGGGAAAAAAAACAAAGAATGTCCTGGGAGTGAAGAGCTGACATCAGCAGGGCGGGAAGGAATTAACTGATGTGAGATTCACGAGGGAGGCAGGGTGATGGGCCAGGAGCAGAGGATGAGCAAGGACTCTCCCCACCCAGCCACTGCAGCAGGGAAATCCAGGGAGGGAGAGGGATTTCAAGTATCATCAGGGAGAAGCTCTTGGCTTGGTTTCATTTTTTAGAGCCTTTAATATTTTTAATGGTAAAAAATATATATAACATTAAATTTATCATCTTAACGAGGCCCCTGGGTGGCTCAGCGGTGGAGCATCTGATCCAGCTCAGGGCGTAACCCCGTCCTGGGATCCAGCCCCACATCGGGCTCCCTGCAGGGAGCCTGCTTCTCCCTCTGCCTGTGTCTCTGCCTCCCTCTCTCTCTCATGAATAAATAATACATTAATAAATTTAAAAAAAAGAATCGTCTCTATTTGCACACCCATATTTATGGCAGCAGTATTTACAATAGCCAAAAGTGGAAGCAACCCAAATGTCCAATGACAAGTGAAGGGATAAAGAAAATATGGTATATATGCACAATGCAATATTCAGCCCTAAAAAGGAAGGAATTCCTATTACATGCTATGGTGTGGATGACCGTGCAGTAGCTGCTGCATCTGTAATAAAGGAATGATAATAGAACCCAGCTTTTTTTTTTTTTAATACGGTCTTAATGCACTAATAACAAGTGCACAGGTATTTATATTAGTTCATTTCTCTAGCTCTCTTATATCAACCCTGAACTACTTTGTTTTTAAAGATTTTATTTATTTTATTTATTCATGAGAGACACAGAGAGAGGGGTGGGCAGAGACACAGGCAGAGGGCTCCTCGCAGGGAGCCCGATGTGGGACTGGATCCCAGGACCCCGGAGATCACGCCCTGGGCTGAAGACAGACACTCAACTGCTGAGCCAGCCAGCCGTCCCTAGTTTGTTTTGTTTTGTTTTGTTTAAGGAAAAAAAAAAAAGCTGTGTATTCCCTTTTCATGTTCTGCATGTGCTAGAACAGTATCCAGCCCCTAACAATGCCCCAAAAAGAAGAAATAAATCGAAGAAATTCTGCAGCTAGATCCAAGAGGCTAGCTAACTCTGTGAAAATAAAGGAAACTTCATTTTAAGTGAAATCAAGAAACCCCATTGGGGGAGCTCTCGTACACTCCCACTTGCTAACAACAAGCAAGTTCCTCCTCCTCCCCAACAGGAAGAAGCCTACCTTCCCAAGCCCAGCAGGAGGAAGACTCTTCTTGCCCAGAAACAGTCCAGCCAATGAAAACTCAGCACAACAGCTTCTCGCTGCTCCTTCCTTTCCCCTATAAAAGCGAGCCCCTGTGCTCTGTTGTCCGGACTTACCCGTGGTTTGCCATAGTTGGCTTGCCCCAAATTGCAATTCGTGCCCCAAATTGTAATTCCCGATACAACAGTCCCCCACTTTTCTACAGTTTGGCTTTCTATAGTTTCACAGTTACCCATGATCAACCGCAGTCCAAAATATTAATTGGAAAAATCCCAGGACTAAGCAATTCATAAGTTTTAAATTGCACATCGTGCTGTGCAGCATGATGAAATCATGGGCCGTCCTTCCCTGGAGGTGAATCATCCCTCGGTCCAGTGTATCCATGCTCTGTATGCCACGGGCCCGTTAGCCACTTAGCAGGTGTCTCAGTCACCAGTCTGACTTGCAGTATCACAATGCTGGAGTTCGTGTAACTCTTATTTTACTTAATAATGACCCCAGAGTGCCAAGGGCAGTGATCCTGCAAAGAGAAGCTGCAAAGTGCTGCACTTAAGTGAGAAGGTGAACGTTCTCAACTTAATAAGAAAGGGGGGGAAGGGGGAATCATATGCTGAAGTTACTAAGATCTACAGTAACGTGCATTATGGTGTTGTTATAATTGTTCCATTTCATTATTAGTTATTGCTGTTACTCTCTTACGGTGCCTAATTTATAAATTAAAGTTTATCATAGCTAGGTATTTATAGGAAAACCATACCATGTACTGTAGAGTCTAACAGATCCTGCATCGCATATGCATATACGGAGAGCAGACAACATACGCAGTATAGCCCGTACCATATCTGCAGCTTCGGGCCTCCGCGGGAGGGGTGGGGGGCTGCGAACATATCCCCAGCAGATAAGGGGCGGCCACTGTAAACTCATTTTGCTGTAAAATAACTGGCTCTTTTGCTTAAGGTCAACACTTCCCTCTACCAACACAGGTTTATTTATATTCTTCCCCTGGCTAATTTCCCAAGGATGAAAGTTAACTTTTGTCAACTCCAGTCTCATCCTCTATAATTCAGCATTTGAACATGCTTGGTGTGTGATGCCTTATTGGGATCTATAACCTATATCATGCACCACGTCTATCCTGATTTATAACAACCCAGGAAAGCAGTTGAAGAGCAGAGTTTTTATTACAGACACATTACAAAATCTGGTTGTGCTGCCACATAATTATCTTCTCTGCCTTACGGCCAAAGCTTTAGATAATTACTAAGTCATATGTGAATTCAGTTCTGTCCAACACTTGAGTGAATAGAGTTCATGTTCTAAAGCGGCTAAGGAGAGGAAATTTAAATTCTCTGTGGGGGATTATGCTTTGGGAGAGTACTGATGGAACAGGATAAGTATCAGGCTCTCAAGTAGAAGAAATCCTATTTTCACAAGCACCACCTTCCCCTACACTTCAACAAAGCTTTCTTGATGTTTCTAATGGTATTTTCAGGGACAAAATTACTACTCAGGGTTACTGAAAAGAAGTGCAAGGTGGACAAAGGACAGAGCTAGAGTAATTGCAATGGAGGAAACATTGTCGCCGTCGTAGCATGGGACATCTTTTTGTAACCTAAATTAAGAGGGTCAGCTCTAGGGGAGACACAACAGCCTCATCTTGAGAATAGGAGATCAACAGGTCAAATGATACACCAGCACAAATCCCTGAATGTCACAATATCCCAACAAGCTAGGAACCCCACGCCTGTAATTTTCTCTATTCAAGACACAAACATGACCCTATTAATCCAGACTGAACCGACAACTTGTAAAATTTTTTCGTTTGGAAAATTAATATTCAGGCAAGCGACTTAATGTCCAACCCTGACTTCAAAAATCCAAGAACTCGCCCCCGAGGGTTCAAGAACTCTGGGTCTTTGGAGGCAGGAAACACAATGCAGGCTGGTTGGTGACTGGTGAGTCGCCTCGCTACATCATGAATTCTCCACGGTGGCTGATCAAACCGAATTCTCCAGCCAGACCCACACCCAGAAACAAAGACCCACCAACTCAGGAGCTGCCCCACTTGCAAAGGTCGATTCAGTTCTCCGTCTCTCATTTCCCTTATTCTATATAATTTGAACCTCTCATTCATACAAACACTGAATTCCTACCATGTATTGAATGCTCCCCGATTCCTACAAAACAAAAGTGAATGTCATGTTTGTTCAGTCACGCATTCGCCCTGGGTCTTCCTGGCGTGTGGCTGAGATTATGAAGACAAAGTTCATAAACCCATTCAAGTCTCACTCTTATAACACTGAACTCATTAGCTGAGCTCCTTAACTAAAGAAAATAACTAGTCTCAGACCACACCAATCACACCATCACTGGTACAGCAATATCCATAAATATCAAGAAAATGATACACAGTTAACTTTTAATTATCCACACTAATGAAGGGGAACAGTGGCATGGTTAATCCAAAATAGTTTACAATCCAATAATAATTTCTATTAGGATTTGGAATTCATTATGTGACTCTTCCCAGAAGATTTACCTTCTGATTATATTTTCCATGATGAATATTCAAGTGAGAATCTTTCATTTCTGTCTTAGAGTTTTAAAATTTATAAGCCTCAGCCTCCATCCCAGGCTTGCAGAACTAAAATGTAAAGTCTTCCCTTAAAGTTTATGATGATACTGCCATAACTTCATATAATCCCATCCTGAACTTCCCTTGGGTGATGAGTTATCACTAGGTCCCAATGTCACTCTTTCCCAAGAAATAGATGCAGGGGGATTTAGCTCATAATTTCTGACTCTTCCTCTCTCATCTGCCTCAGTCTGTTTGGGCTGCTATCACAAAATAACACAGACTGGCTCACAACAAACATTTATTTCTCACGGTTCTGGGAGGTGTCAAGCCCAAGACCAAAGCACCAGCATGGTCACATTTTGATGAGAGCTCTCTTCCAGGTTCATAGTCAAAACCTTCTCACTGTGCCCTTGCATATGGAAGAGGTTAGTGATCTCTGCAGGGTCTCTCATATAAAGCATTGATCCCACTCATAAGGGCTCCACCCTAATAACTAAGCATTTCCCAAAGGCCCCACCTTCTAATATATCATCTTCAGGGGTTCGTTTCAACATAACAAATACACAAACACTCAGACCAGAGATTCATCCTCTTATTACTCATCCATGTGTTGGTTCGAACACTGTGGTACCTGTATTTATGAGCTGTTCCTATAATAATACTGCATAACAAACTACCTTGAAGCCCAGTGACTTAAAGCAACAAGCATTTGTTTCTTGCTCATAGATCTTCAAGTTGGCTGAACTTGGGTTAAACCTTTGATTTTGGCTCAACTTTGCTCCATGTGTGTCCCCACTCGCCTTGGACCAGTGGCTCTGGTGGATTATAGGAGCACAAAGAGACAAGCCAAGCCATCCATGCACATTTAAAACCTCTGTTCACATCATGTCTGTTCACATTCCACTGGCTAGGGAAGAAATATTGCCAAGCTCAAAGTCACTGGGGCAAAAAAAAAGTACACTTCGCCCAAGAAGGAAAAAAATGAAGGTAAAATTTTTACTGAAAAACACTCCAATCCATCATTTAATATGTATTAGACTCTCCAGCAGGCTCTGGAAATGCGAGGATGAATAAGTCATGATTCCTGTCCTCAAGGAACTCACTTTTCAGGGGAAAAAAGTACTAAAAGGATAATGTTAAAACCGCTAAGGAAAGGTACATCCAAAATACTGGGGGGAAGGAGGGACAAATGAGGGTATCTAATGCTTTCTGAGCTGAGGGAATAGGCAAAGGCTGTACAGCTGTCTCTGAAGTGAAACCTGAAGACAAACAGGGGTGTCCAAGGAAAAAGATAAGGCAAGGATGCAGAAGCAAATGGACTCTTCAGGAAATGATGGGTCACACGGTGTGACTAGAACCCAGTGTATGTAAGGTGCCTGGGGTAAAATCAGCCTTATAATCTAAGTTCAGGTTCTGAAAAGTCTTATGGACCATATGGACAAGTACAGAATTCATCCTGTAGGCAGCTAGGGAAGAGAAGAGCATGAGGAATCAGTGAGGGCACCAGAGCTTGATTTTCAAGGCATTCAGGGGCAGGGTGGAGGGGACACAGGCAGGCGAGGGACACTGTGGAGGCACAGAGGTCAGGTAAGGGGCCGTGGCAGTTGCTGAGGCGGGCGGATCAGAACTTGAGCCGGGACAGCACCAGGACCAGGGAAGGAAAGAGAGTTGGAACGTAAACACCGAGGATGCGGGACCAGAGGGATCCGATGAGAAGGGAGGAGAGGAGGGGGCCTGGAGCTGCGGTTTCCCAAGCTTACACAGCTAGGTAAAAGGTTCAGCCACTCTTCTTTCCGCTCTCCAAGGCACTCTGTGCTCCTGCTCCCCCTTTTCCACGTCTCCCCCAGAGACAAGGAACCCTGACTCTTAGCCTAATTGAAAGTCCTAGGGCATCAGAACAGTGGAGGGGTTGAGGCAAAGGAAGGGCTGTTGGGTGAGAAATGATTGATATATCCCTTTCCATAATCAGTGGAACACAGGTGAATAGATTAAGCAGGTTCTTTATCGAGTGCCTTTAATCACCTAACTCAAATCAATGCTTCTTTAGAGGAACATCAATTAATTCTCCAAACAAACAGCTAATGCCTGCCGTGTGGACACACTCGAGCTCGCCTGATCGGGTGGGGGATGGCGACGAAAGAAAGGTAACAAACCCAACCCCTGGGCTTGCATGTGCACAGGGGCAGGGAGCAAAACTCTCCTGACTCATCTATTATTTCAGTGTCATCTGAACTGTCGCTGGCGGATGAACCCACAGTTGATACAGCCTTAGTGGCCATAAGGACACGGATGCTGTAGGACGGCTCTGCTAATTCTCTGCTCTGAGCCCTTCCCATCCATCTTTTCACATCCACTAGGTTGGAAGGAGAAGTAGGGAGGGTCTGAAGTAGCTCCCAGAACTCCAACACCCCCCCCCCCCGCCCCGCCGCCCAACAGAGCCTACACGGGAAAGACCAGAGGTGCACCTGTGTTTCAAGTCCGGTCTACCAGCTGTGTGACCTTGGACAAGGGTCCTAACCTCCCAGAGCCACAGTTCTGGGTCTGTCAACAAAAATTAATACCTCCTTCCGTGTTTATTGTCATGCCAGGATAAGAGAACCCCAAAGGCCTACGACCCCAGGTGCCCTCGAAAACATTAATATTTTCTCCCATCCAGTTGATTACTTTGCTAAACTGGGGCTGATCTGCTGAAAGGATCGTCAAGGAGAAGCGCTTACGAAACCTCTCCAAGCTGAAAGGGCGCGGAAACGCTGGTGCCGATGCTGATTTCCCCTCCTCAGTCTTTCTCCTGCTATTTCCCCTGATGGGAAGAGCCAAGACCAAAATTCTAGAAGGTCAGCCATCCATGCAGAGAGCAAGGCCAAGGGTTAACAGGAGCCTCTTTAAGTGATCCCAGTTGTTGTTCTAAATAACGCTAGCCTTGGTCGGTATCATTAACAAAGGCTATTCCACCCAACTGGTGTGTGTGCCGCTTCAATGGGAGGCAAAGAGGTCAAGACATGAAGGGTGAGACTGTATTTCTTTCTTGGGATAACCCGAGGGCAATTTCTAAGAGGTTCTACGAACAAAGGAAACAGGCTCTTGCCGCTTCATCCTGCCTCTGCCCTTTCCTCCAGCTCAGACGTCGTCTCTGCAGCCCATAATACTCCACTACTTTGAGAAATAATATGCAAATTCTCTAATTACGTGGCCAATAATTTTACAGGTCTCCCCTGGAGTGGTAAATGACTTCCTAGGTCTCCCCCTTCCTCAATAGGGAGTCTGGGAACCTCAACTTCAGGATTGTCATAGAAACCATTAGTGTCACTAAATTACCGGGCCCTCAGAATTGGCCAAGAAAAAGTTTATATTGATCTCACTTGGCCATGTGAGAATAGGAGCACTTTTCCTTTATGATTAACCTTTTCAGAGTCTTCTTAGGCTACTCCTACTTCTCAGCTGATGGAAAGATTGCGGAGAAATCATTAAAACATCCCTAGAACCACATCATCTTTGTGCCATTATTTCTTCTAAATAATCAAGTTACGTGTACCTTCAACGGTAAGCCTCTTTTAGAATAATTCGGGGCAAGACTATGTAGACACAGAAACATAAAATAATGTTCCCTATCCTTTAGGGGAAACCTGTATTTAATAGATGACATTATTATCATTTCTATATCATGCTAAAGTTAACAAAACACTTTTCATACACATTATTTCATTAAAATGTTCACAACTATGAGAGATGGGGATTACCCTTATCCCCGATTTACAAGTAAGGATACTAAGGCAAAAATAAGTAAAACAATTTGTGAAAAGTCTAGCTAATAACCCGGATGAAGGGGTAATTAGTTCTGCTAAGCTAGAGAGGGGGTGTGAGAAATCAGGAAGGCCTACAGAGAATGATGAGGTTCTGGGTTTTGAAGGACCACCAACTGTCTGATGGATCAATGACCAATTTATAAAACGTTTCCTATAAGCTGAGCACTGTACTCGAGATTGGGAAACACAAATGCAAGGCATATGCCATCCTTGGCCTCAAGTGACTTATATCCTAGTTGATAAGGTATACAAGGGTCATTTCAATTCTATGAAATGTGACCTGGAGGTAAAGCACAGCTCAGACTTCCAGCAGGCACCATATGCCTCCACCGCAGTGACAGCAGATTCTTCTCCATCCAGGGATGCCCCGTTAAAAACACTTGTCACAGCCAAGGAATACCCAATGGGTCACTCCAAGTTTACCACCACCGGCCAGCTCTCAAACCCAACCCCAGCATTCTCTGTAGGCAACAACTCTAAATCTATCACCATCAGCCTAGCTCTCAAAGCCACCAACCTGCAAGGAAAGGAACAAAGAGAACAGAAAGATGGGCCCACCCCTGGGTGTCAGGTATCGTCTGCAAGAACTATGTGCCCAGGTGGTCCTGGGCTCCAAGGGTTGCGGGCCCGTCTCTTATTGGTTAAAGAAAAAAAGCAAAAGAGTTCTCTCAGAGATAGTCACCTGCAACCAGTCTTTATGGATCTGGTCAAGGTTATGACCTTGTTCTGGGGAGGACAAGGGAGTCCCTTTAGATGAACTGGTTTTTTGGAGGGAATGATAAACAGAGGCAGTACAGAGCATAGAGTTGAGGGACAAACTGCATTGGTTGGAACCCTAGCTCTGCCACTTACTTGTGTGACCTTGGACAAGTTATTTAATCTCTCTTGACGTAGTTTTCTCATCAGTAAAATGGGAATGATTGAACAATAGCACTTGACCTCACAGAATGCTGTAGGCATTGAAAGTGCTCACTAACGAATGCCAAATTCTTAGAACATTGCCATAAGAAGTGCCATTTAAGTATTAGGTACTTCTGTATGTTACTGCTGAGACTCGATCACCTGCTTCAAAGGCATGTCATATGACCAGCTGAGGTTATTACATTTGACTCTTCAGATGATTACTTCTAAATCACAATTCAAGGGATGAAAGCAACTCATTTACATTCTTCAAGCCTATGAAAGCCTGAACATGACAGCTTCCTAGTGGGCATGACAGCTTTTTGGAGTAGTCTCTGGTATTGACTCACAATTTGCTACCTGAAAACTTCCCTATGTGCAAATACACACACACATACACACACACACACAACCGTGTATCTGACAAACTCGGGTTCAGATCCCTTACCGTTTACCAACTCTACGATGATAGGCAAATTAGTTAAATGTACAGACCTCAGCATCCTCATCCAAAAATTGGGAGCAATAAAGCCTGTCTTAAATGAAATGAGCTCCTATCTATCCACATGTGTCCGGGCCCGTCATGAGGGAGCACTCTACCAATGGCAGCTAAAATACCCACAGAGCATTACTCACCTGGAAAGGGGCCTCACAGAAATGATGCAATTTTTCTTTCCAATGAGGCTATTGATTCCCTTTAAGGAGACTCTCAGCAGGATAAATGACCCTTCATTATTTCTCTGTCAGGCTCCTGGCATTTTGGGGTTCCAAACAAACCTGACTTACCACATCTGTGAATCCCAAAGGCCTACAGACATTGCTTCATAATGGCAGAA
Source organism: Canis lupus baileyi (assembly GCF_048164855.1). Taxonomy (NCBI): domain Eukaryota; kingdom Metazoa; phylum Chordata; class Mammalia; order Carnivora; family Canidae; genus Canis; species Canis lupus. The sequence goes on from NC_132858.1 coordinate 29,804,119, forward strand.
AATTATCACATCGATAAAAATTGACCATTGTTCAGATACTGAATTCCTCCAAAGAACATTACCTGGGGCATTCTGGAATGGAGACAGCAGGGCCGATTAGGATCTACCATCTTTACCCAGAGGATCCTTAAGGGCAAAGCCTGCCTGGCACAGTCAGAAAATAAACCAGAGAGTAGAAAAGAGCAACTGATTTTCTGCCTCCAGTCATCCCCAACTCTGGTTCTGAAGGGATGCCTTAAAATCCCTATTCAATCATGTCTCTTTCCCCCAAGATACTTCAGGGACTCCCCATTTCCCATAAGCTAAAATCCACCCTTACTTACCTTCCATCTCGTCAGCCTCGTCTCTTACCATTCTTCCCCTACATTCACAACCTACACTCCAATCCCACCAAAGCTCACTGTCAACTCATCATACCCCTCTTAGATTTGAGATATTTTAGATATTTTACCCATCGCCATTTTGAGTCCATCATTTTAATGCCAGCCATTTAATGCCTGCGATTTGACAGACCCGGTGATGATTATATTTTCTGCTGACCTTTCAGCCATTGACAAGTCAACAACCCAACCAGAAAAAGATCTTTATGGTGACCGAGTCTTCCATGCCCTGCTCTAGGTCATAACCAATTTCTCATCGATTCTGACATCTCCAGGGGCTTATTAATTAACTTTACCAGACATCGAGTTCTACATGTGAGAATGCTTGCAGTGCCTAAGATCATTCATTCAAATTGTCTTTATACGTCAGCTCAGTTTGAAAACAGCACACCCACCAAGAGCTAAGCATGAGCTGAGAATCCTGGTCAAGATAAAAAGAATGGTCTGGTTGGTTAATTGTGGTACTCTAAGGAAAGAACCCTCTGGCTCTAGGGGGCATGTGTTATCTCCATTTCTTGCCACTTCAGAGAGGCAATGTAGGACAATTTTAATAGGGTAAGAGAGACAAACTGCCTGAGTGTGAGTCCTGGCTCTGCCACTTAGGAGGTGTGTGATCTAGGCTTGTCTTTGTGCCTCAGTTTCCTCCCTTCTAAAACAGATTTAATAACAGGCCCCAACTCAACAGGATGTTGAGAGGATTAAGAGAATCAGTAACTGTAAACACATAGGAGAATAGCACCTGGCACATAATAAACACTATTCAAATGTTTATCAGGCAAAACAAATGAGACATTACGTGGTTATATTGCTGATGGCAGCAAATGCCCCATGGCAGCTGTCAAATGCTGAAATTTCAGAAATTTCTTTTTTTAGGATAACAAAGTAGGTAGTAACCCTCTTGCACTGTAGGTGGGAATGCAAGCAGGTGCAGCCACTCTGGAAAACAGTGTGCAGGGTCCTCAAGAAGTTAAAAGTAGAGCTGCCCTATGATCCAGCAATTGCACTGCTGTGGATTTACCCCAAAGATATGATGCAGTGAGACGCCGGGCCCCCTGCACCCCGATGTTCACAGCAACAATGTCCACAATAGCCACACTGTGGAAGGAGCCTCGGTGTCCATCGACAGATGATGGATAGAGAAGATGTGGTCTATGGATACATGGAATATCAGCCATCAGAAAGGATGAGTATCGACCATTTGCTTCGATGTGGATAGAGCTGGAGGGTATTATGCTGAGTGACGTAAGTCAATCAGAGAAGGACAATCCTATGGTTTCATTCATACATAGAATATAAGAAATAGTGAAAGGGACTATAAGGGAAAAGAGGGGAACTAAGTGGGGAAAATTAGAGAGGGAGACAAACCATGAGAGATTCCTGACTCTGGGAAAGAAACAAAGGGTTGAGGAAGGGGAAGTGGGTGGGGGGTTGGGGTAACCGGGTGATGGGCACTGAGGGGGGCACTTGATGGGATGTGCACCGGGTGTCTTACTATATGTTGGCAAATTGAATTTAAATTTAAAAAAAAAAAAAGTAGGTATTATCTTCTATCCCTCACCCCCTGCAAAAAAAAAAAAAAAATCCCAATTAGTACTCTGTACTAAAAGTAGATATTGGTACCATTAGCCTTCACCAAACATTACTGACAAAGGTCAGAAATCTCTGTTTTCACAGGGCCACAAACTGCACGAGGCTAACAGTTATAAAGGGTCAAAATACTGCATCAAAATATCCTGCTTTCTCCAGTTACACTCCATTCCTCTGAGAGCAAATTTCAACCAGGAAATATTACTGCCACCATGGAGCATCTTTGATAACTGGGGCTTAGACACCCCTTTCATCCTAACGACCTATGTGTGTGGGTTTCAGTAACCTCTGGCAACAGTGAAAAAACACACAGCAGAGCTACGGCCCTATCACAGACAGAGGATTTTGAAACAGCTACGTGCTAGAACGAGGGAAAGGAGGCTAGTGAAGTGGGCTACTGCGGAGCCTGCTCTACTACTAAGTCGGCTCCATCACACGGGGCAGGGCATGTGAAGATACGCAAGAAGCCGCGGGGTCCCTCCTGCCCAGGCCTTGCTGGACACAGGACTCTGGGAAGCACAGCTGGCTGTTCACCCACGAGTGACACCAAGAGGAGGAGCATGCACAGGTTTCCTGGCTTGAAACCCACTGTTCCAACACTGGTCACCCGTGAGAACTCCGATAACACATTTGCCTTTGAGCTTATTTTCCCATCAGTCAAATGGAGCCAACCCCCTACTGAGTTGGATTGGCTGACGTCACACCACGGAGCCTTTATGCGGCACCTGATACACGCAGGACACCCAACTCTCTAACTCTCCTTTTCAGTCCCACATAAGCAATAAATCTTTCCAGAATCTGTGGAAGGAAATCAGATCAGTCATGTGACCCTTACCATCACATGGAAATTATGTCTTCAAATACCCCTCCTATACTCCATGCATCCTCCAGTTTTTCCCAACACGTACTAGGAAGGGTTCTTGTTGTGAGTGGCAGACATTGACTTTTAAACACTTGAGAAATCTATTAGAAGGGTCAAGTGGAAGCTCTGAGGTCCAAGCCTTTAAAAAAAATCAACTGGGAGTCAGAAATGCTACACAGTTTGGCAACAGCACTTCCTGGCAAGAGTCACACAACAATCACAAGCTGATGCACAGGACACTCCTGCCACCACGCTGAACCTTCTAATCTCCCTCCACCCAAAGGTCCGTCACTCAGTGCTCAGTGTCCGTAGACCCCACAGCACCTGGAGCACATGCCCACCCCAGCTGTCCCAGGACATGTATAAAGGAAAAATCTGACCTCCCTCCTTTGCTTCTTCCAAAGACCAGGAGACAGGTGACACAAGAATAGCCACACCAACAGGGAGTTCCCCAGAAGGGAGACGGAGTAACTAACAGCAAGAGAGGACCAGAAGCTGGATGAGCAAAATGGTGACAAGTCACACACGTTGAGGAAAAGGGGAGATAAGTGGCCGTCATCATTCTCCCCACTTCTGAAACGGGCTCCCCTGTGCCTCCAGCCACTCATTCAACAGATGCATACTATGTATAATTTCCATTCACTGAGGATAATCAAGGGTTCACAAAAGACCTCTGCCCTAGAAGAGACAAAAATAAGTGACTGTCACAGTAGGTATTATCACCTGCAGGTAAACACATGTCACAGGCATGTACTTGTTACCTACGGCTGCACAAAAAGTTACGCCTGAATCTTAGTAGCTAAGATGACACACATGGATTATGACCCAGTTTACAGGAGTCAGGAATGGGCACAACATAGCAGCCCTCGACTTAGTCTCGTCTATGCTGCGGTTAAGGTGCCCAATGGACTATAGTCATCTCGAGGTTCAACTGGGGAAGGATCAGAACCACGCACGCGGCAGCGGGCAGGGTTCAGTTCCTTGAGAGCTATTGGCCAGAGCCTCAGTTCCTTGCCCTGTGGATTCCCCTACACGGCAGCTGGCTTTCTGGAAGCAAGCAAGACGAACAGGCCACAAGGTCTGCTAACCAGACGAAAGCCCCTGTCCTCGTAACCTGACCGTGGAAATGACGTCTCATCACCTTTGCCATACACTACTGGTTAGCTAAGTCATCATATCAGTCCCTACACTCAGGGAGGGGTATTACGGAAGGAGGTGAGGATCAGGCAGGGGTCGCTGGAGGTCATCTTACAAATCTGCCTACCGCCACACAAATCACTAATAGAGAAAAAGCCCTTTTCACGGCTTCAGTGGAATCTATGGGGTTTGCAGAGAAGTGGAGTTTGGGGCCACTGGGTGTCTTGGTTGGAAAATGAGGATGAAGTGGAAAAGTACTGGGGGCATGGGAGCTGCGTTTTGTCACATCCAGTATCATCTAGGATACGGGAGCAAAGCCAGAACCTGAGACCGACGGAGGAGGGAGGGAAGCAGAACCCCTTCACCATCTATTACTCGGCCGATACTTCGGTCTTCCTTTAATCCTCGGTTCCCCATCACAAGCTGGATATTCTTATCCCTAGTTTATAGATAAGGGAAGTGATGAGCAATGAGGCTAAAGTCCCGTTCTGAAGTCACGCTGCTAGCGAATAACGCTCTCAATTCACAGACATTAGAATCAGGCAAAATGTGCCTTAACTAGTCCCCACCGTTTAGGTGCCATGTGACTCTGAGAGTAGCTTCTTTGTATTGTTCCCTGCTGCATCCTGACTCCCAGCAGGCGCTTGGTGTTTCAATGAATTAACTCATCGACCTCAGTTTTACCTGTAAAATGGGCTTAATGATGGCACCTACCTTAAAGGTTATTGCAAGGTTATATGAATATCCAAACAGCACGTGCCTGGCTCCTGCTGGGGGCTCAAAGGGTGACAGCTTCTATTCAGCTGCTGTCCCTGATTCTGATCGTAACCCCAGAATACAATGTCACCGATACACTATAAACCTCAGCTTCCCAGCGCCTGCCTTATCCCGTCTCTCCCTGGTGAAACCCTCATGCCAAGACCTAATTCCTAATTCTGAGGTCATTAAAACAGACATCATCCGCTCCAGGAAAACTATTCTCCTGCTCATTCTGCACAGACCTCACATCCTGTGCTCCAGGAACACCGGACCCCATCCGTTCCCAAATAGGCACTATGGGAACTTCTGCACCAGAACAACTGGCCTCCACCCCTTCCCACATAAGTAACACATGGATCTCACAGCCTCTGTACTAGGAAAACTGGTCTCTACCTTTTCCTGCATGGGTATCACAGGGTCCACATTCTCTGCTCCAGGATGCCGGACCCCACCTCTTCCCACATGGACGGTATACAGTTCCACATTCCCTACATTAAAAAAAAAAAAAAACAACTGGGTCCCATCCTTCCTGTGTGGACACCACATGGTTCCCATACCCTCTGCTCTATGAAAAACGGACACCATCTTTTCCTACATGGATGCCATATGGTTCCCACAATTGCATCATTGCTGACATTGGTTTCTTGTTAGGTTATACAGAAACAAACCCACCCGAATTCAAGTCCTGGCAAGTCCCTTACCCTCTCTGAGCTTTGGCTGCGATAGCTGCACAATGTCATTCTTAGCAAATGACCCAGTGAAACACAATGAACACTGAGAGTGTCCTTGGCGGAAGCCAGCACAGAGGGCTGCCCTGCCTCACGGGTGCCTTGCTTTGGGCTGAACAGGAGCTTAACCTCCAAAATAACACTGCCATCTTTTTGCTTTATTTGGCCTTGTTGTTTCTCCATTTGGGAACCGAATTATAGCCTCATAAAACAGCAGGAGTGCCAGGGAAATAGCTTAAATACAGTAACTATTAAAACCTCAAACTGCTGTGCTAATTAAATTGCCTTATTGCAACAAATTTTGTAATACAAGGCACGTAAAAATGCCAGTCTCCCTTTTTGGCAAGGGGAAACCACCTCTCCAGGTCTGATCGCGTCTGACTCCAAGGCAGACCTCAGCGCGGGGGGAAGGCGCACGCCCGCATCAGCTGGCTGGATTTCCCTCTACCGCGGGGAGGTCTCTTCCTCTCCATCAGCGAAGCGTACTTGGGGCTGGTGGAGAACACAGAAAAACAAACAGGAAACACTGAACAATTGCTGACTGGGTCCAAGAATTCAACAGAGAAGCTCAGGGGATGTTGTGCAAGCAGCTGGTCAGTAATGACGGCCCACCTAGTGTCTACCGTGTGAGAAGTCTCCTGAGCAGGAAAAAAGGACACTGGTGTCTAGTCCTTCCATGACACAGAGAGAGAGAGGCCAAATTAAAAGGCTGTAAATGGGAAACCCTGGGTGGCGCAGCGGTTTAGCGCCTGCCTTTGGCCCAGGGTGCGATCCTGGAGACCCGGGATCGAATCCCACATCGGGCTCCCGCTGCATGGAGCCTGCTTCTCCCTCTGCCTGTGTCTCTGCCTCTCTCTCTCTCTCTGTCTCTCATGAATAAAAAAAATCTTTTAAAAAATAAAAAATAAAGTAAAATGCACCCAGGACTTTGTTTTTATTCAGTTGTGGTGGGATCAACAGGCCCAATGGTTGCCACTGGAAAGATAGTTTATTACTCATAGTTCACAAGAGGAAGGGACAGGCCGCATCACGGGGGAGTCTCACGGGAAGCACCAGGGTCAGTAAGGATGCAAAGGGGGCAGGAGGAAAGCATGGGCAAGAGGCTTGTTCGGTGTCTTCAGGAAGGAATAGGTGAGGCAGGGTACACAGGCTCAGCATGTTTGGGATTGGATAGTTTAAATAATCTTGGTGGGCCCTGGACTACAGAAGTTGGTTCTAGTTGCCTGGTACCTGGTCCTGGAATATTTAGGGCCAGTGCACAGTGTCTCTGACTAGGGGAGTCTCATAAAAGAAGGGGCTGAGGGTAAAGCCTCAGTATGTAGGTTTGCTGATCAAAGGCATGCCCTAGGCATGTCTTTCATGATCTCTAAGAATGAGCTAATTCTAAGAGGGGAAATCCCTCCCTCTCCTCGATCCACAAGGCCCCAGGATGTCGAAGCATCACATATACAAAAGGCAAAAAAACATGATTAATACACACACCTGCAGGCCTGAGGGGACAAGAAAGGAAGTAGTTAGTTACCAGAACCCAAAAGCAGAACTGCATGGACGGGAGCACCTTGAAAGGAGTTGCAGCCCAGCCAAAGGATGCTCAGCCCACAGGGACCCAGTGCGGAGAGTCCCCAGCAAGGGAAATGGACACTCAACCTCTCACCTCCTGTCCTTCAGTTTCCCATCAGGGCTCCCCATCAGCAGAACCCAGCTGAAAGCCAGAGGGCAGGGGGAGCCATCCATGTGGTTCACACGGGTCTGTCTATGCAGGCAGAGTGCAGGATGGGGAAGGGAGGGAAAGGGCAGACGACACACAGAAGAACACATCCACATCAGCGAGGGCACCACCCTGGAGAGACCCGGGGCTGCTTCCGCTTGATGGAGAGCCTGCAAATGGACTGCTTAAAAAATAATAATAATAATTTAAAATTTTTAAAAATCAAAAATTAAAAAAAAATGTTAAACCCGGGTTGAAGGTTGCCTAGAGATAGAGCAACCAAAGATGAAAGAAGGAATTTCTCCCTTCATGCCAACCCCTGGCCTCTTCCTTCATCTCAGGAAAGATGTGGAACACCTTGGGGAGACAGGTCTGACTTCATTCATCTCCTCCGGACGGGAACCTTCTTGAATACCTCCTTCCAAGCGCTCCGGACTTTTAAAAGCCTGTTGTGTTCCAAGAGATGCTGACTTCACTCACCTCTGTGGCCAGGAAACCTGCTGCAGACCCCAGGGCCTGAGCACCCATGTGCCTGCTGTCCCCAGATGACCAAGGAGGAAGCCATGGGCTGGGGCCTATGCTCGTGGTTGGAGCAGAGTGAGGAGCACTCACCTAGGCCCCTAAGGAAGCCACCTCTTGATGGGATGAGCACTGGGTGTTATACTATATGTTGGCAAATTGCATTTAAATAAAATATTTAAAAAAATAAAACTCCAAGCTGGGTCCTCTGCAGTGGATGGGGGAAGGCAGCAAAGGGCAGATCAGCCTAGATCATAGGGGTAAAATTTTTTTCTTGGAGGGGGAATGGGAGGAGACAAATATCTTACTCTTTTTAGGTAAAATGCTCAGATAGACATATAGTACATAAACGGGTACACAGGCCAGTGGGATTAAAGTCTCCTAGGAAGTAAGACGATTAAGAAAGAAAACATCTGAAAAGGCTTCGTGAAGGAGGTGAGAGTGACAGAGAGGCTGAGAACCTCTGAGCTCCGGGGACAGACAGACTCGCTTCCTACCTGCGTGTGACTTTTCATTCAGGTCACTCGCCCTCCTGTACCCCGGCTGCATCACCTGCCAGCTCCAATAATGACAGTACCATCCTGACGTACTGTGGTTAACCGAGGCGATACGTACCGAGAGCCCCAAAAGAGTATCTGACACATAATAAAGGCCTGATTAAACAAATGTATGCTATTGTCACTGATCCATTCAATAAATAATGTGTATGTGCCAGTCCAAGAAGATGTAAGACCTGGCCCTGGTCCTTAAGGGGCGTTAAGGAAGTGGCCTAGCACGGAAGATAGAAGCTTCAGCTTGCAGAGAGCCTCCCCACCTGCCAGCAAGTCATTTAGCTTCACCCAACCCTAGGTTCACTTCTGCAAAGTGGGAAGGGTAACAGGTAACACCTACAATATAGACCGAGTGCCCAGTATGGGTCAGAGGGGACGCGCTGGGGATGGAAGTGTGAATGGAATAGTCTCACTCCTTCTGGAGCTCCCATTATGTGAAGTGTGAATAGATGGACGATAAACACATAAACTAGCAATTATGTCACAGAACGCCAGGGAGTGAGAAGCATCAAAAAGAAAGATAAAGCGACTAAGGTTCCAGAGTAAAGAGTGCATGTGACCAGATTCTCTAGGAAAGCGTCCCCGGGGAGGTGACACTTGAGCATAGACCTGAACGAAGTGAAAGAATAAACCCAGCAAATTATCTGGGGAAATGGTGTTCTGGGAGAAGAAAGCACTACATACAAATATACTGAGATAGGAACACGTTAGGTGCTCCTGAGGCTGGCCTTGCTGGAGCACAGGGAACAAAGGAGAGCATGAGGGCCAGGACGTCAGAAAGTGGACCAAGGACCAGGATTTTAAGGACGACCGGGGATAAGAACAGGGAAACAGCAGGATCTGATTTATGTTTTAGGGGGATCCTCTAGCTGTTGTGGACGTAGGGGCAGGAAGGAGAGCAGAGCAAGTAGTTAAGAGGCTACTGATGTAGGTAAAGCACTTAACGCTACGACCAACACGATAAATATTCAATCAACATGACCTTAAAAAAAAAATCCACTGGGAGGCAAACAACACAAAGATTTTCCATCAAACTCTGCTCTCGTCCAATGAGGCTGCTGAAAGCTCTAAAACTCTACCCGTCTCCAGTTTCCCAAATTCCCTTTTTTAAGGCAAGACTTTTCTAAGCCTGTGCCCCCAGTTTCTTGCATCCTGGTGGTCCATCATATCTTTACAAAGAAGAAAAAAAAAAAAACATTGCTATAGGCGCCTGGGCGGCTCAGTCAGTTAAGCACCTGCCTTCAGCTTCAGCATCTCATGATCTCAGGGTCCTGGGCTCGAGCCCCACGTCAGGCTCCCTGCTCAGGGAGGGTCTGCTTCTCCCTCTCCCTCTGCCTCTCCTCCCACTTGGGCTCTCCCTGTCTCTCCCTCAAATGAATACATAAAAAATCTTTTAAAAATTTTTTTTTATTTATTTTTGATAGTCACATACAGAGAGAGAGAGAGGCAGAGACACAGGCAGAGGGAGAAGCAGGCTCCATGCACCGGGAGCCCGATGTGGGATTCGATCCCGGGTCTCCAGGATCGCGCCCTGGGCCAAAGGCAGGTGCCAAACCGCTGCGCCACCCAGGGATCCCGGAAGTTTAAATATTGGCCAGAAAATACTTGAGAGAGTTTTGAAAGTTGTGCCTGTTACCAAAGTTTAAGCATAAGCCAGATTCATATTCCAGTGCCGGAATACATGGTAGGTAATCAGCAAATATCTGTTGAAGAATGAATTAAAAAAAAAAAAAAATTGGACAGCCCCGGTGGCTCAGCAGTTTAGCGTCTGCCTTCGGCTCAGGGCACGATCCTGGGGACCTGGGATCGAGTCCCACGTCGGGCTCCCTGCATGGAGCCTGCTTCTCCCTCTGCCTCTGTCTCTCTCTCTGTGTCTCTCATGAATAAATAAATAAATAAAATATTTTTAAAAAATCCAGAGACGCCTGGGTGGCTCAGTGGTTGAGCATCTGCTTTGGCTCAGGTCATGATCCCAGAATCCTGGGATCAAGTCTCGCATCAGGCTCCCCATGGGAGGTCTGCTTCTCCCTCTGCCTGTGTCTCTGCCTCTCTGTGTCTCTCTAATAAATAAATAAAATCTTTAAAGATTAAAACAAATCTCAAAGCAAACTATACTGTGGAGACAAGGAGTCTAAAGAAAGATTATTAATTTGCCCCTTTGGGACTATTTATCTTAAAATCAGTATAAGCATATAATCTCTCCATGATGGCTTATTTCTAGAATTGAGGAAATCCAAGTGACACTAGTGGGAGTAAGTCCAATACTTGGCTATACATCTTTAGAATGAATTTTGATCAATCATAGCTTTGTAGGTGGATACAGTTATCCAGTAGGGGAATAATACCTACTATAGGTACAGTAATGCCTACAAAAGGTCAATGTCTAGACTATAGGAGATGTCCAATAAATATTTTCCAATTTAGTTAAAGAGCATATGAACAGAACCCTGTTTAAAAGGATGCCTTGAGGGGCACCTGGGTGTCTCAGTGGTTAAGCATTTGCCTTTGGCTTAGGTCATGATTTCAGGGTTCTGGGATCAAGTTGTGCATCGGGCTCCATGCAGGGAACCTACTTCTCCCTCTGCCTGTGTCTCTGCCTCTCTCTCTGTGTGTCTCGAATGAATGAATGAATGAATGAATGAATGAATGTTTTTTAGAAAAAGGATGCCTTGATGCCCGTTGCCCAGTTGCTCCATCCCTCCACCCCAATATTTTCATGACGCTTCCAGAGCTCTTCTTGCCCTCTGATTCTATGATTTCCTCTTTGAAACACTGGCCTCATAACATAATTAAAGAGCCAAATTTTGTTATTCAATAAAAAAATAATAAATTAAAATATGTTTGTATCCTTTTCCTCAAGTTCCAATAAATTAAACTCCATTCCAATTTCCTTCTTATGGAAAAGTCAGTGACTTCTGCTTTACTTAAAACCATTTTAAAGGACACTTGGGTGGCTCAGTCAGTTAAGCATCTCCCTTCAGCTCAGGGTTCTGGGATCGAGCACCACTTCTCTCTCTCTCTCTCTCTCTCTCTCTCTCCTCTCTCGCCCAAATAAATAAAATCTTAAAAAAAAATTTAGGAACATGATGGAAAAATAAAACAAGGTTTCTTATCCACCATGACCACACCTTGTCCGTCAGGAATCAATTCCAAAAGGTTAATCTTGAGTACATCAGCAAGCTAAGTGATGCAACAATGCTCAATGGAAGAGCCTACAGGAGTCATACCTATTACTCTTAATTTCAGCCTTCTATTTCTATCACATAGAAAAGAACAAGAATTGATGAGAGAGCACTCCAGTGGAGCTCTTGTCCATAAAACAACAGGCTAGAATGGAAGAGATCTTTCAAATGCATCTATCTTTGAGAGATACAGCATTTCCTGCCTTTCTCACCCAGAACTGGATTGATCACCTGGGATTAGGTAATTGAGGAACTGCTAGGCATCAAGGCAGTTCCAATTTACATACCCTTCCTTGACCCCCTGGCTCTGCCCTCCACTGTCACCCATCTGTGGCAAAGAACAGAATGCCTTCCCCAGTCTCCAACTAGTGGAAAATGAAAAAAAATCTGACTTTCACCCCATATCATTTTCATCTTTCATCTTAATTATCACCACCAAAAGTACAGAAATCATTATCTTTACGATGATGAACGTCCAATTAGCATTTCCCATATAAATTTCATATTATAAAGGAGGTTGTAATGGATAATGCAACTTGCTAATGGCCTTTTTTTTTTTCCTGAGCTGAAAAATTGAGGTGCTTAACAAAATGAAATTAAATCTGAGCCATTTTCAAACAAGTCAAGAACTTTAATTATTTGGATGGGGAAAAAAGGAGGAGAGACAAACTAAATTTTTTAAATGGTCATATTTTTAAATAGTTTCTCATTCCACTACACTGCTCAAGCTCTCTCTCTAGACAGCTCAAGGCTTGTCTTGTTGTGCTCAATGGGTTTTAAACTATTGTGGAATTGTTAAATGGGATTTTTTTCATTAGCGGTACTCTTTAGTAAGTTCAAAACTTATTCCAAATAAACATTCTATTTGCTTTATGGCATTTTAATTGGTTCCCATCCACCACAGCTCCTCACGAAGACAGATGTTACAGGTGATACCAGCTTCTCTCTAATTAGAACACGACGACTTGAGCAACCACACAAGAAACTGTGATTTAGGGATCCCTGGGTGGCGCAGCGGTTTGGCGCCTGCCTTTGGCCCAGGGCGCGATCCTGGAGACCCGGGATCGAATCCCACGTCGGGCTCCCCGTGCATGGAGCCTGCTTCTCCCTCTGCCTGTGTCTCTGCGCCTCTCTCTCTCTCTCTGTGACTATCATAATAAATAAAAAAAAAATTAATTAAAAAAAAAAAAAAAGAAACTGTGATTTACTGAAGTAGAACCCTAGAGATGTCCAGCCAGATCAAGCTAGCTGAGGCATTAAGCAACACAATGGTGGTTGAACAGTATGTTCAGAAGTCACAGAGACCCAGGTTCAAAGCCTGGCTTTGCCACTCACCACCTCTGTCAATTAATCTCTGCGAAGCGAGGAGAAGGCAACCTCTGAGAGTCAGCGAAGATTAAATGATAGAATAATATAAGGCACCTAGAACAATGACTGAAAGATAACAAGTGTTCAATAAACAGTAGAAAGAAGAGTGACTTCAATTCTGACTTAAAATTTGGAGATGGGGACGCCTGGGTGGCTCAGTAGTTGAGCACCTGCCTTTGGCTCAGGGCATGATCCTGGGGTCCTGGGATCGAGTCTCATGTCGGGCTCCCTGCAGGGAGCCTGCTTCTCCCTCTGCCTGTGTCTCTGCCTCTCTCTGTATCTCCCATGAGTGAATAAACAAAATTTTAAAAATAAAACTTGGAGATAAATCATTATTCATTCAATAAATATTGCATTGAGCACTCAGCATATACCAGACACTGTCCTAAATGCAAGATAAGTCAGAGAAGAAAACAGACCACCCAAGAAAAAAAATCCCCGGAGAAACAACAAATAATAAACATCATAAACAGTTGTGTGGTAAGTGCCCCCCAAAGAGGGAGGGAGATTGAAAACAGATCGGTGGAGACGGTTTGCTGGCTGCAATTGCAAGCAGGGTAACCAAATTGAATTCTACATTTTGAAGGTAGAACCAAAAAGATTTATTGAAGGATCGCATATGTGGGATGTGAGAGAAAGGAGGACTTCAGCATGACTGCAAAGCTTCTGGCCTGAGCAACTGCAAGGATGGAGTTACTGCCAATTGAGACGGAAAAGACTGGAAGTGATGCCAATAGTGTGGTGAGTGTCTGTGTGTGTATGGATGTGGGATGTGAGAGAAAGGAAGGAGTTAAGGATGACTCCAAAGCTCTTGGCCAGAGCACCTGCGAGGACAGAGTTGCTGCCAACTGGGTGTTAAGTGTCTGTTTGTGCTAGACCACCTCCCATCCACCATAGCATCTAGAGATGGCAACTGCCTCAATAAAACGTTAGAGAAACATCCAGATCTTTTTTTATTTGGCTTGATGATGTTTTGCTGTATTACTCCAGTAGAGGTTCTGGTTTGGCAAACCTTCCTTCCTCTATTTCATAACAGAGGAAGGTAAAATGGCAGGGTATGCAATATGCATTAAAAAGAGTTGAACATCCCCAGCTATGTATAGGTGTGCATGTGCTACTAACTGGTTATTGAGAGTAATAAGCACCCAATATACTTTTTTTGATAAAAAAAATGACCATATAACACTAAGAAATTAGCAGACTGTCACAGAGAACCATGAATGTACTGCAGGGAGATAATCTGGCACCACAAAAGTTATCGCCATGGGCAGTTACAGTGACCAACCATCCTGGTTTACATGAGACTTTCTCACTGAACGTCCTGTGGCCGCTAAAACTCCCTAGTCTCAGGTAAACTAGGATAGTTGGTCATCCTAAGAGAGGATGTTAAGTTTAGGAGATGTTAAGTTTGGAATTTCTATTTGCCATCCCAAGTATAGACATCAAGTAAACAGATGAATATATGAACCTGGAATTGAAGAGTGAGGAGACACAAATGGTGTACATGGTATTTAAGACAATGAGATGGTATATCACCATGGGATTTTATATTCAGTAAGAAATATTTACCAATGGAATTTTGTTCAGCACATACTGAATGCCAAGGAATTCCTGTATTAGGAACATAGGTAATGGTTCAAACCATTTGAACAGCCACAGCATAGCAGGGAAGACAACCAATTCAGTATAACGCATTGTGTTGCACGCAAGCTCAGGAGTGGTCTCATCAAGGACAAGATGATAGCACAGGTATTTGAAGGATGAAGAGGAGCTTTCCAGGAGATGAAGCTGCAGAGAGAGAGGGAATTCAGAGCAGAAAACATAGTATGTGTGATAATACAGAGAAGTGAAACAGCATGACAGATTTCAGAAAAACGTCAAGAAGTTTGCTGGCTCAGGCTCATGAAATTAAAGGATGGAAGTGATAAGAAATGAAGTAAAAAAAAAAAAAAGCCACGTTTATCACTATTGGGCAGGCGCTTAAATCCCAGCAACAAAACAGAAACACGGGGCTTCTGGACCAAACACCACAGGTATTTCAGGCCCACTGTAAGTAACCGCCGCATGGTGCTGCCGTCCAAGCTTCACAGTTCATTAAAAATATAAACGTGGGGAAAGTAGTTTTCTCTATTTTTAGCAGTGCCTTCATCTAAAAATAGAGGTAACAAAAATTAATTAATTAATTAATTAATTAATGGATAAATAAATAAATAAATAAATAAATAAAAATAGAGGTAACAATAATTATGAAATATTTGGTCAAGCTCCCTCATCAATGTGTAGGGAGGTACAAATGGAATAAGGAAGCAAAAATGCTAACTGATGGATTTACAAGGATCCTTATTCTTTTGTGACTATATTGACTTTACCTTTCCAACCAACGGTAAAAATGAACCACACCCAACAGACAAAGGAAAGTCAGAAGATATATTTGTAGCAGAAAGTGCAGTTGGAAGCCCATGTGAGTCTCCTCAACCACACTGTGGGTAACATAAATCCGTAACATTTTAGAACTAAAATAACTAAATTATTAGTTTAGAGCCATTTTTTAATATTTTGATTCCAGTCTAGTTCACAATGTTCTATTAGTTTTAAGTGTACAATATAGTGATTCAACACTTCCGTACATCCTTTTTCAGTGCTATTAATTCCTTTTACCCATTTCACCCATCCCCCTACCTGAGTTTAATGGTTTTTAAACTTATGTTAGCAACAGAATCCTTTAGTCATACAGAATCCTAAATATAATCTTAATTTATAAATTTACTAAAAGTGGAACTGTCTTGAGTACTAAAAGTAGACTAGGGGAACAGAAGACAGTTTTTTCTGTTCCAATTCCCTATTAGGCCACTAAGACACATTCCACAACCCCAGAGTTCTACAGAATAATTTCAAGATAACTGTTACAAATAATATAATCCAATCTCTTCATTCTATAAATGAGGCCAAGGGCTAAAAGGAGAATGGCATTTACCCAAAGTCACAGTGTTAATCAGCTCCCCGTGGGTATAATTCCACTGTGCCATGCTCTCTCCTAATAGCACCATTCCTGGCCCTCTAGTATACACTGCTCATTTCCTATACTAAGAAATGGGGTAGTTTTTATACAAAAAAAAAAAATTTAAGGGTATTGAGTACTTATTACTTCCAATAACCAATAGTTAATACATGAATACACAGTCCCAGCCAACCAGGATAACTGGTTGTACTAACAATGGAAACATTCTCAAGGTGAAAAGCTCACACAAGAACAGAAGATGGGCTGTAACAAAACTAATCTAGCACTGGCCTGAAGGCTTAGCTTCTATCCTTGAAGATATAATTTTGTTCATTTTAAAAGGAATACTGGTTTGGGGGGGTGGCCCAGTGGTTGAGCATCTGCCTTCGGCTCAGATTGTGATCCCAGGGTCCTGAGATCGAGTCCCACATCAGGCTCCCCACAGGGAAAATGCTTCTGTCTCTGCCTCTCTCTGTGTGCTTCTAATTAGTAAATAAATAAAATCTAAAAAAAAAAAAGGAATACAGGTTTGAATCATAACTAGTAGACAGTAGTCTCTTCTGATCCATAATAACAATAGCTACTGATTGAGAACCTACCCTCTGCTAGGCATCATATAAGCACTTTATAAGAATTTCTCATCAAATCTTTATGAAAGATAAATATAATTTTTATTTCCATTTACTGATGAGAAAACTTAAATTTCCATGGGTTAAGTTACTTTCCCAAAGTGGCCCAGCCTCGATTAGAAATTAGGTCTGCCTTCCTCCAAAACCTTTCCTCTTCAACGCTATATTGTCTCATGCTTACTCTATCAAGCAGATATTCCAATTTTCAATAATTAAGAATCTATTAAATATCCTGAGTTTCAGAAATGTTTTTGACAGATTCAAATACAGAATATAACTCAAAAGTATTATCCTCCAATCTACCAAACTAGGTCTAGACCAGCCAATATCAATTTAGCTTTGCTTTATGGAAGAATCGAAGTAGGGGTCTTTATAGCCTATAAATCCAATTGGTGTTTGTTTTAAAAGCCCAATAGATTATATGGGAGAGCACCAAAGTTTTACTACTCACAGAGATAAATAACTACAGAATTTCCTGACATAGAACAAAAAAGCAAACTGACAAGTAAAAATCAGTGGCAAAGTATATATAATGGATCCTCCAAACTCACTCATTAAGATGTCTTAATGGTGAATGGCAAGTCTCTGCATCTATGGAGGCAAAAGGTGAGCAAGGAGACTCTTTTCAAGTTCCTGACAGCCAAGGATCCATTATCTAAAATATAGCATTTGCAGGAATCAATAAAATATACCCATTGCAAAACTGAATAGAGCCCATCTGCAGTGGCAGAAATCAAACTTTGAGCCTAGGGCTCAGCTGAGGCTCAGCTACTACCAGGGCTACAGCAGCAGGTAGGTACATAGAGAAGAGAACCATGGCAAGCAATTAAAAGAAATTATTAAAAATAAATTAGGGAGAATCCATTCATTTAACAAATACATGGGAGTCCACATGGTTATAACAAAAAACAACTCAGACATCAGTACCAAACAGGGTACTAGCCCTTCCAGGTAGTAATAATAGTTACAATTGTTACTAGGGCTAGCACTTAGTTTCATGTGTACCACGCACTGTGATAACTATTTGATTTTGTTCTCAGAAAGGTCACATAGGTAGTAAGTGACCCTAATCCAGGTCTATCTGAGTTTAAAATCTAATCTTCACACCAAAAATTTCTTGTTACAGAAGACTGAGATCTCCTGGCACTTCCAGAGAAGCTGGATTCCCTCTTCTCTGCCCTTCCCCTCCTTCTCTTTAATGGCTTACTAGATGTGAGAATTCAGGGAATTGCTGCAGAGCCTCAATTTATTCATCTTCAGTGTAGATCAAAGTACTTGCCTCATCGGGTTGTTGAGAGAATTATCTGAAATCATCGTTCAATGCAGGGTTTATCTCATGGAAGGGTTTTTAATAAGTGTTGGTTCCCATAGCATAGAATTATACCATATGGTAACAGGAAACTCAAGAATTACAGAGCCTAGCCCATGCCCTTAAAATGTCTACAATCAAGTTTATTGTTATCCGTAACAGGAAGTAAAGAGTTTAACCTTACTAGCCATGCCTTGATATCCACATCAGGACAAAATTCTGGACTAGATGATGTGTTGACTTAACATTTCATTTGTCTTTAGGTCTTTAGCTTATTCAAAACCCTTCTTTGATGAGTTCCTTACCTCTGAAGGAAAAGAGCTTCCAAAATCTTGCCCAGAGATTTAGCCTCAATCAATGGCAATGCACCCAACTTTCTGGCACCATCATCAACTTTGCCAGGCGTCTTCCTGGAACAAATCAGATCTTGCTTGGGCTTTAAAATGCTTATAGTAGAAGTTCTGAAAGGCAGTGTTTCCCCATTCTTGGGAAGAGAGAATCACAACCCATTCGTTATGGTTGAAATGTCAAAATAATCAAATGCTTTCTTCCATGAATTTGAACATAATTATAACAATTAAAATATTATTATTCTTACTGCTAGACTTCTGATACACTTTGCTGAGTGAGAGAAGGACAAAACTCTGATCTACGATCTGCACACTAGAAATGTTTACATAAGGGTCATCCGATGTAAATGTCATGCCAGAAAATTAGATTGAGAATTACTGATCTGTTGGGTCAGCAGCTATGGGGGGAATAAAAGTGAAAGGCAAGGGATATTTACCCCGAACCAGAACATCAAGAAAGATAGACAGAAAAATAGATTGATATAAGTCTAATATGTCATCATGTGCTCTTCTTAATACATTAGCTTAAATTATCACATAATAACTCAATTGACTACATATCCAGGCTATGGATTCTCTGTTTCAAATATTATTCTCACATCATCTTTCCTTTTATACCCACTGTATTTCTGAGTTTTCTTCTCCAAGATTATTTATTAATATCCACATCACGTATAATTAGGGAAAAAACTCTTCTACTGCTTCCAAAATTCTAAAACCAATGATAAATAATTGTCAGTTCCTATAAAATATATCATTGCTTAAATGCACACCTCCACTCACCCATTCATTTATACAAATTTTGGATAGAGGCAAGAGAGAGAGAACCATAAGCAGGACACACACCCAGTGCAGAGCCCAATTCGAGGCTTGATCTCATGACTCTGAGATTGTGACCTTAGCTGAAATCAAGATTCGAACTCTTAACTGACTGAGCCTCCTAGACGCCCCTATCCAAATATTTAATAAGCATCTACACTTCCCTGACCCTCCACTCAGAATTTACAAGGTCATATATAGATGAATTAAATGAAGACCCTCTTTTGGGGGTAGTTGATAAAAATGAGACATACCAAATTATGTGCCATAGGAACAAGTAGTAAAGTGACAGTGGTTAAAAGTTCCCACTTTGGATTCAGGCAGCTTAAAGCTGAATTCTGGCTCTGGCACTTCATAGATTCATTACTGGGACAGAGAGTACTGGGAAATGTTAGACTGGATGGGTGATTGTAGAGGTTGTGAAGGTTAGGGGCGTCTGAGTGCTGTGCTGTGTAGTGGTTGGGAAGAGAGGAGGACGTACGCCATGCTGACAAGTTCCAAGCAGAGAGGGATTCATTCCAATGAGGTTATCAAGAAAGGCCTTGTGGAGAATGTGGTGCACCAGCTTGGCCTGGAAGGATGAATAATTTGAACATATGGAGGAAGACTAGATAAAGGACACTGTCGACAAAAGAAACATCGTGAATAAAAGCAGTGTAACAGCAATGCAAATGTATGCTCTGGAAACACAAGTCATTCAATCCGACTAAAGGACAGAGACAGAAATAAGGCTGGAAAGAAAGGTGCAGGTCAGATCACAAAATTTTAAACTCCAAACAGGCTAAGGGATTTAGACTTTAATTAGCATGGACATTCACAAGAAGCCCAGGAGTGCTTCTTATGGAAAAGTAATCTTTGTGAGTAAGGCATAGGTCCCAGCACAGGGTGATAGTTTAATAAATTTCTATTACTATTATCACAGAAAAATCAATAATCCTACAGTGTATTCAATGCTGGAATCATGCCTGCTCCCTGTCAACAGACCAAAGAGAAATGATTTCTGGCACCTAGAAATGTAAGTTGAGGGAAAATGTGTTTATTGATGCTTGGTTTAATTTATTGCTGTTTCAAGGCCTGACAAAAAGAGAAGGCAAGCTCTGAAGAAAATTGCAAGGGTGGTAACGTGGCTCAGATCATTTTAAAGTAAATACAGAAATGTTTTGTTCTCTCAAACTACCAAGACACAAAATCGAGTTACTACTGAAGAAAACCCCCCTTTAAAGATTTAGAAATTGAAAGGGATTCATGAAAATCAACCCCGAGGTCACCAAATCCAGGTTCCCCCATAAGTAGTTACTCATTTTTTCACATTGAGGCTAATTAAGTAGAAATCCTCATAGGGTAAAAATCAAAGAACTGTAAGGCTTCATAAGCACTACAATTACATATGACTCTCACTTTGGCTTCTGGTTGTATTAACCAGGCCTCTTTCACCCACCAATGACAGAAACTCAACTCAAATGGCTTACACTTACACACACACATAATTAACTCACATAGCCAAAAAGCCTAGGAATGTAAACAGGGACAGTTCCAGGGGCTGAAATGGTGTCATGACCCACTTTGACCATCCCTCAGCTTTGCTTTCCTCTGAGTTGGCTTCATTCTTTCCATAAGGAGATAAGAGTTACCACACAACCCCAACTTGCATTACTTTTATTACTTATGATCCCGCCCAAAAATTAAAATATCATATCTCCCATCCTGTCGGAGTGTCCCCACCCTCCTTTGTAAAATGAAGGCATCGTGTCAAGTTTCCTGGAGTGCTGTGATCGAGCATGCTTAAAAAATGTTGACCACACTCCTTGACTAATCACCACGGTCGGGCAGAAGAATCCAGCTTTATTATTAAAGGTAATATCCTGGTAACCAGGTATTACACCAACCCTGAAATCTCAGAAAGAAGTTTACTTCTTGATCAAACATGGTTTAAGTGGATGCTCCTAACTGGCAGAGGGGAGCTCGGCTCCCCGCATTCAGGGTCCGTGTACGTACTTCATACATCCTGGGAAAGCAGAAAAGATTTCTGTGTAAGGAAATGAAGTGACACAGTCAATGTCTTTGTTTTACAAACAAGGAAAGGGACATAAAGGTACAACGTAAGTCCACTACTCTCTTGTTCAAAGGATCGGAGCTCTAGACCCAGAACAGCAACTTGCTCCGACATGACCTGCGATACCTCTTCACATCTCATCTGAAAGACACCACTTCATGTGCATCAGGCCCGGTCACTCCCCTGCTCCCAAGTCTTTACTCTTTAAATATCTAAACAGTGTATACACACTACATAAGGTGTCCCTTATAAAAATCAATTTACCTCTCCAAAATATAGATAAGGAGATGCACCTATGACACAGTGGGATCAAGGGATTTCTGAAGAAGCTGTGGGAGTCTGATCCCAGACTATGTGAGTATCAAAAACAGAGAGGATGCTGTTCTCACAAGATAGAAATAATGTTCCCTACACCCACATCTTGACATATGGATGTGGATGGGTATGGTGTTTTGATGACAGAGTGAGAATTCATTGTAATTTTAAAGCTTATATAATCTTACGAAAGCCTTGTTCTCTGCGTCAAGCTTAGATTAGGAAACTGAACCGGTAAAAACCTCCTAAGATGTTACCTGCCAAAAAGTCTCTTATTGATCTCATGACTCGAATTAATTCTAATTACCAGTAAGAAGAAGGGCTCCTGGTGCTTGAAACACCCAGAATCTACGCCAGGGGACACCTAGCATTAACATCAATAAATGCTCAAGGAAGGAAGGAGGAACGGGGACCAGAAGGGATGGAAGGAAGGAGTAAAATGGAAGGAGGAGGGGGAGGGAAGGGGTAGAGGTAAGAGAGAAGAAGGGGATAAGGGGAGAAAGGAAGGTTTGAGGTTTTATAATAGCTGGAGAGGTTGTTTCAGTGCTCACCACACAGACGCTCACAGATAGAAAAACAGACACCCTGCACACAGACACCCACTGGCCCTTTGCAATAATCATGAACATTCCCTCGTGTCCAAGGAAACTGCCTTCAGCAACCTTCCCTTCCCCATCAACCGCCTTCAGCAACCTTCCTCATCAGGGATGGATGAGAGGGGGTTATTATAGAAAATAAAAAGGACCATTAAACATAATCTTGTCCGCCAGCACCGACCGCAGATGACATTCCCGTGTGTGTTTACTGGAAAGACAATCAGTAGGGAAACATTTTGTTTACAATAACCACCCCTGTAGCACTTCAATACCAGTCAAAGGAAGTTAAATGATACCACAAGCAACTCCAAACCGTAAGTGACTTAACAGAGGAACAGGCCATTCCTCATAGCACATCCAGGATGGTTTAACTGTGGGGGAATAAGTCATTCAGTGACTCAAGCTCTTCCCATCTTGGGGCTCTACAGTCTTCTAAGTCCTCAGAATCTGTCCGAGGAAATCCTTTAGCCATAAACTGGTGACAGGGAATGGAGAATCATTACAGGAGGTGGGCAATGCCTAGAACTGCCTAGAAGGCTGGAAATGGCATCTCTCTGTGCTCCAGGGAAAGAAAACGGTGTCACAATTAGTCAGTGTCTGACATAAGCTACACGTATCTCCCCACTTTTTCACCACTCACTCCTGATGTGTGCTACATTTCTGTGACTTTTGGTGCTGACAGTACTTTTACAATCCCGATGCTGGCCAAAGTCGCCCAAAATGGATTTTACTGCCTGGCAGTAAAGAGGCAAAGGCAGCACCTCCACCGTCCAGGTCCCAAGTCAGCAGAACTATTAAGAAAAACAGAAGACTTTGAGTTGCCCAGGTGAGCATCCCATGCTGACCAACCAGAACACACTGATCTCTGATTCCCTCTCTAGCCATATAGTCTGGGAGGAAGCTCCGGAAGGATGAGGAGCCTCACACCAGTTGCTGAGAAAGAAAATCCATTCCCACAGGAAATCGCCTTGAATTCTGCTGCACAAATCATATCATATCCTTTCTGGCCAACCTGTTAAATCTCTTCTCCCTTTAAGATAATAAGGCCACGTTTATTAATTTTGACTACAAATGCCATCAAGAGTGGTGAGAAGCTCATGTTCTTTCGGAACCTTAGCCTGGAGAGCAGAGCCCGAGACAAAGGCTTATGTGGTCCTGCTAAACCTGGAGCTCAAACAGCTGCAACAGGAGTGAGGGACAAGGGAAGTTAAAGCAAGGAAGGAAGGTAAAAGCCACCTGAAAATACACTAGCAAGCTGGCCACTGCGGAATACAACTAATTGCTCTGCCTTACACAACCATCACTTGAAAATTCTATTATGAACTGAGTCTCAAGACTCCCTGTCCATGGGGGGAAAGACAGTGGAGGTTGCCCACTGGCTTCCTTCTCTCATTGGAAAAGATCTGCCTTATTAGGTATTAACTCCCAGCCCATGTTCTGGTGACACACTCATGTGAACTGATTAGAGTCATGGCACCAGTTATCACGTACACCTCAACGTCCACAGAGAAGTCCTGGGGCGGAAGGCAAGAGGTGGGTGATACAAGCATGAGGATGGGTGCCACCAATTGGGCCTGCATAGTCGCTTGGGGGCCACCTCGCCAGTTGCTGCAGCATCGAGGCCAAGAGGATCTGACGTGGTGTTTGACACAGGATTCCTCAGGAGACCAACAGGCCAGAATGGGTCCTTCCAGGTAACGATGTTCTGTAAACCTAGTAGTAACAGTTAATCAGAATTTAGCTTACTATGGGTAAATATTCCTGGAGCTCTTAGCTGCATGGAGAAAGCAATGATGGGAAATGCTGAGTGAACAAGAGTCCGAGCCAGGAAAATACTCTGTCTATCTTTGGATGCATCTATAGGCCCCTGTAGAGGTACCAGAGGACTGTTTATCTCATATCTCTCAAAGCTCAGATGGCTCCTCCCTGATGTTTCTGCTTGGGCGTGAATCCAACTGTCCTACCTTTGCTACAACATCCAGTCCATTTTACTTGTAAGGGTTCTTCATAGAAAAGTTCAAGTTACTAAGAATTTAAAAAGGACTCGAACTAGCTCAAGTTAAAGAGTAGCTTGCAGTAAATATTCGCATCCTGTGGGTGCTCAAGAAAAGCTGAGCAAACAAACCTCAACAGCAGAAGTGGAAGCAGCTCCAAGGGCAGCTACTTTTCTCTCTCCCCGTCATTCCCTCAGTTTCCTGCTTCCCTCTTTCTCTCCTGACATCTTCTTGCTCTTCATTTCTGTCCCAACTACATTCCCCTGACTTCCATTCTCTCGGTGTTCGGTATATATGTGTCCCCATAATGACTATCCCAACCCAACTATCATGTGACCTTCAAGAAATGCTGCTAGTATGTCTCCCCCAGGTCCTCATTTCCAGAGAGGAAATTTTTGTGTTTTTTTAAAGCCATTCCACAAATACTATGAGTCATTGGCCACTTGCCCCCCAAGAGTTTCCCAGTCCTGGTTGTATGGCCTCTGGGTGAGGCCCTAAAGCTTAAATGCCCATTATCTGGGGCTCCAAAGAACCAAAGCACAGCCCTTTCCAAGTTCTAACCAACTGAGCAGAAAAAATAAAGTCAGCATCAAATTAGAGGGCCCACTTAATTATGATATACCTAAGATAGAAATCATGGCTGGGCCTCCCCACTCCCACCTTTGCTCTGAACTCATCCACCCAATTACAGACAGAGAGCCTAGAAGAGAGAACACAGAGACCTAAGTAAACAAGACTCCTACCAGTCAGATACCAAATGTAGACCAGAAAGGGAAGCTCTCCAAGAGAGAACAAAAGGACAGAGTCTGATTCTGGGAAGACCCACCAGTAACTTGGGACAATCTTATTAGCCATTCGTCCTTCCAAAGAGAGGTCCAAGTCAAGAAGTAAAGAAAATGGAAAAAGATGATTCCTCCGCAGTCCTTCAGGAGGAGTAGACACGTTGGCATATGTTCCCTCTCCTACGAGAAGTCTGATTTGGGGGTGGGGGGGGCTTGTTGAGAAAAGAGAAGGGATCCCCTCTACCGATGCACCAAGGACTGCAGATGGGAGCTCCCTGGGCTTTGGTCCCCATGAGCTTCCAGAACCAACAAAGAAATAAAAGTCCTGCTCTCCAAAGAAAGAGCAAGGCCAGGCACAGAGCAGGAGGGAAGCTGCTCATTGGTATTTAAAAGAATCCTGTTGTGTTTTCCTTGCGCTTCTGAATTGAAATCTGTGAGATGAGGCAGCTGGAATCCAAATGAATAACAGCAAGAGGGTATTAATCAAAAGAGAGGCGGGCAATGAGCTTGGCCGGCTGTGCAACCCCAGTGGAAAGACACTGGGGAGGTGCTCGGAGCTGCTGCCTCCCCTGCTGGACGGGCAGACGGAAAGCCATTTCTTGGCAGGGTCAGGAGAGAATCTGATCTTTCACCTAAGTGCCCCGCCTCGGGCGGGCTGCAGGGCTCTCCGCAAAAGAGCTCAATTCCCTAAAGACCCGCCTAGAAAGAAAACTCCTTCTCTACTTGACTGCTTGAATGATACATCTCAGCATTTTCCCGAAGTGGTGCCACTACTAGTTCTCAGTAGGGCTTTGGGACGCACAGAGGGCTCTGCTCCAACAGACCACCCGACCTCCACAGGGAGGCGGAGTAAGTGCGCACATGCAAGACCAACAGCCTCCTCCAGTAGTTTGGGGAACACCCCAGCCCACAAGCGGGCAATAAGCACCACAAAATCATACGTTAAAAAGACCAACTGTGGGCCTCAGAAAGTGTGGGAAAGACGAAGTGATTCAATCATTCTTTTAGTTGCTCTTCATTCAATGTCTATCACACGTCTGCTGTGTGCCTACAGTTATCATAAAAGTTCTATTTACGTATGCACCAAAACTCATGTGCAGACTGCCACTATATTCGTCTTGCACATGCATGAACGACTACTTTTTGGAAAGTAGGTATAGACTGGAGAAAAGAGATAACCCTTCGCCGCTTGCTTACTTCCCAGACCTTCTAATTTGCAGCACTCTAAATCTCATCTGTGTTCCCTAAATACGCCTGTTCCCTGGGTATATGTCACCTAATTTAATGATTTTAAAAATGTCACCTAAATTAATGGTTTTCAAAACCACGGCCAAATTTCCACCTGTAGTGCAGACCTCCTTACTAAACTTGAGCCTCCACCACCTGACTAGCATCTACATGCTTCCGTCTACAGGCTACACACGCCCAAAGCTAACTAAGCTTCTGGACTTGCCCCACCAAGCTTTGCACAGCCTCTCCTATTGAACAGACGGTAGTCCCGCCTTCAAGGTGCTCATCCCAAGAGCCTGAGACATCGTCACTGCTTCTCTCTCAAATAACCACGGATAACCCGCCAGCAAATTCCACCAGCATCCCCTTCATTCATTCCAAATATACAGAGAACCCAACTACTTCTTACCACGGTCACCACCACGGCCCTGGACCAAGGCATCTTCAGCTCTCACCTGGTTTACTGGACTGTCCTCCAACGCATCTCCCTGCTTCTGCCCCTGGCTCTTTAGCATCTGCTCTCAAGACAGCAACCAGAGAGATGCATTAGCAACACAGACCAGATCAGTTCATCCTCCATTCCAAACCATCCAGGGGCTTCCTATTTCACTCAGCAGAAGACCAAAATTCCTCCCAATGACCCATAAGGTTCTTCATGGTAGGAATTACATCCACTTACATCCCACTCACTCCCATCCCTTCACTTTGTTACAACCACATTGGTCTCTGCGGTCTTCCCTCAAACAGCTAACCAGACTTCCACTCAGGACCTTTGCACTTGATCTCTCCTCTTCCTGGAAATACAGCTCACTTCCTCACTTCCTTCCGACAGGTCAGTTTATGGAGGACCTCCTATAGGAAATAGCTACTGCCCCTCAGGACCCCTCACTCCCTTACCATGCTTTATTTTTTTCTTTTGTCATATTTTCACCATCTTATATGGCCTTGAGTATACAAATATAAGTAAGAGCTAAAGGAACAAAAATGAAAACCATGAGATAATAAAAGGAATTTGTGTTTTGTTCTCAAAAAATAAAAAATAAAAATAAAAAAATAAATAAAAAATTTTTAAAAAACAGAGATGTAAAGGAAGAAGAGACAGATACAGGTAGGGAAGGGTTATGCAAATAGTGTGAATAGAAGGACCAAATGAGGTAAAGTGGTCGGTCAGTGAGATGAAATGCTACAAGGTGAAAAACAATTATAAACAGAAGTATCTAATATTCTTTTTGAAGTTGTTCAACTTCTCATATTTCCTCAATGCATAAATTTTGTCAAACCTACACACTGCCTTATATACGTCCTATGTGTGTAGGGCAACAACCCTAAGGACTACACTTAGAGCCTTCCACCCCGGCAGACTGAGGGAACCAGGCAGGGGCTGCAACCAGCGCAATCAAAAGACCAGAATCTGAGTTCTGGTGTCATCACTTTTTAACTATAAATCCCTGGGCACGCCTCCAAGCTTTGGTTTCCCCAAACTGTACATAACAAATAGCTACACACACTGGTGATGCAGATAGAGTCACATCAGCTTTATTACCAATAAAGCCAGTATCACCCTCTTGAAGTTTTTCATTACCGTGAATTATCCAAGAAACTCAAGGGATTTAAAGACCCATAAAAAGGACTTTTCTTATTCAAGGGTATGAAAAATAAGAGTCTGATCAGTCAACAAATGTGCTCTGCTGGAATTTCTTTGCTGGAGTTGGTTCTTTACCGAGATTGCTACGGACCCATTACTGTGATATTTCACTGCTCCGCTTTCTGGCACAGGTGAATCTCCGTCCCTTTAGAGCTATGCCAGCCAACAAAGCCCCCAAGTTGGACTTCTCTTAGTTATGAATCTAATAACCAACACTTGTAAGTTCTCACATACAGCCACTTTCCAGGGAAGCCATTTGGCCCCAGCACACCAGATTGCGCTTGGCTTTTGATCCTGCCTCTCAGATCCCAAACCATCTATCCACCTTCTTTACAGACTAGGAAAACAGGCTGCTTTTCTTTGATGACGTCAAAACTAAAAAGGTCTAAATACAGCCCCTGAGTGTGGGGCTACTGCTCTACCCAGGGACTTGAGAAGGACATAGTCTGCCATTCTAAGAAAAGCTAGCCTCAGCGACTCTAAACACATTCCCCCTTGTACGAGGATGCGGTGTTAAGGTGACCACACTATTCTCACTGAATGAGGGGGATCTGCCGGTGATGACTCCAAGGGGAAAAGAAAAACATAATCTCTTGGAGGCCACACTGCTGTAGGTCCAACTTTGTTGCTGGAAGGACCATATGTGATACTGTGAAAGTGCTCCCTTAAGCGTGGTGCACTACGCGGACGCCGGGGGTCGTCTTAAAGAGGTGTGAAGTGCTCTAGCATAGCAGGAAGAACAACGTCACAAGGTAACACAGATTAGAAAAAGAATCAGTTCTGCAACTTACTGTCTGTGCAATTCCGTGCAAGTTATGTACCCTCT
Source organism: Canis lupus baileyi (assembly GCF_048164855.1). Lineage (NCBI taxonomy): Eukaryota > Metazoa > Chordata > Mammalia > Carnivora > Canidae > Canis > Canis lupus. Next base: position 29,832,446 of record NC_132858.1, read on the forward strand.
CTGAGCATTCATTTGTAAAACGAGAAGACCGTATTATTCCAATATTTGTATTATTAATAAGGTGTATTAATACGACAATTACCTCTTGGAGTTGTAAGGAGTTGACTACTGAACACCAATCAAACAGGCACAACGTCTACCTCAGCTCCAGGCGCAGAGTAGGTAAGGGCTCCATAAATGGTGGCTCGCATTATTTTTACTTGTAGCTCTAACTAGAGCAAATGTGCGTTGATGTCGGGTATGATGAAACACACACGGGTATTGTTCATTTAACGCTTACCTGCATATGGTCATTACTGCCCTTTGGCACATGAGGCCATTAAGGCCTAAGAGAGGGGTGCGCTCACACTACGGGAAGGCAGCAGGAAGAGTATTTGGACCCAAGTGACTAGGCCAGCCCCGTAACCAACCACCCCCACAACTCGACAGCGTCCTAAAATTAGCATTTCCGTTCTGCAGGTCAACTGTGATTCTGCTAATAAGCCACCTCAGTCGAGTGGCTTCGCTTCAGGCTGCAGGTTTTAGGTCAGCTCCGTCGTCTTACTCTGGATCCCAGGCTGAAAAGAGAGTGGCCACCAGGGCCACGTCCTGTGACAAGTAACCAAAGCACAAGGAGGAGGCCCAACCACGCAAGTGCATTCCAGGCCCCACTCCCTGCGCATCTGCTGAGACGCCGAACAAAGCAGCTCTCACAGCGGAGCCCGCGTCGGGCAGAAGGGAAGTCTAGGGGGTCCACAGAGGCAGCAGGGCAAGAGGCCTTGAGCGGTAGTTCCGCCCATCACACCAGACCTCAGCAACTGCAGAGTCTGAGTTCCTATTCGCTGTCCCACAAGGCCTCTCTCCTGTTCCGAGATGGTAGTTCTCTAACCAAAAAAAATCATTATTAAACCTCTTTTTCACCATTAACCTGTGTGGGATCTTAGATTCCTTTTTTTTTTCTTTTTTTAAGACTTTATTTATTTACTCATGAGAAAGAGAGAGAGAGAAAAAGAGGCAGAGACACAGGCAGAGGGAGAAGCAGGCTCCACGCAGGGAGCCCAACGCGGAACTTGCTCCCGGGTCCCCAGGATCACGCCCTGGGCTGAAGGCAACGCCAAACCACTGACCCACCGGGGCTTAGCGCCTGTGTCACCTGGCTGGGCTCTTTAAAACAGCTGAGAAGCCCAGCTGGAGGGTAAGTGGAAAGTTGATAGTCCATCATCCCATGCTCATCGCAAAGCCAGGCTGTGCAGCCCCAGTAAGCAACCTGCTGGGTCTGCAAATTTACCATGCTTCACTCTGTTAAAACTTTATTGGGCACAGTATGGTAACTCAATTATTAGTGAGAATGACATTGGCAAGTGTCACTGCCATCGCAACCAATTATTTTTTCCTTAATATCTTTTTTTTACATCACAAGCTGACCAAACTCAACAAAAGCCATGCTCTTCCACAGGGCATAGTCAGTTTTAACCTGCTTTCCCATTTTCTCCCGTGGCCAGGGCCCCACAACTCCCTCACCCAGCTACAAGCTTCCCTCTTCTCCCGACAGCAGTGCAGCTCCCCGCCACCCCCACCCCCCGCCCCGCAAGGAGCTAACTGCAAACACAAATCAGGCCGTTTGGCAGGATTCTGTGTTACTGGTAGTTTTTGTTTTGTTTCCTATAAATCAAAATTCGGCTGACCTTATTCTTTTCTTCTTACTCACAGTGGTCCTGACTTAGAAAGCATGGACACAGAAACAAACCCATAAAGCCAACCTGAATCACCACCCCAAAGAAAGAAATGCCCGAGAATGGATTCAAAACCAAACCACTAAATAAATAAATAAAGAAATATATATATATATATATATATATATATATATATATATATATATATATTTAAAAAAATAAACTAAAAATTAAAAAAAAAAACCACCAGCACCTGCCCTGGAAAACCCATAGGTCCCTGGCCTTCCAAGGTGTCCTGGACTCCCCAGTTGTCCCCCTGGACTTGTCTTCAGCCCAGAGCTGGACCTTGTGTGGTTCACAGTAACCAGCTGGGCTACAAGTCAAAGGACGACTAATATGAACGCATAAGCAATTGGCTTGCCAATCTACACTCTTCAAAACAGAAAAATTCTAGTATGCACAATCCAGAGAAGTCTCACGTTTGGCAGCTGCTCCAAGCCCTTCAAGCTGAAGTCCAGGTGGGCAGAGGATGACCCTCTACGTTTAACACCTACTTATCAGGGCCGAGGAAATCCTATCACCGGAAAAGAGAAAATACATGTCCTCAGAGTTTCTCCCAAAAGGTAACTCTCCACCTTGTCTCTTGGGATCGGATGCTGAACATTACCCACTGAAGAAAAGCTACCTAAAAGGAAGCGAGCCTACCTGCACTGCAGGATCTCCCCTGCCCCAACCCCGCACCCCCAGATCCTGGAATTTCTTGTCCCTACTGAACCAGGAGGTACAGAAAAGGCTACAATCTCTAGCCATAGCAACCTGGTATGGTCTTCAGGCCAGATTTCCAGGCCCTTATGGCCAGCTTTGGGGTTAAGGCTGGAGTATACATGTTCTGGGGTCAGCCCAGCCCTACACTGATGACACATCCGGTAACAGGTCTCCATAAAAGCTTCAGCTAGTTCCATGCGTTCGTCACTCAGACCATGGTGAGGATCCAGAGCCAGGGTTACAAGCAAAAAAAAACCACACGCACTAAATGATGCATCTTGGCTCTGAGTTTTCCATCCACAACTTCCCCCAGGAAACTCGGCCTGCGGGGCTCAGACTGCTGACACACGTGGTTTTCTTCCCTCTTCTAAGGCTTCACCATGATCTTGCAGCAAGTGGGTTTCTTTCCGTCGCCCTGACCCGGGGCTGCAGCCGTGCTCCGGCTCCACAGCGCGAGTGAAGTCGGTCTCCCGCCCCCCCGCCCGGCGCCGGCACCTGCTGCACCTGCACCCCCGCCTGCACCCGCGCCTGCACCTGCACCTGCACCTGCATCCACGCCTCCACCTGCATCCACACCTGTACCGGCACCTGCACCTGCACCCACACCTGTACCTGGACCCGTGCCTGCACCTGCATCCTCGCCTGGACCTGCACCTGCACCTGCACCTGCACCGCACCTGCACCTGCATCCATGCCTCCACCTGCATCCGCACCTGTACCGGCACCTGCACCTGCACCTACACCTACACCCGCACCCACACCTGCACCTGCACCCGCACCTATACCTGCACCCGTGCCTGCACCTGCATCCTCACCTGCACCTGCACCTGCACCGCACCTGCACCTGCATCAGCGCCTCCACCTGCATCCGCACCTGTACCAACTCCTGCACCTGCACTCGCACCCACACCTACACCTACACCTGTACCCGCACTGCACCTGCACCTGCACCAGCACCCACACCTGCACCTGCGCCTCCACCTGCATCCGCACCTGTACCGGCTCCTGCACCTGCACCCGCACCTGCACCTGCACCTGCATCCGTGCCTGTACCTACACCCGCACCTGCACCAGCACCCGCACCAGCACCTGCGCCTCTGGCCAATATTTAAACTTCCGGGATCCCTGGGTGGCGCAGCGGTTTGGCGCCTGCCTTTGGCCCAGGGCGCGTTCCTGGAGACCCGGGATCGAATCCCACGTCGGGGTCCCGGTGCATGGAGCCTGCTTCTCCCTCTTCCTATGTCTCTGCCTCTCTCTCTCTCTCTCTGTGACTATCATAAATAAATAAAAATTTAAAAAAAAAAAAAACTTTAAACTTCCCGCCAATTTAGCGGCCGCTGGCCCGCAGTGGTGCAGCGAGGGCTGTTCCTGTGGCCCGAGAGGGCGGGATGAGCCTCCTGTTCTGAGGAAGCTTTTACCCTTAGGCTAATGCAAAACAACACCTCACAGGAAGCCAGTGGCCTCCTTCTGAGTAATCTTTCTCCTATGCCTCAGCTAAGCCTCCGTCGGGCTCTCTCCTGCGGAGCTTCTCCAACGCTGGTGGCCTGGGAATTATCCGAGGGCTTATTGTAAGACAGGCTGCTTGTCTCCAGCCCCAGAGATTCGGAGCCACAATCGGAGGGAAAGCGGAGCCTGCATTTCTAACAGGGTCCCAGGTGATGCTGATGCTGCTGGTTTAACTGATTACACTTGGAGAACCGCTCCTGCCCCTGGGAAGAAACCAAGCTGGGGAGCCCGTGATGGTGAGCTTGGGACCACCCCCGAGCTCCTCCACCGAAGCAGGACCTCTCTGTCTCACAGATGGGGCTTCGTGATGAGATCTCATTCGGGTTGAGGTATCTGCACTAAAAATGGTTGGAAAACCACCTCTCCAGGCAAACCAAAGCAGTTGTAGGGATCATGCAAAATAAAGGCAGAGAAGAAGACAAGCCAGACACCTGCTCAGGGGGACTCCCATCTACTAGAACAGGATAAACGTGCAAAACAAATGAGATAAAATAACTCATGTTACGTAGTTGCAATGACAGGGGTCTCTATAGAAAACATAGTTCACATGTGCTTCACCTACCATCTTCTCACCTCCCATCCCAGAAAAGAACTCAGAGTACTCTTCCTAGTAGGTCCTAGATTTGAATTCAAATTTTTCTCAACGTATTACTGTATTACGGAGCCACAAGCTGTTGACTGAAGTTAGCAGTCAAGCTGGAATCTTAGGGCTATCGCCCATTCAAGTTCTAGTGGGAATATTCTCACAGTCCTACTTATGTGCTGGAGATTGATCGTGTCCCACCCGCCAAATTCACATGTTGAAACCTAATGAGATGGTATTTTGGTGAGGCCTCTGGGAGGTGATTAGGTCTTGAGGATGGAACCCTTGTTAGATCATAAAGGGGGAGCCCTCATGAATAGCATTAGTGCCCTTATGTAAGAGGCTCCAGAAAGGTCCTCACTCTTTCAGCCATGTGAGGGCACAGCAAACCAGGAAGCTGGTCTCACGAGAAAGTGAATTAGCCAGTGCCTTGATCGTGGAATTCCCAGCCTCTGGAACTCTAAGAAATAAACATTTGTTTTTGATAAGCCACCCAGTCGATGGCATTTTGTTAACGCAGCCCAAATGGACTAAGACAATAGGTTTAGGAAATAATTTATAGAGGGGCTGGTGCTTGACAAGATCTCGAGAGACACTTCTAAGATATCCAGGAGCTGAGGGGAGAAGGGAGGAAATGGGGATGAGAAGAGATGAAATTCATTAGGATTAAGAAGAGAATGGTAAGTGGAACCAGCAATTGAGGATGATGCCTTCATGGATCTTCTATTGGAAAGAGAAAAAAAGAGATTATTGGAGGTGCCTACAAGTGCATGCAAGATCAAGAAACAAGTTTTTAAAACTTAACATAGCCCATAGCCCACGTTTATGGGCTATGAATAAGGATATAGAGAAGTTGAAAAAAATACACAAGAAAGGGAATAACATATTGAGCAAGTCCTCAGAGGAAATGTGTGGCCAGTACTCCCTCCTAGCATTGCCTTGAGGTGGTCTGACCACCTTGGATGGAAACAGGAGTGCACAGCCACAGAAGAGGAACCCCAAACACTGTGCCTTAGGGACACCAAGGCTGAATCACAGAAACATGCTAAGAATGGTGAGGGCCGGAAAAATCAAGAGACAAGTGAAGTCAAGAATACGAAGTATCTTCTCTGAACTACCAGAGAAGCAGTGGTCTGGAGTAATTCTAGAATAAAAAGGAACAACATGCTCATTGTGACTTTCACTGCCCCCAAGAGAAGTCTGTATGGGAAGGCCAAGGAATGTTTAAAGTGCTGAGATGAAACAGACAGAAGCACAAGCTCTGTTCTAGGAATGTGACTAATCCTTAAAGAAATCATTTGCCCAACCATTGATTTAAGCAGGGAGGGGAGGGCATACATTTTTTTCTATGGCATGAAATAATGAAAATTCACCAGGCAATATCCTAAAAGCATTCTTTCCAGCATCTCCTTTAACTTAATCCTTGTAATACCAAACCTATTGACAAAACCTATATGTGACCCAGCTGGGATTTGAACCAAGACATGTTAGGTCCCAGGGCCAATGCTTCTATTCCATCTAGTTTATACACTTTTTTCAAAAGCACCCTTGGCCTCACCAAAACATTTGCCCACTTCTCATTGAACAGACTCTGGTGTGTGTGTGTGTGTGTGTGTGTGTGTGTGTGCGTGCGTGTGTGATTTTCCCTCCTCCTCTTTCAAGGCCCATCAACCTTCTCTCTGGGATGCCTTTCTAAGCATCCTGGGCTCAGTTAGTGGTACCCTTCCCTGCCTTCCCCCAGGGTCCCATAACACTCCCTACCCACCTCTCAGATCTCCCACGACATTTGATGATAGACGCCTGTGAGCCTGCCTCTGCTGTCGGCTTGTAGCAAGGCATAACAGAAAGGCCATGGGCTTTGGAGTTAGTGAAAACTTGTTCATATTCCAGTTCTTCCTCTTCTAAGCCATAGAAATGTGGGCAACTTAATCTCTATGAATTTGATTTACTTCTTGGATAAAATCAGGATAATTCATCAGAGGAAGTGTTGTGAAAACTTAAATGCAATAAGATGATATGAAGTCCTGACATACAACAGATGCACACTAAGTGGAAGAAATTGTTATGACTGTTTGAATAAGTGTTAGGTGAATGAAAGGCAGTTTTATCTTGACCCACCATCAGCTCTGTATTTCTGACCACGTGAGATGGCAACGTTTTCTTACAACATAAGTTCTTAGGAAAATATTTAGCCTCTTCATTTAAGAAAAATAAGTTTTATGAGCACATATTTATAAATAACAAGGTATTCTTTTAAATATCTTCATCAAAATAGATCCCAAAAGACCTCGGCCTCCCAATAGTTAGTTTAATGTGAGTGACTAGAAGACTTTATAAATAATAAAACTATAATTGTCTTTAAATGGCTGTCAAATTCTTACTAAATTAAATCCCAACCTCTCTTCTCCAATTTATCTTAATGAATGAAGTTTTACTGTATTTACATTTCAATGGCAAGAGCAAAGTAAATAAGACCCAGAAATCTCAAATCCAAATGTTGTTGAAGAACCATCCCCCAAAGTTCTTTCAGTTTAATGGTAGCATAAAAGGGTTTCTAAAGGAGGCTGGAAACAATTCTCTACAGTAAATTCATCTGAGGGCATATGTAGAGCAAAAATAGCCTTGGGAGTGGTGGGTACATGGAGCTTCATTATGCTCTCTCTGTACAGTAAAGATATTTAGAAATTTTTCATAATAAAACTTTTTTTAAAAAACCAGAAATTTCATCATCATCATCATCATCATCATCATCATATCATCATCATTTGTTAAATGTATGAAGAGTTTGGTAGGTACAATATGTCTCTTAACTCATAAAATTATTAGTTCCTTTGAATTAAGCTTAAAGACATTACATACATTTCTCAAATTCACATTCCTAATTAGTGGCAGATTCCAGCATCCAAAAATTTAACCAGCTCAAGATATCCAGAATGTGGTCAGGGAAGGGAGGAGAGAGAGAGAGAGAGAGAATGAGGGGGGGCAGGGCAAGATGGCAGAGCAGTAGGGGTCCTCAACTCACTTGGTCCCACCAACTTACCTAGATTACTTTCAAACCATCCTGAAAACCTACAAATTCGACCTGAGATTTAAAGAGAGAACAGCTGAAACACTACAGAGTGAAGGGTTTTTGCTTCTAACAAGAATCATCTAGGGTGAAATTTACTTCAGTTGTGGTTGATATTCTTGACTCAGCTTGCTCATACAGCCACTCTGCACTGAGCAAAATGACTAGAAATAAGAACTCACCTTATTTCTTATTCTGAAAGAATCAGAAACAGTCCTCTCTCCCACAGAGTTACAGAATTTGGATTACAATTCGATGTCAGAAAGCCAATTCAGAAGCACAATTATAAAGCTACTGGTGATTCTGGAAAAAAGCATAAAGGATTCAAGAGACTTCATGACTGCAGAATTTAGATCTAATCAGGTCAAAATTAAAAGTCAATTAAATGAGATGCAATCCAAACTGGAGGTCCTAACGACAAGGGTTAATGAGGTAGAAGAAAGAGTGAGTGACATAGAAGACAAGTTGATGGCAAGGAAGGAAGCTGAGGATAAAAGAGAAAAACAAAAGACCATGAGGAAAGGTTAAGGAAAATAAATGATAGCCTCAGAAGGAAAAATCTACGTATAATTGGGGTCCAGACTGTGCTGAGAGGGACAGAGGGACAGAAAGCATATTTAAACAAATCATAGCTGAGAATTTCACTAATTTGGAGAGGGAAACAGGCATTCAGATACAGGAGATAGAAAGGTCCCCACCCCCATAATCAATAAAAACCATTCAACACCTCGACATTTAATACTGAAACTTGCAAATTCTAAAAATAAAGAAAAAGTCCTTAGACAGCAAGAGACAAGAGATCCCCAACTTACATGGGGAGAAATATTAGATTAACAGCAGAGGTCTCCACAGAGACCTGGCAGGTCAGAAAGGGCGAGCGGGATATACTCAGGATCCTAAGTGAGAAAAACATGCAGCCAGGAATACTCTCTCCAGCAAGGCTCTCATTCAGACTAGAAGGAGAGATCAAGAGCTTCCAAGATAGGCAGACACTGAAAGAATATGTGACCACCAGGCCAGCTCTGCAAGAAATATTAAGGGGCACTCTGTAAAAGAAAGAGGAAGTCCAAGGAAACAATCCTGAAAAACAGGGACTGAATGGGTATTACAATGACCCTAAATTCATATCTTTCAATAGTAACTCTGAATGTGAATGGGCTAAATGATCCCATCAAAAGATGCAGGGTTTCAGACTGGATAAAAAAGCAAGACCCATCTATTTGCTGTCTACAAGAGACTCATTTTAGAACTAAGGACACCTCCAGCCTGAAAATGAAAGGTTAAAGAACCAGTTACCATTCAAATGGTCCTCAAAAGAAAGCTGGGGTAGCCATCCTCATATCAGATAAATTAAAGTTTATCCCAAAGATTGTGGTAAGAGATGAAGAGGGACACTATATCATACTTAAAGGGTCTATCCAACAAGAGGACCTAACAGTCATGAATATTTATGCCCTGAATGTGGGACCTGCCAAGTATACCAATCAATTAATAACCAAAGTTAAGACATACTTAGATAATAATACACTAATACTGGGAGACTTCAACACAGCACTTTCTGTAAATGACAGATTTTCTAAGGACAACATCTCCAAAGAAACAAGAGCTTTAAATGATACACTGGACCAGATGGATTCCACAGATATTTACAGAACTTTACATCCAAATGCAACCGAATACGCATTCTTCTCAAGTGCACATGGAACTTTCTCCAGAATAGAACACATACTGGGTCACAAATCAGGTCTCAACCGATACTAAAAGATTGGGATTGTCCCTTGTGTATTTTCAGACCATAGTGCTTTGAAACTTGAACTCAATCACAAGAAGAAACTTGGAAGAAACTCAAACACATGGAGGTTAAAGAGCATCCTGCTAAAAAATGAATGGGTCAACCAGGAAATTGGAGAAGAATTAAAATGATTCATGGAACCTAATGAAAATGAAGATACAACTATTCAAAATCTTTGGGATACAGCTAAAGCAATATTTCCCTAAGAGAGAAATACATCGTGGGCAGCCCCAGTGGCTCAGCAGTTTAGCACTGCCTTCAGCCCAGGGCAGGATCCCGGAGACCCAGGATTGAGTCCCACATCAGGCTTCCTGCATGGAGCCTGCTTCTCCCCCTGCCTGTGTCTCTGTCTCTCTGTCTCTCTGTCTCTCTGTCTCTCTCTCTCTCTCTCTGTGTGTGTCTCTCATGAATAAATAAATAAAATCTTTTAAAGAGAGAGAGAGAGAGAGAGGGAAGTACATCGCAATACAACCATCCCTCAAAAAATTGGAAAAAAAATCAAATACACAATCTAACCTCACACCTAAAGGAACTGGACAAAGAACAGCAAATAAAACCTACACCCAGCAGAAGAAGAGAGTTAATAAAAATTCGAGCAGAACTCAATGAGATAGAGACCAGAAGAACTATAGAACAAATCAACAAAACCAGGAGTCGGTTCTTTGAATTAATAAGATAGATAAACCATTAGCCAGCCTTATTAAAAAGGAAAAAGACTCAAATTAATAAAATCACGAATGAAAAAGGAGAGATCACAACCAATAACAAGGAAATACAAACGATTTTAAAAACATATTATGAGCAGCTATACGCCAATACATTAGGCAATCTAGAAGAAATGGACGCATTTCTGAAAAACCACAAACTACCAAAACTGGAACAGGAAGAAATAGAAATGCTGAACAGGCCAATAACCAGGGAGGAAATTGAAGCAGTCATCTAAAAACCTCCCAAGACCCAAAAGGCCAGGGCCAGATGGCTTTCAGGGGAATTCTATTCAACGTTTAAAGAAGAAACAATAGCTATTCTACTAACAGTGTTCCAAAAGATAGAAAGGGATGGAATACTTCCAAACTTGTTCTATGAGACCAGCATCACCTTAATTCCAAAGCCAGACAAAGACCCCAACAAAAAGGAGAATTCTAGACCAATATCCCTGATGAACATGGATGCAAAAATTCTCAACAAGATACTAGCCAATAGGATCCAACAGAACATTAAGAAAATTATCCACCCTGACTGAGTGGGATTTATCCCTGGGATGCAAGGCTGGTTCAACACTCGTAAAACAATCAATGTGATTGATCATATTACCAAGAGAAAAAAGAAGAACCATATGATCCTCTCAATAGATGCAGAGAAAGCATTTGACAAAATACGGCATCCATTCCTGATCAAAACTCTTTAGAGTGTAGGGATAGAGGGAACATTCCTCAGCATCATAAAAGCCATCTAGAAAAGCCCACAGCTAATATCATTCTCAATGGGGAAACACTGGGAGCCTTTCCCCTAAGATCAGGAACACGACAGGGATGTCCACTCTCAACACTGTTAGTCAACATAGTCCTAGAAGTCCTAGCCTCAGCAATTGGCCAACACAAAGAAATAAAAGGCATTCAAATTGGCAAAGAAGAAGTTCAACTCGGGAAGCCCAGGTGGCTCAGCGTTTTAGCACTGCCCTCAGCCCAGGGCCTGATCCTGGAGACCCGGGATCAAGTCCCACATCGGGCTCCCTGCATGGAGCCTGCTTCTCCCTCGGCGAGTGTCTCTGCCTCTCTCTCTCTCTCTCTCTCTCTGTCTCTCATGAATAAATAAATAAAATCTTTAAAAAAAGAAGAAGTTAAACTCTCCCTCTTTGCAGATGACATGACACTGTACCTAGAAAACCCAAAAGACTCCACCCCAAGATTGCTAGAACTCATACAGCAATTCGGCAGTGTGGCAGGATACAAAATCAATGCCCAGAAATCAGTGGCATTTCTATACACTAACAGTGAGACTGAAGAAAGAGAAATGAAGGAGTCAATCTCATTTACAATTGCACCCAAAAGGTAAGATACCTAGGAATAAACCTAACCAGAGAGGTAAAGGATCTATACCCTAAAAACTACAGAACACTTCTGAAAGAAATTGAGGAAGACACAAAGAGATGGAAAAATATTCCATGCTCACGGATTGGAAGAATTAATATTGTGAAAATGTCCCTGTTCCCCAGGGCAATGTACACGTTCAGTGCGATCCCTATCAAAATACCATGGACTTTCTTCAGAGAGTTGGAACAAATAATCTTAAGTTTTGTGTGGAATCAGAAAAGACCCCGAATAGCCAGGGGAATATTGAAAAAGAAAACCAGAACCAAGGGCATCACAATGCCAGATTTCAGATTTCAGGTTGCACTACAAAGCTGTGATCATCAAGACAGTGTGGTACTGGCACAAAAACAGACACAGAGATCAATGGAACAGAATAGAGAATCCAAAAGTGGACCCTCAACTCTACAGTCAACTAATATTCGACAAAGCAGGAAAGACTATCCACTGGAAAAAGGAAAGTCTCTTTAATAAATGGTGTTGGGAACATTGGACATCCACATCCAGAAGAACGAAACTGGACCATTCTCTTACACCAGACACAAAGATAAACTCAAAATGGATGAAAGATCTAAATGTGAGACAAGAATCCATCAGAATCCTAGAGGAAAACACAGGCAACACCCTTTTTGAACTTGGCCACTGTAACTTCTAGCAAGATCCGTCCATGAAGGCCAGAGAACCAAAGTAAAAATGAACTATCGACTTCATCAAGATAAAAGGCTTCTGCACAGCAAAAGAAACAGTCAACAAAACTAAAAGACAACCTAAAGATGGGAGAAGAGATTTGCAAGTGACCTATCAGATCAAGGGCTAGTATCCAAGATCTATAAAGAACTTATTAAACTCAACACCAAAGAAACAAACAATCCAATCAGGAAATGGGCAAAAGACATGAACAGGAATCTCACAGAGGAAGACATAGACATGGCCAACATGCACGTGAGAAAATGCTCCACATCACTGGCCATCATGGAAATACAAATCAAAACCACAGTGAGATCCCACCTCACACCAGTGAGAATGGGGAAAATTAACAAGACAGGAAGCCATACATGTTGGAGAGGATGTGGAGAAAGGGAAACCTTCCTGCACTGTTGGTGGGAATGTGAACTGGTGCAGCCACTCTGGAAAACTGTGTGTGGAGGTTCCTCAAAGAGTAAAAAATAGATCTGCCCTACGACCCAGCAATTGCACTGCTGGGGATTTACCCCAAAGATACAGATGCAGGGAAATGCCAGGACACCTGCACCCCAATGTTTATAGCAGCAATGTCCACAATAGCCACACTGTGGAAGGAGCCTTGGTGCCCATCTACAGATGATGGATAAAGAAGCTGTGGTCTGTGTATACGGTGGGATATTCCTCAGCCATTAGAAATGACAAATACCCACCATTTGCTTCAATGTGGATGGACCTGGAGGGTATTATGCTGAGTGAAATAAGTCAATCGGAGAAGGACAATCATCATATGGTCTCATTCATTTGGGGAATATAAGAAATAGTGAAAGGGAATAAAGGGGAAAGGAGAGAAAATGAGTGGGAAATATCAGTGAGGGTGACAAAACATGAGAGACTCCTAACTCTGGGAAACTAACAAGGGGTAGTAGAAAGGGAGGTGGTGGGGGGACGGGGTGATCAGGTGATGGCCACTGAGAGGGGCACTTGACAGGATGAGCACTGGGTGTTATACTACATGTTGGCAAATTGAACTCCAATAAAAAAATATACAAAAAATAATGAGACAGAGAGAGAGGAGACATGGTATTCTCCAGGGAAAAGAAATGCTCTTCCTTCTTCTCTATGAAAAGAGCCCTCAAGTAGAGAACACAGAGCTGAAAGCAAACGTGATAGCTGGAGACACTTAGGTGGCTTGTGGACACCCCGGGAGTGAAACAAGTAGAGCAGACCATAGCACTAACTGGGATGAAGCTGGCAAAAGTGAGGAAACAGCACTTCCACTGGGATCCATCAGAAAGGGAGATGAATCAGAGAATTTGTTGAATCAGAAAATTCAGAATGCGCTGTGTGCAAACACTGGAGGAAGAATGAATCACGCCACCATGGAAATTCATCCAGATGTTTCTCTTCCAAGAAAAAGTGTGAAGTGAGAACTTTTGCGTTTCAAGAAATTCAGGCAACGTAACCAACGGAAGTCCTTATCACAAGATTTCACGGGCAGAACAGAGTCTCCATGTGGGTGGAGGAAAGAAGTCGGCTCTCAAAGCCCCATGTTAACCTGGAATTCTCCATAACAATATTAAATACACTCGGTGTTTTTTTGTCAACGTGCAACAAATATTTATTGAGCAAGTATTGTTTGGCACCATGCTGTATGCTGTAATACAACAGTGAAGAAAACATTTGCAATCCTCCCAAGGCCCAGTGGGGGTGGAGGCGGGGGGGGGGGCGGGGGGAGGGTGGTGGCACAGACAAAATGAGTCAAACAACAAATAAATAAAATTAAAACTTCTAAGTGACACTGAATTCATTGTATGGATGGCCAGAACAAAGTATCACAGACTGAGTAGATATAGAACAGAAATTCATTTTGTCACAAATCTGGAGGATAAAAGTTCAAGATCGAGGTATCCACAGGTCTGGCTTCTTCTGAAGCTTCTGTCCTTGGCTTACAGATGGCATTCTCACTGTGTCCTCAACATGGTCATCTTTCTGCGCATCGTCTGTGCCCTAATCTCCTCTTCTTGTAAAAACACCCATAATACAGGATTAGAGCCCACCCATCTGACCTCAATTTCCCTTAATTACCCCTTTAAAGACCTTATCTGAAATACAGTCACATCATAAGGTATTAAGGGTTGGGACTTCAACACATGAATTGTGGGGTGGAGGGAACACTACAGCCATGAAATTGAAAAACAGGATGCTGGTCTCACCTTCACAAGGAAGTCCTGCCTATCCAGTCTGACTAAGTTAGACCTAATTTATTGTCAAAGCACGAGGCACCTCCTCCTCACGGTGCCTAATTTACAGTTGCAATTTTACATTTCCTTGTGTGACCATTTGCTTAAGACTGTCCTCCCCACTCCCCACAATAGCTCCAAGAAGGCAATTCTACTTTTGCCTCACACTTAGCGCTTAACAGTGCCTGGCATCTAGCAAGTGAGACGTCCATAAATATGTTAAATAAAAGGAGGCATGAATAAATGAATGAGCATCAAGCCTGAAAGCAATGTTGGGGTGGGAGGTAGCATCTCAAGTGGGCCCTAAAGGATGACATGAGGAGCTAGCCAAAGAGGTCATTAATGGAAGAAAGACAACTCCAGCCTGAGAAGAGCATGTGTGAAAGACTTGAAAAAAACAAGAACTGGACCTACTATGAAATATGTGTATTATATAGTGCCTCACGCTAGGTAAACTCACTATGGCATTGAGGTGAGCCTGGCATGTGTTCCAGATGTTCTTGGATATGCTGAAGACGTTTTGGAAGAAAGGACTAGCAATATTTCATGAAGCTAATTTCTTTAGGGAATTCAAGCAAAAATAAACCAACAAGAAAATACCAGAGACCAATAATCCCTCATTTTTCCCCAATTTCAAACTAGAAAATTATCTTCCTCAATCAGAAGTAAGCCCCCCACAGGGGCACCTGGGTGGCTCAGTCAGTTAAGCATCCATCTCTTGATTTCAGCTCAAGTCATGATCCCAGGGTCTTGAGATCAAGCCCCACATCGGGCTCCATGCTGAGTGTGGAGCCTGCTCAAGATTCTCTCTTTCCCTCTCCCTCTGCCCCTCCCCCTGCTCACTCTCTCTCTCTCAAAAAAATTATTTTTTAAAAAAACTAAGCCCTCCCAGTTTGCAAAGAGTAACAATCATCCATCCGTAGAGATTCAGCTGCCAAGATGAGAAGAGTTTATTATGATTTTGAGCTAAATTGTGTATGGCCTTGGGCTTAATTTATTGTTACTCTACATGCACTTTTTTTTTTTAGAGCATTGAATCCATTCCTCAAATTCAAAAGTCACTCCATTGGTTCTGAAACTCCTACAGTGGAATACCTTTGAAAGACTGCTAACACAGGGCTCTGAGTCTTCATGAAGAGCTGCCGTTGGTAAGATAAGCAATAAATATGTTTAAGCTTTGCTCCTAAGTTACACATTACTGCAAGTACATAAATGTATACATCTTTCATGAAACACACATTAAAATCTACCACTCCCTAGTGAAAGAGACTTTAATGATCAAAATATCCCTATTTGAGTTCTGACCTTGCCAGTAGCCAGCTATGTGACCTTGACTACATCATCATGATATATTTATGTGTGTGTTTATCTCCATCACTCGATTATAATTCTTTAAGGGCAGAGATCATGTTTCATTATCTTTTAAATCTTTGCCAGCTTCTCTTGTGACAGGACTCATCAAATAAACGTTGGACAGCTGGATGGAATAGACAAACAATGCCTATGATGGATAAGATAGGTGTTACCCTCTTTACCGATGAGTTAACTGAAAATAAACATATATATGAAATAATTATAAGTTAAAAGGCATATCTAACTAAGGTGAAATTATACAGTATTAATAATAAATTCACTGGAGGTGAGAGAATAAGAAAAGCGAGATGTCCTCACTAAATTTAGTGAAGACTGTATTTGACTTGCTTAAGAGTACCTCTAGTTGGGATGCCTGGGTGGCTCAGTGGTGGAGCATCTGCCTTTGGCTCCGGTGGTGGTCCTGGGGTCCTAGGATCAAGTCCCACATCAGGCTCCCCATGGGATGCCTGCTTCTCCCTCTGCCTGTGTCTCTGCCTTTCCCTCTCTCTCTCTCTCTCTCTCTCTCTCTCTCTCTCGAATAAATAAATAAAATCTTTTAAAAAAGAGAAAAGAATACCTCTAGTTGGAGGTGCATAAGGAGGCTACAAAAGGATTACTGGTTCTGTGTTGCCTGGCTTCTCTATGCTGGTTCCGAGTCCTTGCTCCTTAATTTCTTTAGAATATATCCTCACTCACGTTCTGCTGTGAAAGGAAGGGATTACTTCCCTTTTTTCAACTATTCTGTTTTTCAAATCTAATATTTTCACTGGGTTCTGTTTTAGAAGATTGTTAGTACCTTCCCTTACTTCCTTAAGTATATTTATCCTACTTATGTTAAATTCTCTTTCCATCTGTTCCAATACTTTTGCTTCAGATGGCAAATGCTAACCCATTTTTTTTTTGTCGATTGTGTTCAGCGCAGGCCACCCCCGAATTGCACCACTTTGGCATGGGGATTATTTTGAACTGAAGACAATGGAGACCTAAAAGACTCAAGAAGAGCTTTGTACCTCCCCCTTAACTGCCTAGAAGAATTTAGATAGGGAGCTTATGCCAGGAAGAGAGCTATTACCAGAGACAACTTTTTGTATAAGAAAGAGTTCTCCGCCTAGCATAGCAAACACTCATTTACCAAGTATTTGCTCTCTCCATCTTCCTGCGACCTGTCATCCTCTCAGATGAAGACCCAAACCCCTACCCCTTCTTCTTAGCTCAGGATGGCGTGTTAGCCTCGATTGCTGGACCATCTTTGACCCTCTCCTGCCCATGTGGGGCTTCCATACATAAATTAAATTTGTTTTCTCACTGTTAATCTGTTTTATGACAATTTAGATTATTAGGCTAGCCAAGAACCTAGAAGGGAAGAGAGGAGAAAAATCTCCTCCCCAGTGCTCTCTTCTAGGGAAATTATATTCCTCTGGTGTCTGCTTATTTTGGCTTGTGGGCTCATATTACCCTAGAGATACCAGCCGCCTTGTGTTCTCATGTGCATTGAGAAAGGTCCAAATACCAGGCCCTGTCTTTGTCATTACCACAGATTAAGGAGAAAGAGGGATGATAAGTCCCAGGACAGAGAACCCTGGCACAGGATCCACCACTCCTGTTTGCTGCCACTACAGCAGACATCTCCTCTGGCCAAGATTTCACCCCTAAACCCTTATTTAGGGAGAAACACATAAGGAGAAAGCATATCCAGAGTTTGTAATATAGATGCCCCTAGGATCTGGGGAGAGTGAAAGAGTTAATGCCCAAGAATAGCCAGTCCACCCTTCCAGCAACCCCTCATTCCAACGGGGCAGTCACCAGCACTAGCAGCCTAGCAATAGAAGAATTAAGCATTGGTTTGCCCTAAGGCAATAGGGGAAAGCAGTGAGAACTGAACCCCTAAAGACTTCTTTCCATCTCTGTCTTCCCAGAGCCCATTTGCAAGGCCACCCACCTCCTACACTGACCATTCGAGATAGCTCTCAGTCTGCCACGGCTTCTTATGTTTTGTTTTATTTGTTCCTAGATTCTACTATCTTGGATCCTTCTTTCTATAGATTCTCCAAGGCTGATTTTGGAGTAGGTTGCCAGGAGCCCAGGCTAGCTTGCTTGTGTTTAGGACCTGGAAGCCCATCTCCTCAATGGGTTTCTTTAAACACATTTTTTGGCCTGCATCCAGGTATCATTAGTCAACATGTAAATTGTGATACCATTTGAGAAGCAGTTTATCCTGATGAATCAAAGCCTTCCGATGCGCCTAGCAACGCCACTTTTAGAAATGTTTCTTAAGGAGATAAGCTGATATGTATGCGAAAGTGTTTAAGGTCATTCACTGCAGTATTATCGCTAATAGGAACAATTTGGAAACAACTGAGTGCTCATCAACAAGGGATTGGATAAAGTCTGGTATTCAAATGCAACCCAATGCCACTTAGACATAAAAATGATAAGAAACATCTATATTTATGTATAAAAGATACACTCAGTGATTGTTAAATTGCATTTATAATTTCATTCCGTTTATGTAAAACGAAAGAGAGAAAGGGAAAAAGAGGTCTGGATCACATCGGTAGCAAAATGCTACCAATGATTGTCTCTAGGTTTGGGATTTAAAATTACGGCTGCTTTCTTCACGATGATTTTCTATATTGTTTGAGATGCAAACACTGATCTTTATAATCTTTATGATCAGAAAGAAATATAAATCTACTTTCATCTTTGAAAATCAAAATATAATAAATATCCCTCAACATCATAAAGCCAGACTTAAGTTTCCCTGATGATTAAGCCCCATTCATATAGTGGCAGGGACTTGAGAATAATCTGCTGTAGGCCTTCCGCAATAATTTGCTTGTGTTATAACTCAATAACCCCTGTAACCCAAGGGTACAATAAAATAGGAGTGCTAATTCACTGGAGCTGAAGGAAGACTAATTATCCTGGGGAGAGGGCTTCCCCTGAGCTTAGTCACTTGTAACTCATGGTGGGACCACCAGGGGCAAACAGAGGAGCTGCAAGCTAATGAATTATTCATGGTCTTGACTGCTGGAAGGGATTCATTGAAGCATCTTTCATGCTGCTAGGTCCTGCAAGTCTAAGGTGACCAATCAGCTGATGTTAGGTTGAGGAAAAGGGATAGAAGTGAACATAAACACTGTGAGGGTCAGGTGTTGAAAGCAAGAATCAAGAATGAGTCAGATATTTTGCTGATGCTCCACGGCCTTATGACGTTGAGTTTTGTTTTTGTTTTTGTTTTTGTTTTTTTGGCCTAGAGTCTGAAAACTTAATTCAAATGAGCTAATGGGCTCCCCTGGAGCACAATAGTTTTTGGAGAAACAGTTATAGTTTCCAGAGACATAGGAAAGGATTGACTGACTCTTGGGCCAAATACAATGGCTGAAGCATCCCAGAGTGAGAGGAAAATTGCTCCAGGTTAACAAGATTTGGGGACTGCTCAGAGTTTATCATTGAGATTAGAATATATTTATATTTATTAGAAATGTCAAGAAATCAGATTTTTTCCCAATATTCAAAGAAAAGATATTGAGAATAACAGACCCAGTTATTTCACAATGTACCTGCTCCTACTTTATAACAAGGTACAAAGGAGCAACCACAGCTTGGCAGGTGGATTAAATGACCCAAGGAAAAGTCATTATACTGATGACTTCAGAGTCAATTTAGTGACTATAAACTAAAAGGGAACTTATCTACTCTGTGCCACGCACTATACTGGGCACTTTCTATGCATAATCTCATTTATTTCTCACAAAGCTGAATAAGATAGGGAAATTATCCCCAAGTTGTAGATAAGGAAAAATGGGGATCACAAAGTAATAATCTTGGCCACGCTTCAAAACCAATTAAGAAGTTCATAACCAGGTTCAAGAATCAGACCTGTTCGATTCCAGAAACAAAACAAACACTATACTTACACTCACCAACCTGTATCCCAAACTCCTCTCTTGGCCCAAATGGTGTAAATCAGAAGTTCTTTAGTGTAACCTCCACCGTAAGTCTCAGGTTTAAGGTTCTAATAATAACTTGGCTGGGTTTTCTTGCTAGGCACACCAAGACTTGTATTACGTGCTGCAAATGTGCTTGTTCATCCAGTATCCATTCCCCCTTCCCTTTCTGATTATGCCTCCAACTAGCTCCTGGGTTTTCATAACAGCATTAAATTGCTACATCAGCCAAACTTGGGTTTTTTTGGATTTTCCTATTGTGTGAGTCAGTAAATCCTCATTATCACTTAGGCAGTGTGAGTTTTGACATTGTTTCCTGATACAGAATTTGTTTCTAGAAGTGGAGCAATGGAAGTAATAAGTTTATTAGTAATACATTTCTAATAAACATATAAAGGTGGGATTGCCTGGAGACAGAAAGTGAAGAGCACTGAGAACCCATTGATCTTGAATTGAGAATTTGGTGATCTTTTTTTCTGATTATGAAATGGCTGGTCGTACTATAGCCTATTAATAAAATAATCATATAGTTTATTGTCCAAACTAGAACACATTTGAGAATGAAACAGAGATGCCACTAATAATGTCAGGATAATCATTCACTGTTCAGGTTTCAACCATGTTTTTTATTCGTAACCCTTGGAGCCCAGCAATGTCTTTACAATATATATTTATGGTAATTTATCCAGGATGTGTTGTATTTTAAGGTCCCCCTTGGAGTATGCAGTATCTCTTTATAATGGATAGAAGTCCATTTCCATATAATGGAAATAGAAGTTCATTATGGTTGAAGTTGCATGTGGGAAAGAGGCAAGCCAGGAGAAGAGAAAATAGGCAACAGCCAAATCACCAGCTTTTTTTTTTTTTTTTTTTTTTGCTAAGGAGGCAGATTTTTTTTTTTACATGTGATTGGTAATCATTTTATTTTATTTTAATTCAATTTGCCAGCATAGTATAATACCCAGTGCTCATCTCATCATGTGCCCTCCTCAGTGTCCATCACCCAGTTATCCCGTCTGCCCACCCACCTCCCCTTCTGCAACCCTTTGTTTCACAGTTAGGAGTCTCTCATTGCTTGTCGTCTTCTCTAATTTTTCCCACTCAGTTTCCCTCCTTCCCTTATGGTCCCTCTCACTATTTCTTAGATAAGGAGGCAGATTTTATTGTGAATGTGATAGGAAACCACTACAAGAGCTTAAGAAGAGTAGCAGTTTACCAATCTCACTCTTTAAAAAAAAAAAAAAAAATGTTCTTTGAAGCACCTGGGTGGCTCAGTCAGTTAGTTGAGTGTCTGACTCTTGGTTTTGGCTCAGGTCATGATCTCAGGGTCATGGGGTCAGTCCCATGTCAGACTCTGTGCTCAGCACAAGTCTGCTTGAGATCCTCTCCCTCTGCCCCCTCCCTGGTGCATGCATGCATGTTCTCTCTCACAAATAAATAAAATAAATCTTTTTTTAAAAAAAAAAAAGGATAACTGAAAAAGTAGTCACACTCAGGTGCATCACTCTCTCTCAAATAGATAAATAAATCTTCTTTAAAAATTGTTCTTTTAAAAAAAAATTGTTCTTTTATAATGAGGAAGATAGGTAAACAGTAAGGAAGCCACGTCAACTATTGCTCTAAGACCAATAAACATTTTTAACACAGATAGTGGCACATGGATTGAGGAAAGGGGACAAATTTGAGAGACTGAGAAGCAGGAGGGGTGAAGACTCAGTCACCTGAAGCCAATTTTCTTAATGACACATTGGCCTAAATTCTTAATAACAACTAGCATTTCAAGACTGATGTTAACAGTTTGAGCCCATTTTTGTATTCTTTTAAATTTCTTCTTATTCTGCATTGTTCAAGGACCTTTTATCAATGTAGCTGAGGGCATTTTCACATTTAGATCATATGGCTCCTAAATGTTTAACGGATGCAAAGCATTTTGTATACAAAACATTTGGAGTAGTCCCTTTCGTGTATTTTTTTTTCATTCTTTCAGCTGTTTATTCCAGTTATGCCTACCACTGAGCTTTTCAAGGACTTTTGCTCAATTAGTCTAAGGGCACATCTGTCTCAGTTTCATTTTTCTGATAAGTGTTTATCACATTTGTAGAATTCCACATGATTCTCCTAATGTATCCCTTTCGAGGATTCTTGCCTCTTTCTTGCTGGATTTGCATCTTCTGAGCTCTGAATGGATTTATTAAACAAATGAGATCATACTGAACATCGCCCCATGTTTAGCTAAGTATGACCTTTTATATAGAACAATCAAAAGATACAATGATATATAAGAAATATCTTTACCAAATTTCATTTTATATTAAAAAATAATCCTTGAAATCCTTGAAAAAAAATATCCCATGAAATTAGGAATTGCATACTGGTAATTGGAAGCATTGTCACGGTAGAAGTACAATGCAGCATGGCGAACTTAATGAGTCTAGGACTTGACGTCGAACAGACTTGAAGGTGAAGATCAGCCATGATTCTTCTAAGCTATGTGACCAAGGCCAACTTATTTGAGTTTTATGAGCCCTAATTTCCCTCATCTCTATGATACTAAGATTTATTTCATAAGGTTGTTGTAAGGATTGAATTTAAAAATGTACAAAGCACTTAATACATACCTGCGTGGGGAGCACTTTAAAAATAGTAGCTATTGGGGACACCTCGGTGGCTCAGCTGGTTAGGTGCCCAACTCTTAGTTTGGCTCAGGTCATGGTCTCAGGGTTGTGTGATCAAGTCCCACATTCCACTCCCAGCTTAGCACAGAGTCTGCTTGAGATTCCCTCTCCCCCTCTCTCTGCTCCGCTTCCCACTTGCAGGCACATGCACGTGTGCTCTCTGGGTGTCTCTTTCTCTAAAACAAATAAGTCTTTAAACGAAAATAAAAATAGTAGCTATTGTCATAAATGTTAAGCCAGATCCCTCTGTCCATAGGGAATTGGACAGAAGCCCAGTAGTATGACAGCTAGAAAGTTTGTGCCAATTTTCTTATCTGGAAAATGAAGTAATAGTATTACCTCCCTTGTGGGGCTATACTGAGAATTAAAAGACATAATGTATGTAAACATCTGACATTGTGACTGGCACATGCTGGGCACTCATATTTAGCCATTATTTTTTTTTATTCTGATTAAATGTAAATCAAGTAATAATTTCATTTAAACACTCACTATGAATTAACAGTTCTCAGTACCTTGTATCTCGAGAACTAAAGCGAACAGTAAATAAACCCCAAAATGGGCTTTAACAACATAACCAACAGACTATATGCAATATTGAAAGGATCTCTTACCTTCAAATGTATCCCTTGACATCTCAGACTCTATTATCCATATAAATAAGATATTATTGGTGGAAAGTTAATAACCAGCACCTAAGAGCCCAAACTATAATTTATGTGATACCATCAGAACTTTTCTTTTCACCTTGGAGAATGACAAAAGGGGAGATTTGGGGAGACTGAGGGTCCAGCAGCCTGGTTAATAGACTCAATAGTAGAGTTGCAACTTCTTACAACATCGATACTTTATTGACCCCCCTTGAAATGGCCAGTGGAAACTGCTGTACACACAAATGGATTTACTATTATGGGGATCCTGGAGGTGGGATCCCTTGGAACCCATCAGGTCAGTTCACTGAGGACAAAATGACCCTTTCTAAAACTTTACTTGAGATCCAGAAGAGACACAGGTCACGAACAACTGCAGCCTTTTAAGACAATGAGCTGATAGAGGGTTGTTTTACTCAGGATGTGTGTTGAGCTGCTGTTGATACCTAAAATTTATTCATCACTCGTTTAATCATCTGAGTCTCTATAAGCAGTCCAGAGGAGCTGTCAGCGCCAGGGACCCAAGTTATTTTATTTCTGTGTTTTTGTTCTGCAGTCCCAAGAATATTACTGTCATCTCAAGTTCCAAGAGGGCCCACTATGATGGCTTCACTCCAACAAAAGAGTTCAAGGAGAAGGATACGCCACTCACTTTCTAAGGCATGACCCAGAATTTATAAACCTCCCTCCCACTCATATCCCATTAGCCATAACTTAGCAATATGTACGCCTACCTGCAAAGGAGGCTGGGAAAGTCCCTTTATTTTGGATGGCAATGTGCCAAGCTACATCTTGGGGTTCTGTTACTGTGGAAATTAATTGAGAACAGATAAGAAAAAACGAGCAGCCTCTACCAAAAAGGCAGTTTAGGTTGATAGTTAAGGACACAGGCCTTTGAGACTAAGATTCTGGATTTGAGTCATGAAATAACAGTCAAGCAGTTGGGTTAACTAGTGATTCACTGGGTGAACTTCCTCTCACTGACCTGCACTTTCCTCATGACATAGTATCTATCTCACTAGATCACTGAAAGCATTAAAAGCGCTAAATTTTTCAGCCTAATTCTTGGCACTCAGTAGGCACTCAATAATGTAAAAGAAATTAGGAACATCAGTTCTTCATTAGGGCATTTTTCTAGGAAAGATAGAACCTTAAGGACAAGGACTGTGTCTTGGATTATCTCATGGAGAAAGGGTGAGTACATTTGGCATGCAGCATCTAGAAGAGCAGAAAAAGGTGTTTTTCCATATATGTCTTTCTAAATAGTCCCTTTGAGTGATGTCAGTATTCTCCAGGTGTTGAGTGTTGAAGGAAATATGCCAAGCTTTATAGGGCAAGCAATGATTCCCACATGCTGCTCTCGGCACTGACTGCTTTCAAATCATCTGACTCTGGATAAAATTTATGGGTTCCTGGGCATCCCATAATCAGAACCTCCAGGCATATGGCAGTGGGAGATAAAGCTGGGACACCACTAGGCTTTAGAACCATGGCTGAGTAATAATACCACTAATAATAAGAGTTTTTGTTGTTATTAATGCAGCTACATTTATTTAGCCTTACAATGTGGCTGGCGTGGGTATAAGCACTTTGTAAATATTAACTCATTTAAGTTTCATAGCAACCCTATGAGTTGTTATTTTTATTATCTTCACCTTACCAGCTGAGAAACTGACACACAAAAAGCTTAAGTAGTTTATTCCCATCACAAAGTAAGTACTTGAGTCAGGCTTTGGATCCAGTCTTACCCAGAATCCACACACTTAACCACGCTGTGCTGCCCCCATTTACAGTGGAAGGAAAGTGCCAAGTGGAACAGGAGCCAACTTGGGAACAGTCAGGGCTCTGTCGCAGCCTGAAACTCAGGATGCTCTCACTGGGCATCCCACCCACCCCTGCTCACTTCCCGAAACATCTAAGATGCTTCATAAAAGCTGAAATAAACTACCTCTTGAAGAGCATCACTAGGTAAGAGATATTTTTCCAAACATGACACAAGACAGCTGAACTGAATCTGGGATTGTCAAATACCCAGAGTAGATAGAAACCACATGGAGCCATGTTGGGCACTTCCTGGCCATAAAGATAATTTTCAATTTCTGGAAACAGAGGCCCAGCTTAGCTGCCAGCTGTGCCAGGTTCCTCGGCAGGAGGGTGTGAGGCAATGATGTAGGGGTGATACAAAGTCCTGCTCAGAAAAAGATGAAGGGATTCAAGGGCTAGGTCACTGTGACCATGACCGCATCTCCCGACTGAATCAGTCCACTGCTCGGGTAGTTCAAGACCTGCACGGGCTCTTTTCTTAAGGAAATCTTGTTCGTTTAAGGGAACTCCAAAGCTCTGGGCTGCCCAGAGCACTTTAGAAGCCAGTGAAATAGGCAGCTTCCATATTTATAAGTAGTTCTCAAAATGTCCTGTCACTTACCTGTTTGCATATCTCTCGACCTCATCAGATTGAGTACCCTAGCAGAAAATAAGAAATTGCCTATAAGTATCTCCCTTATCACCAAGAGCTGGAGCCTAATCCTCCATCCCTGAATCTGAGCTGCCCATGTGACTTGCTTGGGCCAACAGGACACTGGCTAAGAGAGAGGGAGGAAGGGAAGACACCTGAAAAGTGACGGTGCACTGGGCTCGCTCTACTCCTGCGCTTGGAACCCTAGACTATCATGGGAACAGACCCAGAGCAGCTGCTAAAGGACCAGAGACAGGGCAGGGGACAACCAGGGTCCGTCGACCTTCAGATAGGTAGCAGAGGTCATTCTAGACCATTCAGGTTCCAATAATTGGCCAGCTGACCACAGACACGTGAGAAGGTGTAATAGAGACCTGTTGATATGGCCAAGACCAGAAAAACATGCCAGCGAGTATACAAATTATAAGCCAAATAAATCAGTTACTGTTTTAAACCTCTAAATTTAAATAAATAAATAAATAAATAAATAAATAAATAAACCTCTGAATTTTGGAATGGCTTGTTACCCAGCAAATGCTAACGGATACAAGAATTATTAATAAATAGTAAATATTTATATAAATATAATAAATAAATTATTAAAAGGAGAGGCTCTGAAATAGATAATTCCTATATTCAAATACCAGCTTTTCCCTCTTACTAGGTATGTGAGTCTGGACACCTAATTGAAGTTCTGTGACTCTCAGCTTCTTCATCTGTAATATTCAGAAAATAAATAGAGCAGTCTGCTAGGTTTTTCTGAAAAGCGATGAGCTATGCATGAGTCACTGTGTTTGCTGTACGGTAGTTGTTATTTATTACATTTGTTGCTTTGAACTATGTGCTATAACAGACCTATTGGGCTTGCCAGTTTCCAGAAATGAATCTAACAAGTTTCTGGCCTGATCAAAGAAGAGTCAATAAATATCTACAGACATGAATTTTGTCGTGTAGCCAATACCCCCTATCTGAGGACTTCTGTGGTTGCACAGGGTTTGTCACTCCCAGACAACATCACCAAAATCCCCTCCAGTTCTCAGGTTTTAAGGGGATGAGAAGGATGGGAAGCAGTAGCAATCAAATGGAAATGGGGCATCCTATTGCCACTGACTAGATTTAGGGGGTAGGAGAAGGCATTGGCTTTAAAAGAGAGAGCTGCCCAAGAGGAAGCTCCACTGGCCTTCAGGAAATAGAAACAAGAACAAATATCCAGGAGCAGCCAGACATAATGAGAGCAACACAAATTCTGGAATCAGAAAGACTAGTTCAAACCCCAGTACAGGTCTCAGTTTGCTCATGGGGATGACAGTCCCAAAGATCCACATGTTGGTTCATTTGGCAGGTGTAAGAATTGGGCAAAATACCGATATAAATGCCTCGCATGGTACCTAGCACATGGGAGCTGATCAACACAGTCTCTTCCTGCGTTTCTCCCATGTTCATAAAGCACCTTTGTTGCTCATCTCCTGCCATCCTGTAACCGGAGGGTGCAGCAGTACAGGGAAGCCTGCACGCACACCACAGATACTGTCTGGCTCTGTGACCTTGCACCACATGCTCAGCCTTTCTGTCTATCGGCTCCTCACTAGTGAAACGCTAATACTTTCTATCCCTGATGCTGTTCTCAAGGATAATGGGAGGATTCATTCCATTCTAAAACCTAACTCAGGGCTTGATGACGCTGTGTAGAAAATAAATAAAACATAAAAGGAAAGTCAAATGACTAATATTTAAAGTCCCGAGGTATTAATGCATAGTCAGTGACGGTTCCACCACTGCCAATTCCTTTCCTCTCTTTTCGTTATCCTAGACCCTCTCACAGAGAGATGCCCTCCTTAGACTGGTTTTTGCTGCCTGTCTGTCTGTCGGTAGGTCTCTCTGTTTTTCATTGTCCACCCCAAGCCTGCATCTTCTCAACTTGGACGGAAAACAGAACCGGGGGACGAATATGCAGGCAAGAAGTGGAGCTAGACTGAGGCCGAGGGGAATGGCATAATTGCAGTTGACTTTACCTGCGTCATCTCGTCTATCCCAACAATGCAGTGAAGGAGGTGCTGCTTCAGTCTTGGAAAGATCCAACAATTCACCCAGGTCTCGTGGTGAATAATAATAGCAGAGTCAGGATTTAACCAAAATGGCTGGTCTCAAATCTCACACTATCCTTTAGGGTACAACATGTATGCACAATCAGTAGGGCATCGTGGTTGAGACCATAAATTCTGGAGTCAGATACCTGGTCTGAATCCTAGCTCTGCCATTACAGAATGACTATAAGCAATTGCTCAGTAATACCTAATACGCACCATATATATCATGGGTTATATGTATAAAATAAGGATTATATGTAATATATGATGTATGACATATATTTTAATAATGTAATACATATAGTATATATGACAGATGACAGGGTGCAAGATCTGTTCTTTTCAA
This sequence comes from Canis lupus baileyi, assembly GCF_048164855.1. Taxonomy (NCBI): domain Eukaryota; kingdom Metazoa; phylum Chordata; class Mammalia; order Carnivora; family Canidae; genus Canis; species Canis lupus. Next base: position 29,860,341 of record NC_132858.1, read on the forward strand.
GAAGTATTTAATTCCAGTTAACACACAGTGTTATATTCATTTCAGACGTACAGTATAGTAATTCAACACTTCCACGTATCACCCTGTGCTCATCACAAGTGCGCTCCTCAATCCCCATCACCTGTTCACCCATCCCCCCACCCGTCCCCTCTACAACCATCAGTTTGTTCTCTGCAGTTAAGAGTCTGTTTCTTGATTTGTCTCTCTCTCTTGTTTTCCCTTTGCTTGTTTGTTTCTTAAATTCCTCATATGAGTGAAATCATATGATATTTGCCTCTCTCGCTTATTTTGCTTAGCATCATACTCTCTAGATCCATCCATGCTGTTGCAAATAGCAAGATTTCATTCTCTTATATGGCTGTGTGTGCGTGTGTGTATGTGTATCACATCTCCTTTATCCAGTCATCAGTTGATGCTTCCATATCTTGATTATTGTAAATAATACTGCATAAAACTTAAGGGTATATGTATCCCTCTGAAATAATGTTCTTGTATTCTTTGGGTAAATATCCCGGAGTGTGATCACTGTATCATAATAAAGTCATTCTATTTTTAACTTCTTGAGGAACCTCCATACTCTTTTCTGCAGCGACTGTACCAGTGTGCATTCCCACCAACAGTGCCCAAGAGCTCCTTTCTCTCCACATCCTCACCAATGTCTCATTTATTGTGTTGGTGATTTTAGCCATTTTAACAGGGATGAAGTGATATCTCACTGTGGTTTTGATTTGTTTCCCTGATGATAAGTGATGATGAGCATCTCTTCATGCGTCTGTTGGCCATCTGGATGCCTTCTTTGGAGAAATGTCTGTTCATGCCTTCTGCCTATTTATAATTGGATTATTTGGGCTTTGGGTATGAGTTGCATAAGTTCTTTCTATATTTTGGATACTAACCCTTTATAGGATGTATCATTTGCAAACATCTCCTCCCATTCTGAAGGTTGACTTTAGTTTTGTTGATTGTTTCCTTCATTGCACAGAAGCTTTTTTATTTTGATATAGTCTCAATAGTTTATTTTTGCTTTTATTTCCCTTACCTCAGGAGACATATTCAGAAAAAAGTTGCTAGGTTCATGTCAAAGTACTGCCTGTGATCTATTCTAGAATTTTTATGGTTTCAGGTCTCATATTTACATATTTAATCCACTTTGAATTTATTTTTGTGTATGATGTAAGAAAGTGGTCCAATTTTATTCTTATCCATATTACTGTCCAGTTTTCCCCAAACCATTTGTAGAAGAAACTATCTTTTCTCCATTGGATATTCCTTCCTACTTTGTCAAAGATTTATTGATCATATAATTGTGAGTTTATTTTTGGGTTTTCTACTCTGTTCCATTGATCTATATGTCTATTTTTGTGCCAGTGCCACACAGTTCTGATTATTACAACTTTGTAATGTAACTTGAAGTCCAGAATTGTGATGCCTCCAGCTTCATTTTTCCTTTTCAAGATGGCTTTGGCCATTCAGGGTCTTGTGTGGTTTCATACAAATTTTAGGATTGCTTTTCTAGTTCTGTGAAAAATGCTGATGGTACTTTGATCGAGATTGCATTCAATGTGTAGATTCCTCTGGGAAGTATAGACATTTTAACAATATTCATTCTTCCAATCCATAAGCATGGAATGCCCTTTCATTTATGGCATGTTCAATCTCTTTTATCAGTGTTTTACAGTTTTCAGAGTACAGGTCTTTCACTTCTTTAGTTAGGTTTATTCCCAGGCATCTCATTATTTTTGGTGCAATTGTAAATGGGTTTGTTTTCTTAATTTGCCTTTCTGCTACTTCATTACTGGTGTATAGAAATGCAACAGATTTTTGTATGTTGATTTTGTATCCTGTGACCTTACTGAATTTGTGTATCAGTCCTAGCAGTTTTTTGGTGGAGTCTTTTGGGTTTTCTATATAAAGAATCATGTCATCTGCAAATACTGAAAGTTTGACTTCGTCCTAACTGATTTGGATTCCTTTTATATCTCTTTCTTGTCTGATTTCTGTAGCTAGGATTTCCAATAAAAGTGGCAAGACTAGACATCCTTGTCTTGTTCCTGACCTTACAGGGAAAGCTCTCAGTTTTTCCTTATTAAAGATGATATTAACTGTGGGTTTTTTTATATGTTCCCTTTATTATGTTGAAATATGTTCCCTCTAAGCCTACTTTGTTGAAGGTTTTTACCATGAATGGATGTTGTACTTTGTCAAATGCTTTTTGTGTCATTTGAAATGATCATACGGTTCTTATTCTTTCTCTTAGTGATGTGATGTATCACTCTGATTGATTTGTAAATGTTGAACCACATTTAACCTGAATAACCTGAAATAAATCCCACTTGATCATGGTGAACAATTTCTTTTAATGTATTGTTTGATACAGTTTGCTAATATCTTGTTTAGAATTTTTGCATCTATATTCATCAGGGATATCGGCCCGGAGTTCTCCTTTATAGCAGAGTCTTTATCTGGTTTTGGCTTTATGGTAATGCTGGCCTCATAGAATGAACTTGGAAGTTTTTCTTCCTGTTCTAGTTTTTGGAATAGTTTAAGAAAAATAGGTATTAATTTTTCTTTAAACGTTTGGATTTGCCTGTGAAGCCATCTAGTCCTGGACTTTTATTTGTTAAGAGATTTTTTATTACTGATTCAATTTCCTTGCTGGTTATCAGTCTGTTCAAGTTTTCTATTTCTTCCTGTTTCAGTTTTTGTTTGCCAAAACTGAATTCATATTTCTAGGAATTTATCCATTTCTTCTAGGTTGTCCAATTTGTTGGCATATAGTTTTTCATAATATTCTCTAATGATTATTTGTATTTCTGTGGAATTGGTTGTTAGTTCTCCCTTCTCATTTGTGATTTTACTTGAGTCCTTTCTATCTTTTTCTTGATAAGTCTGGCTAGAAAGTTATTAATGTTATTAATTTTTTCAAAGAACCAACTCCTGGCTTCATTGATCTGTTCTATTGTTTTCTGGGGTTTTTTTGTTAGTTTTTATGTCATATATTGCTGCTCTAATCTTTATTATTTCCTGCCTTCTGCTGGTTTTAGGTTTTGTTTGTTGTTCCTTTTCCAGCTCTTCTAGGTGTAAGTTTAGGTTGTTTACTTTGGAATTTTTCTTGCTTCTTGAGGTAGGCCTATCTTGCTATAAACTTCCCTCTTGGAACCACTTTTGCTGCATCCCAGAGGTTTTTGGACATTGTATTTTCATTTTCATTTGTCTCTATGTATCTTTTTATTTCTTCTTCTATTTCCTGGTTGATCCACGCCAGATCTATTCTTAATATTCACACTGCATGAGGAAGGTAATAGTATTATCCCCACTTTACTAACGGGGAAGTGAAATACAAGAAGTTAGGAAACCCCCCAAACTAGCTAGTTCGGCAGAGCCAAGATTCAAGCTCGGCCCCTCTACTTCCAGAGCATACGGCCTTAACCATCACACCATACAGCCTCTGCCAGGGGAGCAGTCCACTTCTGACCCGGCTCCTTGCAATCCCCTTGTGGGCTGCTGCTGCCTTTTGGCTTCCCCAGCCTTGCTGCCAACCAAAGTGTAGGAGGCATAAATCAAGTTGTCCCCAGAGTTCTCGCCACCCTCCCCTCCGGCCCACTGGCAGCATCAGGTGGGCTTAGGAGCTTCTTCAACTCAGTAAGCATCCCATTAGACTGAAGCAGAGATTCAAGAGAAGCCAGGCTCTTTACATGCAGATAGCCGTGGTCCTATCCTGCAAGTATTTTTCTTAGGGCCCATCCTTTTAGCTTGAAGTGCTAGAAGGGAAAGAGAAAGCTCCTTCTACTTCATAAATTTCCTTCTGAAGAAGGCATTGATCCTGCTGCTGCTGCTGCTGCTGCTGCACCTAAGTCCCTTGGGATCCCTCTTATCAGCTCATCCCCCAGTTTCTGCAATGCTTTGTTACTAATTCTGGCACCTGTGACCTTCAGAGGGTCACCCATGGGCACCAAGAACTAAGATCAGGCCTGTGTGGGAGTACAGAAACCCCGCTCCTTTCCTTCAAGAGGGAACAAATGCTGGGGTGTGATTTACATTCTAGAGTTCCACAGAGCTCAGCTCCAACCCAAGTCCCCATCCCCACCCCCTTTTCCCTGGCTGCTTTCTCCAGGATGCATTTCCTTAATAAATTACTTGTATACGAAACTTCGACTCAGGGTCTGCCGATGGGAGAATCCAACCTAAGAGAATTTTTGTGTTGTTCTGATAAATTTCTAGGCTCTTCTTCAACACCCTTGTTAAGAGTGACAAAGCTGGTGGCCTCTTCTTAGCAAGTCTTACATAGATGTGATTGGCAACTTTCTTTGTAGAGGGTGTGAGCATTTATCAACCAGTGTCCTCAGCTTCAGGAACTCAGCTGAAGTTCCAGAATGAGCAGGACACTTTCTATTTAACATCCTGCTAAGTGATTCCACTCCCCCCCTCCCCCACAGTATTGTCCAGACTCTGTGATAAGAGCAAAATTATTTCTTCTCCTTTTTAGGGCTGTTTGGGAGTGGAGCTTTGTCTTCAGCTCTGACATATTCACTGGGGCTCTTACGCCTCAGCTACCATGGAGATGAACTTGCCTCCATTTGGAGAACTGACAGGCAGGAAAAATGTTTATAAAACAAAAATCAACACCAAGACACCTGGCTGCCACCCGGGAGCCTGATGGTGTCACATGAAGGCTTCCTCCTCTAGTTTCTCTCATGCTAGCAGGCTGTACATCAGCTCTCCCCATTCCTCCCACAGGGTCCTTTCCCAGACGCCAACAAATTCCAGCCCTGTGAGGTGAGTCATGTCCTAGGAGCCCACAGTAGTGCTCCCCAGCCTTTAAGTCATAACACATGCGGGGGAAACAGATAAGGCTGCTAAGAGCTGGCGGTGACCTTCCCAGGGGCTTCTGCTGCCCCAAGCCCATCCCAAGTTGGCCTATAATCCAATCACAGCTCCCCGATGAGGAAGCTCTAGTCAAGGGAATGGGAGGTGAGAAAAGCATTTGGGTCCCTAACATGCCTGGAACATCCTGTGTGAAGCCTCTTACTTTAAGTCAGTGACATCAGTTTCCATAAGAGCAACAGAGAGGGACGCTTAGGGGAAAATCAGTGTACGGTGTCACACAGGGTAAAAGCACAGGTTTAAAGTCACACGGATCTGGGTTTGAAACCACTTATGGGAGTCATATCTCCACTTAAGGGAGTTGTGCCTCAAGCAAGCTGTACCTGAGAGAAGCCATCCATCCATCCATGGGATCTCCTGTCTCAGAAGGGTGCTTTGAAGAGGACGTGTGTGGCTCAGTCAGTTGAGTGTCCAACTCTTGATTTCAGCTCAGGTCATGATCTCAGGATCCTGAGATTGAGTCCTGCATCAGGCTCAGCACTGGGCATGGAGCCTGCTTAGGATTCTCTCCCCACCTTTCCTGTTCACTGGCACTTGCATGCTCTCCTGCTTTCAAATTAATTAATTAATTAATAATAAATAAATAAATAGGCAGGCCCACCACAACAGCCTCCCGTGAACTTCTCCAACTCTGCAAGCCTGTGAAACCTAACCCCAGTAACAAACCCTGACCCCTTCCTACTCACAGAGGTCCTGTTTAGCTGCTAAACCATACCTGGCGCACGGTGAATGCTCACAAAAGGAAATACTGGCATAATGCAGGTGTAGACAATTGTTGAGAGTACTGGTCCCAACTCTACCTTGGACAAATCACTCAGTCCTTCTGAGACTCAGTGTCCTCAGCTAGAAAATAATGACCTGTGGAAATGGTTCAGTGAACATGCAAGCACGCTGCCTGGCGTTAAAAGTATTAGGAAGAAATCCTTTATTTCCCATCCTAATTCTTGGGTTTAGCAATTGGAAATCCCTCACTCATAAATAAATGCTTCATCCTTCAATTTTGTCAATAATGAAACCATAGTTCCACCTCCATCCTCGTTATTTATCAGCTGGTTTAGAACAGAGCCATGAAAGAAGAATGCTGATATTAGACCCCTTCAAAGATGCCCCCCTGTGCCCCAGGCTCCAACAGTTACAACTCAATATGTGATGATGTTAACCCTTTGCTCTGTTGAGGTTCAGTCAGGACCCTTTTATCATCATTATCTCACCTGCCCTATCCACCAGGAAGACTATGATGCAGAGAGCATTAAATACCAGGGTGCACCAGACACTGCACCAGAACCCACAGGTCCTGGGTTTTCGTTTGACTTTGCCAACAAGTGTTAGGTCCTCGCTTTTATGATTCTCCGTTTCCTCATCTACAAAGGGACAGGATTGAATGCACGAGATCTTTCAAACCCCAGCAGACCCCCAGTCTATATTATTTTCATTTTGCCGATGGGGGAAAAGAAGGAAGTTGCGAGAGATTCAACAGCTCAATTCAGTGTTTCCCAAAGTGTGGTCCCTAGACCAATAGCAGCAGCAGCTGAGATTATCAGATCTCACTGCAGACCCACAGAATCAGAAACTCTGGAGTTGAGACCCAGAGATCTGTTTTAAAGAGCCCTCCAAGTGATTCCAGTGCATGCTCGAGTTTGTGGACCCCTGGCCTAATCAAATCACGGCAGAGTAAAAGTTAATTAGTCAGAACTTGAACCCAGGTCTGTAACTCCTTTCTAGTTGTCCTATGCTTCCGGAGAGAAGGGCCTTGTAAGAACAAATGCATTTGAAAACAAGACAGATCCAGGGGGCACCTGGGTGGCTCTGTTGGTTGAGTGTCTGCCTTCAGCTCTGGTCATGATCCTGAGGCCTTGGGATGGAGCCTCATGGGCTCTCCCCTCAGTGGGGAGTCTGCTCCTCCTTCTCCCTCTGCCCCACCCCCAACCCGTGCACTTGCTCTCTCTCAAAATAAAATAAAATAAAATAAAACAAAACAAAATAAAATAAAAAGAAAGAAAACAAGATAAGTCCAAAAACACAAACAAAGGGAGAGAACTAAATCCTGGATAATTATGCTAAAAAATCTCCAGGTTCTACAAGTGAGAACCTTTGATCCCTGGCACTAGACTAAGCTAAACCTGACCTTTGTGCTCTCTCTGACACATAAGCACTTTTCTCTGGAAACTTCTACCGAGCTAAAACAACCAAGAACCAAGAAGTCTACAACTTGTAGACAAGCATAACACACCATGAACTATTCAAACTCAGCATCTGCTTTTTTTAGGTTTTTTTTGTGTGTGTGTATACATGTGTTCAAAAATGCATAAACAAGATAAATTCATGCGTGCTATAGGTATTTGCAGTTCCATATTTTCTTTCTCCTTTGCCTTTTTTTAATCCTTACCTCTTTTCTTCCCTACTCTCAAATAATGCATGTTAATAACCTAGTATATTTTTCTCCATAGTCATATAACCAAATACAAATACACACATTTTCCCACACCTACTTGTTTTACTCACACTTCATGGAAATTCTCCTCCAAGAGATCTAGTACAGCTCTCACTCATGGGTCACAAAGTCTACGTAATAGCCCCGTGATGTGAGCCTACAATACTTTATATACAATAATTTATGTAGTCCTGAATAATGAGAATTCACTAGTTTTCCAATTTTTCACCGCCTCAAGTGTTGTGGTAATAAATAAACTTGCACATATGTGCTTGTGTAGTGGTGATTTTATTTGTATAGAATACATTTCCAAGGATGAAGTATCAGGCTCCAAGGCTCTATGTATTTTTAATTTAATAGATGTTGTTACAGGGCTCTTCAAAAAGGCCATAACAATTTACATTTCCAGCACAATGTATGGGAGTGCCCATTTCTTACATCCCAACCAGCAATAAATGTTATCTTTTCCATTTTTTTCTTGTTTGAACACTGGGAAGTGATATCTCATTGCTATTTCAATTTACATTTTCCTAATTAATTTGCATTTGGATTTGACCTTTTCGTGTTTGTTGGGTATTTGCACTTCTAGTCTGTCCCTCAATGTACTGCTGTGCTTTTTCTCCTCTTTTCTGTTGGGTCTTTTATTCTACTCTTGCCCATTTTTAAGAGCTTTTAGTATGTTAGAATATTAACCCTTTGTCTTTCATTAGCATTACAATGATTTTTGGAAAACCATCATTTCTCTATTAACTTTGTTTATGCCATTTCTTACAGATATTTGTACGTAGACAAAAACCTTAAGATCTCATTCTCTAGAGTATATGTGTAACCATCTAAATTCCTTACAGAATTTGTATTATTTTTGTGTTTATTTTATAGATTTTTTTTGTACTTTTGTGAATGGATCTTTTTCTTTCTTTCTTCAGTGGTTACTGATAAAACAGAAAATAGTTATTGATATATATATGTTCACCCAACTACTTATCAAATTCCCTTATCAATTTTAATAGGTTTGTAACAAAGTCTCTTGGGTTATTGAGGTACACATTCATAGAGTCAGAAAACGTGATAATACTATCTCCTTATTTTCCAATATTTCTTAAGTTATTTGATATTTTCTTATTGTATTCACTAATTGCATTTAAATTATTCAACATTCCGAGACAACAGTGAACAATAATGATGCTGGACAGATACCTACTTTTAATTTTAACAGAAAAATTTCAATAGGTGCTTATCAAATTCTTTTAAAATCTGTTGATGAGGGGATCCCTGGGTGGTGCAGCAGTTTGGCGCCTGCCTTTGGCCCAGGGCGCGATCCTGGAGACCCGGGATCGAGTCCCATGTCGGGCTCCCGGTGCATGGAGCCTGCTTCTGCCTGTGTCTCTGCCTATCTCTCTCTGTGTGTATTTCTCATGAATAAATAAATAAATAAATCTTTGAAAAAAAAATCTGTTGATGAAAGAATATAATTTTTCTCCTGTAATTTGTCAGTAAATTTTCTGCTGTTGATCACCTTTGCATTCCTGGGAAGAAAACCGTCCTTGATAACAGAATGCATGATCATAGACATGTCACTATAATTTCATTTAAAAATTCTACATTTAGGGGCAGCCTGGGTGGCTCAGCGGTTTAGCACTGCCTTCAGCCCAAGGCATGACCCCGGGGTCCCAGGATCGAGTCCCACATTGGGCTCCCTGCATGGAGCCTGCTTCTCCCTCTGCCTGTATCTCTGCCTCTCTCTCTCTCTCTGTGTCTCTTATGAATAAATAAATAAAATCTTTAATTAATTAATTAATTATAAAAATAAAAATTCTGTGTTTATAGTTATTGGTGTACAGTTTCTTTTTCATACTATTCATACTTATTCATACTATTTATATCAGATTTGGGTATGGAAATTCTAGTAATCATAAAATGAATCTAAAAACTCTGTCTTGGGCACCTGGGTAGCTCAGTGGTTGAGCGTCTGCCTTTGGCTTAGGTCCTGATTCGGGAGTCCTAGTGATGGAGGAACAGGGCTAGCTGAGGACAAAGCACAGCTGATGTCCCACAAACAACCCCCCCCCCACCAGGGTGGGAAATGTGTGACATTCTTCAGGAAGTTTCCAGTTGTCTTAATGTTAATGCCTTACTAGGGGGAAAAGCAATCTTTAACTTGACAAAGGCAAGGCCTCCAGTATCTTGTAGATCCTCCCTAACACATGAAAATCCTTTTGAAATCTCCCATTTCCCTACCTCCCCCAACTCCCAGGTATATAATCAGCCACCCCTCACAAACCAAGGGCAGCAGCTCTTCCTGCCCATGGGTCCTATCCCTGTGCTTTAAATAAAATCACCATTTTGCACCAAAGATGTCTCAAGAATTCTTTCTTTGTTGTCGGCTCCAGACTCCATCCCACCAAACCTCACCTATGCTCCAAAACTTCATCGCTAGGATGGAGTCCCGCAGCCCCCCCATGGAGCCTGCTTCTCCCTCTGCCTGTGTCTCTGCCTCTCTCTCTTTCTCTCTGTGTCTCTCATGAATAAATAAATAAAATCTTAAAAAAAAAAAAGAAAGAAAAATTGTTTTGTTTTTTTTCCCCAATGGCCTGGAATAATTTACATAACATTAAAAAATAACTGGTTTTTAAATAAAACTTTAAATAAAACTCATCAATGAAATCTACCATTCTGGAAGCTTACAAAAGCGATTGTTATAATCATTTTTCATTTTTGTCTATAGTAATTGGTCTATTCAAATTTTTCTACTTTTTCCAGAATACATTATACTTTGCTTTGCTAGAAAATTATCTACTTCCTATTGGTCTGGGTTGACAAAGGTTTCTGACAAAGGGACAGATATTTTATGCTTGTGGGCTATTCAATCCATTCCTACTCAATTCTCCTATTGTAGTGCAGAAGCAGCCCTAGGCAATGTGCAAATGAATGGATGGGGCTGCATTTCAATAAAACTTTATTTATGGATACTGATTTTTGAATTTTATATAATTTTTATATCACAAACCATTATTCTTTTTTTTCCCAACTGTTTGAAAATATAAAAACCATTCTTAGCTTGAGAGTCATACAATAACATGCTGTGGGCCAGATGTCACAAGTGAGACTTGTTTACCAAGTTCTGCTCTAGATTTTCAAAATGTTTCCATTTAGATGTGTAATGTATATGCTTGTAATTTCTAAACTTATAATTTAAAATATACTATCATTCTAATCTCTTATTTGTGACCATTATGTTTTATTAATTTCTATTTTTTTCTTGCTCTAATCTCCTTAATCAGACTTACTAGCAATTTATCTGGTTCTTCTCTAAGAACCAGTTTTTTGAATTTATACTTTGTTTTATATTTTTATTTCTTTTTTTCTTCAAGCCCACTATCTGACTTTAATTTACTGGGTATGCTATGCTTGGTTAAGTTTCATTGAATTTCCTAATAAAACTTTCGGAAGAAAAAAACATTCATACATTGATCCCACTAGGCCTTGTAAAGTGTCACCTCACCAGTTTCATTGAAAAATCATCAACCTCCAGCTTCATTTGTAGGGAGGCCAAAAATAACATGAATTTCCTTTTAGAGGCACGTCCATTTTTTAATGTAAAGTAGAACTCTGCTAGCCACAATATGAATTCTTAACATCCTAGACTTTAGACTGAGTTCTGTTTCTCAGCATACAATCTCCCTACATTTTTTTAAAGATTTCATTTATTTATTCATGAGAGACACAGAGAGAGGCAGAGACACAGGCAGAGGGAGAAGCAGGCTCCCTGCAGGGGGAGAGGAAGGGGTGCGGAGGGAGTCTGATGTGGGACTCTATCCCAGGACCCTGGGATCACGACCTGAGGGACCTGAGCCGAAGGAAGGCAGATGCTCAACTGCTGAGCCACCCAGGCGTCCCACAATTTCCCTGCATTTAAAATAATTTTCTAAGTCCTTATTCTATCAAATCTACGATTTTTAATTACTGAAATCCATAGACCACCATCAGCCCCCAACAATGGCCAGAGCTTACAATTACTCATTGAGTGTTCCCAGTATGCAGGAAGTGAGCTCAGTGATATACTTAATTCTCTTTTCTCTTTTTTTATTGTTTTTTATTTTAATTGCAGTATCATTGGTATTGTTATAAAAAGAAGTGAAAAGACAGACACAAATTTAGGCAGAAGTCAACCTTGTAAAGATGGAGGCAGGAATTGAAGTTGCGCTGTCACAAGCCAAGGAATGCCTGGGGCGACCAAAAACTGGAATCTGCAATAAGGAGGGATCCTCTCCTAGAGGCTGAGGAAGGAGCATGACCCTTCCAACAACTATTAGCCGTTCAGCTTCCAGAACCGTAAGAAAACAAATCTCTGTTGCTTAAGCCACTCAATGTGTGGTATCTTGTTATGGTAGCTCTAGCAAACTTGGACAGTATCCCCTTAGAAATAGGGTATTAAGTGACCTCTTTCACATTGTCTTCTAAATGGGCTACAATTTCTCTTTTGATATTTTTTGTTCTAATGGTTACCCAAGACTATGCGTTTTTTTTTCATTTTTACTTTCATCCTAGATAGTGATAACACCCAGTGTTATATTATTTTCAGCTGAACAATATTGCGATTCAACAATTCCATGCATTGCCCAGTGCTCATCCCAAGTGCCCTCCTTAATACCCATCACCTATCTAACCCATCCCCCCACGCACCTCCCCATGGTCACCACCAGTGTGTTCTCTATAGTTGGAGGTCTGTTTCTTGGTTTGTAGGACTATGCTGCTTAATATTCTAAGTAATCAAGACCTTCGTCGGTCATCTTTTTATTCTTTTTCAATATATTGAGGCATGATTAGAGAAAGGGGCCTGTAAAATCTTTTTTTTACTTGTAAATGTTTCCTTTGTATGCAGATTTATGATGGGTTTTGTAAATATAGCACAAATATGCATATATACATAATTATGTGCATGTATAATTTGAGCTAATAAATTTTTTTGTTCTTACGTGGCTTTTGTGTAACACACCTGTATAATTCTAAAAAGGAAGTACTGAAGTCTTCCACTGTCATTGCATATTCAGCAAATTTTCCTGACTTTTCTTAGCATTTCATCTTTACAAAGTTATTGGCTCTGGTTTGATTTATTCAAATATATAACTTCTATATTTTTTAATAAATCACAGCTTTTGTCATTATATAACACCCCCTTCATTCTGTTTAGTGTTTTTAATCTACAATTTCATCTTTCATGATGATACTGCTACTACTGATTCTATTTCCCTGGTTCTCTTTGCCCTCGTCATCTTCATTTTCTTTGTCTTTCTTTCTTCCTTTCTTTCTTCCTCTCTCTCTCTCTTTCTTACTATCAGGTACAGATATAAATGGATTAATTATAATCCTTGCCCTTATTTTCCTTGGTTCACCTTTATCCCAAAATGAAAAACTCAAAATAACTTGGAGATCTACCACCTGTTCCTTCTCCATCCTGTCCACCCCGTCACTTACATGAGGAAACCGATATCTTGACCCTTGCAGTTCCTGCTTAATAAACATATTATAACATGCATACACATAGAGAGAGAGACATGATGGTTTTAGGAGGTACAGCCTCTGGGAGGTGATTAAGTCATGAGGATGGAACATCTGTAAGAGACTAAACAGACCACAATTCTCCCCTTCCACCGCGTGAAGGGACAGTGATGAGGCAGGTATCTCTGACCCAGGAAACAGGTGCTCGCATGACATCCAATCTGCCAGGGCTTTGACCTGGTGACTCCCAGCCACCAACACTGGGAGAAGTACATTTCTGTTGTTATAAGCCACTCAGTCTATGATATTTTATTGTAACAGCCCCAATGACTAAGACACACACACACACACCCCTAAATTCTGAGCAATGCTTTTGCAACTCTATAAGCCTTCCTGATCAAGAAAATATTTATTTTATTATTTGTCTGCCCTGTGACTTCCCTTTTTCTACTAATCTAGAGCATCTATTATTCTCATGTTAGGTTTCCTGGCTCTATCCTCTATACCTTTCATAGTTTTCCTCTATTTTCCATTTCTTTACATTTTTGTTCAGCGCCTGGAGAGAAATTTCTTCCATTTGCTCTTCCAGGCCAGCTATTTCTGTTTTAATAGTAGTCATTTTGCCTTAACTCATCTGTGGATAAAGAAAGTATTTTTTAGCTCCAAAAAAGTCCTTTCAAACTGCACTTGAATCTTTCTAAGTGCACTTATTTTTCTGTCCAAATTGTCAGGTCTCCTTCAGCAGCTGTATTTGTGGCCATGTTCTATGTGCTCTGCTGGATCTTGCTATCTCTGGTTTGAACATGTTGTGATTTTTCTTGATAACTGGGGCTCAGATGTTGCTGTTGGAATATACAAGTAGGCAACAGTCCCCAACGGGAGGAAGTCAAAATGGTCTTCTACAGAAGCCTCCCTGTTCCTCAAGGGCAAGGATAACTAAGCCCACATTTTTGGCCGCTCCGTGGCATCTCAGGTCTCATGGAGAAAACTGATGCATGTACGTGGAGGACCATCAAATTTCTTCCTGAAGTCCACACATCTCTTTGGGCCAAGGTCTTCTCAGTGTCCCCACGTTATAATCCCTGCTTCAGGGCTGTCACCAGCAGCTAGACATCTGCTTAGCCTGCAGAGCAGAAACCCTATGCCAGTTCACTCCAATAGGACTCCCATGGAGCTTGTGGCCTCATTCCACTTAGCAAGCCTGCAGTTCCCAACTAGGTGACTCAGAAGAGGAAAATAGACTGGATTTGATTGATACTGAACAAAAAGAAGAGTTGGGTTCATGTTGCTATCTTTCCAGAACCTCCTCTAGAATCAGCATCTTCATCCACCCCTACGTTCTAGTGAACCTGTTTCCTCTACTGAAAGATCATCAGCTTTGGATTCAGAGATGTGTGTTCAAATCTGCCCCCTCCAAATGCAATCTTAGACAGGCTACGTCATCAGTATCTCTGACCTTCAATTTCTTGCTAATAAATAGTCCTAATGTGAAGAGTAAGTGAAGCAATATACTTAAAGCACTTTTCCCAGGGTATAGCACGTAGGTTTTGCAGAAATGATGGTCCCTTTCCCTTGTGATTTTCTCTCTTTCTAAAATTATTTATTTATTCATGAAAGACACACAGAGAGATGCAGCGACACAGGCAGAGGGAGAAGCAGACTCCCTGTGGGGAGCATGATGTGGGACTCAATCCCAGGACCTCGGGGTCACAACCTGAGCCAAAGGCAGACGCTCAACCACTGAGCCACCCAGGTGTTCCTCCCTTGTGATATTCAAGAAGTGATAGAGTTACCTAGTGAACCTCTCCCTTGGTTTGATATTTCAGCAACAACTGTTCTTCATCACCATTCCTTAAACTTATTCTTTTTAAAAAAATATTTTATTTATTTATTCATGAGAGGCACAGAGAGAGAGAGAGAGGGGGGCAGAGACACAGGCAGAGGGAGAAGCAGGCTCCACGCAGGGAGCCTGATGTGGGACTTGATCCTGGGACTCCAGGATCAGGCCCTGGGCCAAAAGCAGGCGCTAAACTCCCTGGATCCCCCCTTATATTTATTCTTACTCAGTCAATTATCTTGAAGAATCTATACTAATGGTCAACGTTTTAGGCATCTTGGTGGCCCAGTGCCTTCCTGCAGGTATCAACTGTGCCTTGTGTATTATGAAAACCACATATTACAAGGGAGGAAACAACACTTACCTCAGGTGTACAGTCAGAGGCCAAACTGAAAAAGAACGTTCAGAAATCAGCTCTGACAAAAAATCTAAAGGCATTAAGAACATAATTATCCTTTTAAAGGTTATCGTGTAATTGAGTCTCTAATTTTGCTTGAATATAGATTAATTTACTCCATTGAAATCTCCAAGAAAAAGGGACATCCCCAGAGCTCCAGAGAAAAGCCAAAAGAATTTTTAATTGCAACAAATTACATGATAGAGGAAAATATATGGGAAACTTCTGGGGGGATAATTAAAGTGAAAAATATCAAAGATCTGTTCATGAGGACCCTAGAACCCATGCAATGAAGAGTAACATCAGTGTCCACATTTTTTGAATATCCACCTCTATATAAACACCCAGGAAGAGCTCTCTATTTTATTCCCTGTACCTCCTCACAATAGCCAATGACAATATTTTACTTTATATGGGAAAAATTCTGAGAGACTGACCTCAAGGTTGCCCTAACAGCCTGAGAGTCACTAGTACCATTTTACACAGATTAATTGACTTGTTTAACACTTTTCAGTTAGTAAAGAATGAATCCAAGACTCAAAACAGGCTTTCTGATTCCCAGTCCACTCTTCTATAAGAACGGAAAGGATGGAACAAACCAAGCCCTTTGGCAAAATGTCAAAGGCGAAAGAGAAGAAAAGAAAAAGAAGAGAAGAGAAGAGAAGAGAAGAGAAGAGAAGAGAAGAGAAGAGAAGAGAAGAGAGGAGAAGAGAAGAGAAGATAAAAGAAGAAAAGAAAAAAAGAAAAGAAAAGAAGAAAAGAAAAAAGAAAAGAAAGAAAAGAAAAGAAAGAAAAGAAAAGAAAAGAAAAGAAAAGAAAAGAAAAGAAAAGAAAAGAAAAAAAGAAAAGAAAGAAACAAACAAGCAAATCAGGAAAATATCTTCTCAAAGCCCCCAAAACAGGTAAACTGAAAAACACAGAATTGTTTTAATTTACACTTTCATGAATCAATACTACATCAAACAAAAAAGTATTTATTGAGTTCCTACTATGTAAAAGACACTATGTCGGTGCTGGCGAGGATCTGGAGATAAAGGAACCCTTGTGTACTGTTGGTGGAAATGTAAATCAGTGCAGCCACTGTGGAAAACAGTACGTAGGTTCCTCAAAAATTAAAAGAAGAAATACCATATGATCCAGCAATTCCAGTATTGGGTATCTACCCAAGGAAAATGAAAACATTAATTCGAAAAGGTAAATGCATCCCTGTATTTATAGCAGCTATTTATAATAGGCAAGATATACAAGCAACTCAAGTGTCAGTCCATATATAAATGGATAAATGGATATATAAATTACTGGGTGGTACATCTAACCATGAAGAACTGCTAAAAACAAAACAATAAAAGGATCCATGCAACCATCTTCAGGTAATTATGCTGATTTCAAAAGAACCAGTCACCAAAGGCTACATGCTGTATAATTCCATTTATATAAACTGCTTGAAATTACAAAATTATAGGAATGGACAACAGAAGATGTGATATATATAGAATGGAATATTACTCAGCCATAAAAAGAATGAGATCTTGCCATTTACAAAATGGATGGACCTACAGGGTATTATGCGAAGTGAAATAACTCAGACAGAGAAAGACAAATGCCATGTGATTTCACTTACATGTGGAATATAAAAATCAAAACAAACAAAAGAACAGAAATAGACCCATAAATACAAAGAACAAACAGGTGGTTGCCAGAGGTGGGGGGTTGGGGAAATGGGCAAAATGAGTGAAGGGGAGTGGGAGGTATAGGCTTCCAGTTATGGAATGAATAAGACGGGGATTAAAGGTTCAGCATAGGGAATACAATCAATGGTATTGTAATAGCACTGTAGGATGACAGACAGATGGCAGCCACACCCATGAGCGTAACATAATGTACAGACTCATCAAATCACTATCGTGTACAAATAAAACTGATGTGACACTGTGTGTCACCTATACCTGGATTTTTAAAAAATAGGAAAGAGTAGTCCTTTCCCATAAAGCATTTGGAGTCTTCCATAGGGAATACCATGCTCTTTTATTGATTCATACTGCTACCATGCTACCATTGGCCTTGAGAAACTGTGTAGGGCCAAGTAGGAGGGGTTTCCAAAGAAACAGGCAATAAGAACCCAAATGGAAAAGGAGAGAGACAAACTAATTACTGGAAGATCCTCCTTGTACTGCAGCCCTGCAATCCCTGGCTGCCCAGAAGTAGCTTCCAATGGCTGGGTCAGAGCTTTCACCTCACCAAGTCTTTATTTTTCTGTTTTTACTAACTCAGGTCATTTTAGGATTCTTCAAATGTCTGTGCAAATATACAAAAGAACATCAGAACCCAACAATGAAAACACCACCAGAGGGAAATTGCATAGAAGGAAAAGGTATACGTTTTTTCTCTGTTTTTTAGAGTGTAATTTGAATTGTTGGGGCCATGACCAATAAAGAGATTAAAAAAAAAAAACAGGAGGCAAACATGGAATACTACATCATCCTGAAGATGAGTAACAGAGAAAAGGAAGAGAATAAAAGAAAGTGGGATTAATTGCATAGAAGGAAAAGGTATACGTTTTTTCTCTGTTTTTTAGAGTGTAATTTGAATTGTTGGGGCCATGACCAATAAAGAGATTAAAAAAAAAAAAACAGGAGGCAAACATGGAATACTACATCATCCTGAAGATGAGTAACAGAGAAAAGGAAGAGAATAAAAGAAAGTGGGATTAATTCCAAAAAATAAATGTGGGGGCCACAGGTAGTTAGATAACCGAGTGGTAAGATAAGAATGCTGAGAATGGGTGGTACACCTAGCCATGAAGAACTGCTAAAAACAAAACAATAAAAGGGTCTATGCAACCATCTTCAGGTAATGATGCTGATTTCAAAAGAGCCAGCCACCAAAGGCTACATAATAATATATAATAATGTATATAATATAATTATAATTATTATATATTATATATATAATAATATATAATATAATAATATAATCCCATTTATATAAACTGCTTGAAATTACAAAATTATAGGAATGGACAATAGATTAGTGGGTGCCAGATGTCAAGGGGAGGGTGGGGACAGGACAGAAGTAGGTGTGGCCACGAAAGGGCGGCAGGCAGGGTCTCTGCCTCTCAGCTGTACCAACGTCATTGTCCTGCGGGTGGACCTGCAACAGCTCGAAGAGAAGTTCCTGCGGCTGTGGAAGTCAGCTGGCGAGGGGCACAGGATCTCTCCGTGATACTGACTGCAACTGCCTGTGAACCTATAGTTATCTCAAAATTAGAAGTTTAACTTAAAAAAAAAAATAAGGAGGTGAAGCCCCGGAAAACTAGCTGATAGACTCAAAAGTGCTTGCCTCTTAGAAGTAGCTATATCGAAGGGGGAGAAGAATGGGGAGAGGGGTTTCTCATTCTCATTAAAACTCTTATAGAACCATCTAAATGTGTTGAATATGTGATAAAAATTAAAGTTTTAAGAGGGCTGAGATACTAATGTGATGAAAGAGGTTAAAGTGACTCAGACTTGTGAAGCCTCACCGTTTTTAGTGGAGGAGAAAGCCACTATTAACATTTATTGAACACTCGCTGTACATGCACATTCTCACGTAATCCTCGGGACAATCTAGGACATACGTGCTATTTTTCTCTCCATTTCACTCGGCACAGCTGAGGCTCCAAGAATTGGAGGGATCGTCACAAGGTCACGTAACTAGTAAGGAATACAGTCCAGCCAGGCATTCAGACTTTAGGTCCATGTCCTTAATGATCCTCTTTGGGGCAGGAAATACCAGCAGCCAGGGTCTCTGGTGCCCATACATACTCCTGGTAAGTAGAGGGAGAGAACCTGGCGATGGGGGCAAGATGGGCCTTGGAATCAGACAGATCTGGACTCGAGACTCGTTCTACAAATTGCACTTATTGCACCTTGGACGGGCGACTCAGCCGATCTGAGCCTCTGCGTCCTATCTATAATGTAGGCGCAAGACGGAGAACTACCCACCTCAGAGGGGTGTTGGTAGAATTAAATGAGATCATATGTATTAAGTGCTTGGCACAGTGTCTAAGAAATAGTCAGCTCTCAAAGGGGTGGGCGTTATTATCATGATTATTAAATATTTTGACTTTGTTGTTTCTCATAATAGGTTTCAGGTAAAGCTCTTTCTCTCAGCCACATCCAGATTCTGCTGAATTTTCCTTTAAGATGACTCTGAATTTTATGTTTTATATCAGCTGAGAGAGGAGGAAGGGTTGACTTTCATAAATGACATTAGTCAGAAAACCAGCAGGGATGCTGTGATTGCTCAGCTCTCTTCGGCATCCAGGGGATTTGGAGGGGAAAATGCTGCCTGGCTAAGTAGCCTCTACTTTCTGCTCTGTTTTGTTGTTTTTAAATAAAATACATCACACACGCAGAAAAGGCAAAGACCATCAGAACACCCTCGTTTCCATCTCCCAGATGGAACCAGTATGAACATCTTTCCACATGTTTGCTTCGTATCCTTTTGTTAAGAAATAAAACACTACAGATATCACACATGCAGGGAAGGGCTCCTCCCATCCCATCCACCCTATTCTTCTTCCCTGCCTTCCCCCATCTTCCCTCCCCAAACGCCGGTTTTCCAAGGCAGCTTTGAATGCGTCCAGGATTCCAGGCTATCACCCCGAAGTTCACTTCCTAGTCTTAAGGGCAGGTACCACATGTAAGCCCACCAACCAGGAAGCTGTTTTTTTTTTTTTTTTGAGCCTCTGCACTCGTGTTAAGCATGAAAGAGGGGTCCAGTGTTATCCTCCAAAAAAGAGCCTACTATAAAAAATGAGATAGCAGACAGTGAGGTAGACATATGCCTTAATTTCTCTTAGGGGAACCCGCTGGCCACATGATGGGACCAGGGTTAACTCCACCCTCCGCTTCGAGGGTCTGGACAATGAGAATCCCCTGGATACTTACTCTGGTTCGCTAGTGGGCATGTGGTCTGAGTTGAACCAAGTAAAGCTACTCCAGGGTATTTTCTGGAGCTCGTAGGAAAGAGGTGTTGCCTGACTGCTGGCGTGGGAGGTGGTCCGTCTAATGCTGGAGGGGCTACCTGCCTGGGAATCAAGCCAGTACAGAGAAAAAGCCTTGCCGAGCGTCACCACTGAGTCCCTGGGTCGAGCGATGCCCATGTTAGGTATATCTCATTGGACTATCCAGTTAACGGGCCAATAAATTTGCTTGTTATGCTTAAATGTGTTTAAGTTGAATTCCTGTCCTGGATAACACAAAAAACAACAATTAAAGAGCAAGGCAAGACATAACAGCAAGCCACATATGTAGTACTTCCTATAAAGCCTGCATTCTTCTGAGTATTTTATGTGTAGAGACTCATTTAAGCCTCACCTACCCGCCCCCACCCCCAAGGTAGAGATTCTAAGTAACCGGCTCAGGAACACTGGGGTGTTGAAGAATGGATCTGTGGTTAAATCCAAGAAATCTGGGTTGAGATCCAAATTGTCAACCACTACAGCAACAATTGAGAATATGAATGGTTATAGGAATTCACGACAAAAGGGAAAAACAATGTGAACCACGATCATCGAAGAAAATACACGTCGTAACGGGCATTGTGTTGTCCGACGGGCTTGCAAGGATGAAAAGCATAAATACTAGACTGTTAGAAAAGGAGAAGGAATTGCAGGAAAAAGGAAAACTTGAGCAAAGGAGAGAAATGAGCACAACAACACTGTATTGGAGGAGGGCGCGTAAAGACCTCGTATTGATGTTTTCCAAGCCAGGGAACCCGAATAACCGTGTACAAGAGTGAACGTGTCCCGGGATAGATACCCCTCTTCTATAATTACTACTTCAGGAACACTAAGGGGAAGAGAATGAGTTTAGCCAAGTCCCTGAGCTACGTTTGATTTGGGGGCAGCCAGCCTCCGCTGTCAGTCTCCTAGTCTCTCTAACCACGTTGGAGGCTCACAGAGCATATTTTCGGATCTAATGGTTAAGAACGTTAGAATCAGGCAAGTTGGGTTGGAAATGCAGCTCTGCAACTTTCTAGTGGACTGTGGACATAGTATTCACTATCCCCGAGGTTGGTTTCTTCATCTGTAAAATGGGGTTAAGGATCTCTACCTGACGGCGTCACTTTACAGTTTAAATGAGATCCTGTGCACGCGTGCTTAGCAGAGTGCCCGGCACAAGCAAAGTCCAGCAAGTGCTCAGCACTGTCTGTAAGATTATCGACATCAATATAGAGCGAGAATGAAGAAGGACATGCTCCTTGGTGCTGCAAAGATCTAGACCATTTGCTCTGTCTCTCTCTCCCTCTCTCCCTCTCTCTCTAAAAAAAAAAAAAAAAAAAACAATCTAGACCATTTGGCCAGGCCACCTAAGCTGTCTGTCCTCCCCAGAGGTGGGAAAGCAGACCTTGAGGCCAACAGAAACCATCTATCACTTTCCCTTTTCTAGCCAGCCGGAGTAATTTTTCAGCCACCAAAGTCATAGAGAAGATGTTCAATCTGCTGATAATTTGATTCTAATTAGAACCTCCATCCACAATGCTGGAATTGCAAGGGGGAGGGGGGGAGCAGAAATGAAATAGCAATTAACCTTTGGTTCTGAGCTTTATTTGCTTCTACCCAACATGGGTCAGTTGCCATAGAGATTATACCTACGTGATCTGCAGATGTGACCAGAGCCGCCTGGAGCCTCTGAACCAGCCTCCTCGCGGTGCGGCTTTGGGATAATTAAAAATCTGCTAAAAGAGAATTGAAAGTTGATCTGAAACTCTAATCCGAAGCTGACTTGAATGGAAGAGAAAGGGAAGCGGTGGGGGGGGGAGGGTGGTGCGGGGAGGCGAGGACGATGTGGAACTGGGAAATAAAATGAAAGAACACACATCGCTTGGGAAAAAAAAAAAAGAAAGGCCAGTCTCTTTTATCCACAACTTTCCAGAGTCTGACCACCTGCCACTGGGAGACACTAGTAGGATAAGAAAGAGGAAACGAGGGGGTGTGAAAAGTTTGTCCTTTCAGGAGGGGATTTCTCAGCTTCAGATTGTGACCCGGGTCTCCCCTAGAAACTCAAGGGTGGGGGGTCAGCTAGGGTGAGCCTCCTGTTTTAGTCTCTGGAAGAGTGGGTGTGGACGAGGTCCTGCGAAATCGGTGGGTGGGGGGCAGACCCATTAATCCCAGCCTTACCAGCAATAGCAGGAACCAGCTCTGGAGCCAGCAGCCACCAATGCCAGCCCCTGCAGCCCCCTCCCTTCAGACAATCTGCCCAGTGGATCCCAATAGCCTGCCGGGCTCGGTCTCCATCCGTCCCCACCACCCGCCAGCTCCTGGCCCCTTTGGCTCCCTGTGACTCAGCACTCCCAAACCCAAGGTCAGGCGGATAATGAAGTTATTTTCCCCTCCGAATCTAAGAGCTGTTAATTACCCAAGACAGTCCTAATCACTATTAGGGAACAGGGTAGCGTCGGACTTAAGTGGATTCTAATTAAAACTTGAGTAGTATCTCCTAGAGCAGTGACTTTGAAAGTTTTTTCTTTCGTACACATAAGGTACGTGGCATCAGCTTACAAAGCATTTCCCTGGGGTCCTCCATCGGCGCCCCCTACTCAAGGAAGCCTTCTCCGGCCACCCCCATCATCCTGGGCCGCCTCATCCTGTTAAGAATAAATTCTCCATAGAACTCATTACTTGCTGGAATAGTCTTGGGTTTGGGGGTTTTCTGTTTCTTGGGTTTTTTTGTCTTGCTAATGTTTGCTATAAGCTTCATAGGAGCCGAGAAGTTGGTGCCTCACTTGGTGCCTAGAACAGTGTCCAGACAGAGTAAATACTCAGCACGCATGTTGGCTGGCTGCAACTGTACCTTCCCACAGGCCAACGCACTGGCTGTGCACTTACCTCAAGCCAGTTACCATCCCACCCTTTCCTTCCCTCTCTACAAGTATTCCAGAATGTGTAGGAGGCATCGAACTCTTCATTCTTTCCTTCATCGAGTATTTCCTGGATGTTTACGACATGTCAGGTACGGCGGCAGTGACGTGCTAAGTCCGACAAGGCCCCAGCCCGGGGCAGTTCCACTGGGTTAGTGAGAATGGCTGCCCCACGTCCATAGACAAAGAAAAAGTAAAATTTAATCATTAACAATGGCGATGGTTGCTCTGGAGGCAACAAGTGGGGACAGTAAGTGCAGGAGGCCATGCCAGCTGAGGTGGAGGGCAAGGCCTCTCCCCTAGGCACCCCTCCATGTGACGAGCCAGGATAAAGGAACTCTAGGCAGTGGGAACGGAAAACACTAGGTCTCTGAGATGGGAAAGAGCTCAGCACTTTCTGGAGCTCAAGAGTGGAGGTCCGGGGGGAGGGAAAGAGACGTCTGTGGACAGGTGCACTCATTCAATGGAGGGTCTTGAGGGTCGGCAAAGGGGAAAGAAAGGAGAGCCCCAGTAGAAGAGAAGGAGCAGCAAGGGGAGCCCTGGGGGCACAGGCGAAGGAGAGAAGTGGAGGTGGCCTCATCTCATCCTGACGTTTATTTTTATTAAAAGTGTTAATAAATCGTTTGCAAATCTGTGTTCCTCATCATGGTAACAAAATACAAATCCTACTGAGTAGGCCACGCTAGCAGGCCATGGTGCAATGACGGGGCCTGCAGTCCTGGGGAAAGTTAGCCTGACGGGCAGGCTGAGGAGAGTTCTGAGCAGCTGGGTTTGTGTGCACGCACGTCAGGTCCTGTGGGTATGATTCCTCTGGCTTCCCTCTGGCCCGTTCCTGGATTTGTCATCTCTCACTGCCCTGCATCCCCGGGGGACTGACCTCAGCAATGCCACTCTGATCATGTCCCTTTAGGGCAGAGTTCACGCTCCTTAGTTAGAATGCTGACTCCACTATCAGCTCTCTCAAGTGATCAATATTACCTAAAGAAGCCACTCACCCCCGCCCCCCCGGCTGGAACCCAGTCACACTGGGACAGGTGGAGGAGGACAGTGTCTCATCATCAAAACCATCTGCATCCCAGGATTGCCCAATCTGGTGATTCTCAACCTAATTGCACCGTTAGATTCACAGTAGCTTTAAAAAAAAATAATAGTACAGAGATAAGAACCTCTGGGTTCAAAGATCATGATGCTTCCAAACCTCCCCAAGTAAATGCTAATGAGTTGGGAATTGTGACATGGGCCAGAACTGTTTGATCTCCACGGACTACCTTGTTTAGGACCCTGTTGGAGCTCCTCCCTCTCAATCTTTGCTCCTATATTGGGCTTTGATAAAGGAACACGTCCCCACAGACTCCAACGGCCACCATTGATGTGGTTCATGGGACACCCAGTGAGGTGATCAGAGTGTTACCAATGTTTCTTTATTTCAACCTCATTACCATCTTCCAAAGTAGCAACACCAAGAGAAGGTGAGAAAACTCTGGCTCAAAGAAAAGTTATGTGATGTGCCCAAGGCCACACAGCTCATAAGAAGGAGGCCAGGGTCCGCGCTCGGGTCTTATGATTCCATAGCCTATGCTCTTCATCACTAAGCGAGCGTGACACTGTCCTTTGCAAAACCCAAGATTTCAATCCCAGCCCTGCCCATTACTATCTGTGTGACTTAGGGGCAGTGATTTAACCTCTCTGAACACCCGGTCCCACTCTATAAAGAGTTTTGTGCCCACCCCAGCCCTCTCCTCTCCTCCCCCTGTTCTGTCTCTGCTAAGAGTTATTAGTTTGCAAAAGTACTGCATCTCCCTGCTACCCGCCTTGGTCTCTATCTGCCACGGCCATTTCATTTCAAATCTTGGCCAAGAATCCCCAGTACCTAGAGTCCAGAGCTTGGCTCAAAACAAGCAGTCGATGTCCATTAAATTGAACAGTATGGCCTCCCACTGGGATATGACACATAATTTGGAAATTTGAGTTGTGTTCTGGCTTTCAACCAATCCCTTCCCCCCCAACAAGAGCCACATCGACCCCCACTGATCTCTCCTATCAAGAGACCAGGGGCACTCAGTGGACAACTGCAAAGGGCATGTTGTCTGTGTGACCCCAGTGGCTAATTTAGAAGGATTGACTACATTTGCATAACTTTGCATATGCTATGCATCAGTCCATGATATATTTATCCAAGGCAAAGGAGCTGCAGATGTAGAACACCAAAGAAGAGTTTGTTCCCACAACATGTAATGCAAGTGTTAGGAAATCATGCGATTCCACAGCCCTCCTCCACCTTGCGGTCAAAACTGAAGCTTCCATATTTAAGGCTGCAGGAAAGGAAGAGGCAGGGCTCCCTTTTGCACTCCAAACTCCTGCAAAGTACCAAGAGAATATTTGCAGTTTGGGAACCTTTGCATTAGAGAAAAATCAACCATTTCTTCCACCTCAGAAGAGATCCTTCATTAAAATCTTTGTGAGATGGCAGGTGTCCAATATAATGATGATTTTATAATATTGTTTTTTCTCATCATCCATTTATTCATTCAACAAACATTAATTGAGGACTCTTACCCCCTTGGCTACAGGGGGAAATATCATGAGACCCCTATTGATGCAGAACTCACAATCCAGAGAGACAAAAAGCAATATAGTGCATAAACCTGAGCAACTTCATTCTTTTAGCCCCAGTTGTTTTTTTCTATAGGAGAAATAAGAATAAAATGCCAATTTTCCATGGTTAGCATAACAGGATGTAAATAGCCTGAGTGTGGCTTCTGGCACATAGTAGGTATTCGGTAAATGAGAGTCATCATCACAATTCTTATTGCTCTCAGGGAATATGATGAAGTTACCATGGGATCACAGAGGAGGACACGTCTAACTGTGGAACTCTTCAGTAGGAAAATAAAGGCATTGTGTCACAAGGTAGCATCATACTTTGGGGTTTTACAGCATCACAGCTTTGGTACCACTTAGCAACTCCCAAATGCCTATTAACTTGTCATTTGGAGACCTCGACTCGTAGCTCTGAATCTCTTTCTGTCCACAGTGACAACCAATGTGCGTAGCGCTTCACTTTCCTGATGGACCTGGGGGTCTGCTAAGGAGAAAAATAGAGGGAAGTTGAGAGTACGTAACCATTAAAATTAATTACTCACAAACATTAGAACCCAGACGCCCATTGTAGTCATGAAATATGGATAAGGATTTGCTGAAAGCCATTTATATTAAATTACTTTTATAATAATATTTAACTTTTAAGCATGAAATATTTAGTACCCCTTTTTTGTCATTTGCAAAGAAGCTTCCAGCTGTTTCATAGCTAGAGGGATCCATGCCCATCCTGTTTTGAGAGCCGATAGGGCTGAACAGCAGACCAGCAGTTCTGAGAGTTGAGACTAGCAGATGTCAGTGACTGAACATCGGCCAGCTCTCATTCATCCAGCGAGAACTTGCTGACACCCTTGGAGGTGCACATACGGGGTTATGAGGACATACAGAGCATCGTCCCTGAACCAAAAGCCAGCAGGAAAAGACAGACACAGAAAGCGAATAATTGGAAAGAGTTGCTTACATCCCCCTCCCCCATTCATCTCCAACAAAGTTACTTGAAAATTTTTGAAGTGCATCGTGCTCTTTCTCACCTCCACGTCTTAGCTGTCCCCACTGCCTGGACCAGCACCCCCCTGCTCAGCCATCTCCCAATTCTCCTTATGGGCTTCTTTCAACTGATGATGCTGGTGTCTTCACCGCCAGGAGGATTCCTGGGCACCACCACCAGGACAGAGAGGACTTCTGTCCTGCTAACCCTCAATCCACCTGCATACAGAAGTCACCACTGCCCCGCAAGTCCTGATTACTTCTACCCTCACCTACCAACCTGTGAGTTACCGCATCAAGATCATTGTTGTATCCCCGATCTCCTCTGCGGTCCCTGATACAGACTAGGTGTTCAATAAGCTTCTGGTGATTCAATAAATTAATTGAGTAATCAATTAATTTTCTATGTGATATAATAGATCTATTCACTTACGTACACGAGGACACAACCAACTTCCTGAGGGGGATGCGGAAGAGGGACGCTATCAGGAAATATTGGTAGTGATATGACATTTGAGCAAACTCCTGGAAAAACTAGATATGTTATAGTAATGGACAGTAAAAACTGAAATTATTTAATTATTGTTATGCCCTCAACAAGCTACATCAAATATTTTCCCAGATAATTAGCATTGCATGGGTCCTCTGTTTATTGCACCATCCATCGCTACGCCCACCTTCACCATCTTGAACACTGAAGGACAAGCAGAAACAAAGGGAAAAAAAAATCATCTTTCTTCCATTTCCTCCTACCTACTGTAGGCTGGGTGGGAGCCCCCTAGCTGAGCTGTTCTGCTAAGGTACACAGAAAGAACTCCGGCCAGGCGCCTGGAGGGAGCCTGAGTTGCCTCAC
This sequence comes from Canis lupus baileyi, assembly GCF_048164855.1. Lineage (NCBI taxonomy): Eukaryota > Metazoa > Chordata > Mammalia > Carnivora > Canidae > Canis > Canis lupus. The sequence continues at coordinate 29,887,732 of NC_132858.1, forward strand.
AGGGAAGACTTCATCACGCCCAACCCGATGGCTCCAACCCATCGGCTCATTAACACCCTTCCCATCTCTGTGTAGACCTCTTAATCTACCAGAATCTAGACCAACAACAGAATTCGCAGAGATACCAAACGGCCTCCTGAGTCCATTTCAATACCCCAGATAGTTCCTCAAGAGACATGAGGTCAAAGAAAGTTCTGGGATTCTCTACACTGAAATTAAGAAGAATCCTGTGATTATCATAATCTGACATAATCTTAGTGCCAACTACCAACACAAAAAGTTGGTGATTCACTAAATGGGAATAGAAATCTGCTACTGTTCCTAGGAATACTTTCTTATATAAGAAAAAAAAATAGGCTGATGTCTGAACAAAGAGGACTTTCAACTGCTCTCTCTGTAACTTTGAGTTCACTAGGCCTGCAGTGCCCCAGAACCTTCATTAAGCAAACCCGAAGAATATCCACCCCTTGCCACGTATGTGGTCCTTGCTACATCTGTAAATCCCTCGGACCGATCCCCAACCCTTACTTGGAAGAGCCCTGCTGGGTCCTCTAGGATTTTTTTTTAAAGATTTTATTTATTTACTCATGAGAGACACAGAGAGAGAGAGAGGCAGAGACACAGGCAGAGGGAGAAGCAGGCCCATGCAGGGAGCCCGATGTGGGACTCGATCCTGGGACCCAGGGTCACGACCTGGGCCAAAGGCAGATGCTCAACTGCTGAGCCACAGGGATCCCCTAAAATTTTTTAGAACTTGGTGTTTTGTGTTATTTGGGTATCCTACTATCTGTCAAAATAGACCCAAGAAATGGCTGGTGGCTAACCACAAAAGGTTCACGTGCTACTTACGTAACCGACTGGGCAAGCGAATGGGTTATCAGTCGGGAGGGGGACTAAGGCCCTGCTCAACACGGTCACCGAGGAACCCCTCTAGCAGAACCTGCATACATGTGGGTTCCGTGGCCCCAAGGAGAATCTCCATTCCAGAGGAGGAGGGTCCCTGCAAGCGACGCCCACCCACTGAACAGAACTTAATCACATGACCACGCCTATTTGCAAGGAGGGCTGGGAAATGTCATGGAGCAATGTTCTCGAGGAGAAGGGGGGAGCACGGGCTGTTGGTAGGAAGCAGCTGTTAATGGGAAACAACTGGATGGATGTCTTGGAGAGCACGCACGCAATCATCAGCCTGTCGCAGGCCGTAGCAAACAGGGGACGCCAAGGGCAAGAAGAAGAAGGTCTGAATCCAGGCCCCGGCCTCTGCTGGCTGTAACCCTCCTGGCCCTCAGGTTCTCATCCCCAAAACAGAGACGGGCAGCGGAGTAGCATCGCCGAGCTGATGTGTGTGGAACCCCCATCACAATGCTGGGCGCAGAGGAGGCGCTGGGAACAATTTGCCCTTGATGTCTATTCCCCAGTAAAAGATTGTCACTATTTTCAAGATGGAAAATGGGTAAGTGCTGGGCTCTAGTTCCTGCGGAGGAAGTGGCCACCAAGCCAGCTTGCCCGCTCCTGCCCCCCAGACCTGGCCCCTGGCCCGTCCCGGCATGGGAGCTCTCGGCCCTCGGTCAGAGGCCAGCCGCCCGTCCCACCCCAGAGCGCTCCCGCCCGGCCTGTCACTGCAGCCGACGAACCGGGCCGCTCTGCCTGTCGCAGCACAGAAGGTGCCAGCCGGCATGTGCTGCTGACAGCGCACCCACCCCCGTGCACAAAGGCGCGCTGGCTGGAAGGAGGCCTGATTGCCCAGCAAGTCCATTTGTTCCTTGTTTCAAAGTGATCAATCATTGACTCAGATTTCAGTGAAATGGCCTGAAACAGGGAAGGAGAAAAGAGCCCAGAGCTTGGGCCCAGTCGATCAGAGGCGAGTCTCAGCGGTGGCACTGACCAGGCGACGCACCCCGGGGAGGGGGCTGCTCAGCCCGGAGCAGAAGGTGCGCGGGTCGAGCCTCGGCAGGGCCTCGGCCCGGGCGCCCGCTCAGCCTCCCGCACCCTGGGCTCCAAGGGCCTCTCCATCCCGGTCGTCCGTGGAGCCCCACTCTGGACTCCGGGGCACCTCCCTCTGCAGCTCGGGTCAGGCAGCTCTTTCAGCAAATGCCATAAACAGGTGTCAAAAATCTTTCACCTGCTCCGAGTCTCCAACCCGGCCATCCCGCCTTCACCGACCTCCCCTAATGAAATCCTGAACGTGGCCACGCGGCTCTCTACCCAAAGATGCTCACCCGCAGGACCACGGGAGCAAACCCCTGGAACCACCTGTGTGACTGGTGGCGGTACCGCGCCTAGAGCTAGAGGAAAGCACACGGGCCACCAGGCTGGTGAGGGGAGGGGCCCGGAGCGGAGCGAGAACAGCGCTGTGAAAAATAAAAATAACAGGGGCCCCTGGGTGGCTCAGCGGTCAGGAGTCTCCTTCAGCCCAGGGCGTGACCCCGGGGTCCTGGGATGGAGTCCCGCATCGGCCTCCCCGCAGGGAGCCTGCTTCTCCCTCTCCACCTGTGTCTCTAATTCTCTATCACTCTGTCTCTCATGAATAAATAAATAAAATAAAATAAAATAAAATAAAATAAAATAAAATAAAATAAAATAAAATAACAGAACTGTGGTTACGTAAGATGTTCTCATCACTGGGTGAAGCTTGGTGACAGTCACACAGAAAACCTCTGTACCATTTCTGTACCTTCGGTGACTCTCAAACTGTTTCAAAATAAAGATCATACTTTGAAAAATAGAAACAGTTCTGCATGAGGAGGCGGCGTAGAGTAATAGCTGATAGCACACGCTTTGAAAAATGAAGCGCAGGGGATCCGTTAGGGAAGGGATCTTCAGTCTAATCTGCTTTTTCCATTTCCTCTCTGCACCTAATAAAACTCCCATCAGACCCCTTCCTGACAACCGCCCCCTCCCCTTGAGGCTGACCGTTGTATTACTGAGGCTTCTTCGCAGAACAGTCCAGAAACTGCAGCTGACCAGGCGTTGGGCCCTAGTAACTATAATCATCAGGGCCATAGGAGCACCTGCTGATGGTTCACCCAGCCACCGCTAGGCGCTTTCCAAATACCAATCGCCGCCGCCCCCCCCCCCCCGCGCCCAGTTTCCAAAGGCAACTGCTATTACTTCCATTTAAAAGATGAGGAAAAAATAAAAATAAAAAATAAATAAATAAAAGATGAGGAAATGCCTGTGGGGAGAGCTGAAATGACCCCCCGACAATGAGCCCCCAGCCAATGAGCAACCCAGGGGGGATTTAAACCAGGGTCAAAAATAAATAAATAAATAAATAAATAAATAAATAAATAAATAAATAAATGAAAATAAAATAAAATAAAATAAAATAAAATATAAAAATAAAATATAAAATAATAAAATAAAATAAAATAAAATATAAAATAAAAACCAGGGTCATTGAACTTCAAATCCCAGACTCCTTCTTACGCAAGGTCATCGATTTCCCAATGGTTGGTTCCTTGTCTGATGCAGCAGCAAATGCTCCCCAGGGTGTACATCTGTGGCATGGAGCCTGGGACAGCATGGGGACCCCGGTCTCCCAGCCCCAAGGCAAGGGGTTACCCAGCAAGTCCAGCCCGCTGGCCGAAATGGTCCCCCCACCATCCAGTGGTCCCCCTGTTCAGGGGTGCCCAACCACCGAGAGAGCTTTTAATCCCGAGGCTGGGACCTGGACCCAGAAATTCTGACATACCTCGCAGGGCCTAGGTTTAGCTGTAGGGGCTGAGGCAGGGCTGAGAACCCCCGCCCCGCCGGTCGGCCTGCTTCCCCGCCCAGCTCCACGCCAGGCCCCCCAGGCAAATGCTGTGTTCAGGTTTCCCAAAGGGCGTCCTCCTGACCCACAACAGCATCCTAACAGCCACCCGCACGGAAATCCCATAGGGCCAAAGGCAGGGGGAGGTGACAGGCGGGCCGGAGCCGAGGCTTCGCAGCACCCAGACCAGCCTCCCCAAAACGCAGCCCACACGCTAGCAGAGCCTGCAGAAAATGTCTTTAAAAATCAGGAAAGTTCACACAAAATCCAGCTCTATACTTGCTCCTGAACTACCTGCATCCCCAGTGGGCTGCAATGGCTGGCACTGGAGGGCCACGGGCCGCCTCCGGGAAGGTCCTGCCGCCCGCCTGGCCCAGCAGCCCGTGAGGTGCAGCCCTGGGGCTAAACACCTTGTAGGTGCAGCCCTGGGGTTAAACACCCTGTAGGTGCGGCCCTGGGGTTAAACACCATGTAAGCCTGTGGCCCTGGGGTTAAACACCCTGTAGGTGGGGCCCTGGAGTTAAACACCCTGTGAGGTACGGCCCTGGGGTTAAACACCGTGTGAGCCTGCGGCCCTGGGGTTAGACACCCTGTGAGCCTGCGGCCCTGGGGTTAAACACCCTGTAGGTGGGGCCCTGGAGTTAAACACCCTGTGAGGTACGGCCCTGGGGTTAGACACCCTGTGAGCCTGCGGCCCTGGGGTTAAACACCCCGCCTGGTTTGCAGAACTGGAGATGCCCGCGGGCGTCACTCTGGCCCCAGAATGGGAGAAGGAACCTCTTCTGCTCCATTTCTCTCCGGTCTGAGGAGTCTAACAAACCCCCGCTGGCACCGCCCGGACTTAGCCCCAAGGGTACCAAGGGCCACGACAGGCAGGACGGGTGGGGGAGGAGGGGGCATCGGCCGGGCTGGGCCAGCACCGGGCCAGCGAGCCCCTCAGAGGGACGGAGGCAGGTGGGGAGCCCCACAGGAAGCCCCGACGGCGGCGTCTCCTGAAGCTTTGGCTCCACTCACTGGCCACAAATTAAGCTTCAGGGAGTCCATGAAAGCCGGCGAGGCCTTCCCCGCTTTGGCCGAGCCCCTTGGGGGAGGCACAGCGGCATGAAGAGGGGTCCGCCGGAGGGGGGTGCATGTCCCTGCCACCCCTGCAGTGTCCGTCCCCCTGGGCTTCCAGGGCCCGGCCGGGAGAGCAGCAGCCCGACAGCCGGCAGGTGCCCCCCTTTCAGGAAACAGCTGCGGGACCGGCCAGAGCAGACGCCCTGCCTGTGGACCCTGACCCGGCCACCCCACGGCGGGCCTCTCGCCCCGGGTCCCCTCCCCTGTAAGATGGGCTAACAGCCCGAGTCGTCGGCCCGAGGACTCCCTTGCCGGGCTCTCTGGGCTCTCTCTTTCTCTCTCTCAAATAAATAAACAAGGTGGGCCACCTGGGAGGCCCGGGTGGTTGAGCCTTCAGCTCAGGTCAGGATCCCGGGGTCCCGGGGTGGAGGCCCCACACTGGGACCTCAGGGAGCCCGCTTCTCCCACCCCCTGCACCTCGCCCACTCGTGCTCACTCTCACTCGCTCGCTCTCTCAAATAAGTAAATAAAATCTTTTTAAAAATTAATAAATAAGTGAAACCCTTAAAAAAAATCAGCTCACTTCTCTTAAGCTCCATGGCCTCATTTGGAAAATAGGAAGAACATAAATAACATAGAATTGTGTAGCGCAAACGAGGCCAGCGCCTATGCAAATGCTTTTGCCGCAGTACGGTAAAACAATGAAGTTACCTTAAATTTGTATGATAATTTTTATTTTTTTTATTTATTTTTTTAATAATACCAGCCAACAGTTTTCTAGACACTTCATGTCAAGACACTATTCTAAGTGTTTCACATGCATTAAAGATTTACATTGAATCTGCACAACAGCCCTATTAAGTAAGTACTATTTATCATTTTGTGATCTATATAGACAAGGAACTGAGGCTCCTAGAAGTCAAAGAACTTCCCCAGATCACATAGCTGGTTACACTCAGGAGCTGCAAGGAACGGGAAGCTTTTCTCCCCTGAACTACCGGAGCCTTTCGTGGGCACCTCTAGTAAAACGCTGAGCACATTGCTTTGTTACAGCCGGTTAGAGTCGCTCCACGGCTGCCCTGTGCCAGGTACTGGGCTGGGCCCCCCCTCCAGGAGCTGATGGTCTAGAAGAGGTTGCAGAACCGGCCAGAGCCAACGGATGTGTTAAGTTCAGGGACAGGACAAAGGAGGCAGTGATGTGCTTGGTAAAGATCAGAAGAAGCTTCTCGGAAGAGCAGAGCCTTGAGGACAGAAGGGCTACACTGTCTGGCAAGTGAGAAGCCGTGAGAGGAGCTTACAGACAAAGGGAGCACGGAAGCATGAAATAGTGCACCGATTCCACAGAAGCATGTCATTCAGGGGAGCACAGGTGGGGAGGAGGGAGGAGGAGAGAAGACCAGAGAGTTGCAAGGTCTGGAAAACCAGCCTAAGGGATCTTGGCTTTATTTGGTAGGTCACGGGGAGTCTTTGATGAGCTTTACGTAGAAGAGACAGAAATACGGTCTGTGTTTTAGAAAGATCGCTCTCTGCGACTGAATTATGAGCATTGCAAAGTCCATCTACCCAGGCTTTTCTTTCCTGCAATCTAATTGTAAGAGTGAAACAGCCACCTGGGCGGCTCAGCGGTGGAGCATCTGCCTTTGGCTCAGGGCGTGACCCCAGGGTCCCGGGATCGAGTCCTGCATCGGGCTCCCTGCATGGAGCCTGCTTTTTCCTCTGTCCGTGTCTCTGCCTCTCTCTGTGTCTCTCATGAATAAATAAATAAAATATTTTTTAAAATTATTATAATAGTGAAACTAACTGCATAATAATGAGACTAATAGATTCTTTTTTAAAAAAAAATTTAAGATTTATTTATTTATTTATTTATTTATTTATTTATTTATTTATTCATGATAGACACAGAGAGAGAGAGAGAGGCAGACGCAGGCAGAGGGAGCAGTAGGCTCCATGCAGGGAGCCTGACACGGGACTTGATCCCAGGACTCCAGGACTGTGCCCCGGACCAAAGGCAGGCACCAAACCGCTAAGCCACCCAGGGATCCCCCGAGACTAATAGATTCTTAATGCTAGAAGGATGTAAACTAACAACTGTGAGGAATTTCTAGGTGTTCTATGCTTTAAATTTATTATCCTGTGACATAAGTCTAATCAACCCATTTTACAGATGACAAAACTAAGGCTAAAGGATGCCCCACAACTTGCTTCAAATCACAAAGGCATCAGTAAGGAGAAGCCTGTGTGAATTCAGGCCTGACTCCAACATTCATACTCTTTACTGCCTATATTCCATGAGTAAAAATATTGGGTTTTTTAATTGGTTTATATTGGTTTTCTCTGAGCAGAGATTATATTTTCAAAGAGGATATAATTGAATAAATAGTCTAGCTGTGTTCCTATCTATGAGTTTTCCCATGAAACCTAAGATATTTTAATATATACCATCACCCCAGCCTCCATACTAATTTAAAAAAGAAATTTGTCCACCATGTAAAGTTTCTTATTTAGAAAACAGAGCATGGGCAGCCCGGGTGGCTCAGTGGTTTAGCACCGGCTTCGACCCAGGGCCCTGCACAGGGTTTTATCCAAAATGACCACTTGGGGTGGAGGGTGAGCCCAGCAGAAAGAGGCTACATGTGAACCTGCAAAGTTAGGGTTTGCAAGTAGGGGTGAGGGAGATCATTAGGGCCTGGCGGGAGAAGTGCTGTCGACAATGAGCAAAGTGCAGGAGCATTAAGAAAATCTCTCCGGAAAAGGAGGGCCTCGTCCCTCTCCTACCTTGAACCCTGGAGAAGACAAGAACCCGTGATGCTCCTCCTCCCGGCAAGCTTGTCAGCCAAACACCCCCTCCCTGTGTGTCTCCCAGGTCCCCTGCATTCATCTGGAGTGAAGTAACTCCATTTCTCTGTTCCGCTGGCTTTAAGCCCAACCCTTCCAACCTGCAGACCCCAAGTCCCTCAGCAGCAGGAGTGTGGGGGGGGGCAGAAGGAAGGGCAGTGATCACAGATCGAGGAACTGAGGTCCAACCCACGCAGTCCACCTGAAACTGCAATCCCCCAACTAGCCTACGCATCGTGCATGCCACACAGGATTCAAAAGAACGGGGGATCTGATTAGCCCGGCCACTAAAATCCCAAGCTAAACTCTCCTCCATAGGTCTCCGAAGGGTTTTGCAAGGATCCCAGGAGATAATAGGTCAAACAGCCCCTGCTTCCCCCATCATTTCTCCAGCAGAAGAAGGTGAATTCCTTAGACGGTGATCGACCAGGCTCCAAGGCAAGACGAATACCACTTATCCCAGGGATACTCCTAGAAAGGCAACCTCATGTTTTAATCATGAGTTGCAGTAATTGCCTAATTAGCATGGCATCTTTACCTCCCTGGTGCCACCGCTGCACCCGAGCCTCAGAATTCTAATGGGAATTTCCCCTCCAGTCAAGTTCACTCCTGGCCTTTCAAGAAAATGCTCAAAATGGTTTTGTCATTCACTCTGCTTTTTGGTAAAGGGAGGAGGAAAGCAGAGCCAGAGGGAAGCTGTCGCCTCTGTAGCCCGGAGAGGAGGGGAAGGGTGGTAGCAGCAGGGTGGTTAAAGACGCGGCTCTGGAACCAAGCAGGCCGGGCCACGCGTGGGCTCCGCGCTGTACTCATGGACTAGCTCAGTCCTTTGTGGCCGCTACCACAGCACCGTGGACTTGGGGAGGGGGGGCTAATCAGCAGCCGAAATCTAGGTCTCCCAGTCCTGGAGCCTGGGAAGTCTAGGACGGAGGCGCACCAGCGGAGCCCTGTCTGGTGAGGTCCCGGTTCATTAGGCGTCTGTCTTCATGCTGCGTTCTCACGTGGCAGGAAAGGCAAGGAGCTCCCTGGGGTAGCTTTTTTAAGGTCACTAATCCCACTCACGAAGCCTCTACCCTCATGGTTTTAATCGCCCCCCAAGACCCCCCCCATCATTAATACCATCACATTAGGAGGTAGGATCTCAACATGTAAATCTGAGAGGGATACCAATATTCGATCCATCACTGAGTATGTGACTCGGGGCGATTTAATTGTATTGGCCTTTGTTTCCTTGACCTTAAAATTGGAGTGACAGCAGTACCTCTCTGTCCGGTGGTGTGAGGACTCCATAAGATGCTGTATGTCTAGCATGTGGTGCAGCTCCTAGAGCATGACACACAATCATGTTTAGTGACTGTTTGAATTTTCCATTAAGCACTTGCTAATGGCCGGGCAAGATTCTTAGCCTGTCTGAGCTTCAATTTTCTCTTTGGAAAACAGACCTAATATCTACATTGAAGTGTTGTCGTGAGAACTAGAAAAAGACTGACACCCCATCTAGCACTCGGAAGGTGCTCAATAAACAGCGATTATTAAAGGGATCATAAAACTTTGGAGAAATTAAACGTAGGTCTTCATTGGGAGACATTTAGGATGAGCTTCTTGAAAGCTTCTGTTGAACAGTAAGCAATTCAAGAGAAGAAACCGGGTCTCTCTTCATCTCAGCACTCCCAGAGCCTGATGCCTACAACACACACTACACACTCAGCAAAATTTTAAGTGACCTGGACAAACTCCCTAGCTCATCCCTCAAACTTGACTTTATGAGTCGGTTATTCCAAATTTCCCAAAGCAAAGAGACAGTGGTTAAGATTGCGTTTCTTAAACTCCCGTGTAAACGTCCCTTACATGTGGTTAGGGACAATGTAGTTTCCGCTCACAAAATATGGGCAAGAAAAAGCCCCAGACCTTTCATTAATCTCATGGTATTTCCTCTGACCTCTCCTCCCTTCTTCTGTCCCACATCTGTTCCTTCTTCGTGCCTCAACCTCAAGAAGCTCTTTCCTGAGCGTTGATGAGCCCATGCATGCTAGCTGTCCTCAGGACTCACAGAATCAAGGCATCATAGAAGCGTATGAGTATTTAAGGTCACCTAGAATGACCACTCGTCAGATGCCATAACGTCCTCTACAGACACTTCCGCCAGGTGCTCATCCAGTTTGGCTAAAATACCTTGGATGACAAGAAACTCACCTTCACATCAGGAAGCCCAACCCATCCTTGGTCAGCCCTGTTAGAGACATGCAGTTCCCCCAGACCTCTCCGTCTCTAGCTTCTACCGCTTTCTTGGCTGTAGCTTTGCCTTTGGCAGGTTCACAGGATGGGATGACTGTGTCTTCAACATTACAGACCTTGAATTTACCTTAATGGTGCGTGTACATCCTATTCTCACAACCAGACTAAAATCTCCTAGCAGGCAGTCACCATGTTTTACGTTCTTTGTGCTCAATAGGTGTTTAACAAATACATACGAAATAAATGTTGGAAACACTTCTTTGCTACGTTGCCTACTTTCTCTTGGTCAAACTTATCCCATTGGAGCCGCCATAAACAATTCCTTTTTCTCCTCAGGTGCTTAACAACAGAGTCACGTAATGCTGAGTAAATGGAAAGAGAAAAGGAAGGAGGAAGAAACATTTTTTAAAATTCCATCTTCAGGTGCACCAGGAGGCAATTTTCTTTTGCAGGCACATTATTTGCAGCCCTGACAGTCACATATCAAAGTAAGGAACAATCAAAGGGCTGTCCATTTCCCTCCCAATATGCACGGGAGCTCACGTTATGTCCTGGTGAGCTATGAACAAATGGGAAAGAAAGTAGAATATATCCCTAATTGCTGTTTGCTTGGATTATTTTGAAAGTGGTCAGAGGGCTTTCCACTTTGCTGAGCACTTTAGACAATACATCCAAATTTCCACTGAATATTTAAATGTTTGGTCCACATTCAACTGTTTGACAGCTGGTTGAGTTGTGTGTTGTTTTTTGTTGTTGTTGTTGTTTGTTTTTGTTTTTTACCAAAAGAAAGGGGCCCACACTTCCTGTAGAATATTAAGCACAGAATTGTTTGACTAATTTAATACTGTCTAGGGCAAAGGAACCCAGATCTGGTCAGATTTACAAAATATTCTGATTTTTTAATATGAAAACAATTGGTGTTTTGTTTGTTTTATATGGGCGCTGGAGAAGTAATGTGACTAGAGACTGTATTCATTAAAATTATGCAAATACCAGGCCATCTGATCATATCACTTTTTGAGAGAATATTAATATGGCATTTTTCTATTGTCTCAGGTTGGACTGAAGCCCCAGGTTTCAGAACAATAGATGCCAATCACACCCATATTATAGAGCAAGGCCTCAGTTTGCGAAGATTGTCCAGAGTGAGGCTTCCAAGTCTCAGCCCAACAGGCTCAATCAGCCAATCAAGGATTAATAAGGAAGGCTTGATGGATCCCAGGGTATTCCTATGTGTAAGGTAGCTTCAGGAGAAACATCTAAAGAGCTTGGCACTGGCCCCCGGAATCTGAGGGACACAAAGGCAGTTAACTGAAAGCGTGCCTGAAACACTCTGAAAACAAGACTCCGGCAGCCTAAAGGCAGGATGGAGAGTAGGTGAGGCTGTTGGCAAACAGCTGTACTCTTGCTTAGCAAGACCATGAGCCTGCCTCCTGCAGGCTGCACAGCCCCGTGTTGCCCTGCACAGGGTTTTATCCAAAATGACCACTTGGGGTGGAGGGTGAGCCCAGCAGAAAGAGGCTACATGTGAACCTGCAAAGTTAGGGTTTGCAAGTAGGGGTGAGGGAGATCATTAGGGCCTGGCGGAAGAAGTGCTGTCGACAATGAGCAAAGTGCAGGAGCATTAAGAAAATCTCTCCGGAAAAGGAGGGCCTCGTCCCTCTCCTACCTCGAACCCTGGAGAAGCCAGAGCGGCCCAATCAGTAGGCAAGAAGGGAGGAAAAGCAACACGGGCAAGCAGATGACCACACCTTCCCAAAAGCAGCCTCAAAGCCTGCCTTAGGCCTTGGCTAAGAGAAAGAGAAAACTTTATCATGGGATGAAAATGTGGACTTTGGCATTAGACTGAATGAGACATTTTGTGACCTCAAAGAAAAGCGACAATGTATTCATATCTCAGATGGACCAGAAAAGGAATGCTCAGTCCCCAGTAGCCCATCCAGAATCTAGAGGAAGAGGACTCAGTGGAGCAAGTTTAACAGAAAGTGGTAAGAAAGACGATAGCTGCTTTCCATTTGTACCCCACTGAGTCCAGCTGGCTAAAGACATTAGTTACCAGTGTCTTCCTTTAAAAGAAAAAAAAAGGAAAAGAAAGAAAATAATAAAATAAAGTATTGCTCTAGAGATAAAGCCCCAGGGGTGCCTGGGTGGCTCAGCCAGTTAAGCATTCCACTCTTGGTTTTGGCTCAGGTCTTGATATCTGGGTTGTGAGATCAAGCCCCAGGCTGGGCTCCATGCTCAGCCAAGAGTCTGCTTGAGATTCTCTCTCCCTCTGTCCACCCTCCACCTACGACATGCGTGCTCTCTTTCTTTCTTTCTCATAAACAAACAAATAAAAGTTTAAAAAATAAAAGATAAAGCCTCACACCTTCACGTGGCATGTGTTTAGACATCTGGCTCCCACCAAGATTTTGAATTGCATTTCATGCCACTCACTCATTACCTCCAGCCACATGGCTTTCTCACAGCTCCTGAGCAATTTTATAAGCAACTTGTCATCTCAGGTATACAGTCTTCCTCTGACTTGCAGTTGCTTGCCTCCCCTCATTCTCACCTGGCTAATGCCTTCTGTCCTAGGATTGCTTTGGTTATAAGCAACAGAAACTAGCAGAAACTTTTTTTTTCAAAATTTTATTTAACTCCAGCTAGTTAATATGTAATGTAATATTGATCTCAGGAGTAGGATTCAGTGATTCATCAGGTACCTATAACACCCAGTGCTCATCACAAGTGCCCTCCTTAATCCCCGTCACCCATCTAGCTCATTCCCCACTCACCTCCCACCAGCAACCCTGAGTGTGTTCTCTATCATCAGAAACCAGCAGAAACCTAAGCAGGAAATTAATTTCATGGGAAGATAGGAAGTGGTTCACATAATCAAGGACTACAAAAAAACAAAACAAACAAAAAAAACGACTGGAAAAGAACAGAAGCCCATGAAGCCTATGAGATTAAGATGGCAGGAACTGATAGGCAGAGTGTTCTGGAAGGTGGATCATCCTCAGCTATTTATTTTGTCTTTTTTTATCTGCAGCAGGTGCCCAACCCTAACGAGGGGAGGGCGGAGTATGAGGAGGGAGTACGGAGAAAGAAAAAAAAAAGGAGGGAACAGAAATTGCTCCAGAGAAAATTAGGACACAACTAACACAAGAATGCTAGGCAGGCAAAGCCACCCAAATCCACTCCATTTAAGAACTGCTTTATTTTTTTTATTTTTTTAAAATATTTATTTATTCATTATTCATTCATCCATTCACACAGAGAGGCAGGCTCCATGCAAGGAGTCCGATGTGGGACTCGATCCCGGGAATCAGGATCAGGCCCTGAGCCAAACGCAGACGCTCAACTGTTGAGCCATGCAGGTGTCCCTAAGAACTGCTTTAAATGTCGCTTGCCCTGCCAGTTGGTAGCCACAGGCCCTTGGGCAGGTTACTCACAGTCTCTGTGTTTCAGTCTATTCGTGTAGCGATAGTAAAATACCAGCCTCATAGGTCAGCGATTAGATTAATGGACATACGCAGCCCACTGAACACAGGGCCTGCACACAGGGTTAGCTAATATTATTTTTTAGCAAAATTTCCCATGGCCTCCCTAGACTTTGGGAGCCAGTCCATTACATTCTCCCTTCCCTTCTTGTCGTTCTCTCCTGAGCGCTTATCGTAAGTGAACTTGCAGAATTATTTCTGTAATTTTTACCTAAATGTGTGTGCTGCGTCTACACCATAAGCGCAGGTCACATCTTCACCTTGCTCACCCTGCATTCCCAGAGCACAGTTCCTAGCCCCCCAGGGACATCTAGGTCCCACTCTCTGGAGGCTGTGGATGTTATCGGCAAAAGCCACTTGGAGCATGTGATTGAGTTCAGGATCTCGAGATGGGAAGATCATCCCGGATGGTCTGGGTGGCCCTAGCGTAATCGCGATGTCCACGTAAGAGTGAAGGCAGAGGGCGATCTGACCACAGAAGAGGAGAAAGCAATGCGACATCACGAGCGAAGGGTTAGAATGATGCAGCTTCTAGAAGCTACAAGACGAGGAAACACATTCTCCCCTAGAGACCCCAGAACTGACCAGCCCTGCCAACGCCTTGACATTAGCCCCGGAAACTGATCTGGAACTTCTAGCTTTCAGAAACGCAGTAGAAGACATCTGTGTTAAAAAAAAAAAAGAAGAAGAAGAAGAAAGAAGAAGAAGAAGAAGAAGAAGAAGAAGAAGAAGAAGACATCTGTGTTCCTTTCAGCCACCAAGTTGTGGCATTTGTTACAGCAGCCGTGGGAAACTAATACACAGGCGGTCAAGAAATATTTGTTGAATGAATAAATGGGACTTAGAAAATGGCACCACAAGTCTAAGTCCAAGCTGGCACAGAACTAGTCTCCGCGACGCACACAGCTCCGAGCAATTTAGTTTGGTCCCTCCAGCTAATACTTCATCATAGGTGGATCGGTTAGGTGCTGAACATTCCTGGACGTGTTAAGGACTGCACCCCGATGACTGAAGCACCAGGTTCAAGGCCAGCCATGTATGTTGTGCACCGCAGTGTGCAAACCCCGCTGAAGCCCTGCAGCCGGGAGCAACGTCCTAAATATGCCCCCGTCGGTCCGGGGAGGACAGCGCGGGCCCCACCTCGCAGGCCCCAAGCACAGCCTCGCATCATCAACAGCTCCCAGCAAGCACTGGCTGCCAGCCTTGCTGCAGCACTGCAAGCAGAGTTGCTCAGGAGTCCTGAGCTGCAGAGAAGGCCGGGAAAGTAAGGTCTGGGCACTTTCAGCTCCTGCAGCAGGATGCAGCTCAGCTCCTAATGAGGCGGGGACAGAGGAGATTCCCCAAACACAGGAAGAAAGGATTCAGGTAATGGGCAACCATAAAGGAGGGACACATGTGTGCTACAATCTCATATCCAAAGCTCACAGTGAACTTATTCTCAAGCATCAGATTTTGCATGTCAATCACACTTCAATAAAGTAGCCTAAAAACATAAAATCTGAAGATACAACTCACTCCATCATCCCCAACAAATATACAGAAGTGATTCTATGACCACTAATATGGATCCATATAAAGTGTAAAACGGGGACGCCTGGGTGGCTCAGCGGTTGAGCGTCTACCTTTGGCTCAGGGCATGATCCCGGAGTCTCCGGATCGAGTCCCACATCAGGCTCCTTGTGCATGGAGCCTGCTTCTCCTGTCTCTGCCTCTCTCTCGCTCTCTCAGGAATAAATAAATAAAATCTTTAAAAAAAAGTGTAAAACGTTGACTCGGTGCAGCTTTAATAATTACGAATTAGGCATTCTTGTTGAGTGACTAGAATCTTACACTAAATCATGAAGAACATATTTGTAATTTGGAAAATTTGTACCTAATGACAGAGTTCCCAAAACACATCCTAAGTTACAAAATGTCGAGCGCAAATGTCTACAGATGGTCCATTCATTAATTCTACAAATATTTATTAAGAGAAGTTTTGTGTTAGGCACTGACCGTGACAACACATAAAGTTTTATCTACGACTATCACAAAATAAGAAAGATAAAATAGTTTATACTAAATGGCAACTTTTCTGCATTTAGACTGCTTGGAAATTACCTAATTTTTTTTTTACATTAAAGAGTTAGTTCTTACCCAACTTAATCTATAAATCCAATGCATTGTTAATCAAAATCAACATGTTTTTTTTTACAGAACTGGTATGTCAATCCTAAAATTCATATGCAGGAGTAAATGGCCAAAATAATCAAAATTATTCCGGGAGAAAGAAGGGAGACTTACTTTACTAGATGTTAAGATATAAAAAGCTATAATACTTAAAATAGTATCCTTATGCTTCAAAGAGGACCAATATATTAAGGAAACAGAATAAGGATGCCAGAAACAGAGCTGTGCACATATGGAAATGTGATTAAAAACAAAACTGGTATTTTTGATTCCTGGGGAAGAGATAGGGCAATCAATAAATTATGTTGGAACCATTGGCTTTCCATATGAAATAAATTATATCAAATCATATACAAATTTTTGTGAGTTCCACATGGATGAGAGACCTAAACGTAAAAACCAAAATTGTATGATTGTTAGAGAAAATATATATGGAATGTCTTTGTGACTTTAGAGTGGGAAAGGAATTCTTAGCTAACACATGCAAGTGACCTCAAAGATAAAACTTTTACAAGACCAAAGCCACAATAAACAAAATGAAAAGACTCAGATTTGGGGCTACAGTCTTGCTGGTGGTAGTTCTTTCAAGAGGCGAAGAGACGCTCAACTCAAAGACCCGCTCTGCAAAGCTACCAATTAAAGATCAGTGGAAGATGCAACCCGTGGTGTAAGGAACCCCCAGTGCTTTCCAAAGCAGCTTGAGAAGGAGACCATCATCTGCTTGATCTGTTGGAGCCGTGATCTTGTCCTGTGGAGCCCACAGGGCATCAAGCCCAAGCATCACTCAGAAAAGAACTAAACCTCAATACCTCAGAGGCAGAGCAGCATCCACCTTGCCCATCACCTCTGCCTGCCCGGTATCCCACAGTGTGCGAGGCAGAGATGTCTCACACCTTCCCACACACTAAACTCCGACTGCCGCACGACTCACCTATTCAGAAGGGAGAGCTAGAGGCTTGTTTTAAATCAAATAAGAGATTTAGGTTTGAAAATACAGGGGTAAATCTTAGGCAATGCTACACGCCTGTTCTAAAAACAGACTGTGGCTGAAAAGTAATGAAGATGCTGAGATATTGTCTTGGTAGGAAAGGAGGCTTCACCGTAGTATAAATGGTTGCAGTTAACAGAAAAAGCATTTGGGTCTATACCTTGAGGAGTTGAGAGTCCTCGCTAAAACACCAGTATATCAATAATAATATATAAAAAATATTTCTTAATTAATACAAAAAAGAAGAAATACCTATGAGAAAAAAGTAGATGTCTTGATTATCTAAACATAATGGCTCAAGCCAACAATAACCATTTCTTCGCTTTTGATTCTGCAGTTTTGGCAGGGCCCCAGTGGGGACAGCTTGCTTATGCTTCATGTGACATTTGCTACGGCTGGAATGTGCAAGGTGACTTTTTCACTCCGATGTCTGGCACTTCAGCTAGGGTAGCAAGCACAGCGTGGGGGCTGGAGGGACGTCTCTGTCGCACTCTCTCCTCGGGGCTCCCCCACGTGGCTAGCTTGGACTTCCTCCCAGCATGGCAGTCTCGGAGGAGCTGGGGCTCACGCAGGGCTGGCTTCCTCCAAAGCAGCACAGTGGAGCTTCCCTTGCTGCCTTCAGCCCAGACCGCACAGCGGCCGCGCTGCCGCACTCTGTTCGCTATCCTACAGTAACTTGCCGTCGCTGTGCCAAGACATAAAGATGTTCATCCCAGCGTTGTTTGTAACCCGGAAATACTGGAAACAACCCAGACGTCTGGTCGGTAGTATTTAGAGTAATAAAAATATGTTGTAGTCATACGAAGGAGCATAAGAGAATTAATAAACCGGATCATTATTCATCAACAAGAATAGATCCAAAAGCAATGTGGAGTGAGAAAAGAAAGTTGAAAAAACCATACGCTATAAAACAAATTATGCAGTTTTTTTAAAAAACACAACCTAAAACTACATCCTCTCTTGCAGATGCATCGTGAAAGTATTAAATTATGGTCTGTAAGGACACACACACCAAAATCAAGAAAGTGAAAACCTCCAAGAAGGAAGGGAAAAGCAATATTCTAAGAAAAGGACAAAGTAGAATTCAACTTAATTTGTAATGTTTGAATTATTTTATCTTTTTAAACCTGATGTAAAGAAGATGACATTTAACATTTATTGATGACTTTTTATATTAGTCTGAGATATTCTAAAGTTTAAATCCTCTTCAAAACTAAAAAAATAAATAAATAAATAAATAAATAAATAAATAAATAAATAAATAAATAAGAGTCAGTTTGTCTTAAAATTGCTCCTTCAGGTGGGGAGCCCAAAATGGTTTGGTTTGGAAACTGTCAAAAGCTCCAGAGGGTCTGAGGTGTTGATCTTCCTTATAAGCCAGCAATGCAACGTGCTGCAGTTTCATCTACTCTAACAGAAGACAGGCGACTCCTAGGTCAGAAACAAAAGATTTTATTACTCATGGTAATAGCTGCAGGCAGAGCACCAGCATTTGTGCAAGTTCTCCAAATCCCATTTCCGAATACCAAAAGGGTTGTATTTAGGAAAGTGACACTGAGCTTATAGAATTCTAATTTTTTTTGAATTCTAATTTTTTTAATGGGCAGTAAGATTGCTTGGCCCACACTCTCTCCTCCATGGCTGTGGGTAAACCTGCCGTTTGCTCCAGCCGGAGACTTTATCTTCCAAGACTGATCGCTGTACAAGCATCCTTGAAAACAAAGACCAGGATGACCAGCCACTGACTCTGCTCATAAAATTTTCAGAAATGCAAGTGACCTATAGAGAATTGTCTCTTAACAGGACACCTGCAATATGTGAAGAGGTACTCCACTGTAATCGCTGTATCATAAGACTAATTATTATATGTGTTAAAGACCTAGACTTAAAGTTTTAAAATATAATACAGTAGTTTGCTTATTCTAACTACAAACCTCTGCAAGCTGAAAACCATAAAATCAGAAGAATAAACCTTTAACACAAGCCAGGTCAGTATGATACTAATGGTTATGAATAAAGCTATCCTATAACAAAATAATAAAACAGCTTTGTACCTCAAATACAATGTTTCTTAAAACATTAAATGTCACTTTAAAGTTTTATCAGGAAAGAAAAAAACAAACATAAGACCAGAATATTTAAAGGTGTTCTAGCCCATAAATATGCTGTACCATAAACAAGGTGCCATGGCATAAAATAAAATGAGCTACAGATATGCTTTAGAATTAACTTCAGTACACATTATGATGCATAATAGCTACTGGAATCTTTAAACAACTCATAATGTATGTTTTACTTCTTTATGTTAATACAAAAATATTCAAAATACCATGCAAAGTTTCTTAAAGGCCTCCATTGACATTCCAAGAAGGTCAACCTGAATTTTGACATAAGAAAAATGATAATGTGTAGTCATATAAAACATTTCAGTCTATAAAAGACATAAAGCATTTTTACATGCAAAACAGTAAAATATTTTGCATGTAAAAACATGCAAACTCTCAAACTTAGAACTTAGAAGCAAAAAAAAATATATATATATATATATTAAGACATATACTGTGTGCACCTGTCTAACTACCAAGGGCTTCTTAGTCCATAGCGGGTGCTCATTAAACCATGATTATTGTGGTGTCCGAGCATAGGATCAGAGTGCAAGGTGGCGGGAAAAGCCTAAGTCTTGAATCTTAACTTTGCCGGGTTTGAATTCCGGCTCTGCCACTACAGCTTTATGCCCCTTAAGCAGCCACAACTCCTAGAGCTTCAGTTTTGTCACCTGCAAGATGAATATAATAATATCTAAATTATATTCAAGGTGGCCAGCCCTGTGTCTGGCACGTAATACTTTTCGATATTAGCTCTTTCAGTTCTGAAATCTTTTTACTTCGTATTTTAAGATCCTAATGAGTAGACAAAAGAATACAGGCCAGTGTGGCTTTCAACTACAGTTTGTTAGATGCCAGTAATCTGCCTTCATAAAATTGTAGGTCATTGAAAGAGGGGCGTGATTGATGGACTCTTACAGGGAAAAAGGATTAATGTGCTGTCGCTTGCTTAAGTTCCAGGAGAAACACATGCGTTATAGAAGTTAAGCCATTCTATCAAACATCATAAATAAAAAATAAATAAATAAACCAATAAATAAATAATTTAAAAAATATGTTGCATTATCTTTTCCATAAGTAACAAGACAAAAACCAGTATGTGGCTTTGCTAATAGAAAGAACTCCAGGAAAAAAAAAAAAAGAAAGAAAGAACTCCAGGCCAGAAATGAGCACAAGTGAGTTACAGTTCCACTTATTCTTCTAATTAGCTGTGTGGTCTTGGGAAAATCATATACTTCCTATTCTCAGGGCTTCCATTTATCTCAAAGAGAATTTCACTTATTCTAATATTTATGGGATTTTTGTGTGTCAGGCTCAGGCATTTAAAAATAAATAAATAAATAAATCAGGGA
This sequence comes from Canis lupus baileyi, assembly GCF_048164855.1. Taxonomy (NCBI): domain Eukaryota; kingdom Metazoa; phylum Chordata; class Mammalia; order Carnivora; family Canidae; genus Canis; species Canis lupus. Next base: position 29,907,711 of record NC_132858.1, read on the forward strand.
CGATCCTTGCCTGTGGCTGACACTATTAGCTTCCTTTCCTATAACCATTGGCTCTTCTGCCCCACAATCTTCCCAGATAAGAAAAGAAAAGAAGAGAAAAGAAAGAAAAGAAGAGAAAAGGAAAGGAAAGGAAAGGAAAGGAAAGGAAAGGAAAGGAAAGGAAAGGAAAGGAAAGGAAAGGAAAGGAAAGGAAAGAAAAGAAAAAGAAAGAAATAAAAGAGAAAGAGAGAGACAAGGAGAGAGAGAAGAGGAAAGGAAAGGAGGGGAGGGGAGGGAAGAGAGGGAAGGGGGCGTGGAGAAAACCCTATTTTGCTCAAGCTTCATTGTGCCCACCTCCATGAGACAAATCATGATTTTTCTGAATGAATCATGACAATCATTCCCTTTGCTAAATATTCTTTTTTTAAAAAAGATATGTATTTGAGAGAGAATGTACGTGTGCATGTGCATAAGCAAGCACGGGTGAGAGGCAGAGAGAGAAAGAGAAGCAGACTCCCCACTGAGCACAGAACCCAATGAAGGGCTCAGCTCAGGGCTCAATCCCAGGACCCCCAGACCCTGACCCGAGGGGAAGTCAAGACAATTAACCCATTGAGCCACCCAGACACCCCACCAAATATCCTCCTTTCCAACCTCCTTTGCATCCAGGTCTGACTGTGCCACACAGTTCTGGTAATTTTGGCACAGGGGATGTGGAGTGAACTTCCGGAATAACTTTTCACCAATAAGAGGAGACCCCTTTCCCACATTCTCCCCGCCTGCCCGGGATGCTGGGGGTACAGCGCCTGGAACTGCCGCAATCATCTCGTGACCATGAGGATGTAAACACAAGGAAAATGCATCAATTCCTTTAGGGTGATGGGGAAACCTTGGGTCTTTAATGCTATGAATGAGCCGCTGAATATTCCTTCACAACTTTTGTTAATTAAATAATATACGTCATTATGATATAAGCTGCTGTCACCTGTGGTATCTCGTACCTGCGGCTGCTTGCATCCCTGCTCCACGCACCGCCTTCGTGCGAGTACTCTCCTGGTAGAGGAGGCACACGAATCATTAGAAAAGTGCTGTAGAGTTAAAGAATTGCTCTAATGTAGGTACAGATAATTATTTCTGATTAGCTAGCTGACAGGTTGCTGCAAGGACAGAGAATAGGCATGAAAATGCCATGGGGAAAAAAGTATGCAGTTCAATGCAAAAAGATCAATTGGAATTAAAATACAAATTGCATCAAATATCTAGAAATGTCAAAATCCTATGAGAGAGGTATAATAATAATGATGATCACAGCTAACTTTTTAATTTTTTTAATTTTGTAAATTAATTTGACAGAAAGAGAGAGAGAGAGAACGCAAGCAAGGGGAGCAGCAGAGAGAGGGGGAGAAGCAGGTTCCATCCAGGACCCTGAGATCACGACCTAAGCTGAAGGTAGGTATTTAACCAACTGAGCCCCCCAGGCGCCCCTAACTTTTTTTATTTAAAGAATATCTGTACAGGGCAGCCCGGGTGGCTCAGCGGTTTAGCGCCTTCAGCCCAAGGCGTGATCCTGGAGACCCGGGATGGAGTCCCACGTTGGGCTCCCTGCATGGAGCCTGCTTCTCCCTCTGCCTGTGTCTCTGCCTCTCTCTCTCTCTCTCTCTCTGTGTGTGTGTCTCTCATGAACAAATAAAATAAAATGTTTAAAAAAAAAGAATATCTGTACACATTTGTCACAACAAAAATAATAATGAGTTGAAGTTAAATGATAAGAATTTTTGAAAAAGCTTCAGAGAAATTATTTTCCCTCTGTGGTGGAGGATACTAACATTGCTTTTTCCAATAGAGTCATTTCTTAAAAATAAGTACATTTCATGGATATCTGTCCCTTCCTCTGAATACTTCATCGTCACTATATCTGACATGTAGGGTTTGGGGTAAGGTTTACTCGGTGTGTGTGTTAAGGACACTTGACATGGGGGGCACCTGGGGGGATCCTGGGGGGCGTGGTCGGTTAAGCGCCCAACTCCTGAATTCAGCTCAGGCTGTGATCTCAGGGTCATGGGATGGAGCCCTGTGTCGGCATCTACGCTCACTAGGGAGGCTGTTGGAGATTCTCTGCCCCTCCCTTTCCCCTTGACCCTCCCCTGGCTCATGCGTGCACGCTCCCTCTCTCTCAAATAAATCTTAAAAAAAAAAAAAAGGACACTTAACATGGGACCTATCCTCTTAACAGTTAAATACATAATACATTATTACACGTTATTGTTGGCCACAGGTACAACAGTGGACAGCAACCCCTGGAGCGCATCCGCCTGCCCTAACTGAACTCTCATGCCTCCCCATAGCGCTCAGCCCCAGGTAGCTGCCATTCTAGTCCTTAACCTTACAGGCCCTACAATGTTAGAGACCTCCCGCAGGTGGAATCACCTACTTCTGGTCTTCCTGGCTTATTTCGCTTACCACGTCCTCCAAGGCCACGCACGTTGTGGAATATTGCAGAATTCACTTCCTCCTCCAGGCTGAAGGGCCATGCCTGGTGTCACCCAGCCCCCAGCCCACGGGTCTGCTGGGGAGCGCGACTGGCCCCCACGACGGCTCCCCCGAGCAGCGCTGCACCTGCACGTCCGAGCTCCGTCCTCTGGATGCCCAGAGAAGCCGGCTGGCGGGTCAGGTGGCCTTGCGAGGAAGCTCCACACCATTGTCCACCATGGCTGCACCGCTTCACCTTCCCGCCCGCAGCGCACCAGACCCCCAGCGCCTAGGCTTCCCGCGGCTTGGTCTCAGCTCACCTTCGCAGGCCCCCATCTAAGGTCTCTACGTGTATCACTTCAGCTCTTCTCCAAACAACCCCGTGAGACCGGGTCTATGATTGTGCCCGTTTTACAGCGGAGGACGGGGATACCCGGGCAGCAAAACTGCACAGACGGCAGTAGCTGGTATTTGAACCCAAGCAGCCTCATGCCAGGATTAGCAGACGCGGCCTTCACGTTGCACTTCCACCCTGCAGAGCTGTTCCTAAGAAAACTACTTGTCCTCTCCTTTTCTAAAGAGCCAACAAGAATTCACTTCTAACTCTAACAACAGCCCACTCCTTGCAGACACAGTTGCTATCAGAGCGTTGTAGTCCCCATTACGTGCTGATAGTGTTGCCTTGGATAAAATGGTAAAGTGCGAATTGTCCTGCCTTTTTTTTTTAAGATTTTATTTATTGATTCATGAGAGACAGAGAGAAAGAGAGACAGGCAGAGGGAGAAGCAGGCTCCATGCAGGGAGCCCGATGCAGGACTCGATCCCGGGACTCCAGGATCAGGCCCTGGGCTGAAGGCAGACACCAAACCGTTGAGCCACCCAGGCTGCCCTGTCTTGCCTTTTATTAAGCCACGAAGAATCCACATGCACACGTTTCAGGAAGGTGTAAGTATAAGAGAACTAATCAAAGGCATATAAATCACGTGCCCTGCTCTCGCATGCTACCTGTGCAAAGTTCGTATCCTGTTCTGAAGGCCATGGGCAGGCAGGGCCACCACAGAGCCGCACAGCCCCGGGGGACACCGTATGCACTGGGGCACAGTGATGGCACTGCCTGGAGCTAGTGTTGCAACCCTGCCGACATTCCCGTGGCTCAGTCTTGCTCTCTCACCGTATTCCTCATACTTTACTGGTACTTTAAAAATAATTGAAGTGCTCAGCCAAGTACTGCGAGAGCAAAATAAAAGCTAAACACACTCTGCACAATGTGCGTGTGCACGGTCGCGCGTGGGCCAGAAGTGAACCAAAGGCCATCTTCAGTGACATTGCCATCTGGATTCAACCCTCCAGAGAGGAGTCATGAAAAGACTTTACTAGAATCTCCATATTCTTCTGGTTCCTTAGCCAGTCGGGACAAGTTCAGAACGTTTCTCAGGAACATAGAGTCACACAAAGCAGTTAAGGGCTTTGAACCAGGTCTGCAGCCAATAAATGCGGTATCTCAACGGCTAAGTGCAGTTGCCACTTTACTAGATATTTATTTTGTAACAGGTATTGTGCTGAGTGCTTACCACACATTATTTCATTTAACATTCTCTAGGCAAGTGACAAATGCACATGATACAGATAGGAAATTTGAGGCTCAAAGGAGCTAGCAAGGTGCAGCCAATGCTGTTGGCTCTTTTCTAGCAGAGCTCCAGTTTGCTCAGATATCTGTCCACTCTTCCCTCAAAGTATTCCGGGGGTTCCATATCTCAAGGTCCCAGAGAAATCTTTTTTAGTTGGAGTGAATCATTATCATCTTGCTCACCCGTCATGATTGGTCTAAAGATGGGCACGTAAGTATGCAAACCTATTCTGTCCAATGAAAAAATGAGAAGTGTGCTGTGGAGCTTTCCAGAAAGAGTTTTCACTCCTGCAGAAGAGACACAGAAATAAATTATTCTCCCTTACGGCTCTGGAGCCACCCAGGCCTAGCTATAGCACCCAGAACTCCTGCTGCTATCTTTCCACCCACTTGAAATTAAGCCAACTGCCTGGGAAAGGCAAAACCAAGAGAATCACAGGAAATGGAGCAAAGAGTCGGCCTGCAAGCCCTTCTTGCTTCCATATGTCTTGATATGTTAGAAAATAAACAGTCTTACCCTAAAATCCATGTCCAATGCGGAAGCCTTAACCATGACACTAGATCTCCTGTGCGTCCAAGGCACAGGCATAGCATTTCCTCACATCTCTCCCAATTAACCACACACATACACACACTTTTGCCCAAGTCTGTGAAACTCAGCCTTTGGTTTGTCTTCTTCCTCCCCACCAAGCCTCCTATTCCCAACTTGAGCTCATCCAGAAATCAGCCTATTTTGTAGAGCCAGAAACTGATGTAGCTCTTCAGAACCAGGCCCAGGTTAAAGCACACGCCCGGACTCGACCCTCTCAGGCACTAGAATGGCTCCACCAACACCACCACCAACACTACCACCAAGGACTGATCCTCACCATCTCAGACGTACATTCTTTAGCATACGCATGCCGGTGTCGTTCAGCCTGTATCTGCCACCATTGTTTGAATGACCTGCTAGTTCCCACACTGTCTCTCAACTTGGATAGTCCAGAGCTTTTTCCAAATAAAATATTTAGTTCCGCTACTACATGCCTTCTTTTTTATATATATAAATTTATTTTTTATTGGTGTTCAATTTGACAACATACAGAATAACACCCAGTGCTCATCCCATCAAGTGCCCCCCTCAGTGCCCATCACCCAGTAATCCCCACCCCCCGCCCTCCTTCCCTTCCACCACCCCTAGTTTGTTTCCCAGAGTTAGGAGTCTCTCGTGTTCTGTCTCCCTTTCTGATATTTCCCACTCATTTTTTCCTCCTTTCCTCTTTATTCCCTTTCACTATTATTTATATTCCCCAAATGAATGAGACCATATAATGTTTGTCCTTCTCCGATTGACTTATTTCACTCAGCACAATACCCTCCAGTTCCATCCACGTCGAAGCAAATGGTGGGTATTTGTCGTTTCTAATGGCTGAGGAATGTCCCACTGTGTACACAGACCACAGCTTCTCTATCCATCATCTGTCGATGGACACTGAGGCTCCTTCCACAGTTTGGCTATTGTGGACATTGCTGCTAGAAACATCGGGGTGCAGAGGTCCCGGCGTTTCACTGCATCTGTATCTTTGGGGTAAATCCCCAGCAGTGCAATTGCTGGGTCATAGGGCAGATCTATTTTTACCTCTTTGAGGAACCTCCACACAGTTTTCCAGAGTGGCTGCACCAGTTCATATTCCCACCAACAGTGCAGAGGGTTCCCTTTTCTCCACATCCTCTCCAACATTTGTGGTTTCCTGCCTTGTTAATTTTCCCCATTCTCACTGAGGTGAGGTGGGATTTCATGGTGGTTTTGATTTGTATTTCCCTGATGGCCAGTGATGCGGAGTATTTTCTCATGTGCTTGTTGGCCATGTCTATGTCTCTCTCTGTGAGATTCCGGTTCATGTCTTTTGCCCATTTCATGATTGGATTTTCTGTTTCTTTGCTGTTGAGTTTCATAAGTTCTTTATAGATCTTGGATACTAGCCCTTTATCTGATACGTCATTTGCAAATCTCCCATTTTGTAGGTTGTCTTTTAGTTTTGTTGACTGTTTCTTTTGCTGTACTATGTGCTTTCTTTAGAAAGCCCAACTATCAAATCTTAGAACTGCTGTCACTTGAAAAAATATCAGGAAGAAATAATAGACAAAAAGGACCTAGGCTCATAAATTTATCATCAAAAATTACCCATGTCCCTCTGAAGCATTAAGGCAGCACTCACTGCTGTTCAGATAAGGAAAGGAGCATTAGCTGAGCATCTGTGCCATGCTCTGTGTTAAATTTTTCATATTATCTCATATTATACTCACAATAATCCTATAAGATAGATATTGCTAGGCCTAATAGTGCTAGATGAGGAAATGAAAGTAATATTAAATAGCTGCCTGCAGGCAATACAAGTATTCAGTTTAGAGTGAGAATCGGAACCCATGTCCAGCTGAGGCTGATCTCTTCAGAGAAGGCCACCCCTGAGTACTCTGAACCACTGCAGCATCCTTCTCCGATTAAAGAAGTACACTTGCTGAGTCCCTGCTCTAGACTCTGATGTTCTAGTTCAGCCAGACATGGTGCCTGAGCTCTTCCTGTCAGACCCAGGGCCCCGTGCGTTGGGGAGGGGGAAGCATAATAAGAAATTAGATATGATGATTGTAAAAGGTTTAATAATAGTCACGACAGCGGAGAAAGAAGTAATCTGCGTCATATTCACCTTAAAAGAAAGTGTGGGTCAGGAAACAGCTAAGGTTAAACTAAGTCTGGGGCTCATAATAATTCAGCACCATAGGCAGCAAAAGAGGGACAATAAAACTGAAATATGAGACAGACAAGAGATAAAGGGAGAAGAAAGAAAATGCTTAACTCCCTGGTTCCTCCAAAGGAATTTCAAACTGTCGAGGGTTTTATTCACCTTTTCATTCGGGGCCATTTATCTCCCTTATGCCATCCAAGCTCCTTCCTGCAGAAAAGCCATTCTCCCTCACACCTGACAGTGCAAATTACTTCCTCCAAGGGGCCCAAACCAGTTTGTTTAACTGGTTCTATAGTGGCTTCACTGACACGGGTATCAACCATCCTTCCAGGAAGCATTTTGAGGAGCATGAGGCGGGGGCTGACCACTTCCTCTTCTGGCAGAGCTCAAGCAACACCTAGGACCAGGAAGGATGTGGCACCAGACTCCTCTGTATTAGTTGTGCAAGCAGGAATTATTTCCATTTTACTAATACCACAGGGAACACTTTAAACCTAAGGAGGAGACTCTGGTAAGAAGCTGATTGTGACTCTACATTCTTCCCTAGACTACAGAAACTTCCCTGGAGTGGTCATCCGGGTGCAGGAAGGGATGTTGGGAACAAAATGGAGTGAAATAGGAGTATGTTGTCAATATAGGCAGTGATAGAGGTTGCCTAGGAATACACATTAAAGACAAAGATGAAATTTCTGGAATGGAATAGTGCATTATATGAATTCATCCAACACATTCAACCTACTGTTAAACCAAGCTGCTGCAAATTTATATGAATATACACACACCAGTCTTAGAGTTTCTCTAGTGTTTACATGCTAATGGATGTAAACACTCTAACTCTACCATGACCAGCCCTACTCTGTGACCTTGAGTGGACCCTCCTGCCCCATGTTTATACTGTTTTCTGATAATTATACTATGATTATACCATAGTTATACTACACACACACACACACACACACACACACACTATTATAATATATATAATATTATACTATTCCTTGATCTTGGCTGTGTAAGGGTACCACGACTTTCACATCCCTAACAAGCTTATTAACAAATGTCTGAATCAAAGTTTCCCCCCAAATGAGCCTAATTTCATGTTTGGGTTTTAGGAGGAAAAGATAACTACTTTTATACTCTTTTCCAAAGACACTTCATCTTCTGTCTGAGAAAGTTGTCCTCCTCAGTAGAGTAGAAAGTTGCACGGGAAGCACAGTAGACAGAACAGGCTCTCTACCGATGCTATCAGATCAACCAACCCAACCCAACTGACCACCCTGGTAGTTCCCCACAGGGTGAGAGACGTCTTGAGCTGACATACACCCTCACTCCCAGAATTAAATCCCAAATTGACTTATAAGTGTTAGAAGAACCTATATTCAACAGTTTGAACCAAAAGAGCAACTTTTCCATAGTGGGATACTAGCTGGTATTACTGAAAGGGGTTCAAAAGTCAACTAAGTTTAGGAAATGCTGAGTTAAGAGAAATAAAAAACAATTTTTTACCAAAGCACTTCTCAGGACTCTAACATGTTCATCCACATTGTAAGTTTCCCAGATGGGTAGTATATATTTCCCAGATGGGTGCAGAACTATAAAAATAAAAGGTCTCTGATTGGAAACTCTATTAAAATAGAGCCACTTTCTAGGCTATATCCTACACTGGAAATGACCATACATGATCCAGAGAGAATATTATTGTCTTGAAGCTTGCGTTTAACCATACATGTAATAACCAGATGATAAAAGGTACCTTCACTGAGAAAACAAACCAAGACAAGGGAGCTAAGAGGCCTTCTATACCTGGGTTTTCTATGACTCTGACAATGGTGATTGTTGTGTCAAGTGGAGTATTATAATGTTTAAACAGAAGACTGTGGCTATAATGTGAAATTATAGGAGATTGGTTAACAGATGCAGACAATTACAACCCTTACTACAAATGAGGAACATGAGTTTCTTTTTGTAAAACTCACTAGACTGAAGACCCCTTTTGGGAGATACTACTGCATGTAGCTCACAAATTAGACAAAAGAGATGATTTACCATAAAGTTACTTTTATACAAATTATTCTTTTTGGCAAAAAAAAAAAAAAAAAAAACATACCCTGAGTCTTACTTTTCTTTTCTAAAATTTCAAAATTCTACTTCTACACTGGGGTTATAAAGTTATAAGTCTGGCTTGACACATGTGCATGACCAACCCTGTGCCAATTTAGTACCATTAGCAGAAAATAGCCAAGTATTCAAGATAGTCACAGTCAAATTAGTTGACTTTTAGAAAAAAGGAAGCAAATCCTACCACACACACACATATATATATATATCCATACCACCCCTCCAGTATTTATCTGTTGCACAGACACACTATTAGTACAAAAGAGGGATAAAAACCTTTCCCCAAAAGCCAATGTGGATCAAGTCATGCAACAGCCATAAACCTACTATGAATCCAAAAGAAACATTACATTTCCTTCCATGAGAATCCCTCTGTAGAAATAGATCTGTTCCAATTTAGCTTCTGTCTAACACACTCCATCTCCACTACACCCAACTCCCTCTAGAAAAGATAGTAATTCTGCTACTTTGTGCCAAAGCAGTTGTGAACGCTTGAGCACATCATTTATAAAATGACACAATAACGCACCTAATGCTTCGGACTTGGAATGGGCTTTCAGAGCAGCCCGTGATCTCCTTCCTGTTAGGCCCAGGATGAAACAGGCAGAAGGAAATGAGTCAGTGCAGCCCCAGGTCTCTTCACCGATGACATCCAAAGTAGGAATGACATAGGTATTTCTTCACATGTTACTCTTTAAACATAACTATTGGCTAACATTAATTTCTTCATCTTGGAAAGAAACATTAGTGTTTTGCTTCTGTTTTATTTTTTTGTATATTTTTTATTGGAGTTTGATTTGCCAACATATAGCATAACACCCAGTGCTCATCCCGTCCAGTGCCCCCCTCAGTGCCCGTCACCCAGTCACCCCCACCCCCCGCCCTCCTCCCCTTCCACTGCCCCTTGTTCGTTTCCCAGAGTTAGGAGTCTCTCATGTCCTGTCTCCCTCCCTGATATTTCCCACTCATTTTCTCTCCTTTCCCCTTTATTCCCTTTCACTATTTTTTATATTCTCCAAATGAATGAGACCATATGATGATTGTCCTTCTCCAATTGATTTACGTCACTCAGCATCATACCCTCCAGGTCCATCCATCCACGTTGAAGCAAATGGTAGGTATCCATCCTTTCTGATGGCTGAGGAATATTCCACTGTATACAGAGACCACAGCTTCTTTATCCATCATCTGTTGATGGACAACGAGGCTCCTTCCACAGTTTGGCTATTGTGGACATTGCTGCTAGAAACATCGGGGTGCAGGTGTCCTGGTGTTTCACTGCATCGTATCTTTGGGGTAAATCCCCAGCAGTGCAATTGCTGGGTCATAGGGGAGATCTATTTTTAACTCTTTGAGGAACCTCCACACAGTTTTCCAGAGTGGCTGCACAGTTTACATTCCCACCAACAGTGCAGGAGGGCTCCCCTTTCTCCGCATTGTCTCCAACATTTGTGGTTTCCTGCCTTGTTAATTTTCCCCATTCTCACTGGGGTGAGGTGGGATCTCATTGTGGTTCTGATTTGTATTTCCCTGATGGCCAGTGACGCGGAACATTTTCTCATGTGCTTGTTGGCCATGTCTATGTCTTTCTCTGTGAGATTTCTGTTCATGTCTTTTGCCCATTTCCTGATTGGATTGTTTGTTTCTTTGCTGTTGAGTTTAAAAAGTTCTTTATAGATCTTGGATACTAGCCCTTTATCTACATTTGCAAATCTCTTCTCCCATCTATAGGCTGTCTTTAAGCCCACAGCAAATATCATTCTCAATGGGGAAACACTGGGAGCCTTTCCCCTAAGATCAGGAACACGACAGGGATGTCCACTCTCACCACTGATATTCAATATAGTACTACAAGTCCTAGCCTCATCAATCAGGCAACAAAAAGAAATAAAAGGCATTCAAGTTGGCAAAGAAGAAGTTAAACTTTTCCTCTTTGCAGATGACATGATACTGTACCTAGAAAACCCAAAAGCCTCCACCCCAAGATTGCTAGAACTCATACAGCCATTTGGCAGTGTGGCAGGATACAAAATCAATGCCCAGAAATCAGTGGCATTTCTATACACTAACAGTGAGACTGAAGAAAGAAATTAAGGAGTCAATCCCATTTACAATTGCACCCAAAAGCATAAAATGCCTAGGAATAAACCTAACCAGAGAGGTAAAGGATCTATACCCTAAAAACTACAGAACACTTCTGAAAGAATTTGCTTCTGTTTTAAAAGCATTTCTGCCTCCCTGGAGATTAAACCTTTTGTCTATTCTGAAAGCAGCAAAAAGGTAGAGTTTCCTGCGCACCTGCATCTCTAACTCTACCCGTAATTATGACCACCCTGAGAGGCCACCCGAAATTCTCAACAGTTATTACACATTGTAATTACTGTTTAGCAGAACCTTGCACAGTGCCTGGCACGTGGTAAGGAGTCAATATATATTTGTTGGAATGAGGAACAATATCATGAATGGGGATAGTTTTACCAAAACTGACTACACTGACACTAACATTTCATTCCCTCTTTCATTTACTCATTTAAGAAATATTTGTTAATTATGGCACTGGGCTAAACACTAAAAAGAACACAGTAAATAAAACCTACTCTCTACCACCCTGGAGTTTTCAAAGAATTAAAACAAGGCCAGGGTGTCTGGACTGCAGAGATTAGAGGGAAGTACACAGAAGCCATATTATTACAGAGCCTCCAAGTTCATGTTGCAACCCTCCGCCTCTTTCCTGAGAATAAAAAGGAAATCCATTGAACAGTTTTACATAGGTGGGAGAATTAGATAGGATTTGTAGTTTTAGAAAGTCCATCTGACTCATGGTGAAAAATGGATTGGTGGAAGGCAAGAGAGGATGCAAGATTCCAGTCATTACTAGATGTTCCTACAGAAGGTGAGCTCAGAAAGTTCTATGCCATAATCGGACATTCTTTTAGCATGCCCACTGGATGATCTCATGAGCACCAAGATAATCCTCTTGCACAGTAAATCTCCTAAACCTGTAGCTCTTGTAATCATATTAAACATAAAAGGGACTTTCATTCTATAATTTAAGGAAAACTTTCAAATTCAAACATTCCTGGGAGGGCTGGTTTGATAAAGGAGAAGGAAGGGAATTGGGGAAGGTGACAGTGCTCCGTGGATGGGGAGGGGAAGAAAAGGTGAATAAAGGGGAGGAATTAAAACACACTTCTACTACTTCTCATTTTTTTTACTAAGACCCACGCTGACGCTTTTACATGTCTCTGTCTTAGAACAGAATTGCACCAACAGTGGTCTCAGAACCAAAGTCAAGCACCTTGACATGTCAAAATCCCTCATCTCTTCAAAGGCTCAGAATATGTTTTCTCCGATCCCATTTCCATTTGCTTCCTTTTATGAGTTAAGACACTTTCACTGCTTCTGAAATTACATTGTTCTAAACACAATAAAATACATCTCTACATGAAAGGAAAATTAATAAGCCAAATTTCATGTAAGTTAATTTCTTATTTCCTTTGGCTTTTCAATGTTTCTATTGCATTCATAAAAATAATGTAGAGAGCCCTCCAAAGGATAATTAAATAAATTACTTTAGTTTTTACCCGGTGACTACACAGCCTACAAAATAATTTCTCTTTAGTAGCTTGTGAATTATACTGGTCTGTTCAGCACATATATGGAATACTACTGATAGTCTCTCTTGCAAGTCTTAAAGTATAAAAACATCCTCTCAATACAGGATGATCTATTTAATACAGGCTCAATTAAACCTGGAATTTGTTTTAAATGAGCTACAGGCACTTCAGGCAATTGATCATTCGGTTTTGTTACAGTTCAGCAAGTGGCTTCTGCTCTTGGCAGCAGAACAAGACTGCTTCGGGATCATGGATAGAGCCTGGCTACCACCTTTGGCTGTATATCTGTATTTATAATTTCCGCAGGCCTCCACAATTCCTAGCAATAAATACAGAAATTCAATGCTAAATGTAAGAATAATAATGTTTAAGTATAACAAGAATCAAGACAGTAGTTGACTTGTCTTTTTATAAATGTAACTTTTGTAGAGAGAGACCAAAAGCCCTGCAGAGATTGTACTTTCTTGAAAAGATGTCCAATTGAAGAATCTTCAGAGAAGCTGAGAATCTATTAAATTTCATTCTTCCATCTACTGCCGTACAATCATTAACATTCATGCATATTTCTTGGGATTTCAACTCTTCTCAGTGAGTATCTATTAAGTAACTACTAAAGCTAATGAGAAAGGACCTCTTTTCAATCACTCAAACTAACGCAGAATTTGGAATTTTTCTTTTATCTTACTATAAGTCCCACTGGGTTCTAGGATTTAGTCAAGTCTGTCTTAGTCAAGACTAAATTCTAGGGAAGTTACGAAGTCATAATCATAAACCTTAGTTCAGACAATGTGAAAATATCCCTTCAAAAAATGGAAAAAAATCCTAAAGATTGTTTTATCAAAATGACCACATGCAATATTAACTAGAATAAGCCAATAACAAAAAAAATCATATTCATTCATTCTGAAACCAGGAAACAAATATAGGCTTAAAATCCCTTATCAGAAATCCTAGGGGCTGTGTCATATTTCAGAATTCAGGAATTTTTATATTTCAGAAAGTTAGTAAATTGGATATTACGTAACACTCCTACAAGGATCTGAAACAGCACAAGTAATCCAACACTTATATTTATGCAAAAACCTACAAATATTCACATGGAGTAGGATAAAGACCATAAATAACTTCACATTAAATAAAGTTTCTCTGCTAAGGAAAATCAGAACAGACAGTTGAGGTTTTGCTACCAAGAGGGTTTCAAGAAAACAATTTTCACAACTTTTGGATCTCAAAATTTTGAATATGAGACTGTGGACCTAGATTTGTTGAACACTGGGCATCACCGATGCATTAAAATTTAGTATTTACAATGAACCTCTAAGGAATATTTTATTATTTCCATTTTATAGGTGAGAAAGTGCGGGCTCAAAGAAATTAAATAACATGACTAAGCTCACACATTAGTAAGACAAGTATAACCAAGAATCAAAGGAAGCCTTCACGGGGCTTACATTGAATTTAATTATGACTAAAAAGAGAAGTAAACCAATATTTACCAAGGAAACTAAATGTGATGATGTATTTATCTAGCATCATCTGAAAGCATAGTTCTCGAAAGAAAGAAAGAAAAAGAAAGAAGGAAAGAAAAGAAAAAAGAAAAGAAAAAAGAAAAGAAAGAAAAGAAAAGAAAAGAAAAGAAAAGAAAAGAAAAGAAAAGAAAAGAAAAGAAAAGAAAAGAAAAGAAAAGAAAAGATCCTCAGCAGGAGTAGAGTTTGGGAAACTACAAGTAATTCCTCCTCGGCCAAACAGTATACAAAAATTTTACCAATATGAGTATAATTTGACAGCATTTCCATAAAGCTAAACATGACTTTAAAGATTGCAAGATATTCCCTAAAAGCAGCCAATTTATCACATACAGACATCAGTTCCTTTTGCATCACTGGTCTTTCCAGTTACATTTACTATCGTGAGGTTGTTACTGTCCCCAAAATTGACTACCTATTTGGCCAAGAAAAGTCTCATACTGTTAACCTGTTAAAGACAGATGGACCTGAGCTGAGAGGCATCAGTACGTCAAACAATAATGAAGTTGACCCTGTGTGTGAGTCACCAACATAGGGTAACGGTGTCATACAAAACCGGTTGAGACTCCCAAAGACGACTGAGCCTTGACTCTTCACTTATCAGATCAGCATGAACTTAGACAATTTGCTTTTCTATTGTTTCAAAATTTTTCATATTGATTATGTGTTACTTTCCCAGTGACAAAATAATATGCTAACTGGGGGGGGGGGGGGGGACAAAGGTGCCTTTACCATCTGAGGCTAAATTATGCTTTATACCTATACCTAGGGCATCCAAAAGTCAGGCAAAATGATCAAACCAATATATAGGAGAAAATTGTCACAGAAAGAGCATGAATTACGCTCCCCTTACCCAAGCTATCCTTTGTGCGCATTTCGGCGTCCTTGCATTTCCGGGTCAGCGTACCCGTCTAGCTGCATCACTAAGATTCAAAAACCCAGCCTTGTACCTAGGGCATAGTATATGCTCAAAAAATGATAGCTATCAAAAAAAAAAGATAGCTATCATTTTTATGATGCACATAATGCCTATTTATTTTCTTTAAACCCTAATCCAAATAAGTTCACAAAGATCGTTAAAAGTAGTATTTTCTTTTTATCCAATTTATGAGTTTATTTTTCTGGACACATTAAACCCCTAACTCTCTCCTCCTGTAGGGAACACAGTCTGTTAATTTTGGATCCAACTGAATTGAAACAGCCTGTATCCAGGATATCTACTCAGGAGGAACCCAGACACCGAGGAAAGCCCAATCTGGTGCTTGGGAATAATTTGGCAGGCAACGTCTAGAGGGAGGAAAAGAATAACTTGGCAGGCAATAGTATACAGGGAGGAAAAGAACTACGGACAAAAGGAGCGTAGTACCCAGCTGTAGGGGAAAGCCACTGAGTTAGGGGACGACGGTGACGATGGTCGTGGAGGTGGGGATGAGCAAATGGGATCACAGAACAGTTAAGGAAATAGTCTAGTTCACACAGCAGGTACGGGGTAGAACTTAAATTCCGATCTTAGAAATCTGGCTCCAAAGCTCTTGCTCTGACGCCCCAAACAATGCAGTAAATACAGTTCCTGGCTCACACAAAAGTGGAGGAGCAGCCACTTCACCGTTTTGGGAGCGGGTCCGAATGTTTCTATCACAAACCTGTCCCCCGCCCACCGCTCAGAACTTGCCCTTCAGCCTCAACCACAATTTCTCTCTTTTTTTTTTTTTTCTGATCCAGAAAAGTGACCTACAAAGTCACTTTTCTGTGACCAAAGTCACTTGGTCACATCCTACAAAGTGACCAAGTCTTTCTGAAATGATCCAGGTAACCCACCTCCTAGAGGTAGGATGGCCCTGCAAGGCCCTTTTTATCACTATAATCCTAAGCTTTAGTCAAACATTAAAATGGGCACATAACCCAGGCCTGGTTTTGCTTCGGTGACAGTCACTCGCTCGGAAGTGATTAGGTGGAAAATGACCTTGGCTTGTTCCCGGCATAATTATAGCCCACTGCTCCGATGACACCGAATGTGAGAAGCTCAAGAAGTGTTTCGTAACCACAGAATGCGGGAGATGTGTGCACGTGTAACCACACAAACGCACAAGGTCCGCTGAGTGTGTCTGCTTGTGCACGTAAAAAGATAGAGGGGGAGACGGTTGTGAAGATACGCCGTTGAAAAGTGGAACTGGGTCGCTGCTGGCCCGCCCCCCCGGGATTTCCACTGTGCGAATTTAAAAAGGCACCACCTTAGGGTGATTGCAGCCACAAGGGGACATGGTTTGACTAATGCCTCTGGGGGACTTAGGAAGGGGACCTCTCTCTCCAGGTGGACTCTGCTCCACGGCAGGGCACGCAGCTTGGCCAGCAAACCAGTGGAGTTGAGCTCCTATTTGCACCCTTGGCTAGATGCCCTGCCCTTGCACTCGACACAGTCTATACAGCACACGTGATGTTCCCAACTGGGGACGTCTAATCCTGGAGACCAGGGCAAGAAACAGTTAACTCACTAAGCAAATGACCCGACTCCTTAGGGAACCAACGGGGACATTCAGACAGATGAGGGCCGACAAACAGACCATAAGAGATATAAGCACGACAAAGGACAAAGAATTTTGCCAGCCTTGAGCACCTTACCTTGGTGCCAGAGACACGACTATCTAGAGCTCATGAAGAAAAGACTAGAGATTCAGGAGTCGGGGTATCCCAGGAGGAATACTGGAAGCTCCTGGTCCTCTCTGACTTCCTCCAACCAACCTAGACAGACCTCCTTGGTTGTGCTCCTAACATTTATCATGAAGGTTAATTCATAGGGACCTGGGAGCATTATCAGACCTGCCAGAGGACCAACCAATGCCCAGACCCAACACAGATTGGACGGTGTAGGGAGGCATTGCTGGTGGAGGCCAAGGTAAGACTTAGAAGAAAGATCTTGCACAAAAAAAGAAAAAAAGAATCCTTATGGTGTTTATTTTTTTTTCTCTCTTCTTAATGATATTCATATGCCTCTGGCATCATAGCATGTCCTGGGAGCCTTCAACTTTTTTTTTACAATATTTCAATTCATTGGCTGCCACCAGCCAGATAGCAGCAGAGCCTTCACGTTTGGGTTTTTTTGTTTGTTTGTTTTTTGTTTTCTGAGGGAGGAAGGGTGAGGAGCAGAGGGAGGGGGGGAGAGAGAGAGAGACTCTTAAGCAGGCTCCACACCTAGCATGGAGTCTGACATGGGGCTCGATCTCACAACCCCAAGATCACGACCTGAGCCAAAATCAAGAGCCAGATGCTCAACTGCCAGAGTCACTCAGGCGCCCCAAGCCTTCAGCTCTGTATGGAATTACTCAAAACCCCTGGCCCAGGTTGGCTTTTCCCACGGGCATGCAGGCAGGACTCCAAGAAGGTCTTTGCCCCACACCCCTCTCCCTGTCATCAGAAATGTGAGTAATTTTATACTTCTATGCAGTGAGCACCCCCCTCTCCCCAGTTCTCTAACAAATAGGATACATTCCCCCAGATACTCACCCAGTTCCCCTCCTTACCTCCAGCCCGTTGTTCAAATGTCAGTGACACCTTCCCTGATGACTCTATTTAAAATTCAACTCCAACACCACTCCGCCTCTTTCTTGTTTTATTTTCTTCTGTAGCATGTGCCACCATCCAACACGGGTACTTAATTTTTATATTCATTTATTTTCTAACCCTTCCCCCCCTCCCCACCTGAACATAAATTCTGTGGAAGAAGAATTTTTTATATTTCTCGTTTATGCCTGTGTCTCCAACACTAGGAGTTCCTATGACACAGTAAATGTTTAATGAGTTTTTGCTGAATGAACACCTCAATCATCTATCAGTGAATAAATAAGTGAATGAAGTATTTGGTGCTTTGGGTTTTTTTTTAATAGAGAAAACCAGGCAGGATAGGAGTCTGCAAACCTGGGAGATCTGAGAAAGAACTTGAAAAATAGAACAGAGAACTAAAAAGCCCTACTCTCATCTTCCATGAGGTTCCCCCTCCCAACATTTTATAAGACCACCCAAAAAAAAAATCACAGTTTCTATAAGTCAGGGAAACCATAGGACTATCTTCAAAAGGCATGACCGTTATAACTGAATTGTCTCCCATCAAGTGTGGGCCCCAATGAATGTGTTTTAACATTGTTTCCTTCAGTGACACGTGTATTAATCATTTTACCTCCCCCCTACTTCCTCTCTGTGTGTATGTGTGACTATGAATATGTCCCCTTGCTCATTTGGGTTCGCATTTTTATTTCTTTCCTCAACTTTCCTCTATCTTCCCTTCAACCTCTCCAGCCAAATCCAACTATCCAGACCTAAAATCAAGGAGTTTCTACAGAAAGCACGAAGAGAAGAGCCCGTAAATGAAACAAGTCTGTGTATTCTATTCACAGACTTTTGAGAAGAGGGTCTGGTTCGGAGCATAAGAACTTTTTAATCCATTATTTTTAGCAAAGCGGTCACTGTTTTGAAATGTTTAGGTCCCAAATTAAATTTAAATGCACTGAATACTTAGTATTTTTTTTAATGTAAGTTAATATTACTTAGGTCAATTTTCAACTTTTAAAATAATAATTAGGGGATCCCTGGGTGGCTCAGCGGTTTAGCACCTGCCTTTGGCCCAGGGTGTGATCCGGAGTCCCGGGATCGAGTCCCACGTCAGGTTCCCTGCATGGAGCCAGCTTCTCCCTCTACCTATGTCTCTGCCCCCCTCCCTCTCTCTGTGTCTCTCATGAATAAATAAAATCTTCTAAAAAAATAAAATAATAATTAATATATTCCCCTTATGTGTATGTTCTAAAACCTTCCATGTGATGTAATGTGATTTATTACCCCTTAGAGTCGTGTGTTTCCCATGAGTGTTCCAGGTCCAGGCTCAGCCCTCTTCTCTTTATTTACACTTGAGAGAATCCCATAGCATTAGAAAACATCCATATGCTAGGATCTAAGACTGGAATGGTGACTCTCAGGGACTATGGGGGAAGGAAAAAGAGGGAGTTATTAATCAACAGGCATAAAATTTCAGTTGAGCAAGATGAGTCAGGTTTAGAAATCTGTGCAATGATGCATCTACAGTCAACAATGTATTGCACACTTAATGTTTGTTAAGAGGATAGGTCCCCTGTTAAGTGCTCTTATCAAAATAAAAATTTTGTAAAAGAAGATTATCCCTATGCTGATGAATTCCCTAACATTTATCTCTCAATCTGATCTCCCCCCCACCCCCGAGTGTCTGACTCATATCTGCTTGTCCCTGGACATCTCCGCCCAGATATATAACAGGCAACTTAAATGTCACAGGTGGAAAACGGAGCTCTTGATTCCTGCCTGGCATTAAACAGTTAAGCAGACATGTTAAGTGCAGCCTTTTTTCTGAACCTTTCATGAACTGCAGTGTGTTGTTAAGGTCTGAGGGTCTCCCAGACTTGGGAGCACAGTTGAGAAATGCTGTTCTATACAACACCCTCAGAAGATGCTGTGCTGGAACCAAACAGCTTTGAAGCAAAACCTCTGGTTTTCAACTAGAACGCAGAAGCCAAATACACAGCCTTGGAGTGAAAATAATCCATGAAGCAGAAGGAAGCTGAAGTACCTCCATGGGGCTGATAATGTGATTTACAGGAACAGCTTTGATGTAACCCAACTTCAATTTATAATAATAATAATAATAATAATAATAATAATGAGATGTGTTAGGAAGAGGAAGTTGGTGCCTTCATTTGTGAACATCATCAAGGATTTGAAAGATCATCAAGATCTAATTCTGGGCCAAGAGAGAAGCTAGCAGTCTTGCCACCACTCTATGCTTAGAGTTTTTTAGAAGACGCTAGTAGGTGAGAAATCTTATGGTAATATGCATTGTTCCATTTGAAATTCAGGTTGAAGATATGCCTTGTCCCTAGGCTTGTGCAATGTCTACTATTCTGATCTCATGTGAGTTTTTTTAAAAATTACTTCTATCTTGTAGCTATGCCATGAAATCACAAAGATGGGAGGTAAGAGAATCAATTCCCCTACTTCCACCAGGAAAAGAGTAAGAACATTTGCACAAAATGATGATAGCAATGCCTCAGCAGTCAAAGGCCATTATCATATTAAGAATTCCGACATAATACAGAAATAACTGGTTCTGGAATCAGGCTGACCGTGGTCCCATACCAGCTTAGTGACAAACTGATTCTGTGCTCTTTCAAGTAAGTTACTTAATTGCTATGAGCCTTAGTTTCCTCATATGTGAAATAAGGATGACAAAACCTACATGGAGGGAGTACGGTGAAAATTATTTACTTATGTGTTCGTGTATTTAAAGTGCCTACGCAGTGCCCGTCTTATAATAGGTTCTTATTAGTAGAAGATTAACTTTTAAATCCCACAGTATACTTCTAAGGCCTTACCACCTTAATATTTTTTTAAATTTTTTTATTTATTTATGATAGTCACAGAGAGAGAGAGAGAGAGAGAGAGAGAGGCAGAGACACAGGCAGAGGGAGAAGCAGGCTCCATGCACTGGGAGCCCGACGCGGGATTCAATCCCGGGTCTCCAGGATCGCACCCTGGGCCAAAGGCAGGCGCCAAACCGCTGCGCCACCCCGGGATCCCCACCACCTTAATATTTAGTACATTTTGGATCCTGCAGGAAGCTGCCTCCTAAAAGCAGAAGAGAAGATTTATAATCTGAATAGATTAGAGTTTCATAAAGCACAATGAAGCATGCAAGAGACTATATCAAAAACCATAAATAAGCCACCATGCTTGTATTGTGCAGTCAGTTCCCAGTTTTTCGTGTAAAAAAGGAAACAGATGGGATCAATCCAAAAGAGTGAGTAATCTAAAAAACTCAGATTTGTTGACATTTGCATTGAAGTCCGTTTGTACGATAACCAGGGAAAGAGATTTTTTTAATGTATCTTCCATATAAAAATTGGACTCTGGACAATCAGCCTATGGCCCTTTCCTACACCACTTCCCACAAAGACTAAGCAGACTGTCAATGAGGCTGATTCAGAAAGAGCCGCATAAGCCCAGCTTCACACATTCAAACTCTCCCAACAGCAGAGATAGCTTCATGCCTTGAGTAAAATCTGCATGCACAAAAGGTATAAATGAAGTGAATATGGAAATATCAACAGAGCAACTGATCGGATCACCTCAGATAAATCAAAACGTAAGTAATTAATTCATAAGTAGTGAAGATTTGGGTATGTTGTCCTTTGGTGATAATTCATAGTATTAGTTTGACGATGACAGAAGGCCTAGCAACAGAAATGCTATGAGTACGGTCTAAGAGCCAAAGAGAACATCCATGGGAACACAGCTCCATAAAGTACTTGCGTTGATACCCAGAGATAAACAGGGCATTTTTGTCAGTCCCATGGAGATCCCTAACTTCTAGGCCTTTATTTTGAAATTCCTAAAAAAATGCAGTCTAAACTGAGAGTTGCTGGAGGGGAGGTGGGTGGGATAACTGGGTGACGGCATGAAGGAGGGCACATGCTTTACCGAGCACTGGATGTTACATGCAACTGATGAATCACTAAATTCTACCTCTGAAACTAAAATGTCATATATTAATTCATTGATTTTAAATCTTAAAAAATGCAGTCTAGTGTTTTTCTCAGGCTTAAAAACTAAGGCTCCACTGTCCAAAAAAGAATCTATCCCGAGGAAAACACAAGCCTTCCTCAGGCTGTAGAATATTGCTTTTAAAATATGGCCTCAATTATTCCCTTCCCCATATTTACAGTTCTTGCAACATAACTTTGTAGAGCCTCTCATCAAAAGACGGAATTTGTTTCCTCGTCGCTCCAATCAGGACTGCCCTCGTGACTTGCTTTGAGCAAAAGAATGTGGTGGAAGAGATCATATACAAGTTCCAGAGCCTAAACTATAAGAAGCCTTGCAGCTTCCACACTGCCTCAAAATCTTGCCTCCTGGCCACGTGAACAAGCCTGGGCTAGCTGGCTGTAGGATGACAGTCCAGGGGAATAGAGATAAGCAACCCCCACTGAGGCCAAGCTAATCAACCAGCCACAGAACAGTCTGGAAGTTGATTAAGATAATTGAGTGAATCCAGCAGAGAACAGAAAAGCCACTTGGCTGGACCCAGCCCACATTTCCAACCAACAGAAGGATGAGGCAAACAAACGGCTGTTGTTTTAAGCCATGATGTTTTGGGGTGATTTGTTACACAGCAAAAGCTAGCTGATACAGCACCCCAGGAATAGATGTTTGGAAAACAGGCTTCAATATGTGACCTGGATGACCTTGGGTCTGCAGGAGGACTTCTGGGTAAGGACTGACCTTATTTGCTCTTAAAGCAAGGGAGTTCTGAAGTTGGAGTGAGCAACACCAAGGCCTGGCATCACTTTATGAGCCTCCATGTAGCACTTCGACTCCTAACATAATCATCATCATGGGGGGGGCAGATTTTTACAGCTTTCCTAAGTTCACTAAATGGCTACAGTGCACAACTATCGTGCTTTTACCGAGAGATAAAGTCCAAAATCTGTCACCTCCAGCGAAGTGGCTTCTCCCAGTTCAAAACACTCCACAGGCTCGTTGAAATTGCCAAAGACAGACCCGACAGACCCACAGCCAACATCATACTCAAAGGTGAGAAATTAAGAGCTTTCTCCCTAAGATCAGGAACAAGACAAGCATGTCTACTCTCACCACTTTTATTCAACATAGTACTAGAAATCCTAGCCCTATCACACAAAAGGAAATAAAAGAAGGGACGCCCGGAGGCGCTCAGCAGTTGAGCCTCTGCCTTTGGCTCAGAGTGCGATCCTGGGGTTCGAGGATTGAGTACTGCATCGGGCTCCTGGTGAGGAGCCTGTTTCTCTCTCTGCCTCTCTCTCTTTCTCTCTCTCTCTCTCTCATGAATAAATAAATAAAATCTTAAAAAAAAAAGAGGAAATAAAAGGCATCCAAATTGGTAAAGAAGAAGTAAAAGTTTTACTATTTGCAGATGATGTGATGCTATAATAGAAAAACTCCACCAAAAAAACGAGTAGAACTCATAAATGAATTTAGTAGGGTCACGGGATACAAAAATCAACGTGCAGAAATTTGTTGCATTTCTATATACTAACAATGAAGCAACAGAAAGACAAATTAAGAAAGCAATTCCATTTACAACTGCACCCCTGTGTTCATTGCAGCATATTTACAATATCCAAAATATGGAAACAGCCTAAGTGTCCATAGACAGATGAATGAATAAAAAAGAATATATATATTCCAATATTCCAATATTATTTTATATAATATTTTATAATTTTATTTAATATTATATATATAATGGAATATCATCCAGCCATAAAAAGAATGAAATCTTGCCATTTGCAATAACCTGGATGGAGCTAGAGTGTATTATGCTAAGCAAAATAAGTCAGAGAAAGACAAGTATCATATGATCTTGCTTTTTGTGGAATTTAAGAAATGAAACAAATGAACAAAGGGGGTGGGGACCAAGAGGGACAAACCAAGAAACAGACTCTTAAGTACAGAGAAGAAACTGATGGTCACAGAGGGGAGGTGGGTGGGTGATGGGTGAAGTGGGTGAAGGGGATGCAGGGTACAGTCACCATGATGAGCACCGAGTGATACACAGAACCGTTGAATCTAAAATTAACATAACATTGTATGTTAACTCTACTGGAATTAAAATGAAAATGTAATAAAAATTTTTAAAAACAAGCAAGACAGGGATCCCTGGGTGGCACAGCGGTTTGGCGCCTGCCTTTGGCCCAGAGCGCGATCCTGGAGACCCGGGATCGAATTCCACGTCGGGCTCCCGGTGCATGGAGCCTGCTTCTCCCTCTGCCTGTGTCTCTGCCTCTCTCTCTCTCTCTCTCTGTGTGTGACTATCATAAATAAATAAAAATTTAGAAAAAAAAAAAAAAACAAGCAAGACCAAAACCCTGCCTGAAGGCGTCTGGGTCTAACTCAGGTCAGTGTCCATGGGGACTAAGCTCCTTACTGCTTAGATTTAAGGCCAACAACTGCCAGGAACTATGAGAAGGCCCAGGGTTACCTTTGGAAATTGATCTGAAATGACCCAATTGCTCTCACCTGGACCTAAATCTTCATCTGTAGATTCCCTCAGGACAATGAACCTCAGCTTGGCAGTGGCAGCACCCACCCCCGCCAACCACTCCGCATGGCAGCTTATCTGCCTTATAAGGTACAATTAAAAAAGAACCAGGAGGAGATCCCTGGGTGGCTCAGAGGTTGAGCACCTGCCTTCCTTCGGCCCAGGGCGTGACCCTGGGTCCTAGGATCAAATCCCACGTTGCACATCGGGCTCCCTGCATGGAGCCGGCTTCTCCCTTTGCCTGTGTCTCTGCCTCTCTCTGGGTCTCTCAGGAATAAATAAATAAAATCTTAAAAAAAAATAATAATAATAATCCAATTGTTGTGGCTCCACTGAGAACTCGGCCGCCAGCACTGGATGGGAACCAGGAGGAAGGACCTGCAGCAAGGCTCCCCCCCTACCCCCGTCCTGCAGCAAGGCTCCCCCCATCACCCCTTCCTGGCGGGGGGACAGGCCGTGGGGATGGGTGGGGATGGGTCGGGGCAGGGGGAGCAGTCGATAAAAGTGGATTTTGGCAGAAGAGTCTTTCACCACCCTCTCCCAGATTCAGGGGGAACTGGGCAGCAGAGTGATCATTTAATATAAAATGACAAAATGAGCAATATTAAATATACTTTTTCACCCAGACAGTATAGCATAATGTTTAAGAGTGTGAGCTCTGGAGTGAGACAGCCTGAGTTCAAATGCTGACTATATCAATTACTAGCTGTGTGGCCCTAGGAACATTACTTAATGACCCTGTGCTTCAGTATCTCAGAATGAGGATACTAATGGTACCTGCCTCACAGGATCTTGAAGGATTAATCAGGATAACCATGAAAAGCACTTAGGGCAGCAGCCGCCTCTTAATAAATGGGTAGTAGTAATATCCATACCTTCTTAGTATTTTTCTGAGGACGTGAGGTGCTCATAAAGCAGGCTGGCCTCAAATCAAACTACACAAAAGCGAAAGAACTGAAGAACTCGCTTAAGAAAAGTTTCAGGATATAGAAACTGCATTTAAGTGGACACATTTGGTCATTTGAATAATCTCATTGGTATACACCTTGTACTTTAATACACTGCCTATCGAAGCCTAGAAAAGGCAAAATTCTAGGATACTGCTCCACTTTTCAAAATTCTAGGCAAGTCTTCCATTAATGTGGTGAAAGTAGAAAGAATACTGGACGAAGAGCTCGAAAACCAATATTCTTGTTCTAGCTCTACCATCACCTTCTGCATACCCTTTACTCTTGGAATCTCAGCCGTCTCATCTAGGACATAAGGATAATAATAATCCCAGTACTGCATACTCATATCTATGTACATGTATGTGTAACTTAGCTGTGCGAGATAAAAAGGATATTGTGTGAAAAAGCTTAGTACGTTGCAAAATGCTATGCAAACTTGAGTTATTCATTATTATTTCTCTTAGAATCCTTCTTTGCCTGAGTTGCCCCTCTAAACAGCCTAAAGCAAAGGCTTATTGTGTGGGCACAGTTTACTTGGACACATTATCCCTGGGAACAGGAAGAGATAATGGATAGGAGAAGTGAAGTAAAATAAAAAGGAAGAGCGACATGAGGTTGTGTTACTGACTTGGCCACCACTACGGGCCACTGGTTACTGGATCCACCAGAACCTTCTTGGACACCTACCAAAGTGCATCTCAGAACCATTCCCAGGAAAATAAAGGGGAGCATTTCATTCATCAGTTTCTGTCTCCCATTGCTCACGGGAAGTGCCACGGGGCATGGACTACGTCACATCCATTGGTTGCATCCATTCTGGTTGATAGTCACGATCATGACGTCAGAGATGTCCACGGCAAGAAGTGGGGCAGGACAGTGCTGGACTTGCTGGGACCTAAACTGATCAAAGCCCGCACAGAGATAGTTGCCATACAGAGTCCAGAGGAAAAGGCTGGAGCTGATGTGAAGTGGTTAGGACGCTGGGGATGCCCTGTGGAGCTCCACTGAAGAGTGTCCCTCCTTTGGGATGACAAAGAAAGGCAAGCGTAGGCATTACAATCCGGAGCAGAGTTCTATATTACTGTCTTGAGGTCATATAAATGGTCCCCTGATCCCATCTTACCAAATCTCTGCTGACTTCCCTCACTTCCTCCTTTTCCCATTGCCTCACCCTAAAGCTGGAAGATCCAGCCTTAATCTAAAACCCACAGTTCAAAGGTTTTTCAAAAGAGCTCAAAGCTGGCTGGTGTGTGCATGTGTGTGTGTGTGTGTGTGTGTGTGTAATGAAATGGAAAATATAATTGGAAGGCTTGATGGCGGCATGGGTATCATTTCTTGTCTTCCCAACTGTGTCCGGGAGATAACTCAGCCATTTTAAACTGCATTCTGATGTAGTCAGTCCTGAACTGTAATCAGATAAGTGATACACAAATTAGAATTTGGATGGCTTTATTAGCCACATTTGAGAAAAAAATTTTTTTCAGTGGATGGTATCGCACAGAAAGAAAGAGTGTCAAATGTCTTTGGTGTCAGGTACCCAAGGACTCCTCTTCTTGCTCCAGTACGTGTAGCTAAGTGATCGTAATCTTGCTGAGCCTCTATTTTCTCATCTGTAAAGAGGGAATATTGAAAATCATGCCCAGCGTCATAGTGAAGATTAGAAATTAAAGGTGATGTGTGTGTTCTCACCTAAAATTAGGCCTAGACAATAGGAAACACTCAATACATAGCTGTTATTATTATTATTGATACCATTATTATTATTCATCCTTAAATTTCTGATGCTTCTTACAGAAACTGTTCCCAGCTCCAACTTTGAGAGCCGTGGTAAGCCAGAGGGAAAAGTCACGTCTACCAAAAAGGCCCTCCAGCCCAGCGGTGGGCGTGCCAGGCCCAGGAACTCCGGCCATTCAAGGCACGTGTACTGAGCACCTACTCTGTAGCCAGGCACTACACAGAAACGGCTAGAGCTCCCATTGATGAGCAGACACCCAGTCTCACATCTACTGTTGCTTACTTTTGTCTCTCAATTTATCCTCTTCTAATGTTCTGTTTTAGCTACATGCTAAGAAATGATAATCATGAAACGATGAGTCTGATAGGACAGCTACACATTTTTCTCACACAGTTAACACTCCGTTAATAAACAGCGTTTAGCTTTGTGCGGTGTTAAAAACAGAGAGTGTGTTACAAAAAACACATATTTGGAAACATTAACCTAGTACATTGCCAAGCACACAGATTTGCCAACTGGAAAACAGGTGAATAAATGAAGAAATAGATTAGTCCATCACCCCTGAGCTTGACTCTAATAAGAACCCAGCTGGGAGACGGAGGGTCTCACATTGGCTTCTGGAATTCCTTCCTGAGCTAATTAACTATTGTTCATTAAATGAATCAATCAATCAGTCCCATGCCTGCATCTAGATCAAGCTCAAAGAGAAGGATGAAGGATGGACCTGGCTTCTGAAATTCCTCAGGTGGTCACATGGACAAACTGTTTTGGGTTTTCGTTTTGTTTCTTTGGCAAACTGTATTTTTAAAGAAAGAGACGCTCATAGTCCCAGGCAGCAGTGTAAGAGTGCCTTCTCTGGCTGCATCTAGGATCGCAAGAACACGCCTACGCTCATGGCCCATCATGAGATTCCAGGAAACAGGGAAGAGTCTGGCAACTGCCTTTCACTTGATCTTCCCTCAAAGGAAGGAAAGTGCTTTTAGGCTGAGCTCTAATGGAACTGGAATCCATTGCTGCTTTGGTCATTTGAGTTAATACCCGTTACTGAACTCTCTCAATCCAACCAGTGCCTCAGCTGCGGGCTGAGCACTCACATGGGAGGAGGGGATGCAGACTCCTTTCTCCCTGCACAGCACATTCCACGTCATGTACCCCGTCAGTGTCGGCATCAAATTTAAATAGCTCCTTTTCCCCTTTTGCTCACAATGTGTGTTTATCAGTTAGGGCCAGATCTAAAAGCCACTGCTCTAATACTGTGGAAATAGCATGACTGCTGGAATCAGAAAACAAGGCAAAACAAAACAAATTTTTATTTTTATTTTTTTATAATAAATTTATATTTTATTGGTGTTCAATTTACTAACATACAGAATAACACCTAGTGCTCATCCTGTCAAGTGCCCACCTCAGTGCCCGTCACCCATTGACCCCCACCCCCCGCCCTCCTCCCCTTCCACCACCCCTAGTTCGTTTCCCAGAGTTCTCTCGTGTTCTGTCTCCCTTTCTGATATTTCCCACACATTTCTTCTCCCTTCCCTTATATTCTCTCTCACTATTATTTATATTCCCCAAATGAATGAGAACATATAATGTTTGTCCTTCTCCGATTGACTTACTTCACTCAGCATAATACCTTCCAGTTCCATCCACGTTGAAGCAAATGGTGGGTATTTGTCGTTTCTAATGGCTGAGGAATATCCCACTGTATACATAAACCACATCTTCTTTATCCATTCATCTTTCAATGGACACTGAGGCTCCTTCCACAGTTTGGCTATTGTGGACATTGCTGCTAGAAACATCGGGATGCAGGGGTCCCAGTATTTCACTGCATCTGTATCTTTGGGTAAATCCCCAGCAGTGCAATTGCTGGGTCATAGGGCAGCTCTATTTTTAACCCTTTGAGGAACCTCCACACAGTTTTCCAGAGTGGCTGCACCAGTTCACATTCCCCCCAACAGTGCAGGAGGGTTCCCTTTTCTCCGCATCCTCTCCAACATTTGTGGTTTCCTGCCTTGTTAATGTTCCCCATTCTCACTGGGGTGAGGTAGGATCTCATTGTGGTTTTAATTTGTATTTCCCTGATGGCAAGCGATGCAGAGCATTTTCTCATGTGCAAAACAAATTTTTAATCCACATTTTGCCACTCACTCCTTGTGAGATCTTGGCTAAACAACGAACCTGGGTGAGCTTTGATTTTTACTTCCATAAAAGGAGCACAGCAGGATATGAGCACCCAATCCATTACAATGTGAAAACTTAGCTTTGGGGATTTTTCCTCCTTTATTTTTATTAATAGTGGCACAGCCACTTGATTGGCACAGCCCAATCAAGACAAAAGGACAACCATGGCCAACTGACACATGACTAGAAGATTAACATCACCCATCATCAGGGAAATGCAAATCAAAATGAGATACCACCTCACACTTGTCAGACTGGCAAAAAATCAACCACAAGAAAAAACAAGTGTTGACAAATATGTGGAGTAAAAGGAACCCTCTTGCACTGTTGGTGGGAATGCAAATTGATACAACCACTGTGAAAGACAGTATGGAGGTTCCTCAAAAAATCAAAAGTAGAACCATCCTATGATCATCCTAGTAATCACACTACTGAATATTTACTCAAAAAATACAAACACACTAATTCAAAAGGATATACGCACCCCTGTATTCACTGCAGTATTATCTACAAAGCCATATTTTGGAAGCAGACCAAGCACCAACTGATAGACGAGCAGATAAAGAAGAACGGCAGATATACACACACGATGAAATAGTACTGGACTGTCAAAAAGAAGGAAATCTTTCCATTGGCAACAACGTGGATGAATCTAGAGAGTAAAATGCTAAGTGAAATAAGTCAGTCAAAGAAAGACAAATACCGAATGATTTCCTCATCTGTGGAATTTAAGGAACAAAGAAAAAAAGAGAGACAAACCAAAAAACAGGCTCTTAACTATAGACAACAAAAGGTTACCAAAAGGGAGGTAGGAGGGGGGATGGGTGAACTAGGTGAAGGGCATTAAGAGCACTTATCGTGATGAGCACTGGGTGACGGAGAAGTGTTGAGTTGCTATATTGTGCACCTAAAACTAATATAACACTATGTCAACTATCCTGGAATTAAAATTTTGAAAAAATTAAAAGTCAAAAAGATAGAGAAAAAGGACAATCCACTCCATCCTTAACACTTCTCCATTCTCTCCAGAAAGAAATAATATTTTTCCTCTAGGGGAAATGAGAAAGGTTCTAGGTTCATGATTTCCACCCAGGGGTTAATGATTTGGGATGCTCACAGATGTGCACGACGCTGGACGAGGATATGTGTGTTTTTCCTGTTGGGGGATGGCGAGGACTCGGAGAGAGGTAAGAGAGGGAACACGCTGGATCTGATACTGGGGAGTTTCCAAAAAGCTTCAATCCAACACTTCTACATCACCCAGTGCTCGTCATGACAAGTGCTCTTAATCCCCTTCACCATTCCTACTACCCAGCCCAATACACAAACAAGGGTTCTGGTCTGAGAACTCAGGAGCCATGTTGAACTGAGTATTTGCCAAGCAACTGCCTCACTTTTACTCAACAGAGAACTTCTCATTATATGCACAGGAGCCCTACCGTCAGAGCCAGCCTCCAAGAAGGAAGAATTTTGTTCCATCCTATAGCAGCCCCTTGCCTGGCAACCACCTAACAGGAATAATGACTGACCATTTCCACCAGAATTGATTTTGTAGATGTCCACATATCCTCTGCAGGTGGATGGCTCCCCACAAAGTTCCAGCAGAGCCAAGCGAATTAAGAAGGAAACTCACCTACGTTACGGGATGGTTAGTGAACATTATGCAATGTGATCACGCCAAATGCCTCACAGGGCCTTTTTAAAATTTAAATAATCTATTTCGACAAAGTGTACAAGATCTGTTTAATGGTTCGTCTTCCTTTTTATCTGCCCCTTATTTACCCGGAGCTTTTCCACTGCCAAGGAAACTCTTAAATTCAACAGATCTACCCTCCACAGCCGATACCTTTTTTCTTTTTAGTTGGAGAAAAAAAAAATAGCTCTCGTAATCTCAGGAATGAAACTCCAGCATAGTTTGTTTTCTTTTTTTTTTTTTTTTTAGCACTGCCAGAGAATGAGAAAAGGGTGGACAAAGCCATTCCCCCAGCCCCTGGCTGGGCCTGACAGACATAGTTTGTTTTCAAAGCTGAAAGTAAAGTTTGTCCAAGAAATTTTTTTCATTTTTCGATTTATTAGAATGTATTATTAGCACCACCTGAAACTGTGTCGGTGTTAGGACGGAAAGCATCCTTAAGGAGGAAAAAATGGAGTTATGTTTAAATATTCATTGAAATCTTCCCAATCTACTCTTGACTTTCTTCATCACGAAGAGGTAGGAGAAGTGTAGGAGTTTGGGGGATGGCTCAGATGTGAAAAAAAAATGCACAACAGACTTTGAACATTCCTGGATTTAATATTTGAGGACCATATAGAAAGTCCTGAATGTGAAATAACTCTTATGGCCATTGAGTAGGAATTTGAACCATGAGTCACAAGGCTGGTGTTCCAGACCAAGTCATGTAGTGGGTGAGTTTATTTTTTTTTTAAAGATTTTATTTATTTATGCATGAGAGACAGAGAGAGAGAGAGAGGGAGAGAGAGGCAGAGACACAGGCAGAGGGAGAAGCAGGCTCCATGCAGGGAGCCCAACATGGGACTCGATCCCCGGTCTCCATGGTTAACGCCCTTGGCAAAGGTGGCGCTAAACCACTGAGCCACCCGGGCTGCCCTAGTGGGTGAGTTTAATTGCTCAGCTAGCCTCTGCATCTCAAGGCCACCATTTCTTTTTATATTTTATATTTTAACTCTGATGGAGTTATAAAAGAAAAAATATTGGGCAGCCCGGGTGGCTCAGCGGTTTAGCGCCACCTTCGGCCCAGGGTGCGATCCTGGAGGCCCAGGATGGAGTCCCACCTCAGGCTGCCTGCATGGCGCCTGCTTCTCCCGCTGCCTGTGACTCTGCCTCTCTCTGTGTCTCATGCATAAATAAATAAAATCTTAAAAAAAAAAAAGAAAGAAGAAATATTGTTTGGTGACAGAAAAGCCGACTACTAGTGTTGATGTTGGAAATATAGAGGCCTATGAAAGCACGGAATGAGTCAGAAAATAGAACCTGTGAACAGATTTACAAGAAGGGAAAGCTGGTATCAGTTGCAAACCAGCAAGTCAGGTGTGCTAGAAATGTGATTTTAGAAACTAATTTCTATTTCAATGCACCATTCCAGTTAGATGAAAAATTAAGCTCATATATTTTATATATTGAGTTGAATAAACATATTAAAATTCATTTCACCTGTTTCTTTTTACATTTAATATGACTGTTGAAAACTCAAAATTACACATGTGGCTCAGATTATATTTCTATGGATAGTGCCGGTCTATATTATTTGGAGTGCTTACCGTTGGCACACTCAAATGAATTATTTAGTGAGTTTAAAATATACGATGTTTCAGTATACATCAAAGCTTTAAAAAAAAAGAAAGAACCTTAACCTCAGCTAATGTGGGATCTACTCCTCCCCATTCCCCACCTGACACACACACTTCTTCCCTTTTTTTTTCTTCCCTTCTTTTTTAGAGATTATATCTAGATTCTGGAAAGTTTTCATAGCACCAAGGTTTGGGAGTAAGAGGGCAATCAATCAGTCTATGGTTATCATAGATCATATAGGCACGTACCATAACTATCCTTCATTCCACCTGGTCCACAGCCCCTAAACCAGTGTGTCATTGCCGGGTTATGACCATTTGATGCCCCTTCAGGTCCATCTCTTTGCGTTACCTCTACACCATGGCCCATAGGAAATATTTCTATGGGGTGCAGGTAAATTGTATGACTAGTTAAAGCCCAACTATTTTCTAGACAAATAATACAACTATTTGCTCCCATGGAATGCCAAGGTCTTGCCCTCTCTTTGGGTTCTATTCAGAGAAGAGTAGTATGGTCAACTGTGCATCTGGCTTGGTTCTCCCTGTAGTCCTACCCTTTGCAGTTCTTCCAGTAGACTATGTTTCTCCGCCTCTTGACTGTGATTCGGTCACATGACTCTTCTTGACTAATTTAGATAAAAGAAACATTGTGCCAATTCCAAGGGCAGGCTTTCAGAGGCTTTGCATGTTTCCACTCACTCCCTTGTGCCTCTGCTATAGCCCTAAGAATATACCCAGGCTGGACCACAAGCCTGAGGAGGATGAGAGACACGTGGAGCAGAGCCAAGCCTCTCCACTTACACAAGCACAAGTCGGATCATCTGATCCCAGCCGACACCCAATCATCTGAGTAAACAACTGAGCTCAGCAGAACCACCAAATTGAGGCAAATTCATTTCAGTTGTTTCCCAGCCAACTCACAGATGCATGAATTAGGTAAATCCTCATTATTTGAAGTACCTTGTCGCATTAGTTAATAAATATAATACCAGATTTCCTCTCTCCTGATGGAGCCCCAAACTCACCTACAAGATTTTGTTTTGCACCAGGACTCAGCAAAGGGTGGACAGGTGCACAGTTCCCCAAAATGCCATTTTCTAAATTTTCTTTCTCTCTCCAACCCTCCTCCTCTCCACTTCCAGAGGTCTTGTCCAGGTTGTGGATAGAAGTTTTTCCCTCGCTCATTATTTGGTCCCCTTAAGACCTAGATTCTTTGTCCTAACTGCCTTCTGTTGGGTCGGTCCTTCACTAAGGCGGTAAAGCATAAAACACCTTATCTGATGTCTGGGGGTGTGTAGGGGGGCACCTAGGGATATAAAAAATGAGGGATGAAAGGGGAAATCTCCCTTAATATTTCAAAATAGTGCCAAGTCACATTTGCTTTGGTAGAACTTGCCAGTACGGGACTTTTACCGTGGCTTAGAGTCCTCAAGGTGTCCGTGCAAACTGAACTTCTGAAGAGACAGCCCCCTCTTTCACACCAGGCAAGTTTGAAGGGTCTCTCACTTTAAAAGATCCTTCCCCCACCCTGCAGACTAAGAGATAGCAGACAGAGCTTAATTTGAGAGATACTGGAAGTCTCTTTAGTCCAGAAATATCCTCCCACTTGCTATATTTCAAACGTGAATTTTCTTGATTATACCTTCATCTTTTCGTGTCTCTCATATTTTTTTTTCAAGAGTCTCAGGGTGATGATAATGTCTCAGGCCTTTGGCAGAGATTAATTCCCACTGCAGTAATGGATGGGGCATTGTCTGAGGTCAAGAGACCTGGTCAACTGACCAGCTGGGTGATATACTTGGAGTCCACCCATCTTGGGGTCTCAGATTCCCTGTCTATAAAATGAAGAATCCGGACTGCTGCTCCTTTTAACTCTAAACACTACTGAGTCCCAAGACACTGCTTTAGAGGACAACTGAAGAGCGATGACTTGGAAAGAAGAAAATACGACAGACTGAGAAGAGGATGGGGACGAAGTGAGTGTGGGACAAGAGAAGGCAGGATTCGGGAAGGCGTTGTGAAAAGGGAGGAGGCCGGCAGGCCTCCACAGTCAAGCTCTGTGTTCTGAGTTTGCCCCAGCTGCTTCACCTCTCCCCTGTGTGTCCTCGGTCTCTAGCTGCAAAAACAGGCACACAACCGGAGACCCAGATGGACACGGTTACATGTGCCACCTATCCTAGTGGCAGCTCCAATTCCCCTGCACCCGCCTTTTCGCTGCACCCTGGCCACTCTCATATCCTCTGTGGCCCGTATATCATCTTTATAGGCTCAGGTACTAAAAACCAGGAAGTTATTAAAGCCCAGGCCTGGCAATTCCACTGAACTTGACAGATCATTAAGAAGATTCATTCTAAATACATTCAGATCAGCTCTGGCACCTTCCGCAGGCCTGAAAGATAGGCTGCAGTCACTCAGGGCAGAGGAAACCTAGTTTTGTCATATGAGCCTCACTCTGCCTCTGAGATTGTCAGGGACCCTGGTTGGGTTTCTTCGGCATACACTTCCCAGAGCAAGAACGAGAACGGGAAATCCTGGTAGCCGGCCCTCTCCTCACCGGGCATCTCTTTTGCAAAAGACTGTTCTGAGTTATGTATATATTTGCATATGGCTTGTTTATTTTTTGCACATGATTGACATTAATTTGTTGTCACTTCTTAAACTGATATTTCAGCGCTATTTTTCCTTTGAGGGTGTGTCTTGATTTTATTTCTTATATAAACCGCTTTGCATCACATTTAAAGAGCAAAAGTCAAGGTGATGAGCAAAGCCAACAGGTTTTAAAAACCACCTGCCCCAGTAGTCTTCTGTCTGGCATATACAGGGCACTCAATATTTTCTGAATGAATGAATGAACAAACTGGCAAACATTTCCTCTAAGTGAGATCTTAGCTAGACAGTCGTATCACTTACTACTGCATTGTAAGCGACCACAAACACATCGGTGCCATAAAATTAAGCATTTATTATTAATGTGTATCTGGCTGGGCCTCGTGCATCTCACTCTGGGGACCAGGCTGGAGGAGCAGCAGCTGCCAAGGGCATGTTCTTCCTGAGGCTGACTTTGAAAGCCACCAGTGGGGTAAATAGAAAGAGCAATGCCTCACCGCAGCTCAGAAGTGGCAGCTTGTTACTCGTTCTCACACCCGATCAGTCAAAGCAAATCATACAGCCGAGCTCCACATCAGTGTGTGGGTAGGTCTTTTTCTCCCATGGAGGCAGAGAGAAGGAGGAAAGGGATACTTACCCACACCCCCACCAAAATCACCTAAGCTATCAAAGACTCCACATATCAAATAGGAACAAGTGCGGTGCCCCAGTTGACAGTCGGAACAGGCCAGCCCAGATCTTCTCTCAAAACCTGGTTTCTCTCTCCTGCCTTCCATGGTGGTTTCTGGGGCAATTCATTAGGAATCAGGACTCACCTGGATACAATTTTAAAATAATAGCAAGTCTTCACGGGTGCCTGGATGGCTCAGTCTGTCAAGTGTCTGGTCTGCCTTCGGCTCAGGTCCCGGGATCAAGCCCATGTTGGGCTCCCTGCTTGGTGGGGAGGCTGCTTCTCCCTCTGCCTCGCCCCCAGCTTGTGCACGCTCTCTGTCTTTCACTCACTCTCTCTCACTCATTCTCTCTCTAAATAATAAATCTTAAAAAAAAAAAAAAGCAATCGCTTCAATATACCCAGGAAATGATACCAAAGTACCAGGTTCACAAGTGGAAAGGGAATTCTTGACTGAGACCAGAGAATGAACAAAAGGTGCTTGTTTCTGGTGTGTGTGTGTGTGTGTGTGTGACCATTCGTCCCTAGTCCCAATTACCACCCTTAGCCCCTGGGAGGTGGTCGTTAGTTAACGTTTGACAAAAAATGAGTAAAGATCATAGGGAAGACACAGACTCAACTTAGCTGAACAGAACAGTGTGTAAAATTTTCAGCTGGGTTTCAACTTGAATTTAGCGCCACGCAGCCTCGGTACTTTACCCCACAGGCTGTCCACGGAGTCAATGTGAGCAGGACTCTCAAGATGCAGGTGGATTCAATCTTAGGCAGGAACCATGACCCAGAAGGCAGGTACCTCACACCTTGTTTGCTGGGGAAGCGCAGAGCTGGATTCCAGGATCCTGAGATGCACCGAGAATTTGCTAAAGCGATCTTGAGGCACAAGTAAAAGGCACACACATACCCACTATGCATTTCCTCCTTAGGAAACAACTCACCCCAGATCCAAAATCTTAGTCCAACCATTCCAGCAGCATTCCAGGAATTGCCTTTTAACCTCAGGGCCCTTGGGCTGGGTGACCCACTTTCTAAACGGGAAAGCGTTCATGCAAGCAGACCAACGGGCCATAAAGGTCATGATCAGCCCACTCTTCCTACATATAAGAATTAGTAGCAATGAGGCTGGCCATATTTACTGCTACTGAGATATCTCCAGGTAAGAGAAGCCATGGCTGTACAACTTCCCTCCCAGTTACACCGATGAAGCTTTTAAAATCTGGACTATTTCCCCGCATCCAAATGGGGCCACTTATAGTTTATCATCCGCTGATAGGAAAAGTTATCTGCACAGCTGTGGATCCACATTAGTTATGCTCTGAGCAGGACAACACTGTAAATTATTTGCAATATGCTGGAGCTCAACACAGTCTGAGTTTATAAATATGATATTAAACTCTTAAGAGGGAGTTGCAGACCTTTTATAAAGCCATTAATTTTTAAAGTGGTTTAGAAGTCCAAATTAGCAGCCGGTTGTGGGTGCCAGCTTCCAAAAACAGATGGCAATGGCTTTTCCGAAAGCAACACCAAGATCCTGAGACCAAACAGGAAGATCAGGACTGGGATGCTTTTTGGAAATACATTTCAAAGGCCTGAATAATGAATAAGATTCAAAGTCCTTCTCTTAGAGGCTTCCCTGATGGCCCCCAGGCCAGTCTGAAGTTCCTCCTGAACTTCTGTCAGGCTTGCCGCATGCTGACTCATTTTAAAACTAATCACATACAACATTGCATTATATATTATTTCTTTTCTCTTATTTATGTCTTATTATATTCCTTGACTGAATACTAAAATGTCAAATGGCTACAATACTTCTGCTTAGTATAAAATCTTCTAGAAATACATTACACAGGAAAAAAAAAAAGTCCCCCGTAATTTGACCTCACCAAGGTAACCACTGTTGACCACTTGGTGCAGAATTCTTCTGGTATTATTTTTGGTCCACGTACTGACATATATGTACTTTTAAACAGAAATAATAACATTTATACTATATTACAACTTTCTTTTTTTGTGTGTGTTTCCCCACCATATGTTGGAAACTCCTTGAAGACAGGGGTCAGTAAATGGGTTATTCCACACTTATTATGTGTCTACTGCATGTAGGGCTACTAGAGATATAAAAAAAATTATAATAAGTAAAGCAAAGAGCCTCAGATTGAAGATTACCTAAAAGACAAAAAAAAAAAAATCATGAAAAGTGATCATTATAAAACAACGTGACATGGGCTGTGATGCAGGTTTCTAGAAAGTGCCATGAAGAATGCTGTCGGGCAGCCTGCAGGAGGAAAGGACACACATCTGTCTAATTGAACAGACAATTAGAGGCTACAGAGAGGCTTACTTGGATCTGGGCTCTTCTCTCCCCACACCCATCCCGGGAAGATCAGCTGAATGACTGCTTGGGGAAGCTGGAAGGCAGCGCATTAAAACCTCTCCTCTTCGCTCTTGGGCGGCCACGCTAACGTGGAGGTGCAACAGGCTGCTCGAGCCGGAGTCTACCTTCGTGGGATTCCAGGATTCTGAAAGTGAATGCGTGTCCCTGAACCCGCGTCCCGTACTCCCCTGCCGTCAGTCCCACCACGCCACCCTCCTAGGCATGCGATCTGGTCAAGGCCCTTCCACTCTCCAAGCCCCAGTTTCCACCCTGTAACGTAAGAAGAATCTTGCCACTTCCGACACTAGGGGAACATACGTACTCCCCTTAATTCTGATGGTTAAATAAGAGAATATATATGACAGCTCCCAGCTTTCACAGTGGCTGCCCAGTAACTGCTGAGGTAATGGGTATATAAAATAGGCAGGACCCAGGGAATGTAATCAGCAACTTTATTTTATTTTTCATCCCAATATCCCTTTAGAAAGCTCTGGATAAAATTTCAAGTAGATCCCAACACACTTCTGCTCGCTCCAGGGAGTCTTAGGGTTACATTAAACTGTAAACACAGTCTTAACTCAATAATTCTAAAGTGGAATATTCCAAACTCTAAGCCAAATTTAATGATAAATCTCCCTACCTCAGCGAGAGCTGACTGCGAACAACCCACTTGCAGTGAAAAAGGGGTCGCGGTCTTCCTACCTTCTCCACCTGCAGTTCCCTTGTATTTCCTCTTCTTGACCATTGAGGTTTCTGACGTCCCCACAGTGGTGCTAGGGGTTTGGGGAGGTGGAGGGTGGAAGCAGGGAAGCTGGGGATGTTGGGGGATTGGGAATGTTTTCACGTGACTGGCATGTACCTGAGATGGTTCTGTGTGCTCAGAGCCTGACACATGTTTAAACCTGGCTTGCTCTCGCAGGTGCTTTTTGCTCATTCCCAGAGACCCCCCAATATCACTTGAGCTAAGCCAGAGTTCTCAATCAGCACTATTGACATTTGGGTCTGGATAATCCTTTGTTGCGGAAAGCTTTTCCACGCATCAAAGGGTGTTTAGCAGCTCCCTTGTCCTCTGCCCTCTAGATGCCAGTGCAAATAAGGATGTCTCCAGACAGCGCTAAACATCTGCTCGGGGGCCAAACTGCCCCTGCTTGAGAACCACCGACCTGGGCAAATATATTCTATTCCAGCAACCTGAACTACTCCCCGTGTCACCCCACCAATCCAGGAACCGTGTCCAGCTTTCTTTCCACCAGGGTACAGTCACCCTCAAGGGGGGCCGCTTCCGCCAGATCGAAGTTGACTCTTCTACGTGCTCTCTGGTGTACAAAGCCCACGTTCGGTCCATGGGTTAGACACTCCCACGTGGCTCTACTTTTAAAGCTTTCGGATTGTACGCCAGTGACAAAATACATCAAGTTGCCAGACTACATTATGAAAGCACTCACCACTTAACCTCTTGTTCTATCGATTTCCCGGTAAGACTGAGGTCGACTAGTCCTCCCTGCCCCCCAACTGCAGAGAACACATAGCAAGCTCTCCAAATTGTCCAGTTGAAGTCTCTTGTACTAGATCTGAGGGAAGAAGCAGGCACTCCACTCCACTGTAGCCTCTGCTTTGGGGAACGTGCTCTTAGAAAACAGTCCTTGGAAACTATTTCCCCATCTTTATTCAATATCCTTTTATGCCCTCAATCTGGTGATATCTAGATAATCTATTAGGACCTCGACCTTGAACTTCTTACTGTTTGGTCCATAACACAACCTATTTTGGTGACAGAAGGCCATCTTATCTCATTACTTCTATCAAAACTCCCAGTTTAACATCCCTTTGTGTTGGTATCATGCCTTTTATCTTTCCTCTCTAATCACTCTCAGAGACTACATGGTGATAGTAAGAAAATCCCTGGGGATGCATCGGTTACTTCTTGCTGAGATAACAAACCACCCCAAACCCAGGGGCTAAAAACAGTAAGCATTTATTATTGCTCATGGGTCTATGGGTCACGGAGTAGCTCTTCTGGCCCCCAAGTGAACACACTAATGCATCCGTGGATAGCTATGGGCTGGGTACACAGCTCTGTGGATCTTGGCTTATCTTTCTCACATATTTGGGAGTCAACCAGCCATCAGAATTGGTCAAGGGTGGCTTTGATTGTGGAGATGGGGGTCCAGGAGAACATACAAGCTCTCTCGAGGCCCAGGCTTCGGCTGACGTGCTGTCACTTCTATCATATTTTATTGACTAAAGCAAAGCACAAGCCCAGCCCAAAACCAAGGGATGGGAAAACAGACTCCACCCCTTGATGAAAGAAGCTTCAATATCTCATCGCAAAGAGTATGGACACAGGGAGATGTGAAGAATTGGAGCCACCGTGCCCTCGATCTCCCACACTGGGTCTGGCGGAGAATCTTAGCCATCCATCAAAATCCACTCTCCATTCTTCCATAGTAATAGAACTGCAGCCAGCCATGCAGATTCTATTTCACGGTCTCCTTTGCAGCTAGATGCACCACGGGTGACTAAGTTCTTCTCATGGGCTGAGTTTTCACCAACGCAACGTGAGCCGAAGCAACACGTGCCGCCTAAGATATCCGGGAATGCCTGCGGAGGGGCTCCAGCTCTACTCCATCTTCTCCCCAGCTGGCATCTCAGTGTAGCAACAACCTAGCATCGTTTACGCAGCTCATAACAATGTCTCAAAGGGTAAAGGAGTAATGACGTGCAAGGAGCTTGGGACCTGAAATGACGGAGATGAGCAGAACTTTCCCCCTGACCTAAATTGTTCACATCAGGATCGCTGTATGAAGGAGAAATAGACTTTTTTTTGTTCTAACTGCTCTCCTGTTGGAGCTCTTTGTTACAGCAGCCTACCCTCTCCTAACCAACACGCTGGGACAACCAAAAGTACAGTCTCCATTCATTTAGAAAACTGGGTCAGCAGACGCTTTGCTCTGGTATTTCGAGGAGAGAACCCAAAGTCAGCCCTACGGCCCTCCATAGCCCAGGGCTTAAGGAGAGGATAAAAATGACCTGAGTATTCCCTTAGGTGGATTTGGGTTAGGATGGCAGCAGCAAGGGGGAAATACCTCTGCCAAAACTTTATAAATACATCCATTCATATAGAAGCTGGTATTTTTCTCATCTGATGAATCCATAACTTGGATCTTTAACCTTTGCCTGAAGTATTTTTGATTATGATTGCCAGGGCTTCATAGCACTAAAGCATTGAAATTCTGACATCATAAGTCACCGGTCCAGGGTCTGCGGTTCAGTATACCTTCCTCCCAGCTGGAATCTCGGAAGCTGACTTGAAGAGCGATCAAATAGAGCTTCCAAATTAAGAGGTACATCATTATGGAGCTTAAGGGGAGCCTGGCAACTAAAGAGTAGGATCATATTGTTCCTTTATTTTTAAAATCTTCAAACAGCTCCTAATGTAAAGTCTTCAACAAGGGCTACCAGGTCCCGAGTGATCTGGCTGTTTGCGATCACACAGCCTCATCGCACCCACCTGCCCCCTTGCTAGCTTCCTGCCTTTGTTCCTGCCTCCCCGGCATTCTCCCTGTATCTCTATTGTACTAAATTTCCTTCTAGACTTTTCTGTGCCCGGATGGCCTTCTCTAAATTCTCTGCCTGAATCCTGTTCACACCTCGGATCAAAGCTGCAATGTCCATTCCTCAGGGAAATTCTCCTTGAGCCCTGAGACCAGGATAGAGACCTCATGTTACACTCTCATGGGACCCTTCATAACACTACCACAATTAGAACTAGTCAATGTTGACTACTAGATTAACAGTCCCCAGAGGGCAGGAACTGCATCTCCTTTCTTTACTGCTACCTCCCAGCACCCTACACAGTATAGTAGACCCACAGTCGTCATTGAATGGATGAAGACAAAAGTAAATGAATGAAAAGGCAGTGTCAAGAAGGCAAGAGAAGAGAGACAGACAGACATGGGCAAAGGACAGGACAGGACAAGCAGAGAGGATCAGCTTGTGTGAGTGATTCGCATGTCAATGAGATTTGGGGTAGGGGGGCACCCCCTTCCACTCCCAGTTCCCAGAGGAGTCACATAACACCTCCTCTCCATGTCCAACTAGTAATTTCAGATGTCAGGCAAGTCAATTCATTCTCTGTGGAGAGACACAGCCCTGATGAATTGGAATATACCTCACCACGCATTCCCTGGTAATAGCAAACACAGTGAATTGAATCAGCAGCCTGGGCTTAGGGACAAATTGCATTTGGAAATTGTATTTATGTATCAAAAAACTAATTACTGCCAAGTTCCACCTCAATAGTACTTGATGATTTCATTATTAGATCTAATTGCACTTCTATTCAGGATAAGAGTTTACTGTCTTTTAATTGATAATGGAAATTGAAGATCTAAAACTGTGAATGGCTGCAAGGCCCCTTTCTTTAGCTGATTTCTGGCCCGTGAAAAACAAAATAGCCTTTCCCACTC
This sequence comes from Canis lupus baileyi, assembly GCF_048164855.1. Lineage (NCBI taxonomy): Eukaryota > Metazoa > Chordata > Mammalia > Carnivora > Canidae > Canis > Canis lupus. The sequence continues at coordinate 29,950,158 of NC_132858.1, forward strand.
TCAGGCCAAAAATATAAATATTTATTTTCCATGTTTGGTGGTCTTCTCGGGTCTACTGGCCACACCAGATTAGACCTAACAGTTTGTACCCACATGTAGGAAGACACACAAATGACACTGGCTTTCAAATCTGAGGTACTCGTTTTCACAAAACCACAAATGGCTTATTCCCACAAACATCCACCATCCTTCCTCTGATACAAGAAGTGAGACCATGGTGGATACACCAGCTGGGTGTCCCGTCCCCAGCCTCAGGGCTGCTCCGTCTCCAGCTAGGATGGAACACCCTGCGTGGGCCCCAGCAGGAGAGCTGACGTGGGATATCTTACCCACTCACCAAACCTGGAGCCAGAATGGTCTCCAGCGTCCCGTGTGGTGCCACCACACTTTAATGAAGGAAAGTGCTAGATTCTCCCTCTTTACATTATTTCTGATCTGCTGTTTTACTGAGTAGCCAAGAAAGCAGTCGGTTAGTAGCTGAAGCAGAAAAAAGAACCTGAACTCCCAAAATTTAACAGGAATATCCTCATCTCGACCTACACCCAGAGAGAAGGAATTTCTCTGCCTCCATAATGGGTTTTGATTTTAAAAAGTAAAAAAGACCCAAGGCAACATCACATAGGACTCTGAGGGGTATTTTTTGAGGTGGTGGCCTTCCTGTCACCTCCATCCAAGGAACCAGTGTTTGCTGGTGTGTGTGTTTCTCTAACCAAGGCCCTCGTTCCCTGGCTTCTCATCTTATTACCTCTTACGAGTGCCTCTATTTGGCTTGTGACTCTTTAGCCCTCAGGGGATGAGCCAGTGGGTTGGAGAATGAGAGTGTGTAACCACAGTGTGTAGAGACCCGAGGGCCACAGGCAGCTCGGTGACAAGAGCGTGTTCCTCTTTAGGAAGGAGGGACAATTTCCAGGGCTCCCACTCTTTAACAGGTGCTTAATATGCTGCACTTCCAGGTCCTATCACAGCCTTCTCTCAGCAGAGCAACCTACGTGCTGTACTCTCTGACTCTGTCTGTCTCAGTCTTGGTTATTTTCTGTTTTAAATGCCTTTTTTAAGATTTTATTTATTAAAAGAGATTTTATTAAGATTTTTATTAAGATTTTATTTATAAAGAGAGAGAAAAAGAGCGTGTGTGAGCAGGGGGGAGGGGCAGAGGGAGAGGGAGAAGCAGACTCCCCGCTGAATGGAGAGCCTGATGCAAGACTCAACCCCTGGACCCAAGGATCATGACCTGAGCTGAAGGCAGCCGCTTAACCGACTGAGCCCCCCAGGCGCCCTTAAATGTCTTTCTTAGGCTCATTCTCCCTCCCTCCCTCCCTTTCTCCCTCTCCCTGCTCTTTCGTTCTCTCTTTTTCTCTCTCTTGGTCTGTGAATCTCTCATCTCTCTTACTCTCTCCATCCCTCTCTGTGTTTCTGTGTTCCTCTATCTCACTTCTCTTAAGCAGTAGAAATCAAAGCCCTGACCTTGTTGCCTGTTCCCACTGAGCTGCCTCCCCTCACCCCAGCTCCCACATCTCCACAGGCTAATGCTTGCTGGACCCTCCTCCCCCTTCTCCCTAGAAATCCCCCAGAACCAGCTCCCCTCTTCCTTGGTCCCCCACCATCCCCACTCCACACTTCTCTAGTTTTTCATAATGATTGCCCCCTACAACCTTGATCCACCCCTCCTAATGGCGATTGCCCAGCGCCGCATGCTTCCTCCACTCCTCTTCCTGCACAACCACTTCGATGTCCCCTTCTTTACCCACCAGGGCACCCAATGCCTAGCCTTTCTCAAAAAGCCTGAGCAAAACACAACAACACTAAATCACTCCAGTGCAAAACAAATATGTGCACGTCCAACCTCCGTTTGCAGTAGGATTGCTCCATCGCTCCCAGGCAATTCAAATAAGGAAATGCCAAAAAGGACATTTCCATTTTGAAAAGGAGAGGTTATGCTGCACAATCCCCATAGTGTCTATTCGAAAATATCTCCCCTGCACTTTTGTAAAAAGGATTTATTCATTCATCCTACAAACTTCTACTGAAGACCTATTACATGCTTGTTTGCAGCACCATCGACGTAAAAATGAAAAGCCATGGCCCCTGATCTCAACTGGCCGTGATCCATTATACCTATTCTTGTTTAATGACTCCAATTCACTCCTGAAAATCCCATGCTATGCAGAGAGTCATTAAACAAAACAATATTTTTATTCATTTTAATGGGGAAAAAATTGAGTATACTTCATTCTGACCAACGATATCCAAACAATTAACACAGAATAATAAATCTGTTGAAACAGTGAATTGGTGTCTCTTCGCCTGTAACTGTAATGCTGGAGTATCACCCCTTATAGCATTTGTTAGTGCATTTTGAGGTTTAAAAAAAATAAGAGTTGTTACACCCAAAATAAGAATCAGTGTCCAAAAAGTAAGATAACTTTGCAAGAGCTGTTGGGGTAAATAGTCTCTAGCTGAATAGCTTTCTTGTGACATGAATCTGAAGGCTAGCGGCTCAGAGGCAGAGCGGGGAATATGAGCAGGAATAGGCAGGGAGGAGTGTGCAGCTCAAGCTACAACTTACCTGAAAAATAGGCTCATCCCGACTGGGAAAAATCGCTTCACAAGACAGGAACGTCATTAGCTCCGGAAAGCTGATACCAAACCACAAAGAAATAAAGACCTTCTGCCCATGAGAGACCTCTCTGTCCGCCACACTCGGCTCTTACATTTAACCCACCCACGATAGTATGTGGTAGCCCTCATCCTCCACAATTATCTATCGAATGCAAACTGTCAGCCACGCGGAAGACTGGATGAGAGAGTGTGAACAATACTGGAAATCTATTTCTACTACAATAAATGGTATTGCATCCTTGCATAAGATAAAATAAGCTGCTTTATTGATCTAGAGTCAAGTATCTATCTCAGAAATGAGGCTCTCTGCTAGCCCATGAGGTGCTCTGGGGTAATTCTGAGAAAAGTGTCCAGTCTGGGAAAATCATTTTGATGCAGCACCAAGGTCCACTGCAGGGCTTAGCAAGGTGAGCTCACTGTGGATTTCAGGCCTCACTTGCCTCTTAGTCTGGGTGCTTTTGTGAGGTGCACAACATGCACATCCATATGCAGCAGCCCCAACAGAAAACTATATAATGGAAGAATGGCAAACCCAGCCTACAGGATATTTATTTCAAGCCATATTCAACAGTCACTTTTTTTTTAGAGAAGGGAGGATGGGGGATAAAGTGAGAGGGAAAGAGAGAATCCCAAGCAGGTTCCATGCTTAGCATGGAGCCCAGCATGGGGCTTGATCTCACATCCTCCCTAGATCATGACCTGAGCCAAAATCTAGAGTCAGATGCTTAACCAAGTGAGCACACAATAGTCACTTTTTATCTGAATTCCAGAACGCAGGAGATTGTGGAGTCAAGAAACCAGGGTTCTATACATGGCCAAACCATAATAGAATCTATAAGCCTGAGAACGTCACTTCTCTTCTTTGTCTGATCTCCATTTTCTCACCTGCAAATAAAGGAACTTGAATTTGTCAATCTCTAAAGGTACTTCTGGCTCTGGTTTTCGGGTTTCTCAAATGGACTCATACAAAAAGCATGCAGGTGGCATTATTTGCAATGACAACAATTTTTTTTAAAAAATGATAAAGAAAAAAAATGACCACCACTCAAATGATCACTGATAAGAAATGAAAATAAATAATAGTGCCTCCGTGCACAGCAACAATTTGTAATAACTTTTTCATAAACAAGGTAAAGTCTATGGTTAATGATACAGAACAATGCCCAAAATATAACTGTGGAAATATAGGACGAGTATGAATCATGCACACAGAAATATATGCTTGCTTTTACTTAAAATGATGTTGGTTGGGTAACACAAGAAATCGCCTACAGTTGTTAGTCCTAAAGGGTGTGATATGGAGGGTTAAGGGGGAGGGAGGGCGTCTCCTATTTTATATCCCTTCCAGTTGTTTGAGGTTTATCAGAAGCATTGATTCCTTTTAGGATAGAAAAGGAGGCCAAAAACTGAATTCAGATCAAAATGTAGAGGGAATTCTATTAACCCTGAAAACTCCATGTCATTCTCTGGATAGTTGGTTATTCCAGTAACTACTATAATAACTACTCACGGCGGTGCTGGGAGTGCTCCCACTGGTGTCCCTTTTATGCTTTGGATTTTTCCTGAAGGACTCTGTCCTCTGGGCTCCAGCTTTGTCCTCCTCCGCGTCTTCTGGTGGGGGGTGCATCCCAGTTGACCCTCTCCGTGAAGCCACTTGAGGGTTTTTCCAAAGTAACAGCTCTCTTTCAGATATTAATGAAGAAGCCCTGTTGCAGTTTCACTGACTAGCGTAACGTCCAGGCAGAAAAGCCGAACTTCCCTGATTCCAGAGGGACCAATAAAAGCCTCTATGAGGATGCTTCATAGAAGCACAGAAAATTCATCTGCAAAGGTGAGGCTCATCCTTCGGAGGAAGCTCCAAATCCCACATCTGGTACCTGGAGCTGCTCACCTCCACTAAAAGGATATCTGTTTCTGTTAAAGGTTAATTAAAATCCATCAGGCGGATAAATAAATAAATAAATAAATAAATAAATAAATAAATAAATAAACCAACCAACCAACCAACCAACCCATCAGGCGGGGCTCTCAGGACCTCAGTTCACAACAGTGACCTGTGCTGATGCCCTCCCAAGGTAAATCTGGTTTCTTGTCGCCCCCCGTCCCAGGGTCTCCATCTCTGAAACGGGGGTGCCTCTTCTTGCTTCTGCTGCCTCTAGGGTGAGAAGAAATCGATCGAGGACCGAGCAAAGCACCATGTGTCTGCAAATACAACAGACTGGTCCCAGCTGTTATAACTTGAAAACCCACCAGGGCCTCCACCCCATTCACTTTATTACAAGTGAATGCAAATCCCAGCATCTGCTGCACTCCTCTAATTTCTAAATCAGATCACTCCCACATCGAAACACCAAAGAAACTTTTACAATAAGGCTGTGTTTAGCCTTATCATACCTTTGGGTCTCTTCACCTCACAGTAGTTCGGTTTTTCCTTTGAAGACCTCGGTCTTCCCTGAGGATCTTCATTCATATCAACCTCACGACCGATCGACCTTTTAAAAATGTACACATCACACACACACACAATCACCAAACCCTGAAAAGATTTGGATTATCACATAGGAAGGAAAGAGGTGTTTTTAGAAACCAAGCAAGCTGGAGCTCCAGTTCTGAAGAAGTTGACGAAATAGAGCAGAAAGTCAAGGACCAGCGTCACATGCAAATGTGTGTAGCCTGGCTCCATCTGCGCCAGCCTCTTTCTGGAAGGAGTGGAGAGGGCACGGGCATTGGCCACAGCATGAAGCTGGGCTCTACTGCTTGTTAGTGTTAGTTCTTTGGCTTTGGGCAACTTGCTTCGTCTCTCATCCTCAGCTCCCTCTTCTATTAAACAGGGATTTGAGTATCTCCTTTATAGAGCTGTTTTGAGAATTAAAAATAAAACATATGTAAAGTGCTTGGCACGTCCCGGCATGAGGGAGGCACTCAGGATGTGGCAACTCTTCTCATTCTCTGTCCCACATGCAATCGTGAGAGAAGAATAAAGGTCATCCCGTTCCTCAGGGGGCTCGCCACCTGTAAGAGGAGCTACCCCCACCCCGTCCCTTCTTGTTGAGGGAAATAGTAAGTCACACCTAGATTGGGCACGTTAACAGATCTGCTTCCAGACCATGAGCACAGCTGAACCTCTCTCTCTCTCTCTCTCTCACACACACACACACACACACACACACACACACACACGAGGATCAGAAGACAAGAAAAGCTTTATTCCGAGGAAAACTGAGGCCAACCCCAAAAGGCAAAACTGCATTACACCAATTATTCCCGATCCAGGCTGAGGTGTCTGGGTGCAGTGGATAATTAGAGGCTGCCCCAGTCTTTGCACTGACATGACTGGTGCTATTTAATGTAATTACATTACAGTAAAATGATGAGTTTTCCCATAATTGGTAGTTACAGTGTAATTGTGACTACACAGAGGATTAACACCCTGATCGCCAAAACCTTTCCAGAAACGTCAGCTATGGGAATGTTCGCCTCCTCTCTGGGCAGCGAAGGCAGAGAACTGGTTGGCACTCTTTAGGGCAGCCTATGCCATCTGCCCCCTGGTTTCTTCCTACGCCCATCCCCACACACCCCCCACGGGATCCCACCTCTCCTCCGGTAAGGACGCGATGTCCTTCACCCCCCATCTCCCCTCTCTGTTAAAGTCTGCTCGGCCAACTGGCAAACAGCTCACAAATTCATTTCACTAAGCAGCGTGACGGCGAGCCCTGAGCTCGTCCATCGTGGGCCGGGCCTGGTCCGAACGCTGGCTTGCCCAGCCATGAGCACGTGACTTTGGCAATCTTGTGACCCAGCTAAGGCTTAGTTTCCTCATCTATGAAACGGAGACTGTACCCCCCCCCCCCCACTTCACAGGACTCCTGGATCAAGCAAACGTCTAGAGCACGTAGCAGACACTTAAGAAATACTAGTTGAATCTGAGGGTAACTAATCAAAATTAATAGGACATCGTTCCAGGATCATTTCCACTCTTTTTTTTTAATATTTATTTATTTATTTATGATAGACAGAGAGAGAGAGAGAGAGGCAGAGACACAGGAGGAGGGAGAAGCAGGCTCCATGCCGGGAGCCCGATGTGGGACTTGATCCCAGGACTCCAGGATCGTGCCCTGGGCCAAAAGCAGGCGCCAAACCGCTGAGTCACCCAGGGACCCCCTCATTTCCACTCTTTATGTTAAAATAGACACTGTGAATTAAACCAATCAGTCCTTATTCAACAGATAGGTCAAGTATTTGAGGAAGTAGAACAAGTTTTTCCAAAAGATCTTAAATCTCTTGACAGTGTCTGGCCACTTAAGAGACGGAACAACAGGATGCTTCAATTCCATCTCCACCTACAAAGGAGGAACATTAATTGTACCAAACTCCCGGGGTTGTTATGAGGATCATGTATGTTGAAAGATGTAAAACCAACAGTAGCTGGCACCTGGCAAGCCCTCCGCAAGTATTGATGCTATTATGGTTATTATTCTGTTGACTGCTGATCTAGTGTGCATCCTTTGATGAATGGGATAAAACCATCGCTGGAACCAGAAGAACATCCCTTTGCATCAGGAAAGCCACAAACGTAAACCTGGAGGAGGAACAGAAGGCGCAGGGTTTCATAGTAAAAATAACTCCTATTTACTTTATGAAACACAGTGTGCTCCAGGAGTTGTTATGAAAAGAAGAAAAAAGGAGATTTCTAACATCCCACCGGTGACGTAAAGGTGTTAGTATCAGGTGGAGACCTCTGAGGACTGTAGGGTAGACTGGGTGAAAGAGCTCGGAACCATAACCCATTGGGATGGGCACAAATGATGAACAAACTCAACAGTAAAGAATATATTATTTTTTAATTCAAGGAGTGAATTAATTAGGGGATATAGCAAGGTACATATTTATGCTTCTCCTTGTCAAATTTGACCAGTCCAATGAGATGCTTTCAACTGGATTTTTTTTTTTACATATTTTTGTCAACTTCTATTGCCTTGTATTTGGAAAGGTGGTGGGAAAAACTGGGGAGAAAAAATCCATAGATTTGCCTTATATCTCATTTCAGGATCAACACTGAGGGGAAGATGTACATGAAATGCAATGAGAGGAGACAGGGTTAGCCCGGACAGGAAGATTACTGTCTTTTGGTCTGTGTGGCACCTGCTTCCTGGTGGAAATGTCGTTCCCTGCCCACCCTCCCTACATGAAAGCTCTAACTGTGACGTTGATAACGGAGTGGCCACATTCATAGAGAGCCCAACCCCATGAGCACTAATACTGGGTCCTGGATGGGGCCCTGGCTCAAGCCTCACCCACTTGGCTATGACTGGCTCGGGGGGCCCAGCTGAGCCTCCCATCACCCCCCAACCGAGCAGACACCTTCGGAGGCCTGAGGTCAGAGTGTGATCAAGCCTTCTCCCAGGTCAGAGGGTCGCACACAGCAGAGCTACTGGTCACCACGGCTTCCCTTGATGGGAAGGAAAAAACAGGAGGGCAAAGCCGCCATGTCCAGAAAGAAAGCAGGAGACAGCAAGACAAGGAGTGGAGGGCTGGTGGTGTCCTGGTCCTCGTCTGGCCCTTGTCAGGTCCCAGGTTTCTAGGACCTGTCGCCGCTGCCCCTCGGATTCCCTGGCTGCTGAGCTCTCCTTCCCCACCAGCTGCACTCCTGTGTCTTGCAGCCATGAGTCCAGGCAGATGGGCCCCTGGGTCCTGGGAAGAAGCATAGGGTCACCTCTAGAAACCGTGTGTGGGTGAGCTTGGGCACCTGCACCCAGAGCCTTCCCAGCTGCCCCCCGCCCGGGATGCGGAGCACAGCAGGCGGCGGGAAGGGCCGCAGGCCTGGGGGCACAGGGTGTGACCCGGGGTCCTGGGATCGAGTCCCGCAGGGAGCCTGCCCCTCCCTCTGCTGGGTCTCTGCCTCTCTGGGTCTCATGGATAAAGAAGTAAAATCTTTTTTAAAAAAAAGAGCCCAACTGTTCAAGGCACACTGAGTTTTTGCCCAGCAGACAGCCTCATACTAGGATGAAGGATGTGGGAGAGCTGAAAAAAAAAGTCTTTGCTCTGAATGTATTATTTGAAGCCATCAGAGGGTGAATGCATCTCTAGAGGGGACAAGCTCACCTGTGGCCCCGCGGGGTCCGGAGCCAGGAGGACAGGCAGGCTGCCTCACAGGGGCCAGGCCGTGGCCGCTTCCCACCACTACTGTTGCTGTCTGTGTCGGGCCTAGGCAGGGACCCAGCTGGGGGAGCAGGGAGCCCTGGGGAAGGGGGATGGGGAGGAGGAGGGGAGGGAGGGAGGGGGAGTGGAAGGGGGAGGGAAAGGAAGTAGGAGGGGGAGGGGAGAGGAGGAAGGGGAGGGGAGGAGGGGGAAGGGAGGGAGGAAGGGGGAAGGGAGGGAGAGAGAAGGGGCAGGGAGGGTAGAGGGGAGGGGAGAGGGAGTGGAAGGGGGAGGGGAGGGAAGTGGGAGGGGATGGGGAAGGGAGGGAGGATGGGGAGTGTGGAGGGGAAGGGGGGGAAGGAGGGGGGAGGGGAGGAGCAGGGAAGGAGAAGGAAGGGGGGAGGGGAGGAGGGGGGAAGGAAGGGGGAGGGGAGGGGGCAGGCATCTACTGGCCTGCAAGCCTGGCTTCTAACCGCCTCCACCAAGCAGGCCTCAGTCCCTCCACCCCCACCCCTCCCACCTGATGCTTAAGCATCAGGTGGCAGATAGAAGTAAAAAGAGACGAGAAAACTTTAAGCCCCGACTGGAGAAAAAAGGAAAAGAAGGACTCAGGGAGGTAAGATATGAACCCCGGGCCAGGCGGGGGATAGCACCCCAGCTCTTACAAGCGCTGCTGCTTCCAAGGAGGAAATCAGTGGTTTGTGGTTTGGGCGCTTCAGAGAAAGTAGTTTCTAGAGGGGACTCGAGAGTTAGCTTGCTTCCCAGCAGGTCGCAGGGGTCAGGGCCTCACAGGACCACTTCACAGCCACAGGGAACGGTCCTGACTTCTCTGACCACTTCCGTAGTAAGATGAGGATGTCACACCCCCTTTCAGAGTTTTCAAGGGTTAAAATGAATCTCCATGTTATCACATCTACCGCGCGCCGCCCGTCACACCTTGGTCCTTCAGCGAGTGGAGCTCGCGAAGACACCAGTAATGGGGACGGGGCCCAGGTGTCTGCAGCCTGGGCCCCGGTGTCTGCAGCCACCCCGGGACAGGCAGGTGGCACTGTGTCAGGCTGATGTGCAAACAGTGACTACCCACCCCCCCATCCTGTTACACAGCAGACTTTGCTCTCTTTGCAAATGACTGAGTAGCAAGTGCTAAGAGACAGGCCGACCCCCGAAGCCAGGAAGAGCCCTAGCAGGCCAGGGTGCGGGCGGGGTGAAGCGCTGGGGTCCACACCTGCTCTGCGAGGCAGCCAGAGGCAATGATGGAGCAGCTTCCCCTAGACCCTCTCAGCCCCGGAGCCATCAGTGTGTATGGGTGGCTTTTTTTTTTTCATGAGAGACCCAGGCAGAGGGAGAAGCAGGCTCCCTGCGGGGAGCCCGATGTGGGACTCGATCCCGGGACCCAGGTTCACGCCCTGAGCCAAAGGCAGACGCTCAACCATTGAGCCGCCCAGGTGCCCCTTGACCATTCTTGTCATTACAAGATTAGTGGCAGGAACAGTAGACATAGTTGCAGTACCAAATCATGGAAAAGGCAGGAAGACTGGGAGGTTAATTCCCGGCTCCTTGAAAATGATAACAACATCAACCCGATGCTTTCATCCCGGGCACTCACGTCAGACAGGGTCCCTGAGAAGCGGAAGCCGAGGCGGGGCTTCGGACGCACAGGACATCTCGAGGCCATGCTCTCGGGAAGGATCTATAAGGGGGTAAACATTAGGAAAGAGAGGAGATAAAGTCTCAGAAAAAGTCTAGCCTCGGTCAGTGAACCAGGGGATCCCCAGAACGGTGGGTCCTGCAGCCAAGGACGATTCTCCACTGAAGGCCACTGGTGTGAGCTGTTGACAACTGGTGGGCATGGGCACACCGGCTGTAGAGGGATCTGGGACGGACGCCTGCAGTTTCTACTACAACGCCGTTCTAGGTAGGTCTTTAGGTGTGTTAGCTCCTGACACATCCCTATGAGATTCCCCTGATTTACAGAGGCGAAAGGTGAGGCTCAGTTAGTCCAACTTGCTTCTTATGTGACAGAGCCGGGATTGGAACCCTGGCACTTTGGTCCTGGAACCCACAAGCCTGGCCACTATTCTACCTTAGGAGATGCTGTTATAGGGTGAGTTATATCCCCCCCGCCCCCAAAAACGATGTTGAAGTCCTAATCCTAGTGCCTTAGAACGTGTCCTTATCTGGATAGAGGATCATTGCCGATGTAATGAGTTAAGATGACCGCGTATTAGAGTCGAGTGGGCCCGTTAGCCAAGAAATATCCTTTATTTATGGCTGGGGCCTTTGTAAGAAGAGAAAACGCAGACACGTGTGGGAAGAATGCTTAGTGAAGGCCAAGGCAACTGCAAAGCAAGGAACGCCAAGGGTTACCAGCAAACCACCAGAAGCAAGGGAAAAATGAAGAAGGTTCTCCCCTACGGGTTTCAGAGGGAGCAGAGCCCTGCTGATGCCTTGATGTTAGACTTCGAGCCTCCGGGACTGGAAAAGAATACATTTCTGTAGTTTGCAGCCATCCGCTTCAGGGCACCTATGGCCACTATAGGAAACCCTTGTGAGCACTAAGAGACTAACCATCGGGGAAGACACTGTCCTGATTTATTAATAATTAATAATATTAAGTCAAAAAAGGATTTACTGAAAAGTAGATTATAATTTGCAGGCAAGGACAGCCCAGGTGGCTCAGCGGTTTAGCACTGCCTTCAGCCCAGGGCCTGATCCTGGAGACCCAGGATCGAGTCCTGCATCAGGTTCCCTGCATGGAGCCTGCTTCTCCCTCTGCCTGTGTCTCTGCCTCTCTCTCTCATGAATAAATAAATAAAATCTTTAAAAAAAAATTTTTTTATTTTTTTTAAATCTTTAAAAAAATAAATAATAATTTGCAGGCAAATGTTTTAAAATGGCACATATACCAGGAATTCATACAACCCCCAGGGGGAACCTAAGCTGTGGTGGTCACGCTCTCAGGCTTGCAGTCCTGCTGGCTTGGGGTATAGTTCCAGATCAGTCACACATTTAGCAGTGGCGTGGCCTCGGACCAGTGTGTCCGCCTTTCCACTCTTGAGTTCACTCGTTCGTGAAATAGTGACCATAATAGTACCGGCTCCTTAGAATTGCAAGGAGCATTATAGGAACCAGCACATTCAACGTAGCCGACCACCTGAGACGTAGTGAGGACGGAATGTCAGCTCCTATTTCTAGGAGAGAGAGCACACTCCCCTCATCCTCGGGAGGGACATTCCAAGGCCCCCAGTGGATGCCTGAAACCACAGGTACTATCCCAAACCCTGTGCATACTGTGTGTTTTCCTATGATACACCTGTGGCACACCTACATAGCTAGGATGACTTTTAATTTATAAATAAGGCACGGTGAGAGATGAATGAACAATGGCTAATAAAAAAAAAATAGGACAATTACAACAATATACAGTTGGCCCTTGAACAAAGTGGGGGATGAAGGGCACCAAACCCCTGTGCAGTTGAAAATCCACATATATTAAAAAAAAAAAAGAAAGAAAATCCACATATAACTTTTAACAACCCGCCCCCTCCCCCCAAAAAAAAGAAAAAAAAAAAAACAACTTAACTGCTAACAGCCTCCTCTTGACCGGAAGCCTTACTGACAACCTAGACAGTCGTTTAGCACGTATGTTGTATGTCATCGTGTGATACACTGTGTTCTTACAAGTAAACTAGAGAAGGAAATCATAAGGAAAATACATTAGCAGCACTGTTCTTATAAAACACACACACACACACACACACACACACACAAATCCGCCTGCACGTGGGCCTGTGCCAGCCGAACTCGTGTTGCTCGGGGCCGACTGCACATACCAAAGGCCCGGGGCTGTGGCGCCTGTGCGAGCACCCCGCCGCCGTGCTGCACCCGCCCCTGTGATGACAGGGGACCCCCAAGGCCATGCGATGGGGTGAAGCGAGGGAGGGCGGAGGGTCGCTGGGCAGTCGCCACCTGCGAGGGTGGGCGAGCAGAGGGCCGCGCAGGCCGGGCCCTGACCCGGGCTGACACCGCAGGTGCGAGGGAACCGGCTGCTGCACTGAGCCCGGTGTCGGTGGCCTCAGGAGCCCTGAGCTCACGCCTCATCCCGCGTCGCCAGGACACCTGTGCCCCCAGTGACCGGGGTTGAGCTAAGGCGCAGGGAAAGCCCTTGCATAGGACGAGGGCTCTAAGGCCCTCAGGGACTGAGGACGCCGTGGGGACAGGACACCTGATGGCCATGCTGGCTAATTATTCTCGGCTGAGTCAGCGAGAGCTCATTCTGGGCTGGGGGGCGGGGGGGACCCTTTTCTCCGGAGATGCTGTGAAGCAGAACCTCTCAAACTTGAATGAGTCTCGGCATCACCTGGCAGCTTGCCGACACGCAGGTGTGGGAGGGGGCCTGATGCCCGGGTGGGGGGGTGGCTAAGGAGCTCCCCAGGGTGGGGGGGCGGCGGTGTGCCACGCTGGGGATCAAAGCCTCACTGAGCTGGGGAGACGCTGTGCAAAACCCCACGAGGTCTGCGGCAGGCAGGGTCGCTCCTTAACCATTAGGACCAGGAATCCGCAGGATAATCCCTCATTTTCTGCTAACGAGATAGAAGGTGTCTCATGCGACTACGACTTCTGTATCTGTGCTTGCTGTGTTGGGCCTGGAAATCACCCGAAAAGCTCAGGAAAGCCCCTCTGGGATGGACATGAAGGCCTGTTTGTGCCCTGAGGGGCGCTTAGTGCTTCCCAAGAGTCGGAGGGCCTCAAGCACTCCCAGTGGCCCCCTGGGGACACCCCCTGTGCAGGACGCAGGGACGATGATGACGGAGGCTGATTGCCACCTACTGGATCAGGAAAGCAAAGAGCATAGCAAGTACTTCCTTGCTTCCAGCTCTTAAATCTGCAAAGGGCCAAAAAGGGGGTGGATGATGGACCTGCAAAAACCTCAGACACTGTAGGTTCAGCCCTCTGATCACCGAGCCCAGCCCCAGGACAGAAGCCACCAGGCTGGAGGCCCTGCCGTCCCGCCATGGCTCTGCCATCTGCCACCAGGACAGCGCAACCCAAAGGCCGGGGCGTTCCTTGTCGTGTCTCATTCAAGCCTCACGACGGCACTCTGGTTGAAGGCTCGCCACCCTCACTCCTGCAGACGGGGAAACCAAGGCAGGGAGCTAGTGAGGAATTTGTCCAAGGCCACCAGGGGCTGGGGGAGCCTGGCCGTAAAGCTGGGGCCTTAACCAGTGTGGGCAGGCGTGGAGCCAAGCAGCCGTCTGCCCTCCGACGGGGTGAGAAGGCAGAGGACACTGAGGCAGCCGCTCGGGCGCCTCCCCTGCACTCAGGCCTGTTCGCCCGCCGCCCACTAAACGCGTGGTCCACCTTCATTCTCGGGGACGCCTGGGGCCTCGGCCTCTCGGGGTGGATCAGCAAGCTGTACAACGGTCCCCCGGCCCAGGACACACCCCCACCGCACCGGCATCCTAGGGCAGGTGGAACCAAGGGCCCTCAATGGCCCGCTCTGCCCCCGGCCGTCCCGGGGCCACGCGCCCCCCAAACCGCCGGGGAGATTCCTTCTGGCCACCGCTGCCATCCTTGCTTGCAGACCTGTCACCGCAGTGTCAGCCTCCACCTTCACGTGTCCCCCCGCCCCGTGCCTCTGGGTGCCTCTCTTTCTCTTACTCAAAAGGACCCCATCCCACCGATCAAGGTCCCACGTCCTCCCCTATAGCCTCATCTTGACCAGTTATATCTGCAATGACTCTAAGTCCGAATAAGATCACGTGCTGGGGTTCTGCGTGGGGGGTGCGAGGACACTCTTCAGCCCAGTATCTCCACCCACCTGGTTTTTGAGCGTGACTACTGAAGTCCACCTGCCTGGGTTCAAATCCTGACGCCAGCCCTAACTCCCTGTATGATTGGAGACAAGCT